>NC_044984.1:122749165-123949165 GCF_008728515.1 Papio anubis | reverse complement strand
CAAGCAGTCCTGAGGATGGAGGAAGTGAATGCATGAAAAGCACCTTGCATGGTTCTTGTCTCATTGTCAATGTCATTGCAGGCGAGAGAAAGGAATATCTTTTCCTCACTTTCTGCATGGTTCATGGCTGACACCCCATAACAAAAGACAGATTAACAAGAGAAAAGCATAACGAATTTATTTAACCAAGGTTTTATATGACACGGGAGCCTTCAAAAATAAAAATCAAAAGAAAACTGTGGCTTTATGCGTAGGTTCAATGAAGAATGGACAATTATGTAGAAGGGTGATTGGACAGAAAGGGATATGGTCCATTGGTAATAAACTGGAGGGGGGTTTGGGATATAGCAAGGCTATTTGTTTAGATTCTCCCTGGCCTTCAGATATAGGGCAGGACCCCTCTGGAATGAGGGTATTACAACCTTCTCTTTGGAGAGGTAGTCAGAGAATTCCTTTATGACCATGGCTCAGGGGAGAATGGCAGGAGGAGGTCATAGTGGCGTTCTTGCTTCTGCTTCTGCTTCTGTGGTATTCTCATCACCAAAGTTCCGTATTTTGGGGAATTACGTTCTGGGCCCTAGGATCATGGCCACATCCAGTAATAGAAGGCACGCTAAGATTTTATAAAGCCAGAAGGGTTTGAAATGTCAACTTTCAATCACATTGGTAGTGCTCTAAATTTATTTGTTCATTCATTTATCTATTCATATTCATTTTATTTGTAACTATTAGGTGGGGAAAGGTGTATGTACAAAATATCTTTTCTGAAATTAGTTCAAAAAATCGTGCAGGGCTGAAAACCAGTGTACTGACAGCAATAAGACACAGCATTCCAATTTCTGGGGAGCATTAAGTATGTGGTTGCCTGGTTTCTTCTGGGAAAGTCAGTGGGCATCTAGATTAAGAGATAAGTAAAATAAAGTGGGTAGTCCTGTATACATGGTGCTTACAGAGCAAATATTGATTGAAAATGTGCTGAACTGGGGCTCTGGGGAGATGCAAGAGTTAATGTTCTTCCAGAAGGGCCTCATGCTGTAAAGCAGCCGTTTATGCTAGCAGGCTTTGATTAAATGAGTCTCTCTGAATGACTAAAGAGCAATTCTATTATAGGCAGTCCTTGTTTTCCATCACCAGACATTCTGGAACATCACTAATCATGGAGCATATTGTCTTACACTGGACTCTATTTTCCCATAGGAACAGTGCTGCAATTTCAGGGGGTTGGAGGGTGTTGCATTCCTTCCTGAGGGCTTCAGCTTCAGACAAATCATAGCTATCAAGAGAATGGATCATAAAAGCAACATTCTAACCATCTTCAACATCAATGATCATTTCACGCAGTGAAATTGCATCCGTTCTCTCCTGTTCAGCAAATGTATATTAGGCATCTAATTTACACCACATACTTTGTTAGGCCCTAAGGATGCAAAGATGAATGTTGGGGATGAACGAACAGTCCTGCGTGTTCATTCAGCTCCAGTGCACAGATAAATCATTTCAATTCATCGAGGTCAGCATGATCAGAGATGGGTGTACATACTATTGATGTTCTAAGAATCCCCTGGGCTCTACGCACAACATAAAAATCTAGCCCTTCAATGTCAAAACTCAGACCATAATTTGTCAGCTGTGGTTTATCAGTAGGAACACTACAGTTAGAGTGAGAAGATATATTTTTGATTTCTATATCAGTTAAGAATCTGTCTATTGAAAGAGACAGAAAATCCAGCTCCAACTACTTTATTCAAGGGAGAAAAAAGGAGAAACAAAGAAAAAGATTGAATGCAGATGATCGTGGTGGTGGTGGTGATAGAATTATGGGCGCATGAAACAAAAAGTCTTGAAGTAGACTACTGCGGTTGGATAGGATTTGTTTGCCCCCACCAAAATTCATGTTAAAATCTGGTCCCCATTATGGCAGTGTTGGGAGATGGAGTCTAGTGGGTGATGTTTGGGTTATGGGGTCAGATCCCTCATCAATGGCTGAGTGCTATGCTCATGGTAGTATGTTCTCACCCTCAAAAGACTGAATTGGTTCTTGAGGGAGTGGTTAAGTTCTCTTAAGAGTAGGTCCTTACAAAGCCTGTCAAGTTTTCTCCTCTTCAAACATGTATGCGCCCTTGTTGACCTTCTCTATTGTGTTGTGATGCAGCATCAAAACCCTCACCAGAAGCCAGGGCCATGCCCTTGAGCTTCTCAGCCTACAAAACTGTGGGATAAATAAGCTTCTTTTCTCTATTAGTTACCCAGCCTCAGATACTTTTTTCTAGCAACACAAAATGGACTAAGACACTGACCTTCAAGTATGGCTGGTGTGGTGGTTTCAAAACACGTCTAGAAATTCTTTGACAATCCTGCCTTCAGAAGGTGGAGTCCAATAACCCTCCTTTTGAATGCAGGTTAGATGTAGTAACTTGCCTGTAATGAACTCGTAGCAGAATGACGGCGTGTGCCTTCTGAAGCTGGGTCCTAAACTACATTTCTACTTCTGCTTTGCTCTTTCTTGAGGCACTCACTCTGGACAAGCTAGGCAGCTGCCATGACATGTGGACATGCAGGTAGCCAGTAGAGAGGCCCACGTGGGGATGGACTGAGGACTCCTGCTATGGTCAGCACAAACTGACGAGAAACATGAGTGAGCCTCCTTGGAAACAAAGCACCTAGCCCCTAGTCGATCACAGTCCTGGCCAACTTCAGATGGTAACCCCTGAGCTAAAACAACCCAGCTAAGCTGCTCCCAAGTTCTTGACCCTCAGAAACTGTATAGCTAATAAATATTTATGTTGTTTTGTTACACCACAGTGTTGCTTGGTTTATGGCTTAGAAGATGTCACCAATGTTCAGTGTCTCTCTGTCATCTGGTTTGTCTCTGTGCTGGCTATAATTCTCAGAAGGGCTCACCTCTTTTGATGATAAATGGAATACAACAGTTCTGACATCAAACAGTCCCATTTTTTAGTTCAGTAGAAAAGATACTACAAAGTCTCTCTCCAGTAGTTCCTCCAGAAATCTTGAGATTTACTCTTATGATACCAGCCTTTGCCATGTGCCTCTCCCTGGGCCAGTCCTGTTGCTGCAATTTAGGTGCATGCTGAAGACACAGGAATAGGGTCAGAGCCACTGAAACTCAGAAAGTAGTGGGGTGAGAGGCAGCTTTCTATCTGTCAGACCATGGTCTTATTAGGAAAAGAGGAGTTGAAAAGAGGAGTTGAATCAGGAATTATTTGAGTAGCTACCATTTTTCAGGCACAGTTCTAAGCACTGCAGATGCTTCAGGATAAAACAACAACAAAAGAAGAAAAATGCCTACATTTCATAAAGTTTACATGCAAGTGGATGAATTCTGGGTAGTTAAACACACTGTAAATGCAGCTAGTCATCCCATATTTATTATTTAACAGCTGTGTGACATTAAATGGGCAACTTTCTTCTGAGTCTTATTTTCCTCATCTGAAACATTAAGGTATAAAACGTCTTCTCCCTCCTTGGCAAGATTTTTCTAAGGATAAAATGAGGTAATAAAAGTGAAAACAATATATAAAGCACAGAATATTATTGTTTTCCATATTAAAACTGATTTTGCAGCCCAGGAGGAAATATTTGCAAATCATAATGCTGACAAAGGACTCATATCCAGAATAGAAGACAAATGACCCAGTTAAAAAATGGGTAACATATTTGAACAGAGATTTCACAAAAGTAGATATACAGATGTTAAATAAGCACATGAAAAGACTCCCAGCACCTTTGTCTATGAAAGAAATACAAATTTAAACTACCATGAGTTACCATCACACATCCACTACAATGGCTAAATTTTAAAAGACTGACAAAGCCTTATACTTGCAAATTCATAGTAGTTGTTTCACAATAACCCAAGTGTCCAACATCAGGTGAATTGATGAACAAATTTCTATATATCCATAAATGGAATAAGACTCAAAGATAAAAAGGAATGACACACTGGTACACATAACATAGATGCATTGCAAAAAAAATTTTGACTGACTGAAAGAAGCCAGACACAAATGATTATATACTGTACTGTTCCATTTATGTGAAATTCTATAGAAGGCAAGTCCAATCAATAGTGACAGAAGGCAGGTTAGGGATTACTGAGACCAGAGAAGAGAAGGGAATTGAATTAACAGGTGCACAAAAGAAATTGATGGGTTGGTGGCTATATTTTATATCATGATTATGATGTGTTTATATGACTATATACATTTATCAAAGTTCAACCAACTATATGCTTAAAATGGGTGCACTATTTATGTGGAACTACAAAAGACCTAGAATAACCAAAGCTATCCTAAGCAAAAAGAACAAAACTGGAGGAATCACATTACTTGACTTCAAATTATACTACTGAGCTATAGTAACTAAAGCAGCATGGTACTGGCATTAAAACAGAGACACAGACCAATGGAACAGAATAAAGAACCCAGAAGTAAATCCACATACCAACAGTGAACTCATTTTTGACAGTGGTGTCAAGAACATACATTGGGGAAAGGACAGTCTCTTCAATAAATTGTGCTGAGAGAAACTGAAAAAAATAATTATTAGATACTAGAATACAACTATGGGGAGAAGACTATTTCTTAAACAGTTTTACATGGATTTGGAAAACTGATTATCCATGTGCAGAAGAATGAAACTAGACCCGTATCTCTTGCCATATGCAAAAATCAAATCAAAATAGACTAAAGACTTAAATCTGAGACCTCAAACTATGAAACTACTACAAGAAGACATCAGGGAAACTCTCCAGGACATTGATCTGGTCAAAGATTTCATAGGTACTAACCCACAAGCACACACACCAAAGCAAACACGGACAGATAGGATCACATCAAGTTAAAAGTCTGCACAGCAAAGGATACAATTAACAAAGTGAAGAGACAAGTCACAGAATGGGAGAAAATATTTACAAACCACCCATCTGACAAAGCATTAATAACCAGAATATATAAGGAACTCTAACAACTCTATAGGGAAAAAAATCTAATAATCTGATTTAAAAATAAGCAAAAGACCTGAATAGACATTTCTCAAGAGAAGTCATACAAATGGCTAACAGGCATATGAAAAGGTGCTCAACATCATTGATCATCAGAGAAATGCAAATCAAAACTATAGTGAGATATCATCACAGTTAAAATGACTTTTATCCCAAAGAGAGGCAATAATAAATGCTGGTGAGAATGTGGAGAAAAGGGAGCCCTTGTACACTGTTGATGGGAATGTACATCAATACAGCCACTATGGAAAATGGTTTGGAGGTTCATTAGAAAACTAAAACTAGAGCTACCATAAGACCCAGCAATCCTACTGCTCAGTATATACCTGAAGGAAAGGAAATCAGTATATTGAAGAGATATCTGCACTCCTCTGTCTCTTGGAGCACTGTTCACAATAGCCAGGATTTGGAGGCAACCTAAGTGTCCATCAACAGATTAATGGATAAAGAAAATGAGGTACATATATACAACGAGTACTACTCAGCCATGAAAGAATGAGCTCTTGTCATTTGCAACAGCATGGATGGAACTAGAGATTATTGTGTTGTAAGTGAATAAACTAGGCACAGAAAGACAAACGTTGCATGTTCCATCTTATTTTGGTATCAGAAAGTCAAAACAATTGAGCTCATGGAAATAGTATAATGATGGTTACCAGAGGCTGGGAAAGGTAGTGGGGGGCAGAGGTGGAGGTAAGGATGGTTAATGGGTACAAAAAAATAGAAAGAATGAATAAAACCTAATACTTGATAGCACAACAGGGTGACTATAGTCAGTAATAACTTATCTGTACATTTTAAAATAACTAAAAGAATATAATTGGATTGTTTGTAACATAAAGAATAAAAGCTTGAGGGGATGGACACCCTATTCTCTGTGATGTGGTTATTATATATTGCATGTCTGTGTCAAAATATTTCGTGTACCTCATAAACATATATACCTAGTATGTACCCACAAAAATTAAAAATTAAAGTGTACACTTATTATATGTAAATTGTGATTCAATAAATTTAACTTGAAAATAAATTAATATTTGACTACACCCTCATTGACCTTCTGAGACTTCAGAATGGCACTTTGGAGAAAAGTAAGAGAGAACAAGTTTCTCTAAAAGTGGCCTCAGAAAATTTCAGCTGGCATAGTTTTCTACATTTCTGCCCAGCAAGCTGAGGCATTCTGAATCATTCAATTGGCTCTATTGCTCAAAGTGGTAGGTTCAGTAAATAATGTGTGTAATCAGGAATTGCAATATGGTGAACTGCAGGCCAGATCAGGTCTTCAGATACATTTTAGTTCACCCACACTATGTTTTCAAATTGGGACATTTTACATCCCAATGTAGACCTCTGGCTTCTCATGCAAAATGATAAGATCTGCAATACTGGGTCTGTCACGCGGTAGCAACCATCAGTGGGAATGGAGTCCGATACCCTATGTAGGAGGAATCATACTGCAATTTTCATCAGTGCATATCCCGCTTAGACCCAGGATTCATCACTCATTTTTTTAATATGTGATTACTCATTGATTTTTTTGAGACTCTTAGTTTATTCAGTATGTGTATTTTGGGGGATACATTTACAAGAAGTGTGATATACGCAATAGCTCCTTTAATTTTTATAATAATCTGGTGAGATCGATATTCTTATTTCCTCTTTATGGGGGAGAAATATAAGGACAAGAAGTGAAGCAATTTTCCTAAGGTCACTGAGGTAGGATGTCCTAGTTTTGAAATTTGAATAGTCTCTTTCTCTTCTGCAATACTTTCTATTGGCAACAAGAAGAAGTAGGAAGAGGAAGAGAAGGAGAAGAGCAAATATTTTACTAATAAGAGCTAATAGAGTAATTATCTGCTTTCTTTATACTTTTGCATTTTCATTTATCCAGTGCTTCAGCTAGCACACAGTTCGTGCCTAATTGTTGCTGCTGTTGCTGTTGAACCACATTTATTTTCTCCATAAATATTCCCAGTTTCTTTTTTAATAAAATATTTTTTCCATGCTGACACTTGAAAACACTTCCAAAGCATGATGGTTTCAATGGATTATATAACTCATGAGAGTATTTTATAATATAAGTTAAACTCTATAGCACAATATTGATAATGCTTTACAGTCTAGATTCTAATACTCTGTTCAACACGTTTTGCCCATCAATTCCACCATAACTGCCAGCTGTTCCCAAATCTAGTGAGAGCTTCCACTGCCATTCCCATCTTCCTAAAGATAGGATAAATTAGTTTATCACAAATCTGATGGGTTGGAATTGTGTACTCAGGAGTACACAAAAGAAGGACAGTGTGCAGGCCATGACGCTGAGTTGATAGTGGACCAAATAGAATATGTGGTGGAGTTTTGGTGTCTAGCCTATACAGTGTTAGACATGAAAATCAATAGACTTTCTATTTTTTCATGTTTTTTTATTTCCATAGGTTATTGGGGAATAGGTGGTATTTGGTTACAGGAGTAAGTTCTTTAGTGGTGATTTGGGAGATTTTGGTGCACCCATCACCCAAGCGGTATACATCGCACTCAATTTGTAGTCTTTTATCCTTCACACCCTTCCCACCCTTTCCCCTTGAGTCCCTAAAATCCATTGTGTCATTCTTATGCCTTTGCATCCTAATAGTTTAGCTCCTATTTATGAGTGAGAACATACCATGTTTGGTTTTCCATTCCTGAGTTACTTCACTTAGAATTATAGTCTCCAGTCTCATCCAGGTTGCTGTGAATGCCATTGATTCCTTACTTCTTATGGCTGAGTATGTCATGGTATATATGTGCAACACTTTCTTTATGCACTTGTTGATTGATGGTCATTTGGGTTGGCTCCACATTTTTGCAATTGCAAATTGTGCTGCTATAAACATGCATGTGCAAGTATCTTTTTCGTATAATGACTTCTTTTCTTCTGGGTAGATACCCAGTAGTGGGATTGCTGGATCAAATGGTAGTTCTACTTTTAGTTCTTTAAGGAATCTCCAGTTTTTTACATAGTGGCTGTACTAGTTTACATTCCCACCAGCAGTGTAGAAGCATTCCCTGTTCACCACTTCCACACCAACATCTATTATTTATTTTTTATTTTTGATTATGGTCATTCTTGTAGGAGTAAGATGGTTTTACATTGTGCTTTTGATTTGCATTTCCCTGATCATTAGTGATGTTGAGCAGTTTTTCATATGTTTTGATGGGATTGTTTGTTTTTTCTCACTAATTTGTTTGAGTTTGTTATAGATTCTGGATATTAGTCCTTTATCAGATGTGTAGATTGTGAAGATTATCTCCCACTCTGTGGGTTGTCTGTTTACTCTGCCTACTGTTCCTCTTGCTGTGCAAAAGCTCTGTAGTTTAATTAAGTCCCAGCTATTTGTCTTTGTTTTTATTGCATTTGCTTTTGGGTTCTTAGTCATGAAATCGTTGCCTAAGCCAATGTCTAGAAGAGTTTTTCTGATGTTATCTTCTAGAGTTTTTATAGTTCTAGGTCTTAGATTTAGTAATTGATCCATCTCATGTTGATTTTTATATAAAAATGAGAGATGAGAATCCAGTTTCATTCTCCTACATGTGGCTTGCCAATTATCCCAGCACCATTTGTTAAATATGGTGTCCTTGCCCCTACTTTACATTTTTGTTTGCTTTGTCAAAGATCAGTTGGCTGTAAGTGTTTGGGTTTATTTCTGCGTTCTCTATTCTGTTCCATTCATCTGTGTGCCTACTTTTATACCAGTACCATGCTGTTTTGGTGACTGTCACCTTATAGTATAGTTTGAAATAGGGTAATGTGATGCCTCCAGATTTGTTATTTTTGCTTAGTCTTGCTTTGGCTATGTGGGCTCTTTTTTGGTTCCATATAAATTTTAGGATTATATTTTCCAGTTATGTGAAGCATGATGGTGGTATTTTGAAGGGAATTGCAATAAATTTGTAAATTGCTTTTGGCAGTATGGTTATTTTCACAATATTGATTCTAGACAAACAAATGCTGAGAGAATTCGCCACAACCAAACCAACACTACAAGAACTGCTAAAAGAAGCTCTAAATCTTGAAACAAATCCTGAAAACACATCAAAACAGAACCTCTTTAAAGCGTAAGTCTCAGAGAACCTATAAAACAAAATTACAATAAAAAATAAGGTATACAAGCACCATGATGAATGGAATAGAACCTCACATCTCAATACTAATGTTGAATGTAAATGGCCCAAATGCTTCACTTAAAAGATACAGACTCACAGAATGGATAAGAATTCACCAACTGACTATCTGCTGCCTTCAAGAGACTCACCTAACACATAAGGACTCACATAAACTTAGGGTAGAAGGGTGGAAAAAGACATTCCATGCAGATGGACACCAAAAGCAAGCAGGAGTAGTTATTCTTATATCAGATGAAACAAACTTTAAAGCAACAGCAGTTAAAAAAGACAAAGAAGGACATTATATAATGATAAGAAGCCTTGTCCAAAAGGAAAATATCACAGTCCTGAATATATATGCACCTAACACTGGAGCTCCCAAATTTATAAAACAATTACTACTAGACCTAATAAATGAGATAGACAGCAACACAATAATAGTAGGGGACTTCAATACTCCACTGACAGCACTAGACAGGTCAAGACAGACAGTCAACAAAAAAACAATGGACTTAAACTATACCCTGGAACAAATGGACTTAACAGGTATTTACAGAACATTCTACCCAACAACCACAGAATATACATTCTGTTCTCCAGTGCATGGAACTTTCTCCAAGATAGACCATATGATAGGCTACAAAACAAGCCTCAATAAACTTAAGAAAGTTGAAATTATATCAATCACTCTCTCAGACCACAGTGGAATAAAACTGGAAATCAACTCCAAAAGAAACCTTCAAAACCATGCAAATACGTGGGAATTATGTAACCTGTTTCTGAATGGTCAGTGGGCAACAATGAAATCAAGATGGAAATTTAAAAATTCTTTGAACTGAACGGCAGTAGTGACACAACCTATAAAAACCTCTGGGATACATCAAAGGCAGTGCTAAGAGGAAAGTTCATAGCCCTCAATGTCTACATCAAGAAGTCCAAAAGAGCACAACAGACAATCTAAGGTCACACCTCAAGGAACCAGAGAATCAAGAACAAACCCAAACCCAGCAGAAGAAAGGAATTAACCAAGATCAGAGCAGAACTAAATGAAATTGAAGCAAAAAAAAAAAAAAAAAATGCAAAAGATAAATGAAACAAAAAGCTGGTTCTTTGAAAAGATAAATAAAATTGATAGACTATTAACAAGATTAACCAAGAAGAGAGAAAATCCAAATGAGCTCAATTACAAATGAAACAGAAGATATTACAACTGACACCACAGAAATACAAAAAATGATTCAAGGCTACTATCAATACCTTTATATGCATAAACTAAAAAACCTAGAGGAGATGGACAAATTCCTGGAAAGATACAACCCACCCAGCTTAAATCAGGAAGAATCAGATACTCTGCACAAACCAATAACAAGCAGCAAGATTGAAATGGTAATAAAAAATTATCAAGAAAAAAGGTTCAGGACCAGATGGATTTACAGCTGAATTCTACCAGACCTTCAAAGAAGAATTGGTACCAATCCTACTGACACTATTCCACAAGGTAGCAAAAGAAGAAATCCTCCCTAAATCAATAGACTTTCAGATGAATTTTTAGGAGGTATGGAAACTTTGGAATTCTTGAAGTACATAAGAGAATCCACTGAAGAATTAGAGGATGATGATGATGGTGATGATGGTGATGATGGGGGTGGTGATGGTGATGGCAGTGATGGTGACAGTGATGAGGGTTATGTTGATAATGGTGATGATAGAAATGGTGATGATGTCAATAATGATGATAATAGTGATGCTGGTGATGATGATGACAATAATGTTGATGATGGCAATAGTGTTTATGGTGATGATGGTGATAAGAAGATGAGGAGGAGGAGAATCTGGAAAGTTGTGTTTCAAAACTGAAGAAAAGAAATAATTATTAGATGCTCAGATGTAACTGCAGAGAGAAGAATAATTGTTCCCTAAACTTTGAGTCAGTCTTTTTGCTTGTCTCCCATCTTGTTTTAAACCTGTGTTTAAACTCGCTCCTTAATATATTAGTAAAGTAGGTTAAAAAGTTAACCTTGTAGATTATTATGGATATTATTCAGAGGATGAATGACCTGTGGGGACTAAATTATGGTGCTGTGATTTGCAATCTATAAATGACTGCAGATTCTAGATTTAAAATGTGTGAATAAAATGTTTTAAATTGTTTAAAAACAGTTGTTGTGTACTTACATAAGTTTTTTTCTTTGCTTGGAATGTCTTCCCTTTCTTCTTTCTCTCTCGAAATATACTCATCCTTTATCATTCAGCTTAAATTCCTCATTTCTGAGAGTCCCCAACACCCAGTCCCCTAAACAAAGATACAAGCACCTTGTTTTTCCTGCCTGCTTTCAGAATACTCTATCCATAATCCATTTGCTTCTTTGGGTTTTTACCTTCTTATATAGTCTTGTGGACTCTTTGGATTTCTTCTGTCGACTTTCTACATGTGACATATAAATATCAAAGGTGCCAAGAAAGTAGCAAATGATATAAAATCACTTTGACTTAGCCTTTATGACCTGGAAGGAAGTACAGGTTTGTCACCTGCAACAAGGTTCTTCATACTTACTGTGAGGTTATAAATTTTCTGCAGTACTGGGCATCCACGAGTTTTAAATGACCATCACTCATTCCCCTTTTCATTCACTCATTAAATATTTATTGGACACCTATTGTGTGATAGGTACTATTGCAGATACCAGAGACATAGCAATAAGACAGACAGTCAAGATTATTGCCCTCATGAATGTTATTTTCTAATGGCGAAGGACAGACTAATAAATAAATAAGCCTGGGAACCACAGCTCCCCAATGTTCTGTTCACTTTCTTGGGGTAGAGCTAACCTCACCATCTGACTCTAGGGCAGGGAGTGGCATGATCTATATCTAGCTAATTCCCCTGGCCATGAGTATTGGTCTGTAGATGAATGAGTGATATATTTAGGTCCAATGAATATCAATGCCAGAACTTTTGCAGGGAATAAACTTTCTTTCTTTCTGTTTCTTTTTTCTACCTGGAGCTGGTAGAATGGAAACTTGAAGCTTCTAGAGATTAACTTGATGTCATATAGCATTGGTCTCTGCCCGTAAAGAGTACTCACAGAGGAAAGAAACAAATTAAAAGAGAGGTGACGAATACTTATGACCATGTTTGAACACCTCGATCTAGTTATGCCTGAAGTCAATATTTTTTCCGAGACTTTTCATGTACATGAGTCAATAATACATGTTTGCTTAAACTGGTTGAAGCTGGGCGTATGCCATTTGCAGTCCTATACACCATGTTACAGTTCTGACTATAAACTAAGTAATTAGCATGCCTAATTGAGAAGCCATTATCTGATGATTGATATTCAATCTCAGTGATGGTAGCAATGGTAGCAAACTTAGATTAAGAAAGTCACAGAAATTGGGAACAGGGATTATAAGTTCTAGGGTGTTCATTTCACAGATGGAGGACTTGAACGTGCAACGGATTGAGGATTTTGTTCTGAGCCTAGATTTTTAGAAGCCAGTTTTGATGACACCCAACACAGTGATGATCACAAGCCCCACGTGGTTGTTATCCCCTGTTGAATTTAGGAGCTGCTGCTGGCGGGGCATGGTGGTGCACACCCATAATCCCAGCAATTTAGAAGGCCAAGGTGAGCTAAACTAGATTGGTTAAGCTCGGGAGTTCAAGACCAGCCTGGGCAACATGGTAAAACCCCATCTCTACAAAAAATTATAAGAGTTGGCCAGGCATGGTGGTATGCACCTATAGTCCTAACTATCTGAAAGGCTGAGGCAGGAGGATTGCTTGAGTTAGGGAAGTCAAGGTTGCGTTGAGCTGTGGTCACACCCTGTACTCCAGCCTAGGCAACAAAGTGACACCCTGTCTCAAAATAAATAAATAAGGCCGGGAGGGCGGAGCAAGATGGCGAATAAGATTTCGAAACAGATCACCAAACTCCAGTCGGGCATTTGGGAGCCGGTGATTTCTGCATTTTTCAACTGAGGTACTGGGTTCATCTCACTGGGGAGTGCGGACGATCCGGTGCTGGTCGGCTGCTACAGCCCGACCAGCGAGCTGAAGCAGGCGAGGCATCGCCTCACCTGGGAGGCGCAAGGGGGAAGGGAATCCTTTTCCTAGCCAGGGGAACTGAGACCACACAACACCTAGAAAATCGGGTAGCTCCCACCCCAATGCGCTTTAAGCAAACAGGCACCAGGAGATCATAGCCCACACACCTGGCGGGGAGGGTCCCGCCTGGAGGCCTCCTCATTGCTGCCCTGGTGGTCACCAGCGATCTACGGCAGGCAGCAGCAGGCTGGGGAGGGGCGCCAGCCATTTCTGAGGCTTAAGTAAGTAAACAAAGCTGCTGGGAGGCTCCAACTGGGTGGAGCTCACAGCAGCTCAAGGAAACCCTCACCCTCTGTCTCTGTAGACTCCACCTCTGGGGACAGGGCACAACTACACAAGCAACAACAACAACAACAACAACAGAAACGTAGAAACCTCTGCGAGGCGTAAGCGACTCTGTCTGACAGCTTTGAAAGAGAGCAGTGGATCTCCCAACACGGAGGTTGAGATCTGAAGGACAGAACTCCTGCTCAAGTGGGTCCCCTGACCCCTGGGTAGCCTAACTGGGGGCATCCCCCACTAGGGCAGTCTGACACCCACCTCACAGGGTGGAGTACACCTGAGAGGAAGCTTCAAAGCAAAGAATCAGACAGGTACACACTCGCTGTTCCAGAAATATTCTATCTTCTGCGGCCTCTTAACGATACCCAAGGCAAACAGGGTCTAGGTGGGACTCTAAGCAATATCAACAGACCTGCAGCTGAGGAGTCACTGAGCTGTTGAGAGCCTATCAAACAGGAAGGACATCTACATAAAACCATCAGTACATCACCATCATCAAGACCAAGAGCAGATAAAACCACAAAGAGATGGGGAAAAGCAGGGCAGAAAGCTGGAAGTCAAAAAATAAAACACATCTCGGCAAAGAGGCCGCAGCTCATAGCCAATATGGATCAAAGCTGAATGGGAGGAATAACTTTAATGAATGAGAGAAGAAGGCTTCAGTCCATCAAATTTCATCAGAGCTAAGGAGATGCATTACCCAAGCGCAAAAGAAATACAAAATCTTGAAACAAAAAGTGGAAAATTGACAGCTAGAGTAATTAATGCAGAGAAGGTCATAAGCGAAATGAAAGAGATGAAAACCATGACCACGAAATGCGTGACAAATGCAAACTCAGTAACCGACTCGATCAGCTGGAAAAGAATATCAGCGATTGAGGATCAAATGAATGATAAACTGAAAGAAGAAATAAAAAAAAAGAAGAAAAAGAAATGAACAAAGCCTGCAAAGTATGGGATTATGTAAAAGATAAATCGATCTGATTAGGGTACCTGAAAGTGAGGGAAAATGGAATGAAGTTGAGCTTACTCTTCGGGATATCATCCAGATTTCCCCAACCTAGTAGGGCAGGCCAACATTCCATCAAATACAGAGAACACCACAAGGTACTCCTCCCGAGGAAAAGCAACTCCAAGACATCACATAATTGTGATTCACAAAGAAGTTGGAAATAAAGGAAAAAATCTTAAGGGCAGCCAAGAGAAAGGTTGGGTTACTGCCTAGGGAAGCCCATCAGACTCAGCAGATCTCGGCAGAAGCTCTAAACCAGAAAGAGAGAGTGGGGGCCAATATTCCAGCATTCTTGAAAAGACAAAGGACGGAGGAGAGAGTTACAAATAAATGGAGAACAAAAAGCAGGGTTACAATACGAATATAAATAAAACAGACTTTAAACCATCAAAGATCAAAAAAGAGACAAAGAGGCCATTTACATGGCCGGTAAAGGGATCAATTCAACAGGAAGAAGAGCTAACTATCCTAAATATATATGCACCTAATACAGGAGCACCCAGATTCATAAACAAGTCCTTAGAGACACAAAGAGACTTAGACTCCCATACAATAATAGGACACAGCACTCTACTATCAACATTAGACAGATCAACAAGACAGAAAAGTTAACAAAAGTGTCTGGAATTGAACTCATCTGCAGCAAGCAGACCTGGCCGAACATCCATAGAACTCTCACCCCAAATCAGCAGAATAGCATTCTTCTCAGCATCATGTACTTACTCCCAAAATTGACCATATAATTGGAAGTAAAGCCTCCTCAGCAAATGTGCAAGAACAGAAATTATAACAGAAGCTGTACCTCAGACACAGTGCAATCAAGCTAGGAGCCTCAGGACACAAGAAACTCAAGAAATCCAAAACCGCTCAACTACATGGAAACTGAACAACCTGCTCCTGAATGACTACTGAATTTTTTATAGCAAATGAAGGCAGAAATAAGATGCTTTGAAACCAATAGGAGACAAAGATACAACAGCCACCAGAATCTGGGACACATTTAAAAGCAGTGTATAGAGAAATTTATAGCGATAAATGCCACAAGAGAAAGCAGAAGATCTAAATTGACATCTAACTGACCATGATTAAAAGAACTAAGAGAAGCAAGAGCAAACACATTCAAAAGCTGGCAGAAGGCAAGAAATAACTAAGATCAGGCAGAACTGGAAGAGGAGAATGAGACCTAAAAACCACTCAAAAAAAAGTAATGAATCAGGAGTTGGTTTTGAAAAGATCAACAAATTGACAGACCACTAGCAAGACTAATAAAGAAGAAAAGAGAAGAATCAAATTGACTAATTAAAATGATAAAAGAAAGGGGCGAGGCATGATGGCTCAGCCTGTAATCCCAGCACTTTTGGGAGGCCGAGGCAGGCGGATCAGGTCAGGAGATCAGAGACCATCACCAGCTAACATGGTGAAACCCGTCTCATTAAGAAATACAAAAAAACCTTAGCCAGGTGGTGAGCCTGTAGTCCCCAGCTACTCAGGAGGCTGAGGCGGAGAATGGCGTAAACCGGGGCTTGCAGTGAGCTGAATCCGGCCACTACCTCCAGCCTGAGTACAGAGCGAGACTCGTCTCAAAAAAAAAAAAAAAATGATAAAGAGGGATATCACCACCGACCCACAGAAATACAAACTACAAATAGAGAATACTATAAAACACCTCTCATAGATAAACTAAGGAAAACCCTAAGGAAAGAAGCGGATAATTTCCTGGACACTTTACACTCTTCAAGGAACTAAACCAGGAAGAAGTTGAATCCCTGAATATGGGCCAGCTAGTAAGGCTCTAAGTAGAGGCAATAATTAATAGCCACCAACCAAAAAAGTCCAGGACCAGATGGATTCACGGCTGAGATTCTACAGAGGTATAAGGAGGAGTTGGTACCATTCCTTCTGAAACTATTCCAATCAATGAAAAAGGGAATCCTCTAACTCATTTTATGAGGCCAACATCATCCTGATGCAAAGCCTGGCAGAGACACAACAAAAAGAGAATTTTAGACCAATATCTAGTGAACATCGATGCAAAATCCTCAATAGGAAATACTGGCAAACCAGTTCAACAACACATCAAAAGCTTATCCACCATGATCAAGTGGAGAGCTGTCCAAGGGATGCAAAGGCTGGTTCAACATTCACCAGTCGGCAAACATAATCAACATATAAACAGAACCAAAGACAAGAACCACATGATTATCTCAATAGATTTTAAGAAAAGGCTTTTAGGCAAAATTCAACAGCCTTAGGTGCTAAAAGCGGCTCTCCATAAATGCGGTATTGATGGAACGTATCTCAAAATAATAAGAGCTATTTATGACAAACCCACAACCAATATCATACTGAATAGGCAAAAACTGGAAAAATTCCCTTTGAAACTGGCACAAGACAGGGATGCCCTCTCTCACCACTCTATTCAACATAGTGTTGAGTTTGCAACAAGGGCAAAATTGAGCGAGAGAGAAATCAGGGGTATTCAGTTAGGGAAAGAGAATCAAATTATACTGTTTGCAGACTGACATGATTGTACTTATTAGAAACCCATTGTCTCAACCCAAAATCTCCTTAAGCTGATAAGCAACTAACTTGAAAAGTCTCAGATGCAAAATTATTGTGCAAAATCACAAGCATTCTTATACAGTAACAGACAAACAGAGAGCTAAATCATGAATGAACTGAACTGCCGAATTGCTTACAAAGAATAAAATACCTAGGAATCCAACTTTTAAGGAGGGATTCTTGGACCTCTTCAAGGAGAACAACTAAACCCTTTCTCAGAACAGTAAAAGAGACACAAACAAATGGAAGAACATACTGCATGCTCCATGGATGGAAGAATCCAGTATCGTAGTAATGCCCTTTGAGGTAATTTATAGATTTAATGCCATCCCACATCAAGCTACAGTGAGTTTCTTCACCAATTGGAAAAAACTGCTTTAAGTTCATATGGAACCAAAAGAGCCCGCATCTCAAGACAATCCTAAGTCAAAAACAAAGCTGGAATCCAACTATGACTTTTAAACTATCCACTACAGGCTACAGTAACAAAACAGCATGGTACTGGGTACCAAAACAGATATGAATAATGGAACAGAACAGAGTCCTCCAGAAATAATACCACATCTACAGCCATCTGATCTTTGTCGACCTAGAAAACGAGAAATGGGGAAAGATTTTACTATTTAATAAATAGTGCTAGGAAAATTGGCTGCCATAAGTAGCTGCGAAACGGATCCCTTTCCTTATACGCCTATACGAAATTAATTCAAGAGATGGATTAGGGAGCTTAAATGTAGACCCTAGTATAAAATCACAGAGGAAACCTAGAGTAGTACCATTCAGGGACATAGGCAGGCAAAGACTTCATGTCACAAAACACCAAAACAGCAGCAGCAGAAGCTAAAATTGACAAATAGGATCCACAATTAAACTAAGAGCTTCTGCTTTTAATAAAAGAAACACATCAAGAGTGAACAGGCAACCTACAAAGGAATGGGAGAGAAATTTTTTGCAGTATCTACTGTGACAAAGAGGCTAATATCCCAAACCTACAAGAACTCAAACAAATTTACAAGAAAAACAGGCAGCCCCATCAAAGTGGGCAAAAGGATATGAACAGACACATTCTCAAAAGAAGACATTCATGACCAACAGACATATGAAAAAAATGCTTTCATCCACATCACTGGCCATCAGAGAGAAATGCAAAAAATCAAAACCACAATGATTCATCTATACACCAGTTAGAATGGCGATCATTAAAAATTCAAAACCTTAAGGTGCTGGAAGGATGTGGAGAAATAGAACACTTTTACACTGTTGGTAGGATTGTAAACTGGATTCTTGTTACTTGGGAAAACAATGTGAGACTCTCAGGATCTAAGAACTAGATGTTTCCATGTGACCCAGCCATCCCATTGCAGGGATATACCCAAAGGATTATAAATTATGCTGCTTCATAAAGACTTTTATGCACACACGTGTTTATTTGCGGCACCTATTCACAGCAACGAGACTTGGAATCAACCCCAAATGTCCATGTTGACAGACTGGATTAAAAAGAAAATGCTGCTTCACTTATACACCATTTGGAATGCACTAGCAGCCATAAAATGATGAGTTTTGCATCCTTTGTAGGGACATGGATGCAGCTGGGCATATCATTCACCCAGCAAACTATCACAAGAACAGAAAACCAAACACATGTTCTCACTCATGGGGTGGGAACTGAACAATGGGATCACTTGGACACCGGGAAGGGAACATCCACACACAGGGCCTATCATGGGGAGGGAGGGAGGATTGCATTGGGAGTTATACCTGATGTAAATGACGAGTTGATGGGTGCAGCAGACCAACATGGCACAAGTATACATATGTAACAAACCTACGATGTACACACACATATACTTCCCCAACTTAAATATAATAATAATAAATAAATTTAAAATTAAAAAGCCAATGGTAATAAATCTAGGAGGTGCATCTAGAACGTAAAAATAAATAAATAAATAAATTAATTAATTAATTAAAAAAATAAAATCTGCTGCTAACATTGAATAGTTTTTCCCATGTGTTTCTATGAGGATATTCTGGAAATTTGAAAGTTTTAGAAAATTTTAAGATGAAACATGAGAACATCTCTCCAATAGAATCAGATTTTTTTTTTTTTTTCTAAAGGAGAAATTGCAGGGTGGTTCCCTAAGCTACTTTTCTTAGCAGCCTCAGAAATCATGAGACATGAGATTGTATTTTAGGATCGTCTAAGTAAACTTCCATTTCTCCCTCTCCCGCCTCCTTTTTCTAATCTGAGGGGATAGATCGTGAGTCCTTCAATCTCTGTGAAATGCTTTTCACTTTGGTTGTCATTTTGAATATGAATTTCCCCTGAATCCTAGAAGCTTTATTTCATTTTGTACCTTTTCCTATAGACTGGGAATTAAATTTTGTCTTGATGCTGCAATTTCAAGATTCTATTCTTTATGTACGGTGTCGTAGACAAAAGGTGCTCAAACTTTATCCTCATTTACAGGGGAGACTAAAGACAGAACAGGAAAGTTGTAAAGACTGTTATAATTGAAATTACAATGTTTTGAAGCGAAGCTCATTTTACTTGCCCAGTTTTCTTGTAATCCACTGGAATCCATCATGAAAAGCTTATTATTGCTTGGTGGGATGTTTTATCAGATATCTACAAAGGACTGGGGTCATCGGTGCAGGAAATGAAGTGCATAATAACACAAATACAATTAAGCTTTTGGGTCATTTGGGCTGTTCAGGAACTGAATGTCTAGTTTCTTTTATCACAGAGGAATGCAGCCCAGGAGCTATTAGACACTTTCCTTCTCTTTTTCCATTTGGACGGGGGAAGGAGGAAAAGTGGGTCATTGTGCCTAAAGTGATGCCCCTATATACCTAATAGCATGCTTTGTTTATCAAAAGTTGAACAAGGCACGTCAGTATCACCTTCTGTCTAAGGTAGACCCCACCCGGGTCCCTTTGGGCAGGTTTTACGCACAGTGGTAGCAGCCAAGGGTAGAGAAAGAGCAACGGAGAATGCAGTCTACACAATTGTTAGCAATCTAGGCAGCGTATTAAAGCCATCCATAGACTGAGCAGTTTCCTCCAGGCTAGAAGCACCTCAAGCCAGCTGGAGACAAGGGGGACAGATGAGGTCAGGTGAATTGCTGTCATGCTCAAGGTATGTGTTGGAGGTAACTGACTGAAGAGGGGGACAGATGAGGTCAGGTGAATTGCCTCCATGCTCAGGGTGTGTATTGGAGGTAACTGGCTGGAGGGAGGGACAGATGAGGTCAGGTGAATTGCCATCATGCTCGGGGTATATGTTGGAGGTAACTGACTGATGGGGGACAGATGATGTCAGGTGAATTGCCGTCATGCTCGGGGTATGTGTTGGAGGTAACTGACTGGAGGGAAGGACAGATGAGGTCAGGTGAATTGCTGTCATGCTCAGGGTATGTATTGGAGGTAACTGACTGAAGAGGGGGACAGATGAGGTCAGGTGAATTGCCTCTATGCTCAGGGTGTGTATTGGAGGTAACTGACTGATGAAGGACAAATGAAGTCAGGTGAGTTGCTGTCATGCTCAGGGTATGTGTTGGAGGTGACTGATTGAAGAGGGGGACAGATGAGGTCAGGTGAGTTGCCGTCATGCTCAGGGTGTGTGTTGGAGGTGACTGATTGAAGAGGGGGACAGATGAGATCAGGTGAGTTGCCGTCATGCTCAGGGTGTGTGTTGGAGGTAACCGACTGAAGGGGAAACAATAAGAACCCTCAAAGCCAGGATAACTCCTTAATCGCCCCATGACTCTGCCTTATACGGTCTTACTCTGTGTTTTCTACTCAAATTCCTTCCTCAAATTTAACCTAAACACCCTCTGAAGTGGAGTTTCCCAAGCCATGTTTTCACTGTCCCAGAACACCTGTTCATGTGTTTCATTTCATTTTCCTAGTGATGTCACCAGCACACGGAAGATGCCCATTACTGGGGCCCTAGGAGGGAATCTCACACTGGGACTCCACTCCATCTGTGTACTCAGTGTATATGTTCCTATGAGGGAAAGGGGTCAAAACTCTGTGTCCTCCTGATCTTGCCTGTGTTCATCATTTATCTCACTGGCCAAAATCAACTGGTAGAACATCACATTTCTATTACTGAAACAGAAGAGCTGAAGCATACTGTATCTCATATTCACGGCTCTCCTTTTATGTACTAATTTCTGATCCTGTTGTGTTCATTCCCCTCGTTCAGCAAGTTTCTGTTCTGACTAATGCCAGCCCTCACCTCTTCACCTCTTTCTAGGGATGTTGGCTTTACAAATGCAAAGACCATGTGAACGTTAAACATGTTACTATCTGCTTTTATTATGTTATTTGTTTTATAAGGGTAAATTAAGTGCAATATTTTTCATATGATTTTTTTTTTTTTTTAGTATTGTCTATCTCGTCTACTGGAAGATAAGGTTCATAGAGTAATAATGTTATTTTCCTTTTTCTCTTCCTATACTAGTTCCAGCTCCCAGAATATTATAGAGCACATGATAGGCAATCCATATATATTTCTGAAGGAATGAAGGCAGGCTGGCACTTTACCCTATTTGGCAGGCATATTATTCTAAGGTACAGTAACAGAAGGAGCTGCTAGAGAAAGAGAAAAATGAAGTGATTCCCTGGAAGGAGCAGAGATGAGGAGGGAGAGAGCCCTGCCCATTTGGAGCTCTGAATTTTAGTTCTTTTCGGAGTCCCCCTATGTCCGCACCTTAGATTCCATAATGTAGTAGTCATATATTCTCATGTTAGACTTCTTACACAACTTTACATAGAATTCTCTTACTTGCGACCAAAGAACCTTAACTGATGAAAATATACAGGAGGATCTTAATGACGATATTCACCTACACCAAGTGGAATATTTCATTTGCCCCAAAGTGTATTTGGATTTGATGCATCTATCCAAAACTCTGCGTTCTGGCCAAGTTACCCAGTAGAGAATTCTGAGAAGGAAAAAGATGTTGGAAATTACAGTTAACGTTGTTTTTATTCATCAAGATTTTGGTGTAATTAATGCCTGTAATCCCAGCAATTTAGGAGGCTGAGGCGGATGGATCACTTGAGGCCAGGAGTTCAAGACCAGCCTGGCCAACATGATGAAACCCTGTGTCTACTAAAAATACAAAAATTAGCTGAGGGTGGTGGTGCATGCCTGTAACCCCAGGTGCTCAGGAAGCTGAGGCAGGAAAATCTCTTGAACCCAGGAGACAGAGGTTGCAGTGAGCTGAGATCGTGCCATTGCACTGCAGCCTGGGCAACAGAGTGAGACTCCATCTCAAAAACAAACACACACACACACAAACAAAAAAAAAGATTTTGGACAGATATGTCTCATCTCGGAGCTTAAACCCCTGCAGTTCTTCATTCTGACAGTGCTTAGAGATATTTATGCCACTGAGAAGTCATTGAAAACGTTTCATTATTAAAGCTTCCTATGTGCTGTTTACTCTCTGGGTTCACATGAGAAAGTGAACCATGAGAGAGTTATGTTAGTGTGAATTGTTTTTTCTATGTAATTTTCACTGCTGAAAGGGGAAAAAAACAACCAAAGCAGGGAAATGTGTCAGTATTTTGTGGCCCTATCAGGGGAAAATAAAATCAGGTTGGGCACGGTAGCTTACGCCTCTAATCCCAGCACTTTGAGAAGCGGAGGGGAGTGGATCACCTGAGCCCAAGCATTCAAGACCAACCTGGGCAACATGGTGAAACCCCATCTCTACTAAAAACATAAAAATTAGCTGGGCATGGTAGTGTGCACCTGTAGTTCCAGCTACTCGGGAAGCTGAGGTGAGAGAATTGCTTAAGTCAGGGAGGTCGAGGCTGTAGTGAGCCGTGATTGCACCACTGTACTCCAGCCTTGACAAGAACAAGACCCTGTCTCAAAAAAAAAAAAAAAAAAAAATCAAAAACCAAATAACAGGATTGCTCCAATAAGCTTTTCAAAGCCAATGAACAACTGATTTCTGCTTTTAGCCCTAGATAGACATTTGCCATTTCCGGATCAGACACGATTTTAGTGAAGAGAATAATTAGAGAGGTTAAAGGAGGAGAAACAGCCATGTGGATGCGCCCGGAGGTCAGCAGCAGCAGAAAGTGCTTACACTCCCGAGGCCTGCAGGGACAAAGGCAGGGAACAGCGTTACTGTGCTCAGTAAGAGGTGGGGTCGTGGAGGAGGGGCCACTTCTCACAAGCCAGAGTTTCAAAGGAATTCAGAGGAATACAGGCACCAGCAGCAATATGTGTTTTTTTATTTTTATTTATTTATTTATTTTTTTGAGACAGAGTCTTGCTCTGTCGCCCAGGCTGGAATGCGGTAGTTCCATCTCGGCCCACTGCAACCTCCGCCTCCCAGGTTCAAGTGATTCTCCCGCCTCAGCCTCCCAGGTACTTGGGATTACAGGCGCCCATCACCACACCCAGCTAATATTTGTATTTTTAGTAGAGACGGGGTTTCACTATGTTGGCCAGGCTTGTCTCTAACTGCTGACCTCAGGTGATCCACCGGTCTCAGCCTTTCAAAGTGCTGGGGTTATAGGCGTGAGCCACCGTACCCAGCCAGCAATATGGTACAACGCAGACGCAAGAAGCAAAACCCAAGCCCATCCGGCCCTCTGTTCTCCTGCCGAGAACTCCTACTGGCAGAGTCCAGGTGGGAGCTGGAGGCCCACGCCTACCCATTGGTGTGACCCAGCATGTCTTCCGTATGGGTTACTCCCTGGGTGCAAAAGAGGGCGGAGTATGAATCTTAGTGAGGGACAGCCCAGGGTAAATAGCACGAGTGATTGTCAGTCGTCTTCTGCACCTCAGGTTCGGTCTGTAGGTGGTGGTCACTCTGGAAAAGGCATTCAAGCCTTTTGCATTTTTATTTCCCTTTCCTGGTGGCTCATTGCATTTTTTTTAAAAGTAAGCTGCAATGGGGAAATATATTGTTACCACTAAAGCATATATTTCTCCTTCCTCCCCTGTGAATATTTCCTATGTTAACTTGCCTATTACCGTCTTTGGAACATTTCCAAAATCCATCCTTGATCATTATTCATGCCTGAGTCACTTCTCACGTTGAATATTATAATTTCCTCCTTTATGATCTTCTTAAGCCCTTACTCTTTAGACATCAGGGGGTCGCGACTGAGTCAGCCAAACATTTCTTTCTTCACCAAGCCAGCCTTGTCATCGCCGGTGATAGAGATCCTGCTCATTGCTCTCTAAACCAGTCTGGAATGGCTCCTCTGCTTTTAAAGATTCTCCACTAAGGTGCTTAGTAATTTCTTTGAGTGCACGTATACCTGAAAAGTCACCCCTGCCATCCATCTTATGAATACTTCTCACTATCTTAGCTCTCATTCTTAAATAGCTTAGTATGCTTTTAAAAACTTGTGCAGGTATTCACTCAATAAGCTCATTCAAGAAAGCATTCATTGCATGTAATATTACATCTGGTACTCCACTATGAGGAATAGGAAAGTGAATGAAACCACTCAATATCTTCATGAATGCAGCCTACAGACAAATCTCTTCCCACCACATAAAAGGGTGCAGGATTCTCTTTGTGTTCCTATTGAATTTCTAAGCCCCTTACCTTACTGAGTTTGCTATTTATTTTATAATGCACTTGTAAAAATAAAACTGGATCTCCCCATTACTTTGGAATCACTTTGACATTTATCTGTCCCAATCTTACAGCAGAATGGAACCCAGCCCTCCCCTCCAGGAACCTGAAGCAGTGCCTCTCTTCAGGCAGTGTTAGAGCATCCCCAGGAAACACAGTCAGAGCCCATCACTACCCCATCAAAGCCCTCAGCACTCCCCATTGTCTTAGGCTTGTTAAATACCCATTGCTCACAATGTGTTCTCTCCCAGTGTGAGAGGGGAGTAGTGGGAGCAGCTCAGGGAGGAAAGGAGGTGACTCGGGGTCACCTTCTGTCAGCTCACTCAGGCCACCTCTCTGTACCTGCCGGTGGCCATGGCCTTGTCTAGCTCATGCTTTTAGCAGGTTGCACCTGTTGCCCAGGAGCGCGGATGGCGAACAGCTGTCAGCTGGAATGTGTGAATGTATGGGGCGTGGCTCCTAGGAGAATCCCATCCGCTATGTAATCCTCTGAATGTAAAACAGGTGCTTGAGGACCGACCTCTCCCTTCTGTCTGAGTGACATCACTGTGGACACCACTGGGAGGTCTCCATCGTCAGCCTGGGCCAAGTGTGTGCAGGGTGAGGAGGAAGCCCGACAGCCCTAAACTGCACCTTTGTTTTTTCCTAATACCTATGGGTTGCTTATATCCTTGAAATTATTAGTAAGGCTTCACATTGGCTTTGATCTCTTGTTTGTGTGAATCTAATAGAAGAGCCAAGCTTTTGTATTATCTTAAGGCTAAACTCCTTCCCCCTTTGTAAAGATAACAAGGCTTTTCAAAATACGACCAGAGCCGACCTCTGCCGAGACTCCCTTGTTTTTCCCTGTCAGGCAACCCATGTTTCTGGCATAGAAAGCCTCTTGTCAGCCCTAACTCACCGGGCTTCCCTCAGCACCCAGCATCTGTGCCTGCTCACTGCTCGTTTGCTCAGCTGTGATGTGTTAAGCATGTGCCATGTGCCATCACTGCTGTAGACACTGGCATTCCCTACTGAGTACAGGGCATATGTCTGAAGTGTTTGAGGATCCCATAGAGGCCAGGATGATTGTAGCTGAGAGGGAGGGAGAGAGGCAGGAAAAGAGGGCAGAGAGGTAGGTAAGGATTGGATCACATGGGGACTCAGAGGCCAGGATGAGGACTTCCGATTTGATTCATTTGTAGGAGGATATGAGAACTTTTGGAGGAGGGACATGTCATATTCCATTCTCTTTTTTTAAAGGGAGATGGTAATTATTGTGGAGTGGTATCAAAGACCAGCAGAGGTAGAGGAATAGAAATTGAGGCAATGCCAATGATCAAAGCTGAAAAATCTATTCTATATAAGCCGATTTACCCTGCTTTGTACATTTCTTAATATGTAAATGTTATAAAATTTACATATCCTGTCAACATGGCAGGCATATGCTTGTAATGTTAAGAAAATTGGATACATGAGTAATGCCAGCAGTAAAAAGTGTGTCTACAGGTGGCCTCGATTTTCCACGCAGCATATTTCTGGGAAGAAGCTCATCACAGTGGAAGCAATGCATGTTTCAGAGCCAGAGATTTTCTGGTCCTGCCACTTGACCTTAGGCACATCTAAGTCCTCTGCTCCTTATTTCCTCATAAACCAAACAAGATGATGCTAAAGAAACACCAATCGCTTACCCTGGTTTCCACACAGAGGCACAAGAGAAGCATGGCTCTCTAACATGCTTGGTAATTGACTTCCACTGGTTCAAGTTTCTATGTAAATGCCTGACTCAAGGGGATTTCTCTCGTCAGTGTCCTCTCCACTCCCCGGGAATGTGAGGCAGGCTTGTTGGATGAGCATGTGTTTGTGGATGCTCAAAACTTTTCACCAGGTGGAACCCGTGAGCTCCTGACTGGATGGTGGAAGGGAACACAGAAGGGAAGAAGCTTAGAATGCCCATTCAACAGTATAGCTAAGGCACATCTTGCCACCCAGCCCTAGTCACAACACAGCACAGTTTGAGCTTCGAGTCTCTGATGCTTTTCTCTCTTTCTCAATTTCTTGCAAACCCGGGTGGAGAATGGAGATTATTTATCGATCCCCAAACATGTCAGCAGAGCAGGGTGGTTGTGAAGAATTCATGGTCCCAAGGCAGCCTGCCTGGTTGGTTTTTCCCAGGTTAATCGGTGTCTCAGCCCCAGCTTCCTCCAGGACAACCTTCCTCCTGTGTGTGGTGAGGATTCAGTAAGATAACAGGTGCACTGTCTTGTGCTTAGAATCGAACCCAGCACATGATAACCAGTCCGTCTATATGGCAGCTGGTATTGTGTGTGTCAGAAATCAATACGTGCATACATATAGCTGTATTAGTATAATGCATTTTTATTTACAGCATTTGTTTATTTATCCTATTGATTGTACAGACCTACAGGAATACAGAGTAACTGGTTATGGTACTGATTCTGAAGAAGAAAACTAGGAAATGAGGTTTCTCCCGACTTACTTTTAATGGAACACCAATTTGTTCTGTTTGGATATATTTAGTAGTGTGTATTTATTACTAACCACGTAAATCACTTAGAATAAAACCTGGCATGTAGCAAGTGCCTCAGAAATGTGAACTAATATCATCTTCAATGCTGTCTTAGATATTAAAGTGAGCTGTATTAATTGTGATGAGTTAATAGACTCTCAATAAAGGTAGCTATAAGAAAAGATTTTTCCATTAACTGTTGGATTAATTTTTGGATTCTTTGGTTGTTAGTTACAGAATCTTAAACAAGATTAAGAGAGAGACATGAAGCTAAAGAGAGAGAGAAAGAGAGAATTTATTGACTCAAGAACATGGAAACAACAGGCACATGTTGAGCTTCAAGTACGGCTGGATACAGGGACACGGGTGGTTTAGGAGGGCATGGGTTCCCTAGCTCCAGGCTAAGAATTCCTCCTGTCAGCTTAATTATTCTCAGGAGGTTCTGCAGGGTGACTTGGTACTGCTATCAATCTACTCGTTTCAGGAAAAGGGGATTAGCTATTTAGCAGCAATCCCAGGAAAGTTCTAGGTGCACATCTCTGTGAGCTGACTTGGACCACATGTCTCTCCCCAACCCCAGCCTTAGAGTCCAGAAAGCCCCGATTGCCCGTGCTTTGTTCATCGGTAGACCTTAGTGACTCGAGGGTAAATCAGTCCCACATGACTCTAGAAGTGGAAAACAGACTAACATGGCACAAGTATACATATGTAACAAACCTGCATGTTATGCACATGTACCCTACAACTTAAAGTATAATACTAATAAATAAATTTAAAAAAAGAAAAAAAAAAAAAAAAAAGAAAACTCTCCACTTGCTAAAATAACTAAAAAGAAGAAGGTACTGTCATCAGATGAAAGGGCAAAACTCAACCAGGAGCATCACTAAAGTCAACTTTTGACAGCGTATGTACTGTATTTTCTCTGCTCTTTTGAGAAAACAGAACTTCTAAGGAGCAAAGCTGCAACAATAACATTACAAGATGTTAACACTCCACTTGGGTGGAGTGTGCAATGTGATTTTGAGAATGGGGGCTACATGTAGTTATATGTTGTGCACCAATTGTCGTGCTATTAGAGTGTATTTAATTATCTGATGTCTAATTAGATGTTCTCTACTATATATTTAAGTGTCCTTATGTTCCATCACTTTATAGACAAATTTCTTTCTTGATTTCATTGCTTTGTACTGAAAATCTCTCTCATGTTTTCTTAAAATAAAAATTAATTGCTTTTCAGGAAACTCTGTAAGCACAATGATGTGTCTCCCAGGAAGTATTTCCTAGTCAGTTTCCAAGTACTGCATTTGTAACCAAAACTGCTTGTAATTGGCTTGAAACTGACATTTGCTAATTTTCTGTACTAATTTTAACTTAAGAAAAAAAGAAGAGAAGACACTAAAACTAAATCCAGGAAGTCTGTCAACCTGACACTCTTTTAGACCTTACAAATTCTTAGGTAAGGAACACTAGTGTGTTAATAAACAAACCCCCAATTCATAATGCCACTTGCCCAAGTAAAGTTTCTAACTTGTATAAAATTGAAACAAGTATTCTTTATAGATAACTGTCCAATAAGCAAAGATTTTTTTTTTTTTTTTTTGAGACAGAATCTCACTCTGTTGCCCAGGCTGGAGTGCAGTGGCATGATCTCAGTTCACTGCAACCTCTGCCTCATGAGTTCAAGTGATTCTCCTGCTGCAGCCTCCCAAGTTGCTGGGATTACAGGCATGTGCCACCATGCTCAGCTAATTTTTGTATTTTTAGTTGAGACAGGATTTTGCCATGTTGGCCAGGCTGACGTTGAACTCCTGGCCTCAAGTGATCTACCTGCCTCGGCCTCCCAAAGTGCTGGGATTACAAGGCCCAAGCCACAGCACCTGGCCCCAATAAGCAAAAGTTTAAAAACCCAGGCTCCTGCAAGATGATGGTATCTCCTCTTCAAATGCTGGTTCCAGTGTCTTCAATGCATGGTTTCCATGGTTACCTAAGTGACCGCATCGAGTGAAGGGTTAGGAGACGGCGGGGAGGACCGGGGGAAGCTGGTTGGCACAGCCTAAATGTGGGAGCACGGCTTCCCTTCACCCCATCGTCCATCGACAGATCTCAGTCCTGGGGCCACCTCTACCGCAACGGTGGCTGGAAACTGGAGTTTAGCTCTGGGCCACAGTGAAAAGAAAATGGTTTTCGGTGAACAGCCCAACAGTGTTGGTGACATCAATGTGATAAAATCCGTGGGCCTTTTCTGGAGCTATGCATCCTGGCAGCGCAGGCAGAGCCTCCCCTGGGCAGATGAGTGAACCACAGGTTCCTTAGCGACTTTTCATCGTGAATTACCGCATTTGGTGCTCACAGGCCCCATGCGAGTGAGCCTCACCAGGTGATGGTACCAGAAGGGAAGCTTCAGTCTCAAAGAGGCTCCATTGTATCGAGTCGTATATCTGGTACGTTTAGACCTGGGACCCCATATTTTGGCCCAGATTCCAGCATTCAAAAGCTGCCGTAAAGTTGGTGTCATTAAAGGACGAAGAAATCCTGGGGAACCAGCAGGGGTCACACAGCAACATGCCGGGTCAGAGCAGGGCGTAGGCAGGAAATGTAAATGAGTGAAAAAAAAAAAACAAACTGGATGTGAAGCTACAGGGAGGACGTCGTGGCAAATGGGGGCACACGAAAGGGGTGGCCGAAACTCAGATCTGCCAGCTGGTGCTGTTTGGGACTGAGGTTGTGGGTCACCAGAGTTCTTTCATGAAAAGGAAATTACGATGCTCAGGTGAAATTTTTAAATATTTACAATATCATCAAGGCCAAACAAGACGTACCTGTGGGTTATCAGTTTGTAACCTCTAGCGCAGACGTCAAACATATAGACATCTAAACCGAATAGTTTGGCAAATACTATTGAGTGCACTGAGATGGATGTAGAAGGGTTTTTTGGTTGTTGTTTTGTTTTGTTTTGAGTATTGTATGGAGTAGCTCTGTACCAGACAAAAAACAACTTAAAAATCCAGTAATATGAAATGGACTAAATGAACTATAGTAGCTACATTTAACAGAACACAATGTGTCCATTAGATGTGATGACATACATTTGGAAAGATACTTTGGATATATGGTTAAGCCCAAAGCATTTTAATAAAGAGCACCCTCATCCTAATTCCATGGGACATATAGATTTAGTCTGTGTCCTCAAGGGCCTCTGGTTGGCTGGACAATTTCTCTCCCTCTTCCTCTCTGTTATTGACAGATATATAGTGAACAGGCGAGCTTAGTCTCTTTCCTCATGTTGGCAGGTCAACCAGTTGTCTGGAAAATTATTGTATTATGGCTAGAAAAGACTTTAGAAGAATCTGTACCAAAATATTAATGTAATTATCTCTGAATGGTAGGATTATATAATAATGATTTTTTAAATCCACTTGCTGTCAGTAATTATGAACTCATTTACTATTTAGAAACAGTATTTGTATATTTTAGAAAATAATAAAAGTTTTAAAAGAGACAATTATATTCTACTGTAATGATTTCCATTTTCCTCAAATGGTCTCTCAGGAATAAAATACATAAAACTGACATTATTTAAAAGGCCAAGGCCAAATAACATTTACAGCTGCAATTGTCAATACCATGGGGCCCAGTAAATGTGTGTTGCCTAATGTATGCAAGTATTCTTTATCATTTTACGGTAGGCATATAGCAGTATCTCAAAATTATGACCCAGGTGAGAAAAGATAGCTTACACCCTTGTTTTGTTTCAGTGGCTAACACAAGGCCCAAACACTGCCGCACACTCGATAAACACTGATCAAGGATGATATGTATTCCCCAGACCCCACAGATTCTTTGAGACCAGAAATGCCAATGTCTGCTATGTCCACGGTTCTAAATTGGCTCTGGGCCCAGCGTGGAGAATGACCCAATATTTGTCCAGTTGATGTGACACAGAGAAAAAAGAGTCATTCAAGAAGATCAATTTGCCTTATCTCTTACTTAAGGAGAAAAAGGAATCCTTCAAAATAATTTTAATTTTCAGAGAATGTTAAGAATGAGAGAAATTCTGAGTCAATACCTATGTCCCCTGGTGTTCGGTTTACATTTTCCTTTGATTTGCATTTGGCTATATTGTTTTTGATGGCTATTGACTATCAATGACTATTGACATTATCGATGACTCTGACAACTCCCAAGAAGGCTTGGAACTTTAGCCTCGGCCCATGAAGTACCGCTGCTCTGAACATAACAAGGCCCGGTACAGATGTGTACTATCTACCGCCCAGGCAGGCTGGCCAGGGAGCCAGATGAGGCAGAAAGTGCTTTGGGGAGAAGAAGAGAATTTATTGTTTTGGCTTTTTTTTTTTTTAAATCATGCAAAGTCAACTCATGGCCTGAAAGATCCCATATCCTTCTTGCCCCTAGCCCCTGCCCACCTGTCTGGCCGCATCTTGAAGTTTCCCCTGCCGCTCTCCTGAATACCAAACATACCTGGGTCTTTTTTTTTTTTCCCAGACAAGGTCTTGCTGTGTCACCCAGGCTGGAGTGCAGTGGTGTGAACTTGGCTCACTGCAGCCTCTGCCTCCCAGGTTCAAGGGATTCTCATGCCTCAGCCTTCCAAGTAGCTGGGATTACAGGTGTGCGCCACCACGCCCAGCTATTTTTTGTATTTTTAATAGAGACAGGGTTTTGTCATGTTGCCCAGGCTGGTCTCAAACTCTTGACCTCAAGTGATCCGCCTGCCTCAGCCTCCCAAAGTGCTGGGATTACAGGCCTGAGCCACCACACCTGACAATCAGAAGATAATTGAAAGTACAAGTTAACATCGTGTAGTTTAGTGATTGGAATGCAGGCATTCAACGGGAGCTAAAGGGCTGGTGCCAGGAGACAAACCAGGCCCATGGACATGAACCCAGAAAGCGGGGTAGGGTGAGTCATGATGGAGTCTCAGCTTGTTTGTGTTGGCGTAACAAAGTTCCACAGACCGTGTTATTTATAAAGAACAGCAACTTATTTCTGAGAGTTCTGGAGGCTGGGGAGTCCAAGATCTAGGTGCCGGTATTGGTGCATGGTGAGGGCTGCTCTCACTTCCAAGATGGCACCTGGGCACTGTGCTGGGAACACTGCGTCCTCACGAGGCGTACGGGATGGAAAAGCAAACAAGGAGCCGTTTCTCCCTAAAGCCTCCTTGATGAGGGCAGATCCACTCTTGAGGGCAGAACCCTCATGTCTCCATGACTTCCTAAAAGGCCCCACCTCTTAAGACCACCACATTGGGATTCACTTTCAACACTGACTTTGGAGGGGCCACATTCCAACCATAACAGGTGGCCTCACCAGGTTCTGTACGAAGTTCCAGGCACTGCCGTCCTAGCAAAGCGTGGGAATGCAGGATGATGGATGTCCCAGGGCGAGGCAATTGTCCTAACCAGTCTTCCTCATCCACTCCTGCTCTCATTTTTATACAACAGTGAGCGATTTTATAAAACTTAAATTACATTTTGTCCCTTCAGTTCCTCCTGCAGTTCCCGCTGCGTTCATTATGAAAGCCAAACGTCATACTACAGTGTATGAAGCCTTATGAGATCCAGCCCCACCTGCCTCTGTGACACCATCTGGGGCTGCTTCCCCTTCTGTCCTGGAGCTGCAGGTGCAGCTTCACGCCTTCTCTTTCCCGTGCATGCTGGGGCTGTTCTACACATCCTTTACTTCCTCTGAAATGCTGCCACAGTCTTCTCACAGCTGGAGTGGCTCTTTATCGTCAAGGTTAAGCTGAAACATTACCTCTTTAGAGATCTGACCAAAACCAACTGTCACACACATACACCCACACCCCGCCGCATACACAAACATTCACAGACATCAACTCTCCGGCCACGCTGCAATACAGGCCTCTCATATCCTTCATGGCATTTATCGGTAGCTAACTATTCTTATTTGTTTGCTTATTCATTCATTTATTTCTCTGAGAAGGCAAGGACTTACTGGTTTTTTGTTCAAGGCTGTTTCTGTCACCTGGAACAGGACCTGCCACATAGTAGGTGCCCCTACGTGCTTAATAATGTGCTTAATAATGGAAGGAATGAGGAAAGGACGAAGGGAGGGAGGGAAGGAAGCATGCAGGAAAGAATTGGTAAACAAGTGAGAAGAACCGCAGGCACGGAGGTAAGTGCCTCATTCCGTGGTGCTGGGGTCGTGCCTACGTGGACATCACAATCCTGATATCCGTGGTGTGACTTAGAGTGTGTGATCCCTGGACACACAGTGAGTAGGGACAGAACTGAGATTTCAGGCTTTATTATTACCAGTATTATCTTATTTATCAGCTTGGGACCTTGGACAAGGGACTTTAGGGCTCAGAGACTCGGTTTCAAAGGGGGATCATGATATCACCCTCTTCATTTGGCTTCAGTGAAGAGTAGGAGAATAAGTGGTGAACACACAGACCCACCCCTGACATGGATGGGGTCTGGGCAAGTGCATAACCAGGTCTCTGCCAGCTTGGTTTGGATTCACCCAGAAGCGAGACCTAAGACGAGTATTGGAGGGAAATTCTTAAATTTTTATGGAGAGGAAGAAAAATACCAGTAAAGGAAAGAAAAAGACAAGGAAGGAACCTGTAGCCGACAAAAGGTGTGTTATCTAGCAAGGGACTGCAGCGGGCAGCTGTAGCTTCCTCTCCTCCTGGAGCAGCTCAGGGCTGTCTCCTCCTGGGGGTAAGGAAGGGGACAGGTAATACCACCACCCATCAGTCTTCCATGGAAGGTGGCTCCCATGAGCTTGGCTCCTCTACATTTCCACCTGCTGTTCTGGCAGCAAAGCAGATTCCAGCGTCAACCGGAAGCCCCGAGGCAGGAGAAGCAGCTCTCGCTGTTGGACATCGGGCTGGGTGCACCGAAGTGGAGAAGCCTGGGGAACGTGGAGGCTCACCAACAGCATCTGCTACACACAACGTATGTCTAGATACTCAGAAGTTTTAAATCAGGCTGACAAACTGATAAATAAAAGATGTTCTGTCCTCCCACCATGACAAATACACCTTCCTAACTAGGATGCCAGGTAAGGATTCCGAATTCTTGGACTCAACTCCTCCGATTCTGCCTTGGAACCTGCTGGCCCCAGAAGAACCAGCCTCGGCTGACCTCTTTTCCTGCCTCATCTCCTGGCCACACGAAGGGGCACGTGCCTGTGGAGAGGTCTACCTGCATTGATGGCTTCTGGAGTGCCCTCTGCAAACAGCTGCCACCTGGTCCTCCATTGGGTCCTGTAGGGAGTGCTCTGGCAGCCTGCCTCATCCTCAGGTGGGTGGACCCAGGAAAGCGGGATGCATAGACTTGGAAGTGGGTTTGGCCCACTGAACAACACATTTTAGGGTCTTGCAATGGCAGACACTGATGGTGCCTGACCCGTAGCCTCCCAGCACTCACTGTAGCCCTGGATGTGGGCCTCAGACTCCAAACGCGAGTGCCTGTGATTTTTCCTGGGAGTTTTCTCTGGTGGCAGGAACCCATTCTGCTCCTCCATGGGAAGGCTGAAAGTGTGGGGAGGTAATGCCTCCTGGAACCACCTTCCACCTGTGACTGACAGGAGACGATGGATAAATATCGCTGCCTCCTCACCTCCTGTTGGGTTGTCTGAGGTATGTTTCCCACTGTCTCCTGGAGTTCCCCATGGGACTAAGCCTGGCACCCTGCGGTGACCCCCCCCCCCATGCTCAGTAATACACCACATATATGTGTGTGCCTCCCATCTCACCACCACACTCTCCTGCCCTGGTTTCTGGGATCACCTTCCAAATTCAGTGCTTGCACCTGCAAGCTTATCTCACGGTCTTAACAGGCCTTGGCACCTGGAATGTTGGCTAGAGGGGAGTGACAGGCTGCAGGTGACCACGTCCCTTTGGCCCCATGATGTGAAGAAACAGAGTCCTCTAAAACATTGGCCCAGGGGCAGCCCCATCCAACCACTTAGTAAGAACCCATACATGGTAATTGTTTTGTAGTCATTGGTACCTTTAAAACATTTTGAATTCTTGATGTTTTGAATTCTTATCTAAGTTGTTCTTTCTGATACACACCAGTTATTTCTGATAAATGAAAGATAGCCGTGTTTGGGTGTGATTTGAGTTAATAATCTTCTTTGAAGTTTCCATGGAGAGCATTCCTTAAATGAGCTGAGAAGGCTAAACTGCCTCTAACTTTTCCAGAAACTGAGGACAGAAGAAAGAAAGAAGGTTCCGTTGTTTCTCCACATTCAGTGTTGGAAGAGAGCGTGTTAGATCTTTGGAGATCAGCAACAAAATGAAGTCCATTTCACTGCTGATACAGTAAATATAGGAACTTGTCAAATCCATGGAGAGCTAGGTGACTTTTCTCCAAATATGCTAGAGTCTTTGCGACCTTTCTAGAGCACGAGATGATATTTTATAGCAAACAAAATGGCTGAGCAAAAATATGAATCAAGGGAGCAGACATTTATTTATCCTATCATGTGCCTAGCCCTGTAGAGAATATAAAGTTACCCTTGGACAAGTTTTTGGTCCAGGTGAAGAGTTAAGGGACAGTTGATGCACAAAGCAAGTGCCCAAAACATGATTTTAGAAATAAGTAACTGGGCCAGAAGCGGTGACTTGCGGTGACTCACGCTGACGCCTAGCACTTTGGGAGGCCAAGGCAGGCGGATCCCCTGAGCTCAGGAGTTCAAGACCATCCTGGCCAACATGGCGAATCCCCATCTCTACTAAAAATACAAAAATTAGCCGAGTATGGTGGTGCACGCCTATAATCCCAGCTACTCAGGAGGCTGAGGCAAAAGAATCGCTTGAACCCGGGAGGTGGAGGTTATAGGAAGCTGAGATCGCGCCATTGCACTCTAGCCTGGGCGACAGAGTAAGACTCTGCCTCAAAAAAAAGAGAAATAAGTAACTGAATAAAGATCAATTCAGAGCAAGTTCAAGATTTTAAATATAGTTTGTATACATATGTTTTGGCAGGTGCAAACTAGATTAGAGCAAAATCATTGAGAAATTCAGATATTTTCCTCAAGAATTACCCTATGGAAGGAAGTTTGTGAATGAAACACTACAGTTCTGCTGAAATGCTCTCACACAGCCATGAAATGCCCCCTAATTGGAGCACTGAGTTCAGCACTGACATTTGCGTCACCGCGAAATGGAGCATTGACGTGGGTATTTTGGCAGAAGCCACACGTTTCGTTTCAGCCTCTGTGAAAAGCCAATTGCTGGCAGTGTTTGTGTTCACTCAAGATGATGTTCCAAGCTAACTGAATATTCAGATTAAGTGGCTTTTTCTTTTACCAATTTTCAAATGACTCAACTTCAATTAAGTACGGTTAATAGTAAAACTGTGTGAAATATAATTTGATGATGTCACATTGATTCAGAAGACACACAGTTAGAATATTTTAAGTGTTCCTCGAGAATACGTGTTACTCAGATTCATCCCAGACCAATGTCTCTCAACCTTGGGTGTGTGTTAGAATCAGTGTTTTTCAAATCCCAATGTGTAAGCTTCATCCAAATTAAAACAGAATTTCTGGGATGGGGCCCAAGTGTCTGTACTTTTTCAAAGCCTTCTGGAAGCTTCTAATAGGAAACCCAAGGTGAGAACCACAGTATTAGACAAAAGAAGGAAAAAGTCAAGCACACTGGCACAAATTTGGCCAGATTCTATCGTACATGCAGACTGTGCCTTCACAAAAGGTGCATAATGACACGTATCTGACTGCAGATTTTGTGTTTTTTGTCATTTGTTTAATGAGAAGGGCATGTAGAAAACACAATTTTCTTTCTTTTTGTTAAGCTCTCAGGTCATTTGAATTTCACAGTAAAAGGAGTTTTTGAAGGTTTGATTATTTGGCATGCCTCATGCATCCTCTTACACACACACACCCCCCCACACACACACACAGACACACACACAGTAAATATGTTCTCAGAGATAAAACCAGATGTTTGCCCTTTTCAAAGGAGCACGCTAGGAAGAGAGCCAAGTAACTGTATTAAATAAGTCTTGAAAACCCAGGTGAAAAAAGGCTAATGAAACTTTTCAGAATTAACCTAAATCTAAGGTTGGCAAAAAAAAAAGTATTTAAAATTATTAAAATTAGTAAAATAACTTTGCAAGTACCCTCATTTATTCTCAAATTTATTCTCAGAATTTGTTTGAAATTGATAGACGGCCGGGCGCGGTGGCTCAAGCCTGTAATCCCAGCACTTTGGGAGGCCGAGACGGGCGGATCACGAGGTCAGGAGTTCGAGACCATCCTGGCTAACACGGTGAAACCCCGTCTCTACTAAAAAATACAAAAAACTAGCCGGGCGAGGTGGTGGGCGCCTGTAACCCCAGCTACTCGGGAGGCTGAGGCAGGAGAATGGCGTAAAAACCAGGGAGGCGGAGCTTGCAATGAACTGAGATCCAGCCACTGCACTCCAGCCTGGGCGACAGCGAGACTCCGTCTCAAAAAAAAATAAAAAAAAATAAAAAAGAAATTGATAGACAAGTTTTCAGATACTGATCTTTTTTAAAAGCTATTTTGCGGTACCATTTTCTTCATTTGATTTTCTCTAATTACCAGAGTAGTACATATAATGGGTAAAGTACTTTAAAAACTTCTTTAGAAATTTAGCAATCTCCACCTCATCCCACCCTCCTAATACGGTGTCAACAACCTGGTGAAGTCTTCCACTATTTTCTATACTTCTATAAACATTTATTTTCCATTTACTCAAATATTTAAACATATTTTTACAAAACTAGAGTTGTATATGATGCTGCAATATGCTTTTTCCTTTGATATAGCATCGGCATGTTTTATTATGCCTTCAGATTGGTAGACAAAAGATTTCTATCACTGTAATTCTCACGGAATTCTATAGCATGTATGTAGCACAATTAATTCAACCATTGCTCAACCGAGGGACATTGTGGTTACTTCCAGTTTTTTGCCGCACTACACACAATGATGCAATAAACTCGTAGGCAAAGTGGAGATGGCTTGGCTGTGCTCCATGCACCTGGGGGCTCAGCTGGGAATGCCTGTGCATCTGGGGGCTGGCTGAGACAGCTTGGCTACAGCCATATGGCTGGGACCTCCTTCTGGCTGTCAGCTGGGTACCTGTGTTCTACAACAGATGGCCTGTCCACATGACTGGCTCTACGTTCCTAACAACATGGCGGTCTTGGGGTTCCGGTTGCGAGAAGTCTGAGAAAATCAAGCCTCTGAGTCTTCATGCTTGCTAAAATTCCAGCAGCCAAAGCAGGCCTCACGGCCAAGCCCAATACCAATGTACGTGTGTGTGTAGGTGGTGGTGGCGGGGGTGGGAGGGTTACCTAATGGCGTGAATAGTGGGTGCCTGATTCATTAACGACCAAAAAGAATAAGGCTACTGGGTTCCAGGATATGTGCAGTTTTAATTTTTATAAACACTGTTAGATCACTCTCCCAAAAGGTTGTGGCAATTAACATTATCACCAGTAATGTAAAGAGAGCTCATTTCCTAAATTGATGCTCATAGCAAATGTTATTTTTTTCTAATTTGACAATATTACAGCTGAAAACTATCTTTTAAATTCCCATTTCCTTTACCATTAGTAAGATTGAAACTCTTCTCACGTATGTGTTGGTAAATTGCATTTCCTCTCGTGTAAATTGTTTTGTATTTTTCTCTGTTTATAGGAAAGTTTGTCTTATAGTTTTGTGGGATTTTTTTTTTTTTTTTTTTTGAGACAGGGTCTCATTCTGTCACCCGGGCTAGAGTGCAGTGGTTCTATCAGAGCCCACAGCAGGCTCGACCTCCCAGGCTCAAGTGATCCTCCCACCTCAGCCTCCCGAGTAGCTGGAACTACAGATGTGCTTTACCACGCCCGGCTAATTTTTTACATTTGTTGTAGAGACTGTGCTGCCCAGGTTGGTCTCAACTGATCCTCCCACCTTGGCCTGCCATCGTTCTGGGGTTACAAGTATGAGCCACCATGCCCAGCAGATTTTTTCTTTCTTTCTTTCTTTCTTTTTTTTTTTTTTTTGTATGTTAAACTCTTCCTTAAGTTCTGCTTTGGAAGGAATGACCTGTTCTAGAATTCTGGACTTGAGATGCACCTCAGACCTTGTTCTGTTTCCTCCTTTTCTCATGTGGCCCTGTGCTTTCCCAGGCTGATTCACATTCCTGTGTGCATTTCAGGTTAGTTGCTTCTAGCTGCTGCATAATATTCTGTAGCGTTCATCCACCATATTTCATTACCTGCTCCCCAGAGAAGGTGCCTGGGTTGTCTCCAAAGCTCTGCTCCACAAACGATGCTGCAATGAAAATTCTTGCCCCTATCCCCTCTGGTCCTCTGTGAGAATTGTTCTGGGACACATCTCAGAAGTGGATTGTGGGGCCACAGGGGACACGTGCACTTCATTCGAGCAAGCTCTTGCAGTTACAGCAGCAATGCAGAAGAGCTACTGTTTCTCTACGTTCTTGTCAACACTTAGCATTGCCCAACTTTCTCATATTTGCAACACATTTATCTGGAGTCCCTGGAAACTGTCATCCTCCAGCTGTCCCTAAGGTAGATGGAATGTGGGGTTTCAAAGAAGATATGACTCAAAACCAGATGGTCACATGCTAGAGAATGTCCCTATTACTGCAGAAAGGTCTGTGGAACGGCATTGCTGCAAAGCTCTACCCAGGGCGCTTTGGTGATTTTACTCATTCTCAGAGCATCACTCACCGGATGACCAAGGAGCTCGTCCGGTCATCTCTCTCCTTCCCTCTCTGCTCCCCGCATTTGAGTCCCAACACAACAGCCAGAGGATGCTGTTAAACTCTCCTTAGGTCACTTCTATGCTCCAGACCTCAGTGATTCCTCGCTGCACTCAAAGGAAGCACCAAAGTCTTTGCAGTGGTGCACAGGGGTTTGCACAGTCTGGCTCCCTTGTTCCTTCTCTGACTTTGCTTGGTGCCCCTTTCACCCCCTGCACCTCCCTGCAGCTCCATGCACCTTCTTCCTCTCCGTAGCACACTCTAGGGCTTCCGGCACTGGCACCTGGAATTTCCCTCTGCCCGGAGGCTCCTCTGCCAGGAGGCTTGCTCAGATCTCTAGGACACAGTGGGAACTTTCTTCACTCCTCCCTTAACATCACCACCCCCAGCATTTTTCAAACACTCACATTAGCTTTACTTTTTTATGACACTGTCAGCTTCTCACATACCGTAAGGTTAACTTCTTTATCATGTTTTTTTCTGCACTCCTACCTTCATAAAATGTCATCACCATGAGGACAGGCATTGGTTTTTATGCTATTTTGCATTTTGCTGTTTTATACGCTCCCGTGTCCTCAGTTTCATGTCTGTGATGGCGGAATCTCAGTACGTATGTCAGAGAGCAACGAAGGCCAGCCGTGTCCAGCCAGGATTCCCCCCACCAAGAAACTCCAGATTCTGATCCTCTCTCCAGAGAAGTTCAACCAGTAATAAAGATTCTGTGTCTTCTGGAAATCAGGATATATAAACAATAGCCCAGGATCCTTCAATTTGATGCCAATGTTTTTTTCACCTGAGCTTTTCACGTGGTACAATCTCATTCTACTCCCCTTACTGAAAACAAAGTGCTCTTCAGCATGCCTTTCAACAAATGAAATCAAATTCATTTAATGTCCATTGATTAAGCATCAGCCCTATACTGGGAACTGTGTTGGACTCTTGGAATTCAAAAATGGTTTAGAGAACACTCTTGTCCTCAAAGAACTCTGCCTGAACACTGGGTACTGCAGATGGTCTCAACTAACTATAGTGTAAAGTACAAAATCATGCACTCGAAGTCCACGCAGAACGTAAGAGAACAAAGAGGAGGGAACAATTAATTCTGCTCCAGCAGTAGTCCACAAATACATCTTCATGCATGTGTAGGTCTTCTTTGGAATTATTTTTAACATATTTTAAAAGTCAGTGTGAGTTTGGAGGGGCAAAATGCCAAGTACACAAAACGACAAGCAGGTAGCTTCTTATTCTAGCTTCAGTCCCTTTCAAGGAGCACTTCTTTCTAAAGCTTGGATTCTAAAATTAGGTGTCAGCATCCTGCAGAACCCTCTCCCAGATTTGAAGGGAGGGGATCAGAGCACATTCCAGCCTCTGATCTAAAGAGTGGAAAAGGGTGTACTGAACACAGCAACATACCTAGCCAACTCTGAAACCAAGACGATCGACGTGCCGCAATTCTCTCTCAGCAAATCTCAGAGAGTTTGGGATATGGGGTGGAGAGAAACCCCCATCTGTCCCAGTCTCTTTCCAAATGAAATACTTGGCTGGATGTTCTGAACTGTTCTAAAACTCAAGGGCCATTTAAAAGTCAGCCTTGTTTAATTTTATTCCTTGAGTCTACACATACAGTCATGCAATGCGTAGTGATGCTTCCGTCAAAGCTGGACCGTACATGAGACGGTGGTTCAGTAAGGTTATAATGGAGACAGAAAAGTCCTATCACCCAGTGATGCCCTAGTCATCATAATGTTGTAGCACAATTACTTTTTTAAAAAATAAATGTAATGTAGCCTAAGTGTAGAGTTTTTATAATGTCCACGGTAGAGTTTAGTCATCTCTGAGGCCCTCACATTCACTCACCACTCACTGACTCACCCAGAGCAACTTCCAGACCTGCAAGATTTATTCATGGTAAGTGGCCTATATAGGTACACCTTTAAAAAATCTTTTATACCCTATTTTTAGTGTAACTTTTCTATGTTTAGACATGTTTAGATAGACAAGTACTTACCATTGTGTTATGGTTGCCTACTGTATTCAGTACAGTAACGTGCTATACAGACATGTAGCATGGTACTCAAACACCCACAGGAGCCATAGGCTATATACTACATATCCTAGGTGTGTGGTAGACATGACTATCGTGGTTTGTGTAAGTCCGCTCTATGATGTTCACACAACAATGAAATCGCCTAAGAATATATATCTCATAACATGTCCCTGTCATTAAACAACACATGACTCTTTGTGTGTGTGTGTGTGTGTGTGTCTGTGTGTCTATTTTTAATATGATTCTCTCTAAGTTTAGGCCTTAAAACCAAGGTTTAAGAGGAGCAGATATTTTTGGAATAGAGCATGGAGACCAAGTAAAGCAAAAGGGACACTTTAACAAATGCCTAGTGTATTGGTCTTGCCATTGGCCTCTCCCTTTGGGTCTGGAGCGTTAGATGAAAGCAGCATATCTCAACATGCCGAGCTTACAAAACACAGGATGAGGAGAGGGGGTCTTAAAGGAACTGAAGAGTCTGCTTACCTTATTTTCAAAAGAAATCAAATGTCTCACCTTACGACGATGGTTCTCAGCTTGTGTCGCTTTGGCAATGTCTGGAGACATTTTTAATTGTCACGACCAAGGAGAGGGGGTTGCTGCTGGCATCTCATGGGTAAAGACAAGGGATGCTACTAAATATCCCTGTTAAAAATAAAATCAAATGAAACTAATTTTTAAAGTTCTTGTGCATAGAAAAGCACCGTCCTGAAACCAGGACATCGTAAAACAAAAATGGTAAGAGGCATGGATTATCAAGCAAGAACGAGGAAGTTGTTTATCCTTTAAAAAAGTTGGGTGTCACAATCAGGGTTTTTGGATAAAAGATGATTGGTAGACAGTGATCATCTTATATTGGAAGGCAATGTAAGTTTTGTTTGTGATTATCAGAGGCATTTATAAGAAATAATCTGAGTTAAGCTTCCCTCGCATTTGAGATTGAAGCTAGATTAAGCTTTGCTTACTTTGCCAGATTGGTTTTATCTGCTAGGAGATTGTCAAGCCAGGTCCCCATTTAATGGATCTGAGCATCCTACAGTGCACTCCAGCCCCCACCACAGATATGTATCTGTCCCAGAATGTTGAGGTGGAGAAACCGCGCCTTATGGTATTTCAACGTGGCAGGCTCAGGTGGGTCCTCCTTCTTAGAGAATGTGAGCCTCAGCGTGAACTTGGGCATCAGGGGCCATCCCTCGGACCCGAGGAGTGATGGAAAGATCAGTGTCCAAGTGACCTGACCCCAGGCTCAGCACACTCAAGCAACTCTGTGACCTCAGGAGGGTGCGGGGCACCAACAGTGTCAGAGACAAGCCTATTGGGAGTCACTTGGCATTTGTGCAGTGGGTCCACAGTGATATTTAAATATGGCTGTGGGTGACTTGGTTTTGTAGAATTTGAGAAGTTGCTCTTGTCCCTTTCTTCATTCTGATCCCTGGCAGCCGTACTCCTCAGCATAGTGATTTCCTACCAAAGGCAACAGCCCTACCAATTTCCAGAACGTTTCCTCCCACTATGTGCACATTCCTATGTGGATGGACACACACATGCCTGGGGGCACTTTATTAACATGGCGGAGGCATTATTTTTGATTGCCACACTTGCTAGGTGGTGCCAACTGGTATTAGCAGACAGAGAGCAAGGATACTAAACCCTGCACAGTGTGGAGGACAGTCCCATTCAACAGAAAGCACAGTCCTGTGCCCGGACATGGTACTCAAATATCCACAGGATGCTGATGGAGAGGGAACACCCACTTACAAATATGTGAGTGTAAAACTCGACTCCATTCTATATATAAATAGGAAGTATTCTTGCATAATTTTAATACAATCAAATTGTCAAGGAATGTAATCGTCAGTTAAATCAAGGTCAGATTGTATTTTGCTTTGTCCAGAACTTTTTCAAAAGTTGTTCAACTTTCCAGAAAATTCCATCACTGCACACCAGGTCATGCTCACAGCGTCTCTCTTTACACAGTGCAGACCCCTGACTCCCTCACTGTGTCCTGCAGCTCTGCTGGATGCCTGCAGATTGGGATGCACATTGCTTCATTATAAATCACTTTATCTTTGTTCATTATTGTACGATGAAGCCATTATACCTCTTTTGAATTATGTAAGCAGATTATATAATCTATAGATTTCATTGTAGAGATGAAAGAAGGCAAAACAAAATATTTGTTTTTATAAGGTGACATGGGATCCAACTGTTTTAAGAAATATTGCCTTGGACAGATTGAAAACACATTCTCTTTTTCAAGAAGATCTGACCCCATTATTTTCTGTCTCTGTTTCTTAGACTTGTCCTTCCTATCTTTTATAGATTGAGGAAGCAGTTTGTGGAAGGAATCCCTTTCTTATAGATTCTGCTACATGAAGAGTTGTAGGCATGAAATTCACACAAGGATGGAATGCCTAAGTCCAGTATCCCACTGCTCTCACCATGGTCCAGTAAGGTCCAGCCACAGTGGCCTTCTTTGTGGTTCCAGAAACATCCAGCTGTTTCCAGCACCAGGACCTCTGCTATGTGTTCACCTGAGTCTGGCTTCTTCTTTGTGCCTCAATTTCCATGTCACTTTCCTGATCATCCTAGATAAGTGGATGTCCTATGGCTATTCTCTATCTCACACTGGTTTTTGATAGCAATTGCCCAGTTTATAGTAATACATATAGTTTTTGTCCTCTTGTGTGTTTTCTGTTAACCCCTTCAAAGTTCAAGCTTCAGAAGGACTTTTATGTACCTTGGCGTCTCTGCATCTAGCAGGCCATCTCAGGCACACAGTAGGTCCTGGATAAATATTCACAAAGTGAGTGGATTATGGCACACAGCCTGGCCAAAGCCCCAGCCTTCCGTGCATCCTTCCATGCAGTCTTCTCTCTTTTTCTGCTTCTCTCAGATGTTTAGAAACTAGAATATGCTGTCATCCTCTGGAGGTCAATGTCATCGCTTCCAGAAAATATCTGCTGGCGTCATGATCAGAGACCAGAATTGGATGAGATAGATGGGCAGATTGAGCCTGTAGAACCCTCCCATGATTCAGCCCTCACCTTTGCACTCCCCTAGTTCACTCACACTGTGGCCTGTAAGTTAATGATGACAGCATCCAAGTCAATGGGGTATTCAGTTGTCAACGCAAAGGGACGAGAAGGCTGGCAGTTCAGTGCTCTGTCACTGGGTCTTGTCAACTTCTGACAGTCAGTCAGTAGAGACAGCAGATTTAGTCCCAGCAGAAGAACACTGGGCTGAAAGTCAAGCCTGCAGACTGCGATGTCGTGAACCTCCTTTCAGCATCAGTGATCCTACTTGTGATCTGTGAACTTAGGCGAAATAGCTCACCTCTGAGTTTCAGTTCCTTCAACCTCAGCTGGGAATCATTACAATGACTTCACCCAGTTAATGGGTTGATGTGAGAATTAATTGTAATAATGTACTTAGCATGCCATTGTACATGGCCCAGAGCAAGCACTCAATAAATGGATAAATATGTAATGTGTTAGGAGGGAGCAGAAGTACATGCATCTTTATTAATAGTAAAAATATTACTGGGGTTTTGGAGACTTCTGTTCCCAAGTCCCCTGTGACAATGCAGATGCCTTTGAAAAGATTGGTTAGCACCCAAAAAATGACTGTGTTCCTCAATGACCTGAATTAATACAGATATTAGAACTATTGGGAGGGGAGGGGTTATTGAAAAGAACAAGTGAAAGCCAGTGATCTGCTTTGCCAATCACTGCATTTTTAAAAACCCAAGCCGCGTTGTTGAAAGTCTCCAAAAACAACACAGCTCAGGGGTTCATAGATGCCTGGTTTGTTAGTTATACAAGAGCGTGGTTTCCAAAAATATGTATTTAATGAATGAATTGCTCATTGGTACATTTTTGTTGAGCATCTACTAGGTACCAGGTGTTTTGCTAGGCATGTGAATAAACAAATATCCACTGTGGACATGCCTCGGAGATACTACTAGTTCAGTTCCAGATCACCATACTAAAGTGAGTCACACAATTTTTTGTGTGTGTGTGGTTTTCCAGTACATAGAAGAGTTACGTTTACACTATTCTGTAGTTTATTAAGTGTGTGATAGTGTTGTGTCTGAAAAGCAATTACATATTTTAGCTAAAAATAACTAAAACCAGGCCAGGTGCAGTGGCTCGTACCTGTAATCCCAGAACTTTGGGAGTCCGAGGCGGGCAGATCACTTCAGGCCAGGAGTTCAACACCAGCCTGGCCAACATAGCGAAACCCCATCTCTACTGAAAACACAAAAAATTAGCCAGGCATGGTGGTGCTCGCCTGTAGTCTCAGCTATTCAGAAGACTGAGGTGAGAGGATCACTTGAACCTGGGAGGTGGAGGTTGCAGTGAGCCGAGATCATGCCACTGCACTGGGTGACAAGCATGACACTTGGTCTCAAAAAACAAAAAATAAACTAAAACCACTTTATTGCCAAAAACTGCTCCTGAGCCTTCAGTGGGTCCTAATCGCTTTGCTAGTGGAAGGTCTTACCCAACGTGGACGGCTGCTGACTGAGCCGGGTGGTGGTAGCTGAAGGTTAGGCTGACTGTGGCAATGCCTTAAAAGTCTTGCCTGGGTGCAGTGGCTCACGCCTGTAATCTCAGCACTTTGGGAAGCCGAGGCAGGTGGATCACGAGATCAGAAGTTCGAAACCAGCCTGACCAACATGGTGAAACCCCTTCTCTACTAAAAATACGAAAATTAGCCGGGCGTGGTGGCACATGCCTGTAATCCCAGCCACTCAGGAGGCTGAGGCAGGAGAATCACTTGAACCCGAGAGGAGGAGGTTGCAGTGAGCCAAGATCACGCCACTGCACTCTACCCTGGGCAACAAGAGTGAAACTCTGTCTCTAAAAAAACAAAACAAAACCAAACAGAAACTGAAAGTAAGACAACAATGAAGTTTGCCACATTGCTTGACTTTTCCTTCCATGAGCGATTTCTCTGTAGAATGTGATGCTATTTGATAGCATTGTACTCACAGTAGAACTTCTTTCAAAATAGGAGTCAATCCGCTCAAATCCTCTTGTTTTATCAACTAGGTTGAAGCAATATTCTAAAACCTTTGTTGTCATTTCAACTATGTCCACAAACCACCTTTTTCATGCATAAGAAACAAGTTCTTTTTCTGATTTTTTTTTTTTTTTTTTAACTTTAAGTTCTGGGATACATGTGCTGAATGTGCAGGTTTGTTACATAGGTATACATGTGCCATGGTGGTTTCCTGCACCCATCAACCCGTCATCTAGGTTTTAAGCCCCGCATGCTTTAGGTATTTGTCCTAATTCTCTCCCTCCCCTTTCCCCCAACCCAATGACAGGCCCCAGTATGTGATGTTCCCCTCCCTGTGTCTATGTGTTCTCATTGTTCAGCTCCCACTTATGAGTGAGAACATGTGGTGTTTGGTTTTCTGTTCCTGTGTTCGTTTGCTGAGGATGATGGTTTCCAGCTTCATCCTTGTCCCTGCAAAGGACATGAACTCAACGTAAAGTCCTCAGCGGCATTAGCCCCTAACAGGAGAGTCAGCATGTCCCTTGAAACTTTGAAGACAGGTATTGACTTCTCCTCTCCAGCTATGAAGGTCCTAGATGGCATCTTCTTCCAACAGAAAGCTGGTTTCCTCTACATTGTAAATCTGTGGTTCAGTATAGCCACCTTCATCAGTGATCTCAGCTAGATCTCCTGGAGAACTTGCTGCAGCTTCTCCATCAGCACTTGCTGCTTCACCTTGCACTTTTATGTCATGGAGACGGTTTATTTTGTTAAGCCTTATTAATCAACCTCTGCCAGCTTCCAACTTCCGTAGCTTCCTCACCTCTGTCAGATTCACAGAACTGAAGAGAGTTAAGGCCTTGCTCTGGAGTAGGCTTTGGCTTAAGGGAATGTTGTGGCTGGTTTGATCTTCTGTCCAGACCACTTAAATCTTTTTCCAATCAGCAATAAGGTTGATTGTTTCACATTCTTATCATTTGTGTATTCACTGGTGTAGCACTTTTAGTTTCCTTTAAAAACTTTTCCTTTGCATTCACAACTTGGTTAGCTATTTGACACAAAAGCCCTAGATTTTGGCCTATCACCTCTTTTGACATGCCTTCCTCACGAAGGTTACTCGTTTCTAGTTTTGATTTAAAGTAAAAGATGTAAGAGTCTTCCTTCCCCTTGAACACTTAGAGGCCATTGTAGGGTCAGTCATTGGTTTCATTTCACAATTGTTGTGTGTCAGAAATAGGAAGGCCCGAGGAGAGGGAGAAGGGTGGGGGAACAGCTGGTTGGTGGAGCAGGCAGAACACAGATGACATTTATTGATTAAGTTCTTCATCTTATGGGCACAGTTCGTAGTGCCCCCAAACAATGACAGCGACACCAAGGATCAGTGATCACCATAACATATACTATAATACTAAAAATTTAAAATATTGCCTGAATTATCAAAATGTGCCAGAGACACAAAGTGAACACATGGTGTTGGGAATAAGGAGCCAATAGATTTGCTCAATGCAGGGTTGCCATAAACCTTCAATTTGTTAAAAAAAAAAAAAAAAAAAGCAATGTCTACAAAGCACAATAAAGTGAAGTGCAACAAAATAAGAGGTGCTTTGCTTAGAGCTTAATTAAGTGGGATTTGATTGCAAGGAAAAGAAACTCACTTCTGCTTGCTTATGCCATGAGGGATTTAGAGCAAAAATCCAGATAATAAACATGAGCCAAAGACGTGTGGTCAGCTGTCTTAGATCCCAGAAATGCTCGTGCACCTTTTTTTCCTATCTCAGCCTCTCTGTGTTCTCATGATGTCATCTCCACGCTGTTCTACGTCTTTATTTCCTCTTATTCCACAGACCAACTTTTGTGATCATTTATTGACTTAGGCGTAGCCCATCCTGGTTACCTCAAAATTCTCACAACTGACAAGCTTCCTCTATGTTTCTAGGGACAAAAGGTGCTATGACAACTTGTGGGTCATTTTTAGGCCTTTAGAGGAACAACCAGTTTCAAAAATATCAATTTCTTATGTCAGAAGCAGTTTATAGAATTGTAAAAATAATTTTCATGCTGTCAATTTCGTGTTGTCATGAGACATGACACTGAAAGTCTTTACAATTTCCGCAATATTTATAACCTCCTTAAACAATGGGGAGTTTTGGAAACACAAATAAAGCCACTTTATTTGTGCAAGCAGCAATGTCCTCACCTGAAAAATAAGGACAAGAAAAAGTACCCATCACAGAGAATCACCAGGAGGATGAAGTAAATCAAGAAACGTAAGCCTAACCCCTAGTATATGCCTGGCGCACGGTAGGGAGGGCTTCACAAATGATCATTCCGAGGACCTCAGAGGTTCTCTTACGTAAACTACACTACACGTGTTGGCAGGCACCTCAGTTGCCTAACATAACTGACCACACCAAAAATTAAAAAAACAAAATCTTAAAAGCTGCCTTGGTAACTTTACAAAGAAACCTGCTACAAAATCTTGCACAGTTGCCCGGGGTAATTGTCTGTGAAGTTTATCATCCAAATGCATTCATCTTCTATGACTGTTCTCCCAAAACAAATCGCTTTTATAGTCCACACCACAAATTTAGACCTTTTGATCAATACCCCCATTTTATGAGCCGTCTATAGAGATATCTGGAGATGCTGCCCTGCTTGATTGCCTAGGAATAAAGATTGATCAGTCCAATATCTCCCCACGTATAGATTCTAGGTTGATTCACATACTGTACACAGGCCCCGCAGCCATACTCCATCCCTCTTGAAAATTACAGTCAATACCTTTTCCAGTCAGCATATCTTACAAAGGCTTGAAGGGGATTATGACCCCCCAGTGCAGACTTTGGAAAGGAGCAGGCAATTCACAGAAGTTAACTTTGCATCCAACAGAGACCTAGGGTTTTGACTTCAAGTTTCTTAGTATCACAATGCAAAATATTTTTTGTATTTCACTTGGAAGGTGGCTTTCCTCAACAGAGACAACAAAGGGCAAAACTAAAGGACAGAAGCTAAAGTTAGTCAGTTCTGCTTTCTAAAATCTCCTTTTTCCCTTATAGGAGAGGGAATGCCACACCAGAGCAGCAGCAATGACCAGTTACTAGTTCTCACTCTCTGTGTCGGGTGAGGTGGTCACTGCCATATACCTGAGACAGAACAGGTGCTTGGCGATTGCTTGAGTGATGGATAGAATGTACATTGTGTTATCTTGTTAGAATGTTCTAATTTTAAAATTCCCAGTTACCCTATAGCAGAGGTTCTCAAAATTTGACATTCATCCATATCACTTGAAGGTCTTGGTAAAACACAGATGGCTGGCCCCACCCCCAGAATTTATGATTCAGTAGTTATGGAGAACTTGCATTTTTAACAAGCTCCCAGGTGACACTGGGGGCACATCTTGAGAGCTTGAGAAAGGTTATCACAGAGTTGGCATCCTAGGAATAAGTTTCAAGGGTCAAAACCAGAAATGTCTACCATGCATGAAAACCAAAAACGGAAGACTCTTTTCATCTCTTGATTCAAGGAGTGAATAAAGGGCTGCTCCACTAATGGAAGTCGGAAAGTCACTCTTGCTTTCTGAGTGATTGAGCAGGTCGAAGAGAGTTTTGAGGCACTCAACAGTGCTCTTTCTCTTAGATCTTGAGGTCCTTGGTTTGGGGGCCAGTTTTCTTCATTAAGTTGAAAATAGAAAAATTTATTTTGTTGTTGTTGTTGCTTTAATGTCTTCGGCGATGTGCAGGCTGGGTGCACAGTGTAGGAGACAGAGTGTCTGTCACTCCACCTGTCGTTACCACTTGGCTTCCTTCAGAGAATACCATACGAAAACAAGCAGTGTCAAGAAACCAAAACATCTGTTTCCATCCGGAAGAAGCCTGATTTTAAAAGCATGACATTAAAATTGATTTATCACATCATAAAAATGGAGCAAAATAAAAGGCACCAACACCTTCAGCTTGGAACAATTAGAAATATATGACTGTCAGAGGGAAGAGTTGTTTTCAAAGTATCTTGTGTAAAATATTTTATGAGGTAGAGAGACAGAAAGAGGAGACTGCTCAGGGCATTGAGAGGAAAAAGTATAATCACTGAGATAAAATTGGGGGACTATTTATGGATCAGCTTGCATTTTTATTAATGTCTGATGACTTTTATTTTGAGGATACAAAAAGGTAAAACAAACAAAAAAAAATCTTATTGACTGAAGGACTTCAAGACAGCCCTTGGAGCTTGTCTGAGGCTGGAGGTGTAGGCAACTTGTGTGTGTTTAATTGTCCTCCTGTGGATGCAGAGATGCCTTGATGATATTTGCATCCACATCTTTCAGGTCTTTTTTGCAATACAGAATGCTAATAGATGTCTGTCAGGGAAAGAAATTAGGGATGTGGTTTTCTGTCTTCGTGTCTCCAGTTGTCACAGTGTGCGGAGGAATCAGCCAGGGTCAGAGTCTGCAGACGGAGATGGAGCTCATTTCTTTGCTCACCACCCCTCTTCTCTCTGCAACAGAAAGAAAAAAGCCACTCTTCCAAGTCAGAAGCGAGGGGGTGGTGGGGGGAATACACACACACACACACACACACACACACACACACACACACACACACACACAGCTTTGTGTAATGCACAGTAATGATAGCCCTTGAAAATGTCTTTGCTTTGTCTCCTAAATGCCGGCCTCAGATAGAGAGTGGCTGAAGTGGAGGAGGTGGCCTGGGTAGAAAAATAGATTTCAGGAGTATCAATTCCGTCCCCAGCTGTTCCTGAATCCAAGTGTCACGTGTGTGCTCTTCTCAGCACATTGAGAGCTTCGTTATCTGTTACCTGGGCTATTAAAATTCTTTTCGGACATTTACCCAGTGTATTTTACACACAGCTACTTGATTAATCCCTCTAAAGCATGGTTCTGGGCTTGCCTCCTTCGAGTGAAAAGCTTCAGTGGCCTTCCATTGCCTTCTGAGCAAATTGGAATCCTGCTGCCTAGCAATCAGGGCCCTTTGAGACCTGAATCTAACCTGTATTTCCAAACATTTAGTCCATTACAGTTATTCAAGCACAGAACAGGTCATTCTGCCTTGCCTTCCCATACAGAGTCTCCCCACATGCCTAAATGCTTTCTGGTTTTCAAGCCAAATTCAAATGCCTTGACCTTGGCATGTCTGCTCTGCCATCATTTCAAATTCCTGTGATACCCGAGGGTGCAGAGGAGCCTTCTCCCTTTGAATCTCCGCTGGGTCCCACCACAGTAGCAGGTGCAAGTGATGTCATCCAGCCCCAGCCAATCAGAATGCTTAACCTCTTGGCCATAGCGATTGGTCAGGGATGGTCATATGACTCAAGCATGGCCAATGAAATTCCATCCCAGGACATTGGCTGGAGCTATGGAGAAGCCACCCATCTTTCCAGTGGGGACCTGGAGCTGGTTTGTCTTAAGCCCCAAGCTTCCTTTCACCATCTTTGAGAGTCTGCTTGGAAACTGAGATGGAGAAAGGCAGAGCCAAGAGCATGTCTTGATGATAAAGTTTCAATCCTGGATTCAACCATGTTTGGATCCAGACCCATCCTTTGAATTTCCCAGTCATATAATCCAACAAATTCCTATTCTTTGGTCTAAGCCAGAGTCACATTAGTGTCTGTTTCTTCCAAGTACTTACAAAAACAGTACTTATTTTATCTGTTGGATTTTAATTACAGATGCATATTTTAAATTTTATTCTGTTATTCATTTGATGTATATTTTTGTTAGGCACCTACCGTGTGTCAGATCACAGATTCAGCTCTGAGGGACTGTTCCTGCCTTTTAAGGACTATTCATCCAACCAAAGGGGGGAGATGTAAATAATTACAGCAGTGCCGAGTAGGTCAATAGACACCTTGGAGGACTTACTCTGTTCATGCAAACCTGGATATATCTGCATAGTCTTACTGGAGATGGTGACGTTGAAGCTGAGTGTTGAAGGATGAAGAGGAGCTCCGGAAACAAGCCACAGGGGGAGGATGGAAAGAGCATTCAAGCCTAAGGAAATAATGCATGAGAACAAGTAAACAATGAGCAGAGTGAATGGGAAACTGCAAGTCATTCATCATACTCAGAAGACCATTGCTGACTTGGTTATCTTGGAGATCACCCGGGCTCTTTGGTTCCATATGATGATCTTTAAACAGTTTTTCAATTCTGTGAAGAAACTCATTGGTAGCTTGATGGGGATGGCGTGAATCCTATATATTAAATTACCTTAGGCAGTATGGCCATTTTTCACGATATTGATTCTTCCTGTCCATGAGCATGGTATGTTCTTCCATTTTGTTTGTGTCCTCTTTTATTTCACTGAGCAGTGGTTTGTAGTTCTCCTTGAAGGGTCCTTTACATCCCTTGTATGAGTTGGATTCCTAGATATTTTATTCTCTTTGGAAGTGATTGTGAATGGGAGTTCATTCATGATTTGGCTCTCTGTTTGTCTGTTACTGGTGTATAAGAATGCTTGTGACTTTTGCACATTAATTTTGTATCCTGAGACTTTGCTGAAGTTGCTTATCAGCTTAAGGAGATTTTGGGCTGAGACAATGGGGTTTTCTAAATATACAATCATGTCATCTGAAAGAGGGACAGATTTGTCTTCTTTTCCTAACTGGGCCTTGATTTTTTCTCTTGCCTGATTGCCTTCTTGAGCTTTTAACACTGTGTTGAATAGAAGTGGTGAGAGAGGGCATCCTATCTTAATGCCAGTTTTCAAAGGGAATTTTTTTCCAGTTTTTGCCCATTCAGTATGATATTGGTTTGTGGGTTTGTCATAAATAGCTCTTATTATTTTGAGATCGTTCCATCAATACGCATTTATTGGCGTTTTTAGCATGAAGGGCTGTTGAATTTTGTCAAAGCCTTTCTGCATCTATTGAGATAATCATGTGGTTCTTGTCTTTGGTTCATTTTACTTATGCTGGATTATGTTTATTGATTTGCGAATGTTAGACCAGCCTTGCATCCCAGGGATGAAGCCCACTTGATCATGGTGGATAAAGCTTTGATGTGCTGCTGAATCGATTTGCCAGTATTTATTGAGGATTTTTTCGCCGATGTTCATCAGGGATATTGGTCTAAAATTCTCTTTTTGTTAATGTCTCTGCCAGGCTTTGATATCAGGATGATGTTGGCGCATAAATGGTGGGAGGATTCCCTCTTTCTATTGATTGGAATAGTTTCAGAAGGGAATGGTACCAGCTCCTCCGCGCTGCCTCTGGTAGAATTCAGCTGTGAATCCATCTGGTCCTGGACTTTTTGGTTGGTAGGCTTCAATTAATTATTGCCTCAATTTCAGGAGCCTACTATTGAGTCTATTCAGGGGATTCAACTTCTTCTGGTTTAGTCTTGGGAGAGTGTAAGTGTCCAGGAAATTATCCATTTCTTCTAGATTTTCTGGATTTATTTGCGTGAGTGTTTATAGTATTCTCTGATGGTAGTTTGTAATTCTGTGGGGTCGGTGGTGATATCCCTTTATCATTTTTTCTTGCATCTATTTGATTCTTCTCTCTTTTCTTCTTTATTAGTCTTGCTATAGCGGTCTATCAATTTGTTGATCTTTTCAAAAACCAACTCCTGGATTCCTTGATTTTTGGAGGGTTTTGTGTCTCTATCTCCTTCAGTTCTGCTCTGATCTTAGTTATTTCTTGCCTTCTGCTAGCTTTTGAATATGTTTGCTCTTGCTTCTCTAGTTCAAGCTGGAGGCATCACGCTTCCTGACTTCCAAACTATACTACAAGGCTACAGTAACCAAAACAGCATGGTACTGGTACCAAAACAGAGATATAGACCAATGGAACAGAACAGAAGTCCTCAGAAATAATACCACACATCTACAGCCATCTGATCTTTGACAAACCTGAGAGAAACAAGAAATGGGGAAAAGGATTCCCTATTTAATAAATGGTGCTGGGAAAATTGGCTAGCCATAGAGTAAGAAAGCTGAAACTGGATCCTTTCCTTACTCCTTATCACGAAAATTAATTCAAGATGGATTAGAGACTTAAATGTGTTAGACCCTAATACCATAAAAATCCTAGAGGAAAACCTAGGTAGTACCATTCAGGACATAGGCATGGGCAAAGACTTCATGTCCTAAAACACCAAAAAGCAACGGCAGCAAAGCTAAAATTGACAAATGGGATCTAATTAAACTAAGAGCTTCTGCACAGCAAAGAAACTACCATCCAGAGTGAACAGGCAGACCTACAGAATGGGAGAAAGAATTTTTTGCAATCTACTCATCTGACAAAGAGGCTAATATCCAGAACCTACAAGAACTCAAACAAATTTTACAAGAAAAAACAAGAAGCAACCCCATCAAAAAAATTAGGCAAGAGATATGAACAGACATTTCTCAAAAGAGACATTCATACAGCCAACAGACATATGAAAAATGCTCATCATCACTGTGCATCAAGAGAGAAATGCAAATCAAAACCACAATGAGATACCATCTCACACCAGTTAGAATGGCGATCATTAAAAGTCAGGAAACAACAGGTGCTGGGAGGGATGTGGAGAAATAGGAACACTTTTACACTGTTGGTGGGATTGTAAAAACTAGTTCAACCATTATGGAAGCAGTATGGCGATTCCTCAAGGATCTAGAAACTAGATGTACCATATGACCCAACCATCCCATTACTGGGGATATACCCAAAGGATTATAAATTATGCTGCTATAAAGACACATGCACACGTATGTTTATTGCAGCACTATTCTAATAGCAAAGACTTGGAATCAGCCCAAATGTCCATCAGTGACAGACTGGATTAAAAATATGGCACATGCTCACCATGGAATACTATGCAGCCATAAAAGGATGAGTTTGCATCCTTTGGCAAGGTTTTATAAAGGATGCAGCTGAAACCATCGTCTTAGCAAACTATCACAAGAACGAAAACCAAACACCGCGTATTTCTCACTCATAGGTGGGAACTGAACAATGAGATCCGCTTGGACTTTCGGGAAGGGAACATCAAACACCCGGGGCCCTATCATGGGGAGGGGGAGGGAGGGATTGCATTGGGAGTTATACCTGATGTAAATGGCGAGTTGATGGGTGCTGGCAGGTTGATGGTTTTGTACGCCAACATGGCACAAAGAAGTATACATATCGCCTTGAACCTGCGTTGTACTGTATGCCCTAAGAACTTAAGAGTATAATAATAATAAAAATAAAAAAATAAAAATAAAAAAAAAAAGACTGTGTGCTGTTCCCTCCTGGAGCCTGAAGTGCCTGTAGAACAGTGTCTTCTCCAGGGAATGTACCTAATAAGTGTGTGTTAAGTGAATGAGCTAATGAGTGAACATTATTGGCAAGTGTTATTATAGGAGATAGAGGATTCATAACAGTTGTTATGAGGAGGAATGATTAATTGAGGCTTAGCTAAAATAATTGTTATTTAGAAAGGAAAAGTTGCCAGGCGTGGTAGTGCCTGCCTGTGGCCCCAGCTACTTGAGAGGCTTGGGGCCCGGGCAGGGAGGATTGCTTTAGCCCAGGAGTTCAAGGCTGCAGTGAGCCATGATCGTGCCACTCCCTGCAGTCCAGCCTGGGTGACAGAGTGAGCCCACATCTCTTAAAAAAAAAAAAAATAACAAAGAAAAATCTACCAGCCACTGTTATACCAATTCTCCGTGTAACACCAACTTTCTGGTGACCTGCATGAGGGAAGAGAAACATTCTTCTTTGTCATGTATTTGGAGTTAATCTGCAGAAAATAATGATAACAATAACAAAAGCATTATCAACAATAAATCTATAGTAATGACTTGTTCTTGCTTGTTATGTGCTAGGAAATGTGCCACGCAATTTACTAGCATTGTGTCAAACACCCTTTACATTAATCCTGTGCCACAGATACTATGAATGTCTCCACTTTTAAAACGAGGAAATGAGGGCCAGGTGCAATGGCTCATGCCTGTAATCCCACCACTTTGGGAGGCTGAGATGGGTGGATCACTTGAGGTCAGGAGTTTGAGACCAGCCTAGCTGACGTGGTGAAACCCTGTCTCTACTAAAAATACAAAAATTAGCCAGGCATGGTGGTGCCTGCCTGTAATCCCAGCTGCATGGGAGGCTGAGGCACAAGAATCACCCGAACCTGGGAGGTAGAGGTTGCAGTGAGCTGAGATAGCGCCACTGCACTCCAGCCTGGGTGACAGAGCAAGACTGTCTCATAAAATAAAATAAGAAAATGAGGCTCCAAGATGTTGTGCAATTTTACACAGTTCACTCATCTTCTAAGTAGATGCCCTTATTCAGAAGCTCATAAGAGAGAAAAGCAGAGTTTGATTCTGGACAGGACTGTGTAGGTTCAGAGCTCTTGTCCAGAACAATGTGATAGAATGTCTTGGAAATAAGTGATGCTGCCTAGATTCAACTTTCCTGTGTGTGTCCCTTGGATCACATTCTTTTTGGATCAGATTCTTTAAGACTTTCACATGTTAGAGTCAGTTTGAAATCTCTGGGGTTTATTGTGGGCTCTGGGTTCATTGAGTCTCAGGCAAAAGAACCCACCTCTGTCTTTACCCTTCTCGTACAAGCAGTGGGAGACAAGAGACTGGCCTGCTTATGGAAGACAAACCTTATTACATGGAAGGCTTGGAATCCAATGGGTTAATTCTCTATTGCCTCAACCTCCCATTCTCAAAGTCCCGTTTGTAATCAATTTGAAATCATTAATTGGACAAAATAATTATTTACTACCATATCCCCAGGATAGCCAAAATTTAATTGCCAGAGCCTTGTTTGTGCAAACAATTTCTGTTTAACAAAGAGGAATATTTAGTGCCATTGTAAAATTAATTGGGTATGTTATACTTCCCCCACCCCCCACAATAGTCAGAGGGCTGTCAAAGTGGTAATGTGAATAGTGTTTGTTAACTACATAGCTTTGATAATAATTTCCTTGTAAGAGCAGTGGTAAAATCCTGTCCTAAGCACTGTAGAATTTTTATCTTACAAATGTGAAAATTAGAACTCAGATTGTAACAATTTTTTTTGTCTGTAATACCATTTCAATTTTTAAAACTCCTGGCTGAGTGTAAGGTGAAAATCAAGCCATACTCCTTTCTTCAGGTTTCCTTCGAGCATCTCTTTCTGTGTTCCTATCTCTGACTCAGTCTGTCTCCCTGTCTCTGTTTCTCTGAGCCTCTCTTCCAGTGAAGCGTGCTTCCTAAGTGTCTTTATCCCATGCCCCTCACACTCCCTTTTGTCAATAACTTGCAGAACAAGAAGCGCCTTTACTTATCTTACCCCAAAGATTCACTCACCTCAATATGTGTGTTTTGCCCCTTTTTTCCCACCCCTGTTGTCTAAGGACTTTTCTTACAGTAGAAAAGCCTGGGATTTTCTATTATTTAGAACTTACTCAAATCACAGCTCATAGCCTGTTGGCTCTGTGGCCTTGAGTGAGTTATTTAAATCTTTTTTACCCAATTTTTAAAATCTGTAACATGAGATAATAATACCTATCCCCTAAGATTTTCAAACATCAAAGGAGATACCTTTGTGGAATTCCTAGAATGTCTCCTTGTTCTTTCTTAGTCTTTCTGAACTTATCCATATTTGGTAAGAATATACATGTATGTGTGTACCCGAGTGGCTATTTCTCTATCTATGTACTTGCTGATTATCTATCTACTGATTAGCTATCCTATCCGTCCATCCGTCCATCCATCCATCCATCCATCCATCCATCCATCCATCCATCCATCCATCCCTCCACCCACCTCTCTACCTACCTTCCTGCCTACCCGTATCTTTCAATCACCTATCATTTGGTTCCTCTTTTCTCCTCTTTCCTTGGTCTCTGTAGCTGAGCTCACTCATACGTTCAGCTCCTCTAGTCTTCCAGTTTGAGGTGAAGACCTGTAAGAAGATGAATAAGTCAAAACAATGATGAGATCCTAGATCAGTCTATTCATGTGATACAAGGAAAAATAATCTATCTTGTTTTCCTGGGCTCTCTTTGTCTTCTTTACTTTTTCATACCAGTCCCTCTTCATCCTTCTACAAACTAAACACTTCCTCTCCCCTCTTAGGCAGCTGGGCTAGCAGAGCCTTTCTGTCTGGTTTCTCAGTCCACATTTCTACTCCTGTTCTTTGCCATCTGCATCCCCTGAAATTCTCAGGTCCGATTGTACCTGGGCTTGGTTCCCAGAGTCCCCTTTCTGAGTCCTTCTCCTGGGTCTTCTGTCATCTTCCTGAACTGAGCCTTTCACCCTGGGTAAGATCTCTTGAGCTGCAAGCCTCTGTGGGGGATTTTTCTATTCTTCCCCTCCTCCTCCCAGCTCATTCCTTCTGCACCTCTACTCTTTATAGTTCATGTTGACTGTGGCCTCCACCGTCCTCAACCCTTATCAGCAGAATGGCATTAAAACTTCCAGCTCCGCCATAATTCTAACCCATACTGGGAACCTCTACCCATGTCAAGGATCACTAAAGTCCACCTCTGGCTGGCCAGTATCAGCATAACCCACATAATCCACACTTGATATCCAATGATATGCAATCACATTTGCTTCTCAAATGCACTTTGGCTTCTCTGTCTCTGGCAGTCTGGATTGCCTTTAATTCCATAGTCATCTGTAAATGAAGGTGCCCATCAGTGCCCCAATGGGAAAAAAAAAGTTCTTGATGATCCCCTTAAGCCATTAACTAACTGAAGTACATAAGGACTAATCACACACATATATAGAACCACATAAGAAGTATGTCATATATAGCACTCTATCTTCAGAGATCCATCTCTGGCCATCTACGTGTGGTATTTGGCTCTCCCGAATGCAAACTTTTTAATAGGAGCTAACATTTTTTTGAGTGCTAACTGCTTGCCAAACACAGTTAGAACTAATTTATATACATTAGAGAATTTAATCTACTGCAGTCTCATGCCACATGTGCTAATTATGATGCCATTTCATGGATGATGGAACAGTCACACAGAGGTAGGTAGCAAACCCGTCATCACAAAGCTGGTGTGTTCTAATAGATGGCACAGCTGCTGCTCAGACCCAGGCAGCCTGAGTTCATGTTCCCTTGCAGGAATCCCTTCCTAACATTTCTCAAGGACCTTATCCGCTTTTTCAAATCTCCAATCCTGGAAATAATCAGTGGAGAAATTGAGGAGACATGTGACAATTCTCAAGTGTGAATTAAAGCTTAACTATCCACAGAAATGTGTCTGGATCAGAAGAATCCACAGACGCCACCTGAATAAACAAGCACAGCGAACACAGAGAAGGCCATCGAGCATCGAAGTTAACGTTTGGGGTCACTGGGACAGGAGCACATAGAAGCAGAACCCATATGATTTCATGGGTCAGCCTTGCTCGTAGCTGTGGCCGTACCGTGATGTCTGCTGGTGGCTCTGTCTGCTGCCAACAGTGAGTCATTGTTGCTGATAAAAGAAAAGCTAATACATTTACACACATAGTATGCTTTACACACATTCCAGGAAGGATGTGTCAAAAATAACACACCTTGGAAGCAAGGAAGTCCCTACATTGGCAGTTTTGATACCCAATTCTGTGCTTCTCTGCATCGCTGCTAATCTTAATATGAAATCCTAATAGACATTATGTGGAAACTGATGTTTTACAGTGTTTGCATATTCACTATAGGCTACAGATATTTGTAAATGCAACTTCATTGAATATTTCTGATCTGTGATACATGCGTAAAAGTGAGTGAAGATTATGAAAAACATTAAAAATGTTTTACGAATAACCCATGATTTCATGAATCCTTGAGAATTCCCGGGAATTTCCATTTCTTTTCCGAATTCCAAGTATTTATATCCATTAAAATTCAGAAACACTAACGTGTTCAGAACACAGAGCCTTGCTCCCAACCAACCACTTCTCTAGAATTCCTCTTGGCACATTTTTCTCATTGTTCAAAATAAGTATTCCTGTCTGAAATGGAACTCATCTTATTATGGTCTGTCTTGCTCACTGGAATGGAGGCTTCAGGAGAGAAGGGCTCTGTCTGTCTCGTTACCTGCGTAGCATCAGTACCTAGGACAACTCCTGGGAAGTTCTCTGAGCTCCATAAACACTGGAGAGCTCAGTGACTGAATCTGCCTGACTCATTGTTAAGTGTGTCCAAGGAAATCATCGCAGAAGAGGAAAGAGGTTCTAAACCTGATCACTGCACAGGTTTCTTGATATTTTGACTGCAGAAAGGCTCCTTTTATGAAAGCCCGGTGATTACCAGGCCTCACCCTGCCCTCATTTCCAGGTGCAGTGCTGAGCCGTCCTAGGACGTTCGTCAAGCAGGGCCTGACCATGAGCCAAGGTGAAGGGAACGTCACAGAGACCTTCAAGGAAGAGAGAAGAAGTGTTTCCGGTGCCATTACAACCCGCTGAGCTCAGAGCCCCGATGTGCTTATTCTGGAAGCATGTGATGTTCCAAATCTAGTTCAGCAAAAGCTAGCCTTAGGATTTTTCTTGGTAATTGAGAAAAAATGCCTTTTCTTTTTCTGTAGAATGGAGAGAGTGGAGACTGAGGTTTTTGAGATGCCTTCCAGCTATGACATCCAAGATTCAGTGGGTTTTGGATATAACCCCCTGAGCTGAGTGTCATCTCTCTCCACTTCAGTTGGGTGGAACCGTGTCAGAAGTCAAGAGCTGATTTACATGTGTGTTCCTTCCCTGTCTTCGAAGCATCAGCTGAATGTGAGCCTGCTCAGGGAAATCATTTAGCACCTGCTAGGGTCCCCGTCTGAATTCCATTGTTTAGCCCACTGCCAATTTCCTGGACTATTTAATTCCTAGCTGTAAGGTTGTGAGTTCAAATCCCCTTAGGTTCAAGTTTCATTAGCGGCTTTTGCAGATCTATTTCTCTCTCTGTGTGATGCCCACAGTCTCACTGTGTAATTATCCTTATCAGACCAGACACATCTGATTAAACCATTTGAGAAGGTCTTTTCTTAGAAAAGGCAGCAAATCTTAACAAATTTAGCTTGTGTCTTACGGTATCATTATCAGTGAACTTAAACTCTATCTAAAAAATAAAAAACCTCTGCCCACTCTGATATAGGCAAATGCTAGCTTGTGAAAGGTCAACACCATTCTTTTATTGTTTATTTTATTTTTTTTTAATATCCTTTGCAGTAGAGAGGGAGCACTTACACCCAAAGATTAGTGAGCCCAGCTGAGGCTTTTGCTCCTTTTATCGTTGTTGCAGTCTAGAACTCAGCAGGGAATAGAAGAGGCACCCAGCTAGGGAATAGAGGGAGATTTAGTGGAGGGACCATTTACAGAGATATGGGTACCACGAAAGACCTGAGAGGGGATGTTGAGGCACCAGGAACTAGACGAGCTGTCTCCTTTGTGTCTGAAAGGACAGGGGGGAGTATAATATTATCAGAGGCTCATCAGACCTGGAGGCCTGGAGGAAGTGCCCTTGGGTGGGTGTTTCTCTAACCATGGAGAAGCACAGCTACTGTCCAAGATCAGGCGATGCACTGAGGAGGAAGTGGGGAATACACGCCCGATATGGTCTGGATCTGTGTCCCCACCCCAATCTCATGTCAAATTGTAATCCCCGGTGTTGGAGGGGAGACCTGCTGGGAGGTGATTGAATCATGGGATAGGATTTCCCCCTTGCCATTCTCGTGATAGTGAGTGAGTTCTCATGAGATCTGGTTGTTTGAAAGTGTGTAGCACCTCCCTCTTCACTCTCTTTCTCTCTCCTCCTCTGCCGTGGTAAGACATGCTTCCTTTTTCTTTGCCCTTCTGACATGATTAGAAGTTTCCCGGGGGCTTCCCAGCCATGCTTCATGTACAGCTTGTGGAACTGTGAGTCAATTAAACCTTTTTTCTTTATAAACTGCCCAGTTTATAAAGTTCTTTATGGCAGTGTGAGAAAAGTCTAATACAATGCTCCCTACTCTCTTTTCCTTTACCCTTTAATATCCTGCTAGTATTTTTCCTTTGGCTGAAACCCACCAGAAATACAAAACCCAGGAACCCGAGAGATGCAGCTCATAGAGGAGAGAAAACAAGGATGGATTGGGATGACCATTGGGTGGATGAGGAATCAATAGAGAAAAAACAGCTCCATCTTCCACTTATTGGTAAAAGAGAGCAGAGGAAGAAGACATGGTTGCCTATGGCTTGGTGATTTGGCCACTTCCCTTTTCTGGGACAAACTCAGATTCTCAGTTTTGTGAACAAAGAACTGTTTTCATTCTACCTGCATCATGAGAGCCACGTAGAGGGACAGCTCCATTTGTCCCTGAAGAATCTGGCAGGCACTGGGAAGGCAGCGATAAGAAAGAAGTGAAGATATTGGGGTTGGTCAATGTCAAGCCATAGCATCCCTGGAGACAGCTTCACCAGGAGTGGGAGAACTAGAGACTCAGCTTCCATCTGTTCTCTCCCCACAGCCATGGCCACTGGATTATAATAATAATGACAACAGTGATAAAATTGGTGGTAACAGCAGGTAACGTTTGCTGAATGATGTCCATATACCTGGCACTGTGCTCATATACTCTCTTATTGGTGATCCTGAGAAAGGACCACTAAACTTATCTCTAGTTTAGACATGCAGAAACGACATTAATGAGGACAATAATATATACACACACGATTAACAAGTGGCAAAACCAAAGTCTAAAACAGAATTTTTTTTTTTAGTTCAAAGGTTTTGTTTTAACTTCTCCAATATCCTACCTGCCCATCCACCCAGTCACATGGCTCTGTCTACTAACATCTCCTGAAATCTTCACCTCCTGCCATTGTATCTTGCCTAGATTATTGGAATAGCCACTTAAATCATCCCCCTACCTCCACTTTCTCTCCTCTTGAGTCTATTATTCACATAGAGAGTAGGGTTGTCCTTTAATTAAAAAACGGAGTCAGTGTATAACCCTGTATTAAAAATCTCTGGCTCCCCGGAGGACACAGTTTAACCTCCTTTTTATCAGACATAGTCTCTTATGATGTGGTCTAAACCCATTTTACTGGCAACATCTCCAGACATGCTCCTTCATGCTCTCTAAGCTCCAGCTGTACATTGAGCTTCTTTCAAGACACACGATGTGCTCCTGAGCCACCGTGTCTTTGCACACACTGTAACTCCTATCTACAGTCCCCTCCTTCCCTTTCTGTCCATGGAGAATTCCTGGTAATATACAATACCCAGTGAAATGGTGCCCTCCTTAGAAGCCTTCCCCAGCTCCCTCTCCCAAAGCTATTTTCCTTCTCTGTCATGTTTTCACCACTATTTATGTTTTGTCATCAAATTGCATTGTAGTCGCATTACATACATGTGCTTCCCCCTCAAATTTGTGCTCTTTAAAAGAGTAACTCTATCATTCTACATACATCATCTCATTTGGTTCAAAACCACCTTATAAAATAAATACTATGATTATCCTTAATTAAAGTTGATGAAATAGAGACTCAGAAAAGTTAAGTACCTTGTCCAAGGATGCACGGCCTGTACATGATGGAACTGGGGTCTGGATCCAGGATGTCTACCTCCAGAGCTCTGCTCATTCCTACTACTTTAGGGCATTGTTCCTGTCTCAATGCTCTGGGTGTCTTATTCCCGTGGCTTTATACGCCTGTCTTTGAATACATGCTCAAAATGCTGCAACCTAAAAGCGTGCTTATTGAATAGATGCAGTTTCCCTCCAGAATCAGCAGCTAGAGCCCAGACACTTGAATTATTCACTGATGAGCACCGAGCTTTCGGTCACATGCATCTGTCTACCGCAGATGTGCCACATGTGGTCCTGGGAGACTGGACCGAACCGTGAGTGTTGATTTTCTCATGGACCCTTTTTAAGCTTTCTTCAACTTGACTGTTAGTTAGCTGGGTTTCTTCCACTTACATTTGGTTGTCCTTAACTAGAGATGGGAGGTCACTACCAGGATATACAGCCATGGAACTCATTGAGGAAAACAGACTGACTGCCTGCCATCTTGGCTTGTAATGACATTCTGAGCCGTATAGATAGCTCACAACTAAGTGACGACAAACTGGAGATGAGAGGCAGAGACAAGCACAGGAAGTCAATCCTCTTATGGTGGAATCAGTTATTTTGTAGACCCAGCTGTCCTTGTCTCATGCAACAACCAAAGAGGTGATTTCTGAAGGGAGACCTCTTACTGTTTTGAAATGCAAACGCAAGGCTTCTTACACTTGACTTACACACCAACTCAAGGGCCGTTTGGTTTTGCATGTTGTTAAAAATATTGTTCACTTGCCTGTGAAGTGTCAAGATGCCTTAGCTTAACCATCTGAGAGTTCCTTTATCCCCCAACTGGAAGAAAAATAGGAGACTTCCTAAAGCCAGTTACAGCCCCCTATGGGATGGTCTCACAAGGAAAAGTCTGCATAAGAGACCTCCGCCTTGACTGCCTCTCTGACATTATTGATCCTGTTGGCTTTGGTTCCCACATCTGTCACCTGAGCCACACCCTCTACACCATTAACATGGAAATGGAACTTTGATACCGAGAGGAGTGCCTTACACCAAGACCTCTAAATCTGAAGTCGAATCTTTTCTATAATTCCATAATGTAGTCTCAGTAGCAATGCTTGGAACTGTCATTCAGTTAAGTGCGTAGTATTCAGTGCACTCTGCTTAGCACTTGATAGGGAACAAAGTTCAATGGGACACAAAAGCTAACCTCAAAGAATTAAATTCTGGGCAGAAGGATAATCAAACTAGACAGAGATTTATAATACATGGTGTAAGCCAAGTGGTGCTGTAGTTGCTGCCTGGTATGCATTTTAGAAGATAACTCCAACTAGTCTTTGGAAAACCATCCTTCTCTTACTCTCAGTTCATCTGGTTAAGGGATAACTGGCACTAAACCAGCTTTAGGGCAGATGTGAGAACAAGGTAACACCAAACAGCATCACACACAGACTCATACACAGACCCACAAACACACAGACGCACATACAGTAGTAGCAGTGATTAGTTCAAGAGTCAAAGCATCAGTGTAGGACCCAAGCCAAGTCAAGGAGAGACAATGAGACTCCATTCTAGGACTGTTAGGGAACAAACAGAGAAGAGACATCTTCAATCCCTGGATCCAAGATCACTGAAGGTGGAGCCTGGAGCTGCCGGGGCCTGCCCACAGTGGTCAGCGTTCGTGCACAGGTGAAGTCAGAGAGAAGACAGCACACCCTCAACACAACCAGAACCTTGGGTCCAGCCACTGCTGGAGTTTTTCATCACATGTCAATAAATCCCTGTATAAATTACTTTTTTGACTTCAGAGAGAGTGAGGTTTCCATCGTTTGTAGCCAAATAATATAAAAACTATGCTATTAGTAGAAAAGGACCTCTCCAGTTGAAAGGAGCAGGCTTAGTCCCTTCTTTGAATGCAATTTGGATTTAGAAAGGATAGGACACTGTGGGAGAGAATTCCAGGCCTTGTGCAAAAGCCAGTAGCCCATGCTGCAAAAGCAAGCAGATGTGGGTTTCGTTTAGTAGGCACGCCTTCTTAGATCATCTAAAACAGCGGTCCCCAATTTTTTTGGCACCAGGGACCGGTTTCCTGGAAGACAATTTTTCCATGGACTGCAGAGAGGTGGGTGATGGCTTCAGGCTGTTTTAAGCACGTTACATTTATCATTAGATTCTCATAAGGAACACACAACCTAGATCCCTCGCATACACAGTTCACAATGGGGTTTGCGCTCCTGTGACAATCTAATGCTGCCCGTGATCTGACAGGAGGCGGAGCTCAGGCAGTAAAGCGCGCTCGCCTGCCACTCACCTCCTGCTGTGGGGTTCGGTTCCTAACAGGCCACGGACCAGTATGGGTCCATGGCCCAAGGACTGGGGACCCCGATCTACAACAGGTCTGGATTTATACTAAGACTTGGGATACAAAGATACTTTTTAAATGTTACGAAAGAATCTATATGTTATACCTGACTTAACTATTGCACAAGAAGGGAGTGCGGGGAGAGAGGTAAATCAGACTAAACTGGCAGAAAAATCAGCAAGTTTCTGCCCACCCCTTTCTCTGTCTCTCTCTCGCTCCCCTCCTTTCTTTTCTTCTTTCTTTCCTTCTTTTTTTTCTTCCTTTCTTTCAAAAATACTCACCAGAAGCCATGGATCAACAAAGGTTTTAGAAAAAGAACAATTATCAAATTATGAATTTCCAGGATGTTTACATTAGTATAATGTTAGTGCTGACCTGATAACCCCCTTAATTTCCCTGTACATTGACAGGGACCCTCAGTTGTAGTCTTGGCTCCCAGAGTATCACTGATGAGGTGTGATGAGGATAAAGCCCCTTTCAAGAATTAAGTCAACATTCACTAAAACTAAGACGAAGGAATGTGAGCAGAATCACTTTGTAAGCATGGAAGATGAAACAGCAGCTACCATTTCAGAGATGGCTTCCAGGTTTGACTGACCCACTAGAAAGTAAGTTTGAAATGTTTGATTCTCAATCTGTCAAACCCAAATATGTTCATAGTGGTCTTCACAATTAGCAGAGAAATGCCTTCCTTCCAGTTTTGGCATGCTATTTATTTTTTCCAAGACAGGCGCTATTACGCACTGCTCTTTTCTCAGGCAAAATCCAATTATTCTCTTCACTGTTCTGAAAAATGGGCCAAATGGAATGGTGTGGAGGTATCATCTATCATGATTCCTGCAGGGTGTCTCAGAGGAGATGAGGAGCCAGGAAGAATTTACCAAGGCTTAGAGATAGCATTTCATCTCTTTAAACTGACCTCCAGGAACCCAGAATCAAGATGTCCTATTTATCCTGGGCTTTATGTCTCTATGGCGGATTGCTACCATCCTTTCTGCCCCTCATCCTTATTCACTGTGAGAGGTAGCAATGCTGCCAGGTAAAACAACTTCCCAGGTTCCTTTGCAGCTAGTATAGCCATGTGACCCAGTTCTTGCCAATCAAGTGTAGGTGGGATTTTCTAGGTGAAGCTTCTAGAGGGATAGCTTTCAGTGGCATACTTCTTCTGCCTTTGCCCTTTCCTCCTGTCTGGGTTTCTGTTGATATCGTGAAGCTGCCATGCTAGTCCTGGCTGTCTTTTCTCTGGGTTTCTTGTTACATGAGAATAACCTCAATTTGGGCATGCCTCTGTGGTCAGGTTGTTAGTGCTTGACATCTTTAATAAATCCACTTTACCTCTGCTTTATTATTCAAATTTAGTCTTTGGCTTTCCATATTTTATCATGAGATTTTTGCTTAGTTATCCACATGCTCGTTCTCCTATTTTTCAACATTTCATTAATTTACATGATTTATTTCCCTGTGATTGCTACCCAAACTTCTGTATAAAGCATCTAGTCGCTGTAACTAATGCTCATGCTGCAGGAACCAGATATGCAGCAAAATGTTCACATGAGAAAGCAAGACACATGCAGGGGTGCAGCTATGCAGTTGCACAGATCTAAGCTTTGGCGACACATCTACCTGATTAATGCCTGCTTATCAGAGTTCTAACTTGCCAGCTGGGTAAATGCTGGCATATTTTTTTCTGATGTATATTTTTTAAACACTCTTTTCTAGCATCTGTGCATTTTATTTACCTTAGCCATGCTTCACTTTGAAGGAAGCCCATGAGTTGAGCATTTCTGAGAGGGCTGCACCATCATTTGAATTTCAGTGCATCAGGAAGGAAGAGATGCCACACTTGCCAGAGCCCAGGGAGGCCTGATAAGTAGTGATGGAAATTGGCTGGGCGCCGTGGCTCATGCCTGTAATCCCAGCACTTTGGGAGGCCAAGGTGGGTGGATCACAAGAGCAGGCGTTCTAGACCAGCCTGGCCAAGATGGTGAAACCCTGTCTTTACTAAAAATACAAAAATTTGGCAGGTGTGGTAGCAGGCACCTGTAATCCCAACTACTTGGGAGGCTAAGGCAGAGAATTGCTTGAACCCAAGAGGCAGAAGTTGCAGTGAGCTGAGTTCGCACCACAGCACTCCAGCCTGGGTGACAGAGTGAGATGCTGTCTCAAAATAAATAAATAAATAAATAAAAATAAAAAAGAGGTGATGGAAATTTCTTGTTGCTGAAATGCCCTTCTGGGTGCTAAGTGATTGCCTGAATGAGCTCTCATGGGTACCCTGTTGCAGGGATGCCAATGAACTTGCAAATCCTGGTTTCACAGCTGACGCTGCCAACAGCACATTAACGTCAGTATTTTTTGAAGCATGGTGCTGCTTGTTTTTTTGCTTTTGAAACTAGAGTGCATTTTACTCCTACTTGAAATTTCAGGTAACCTCTTCACTTACATGGGATTAGACTATGAAATCCAAGCATCATTGAAACTCTTTCTTAAAACTTTTATTTTAAGTTCAGGGGTACGAGTGCAGGTTTGTTACATAGATAAACTTATGACACGGGGGTTTATTATACAGATTGTACAAAAATTAACTCAAGATGGATTAAAGACTTAAATGTCAAACCCAAAACTATAAAAACTCTGAAAGAAAACCTGGGTAATACCATTCAGGACATAGGCACGCCAAAGATTTCATGACAAAGACATGACAGTTGCCAAAAGCAATTGCAACAAAAGCAGAAACTGACAAATGGGATCTAATTAAAGAGCTTCTGCACAGCAAAAGAAACTCTCAACAGAGTAAACAGACAACCTACAGAATGGGAGAAAATGTTTGCAAACTATGCATCTGACAAAGGTCTAATATCCAGCGTCTATAAGGAACTTAAATTTACAAGAAAAAAAAACCATATAAAAATGAGCGAAGGACATGAAAAGACACTTTTCAAAAGAAGACATACATGTGGCCAATGATCATATGAAAAAACCTCCACAGCACTGATCGTTGGAGAAATGCAGATCAAAACCATAATGAAACTCAGGGTCAAAATTGGTTTTGAAAATCTTTTGATCACAAGACCCATGCACTCACTTCCAACTGATCTAACATATCCATATGTCATCCCGCACCAACAGACTATTGCTTCTGTCTGGAGAGTCGGGGTTGCTGTGTGTTGTGTGTATACCTGAGATTGCTTCTGTCTGGAGAGTGGGGGTTCCTGTGTGTTGTGTGTATACCTGAGGAAGTAGTTGACTTTGCCTGATGACCACACAATATAAAACGTACAAATTTTAAAACACTGGATTCACACTTGGTATGTTGAGATTTTTCACACCATGAAACACTTGAAAATGAGACATGACTTCCACCTCATAGCACTCCTGGCGTTGTATGATTTAGAGAATGGCTAGCCAGTGATCGATACCATCTGAAGTTGAATTTGGATGAGTAAACACTCATGTGAAGAGACTCCGTGTACCCGTATTGCTGTCGAGCCTGACCAAGGAGAGACCTACAAACTTCGGAAGCTGTCGATATGTGGTGCACCACGGTACCTAGAACTCCTGCTCTGCAGGCTCAGAAAGTCTGGTGGGTTTAGTGGAAATTAGACCACAGTCTTACCTAACTGTGCACGGTGATTAGAAGCTGAAGTGGTTGGTTACTCATTCCTTAATTATTCATTCCTTAACGCCAGGCAGGGCTAAGCAGGGCCCTAAATATCACCTAACTTATTCTCAAAGCACTCCTAAGAAGGTGACTTATTTTCATTTATATCAGTGAGTAGGTAAGGATCCAAGAACGTACACACTTTTCCCCAGGACAAACACTGATGGGGTGACTGCTCTCACATTTGAGCTCTGGATCTCCTAAAGCCAATGCATAGGGTCTTCCCTCTTAACGGTACTCCATTCCCATTGTGAACTATGAAATCTCACTTTATCCAGAAGATAGAAAAAAAAAAACAAACAAGAAGTTGGCCTGCAGGTAAGGCAGAGCTGCAAAGTCTTCGTCATTATCTTATCCACTACTGATGCCTGGGGGGAATTCCAGGAGGTATTATCTTTCTTTCAGAGTTCCAGGACACCTACTATGTCTCACTACTTTTGAGCATTTAAAAATATTTGATTTCTGATATGTTCCTGGCATTGGGTCAAATAGTAAATACAGTGTAGAAATTACTCATATGATTCATGTAAATTACTTCAAAATACTTTAGGCTTGGGGCATCAGATGAGCAAACATGATAGAACTCACATGGCTGTTCACATGCAGGGCAAGCATTCATTGTATCAGTCTCTCAATTTTTCCTGTATGATTAAAGTTTTTTAAGACAAAAATATTTTTAAAATATACTTCACTATGTATTATATACTTTGAAAAAATTGGAATCAATGTAAATGCTCACCAGTGGCCGACTGGATAAAGAAAATATGGCACATATATGCCATAGAATACTATGCAGCTTTGAAAAAGAACGAGATCGTGTCCTTTGCAGCAACATGGATGGAGCTGGACTCCATTATTCTTAGCAAACTAATGCAGGAACAGAAAATCAGGTTCTCTGAATGTTCACACTTATAAGTGGGAGCTAAATAATGAGAACACATGGACACACAGAGGGGAACAGCACACACTGGGGCCTATCGGAGGGTGGAGGGTGGGAGGAGGGAGAGGATCAGGGAAAATAACTAATGGGTACTAGGCTTAGTGCCTGGATGAGGAAATAATCTGCACAACTCCCCGTGACATGAATTTACCTATGTAACAAACCTGCAGATATACCCCATAACTTAGAAAAGAAAAGAAAAACTCATTTAGCCAGTCTAAGCCTCAGTTTCTGCATCTGTCAAACAAACATAATGGGCACCACACTGTGTGATTGTAAAGAATAAAAAGATTAATGAGTGAGGTGCTTGCTGAAGTGTCTGACATAGACTACAGTCTGGACCATATTCCCTCATTCGTTCATTACGTGGAAACTTCCTGAGCATCTACGAAGCCAATCACTATGCTGGAAACGTTACAGACTATCTCATTTCACACTTATCCTGAAGATACAGATAAATAAGACATAATTCTCGTTGTCAAGCACTCACTGTTTGCTGCAGGCTGAAAGACACCTTGCAGGTTATAACAAATCAGATAAATAGTACCCAGATGGGCCAAGTGATTAAGCCGGCATCACCTTGCTCCCTAGTGGTGGAGTCGACAAGGAACCAAGGTCTCCTGGACCTGATGCTCTTTCCACATCACCGCACACTCTGGATTGTGGAAGGACCGTGCGTGTATTTTATTGCTTAGGTAGAAACCTTAACTACTACCCCAGTGTTCTTCAGAAGAGAGTGAGCTAATTTGTACGGTGCGCAGACATCGCTTAGATAGCAATGAACCTTTTGCTAAGAAAGTTAACGTCTTTTCAGCTTTTTTTTCCCCCCATCCTTCTGGTTACCTCAAGGAGAAAGGCTTTGTTCCATACAAGATGTCTTTAAATCCCTGTTTTTGCTTACGTCATTCTTCACGGGAACGTAGAGTCCAGACGCGGAGCCCTCGGCAGTCAGTATGTAATTAGGATTAATAGCATCGCTTTATTTTCTTATTGGTTGTGTGTAGGGCTCCCTTCTATTTATTGCAAACGATACCAGTTTTCGCTTACAGTAGTGTAATAATGCTTCCTTTCAAAATGAATGTATTAGTAAAGAAAGCAAGTCGATTGAATGAAACAGTTACGTTTGCATAATAGTGCCGGTAACAGTGACTGAAGAGGGAAGACTGACCCAGACAATTTCCTGAGATCGAAATGCCTCTTCAGTGAGAAAGTGAAATTGGATAAAGTGCTGGGTTTGGGATGGCGGTTGGAAAAGCAAATTGAGTGTGACTGCAATTTTTTCTACTCCAGCAAGTCACTTTCCCAGTGTCCGGGAAGATGAGAGGAGAGAAACAGAGAGATGGTTGGTTTGGGCTGGTGAAGGGCGGGTTCTGCACTTGGGACTCTGGTGGTGAGTAGCAGGATTCTCTACACTGCAGATTAGCTTGTTTTAGATTTGAAATGATGGTTAGATGATGCTCTGTGGGGTTCACTTGGGGACTTTGCTGCGTGCTTGCTAATACTATGCTCCATATCCGAGGCATTTATTTCCTAAAGACAGTTAATGCCAGCCGGGTCTCATGGCCAGGCGAGCTGATTAAAACTTGGCAGGCACAATTGCTGTTTCTAATAAAGAAATCACCACCACAGCATTTTTTCCTCCTTTAAGTATGAGAGGGGGAAATTGTGAAAAATCAAACCCTGAAATATATTTTTGACAGTGTCTCTTAATTTCCCTCTTTTAATCAGTTTTACGCAGCACCTGCCCTCACCATGGCATGAGAAGCAGTAATGCTGTGAATATTTTTATCATTCGTCTTCACTCAGGAGGTAGGGAGGAGTGAGATCTTCAAGAGCAGAGATTTGAGAAGTGTTAGTGGGACAAAATGGACATTGAACATCAATTAACAAACATGGGTTATGTGTGTAAGGATTTAATGCCTTTATTCCCCATAAGGACAGAGATCTTGTCTCTCTCATTCCTGCTATGACCCCAACTCCTGAGACATCGTATTCTCCATAAGTATCGTTGAATGAATACACGAGAGTGTTTCTGCATAGGAATCAGCAGGGAGGCTGAGATGCACCGCTCCGGAGGGCACAGTGCACAACACCTGTGGTTCCAGCTATGCAAAGCCTGACATCAGTATTCTGCAGGGACACCCGATATTCCTGGGAACTGGGGATGGAAGGGCTCACCAACTCACACCACATCGGCTCCAACAGCGCCCCCTTCTGTGTGCCCTCAAGGACTCAGCGTACCATTGGTGGGTGCCTTGGTGCACCACCCAGTTCCGCCAGCTCAATACTGAGGTTCTCAAATCCCCCTACCTCTGCCAGCTGCTAGAAGCATCGAGAACCGACACTTATCGCTTGAGCCCCTCTTCTGCACTTGCCCTCAACAGCAGGGAGCCACCTTGCTCAAGCTTCTGTCCCTTTTCTGAGCCAGCAACTGGTAAACAGAGCTGTATAAAGTCCCAGCCCCTGGTACCAATTTGGAGCAACCTTGAAGGGACAGTTCAGGTCTACACCTCCCCGGGGATACGCTGAGGACTTTACTGCACCTGCATCACAGTTGGATTTTTTCCTCTACCTTGTTCTGCTTCCTTCATTCCCCTACAGATGTTTATCCCAGCAACTTCCTGCACATAAATGCATCTCACAGTCTGCTACTTGGGAACCTGACCTGCAACAAATAAGAATACAAATTCCCAATGGAGGTGATACTGTGAACTGTGACTTTGGGTGGTTTATTTGGGTGAGCTCCAGGGCTTTAAGATGGAAGTGACAGAAGTCCAACCCATGCTGGCTTAATGGACCCATGATCTGAAAAATTCAGAGGGAGGGGTTTCAGGCACGGCTGGATCCAGGGGTTCATGGGATGAGATTATAATTTCACCTCTCCCTTTCATCTCCCTTTCCTTTAGGTTAGCTTCGGTCTCAGACAAACATACAAGGCAGTGAAAAGACAATCCCAAGAATCTAGAGGCTTAGAGTCTAGTACCTTTTTATAAAATTTAACTTAATTTGATATTAAGTTCAGGGGTACATTTGCAGGCTTGTTATACAGGTAAACTTGTATCTTGGGGGTTTGTTGTGGAGGTTATTCAGTCAGGTATTAAGCCTAGTACCCATTAGTTATTTTTCTTGATTCTCTCCTTCCTCCCACCCTCCACTCTCCCATAGGCCCCAGTGTGTGTTGTTCCCCTCTTTGTGTCCATGTGTTCTCATCACTTAGCTCCCACTTATAAGTGAGAATATGTGGTATTTGGTTTTCTGTTTCTGATTAGTTTGCTAAGGATAATGGCCTCCAGCTCTATCCATGTTGCTGCAAAGGACATGATATTATTCTTTTTTTATGGCTGCATAATATTCCATGGTGTCTATGGACCACATTTTCTTTATCCAGTCTTTAATTGATGGACATTTAGGTTGATTCCATATCTTTGCTATTGTGAATAGTGCTGCAATGACCATTCATGTGTATGTGTCTTTATAATAGAACAATTTACATTTCTCTGGGTATATACCTAGTAATGGGATTTCTGGGTCAAATGGTAATTTTGTTTTTAGTTCTTTGAGGAATCATCACACTGTTTTCTGCAATGGTTGAACTAATTTACATTCCCACCAACAGTGTATATGCGTTCCTATTTCTCCACAACCACTCCAGCATCTGTTAATGTTTGACTTTTTGATAGTAGCCATTCTGAATGGTACGAGATAGCCTCTCATTGTGATTTTGATTCGCATTTCTCTAATGACCAGTGATGTTGAGCTTTCTTCATATGCATGTTGGCTGCATGTATATCTTCTTTGGAAAAGTGTCTGTTCGTGAGAACACATGGGCACAGAGAGGGGAGCAACACAACTGTGGCCTGTCAGAGGAGGGCGGGGAGGGGAAGAGCATCAGGAAAAATAGTTAATGCGTGCCTGGCTTAATACCTAGGCGATGGGGTGATAGGTGCAGCAAATCACCATGGCACACGTTTACCTATGTAACAAACCTGCACAGGTATCCTGGAACTTAAATAAAGTTTAAAAAAGAATATTTGTTCATGTCCTTTGCCCACTTTTTAATGGGGTTGTTCGTTGTTTTCTTGTAAATTTGTTTAAGTTCCTTATGGATGCTGGATATGAGGACTTTGTCGAATGTGTAGTTGCAGAAATTTTCTCCCATTCCTTAGGTTGTCTGTTTGCTCTGCTGGTAGTTTCTTTTTGCTGTGCAGAAGATCTATTAGTTTAATAGATCCCATTTGTCAATTTTTGCGTTTGTCACAATTGATTTTGATGTCTTCATTGTGAAATCTTTGTCCATTCCTATGTCTGGAAGGGTATTGCCTAGGTTTTCTTCCAGGGTTTTTATAGTTTTTGGGTTTTACATTTAAGTCTTCAATCCATCTTGAGTAACTTTTTCTCTTCAGTGGAAGGAAAGGGTCCATTTTCGATTTTCTGCATGTGACTAGCCGGTTATCCCAGCATCATTCATTAAATAGGGAGTCCTTTCCCCATTGCTTGTCAACTTTCTTGAAGATCAGATAGTTGTAGGCGTGTGGCCTTATTGTACCCTTATTCTTAAGAGAGCAAGTCTTTTCCTTGTCAACTCAGAAAAATAAATTCTGCAGTTGTGATGACTGCAGTCATTTGGGCCACATGGCCATAGCAAAAAACAATCATTATCGGCAAAGAATGTGAAACCTGTGTATTGGTCAGGCCTGGCTTGCACACTCGTATTCGGATCTGAGAAGGACGCACGTCCTCTGAACACGTGCACAGAAGCAGGCAGAGATGGCTGTCCAGAGAAGGGGGAGCTGAGAGCAGGGAAAGGGAGAACAATGTTGTTTAGGAAATTAAGAAATATATCAATTTTGGGAGAAAGAGGAATGAGGGGTGAAAGGAAATGGAGATGGAAAGAACAGAGATAGAGGAAGGGAGAAGGGGGAGAGCCAGAACTGGAGCCAGGGACGACGAGTTCAGGAACGGGAGGGAGGGAGATGGAGAGGGTGGCCAAGGACAGCCTGGCATCGCGGTTCCTCGGCTGTGGGCCATTGCTCACCAAGCTCAGCTTTTATCTTCTCATATTTAGCATCAGATCAGAGTGTATATAAAGCAGTTTTTGATGATATCAGAATGGGACTTAACAGTTCAAATACTAGAGACTTGCGGTGTCTAGAGATTGAGACAGACCCTGAGGTGTGGGATACGGTTGGGGAGGCGGCTCGCCTTCAGAATCCCACTGCTGAAAGACACACTGGTCTTCGGAGGACCAGCCCAGGAAGCAGGCTCTGAGATGGAGATTTGTGTGCAGGGCGCTTTGGGGGTTTTACCCTTGGAAGCACCTTGTGGAGGAGAGGAGGAAGCAGGATTGGAAAGAGGCAGGAGCTGAACTCTGAGGCAGCTTCAACAACAGCCTCAGCCAACCCCAAGGGGAGCTCTGGAGTGGGCTGGCCCTTCAAACATACCCTACCCTGAAGCAAGGGTGCCTGGCCTCTCCACCCCACACTGAGGAGTCACTGGAGGAAGCGTCCACCTAGGAGGCAGCATGATCTTGGGCAAGGTATGCTGTCTTCAGCTGGGGGAAATGTCAGAGGTTGTCAGCCACCATCACCTCCCTCCTGCAGGAGTGACCTGGGCAGCGCACCATGGCGTCCACGACAGTACCTCTTGCAGACACCAAGATGAATACAGGTAAGGCATTTGAAGGACTTTGGGTCATACATGAAATGTATTTGACTCCTTTCTGGTCCACCCTTAGGCTATGTCCAATCTCATCCAAGCATGACTTACGTGAGGCTGGGCATGGATTCCAGCATTATTCATCAGAGAAATGGCTGTCTAGATTTTGCTGAGCTTTGAGACTATAACCACTTCCAGCACATCCGCTCCATGCTGGTCATACCACTCAAGATACTCTGTGACAAGACGGAAGGAGAATGGGATGCATATGCAGTAGATATTCAGAAGACTCTACCACTCCCTAACCACTTTCGGAGTCCTAGCTTCCCCCTTTAATTTGTGTACTTCATCTCTCAGGAGGTGGGGACTCTTGAGTGACTTGCCTGAAGTTTCAGCATCAGGAAAGGGTAAAGTCTTATGAGTCTTAAGTCCAGGATCATGTCTTCATTAACATATACGCATGGAGCCTTCTCCCAAGAGCGAGTGTACTAATTAACTGGGTAGATGTAGAACCAGGTGTTTCCCACACGGTGCTCACATATCCCTTCTCCACACTTACCCTTCTCTGCTCTGGATCTAACGGAATGTGTCACTGCAAACTCTGATTCTCAGGCTCCATTGCCCACTGGCTGCTGGAAAGATTTGGCCAATGAGAGGCAAGGGTTGCAGGCTTTTGATTTTCTTTTGCAACTTTTGTTTTAGATGCTGGGGGTACATGTGTAGGTTTATTACATGGGAGTATTGGGTAACACTGGGGTTTGGGGTACAATTGAATCTGTCCCACTCAGGAAGTGAGCATAGAGCCCAATGAGTAGTTTTTCAAGCCTTGCCTCTCTCCTTATCTCTTGCCTCTAGTAGCCCCAAGGTCTACTGTTGCCATCTTTATGTCCATGAGTATCCAGTGCACAGCTCTCGTAAGTGAGAACATGCATTATTTAGTTTTCCGTTTCTGCACCACTTTGCTTAAGGTAACAGCCTCCCACTGCATCGATGTTGCTGCAAAGGCCGTGATTTCATTATCTTTTATCACTGTGTAAGATTCCACAGTGTATATGTATGACATTTTCTTTATTTCCTCCACTGTTGCTGGGTACCTGGGTTGGTTCCATAGCTGCTATTATGAATAGTGCTTCAGTGAACACATGGGCACAAGGGTCTTTTGGGTAGAACGATTTATTTTCCTTTGAGTATATACCCAGTAGTGGGATTGCTGGATCAAAAGGTGAGAGTTTTAAGGGTGAGGAGAAAGCAGAAGTCAGGCTACTTCTCTTTCTCTCTCCTTTGGACAGCGTCTCACACAGTGGCTGTTTCTCCTCAGTACCTCCAGCTCCCACAAACAGCCTCTGGTTTGATTTCAGCTCCTCCCAGGCGTCTCCAGTTTCTGGTTTGGGTAAGATCACGTCCTGCCCGTTGCCTTCATCACTAGAGATGCAGCATTCACAAGTTGCCTGGACAGTTCCTTTTGTGGTTTCTAGTTCTTCTAATACCGTGTGGGAAACACCTGGTTCTACATCTACCCAGTTAACTAGTGCATTCACTCTTGGGAGAAGGCTCCATGCATATGTGTTAATGGAGAAATGATCCTGGACTTAAGAGTCACAAGACTCTACCCTTTCCTGATGCTGAAACCTCAGATAAGAGGTTGTTTAGAAGTTTTTACAGAAATGCTGCACATATACAGGTATGTGCATGCAATTTTGCACATCTTAGTGAAAATCCAGCATCTTCTAAACCAGTACCCCGGATTAAATTCACTCTATTGAACTCTGATGGTAGCTCGACGGAACCCTGACTTACATGTCATTGAATGCATCAAAGTACTCATCAAAGCTGGACAAGTGCGGACCTCAATGATGATTGGTAAATGTCATAATAATGGATGCAAATCCAATCCAAAAACTCACATGAACAAGACTTCACATAATGTTTCCATGGTTATTTTTAATTTCTGTTGCAAACATCCACTCTGTTGCCCAGATGCATATCAGTCTCCATTCTCTGAGGCTCTTCTATGCACTCCCCCTGCCCATCCAGGCTTCCAGCCTGTGTGCAGAATTCTCTCTATCTCCCGCGTGGCTTTTGCCATCACAGGCGTTCGAGAGGGAGGTAAAGGGGTATCTGCATCTGTCGTGTAGTCAGCGGACATCAGCAGGCATCTTGTGTCTGCCTGGGCTTCAGTTGTGGGTCGGTACAGGTTTATCTACATTATGGATCTTTCCCATCCACAAGTCACCTCCAAATCCAACAACCTCTTAGATATGCCCATGCTATTATGGGATATATGAGAAGCATACTCTGCTCTTAGGTCACCAAGCCTAGAGAAACTCCACACTGTTGTTTAAGATCTTATTTGCCTCCACGTGCCATGCAATCATTTCCTGTCAGAGTTCTGACTTCTAAGTAAAAAGCGAGTCCCAGAATGGCTGTCTTTTCACTCTCCAGATCTCTTCAGAGTTTGTAGCATCCTCTCTCTGGGACACAGGGAAACAGAACTGGCCTTTTGGTTCAGACACTCACCATCTCTATTCCCCCCTTGTTTTCCTCTCAAACATCCACCTTGCCCCTTTTGCGGAAGTGTTTTCCCATCCTGAGAACAGGAAGTCCCACGCTCATGCTATCATGGAGACTCCAAAATCTTTTACTTCTTCTGCACACAGGTGCCTTTTCTTTCCTCTTGGACTAGCTTTGGTAAAAGTGAGTTTAGGTAAGAAGTGTGCCAGAACCACGGAGGCTCATGACAACAGAGGTTGGCATTGTCCTCTCATTGCACGCCCGTACGTGGTCAGGCTTCGCGAAATGACACCTCTTTTTCATTCTGGGATGAGAGCAAAGTAGCTCCTCCTGATGGGGACATGTTTGTCTTGGGGAACACGGAAAACAGAGACCTTGGAACCATGCCATAATCCTTCAAGCATCTGCCCTAGGTGCCATACGTCACTTTTGCTCACCTGTCATGGGTTAAAGCAAAGCACATATCCAAGCCTGAATGATTTCCATGAGGCAGGAAAGGATAATCCTACGAAAGAAAGGTTAGCACATATTTGGAAAAGAAAATTTAGTAAAATTTACCACACTTAAAAAAAAACTCCATGCTAGGCACAGTGGCTCATACTTGTAATCCCAACACTTTGGGAGGCCGAGGCGGGTGGATCACTTGAGGTCAGGAGTTCGAGACCAGCCTGGCCAACATAGTGAAACCCTGTCTCTACTAAAAAATACAAAAATTAGCTGGGTGTGGTGGCGGGCACCTGTAATCTCAGCTACTTGGAAGGCTGAGGCAGGAGAATCACTTGAACCGGGAGGGGGAGGTTGCAGCAAGCTGAGATCGTGCCACTGCACTCCAACCCGGGCAATAGAGTGAGATTTCATCTCCGTCTCAAAAATAAAAAACAAAAAACAACTCCAGTGCTAGGAGAACAGTTTGTGTCCATTCACCTTTATGCTGGACGTTGAGAACAGAATAGAATAGTTGATGCTTGAATGGAGGAGAGAAAGGGGGTAAAGAGAAAAAAAAGGAGGGAAAAACTAAGTTAATGTTTTAAAATAATGACTCATTATAAAATAGAAACAGAATATTGGCCATCAGCTGTTTGGACTGAGCTATTCTTACTGGGGTTTGTCTGTTACCAGATATGAGCATTTAGTTTAGACAGAAGCTCTCTGACTGCTCTCATTCATTCAGTAATTCCCAGTGTCCCAAATCCTCCCTCACTTCCTTTTCTACCTGGCTCCCAGCAGCATTGACTGTCGGAAGCTCTGCAAGGAAAGCGTGCATCTTGTAGCTACTGGACTATTTTTAATCCTATGCTGGGCATAAAACCTGGAGGCTTAGAATGAGAAGATCATGGACGGCAGAGATGGCCAAAGTGTTCCTGCAGAGGATTGCAATAAGAAACCTTCAAAGCAGATTCCATGTGTCCTATTATACATGGAACTGATGAATATATTTATTGCTCTGTGAAATTATATCTCAGTGATCCTTTTCGTGTTTTGGTTGCAGTTTTATTTCTTTTCGACTCTTAATTGAATGGTGATGTAGGGATATTTTTAAAAAATACTTATCATTGAGTTATTACATGTACAACACAAGTAAAAAAGCTATAAGTATGCAGTGCAATGAAATGGAACATATGATGCAGTCACTTACGCAGGTGTCAGATCTAAATACAGAACATCTCCTTCCTTCCAACAGATGCCCTCACGTCCCCTCCAAGTACCTACCCCCACTCAAGGAAAAGAAGTATTCTGACCTCTAAACCCAGAGACTTGTGTCTCTGTTTTTGGATTTCATACAAATGAAGTCATATAGTACATATTCTATTATGCCTGACTTCTTTTCATCAAAATAGCATCAGTGAGATATATCTATGTTTTGTATAAATGAGTATTTTCGTTTTGTTGTTGTTGCTGCATAGTATCCATTATCTGAATATACCACACATTATTTGTCTGTTCTATGGGTGGATATTTGAGTGGCTTCCAGTGTGGGACTGTTATGCATAACTTGCCTCTGCACCTTTCTGCACATGTGTCTTCAGGATCTAGAACCAGAAACACCGTTTCACCCAGCAATCCCATTACTGAGTATATACCCAAAGGATTATAAATCATTCTCCTCTACAGACACATGCACACGTATGTTTATTGCAGCACTATTCACAGTAGTAAAGACTTGGAACCAACCTAAATGCCCATCAATGATAGACTGGATAAAAAAATGTGGTGCACATACACCATGGAATACTATGCAGCCATAAAAAAGGATGAGTTCGTGTCCTTTGCAGGAACATGGATGAAGCTGGAAACCATTCTCAGCAAACTAACACAGAAACAAGAAACCAAACACCACATATTCTTGCTCATAAGTGGGAGTGGGACAATGAGAACACATGGACACAGGGAGGGGACCATCACACACCGGGGCATGTTGGAGGATGGGGGACGGGGGAAGGGATAGCATTAGGAGAAATACCTAATGTAGATGACAGGTTGATGAGTGCAGCAAACCCCCATGGCACCAGTATACCTATGTAACAAACCTGCACGTTCTGCACATTATCCCAGAACTTAAGATATAATTTTTTTAAAAAAAGGAAAAGTAAAAGGAAGGAAAGAAAAGAGCGTTCAGCTCCTGAAGGTACACACTTAGGAATGGGATGTCTGTGTCCTGTGGTACAGGGATGTTTAGCTTTAGTACTGCCAAACATTTTTCCAAAGTGGTTGTGCCAGTTCACATTCCCACCAGCAGTGTAAGAGAATTCTCATCACTTCACTTCTTTACCAACATTTGGTGATGTCAGAAGGTATTTTTCAAAATTTATTTCTAAAATTTGAGAAATACGAAAACGTACAAAGTAGAATTAACCACTGGCCATGCCCCTTCATTCATACTTAACATTTAGGCATTGTACTTATCCGAGAATAGGCTGTTATGCCCCAAATACTTAGAAATGCAGTGGCTCTAAGCAGACAAAGTGTATTTCTGTCTTATGGAGCTGTTTGGGAAAGGTGGAAGGGCTCTGCTCCCTGGGAGCGTTCAAGACTCCAGGATGGTGGGGAGGCTCTGTTGTCCCTAACCTGTGGCTTCAGAGTCATTATTGTTGCTCTGTTCCCAACTGGCAGAAAGACAGCATCTTCCTCCTCGACTTCCGGGGCAAAGGAACTTCTCTGCCATGAAATGATTCAAATTCTCACATTCCATTGACCCTAACTCTGTCGACAGCCACACCTGGCTGCAAAGAAGTCTGGGAAATGTGGACTCTGGCTAGCTGACGTGTCCCCACATTAAATCCAAGAGGTTTTATGATGGAAAAAGAAACAAAGGGGTTAGAGGTGGAGTAGTCTCTATCATAGACATTTACCTTCAGTAATTGTTCTGTGTATAAATGTAATAAATACATTATTTACTCTATTTTTTAAATGTATCAAATTATAGGAAAACCAAAGACCTTTTTATTCTCATTTTTGCTTTTTCCTCAGCTGACCCAAGCTGAGGAGGTAACTATAGTAAGTTTAAGGTATATACTTCAAGTCCATTTTTATATCAGTATATATGTATGTGTACCATTATTTAAAAATCACAAATGCACACACTTGGTTTTCTGTGACATGTTAAAATATTTTAAAACTTGCTTTTGTCCCTCCTAATATGTGTCTGAGATCTACTCATGTGGATGCAAAGGCATTTAATTCATTCCCTTTATCTGCTAATGAGTATTCCATTATATAAATTGTTTAAATACCACTCAGAAGTCCCCTCTTGATGGAAACTTACAGTGTTTTTGAATTGTCACTATTACAAATAATGCTGCAACTAAAAGTCTTGCATATCAATGCTCATCCTCACCCAGCTCCTCACACCACTCTTAAGCTTGGTCTTTTGAAATACAAATATGATCGTATTATCCTGTTTTTAAAACTCTTGAGTAGAAAATAAAATATAATTTTACATATATGAACATATCATACCTTTTGATGATGCATGTGGCAACTGTAATTAGTTTTGACAGCCTGTATCAGAAAACCCAAATAACAATTTTTTTAAAAAAAAATAAAATGGACTGACAGAATACTATTCTCTCATATGAAAGTAGTCTGGATACAAACTTTCAAGGGATTCCAGGACTGTTTTATGGACTCCATTAAATCATCAGAACACCAGATTCTGAGAAGTTACTGGCTTTCTCCTATGCCAGATTTAGGCTGAGATTCTCATCCACGTGCCCTCAAGATAGCTGCCATGGCTCCAACCATCACAGCTGCACTTCAGACAGGAAGAAGGGGGAAGACTGAAAAGTAAATGACACATATCAGCTGAGCCATCCATATTCAGAGAGCTGCTCCTAAAACCTATTCACTGTGGGCTCCACACTTGCATCTTATTGACCGAAATGATATCACAATTGTTCCTAGCTAGAAGGGACACTGGAAAATGTAGTTTTTGGTTGATGAGAGTTAAATCAGAATTCTCCTAGTAGAAAAATACATGAAGAATGGATATTTGATAATCATCTTGTAGTCTGCACTGCCCGCATTCCTAATAACATAGACATTCCCTTTTTATGCAGTGCATTGGTCAGAATTTTAAGTACAAGCAACAAATATCAGCACTGAATGACTTAACCATAAAATGAAGATTAAGAAGCATGACATGGAGAATCTTCAGGGGAGAAAAACTAGGCTTGGGATTAATCATCCTGGAACAGAGGTGAACATTGTACTGCAGAAGCAGAAGCAGGACACCTTTGCTCTAGGTAGCAAGCAGAAAATGCTGAGCTTTCCTGGCTAAAACTGCAGCACCTGCCGTGGGAGGTCGCCCCTGGGGGAGCCAGACACCACACTTTATCACCGCCCCTGACTGGCCTCCTTCACTCAGCCATGTTACACTCCCAGCCCCTGCAGGCAACTGAAGTTGATGCTCTGATCAACACTGAACTTGGATTCTTCCCTCTTTGCCTTTTCTCATGCCAGGTCTGTGCCTCAAACAACATGGTCTTGTATACAGACAATCCTACAGACTCCACCAAAAAACTGTTACAGCTAATGAACGAATTCAATAAATACAAGATTGCAAAATCCACATACAAAAATCGGTAGCATTTCTATACACCAACAATGAATGATCTGAAAAAACAAAGAAAGCAATCTCATTTACAGTAACTGAAAAAACATAAAAATAAAATACTGAGAAATTTAACCAAGGAGTGAAAGATCTCTATAATGAAAAGTGTAAAATATGGATGAAAGAAATTGAAAAGGGCTGGGCGTGGTGGGTCATTCCTGTAATCCCAACACTTTGGGAGGCCAAGGAAGGTGGATCACGAGGTCAGGAGTTCAAGACCAGCCTGGCCAACATGGTGAAACCCTATCTCTACTGAAAATACAAAAATTAGCTGGGTGTGGTGGCATGCGCCTATAGTCCTAGCTACTTGGGAGGCTGAGGCAGGAGAACTGCCTGAACCCAAGAGGAGATTGCAGTGAGCCAAGACCGTGCCAGAGCCACTGCACTCCAGCACTCCAGCCTGGGTAACTCGGTCTCAAAAAAAAAAAAAAAGAAAAGACTCAATCTCAAAAAAAAAGAAAAGAAAAGAAATTGAACAGGACACAAGTAAGTGGAAGGATAACCTGTGCTCTGTGCTCATGGATTAGAAGAATTAATATTGCTAAAATGTCCATACTATCCAAAATGATTTACAAATTCAATACAATCTCTATTAAAATACCAATGACCATTTTTCACAGAAACAGAAAAAAAAATCCTAAAATTTGTGTGGAACTACAAAAGATGCTGAATAGCCAAAGAAATCTTGAGTAAAAATAACAAAGCTGGAGGCATCATACTACCTGACTTCAAAATATACTACAAAGCAATAGTAATCAAAATAGCATGGTACTGGCATAAAAACAGACACATAGCTTAATGAAACAGAGTGGAGAACACAGAAATAAGTCCAGGCACTTGCAGCCAGTTGCATTTCTACAAAGACACCAAGAGCACACATCAAGGAAAGAACTGTCTCTTCAGTAAATGGTCCTGTGAAAACTGGATATTCACATGCAGAAAAATGAAACTAGACCCCCATCTCTCACCACTTACAATAATCAACTTAAAATGGGTTAAAGACTTAAGTGTGAGTCCTGACACTATGAAACTACTAGAAGAAAACATAGAGGAAGTACTCTGTGACATTGGTCTGGAAAAGGATTTTTTGGGTAAGACCTCAAAAACACAGCAAAAGCCAAGATAGACAAATGGGATGACATCACACTAAAAAACTTCTGCACAACAAAAGAAGCAATCAACATATTGAAGAGACAACCCACAGAATGAGAGAAAATGTTCACAAACTATGCATCTGACAAGAGGTTAATATCTAGAATTTATAAGGAACTCAACCACACACACAAAATACTGATTAAAAATGGGCAAAAGATCTAAATAGATGTTTCTCAGAAGAACACATACCAATGGCCAACAAGTCTATGAAAAAATGCTCAGCATCACTGATCATCAAGGCAATGCCAATCAAAACCACGATGAGAAATTGTCTCACCCCAGAAGTGTTATTATCAAAAAGACAAAAAATAACAAATACTGGCACAGATGTGGAGAAAAGAGGAACGTATACATTGTTGGTGGGACTGTAAATTAGGATAGCCACTATGGACATTAGTATGTAGGCACCTTAAAAAACTAAAAAAGGTATGCCCATAAGATCCAGCAATTCCACTTCTGGGTATGTATGCAAAGGAAATGAAATCCGGATGTTGAAGGGATTATCTGCACTGCAATGTTTATTGCAGCAGTATTCACAATAGCCAAGATATGGAAACAACCTAAGTGTCCGTCAACAGATCAATGGATTAACAAATGTGGTCTATATTATACACAATGGAAAGCTAGTCCACCATTCAAAGAGAATAAAATCCTATCTTTTGCAACATGGAAAAACCTAGACATTCACTCAATAGTCAGTGAAATAAGACAGGAACAGAAGGACAAATACTGTACATTTGCACTCCTGTTTGGAATCTAAATAAGCCGATCTCATAGAAGTACAGAGTAAAGTCGAGGTTACCAGAGGTTAGGGAGGGTATTGGAGCTGGGGGATAATGAGATATTGGGCCATGGATACAAAGTTACAGTTAGATGGGGCAATATGTTCCGGTGTGCTGTAGCACTGTAGGGTGATATAGTTAACAATAGTGTAGTGTGTATTTCAAAATAGCTAGAAGAGAAGGTTTTGAATGTTCTCACCAAAGAAATGACAAATGTTTGGGGTGATGAATATGCCAATTACTCTGATTTGATCATGATGCAAAGTATGCACGTATCCAAACAGCACATCATACCCCATAAATATGTGCAATTATGTGACAGTTAAAAACAAACTACAACTTTAAAAATGTCTGCCTCTCCTTTTTACATGGCTAAATCCTGGATTTGTCTCGGGACTTACCTCCTCTGGGAGCCTCCTCTGCAGCCCTAGGTTAGGTGGCCTGGGTCAGTACTGAGGCACGCCCTCTTAGCATGCCATCTGTTGTCTGGCTGTGTTTTAAGAATTTTATGTAAAACAACCTGTAACAGTCACAGCAAAGGTGTGAGGTGGGTATTGTTATTGGTGCTCTCATTTACAAATGAAGAAACTGGCACAGAGATTTCAAGTAACTTGTCCATGTTCATTCAGCGAAGAAGTGGCCGAGTCACACTTTGTGCTCGAGCTACCTGGCTCTAAATTTCAGGTTCTCATCCATTCCCTGATGTTATCTCTTGTCCACTACTAAAGCTTGCTGGTCTACTGAACATTCTCATTCATTAGCGGGAGAAATTCCAGAAGGGACGGAGTTTGTCTCTTCCGTCTTCTTCTGTCGCTGGACCTCCTCTTCCAACCCAAGTAGAACATTTTTCCTCCTACTCGTTGCTCACCTCTGTTATAAACGAGATCTAGAAGGTTGCTCATGTTTGCATAATCCTATAAATAATACGAAGAATGATGTTCCAGCCTGTTTCCCTACGAAAGTGTCCCTAGTGACACTTCTCTTCTTCCTTAGTTACGAGATCTGAATCTCAAGTCACAAATTTAGTAGTGCAAGAAATATCAATTTCTCTGTTTTCTGCAACTCAAATTAATTTCTGCTTCCAGACTCTGACTGTCAGTCTGGTTGGGCATATGGTCCTTTCAGGTCCAGTGACTCTGAGATGCACTCCTGCCATGAGCAGCTGTTATCCAAGACTAGGGAACTCCATCTCCGTGTGTCCCCTCCTGGTGATGGGCATCCCTTCGTGGGATTTCACCACCTCCCTTAGCACCTCCTGGCACTATGCTCTGGCCTTGTTCTTGGAGACCCTGGGTCTTCTCTCTGCTTCCCCAGTTCTGGGGAATGTGTTTTGAATTTCTTGGGGGATACTCTTGCTTCTCTAGATGTTTCTTTTAGTGGCAACATGTGCAATCTCCACTAAAGCCCAAACCAGAGGAAAGAAGTACCAGCAAGGGAAAAATTGTAATTGTATTTGGTTTATCTTTTGCCCATGCCTCAAGCTGTCCTGACACAAGGAGGATCAAGGAGAAATGCTTGAACCAGGTGAAGGAAAAGAAAGCAATGAGGGGGAAATAAACAATTTTATATCAAATATTATGAACTCATGGAGAGTGTGGAATTACTGGAACCTTCATGCGCTGCTTCTAGGAGTTTAAATTGGTATTAAACATTGGAAAAGTGTTTGGTAATAATTACTAAGGTTACACAGAGGCAGTCTCAATCACTCAGCAGTTTTACTTCTATATATATACCCAAGAGAAATGTGTATGTTTGTTTACCAAAAGACATGGACAAGAATGTCCCTGGTATCACTATTTGTAATAGCTAAATCCTGGAAACAATTTAAAGTCCATGACCAGTAGAATGAATAAATAACTTGTGGCATAGACTAGTATGCAGCAAAGATGAAGCGCAAGTGATGGGCATCAAGATGGATGAACCTCAGAGACATCATGTTGAGTACAAAGGAGCGAAATACAAAAGTGTACACATCATGTGATTCCACTTCTATAAAAGTTTAAAACAGACAAAACTACCCTATGTTGCCATAAGTCAGGGTATTGGTTACCCTGGGGGTAGGTTCTGCCTGTAAGGTGACCCAAGGGGCCATGGGTTTCTGGCAGAGTTCAGCTTGGGGTATGTGTGTTGGTCTGTAACATTGTTCACCTTGCATTGACCCATGCATCTGCACACTAGTGATTCATGCATTATATGTTTATTATACAAAAAGAAAAGTTTCCATAGAAAACATGTATCCTCCTTAATTTGCCCACATAGAATTAATACATGTTTCTTTTATTGGAGCTGTGGGTAATTGAGACTTGAGTATTTTTAAAATTAATTAAAAGGAGCTGGTCCAGAAATAGTTACTGCAAATGTCTACTCTTGGTATCTATTACTTGAATTTCATGCCAAAGGTGTCTCACACCAGAGTCACATAAGGGAATGCTGAGACTACTCTCATTCCTTTACGGCCCATGCCAATGAAGAAAAGTTGTCTTACTTATTCACCAATATTTGGCAAATGACTGCTATGTGTCAGACAAGATTTAAGGCAAGGTATTTGTGATGCATTGAACAAAAATTAACAAAATCACCTTTCTTCTCATGGACTAATAAGTAGCAGGAAGTAATGAAAAACAAAATCATCCACTCTATTCATCTCATCCATCTCATCCATCCATCTATCCATCCATCCATCCATCCATCCATCCATCCATCTGTCCGTCCATCCCTCCAACCATCCATCCGTCAAATACAATAAAATCCATCATCAGCCATCCATCCCTTCGATAAATCCATCCGTCGTCATCCCTTCATCCATCCTTCGTCCGTCCGTCCATCCCGTCCTTACCCACCTGTCAATTCGACCCAATAAATCTGTCCATGTCCGTCCATCCATCCATCCGTCATCCGTCCATCCGTCGTTTCGTCCGCACTTGTCGTTGTCCACCCACTGCCCATCCGTTAAATTCAACCATGCACAATGCCGTCCATCCGTCCGTCCATCCATCTTACCCACCCGCCTTCGTATGTAGCCATCTGTCAAATCATCCATCTGTCCGTCGATCATCCATCCATTAAATCGTTAATCATCCGTCAGCCACCCATCCCATTCAGCCATTACAATCCATCCGTCCATCACTTGTCCCTTCCAGCCATCATCTGTCCAATCATCCATCCAGTCCATCCGTGTCCATTCCGACCTTGTCCGTTCAGTGACTGACATTGACCGTCGATAAAATCCGTCCGTCCATCGTCCGTCCGTCCCGACCCGTACCCGTTCCGTTCCATTGACGTCACTTGTCCGGAAATCCGTCGATATGACCAAAATCATAGATGTCCGTCGTCACTGTCAAATCCGTCCGTCAAATCGATAAAATAAAAGTCCGTCCGTCGACTTGACCGCCGTTTCGTTCGATGACCGTCCTTGCGTCCGTCGTCCGTCGTTAAAATCACTCGGCCGTCGTCGTCACTTGCAATAGTAAAATTAAAAGTAAATCGATGCGTCCGTCGATAAAATCACTTTGTCCGTCCGTCGTCCGTCCATCCGTCCCGGCCCGGCCGCCGTTTGCGTTCGACTGACCGTCGCGCGTCGATGAATAAAATGCGATAAAAATTCATCGGCCGTCCGTCGTCACTGTCATAAATCTAAAATCCGTCCGTCCGTCAAATAAAATTAACGCATCCGTCAAATCCGTCGTCAAATCGTCAAATCCGAATAAAACCATTCATCGGCCGTCCGTCCGTCGCACCAATGTCATCCGTTTCGTCGATAAATGCTGTCCGTTCGTCATCATGCGGCATGTTTGGTGATGGGAGTCTGGGATGGGTGCGGCGAAGGTGATGATGTGTGGGGTGTCGAGAGTTGATTTTTGTAATATCGGTGGTGGGGAAGTTCTCTGCTCTGGTTGCAACATCTGAGCAGAGATCTAAAAGATCTGCATGTATGTGGAAAAGGAGCACTGAAGACAGACAGAACTGCAAGTGCAAAGGCCCTGGGGCAGGCATGTGCTTGGTGTGTTCAAGGAAAGCAAGAAAGCTAGTGGGAGGGTGCAGAAGAGCAACAGGGCATGAGAGGAGGTGGACCAAAGACATAGGCAAAGACGAGACCTTATAGGGACTTGAGCACGTGCTGCGGGCTTAAGTTTTTACCCAGAGTGAGATGGGAAACCCATGGAGATTTCCAGCAGGAGAGTGGCATGATCAGAATTCATACATGGATGCTGCATGAATGGTAAATTGCTGGGCTCAAAGGTAGAAGCAGCATGAGCAGGCAGCTGTTGTAAAATGCAAGAGGGAGGTGACCTTGGCTTGCAACAGGGCAGGAGTGACAAGGCTGGTGCGATGTGGTTAGAACCTGGATCTACTTTTGTAAAGTAGAGCCCACAGTATAAAACTCAGTCCCCAAAAGGCATCCCATGTGCGTAGTTCTGGAGAAGCCAAGAGACACTTCAAGCATCTGGCTGTGCAGGCTCTCAGCCTAGTTATGACAGATGTGTCTTTGCCATAAATCCCCTGTGAGAGATAAACAGGGAAGAAATTTGGCTTCTGGAAAATCTGAAGCAGAGAGGAAGAACGATTTGGGAAATCCAGAGATGTAACACGTGGCAGTGGGAACAACACAGACTCCAGGCTCAGCTGCTGGAACTGTCGAGTAAGTCACTGAAGCTCCGTATCCTTACCGGTAAACAGGGAATAATGGCAGGAGCTACCTCAAGGGCAACTTGTGAGGACTAAATGAGGTAGAGGCTGGAAGGCAGTCATCCCAGCTGCTGTCATTACATTGCATAGCAGCAGCTCTCATCTCCATTCCTGGAAGCCCCCAGCACAAGACAAAGAACTTGAGTCTGCATTTCTGGGATTGCACCCAATGGGCTTCAGCTGAACGTGATTGATATTTAATCATAGAGCAGATTCCCTCCACCAGGCATGTGTCTGGCAGCCCAGACAGAGGATGATGCTGGTATCCAGCTAATTTGGTTTCAAAGTATACCTGTCTCCCCGACTCTCCTGAGCTCTTTCCCTATCTACCTCCCCCATTTTAAGGAGTGAATGCAAGAACACCTTTTTCTTTCTGTAAGCCTCCATCTCATTGACTGCCATTATTGGCAGCTGGGGAATTCTAAGGCACAGGGAAGGGCAAGTTCACCAGTGTTTATCATGCATCTGCCTGATGTCAGGAGCTATTGAATTCTCATAATCAACCCTCTAATGTCACCGTTTCACAGATGGGAAAACCGAGGCTGAGTGGGATTTAGGGATGTTACATACTAAAAGTAGAACTGGACTGGGCATGGTAGCTCACTCCTGTAATCCCAGCTCTTTGGGAGTTCCAGGCAGGAGGATCACTTAAGCCCAGGAGTCTGAGACCAGCATAGACAACCTAGTGGGACCCCATTGCTGCAAAAAATCAGGAAAGCATGAGCCAGGTGTGGTGGCACACACCTGTGGTCCCAGCTACTTGGGAGGCTGGGGTGAGACAAAAGTTTCCCAGTTTTCCTGTTTCTTTATGGAAGCCAAAGCAGCAGCTCCCTGGGAGGGGCCTCTTCTTTGGGGTTTTTCTGGAAGTCATCCCGAAATCCCAACCCATAGCCTGTTCCTTCATCACTGACAACAACAACAACAACAACAACAAAACTGTAAAGCAATTTCCTCTATTAAATCCCTTTCTGCTTACACTACTAGAGTGGTTTCTGTGAATAGCATCTGTCCCCTGACTGACAGATTCAGCTTGTCTAACTCTAAATCCAGGCTCTTCCCATAAAGTGCAAAGTGGAATCCACAAATACTTGGTTGGGCCAACTTGAAGGATTTTGGACTACAGTGAGTAACTTGAAGGATTTTGGACTACAGTGAGTAACTTGAAGGATTTTGGACTACAGTGAGTAACTTGAAGGATTTTGGACTACAGTGAGTAGCAGAGGATTTTTGGACTACAGTGAGCGCTTGAAAGTTTTGGACTACAGTAGTAGCAGAAGGATTTTGGACTACAGTGAGTACCTTGAAGGATTTTGGACTACAGTGAGTAACTTGAAGGATTTTGGACTACAGTGAGTATAAACTGCTTAGTGCAACTAAGTGGCAGAATTCACACTTCCTCATTTACTTTCAAGGAGTCTTCTGTTTCCAAAGGAGATTTCTGCAGCTATGCCCAGGCCAAATTCTGGGAGCCTTCCAAGCAATTGCTAAAGCAATTTTCCCTGGTCCCCTCTCTCTCAGTCATGATATTAATTCATGGTTCTCATCAAGTGCTTTCGTAGGGAGTACGGACTAAGTGATGAAACAGCTTTTCCCTTGAGAAAATGCCCAAGTCACACATTTACATAAAACACATAATGCCTCTGGAAGCCAAATATTGTTTTATATCAGCTACCCTGAATATGTAAAATGGAGAGCTGATGCTGGCTAATATATTTCTCTGCTGAGGAAAACAGGAATTTTGTCTCCGCGCTAAAAATAAATAAATAAATAAATAAAAAATCAAAGTCTCTGAATTCTCTCCAGCATATGAAGCAGTGAAATTCCTCCTCCAAGTAATAACACAGGTTAAGAATGCTTTAACATGGGTCACATTAGCCTCAAAGTGGCAGAGTAGAGAAATGCAAATTGGAATGCTTCACTGCCTTGGCATTCAGCCTTTACATTTCACACTCCAGCCTTGATGGTTTTTGTTTCTTGTTGTTACTACTGTTGTTGTTGTTTTACACAAAAAAGAGATTTTTCTGAATATTCATAAAGTAAAAAGATGCTATAGTACGGTAACATCTTTATGCAAAGCGCACCTGCATGCTGAATTATCCCATTTAAACAACAACTTTTAAAGTATCCAATTTTAAAATGGATTTCCATATTTGCAAGAAAGAACAGATTTTTTATTTTCTGATGACATCACCTCTGATCTTTCATCTTCCTGGCTTTCTGTTTTGTGTTTGTTTGCTTGTGGTCCCTGTTTCCTCTCTTCTCTTTATGGATTTTGTGTTTTTGTTTATTGGGTAGGTGGAATCATTCATTATTATATATGAATTTTTATAGAAATGTAAATTTCCCGTGGAGAAATTTCGGTTAATCCGAGAGAGGATTGAAAACACAGAGCAACTGCGGCAGAGAGAAGATGAGAAGGTGTTTAGGATCAACTCAGCAGGACTTAATACCTGAAAGATCTGTTAATACAGCAATTAAAGTAAAATTTACCCTTAAAGTAAAATCAGTCTTAATATCTATTGCATTGCAACACCCTAAGACCTGGTTTTGTTTTGTTTGGGTTTGATTTTTTTTTTTTTAGTTTTTCTCTTCTAGAAAATTTACAAGATTTTCAGCCAGGTGCGGTGGCTCATGTCTGTAATCCCAGCACTTTGGGAGGCCGAGGCGGGGAGATCACGAGGTCAAGAGTTCAAGACCATCCTGGCTAACATGGTGAAACCCTATCTCTACTAAAAATACAAAAAATTAGCCGGGCATGGTGGCGTGCACCTGTAGTACCAGCTACTTGGGAGGCTGAGGCAGGAGAATGGTGTGAACCCAGGAGGCGGAGCTTGCAGTGAGCCGAGATTGCGCCACTGCACTCCAGCCTGGGCGACAGAGCGAGACTCCATCTCAAAAAAAAAAAAAAGAAAGAAAAGAAAAGAAAATTTACAAAATTTTCTTTCTTCTAGGAATGTGATTGTTTTAAGTGCACTTTAGTTTTACCTTTTACTAATAAAAACTGGGATGCATAGTGCATCCAAATGACCAGGACTAGTCTCAACATAGAGGCTTCCTTTCTTGATGCGTCCTTAATATCGAACTTCATCTGAAGAAGAGAAGGAACAATGCTGCATGATTATGATGCCCCACCCAAGGCTTCACCCCCTGTGTTATTTGTTTTCCTGTCTTTTACCATCCATGTAGTTTTGTTTTAACACTATCTAGGATTCAAATCCATACACATAGACAGTAAACATGAAAACGAGAGTGTATTTGAGCACTGACAAGGCAAGGATCATCCAGCATATGTGCTTCCCATATGCGGTCGTATTTATTTCTTGCAAATGTCCTTTGAGGTTGGCTCCACTGCCCCGTCTTATAGGAGCAAATTAAGCTTTAGTAAAGGAAAGTGACTTTCCCAAGGCCCTATAGCTCTCTAGCTGGGTATCTCTAAGCTAGCCTGCACATTCCGCCTATGAGAGGCCACAGGTGAGAATGACTAACACATACACTTTGGAGCCATGCTGTATGCACAGTGCCACAGCTCCCACTTCTGCCACCTCCTAGCTGTGTGACTTTGGGGGAGTTCTTTCTCTGTGCCTCGGTTTTCCCATTTAAAAAACGGTGATAATAATCCTTCCCTCCTGTGATTGTTGTGGGATTTAAATTTAGTTAATATGTTTAAAGAGTTTGGCTTAGAGTAAGCACATGTGTCAGCTGCCATTGTTGGTATTATTATTTAGAACCTTATGCTCAATAAATGCTTTCTCCAGTGTCTTAACCACCTGAGACATGATAGAGAGGGACTGTGCTCAGCCTCAGCACGATGATGGAGATTTCTGAGATAGTTCTTGGACCTTTGGAGCCTGAAGATGACCTGACTGAGACATCAATGTGGCAACCACTGCCAATTGCTTTCCCCACACCCCTTCTATCCTTCTTACTTACAGAATCCTGAATACGTGCAGGAGAATAACAGGCATTTAAACTGATTTATGTCTGAGCCTCCTTTGCTTCTAGGTGTGGTCATAGGAAACAGTTCCCCAGCGGTTTCTGGAGAGGTTTTGCTTTTCTGATTAGGGAGCCTCCTTTCTCTTGTTGTTTTCTTCCTCATAACCTCCCTTCCTAAATATTGGCAGGGGGAGGGAGATGGTGCAGCCATCTCATAACCATGAGGCAGTCATGGGATGAAAACCGCGCAGGAAAGACAGCAGGACATGAAGACAGAAGGAGCTGCCATGCAGACCCTTCGAGAAAAATGAATTCTTCCTCTGATTTGAGTTACGGGCAGCTGAACACAATCGCCATCTAATACAAATAGCGGTCTTCAGTGCAGCTGGCTGGAGAAGTGGTTATCTTTGTGCTGCCAGTGTTGCAGGTCCTGCAAATACTGGGCACTACACATAGCAACATCCTATTCTCAAAGCATCTGCCATTTGTCATATTCTCCTGCCAAAGCTTTCATGATAGAACAACTTTTCTTCCCATGTTGGCTCAACGCTCCATTACCTATGTGGCATTGGAAAGTCTCCTCAACTTTTCCAAACATTAGTCTCCAAGTCTGTAGACTAGAGACGATTATCACTACTTCACATGGGTCTTTATTGATTACACACAATGAAGCAGGTAATGACCTCAGTAGAAACCTGTTCTTAGAAAATGTTCAATAAATGTCAGCTGCAAATACCACATACTCTCCCCCGCATCAGCGTTCCAGCATTACCTCTATTGATTGGCTGTGTCAGATAGGAGCAGCCTTCCACTCCAGAAACAGAAGGCATTTTAGGATGTATTAGGGGGTCTGTGGCCACTTTGTTCTTGACTGCCAGGTTGTTCGTTAGTCATATGCATGTTTGTTGTGTTTCCAAAATGTTTTGCAAAGAACATTAAGCCGATCATGTCAATTAATGTAAAGTCAGGAAGACTGTAAATGTTTCTACTACGATGGAAGCAAAAGCAGGGATAAGAAACAAAAACAAAACAAAGTGCAAGCATCTGGGGAAACAGGAGCCTTCATATGTTGCTGCTGGGAATGGAAAATAATGCAGCACCTTTGGGAAACTGTCAGTTTCTTAAAACAGTAAATATAAAAACTTGCCGTATGGCCCCGCAGTTTCAGTGCTAGATGTCTGCACAACAGATGAAGTTATCTACCTAAAAACCTGCACGTGAATGTCCTTAGCACCATTATTCACAATAGCTGAAAACTGGAATGAACACAGACATTTTTCAGCTGGTGTATGTTATAGCCATAAAATGGAAAACTATTCAGCAATACAAAGTAACGGACTACTTATATGTCCTTTGACATGGATGACCTCAAACTCATGACCCTAAGGGAAAGAAGCAGACACAAGAGACCACATGTCCAAAACAGACACATCTATAGAGACAGAAAGTAGATTGAGTAGTGGTTGCCTGAGACTGCGGGTGGGGATAGGGATGGACTGTAAATGGGCATTAGGAATCTTTCTAGGGTGATGAAAACATCCTAAAATTCACTTATGATGATGGTTTCACAAGTTGATGAGTTTAATTAAAGTCATTTTTACATACTTGAAATGGTTGAATTAAATAATGTTCTGAATATGTCTCGGTACACTTGTTTTATGATCCTCAGACAGATTCAAAGTGAGGCGTTCCTTGTGTGCGTTGAGATGTTTTTGAAAACAAAGCATCTTGCAAGGTAGAGAGTATCACCCAATAGGTGGAAAATGCCTTCGTGAACAAAAATCATGGAGAAGGAAAAAACGATGTATGGGAAAAAATTGGAGTGTGTGACTAGAGAATGCGACCACCTACATTCTTGGTGTGAACTCAGGAGAAATTAAGACTTTATTGAGAAACAGTGTTTAAAATCTTTGCTTCCCACTTACGGGAGATTTGTCATAGATTTTTTTTTTTTTTTTTTTTTTTACAAAAAAATTTACAGATTGCTTCTTGGAAAGTAAATCATCCATACAGAGAGATGCTCCTACATTTCATTAGAATTATTAGTATGAATTATAGTTATAATGATGTATGTTAATTAATAATAGTCAACTGTCATTAGTATCAAAAAATGTAGTACTTATAGAAGACAATAAAGGCTTCTTTGCTGAACGGATAACAGAAGGCTGGAAAATTTTTATGTAATTTTCTAAAAATGTCAAATATTTTCTCAGCCAAAGCTACCCGGGAGGCCTGACCTATGAGGCTGTTATGAACTGAAGGGATTTAAGACTGATGATCCCTTTGTCATTAATGAAATTTATTTCATGCTCTAAATTGCTCTGATGGAAAAACATTGTTTTTTAAAAATTAGGAAGCAGTGGGTGGTAGCTTTCCTTGTCAAAAGCTGTGACATATTTCTAGTCTGAGTCAATGGGTATTACCATAAATAATATTGAAAGTTCTTGTTTAGGAAGGCATTTTCTAAGGGTCTGTCCATATTAGCATACTAGCTCTTCTACTCAGGAGTACAACCTCTTCCCTTTCCCATCATAAAATGCCTACCTGAACAGCGTCTCAGGCTGGGTGAGTGACACAGACTCTCATCCACCAGTCCCCTTCCCCTCCTGTGGAAGACATTGATAATCACGGTGTCCTTTTCCATCGAGCCCTACAACCCCTACAACCCCTAAAATCATCCAAATTTGGCTCTTGAAATCCATTTGCTAACCCAACCCTAGAAGAACCAGACCCCCAAGAGCATGTTGCTGGATGTTGCAGAAGAGAGTGGCTTCCTCTGACGAGGCAGTGCAGACACAGTTATCAGCGGCTGTAGACACTCAGCCAAGTTATTCCACCGTGGCTGATTTTCCTTAGTTTTATTCTAGTTTGCAGAGCACTGTTTCCTGTTTATGTGTAGGAAAAGGAAAACAAAGGAAATCATCACATGATAGATTGCAGACTTAAAATGTCAGACACGTGACTCTAAATGAAAGTTTGTATATGCATGTATGTGTGTGCATATGAATTGGGATTTATTTTTTTAACTTAGAAATTGTTCTGTGTACTCTTCCAGATAAATATATAGAAATATCTGTATATAAATACATACAGATATATATATACACACACATATGTATATGTGCTTTGTCTGATGAGGCAGTGAAGACACAGTTGTCGCTGGTTGTAGACAGTCATGTTGTTACACTGTGGCTTGTTTTCCTTACTTTGATTCTAGTTTTCCTTAGTTTTATTCTATATGTATAATGTATACATTATGTGTATATTATACATATACATAATATATATAAGTATATATACACATATACATAATACATATAAGTATATATACACATATACATATACATATATACATACACATATACATATAATACATATATGTAAACATAATACATATACATACACGTAAACATACACATGTACATACACACACGCATATATGTATACATGTACGTATACATACACACACATATATGTATACATGTACATATACATACACATGCATATACGTATACGTGTACGTATACATACACATGCATATATGTATACGTGTATGTATACATACACATGTATATACATATGTGCATATACATATACATGTACATATACATACACATATACATACATACAATATGAGTATACCTATGTGTATGTATAGAGAACGATTGAATTCATTCTCTTTGAAATATCTGCATAATAATCAACAGAATTATTTTATCATAATGTATTCAATCATTTACCTGTTGACAGTAGCCTTTTCCTGATATTTTTATCAGTATAAATAATTCTGCAGTTATCCTTACTTAGTGGTGATTTTCTTTGTGTAGATAAATTCCCAGGTGAGATTTATGGCTCAAAGAATATGTAAATTGTTGACATTGATAGACATGGTGAGATTGATTTCCAGAAAGTTAATGCAATTTATTTGCCTGACAATGTTGGCAAGACACTAATTTACTCACAACCTTTTCAGACCTAGATGTTAATCTAATTCTTGCTAATCTGATGAGGGAACTGTTATCTGTGTGGTTATATTTTGCATTAATGTGACCACTAATGAGAAAGCGCATTCTTCAGATGTTTACTGGCCTTTAGCAACTCCTCCTCTGTGACTTGCCCACTGATACCCTGCCTTACATTTTTGTTCTATCAAGTTGTTTATCTTTATCACTTTGGAGGTGTTCTCTTCTTATTATGTGAGAAGCAATATTTGTGACATTGATGTTGCAATAATGTACCCCTCCTTCTGTTTTATTTATGGTGATTTTCGCCAACAAAATTTTAAAAATTGTGTGGATATTCTTTTTTGTCTCTTGCTTCGAACGTTTCCTCAAACCCAAATATGTAAACATTCCCTGAAGTATTCACGTTAGTGTCAGTGGAGATGAGAAGAAAAGCGGAAAAGCTTTTTTTTTTTTTTTTAAACATTGCTGTATGGTTTAATTGCAATGAGCATGAGTGAATTTTATAATTGAAAATATAGTTTAAAAAAGGGAAGATGGGGGAGGATTTGCCCATGAAGGCACAGCAGAAGGAAACGATCTAGGGGAATGATGGCCCTGTTCTGTACCTTCACTTTGGTAGACACACACCTGTGCATTTGCCACAACTCAGACTGAACTTTATTACATGCTAATTAAAATTTCTTTTAAATAAACTTAAGATGAGGAACGATTTTCCATTCCTCTATGAGTCTAGCTTCACCATGATGACAAACCTTGACAATCATTCGAAAATGAAGAAAAATGTTTGCTATGTCATTGATAAACATGGGTACAAAAGCCATACATAAAACATTAACAAATCCAGCAGTGTATCAAAAATTTAGCCAGGTAAAGTTTATTTTAGAAGGTAGCTCATTAGGAAGTCAACATTAGGACATCAGGAGTACTAGTAGAAAATCTATTGATTCACATTTCTTCATGTCGGCACTGTTGACATTTTGAAATAGATAATTCTTGTTTCTAGGGGTTGGGAGGATAGTTGTTCTGGGAACTGAAACATGTTTAGGAGCATCTCTGGTCTCTTCCCAAGCAATGTCATGGTGTGCTCCCCCATGGGGTGTGACAAGCACAAATGTATCCAGACATGTCTCTAGGGAGAGCAAAAATCTCCCCCACATGAGAACCACTGGATTAGTGTAGCTGATTTGTGAAATAAATGAAGAAACCTTTGGTTATTTCAATGGATGCTGAATACAAATGTCTCATAATGTGTAATATGACCTCCTCACTTTAAAAATAGATCTACTAGGTCAGGCATGGTGGCTTATGCCTGTGATCCCAGCACTTTGGGAGGCTGAGGCGGGCGGATCGTTTGAGGCTGGCAGTTCGAGACCAGCCCAGCCAACATGGTGAAACCCCACCTCTACCAAAAAATACGAAAATTCGCTGGGTGTGATGGTGGGAGCCTGTAATCCCAGCTCCTCAGGAGGCTGAGGCAGGAGAATCTCATGAACCCGGGAGGCAGAGGTTGCAGTGAGCTGAGATCGCGCCACTGCACTCCAGCCTGGGTAACAGAGCGAGACTCTGTCTCAAAAAAAAAAAAAAAAAAATGTAGATCTACTAACAACTTGGACTGTTAGATAAATAAGAGTAGAGGCGAATTAGCCGATTAGAGATTATATCAAAAACCTACATCAGACTCCACACCTAACGATTATATTGGAAACACGAAAACATTCCCGGGTTGTCTCACCGGCGAATACATTCCCACTGAGTGTTAAATGTCAGTACTCAAAAGATATTAGAGGCTGCAGTTAACGGTGTGTGATTTTAGTTGGAGACAGATTTCAGAGTGAAGCAAAAAATGAGGGTGTCCACCAGGGGTCTTTATCGTTTGCCACCTTGCTGGGTGCTGATTGGGCTCCACACCTCCTTGGCAGTGGGGTTAATTATTTGCCTTTGTAACTTCCTGGAGGACTTTAGATTCTTGAGAAGCACACAACCACCCCAGCACAAGAAATTGCTTTCCTTTTGCCTGTTGCGGCTGTCCTGTTGGGTAGAATTTTTCCCCTGCAGTTTTCTTCATTTATTTGACAGTCTTCGATGATAGTCTGGCTGGAAACTGTGCTTCGCTGTGTTTGAGATGGTTTGGGATCGGACAGCACTCATTTGTAAGCCTGTCAGAAGCAGGTTTTGTGGGAAAGATGATGGACAGTTATCCTTACAAATGGCAGTGGCCCAGATATAGTTAAAAAAAAAAAAGCATAATAATTTGAAATTAACTTCACAATGTTGTTCGGGATACTTCGAGAATATAAAACCCAGTACAGTGTCTTGGCTGTGTGTTTTCTATAGCCAGGACATCATCGGTGGGTGCATTCTTCTTGCTGGTGCTATCGCAGACACCAGCAACTGCCCTCAGCACACCTTTCCTCTGAGCTGGTGTGGGCTCAGGACCTCCTCCACACAGCTTTCTGGGACCTCAGTACCAAGCTCCAAGTGTGGCCTTTCAAGATGAAACCGATTCACCCGATGTGCCTTAAATGTATATTTACAATAATGTTAATTTTCTGAGTTCATTTTGGGCAGATCATGAGCTATGGTCAACTGGGAAAATTTTAAAAACTTCCCTAGAAAATAAATTAGCCTCAAGTGACCCACCCGCCACATAAATTAGTTTACCTTAAAATCAGTTGAGACACAATTATATGAAATCTCTAAGCATAACTTGCCACATCTAAAACAAAAGGCCACAGACTTGGCATTTTATATTCGTATAGCAGACAACTACTTCCAGTGAGGTAGGATTCACTTATAGATTGAATATGAAAATGCAACTGGCGGCAGATTAACCATAAAAAATTGTATTATTAGCTTATGCAACTGAAAAGTTAAGCGGTATTTCTGGTTTCCAGCAAAACTTTAATGAGTGTTTCAAAGGATGTTATCAGGAACAGTCTCTCTCTCTCCCTCTCCCTCTCTCTCTCTCCCTTACCATCCTCCTTCTGCTAAAGTTTTCATCCTTACACTGTACACAGTGCCCCTCCTAGTACCCTCATGGTGGCAAAATATTTGCTGCTGTTCCTGCACACACATCTTCATCCCCCAGTACGCAGGGAAAAGAGCCTCGTGCAGGAGGTCCCATGGAATTGCTAGGATTTATTCTTGCTGGCTGAGACTGGTCACATTCCTGTTTCTGAGCCCATCACAGTCAGTACTGATTGGCCAGGCAGGGGTTCGGTGATCCCACCCAAACTTGAAGGTATAGCTTGGAGTTGGGGACTCTCAAGGAAATACAAGAATTAGGGTATATTAGTTATCTCCACCCATTTTTGACATAACAAAGTCCCACAAACTGGGTGGGTTAAGGCAAGAGAAGTTTAGTGTCTCACTGTTCTGAAAACTAGCAGTCTGAAATCAAGGTGTCAGTGGGGCCCTGCTCCCATGGAAGGCTCTTGGGAGGCTCCTTCCCTGCATCCTCAGGCTGCAGTGGGACAGCCCTTGGCCTGCCCTGGCTGCCATGGCTTCGGTTGATTATCACTCGGCATGACTCTGCCATCACATTGCCCTCTGCCCTGTGTCTGCGTCTGTATCTCTCCATCGTTACCTGGCCTTCTTATGGGAACAGTGACTGTTGACTGGGAACCGGCCCGTATACAGCATGGCCTCAACTTAGCTAATTACAGCTGTAGAGGCCCCATTTTCTTTTATTATTATTAATTATTATTATTGTTATTACCCTTTAAGTTCTGGGATACATGTGCAGAACGTGCAGGTTTGTTATATACATGTGCTATGGTGGTTTGCTGCACCCATCAACCCGTCGTCTAGGTTTTAAGCCCCACATGCATTAGGTATTTTACTTAATGATATCTCTCCCCTTGCCCTCCACCCACCGACAGGCCCCAGTGTGTGATGTTCCCTTCCCTGTGTCCATGTGTCCTCATTATTCAACTCCCACTTATGAGTGAGAACATGTGGTGTTTGGTTTTCTGTTCCTGTGTTAGTTTGCTGATAATGATGGTTTCCAGCTTCATCCATGTCCCTGCAAAGGACATGAACTAATTCTTTTTTATGGCTGTGTAGTATTCCATGGTGTATATGTCCCACATTTTCTTTATCCAGTATATCATTGATGGGCATTTGGCTTGGTTCCAAGTCTTTGCTATTGTAAATAGTGCTGCAATTAACATACATGTGCATGTGTCTTTATAGTAGAATGATTTGTCATCTTTTAGGTATATACGCAGTAATGGGATTGCTGAGTCAAATGGTATCTCTGGTTCTCGATCCTTGAGGAATCGCCACACTGTCTTCCACAATGGTTGAACTAATTTACAATCCCACCAACAGTGTAAAAGCATTCCTATTTCTCCACATCCTCTCCAGCATCTGTTGTTTCCTGATTTTTTAATGATCACCATTCTAACTGGCATGAGATGGTATCTCATTGTGGTTTTCATTTGCAGTTCGCTAATGATCAGTGATAATGAGCTTTTTTTCATATGTTTGTTGGCCACATAAATGTCTTCTTTTGAGAAGTGTCTGTTCATATCCTTTGCCTACTTTTTGATGGGATTTGTTTTTTTCTTGTAAATTTGTTTAGGTTCCTTATAGATTCTGGTTATTACACCTTTGTCAGATGGAGAGATTGAAAAAATTTTCTCCCATTCAGTAGGTTGCCCATTCACTCTGATGATAGTTTCTTTTGCTGTGCAGAAGCTCTTCAGTGTGATTGGATCCCATTTGTCAATGTTGGCTTTTTTTTTTTTTGCCATTGCTTTTGGTGTTTAAGTTGTGAAGTCTTTGCCTATGCCTATGTCCTGAATGGTATTGCCTAGGATTTCTTCTAGGGTTTTTATGATGTTAGGTCTTATGTTTAAGTCTTTAATCCATCTTGAGTTAAATTTTGTATAAGGTGTAGGAAGGGGTACAGTGTCAGTTTTCTGCATATGGCTAGCCAGTTTTCCCAGCACCATTTATTAAATAGGGAATCCTTTCCCCCATTGCTTGTTTTTGTGAGGTTTATCAAAGATCAGATGGTTGTAGGTGTGTGATATTATTTCTGAGACCTCTGTTCTGTTCCATTGGTCTATGTATCTGTTTTGATACCAGTATCATGCTGTTTTGGTTACTGTAGCCTTGTACTACAGCTTGAAGTCAGGTAGCATGATGCCTCCAGCTTTGTTCTTTTTGCATAGGATTGTCTTGGCTATACGGGCTCTTCTGAAATTGAGGCAGTAATTAACAGCCTACCAACCAAGAAAAGCCTAGGACAAGACGGATTCACAGCTGAATTCTACCAGAGGTACAAAGAGGAACTGGTACCATTCCTTCTGAAACCATTCCAAACAATAGAAAAAGAGGAACTCCTCCCTAACTCATTTTATGAAGCCAGCATCATCCTGATACTGAAACCTGGCAGAGACACAACAACAACAAAAAAGAAAATTTCAGACGAATATCCCTGATGATCATCGATGTGAAAATAAACTGAATCCAGCAGCACATCAAAAAGCTTATCCACTACGATCAAGTCGGCTTCACCCCTGGGATGCAAGGCTGGTTCCATAGACACAAATCAATAAACATAATCCATCACATAAACAGAACCAATGACAAAAACCACGTGTTTATCTCAATAGGTGCAGAAAAGGCCTTCAATAAAATTCAACACCCCTTCATTGCTAAAAACACTCAATAAACTGGATATTGATGGAACATATCTCAAAATATTTATGAAAAACCCATAGCCAATAACATATTGAATGGGCAAAAGCTGGAGGCATTCCCTTTGGAAACCAGCACAAGACAAGGATGCCCTCTCTAACCACTTCTACCCAACATAGTATTGGAAGTTCTGGCCAGGGCAGTCAGGCAAGAGAATGAAATAAAGTGTATTCAGATAGAAAGGGAGGAAATCAAATTGTCTCTGTTTGCAGATGACACGATTGTATATTTAGAAAACCCCATCATCTCAGCCCAAAAACTCCTTAAGCTGATAAGCAACTTTGGCAAAGTCTCAGGATACAAAATCAATGTGCAAAAATCACAAGCATTCCTATACACCAATAACAGACAAACAGAGAGCCAAATCATAAGTGAACTCCCTTTCCCAATTGCTACTAAGAGAATAAAATACCTAGGAATACAAGTTACAAGGGACGTGAAGGACCTCTTCAAGGAGAACTACAAACCACTACACAAACAAATGGAAAAACTCCATGCTTATGGATAAGAAGAATCAGTATTGTGAAAATGACCATACTGCCCAAAGTAATTTGTAGATGCAATGCTATTTCCATCAAGCTACCATTGACTTTCTCCACAGAATTAGAAAAAAATACTTTAAATTTCATGAGGCCCTATTTTCAAATAAGGCCTCATTCTCAGGTCCTGAGTAGGCATGAATATTTGGAAGACACCACGCACCTCAGTACAGAAGGGGGAAGAATAGCGGTGTTAAGACGAGGAGAAGGTGCCTCTAAACTGAGAATGGCCAATGATTAGCAGAGAAGAGCAAAGATCTGAACTCCCCAAAGGAGAACCAGGCTCTGGTTGAAAAGGAAGGGGAGGGTTGGGTGCTGGTGTCAGCCGCCACACCAGTCTGATCAGTGGACTTCCCTGTGTGGATGGTCCTTAAAGACGGGCATTGTTCGCCCTCCCTGCCATCCTCAGTGAGCTTTGTGACCTGACTGGAGACCGAGATAGAGAACATCATTGCAGAGGAGGTGTTTCTATGGCATCACCTATGCCCTGACCTGAGCAGATGGGATGTGCACAGGTAGACTCTGCTGAGAAAGAAAAGCACTTCCACTTTGGCCTGAGCATAGAAGGCATCTTGTGAGTCACAGTTCCAGTGGGTCAGATGTGGTTTGAGAAGCGAATCTCTGGCAGAAAATACTAGACATCTATGTCTGCTCATTTGTATTTCTTATGTATTTTGCAAATGGTAGGAACAGAACTTCTTTTCGGCCTGGACCATTTTTCTATCAAAAATGGCCTGTGTATCAAAACCACTGTGAGATAGCCCCTCACATACCTGTCGGAATGGCCATTACCAAAAAGACAGAGGAAACAAGTGTTGGTGAGGATGTGGTGAAAGGGAAGCCTTGTACACTGGTGCTGGGAATGTAAATTGGTACAGGCATTACGGAAAATGGTACGTAGGTTACCCCCAAAATTAAAACTAGAACGACCATATGATCCAACAATTCGACTTCTGGGTGAACATCCAAAGGAGATAAAATCAGCATGCTGAAGGGACACCTCCACTCCCACACTCATTGTTCATCACAGCATAATTCACAATAGTCAAGATATGGAAGCAACTTAGGTGCCCATCAGCGGATGATGCATAAAGGAATGTGGTGTGTATACACAATGGAATGCTATTCAGCATGAAGGAAGCATGAAATGTCATTTGCGACAGCATGGATGAACCTAGAGCACGTTGAGCTCGGGGAAATAAGCCAGGCACAGAAAGACAGATATGGCATGATCTCACCTATATGTGGAATCTAAAAAAGTTGAATTCACAGAAACAGAGAGTAGAATGGTGGTTACCAGAGACTGGGTGGCGGGGTAGGGGAACAGATACGAGGAGATGCTCGTCAAAGTGTCCAGCAAATTTTTGATTATAAAATGAGTAAGTTCTGGAGATGTGTGGCATAGTAACTAGTTAGTAGTCATGTATTATACAATTAAAATATGCTAAGAGAGGCAATCTCAAGTGTTACCAAACCAAAAAAAAAAAAAAAAGTAACTAGGTGAAGTGATGAATGTGTCAGTTATCCTGATTGTGGTCATCATTTCAAAACATGTGTCTATCAAAACATCATGCTGCATGCCTTAAATATATACAATTTTTATTTGTCAGTCATTCTTTAGTAAAGCTGGGGGAAATGGCCTCTGTGTCAAACAAGAACTTCTAGTTGCAAAGGAAGGAGTGACTTCTGAATAAAGTTAAAAAATGACTATCACATATTCACAACTTTGAAATTAATTCATTTTATCCACCGTATAGTTATTGAATGCATCTTATGTGTTTGCTGCTAGGAAACCAGAATGAACTGGAAGATTCATTCTCTCTCTCATAAAGTTTTCAATTTAATTAGGGTAATGATCACAAAAACAAACGTATAATTTAAAATTGCCAATAAGTGCTAAGAAGAAAAAAGTGTATGGTGTTGAGAGAAAGAATAACACAGCCGCCCACTTTATGCGGAGAGATTCAGCAGGGTGCTCGCATGGTAACTGAGTTGAAGTTAGCCAGGCAAAGAAGTTTAATTGCAGTGACCTGATTTTGTTTCTGCGTAAGAAAGCACCACAGTGCCCTTGTCCTCATAGATTTGTGTAGGTTGCGTTCTGGCTGGAAGTAGGGTCAAATATTTTAATTTCATTTAGACAATCTTGTGTGAGCACCCACTGAGTATGAGGTATTGTTCATTCATGTCCAGCTAAGATGTTTCTAATATTTTGTATGACTTTTTATGAAAGGAATATTACTTCTTTCTGGATATTTCAATAGTGCACTGTGCAAACTTCTATTATAAAATTTACCATATGGTTTGATTGTCCCCTAGAATTGAGTGTAAGCTCCCCCAAGATCAAGGTAAGAGTTTCTTACTCATTTTGCAAAGTACTTGGCATGCAGTAAATATTTGTGGAACTCAAAACCTTAGGGATCATATTATTGTTTTCAAAAGACTAACGTTACTAGGAGGGTACTTGCCAAAAAAAGAAAGGGATGTATCTAATTCTCTCCAATGTCACCTGTATTTCTCTGGGGTGAGAAAATCACGCCATCCTCCCAAATTCATTTTATGCCCAAATTGTGGGAAATGACATCACTTATTATATTAGTCTGTTTTCATACTGCTGACAAAGACATACCCAAGTCTGGGTAATTTATAAAGAAAAAGAGATTTAATGGGTTCACTGTTCCACATGGCTGGGGAGGCCTCACAATCATGGCAGAAGGCCAAAGGCATGTATTGCATGGTGGCAGGCAAGAGAGAAAAAGAGAGCCAAGTGAAAAAGGTTTTCCCTTATAAAACCATCAGATCTTGTGAGACTTATTCACCACCACAAGAATAGTGTGGGGGAAACCGCCTCCATGATTCAGTTATCTCCCACCAGGCCCCTCCCACAACACGTGGGAATTATGGGAGCTACAATTCAAGGTGAGATTTGGGTGGGGACAGAGTCAGACCATATCACTTATGTTCCTTAGAAATTTTAAATCTCAAACTATTGAATATTGAATAATTACTAGAGAATGTGTTAGTTAGATACTATTTGACTCTCAGTGGCAGAAACTGGATTACTGTGGTTTATCCTAAGAGAAGATTATTTTTCTCACAGAAATGAGTCCAGATGAGGACTGCTCAGAATGGGCACATGAGTTCCTCAATGTCATTGGAGGTTGGCTCTGCCTTTCCATTCTTCCATCCTGAAAGTGTGGCTTTCTTCCTCATGTGTTGTTGTTGAGATAGAGTTTTGTTCTTATTGCCCAGGCTGGAGTGCAATCACACAATCTTGGCTCACTGCAACCTCTGCCTCCAGGGTTCAGGCGATTCTCCTGCCTCAGCCTCCCGAGTAGTTGGGATTACAGGTGTCTACCACCACACCCAGCAGATTTTGTATTTTAGTAGAGGTGGAGTTTCACCATGTTGACCAGGCTGGTCTCAAACTCCTGATCAAGTGATCTGCCCACCTTGGCCTCCTGGAGTGCTGGGATTACAGGCGTGAGCCACCATGCCCAGCCCCTCATGGTTTTAAGATGTCTCCTTCCTCTTCTTCTTTCTCTGCAGGAAGAATGAGGAGGAGGGGATGGCACTTACAGCAGGAAAGCAAAATGTTTCTGAAATCCCCAGTAGACTTCTGAATTTTAAAACATTAGGTAAAACCACAGCCACCCCCCATCATAAGGAGAGCACTTGTTTGTTTTTCTTAAGGCTAGGTTCATTGCCAACCCAAACACGATTAATGTTCAGTTAGGAAGGGGCAAAGAAGAAAATGGATTTTGCATAGACAACTAGTGATGCCTTCCACAGAAGGTTCCTGAATAAACAAATCAATTTATTTAAGCTGTTCATGCTTCAGGGAGACAGCCCCATCATATCCCGTCACGTTGTCTTCAGGATGGGAATTTAGACTCCGCACAAGCAATGGGTGTTTTTTTTTGTTTTTTGTTTTTTTTAAATAAATTTGAATGACAGAGAAATATTTTGTATTTTTTAGAGTGGCTTTGTAATAGGATTTTCTGATAACTTGGTTAATTGTTCTAACATTCTAACATAGATTACTGGTAACAGAGTGATTTTCAAAAAAATAATCAATAATGTGGATTATTAGAGTACTGTACTACAGTCAAAATTTCATCTGGTAATTCTAGCTGAAGGAGGAGGATTAAACAATCCTATGCACATCCTACCCAGCCAAGGCACCATATGCAATATGGGAAAGAAAGGAAGAAAGCAATGAAGATAACCCAATGAAAACAATGGGAGCGAGAACATTAGGGAAGAATTGATCTCGAAATATTTGTGGAAGACGGACTGCCGATGAAAGGGAGATGATGATGTCACAGAATGAGGGGAGAGCTGAGAGATGTTTTGTCCCCTCAGAGCCTCAGAGAAGGTTATGACTCAGAAATATTAACTCTAGCTGAAATCTGCTGTTTAAAATAGCAATAATTAGGCTGGGCGTGGGGGCTCACACCTGTAATCACTTTGGGAGGCCAAGATGGGAGGATTGCTTGAGTCCAAGAGTTCAAGACCAGCCTGAGCAATATAACAAGACCCCGTCTCTACAAAAAAAATAAAATAAACTTTGCTGGGCATGGTCCCAGATACTTGGAAGGCTGAGGCAGGAAGATCCCTTGAACCTGGGAGGTGGAGGTTGCAGTGAGTCAAGATCACACCACTGTACTCCAGCCTGGGCAACAGAGGGAGATCCTGTCTCAAAAAACAAACAAACAAAAAACCCCAAACCAAACAAAGCTAAACCAATAACTAACTAAATCAGAGTAATTTACTAAAGTCACGAACATAACAAAGATGGCTGCTGTCTCCACCGTCATTTAACACTGTGTTGGTGATAACGAATTCATCGATCAGACAACTAAAAGCAACTATAGGCATAAGAATGGGTAAGGGAAATGTTATGCTATCTCGCTTACTGGTGACGTAATTATGTACCCAGAAAATTGCCAGGAATCAGTGGGAAGCACTAAAAAGCAGAAAGAAAAATTAATAAAATAATGAGTTGATAAAGATCAGCATGAAATTAACAGCATTCATATTTATAAACAACAAAACATTTAGCAGGACCCCACTTAAAATGATAAACTTAAAATCAAGTTCTTACTCATAAACTTAAAAAAATTTCAAAGCCTAAATATAATAAACTAATAAAATACCCTTAAATGTCCAACAAAACTGCTAGAAATGAGATGATATTCATGTCCTTGAATTAGAAGTCTTAATATCATGAAGGTGTCAGTTCTTAAAATACCACAAACCCCATGACACAAGTTTACATGTGTAATGTATGCACAGGTATGTGATGTATGCACATGTATGTAACATATGCACGTGTACTCCTGAAGTTAAAAGTTAAAAAAAGATAACATATAAATTAAATTCACTTCCGATAAAATTTACATCAGATTTTTTTTCTGGAGTCAGACCAATACTTTAAAAGTTCATTGAGAAGGCCAGGCATGGTGGTGGCCCATGCCTGTAATCCCAGCACTTTGGGAGGCCAAGGTGGGTGGATCATAAGATCAGGAGATTGAGACCAGCCTGGCCAACATGGAGAAACCCCGTCTCTACTAAAAATACAAAAATTAGCTGGATGTGGTGACGTGCATCTGTCATCCCAGCTACTTGGGAGGCTGAGGCAGGAGAATCACTTGAACTCGGGAGGCGGAGGTTGCAGTGAGCCAAGATTGAGCCACTGCACTCCAGCCTGGGTGGCAGAAGGAGACGCCATCTCAAAGGAAAAACAAAACAAAACAAAAAAAAAACCCTTCTTTTTCTTTTTAAATTACCCAGTCTCGGATACGTCTTAATCATCAGTGTGAGAATGAACGAATACACTATTGTTGCATAGCGGTAAACTCTGTACTGTGTTTCCCTGTGTGGAAATCCCTGTCCCTCTGTGGCCATTTAGGTTAGAAGTAACTAGAATGAAAAGCTCAGATCCTCCGTGGCTCTGGCCACCTCTCGGGTGCTAAGGATCCACGTGGAACTCATGGCCGCCATAGTGGATGGGCACACTTGGGTCACACCCATCACAGGACAGAGTTCCGCTGGGTAGCAGTGCCCCAGAAGGAACAGGGCAGAGGATTCCATGTTTCTGTTTAGAGGAGGGTTTATGCTCTAATGAAGCATTTTGAACCTTTAAGTGACGTTCCTAGGGATACGCATACTAAGATTCAAAGGTCTACATTGACTCATAGTCCCCATCAAGCAGAGTCTCAGACATGGAACAGCTTTCTCATGCAAGCATGGTGCAGCTTCCCCATGCAAGAGTTTGCAGATCAGAGGTATTTGCACTCCCTGGAATAGGCAATGGGGAAACTCGGTAACACAACAATATGAAGTAATATTGTGTTCAAATATGTGTATTTACTCTTTACCATTTATAGGTACCTCTCCTTTTCACACTCCATATGCAAAGAAATGCTTTTATTTATTTTATAGGAGTTAGAATAATATAGGAGCATCTCATAATGCTGCTGACAAATCAGTCTCTCAAATTGCTGAAAGTGGTAATTCATCATTTACACGAGTGATTCATCCACCAGGTTCTCAGCTCCCACAGGATGAAAATTTCTCTCACATAGTATGTTTAGCTGCTAGAACGTAAATGATTAAAAAACATAGAAAGCTTTTACACATTCTTTGAACATTTTCTCCAGAAGTGCCTCAGAGGCTTGTCCTCTTCTAGGCGTGTGTGTGTGTGTGTGTGTGTGTATGTGTGTGTGTAAGAGAATGTAGTGTTGTGTGAGGGTCCGACACACAGATTTTTACCTTAGCTTTATGCCTTACTCTTTGTTTTGTCCCAGGAGAGACATGAGTAGGCTAGAATACAGACAGACTTATATAATGAACACTTCAAATAAAAGAGAATTTCTCTGACCAGGTGCGGTGGCTCGTGCCTGTAATCCCAGCACTTTGGGAGGCTGAGGCGGGTGGATCACCTGAGACCAGGAGTTCAAAACCAGCCTGGCCAGCATGGTGAAACCCCATGTCTACTAAAAATACAAAAATTAGCCAGGCATAGTGGTGGGTGCATATAATCCCAGCTACTTGGGAGGCTGAGGCAGGAGAATTGCTTGAACCCCGGGAGGCAGAGGTTGTAGTGAGCCAAGATCATACCATTGCACTCCAGCCTGAGCAACAGAGCAAGACTCCATCTCAAAAAACAAAAAACAAACAAACAAACAAAAAAAACACACAGAATTTCTCTGTTTGTTTGTGTCCCAATGTCTTTCCTTAAAACATATTGTAGCAGATTTACCTAAGTGTGGTACATAAATAGGCTTGGAATCCATGAAACTCTGACAAAATATGATACACACACACACACACACATGCACATGAGTGTATATACAAACACAGATAGATACACACATACCTTTATTATTACAGAGAGTTCATAAATATCGTAAACCATTATATTCTCAAATAGGTTCATGGCCCAGAAATTTTAAGACCCATAGACTTGGAGCATATTTTATTTTTTTTTCTGAATAGCTCTCAATGGTATATAAAAATTGCCTTCTGTAAAAATTTAAACAACCAAAGAATAACCTCAAGAAAAACTTTTCGAAAACAATAGGAAAAAAGCACTCCCCAACTTTGCTAGAGGGGATAAGGATTAAGACATCAGTATTGGCATTTCTTATTCTGAGATGATAAAAAAGCTACTATCAAAAAGTGGTTGATTCACCACAAAGTAATCTATAAATGCAGTATGACACATTCAAACACTAGCCGTTCCGTGTTCTTACTACAATTTTAAAAAATTCTAGCAGGGTATTTAGAAAAATAACAAAATAATTCTAGAATTCCTCTAGAAAAACAGATGCTTAAAATAGCCACAGTAAGTTATAGAATAGACATAATGAAGGAAAAGCACTTTCTCCAAATAAGTTATAAAACTACATGCTTAAAACAGCATGTCATTGATACAGGGATAGAAAACAACATGTCATTGACACAGGGATAGAAAAACTCCTGTTTGGTGGATGTGTGTTAAAGGCTAATGCATGTCAGGTGCTATCCTACATCCTAACATTAAGCCAGAGAGGAGATATCACTTAGATTCTAATACAGGGAGATGGAGGGACGCTGGGAGCAGAAAGACTGTAAGGGCATCGTGAAGACCCAGGGTAAGAAGGAGGCGGGGTGAAGTTAGGTTACAGGTCAAAGCTCTCTAGTCTTATCCAGTCCATCTGTCCATCTGTGGCCGTTACCTTAAAATTAACTAATTTTTAACTTAAAAATTAAGAAAAATGGGTCACTGGCTTAGATTTTCAAAATCCAGAAACAGATTCATGTATTTTAATAATTTAGTATCTATTAGTGGTGATATTTCAGGTCATTCCACTAAAGTTATTTAGAAATTTTTATATGTAGTTCTGATAAAATAAATAACCGAAGTTGAAGCTCTGGTGACTTTTCCTCTAGGCTTACCAGAGACTAATAGAGGATAGGACCACTTCCCATTTCCAAGGATCCCAGAATTCTGACAGACGAAGGAGTGACAAAGAGTGTTACAAGTGTTGGGTTGTATTTTAAAGGTTTATGCTTAACAGATTAACATTTTTATCCTCTGTATTCATTGTATTAATTAGATACGGAGTGGGGCTGCAGTCTTTGTGTTTTTCCTGAGAATTAGCCTGCAGTTGTAATTATAACCTAAATGTTGCTGAAGTGCCATGAAGCAAACTAATTTAATAAGTTTAGCTTCGTTGTCCAAGTCTTAATCAAAGCTTTAAAAAATTTCTTTTCATTTTTGACTTTGAAATGTTGGAACCTGGTTTAAAATTCATTCAGAGTAGCCTTTTCCTATAGCTGTTATTCTTTGATCAAGTACCTTCTGCTTTATCTAACAGAGACCATTGTAAAAGGAAAATAAATCGGTCATTAATATGCACGGTGGATTGGAAGCAGGCAGATACGAGACAGGGAGGAAAATTAAGAGGCTGGAAACAAAATCGTTAAGTTTTGTGCATGACCAGAGATACTTCTGCTAGGAGTCCAGGCTATAAGATAGCTGTGTACTTGCACAGCTCAGGGTGAGTGGGGGCTTAGGGCTGCCATCCACACTGGAGTTTAATTTAATTACACAAGGCACATCCTGTGAGCCATATGAAGTAGCTCATTTTCTGTTATCTCTGTAGTGAAAGTCCATGTGCTTGCCCAGTACATGGTGTGTATGTGTGTACACATGTGTGCATATCTTTTTTTTTTGTTTTGAGGTGCAGTCTCACTCTGTTGCCCAGGCTGGAGTGCAGTGGTGCCATCTCGGCTCACTCCAACCTCTACCTCCCGGGTTCACGCCATTCTCCTGCCTCAGCCTCCGGAGTAGCTGGGATTACAGGCACATGTCACCACGCCTGGCTAATTTTTTGTATTTTTAGTAGAGACGGGGTTTCACCGTGTTAGCCAGGATGGTCTCAATCTCCTGACCTCATGATCTGCCCGCCTCAGCCTCCCAAAGTGCTGGGATTACAGGTGTGAGCCACTGTGCCCAGCCCATGTGTTTTCATATCTACATCACATTTACGTATGTGTACACATGTATATACTCATGTATGTGTGTTTGTCTATCTATGGATATATTTTTGTAAAAAATACATCTTGAAGACTCTTACAAAACTTTCTTTGTGTCTAATTCACTTGGCTAATGTATACAAACGTGCTGTTTTCAAAAGGTGTGTGTTGTAAAGCTGAAGTTGAGTTGCTCTAAAATACAAATATCTGACTGAAGTCTTAACATGTACAATATTTTATTTTAATCTGATCATGAAATGAACGTGTGTTTAAGAAGAAAGAATCCTTCTTTTCTATAAGGTTTCTGAGTGAATTAATGAATTGAGTTTTATAGATGTTTGAGGGATTTAATTGATTTGTCTAACATGCTATTATCTAAAAAATGAGTGAGAATCTGATGAGATTTTTCCCTTCAGACAAAAGAAAGCTTTTACTAAAGAAAAAGACCTGGTATCTTTCATGAAATCTTGCCCCCCAGTTTTTTTAAGATTCAAGGGAAGTCACCTAAATGTTGTAGTGATGAACTATGGGAGGGGTTGCAATGGAAGCAGGACTAGTCTTCCTAATGAAATCCTCCGTCTCTTCTCATAAGGGCACCAGAAAGAAAGACATCTGGAGGTCTTTGAAGGAGTCATCCTGACTACTCCATTCACCCAAGCCCACAGAAAATCCTGCTCCTTCTGCTCGCAAAAACACATTCCAAGTCTGCCATTCACCATCTCCTCCCAATAGCACCCCTAGTCCACACGGCAGCACCTGCATTGGAGCCACTCAGTGCCTCCTGACCACCTCCCTGCCTCTGTCCTGGGCCCACAGCCTGCTCCCCGCACAGCAGCCAGGGGATCCTCATATTTATGTATTTTTTCAATCCCTAATTGTTATGGGCTGAATGTGTGTGTCTCCCCGAGATTTACATGTCGATGCCCTAACTCCAGTGTGCGGCCTTTGGGGTGATTCGATTTAGGTAAGGTCATGAGGGTGGAGCCCCATGATGAGATTAGCACCCTTCTAAGGAGAAACACCAGAAAGCTTTCTGTCCATCTCCCCTGTGAGAGCACACAACCAGAAGGCACCTGTCCACAGGCCAGTAAGAGAGCCCTCACCAGGAGCTGAATCAGCGGCACCTTGATCTCGGCCTTCTAGCCTTCAGAGGCGTAAGGAACAAATTTCTGTTCCTTAAGCCACCAAGCCTCTGGTATTTTGTTATAGCAACCTGAGTGGACAAGAACACAAATACATTTAACTTTTCAAAAATTAAAATGATATTGAAAGATATACATGGAGGAGTCCTATCCTCATTTCATTCACGTCCACCCTATGGTCCCACGGACAGTTTCTCTTACAGCCCTATGCTTATTTGGCCACCATGTTCATGTTTAAAAAATAAATGATCTTTTTAGCATGCAAGTCAGGTAGTTTCCTGATGGGGTTTGGATCTGTGTCCCTGCAAGCCTCATGTTGAAATGTGATCCCCAATGTTGGGGGTGGGGGCTGGTGGGAGGTGATGGGATCATGGGGGCAGATTCCTCATGAATGACTTAGCACCATCCCCTTGGTGATGAATGAGTTTTTGCTCAGGTAGCTCACAGGAGATCCGGTTGTTTGAAAGAGTATGACATCTCCCCTACACCCACCTGCCCCCCACCATCTGTCCCTTGTTCCCACTCTCACCATGTGATGCCCCCTTCTCCTGCTGCCATGATTGGGAGCTTCCCGAGGCCTCCCCAGAAGCAGGTGCTGGCTCTATGCTATTTGTACAGCCTACAGAAACAAAACGAGTAAACTTCTTCTTTTCTTTATAAATTACCCAGTCTTGGCCAGGCATGGTGGCTCACGCCTGTAATCCCAGCACTTTCGGAGGCTGAGGTGGGTGGATCACTTGAGGTCAGGAGTTCGCGACCAGCCTGGCAAATATGGTGAAACCCCATTGCTACCAAAAATACAAAAATTAGTCGGGTATGGTGGTGGGTGCCTGTAGTCCCAGCTACTTGGGAGGCTGAGGCAGGAGAATCACTTGAACCCGGGAGGTGGAGGTTGCAGTGAGCCGAGATTGCACCACTGCACTCCAGCCTGGGCGATGGAGTGAGACTCTGTCTCAAAATAAATAAATGAATAAATAAATAAATAACACAGTCTCAGGTATTTATAACGATGCAAAATGGCCTAATACAATTCTCTGCTAATTTTTTTTTTAAAAGAAAGAAAAACCTCCAACTGCATCCTCCTCCTGTGTTACTCAAGTAAAACCTTAAGTCTGTCTCAAGGCTGTACAGTTTCTGACTCGTTTTCTCTCTGACCCCATCACCCATCAATCCCTTATTTTCTCATTTCTCTCTATGCACATGGGCATCCTTGCTAACCCTCCAACATGCAAAGCACATGCCAACCTCACAGCCTTAGCTCTTGCCACTCCTGCCTGGAACAAGCTCTTCTTTGATATCCCTTGGCTCCCCCTCACCTCATTTAGGTCTTTGCTTCAGTGTCATCTCTGCAGAGTCTCCTCTGCCTAGCTTCCTGGTAAACACCCTCATTATTCTCTTTTCATACATGTACCATTTACTAGTTTTTTAAATTAATTTTCTAACTCCATGCCAGTCAACAGAATGTCTGTAGCAGGGGCCTTGTTGCTCTCATTTTCCCTGTGTTCTTGCCTGGCACAAAGTAGGGGTTCAGTGAATGGTAACTGCATGAATATTAGCCAGTTGCTCATGCAGCGTCCTTGCTTTTGTCTGATTTGCTTTTCCCATTTCAAGTTCATTGCACTTTCCATAACAGATATGTTCCTCCAAAGTTGTGTGTGAACTGAATTTTCCCAGGTTAAAATCTGTTTTACATGCATTAATGCAGTTTCCTACTCACTCCACATGAATGCTTTGCGGTCACCCCTAACATCTGTGTTGTGAATTTAGTCCTTGCTGTACTGTCTTCTTTCGGCGAGTTTTGTGTGTGTTCTAAAGTATGTGTCTAAATTCTCCTAAGAGAGACATGCCAGGGAGTATTTTCGAAAGCCAGTTGTTGTTTTCCAGCATTCTAGATGGATGTTCTAACCTCCCTGGGTTGGAGCAATCGCCTTCGCTGGCAAGTCTTTGATATCAGTGGAGAGGAATTACTCAAGTCATGGGACCTCTTTCCTCTGGGCACTGAGTTGGTTTGGAAGGAAAGTTCCAGATGAAGAATATGGTTTGGTTATAACTAATTCCTCTAATTATTTGTACATAGCACTGAGTTTGAATTTACAAAGTGCCTGCCACAATCCTGGAAAAGTTTTCTATCGGTAGAGTTTCCTTCAGTGGCCCATGGCTGAAAACACAGCCCCAACAAGCAAAACAAAGCCGAATTTACTGTTTTACATAAGTGGAAGCTCTGAAATAAAGGTGGCTGCAGGTGCTGCGAGAAACACCCCCCACGACCCGGTCCTCAGTCTCACACAAGCTCTTCCATTGCTGCAGATGGTGGCTGTCCCACCCCAGGACCTGGTGCTCAGTCTCACACAAGCTCTCCCATTGCTGCAGATGGGGGCTGTCCCACCCCAGGACCCGGTCCTCAGTCTCACACAAGCTCTTCCAGTGCTGCAGATGGGGGCTGCGCCACCCCAGGACCTGGTGCTCAGTCTCACACAAGCTCTTCCATTGCTGCAGATGGTGGCTGCCCCACCACAGGACCCAGTGCTCAGTGTCACACAAGCTCTCCCATTGCTGCAGATGGTGGCTGCCCCACCCCAGGACCTGGTCCTCAGTCTCACACAAGCTCTCCCATTGCTGCAGATGGGGGCTGTCCCACCAGACCCCTCACCCATCCTCTTGACATCACCATCAGTGAGAAAGAAAGAATTTCTCTACCCTTCAATTTAAAAAACTGACTTAGGAGGCTGAGATGGGAGGATCACTTGAGGCTGCAGTGAGCTGTGATCACGCCACTGCACTCCAACCTGGGTGACAGAGCAGGGCCCTGTCTCAAGACAAAAAAGAAAAAGGAAGAAAAAGAAATGGTGCCTGTCCTTGTACCAAAGGGTTAGGGCATGTTGATGAGTTGAGAGGTAACATTTCCCGCTGAGCGCTGAAGTAAGGAAGTCTCACAGACCAGTGACCCATCCCTCACTGGACACCTTTTCAGAGGGATTCTGGGGGATGATTGTAGCCGATCTTCCTGCTTTCCTGTGAAAATGCCATGGAGCCAGAGCTGTACAGGCTCAAACAAAGGCTGGTTTCTAGACAACACCTGGATTTGATTTGTTTTGAGCAGACCTCAGGGACATACTTCTGGGAAAGCTGCTGAAATTCATAACCAGGACTCTCAGAAGAGTTCCCCGTCTTCTCTCTCTGCCATTCTCTAGCCATGCAGCAACATCAAGTTCCGAAGGCAGATTATTGAGGTATGCATAGGAAACCTGAGCCTTCAACAGCACATCTCACCCTGGCAGCCTAACGGAGTCGCTTCTTGCCTTTGGAGAGTTTGGGTTGTGGAAATGGAAGAAAATGCAGCCCTCGTGGCCGGGCTTCACCAAGAATGCAATACCCTCCCTCACGTAGCCTGGTTGTATTGAAATGCAGGCACTCATTGTCACAGAGCCAGGGGACCTGTGGAGAGGAGAGGAAGCACGTCATTCCTCAGGCTGACCTGGCTGGATCAATTTAAATGTTTACACGTTATCGAACACCTCCAGAGTACGGGGCCCTGTGCTAGATGCTGAGAGTGAGGAGGCAGGAGAACGGAGGTGGGGGTTGAGGAGCGGAGAGAAGGACACACAGACTGGAGCCAGAGGCCTGGGCTCCAATCCCAGCTCATTATCTTTGTGACCTTGGAGGAGCAGCTTAACCTCTCTGTGCTTTCACTTCCTTATTTGTAAAGTGGAGAATAGCCAACCTGCCTCATATGGCTAGGGGGAGGATTAAATGATTTGATGTACATAAACCACACCTTTTTTTCTTCTTTTCTTTTTCTTTTATTTTCTTTCTTTCTTTCTTTCTTTTTTTTTTTAAGACATAGTCTCGCTCTGTCGCCCAGGCTGGAGTGCAGTGGCGTGACCTCAGCTCACTGCAGCCTCCACCTCCCAGACTCAAACCATCCTCCCATCTCAGTCTCCCAAGTAGCTGGACTACAGGCTCAGGCCACCATGCTCAGCTAATTTTTTAAAACCTTTTGTAGGGATGAAGTCTCACTATATTGTCCAGGCTGGTCTCAAACTCCTGGCCTCAAGCAATCTTTCTGCCTCAGCCTCCCCATGTGGTGGGATTACAGGCATGAGCCAGCATGCCCTGTCCTTATAAACCACATTTTATCCCAAGACTGGCATGGGGGTAGTCCTGTAACTGTTGCCTTTATGTAAACACCTGCTCTGAGGGTTTCTGCAGAATCCCAAGCCTTTCACTGTAGCCTCCCCAATAGGTTATAGTGGTGACATATGGCAGTTTCAGAATGACATGCTTTAATTCCGCAGCCAAAAATCATGCAGCTTTGTCATGGCCAGGCTCGGTGTGGGAAAGTGAAATGGACAGTGAGATTCAGGGTACACTTCAGTGGTGTAATGGAAGAGGAGAGTCTCACGGCCTCTCACTCCAGGGCCACAAAAGAACACACACTTAATTGTGTGTGCTAAACTTGTTTCACCTTTGCAGAACCACACCTGAATACATTTTGCTATATTTTTCTTCATGGAATACTTTCTAAATGACCAACATGATATGACTCACATTTTTCACACCAAGATATCGGTTGCTTTCCCACTCAAATGGAACAACTTAGAGTTAATTTGAAAAATATTATATATTTAGCTTGGCACAAAGATTCTATATTTTCCCCAAGAATTTTTCTTTGAGAAAGTATACATTTTACAACTCTCTTTTTATCATACTGATTTGAAAATGGTGGTGCTGAGTAAATTGGATGCTGAGGTTCGTTAATGGGATGTTTGGGGGCAGAACCAGTAGTTTCTGTTGTCAAAATAGTCCAGGCGGCTCTCCATGTGAAGAGGATCGAGGACCATGTCCGGCAGGGATGTCCAAAGGAGAGAACACCGTCACGGGTTCTTAGTTTCTGTTTCTGATTGGACCAGTAAAGCCCTTTCCTCGTCCCTCTTTTCCACTTATCACTAGAGACAGAAACTAAAAACCACGGCTTCAGGCTGCTAAAAGCCTAAAACAAAACAAAACAGAACAACAACAACAAAATAAGCCGGGTTTGACAAGCTTGGCACTGTAAACCCCCTGGCAGGCCACAGGTTTGCCAGGCCTAGCAGATGCCAGCAGGTTTTAAATTCAGAGGACACGCTCTTGACTAATGTGTCTGCAACTGGATACTATTTTTGGAGTTTTGACCTTATGTGTTTCTTCCCACCTCACCCTCTACTTGACCTTTTTCCCCGTTCTGAATTTGGGGCCTCACTTATCATTTCTGGGACACAAGGTAAGCTGTCAGGGGCTCTCCTCATTCCTTGGAACCCATTCTTGGAAAATGCTAGCTGAAACCATATTTCTGTGTCTAGAAGGTATTGTTGTATGCACTTTAAGAAAATTGTAATTTTTCTTTTTACATAATGATCTATCATCACAATCACACTTTACCAAATATTTATGAAATAATGTTTTCCTACTAATTTTGATATCACCTTCTGTAATATAAATATTCGTTATATGAAAATGTATATACATACACAAACACACACACACACGTGCACACACACACATACAACTCTTTCCAAATTGTTTTCCCTGTTCCTCAGTCTATATTTGTTCCTTTGAGCCACGGAGTTTTACCTATTATGGCTTTGCAATATGTGTTAATTCTTCTCTCTTTCCTTTCTATTTTCAAAATTTGTATAATTCTTAGTAGAACTGCATATCTTATTCATGCATATAATTGTGATAACCACTTTTTCTCAAATTCCTTGGAAAATCTTACTGTAATTTTTTTTGAGATGTCCTCATTCTTTATTAGACAGGTAGATAGGTTCTGTGGCATGAATGTGTTACCCAAAGCTCATGTCTGGGAAACTGAATCACCAATGCACCATTGTAGAAAGGTGGGGCCTTTGAGAGGTGAGAAGGTCATGAGGGCTCTGCCGCCACACGTGGATTAATGCAATTATTTCAGGAGTGAGTTAGCTATTGCAGGAATGGGTTGGTTATCGTGGGAGTGAGTTAGCCATTGCAGGAGTGGGTTGGTTATCGTGGGAGTGAGTTAGCCATTGCAGGAGTAGGTTGGTTATCGTGGGAGTGGGCAAGCTATTGAGGAAGTGGTTGGTTATCGTGGGAGTGAGTTAGCTATTGCAGGAATGGGTTGGTTATTGTGGGAGTGAGTTAGCCATTGCAGGAGTGGGTTGGTTATCGTGGGAGGGGGCAAGCTATTGAGGAAGTGGTTGGTTATTGTGGGAGTGGGTTAGCTATTGCAGGAGTGGGTTGGTTGTTGTGGGAATGGGTTAGCTACTGCAGAAGTGGGTTGGTTATCACTGGAGTGGGTTAGCTATTGCAGAAGTGGGTTGGTTATCACTGGAGTGGGCTCCTGATACAAGGATGAGTTCAGTCCCCATGCCCCTGTCCTGTGTGTGTGCTCTTTTGCCCTTCCACATCCTGCCATGGGACGATGCAGCAAGAAGGTCCCTGCCAGATGTGGCCCCTTAATCTTGGACGTCCTAGCCCCTGGAACCATGAGCCAAATAAAATCTCTATTTATTACAAATTACTATCCTCAGGTATTCTCTTATAGCAGCACAAAACAGACTAAGACAATCGTTGGATGGATAGATGGATGGATGGATGGATGGATACATAATAGATATGCATCATCTAAGAAGTGTCCTCCTTAGGGAGAGAGGAGTAAACTCTCAGATTAATTTTTTTCATAATTAAAGCTTCCCCATGGAATGAGTTGCTTGGTGGCTAGGATGTAACAGAAGATCTTTATTTGGGTATCCAGTCTTCCCCAGCTGTAATATATACTACAATTACAATTTACATATCATGTGTCTTTCCCTAAGGTGATGTGATCCTCATCATGCATAGCTAACCCCCTCCTCCTTTGCCTGTCCACATTATTCGGGCCAACCCAGATACTTTTCCATCATCTCTTATGATAGAATGAACAAGTTTCCTGATACTGCCCGAGGAGACATAAAGGCATGTCTGCTGATTGTCTTTTTGGAAAGGTTGTGCTTCTCACATACAAGAAGTGAGGCCCCGAGGAGAGCTGTCTCTTGCTCTGCTCCCTACAGTTTTAGACACAATCAAGTGAGGAAGTGATGTCTGGAGCTTAGGCAGCCATCTTGCAACCATGAAGTGACAAGCTGCAGGAGGAAAAAATCGAGCACTAAAGATAGTAGTTCAGAAGAAGGGAAAGATGATGGTATCATTGAGCTCCAGACTTCTTTTAAACAAAAAATTTCTCTATGATTTAAGCTACCATCTGTTCTGCTTTCTCTTACTTGCAGCTAAAAAGTGTCAGAGGTAGGCAGAGTTTATGTCTGTTTGCCAACAAACGTGTCTGCTGTCCTCAGCACAGTGCTTATCAAACAATAGGCATACAATTAATGTTTGTGGCATAAAAGCAGCATGGGGTGTTGGGTCTGGCTGAGAGAACTGAAGCACATAACTTTCAGATGCTACATACGCCTGTTTTTATGGGATTTTTCCATGTAGAAAGGCTTTGGCCCCAAATAAAAGTCCCTGGTTGCAGAGGCCATCAACTCTGCCTCTTCCCGTGAGCTGTTGGTGTCTTGAATGCTTTCTGGCTCCACGGCCTGAGATGAACCAAAGTAGAGCTTAGTGCAGCCAATGCAGGTGTGAATTCTTAAAACTGGTTACTACTGTGGAACTTTACTTTCAGTTCTATTCTAGGAAAATTTTGGAAAGAAAAGCTTTGACAGATAAAGGACTGAAATTATTTGTGAAAATCATTCAATCAACCAATCACAATCCCTGATTATGTCAGACACATTTCTGGGCACCGGGAAAGAGACAGGAAGATACCATTTTTATAGTTTTCCTGAATTCTAAGTTCCCAGTTTCCTTTCTCTGCTTGTCCTCCATCCAAAGATGGGCTTAAAGAAATCATTTGGACCCGAGTGAGAAAATGTGAAGTTTCTGATGGATACCACTGTGATCGTTTTCCAGAGCTATATTTCATTTAGTTTTATGGTGTTTGTCAGAAAGTTTAAATGCATAACATAATTTAGACTGGGCATGTTTTAAAGACTCTTTTTCATCAAGACCACAATTAAATCTAATTTCTGACCCCAAGTGACAAACGCACACTTGGTGAGTGATGGGTATGGCAAACTCGGTCTCCCAGACAAGCAATACTCTCTTCTGAAAGCTCACAGGGCAAAGAAGAATTTACAAAAGGCCATTTGAAGAGGTTAATAAACATCTATTAAGTTATCTATGTTCAGATGTTCTGAGGGAAGTGAGCTGTTGAAAGTAGAAAATGGGGTCTATATACATCTTTGAACCAGAAAAGCAGGAAAATATTGTTGATATGCCTATGAGATTAAGAATGGGGTTTTTTTCTGCTTAGGACTTAGGAGAAGATATGAGATATTAAATAGATTCACCCACAAACCAATAAGTATGCTTAGGTGATACATTCCTAGTGAAAACAAATTTTAAGTCACAATCTCAGGTGTGCAAGCAATGTGACTGCCTTTATACTTCTTGGATACATTGTCAGATTACAAAAACCTAAAGACGTAGCAAACAAATAGGCAATATAGACATGTATTACCTCCATAAAAATTAACAAGAATATGATTTTTTTTGTATTTGCTCTTGGATATTTTTAAGAAATGAAAATTTTGGGGTATAAAGTCATCTTTAAACATGCTGTGCCTTTATGTAGAGTGTTGAGTTTAGGCTCTTTAAGAAAGAGTCATTAGCAGTGTGTGAGGAAGATCACAGGTTTACTTCTGTCTCTTAGAGAAACCCAAACTACTAAGCCCCCACCAAAGGAAAGCATGTCTATTCTCCATGGACTTCCCAAGTCCTAGTTCCTTGCATCCTGCGGGTCTCCTCCAGTCTCTTAGTGACCTTGTCCACATAGACAACAATGGCCCAGCAGCATTGAGTCCTCCTTCCAGCCAGTAGGAAAGGAAAAGAGGAAGTAGCACACAAGGCGGTTTCTCTTATGGATGTGACTCTGAAATTGTACAGACGTTCATTCTTATCTTCCATTGGCTTGAACTTGGTCACAAGTCCACCCCTAACCATGTGACTGCAGTGCATATGTGCCCAGTCTATAACTCGGGGGTTTTACTGGTAAAAGAGAGGATGGGAAATAGAGTGTGGGAGATAATTAAGAGTCTCCGCCACAACCTTCATCTCCAATCCCATTCTCCTACCTGCTGTTCCATTGGGCACTTCTGCCAGGATGTTTAATGTGTATCTTTTACATAAATATGTTTATGCTAATTTTACATAAATAATGATAGTGGTATATCACTCCACCATTTTTTATTGAATTTGGTTTTGAGATTTATTCATACCAACATATACCTATATCTGTATGTATAGATACAAATGTATAATTGTCTATAACTACATAGATAGGTATATAATATATAGATATATAGATATACTGTCTATATTATATATAATATGTACTAGATATCTATATAATATATAGATATGTAATATCTGTATGGTATATATTATATCTATATAATTGTATATGATATCTTATAAACTATATATTACATACTTCATATAATATATACTATATTTATATGATACACTATATTATTTTGTAATACATTATATATGTATAATATATATTATATAATGTATTATAAATGTTATATAAATTACATATATAGCCCTATGTACATATCAATGTATCAATATAGATATATCTATAGCACTATGTTATATATCTAGATATATAGATATCTAGATATATAGATTAGTATATAGATATATATTTTATCTATAGATATATAGATATCTATGTACATCTCTGTAGATGTAGATATACAGATATATCTATATAGATGTAGATATACAGACAATAGTATTTTATCTTATAAATACATCTCATATCCTTTTTATATATAAAAATATATATTCATTTGCAATCCACAGAAAAGAATGCCCATTCTTTTATTGCATATTTCCCTGTCTGGACATTTTTGTTGTTACTCCTTTTTCGCTAGGATAAACGTTGTTGCAGTGAACATCTTTGTGCAAAACTCCATAAGAACATTACAAGAATATTCATGACCTGAAGTCCAGTAACTAAGTATATACCCATAAGAAATAATATAGATGGGGCATCAAGACCACAATTAAATCTAATTTAATTGTGAATGCCCATAAGAAATGGGTATATACTTAGTTATTAGACGTCAGGTTATGAGTATTTTCTGTTTTACCAAATACTGACAAATTCCTCTCCAATGTGGCTTTACCAGTTCAAAACCCCATCAGCCTCATATTAGAGCACCGTTCCTCATTCTTGCTATCCTTAATACTGTCAAACATTTCCATTTGTACCAATCTAATGGGTAAAAATTGCTACCTCTAGTTTTCCATAATGAAAATTAATTTCTATTTTGTGTCTCCCATTATATTTGCTGATAGAATTCTCGAGGTAATTTGGGGGTACTCATATTTTTAGAGGAACACTTATATAGCCGTGTGGTGGATGGACTACGTATAGCCTCCATGTGATTATTTTTAAGAGCTTTATCAAAGCATAATTTACATTCCATAAAATTCACCCCTTCTGAGTATACAAGTCAAAGACTGTTCGTGTATTTACAGAGGAGTGTAACCATTACCACAATTCCATTTCAGAACCTTTCTATCACCCGCAAAAGATTCCTGTGAGCTTTTGCAGCCAATCTATCACCTCTATCCCCAGTCAACCACTGAAGTTTCTGTGATAGATTTGCCACTTCTGGATGTTTTCTGTAAATGAAATTATGCAGTATGTGGTCTTTTTAATGTTATGTGTTTGAGCTGGCGTGGTGTTACATGTCATTACTTTCATTTGTGGTCATTGTATGTGCACAATCCAGCACCGCTGAACCTTGCACGCCACCCAGCCTCTATGCTACTAGACCCTGCTTCTCACGATCCTCCCCAGGGGTGTCCCGCTGTCTCCCCCTTCTCCAGGATGGCCTATATTTGGGAGTACTTTATTCTACCTATCACAGGGACCTCACAATAGTTTCTAAGAATTCATACAGGCCCCGAGAGGTCTAGCGGTTTCCTTAGTAGAGATTAGCAAGAAAAAAACGTATTGTCATTTTCGAGCCAACTGATCTCAATAATTGTGTTGACCAACTGGGTCAAGTACTTGGGCTTCAGGGTAGTATTTCCGTCCAGCCAGGCAGTCCTCATGGGCTCCTTTCATGTTCAGGGTTTGTATTCTCAGCTCTTACAAAAATGTATTGAGGGGAACAGTGGACAGCAGAGGATAAAATCTCTCCATGCGTCTGAGCAGAAAGTGTAATTGGCAGTAATAGCTGCAACTCCCACTCAGAGGCCAGGTTTTTTCCACCCGTCACTGAGGATTGTACAGTTTGATCAGTGGCACAGCATCCTCCGCCCGTTGCTGAAAAACGTGCAGGGCCCCAAAACCACTTTGAGAATGAAGCCATTTCCTTCCATTTCTAATTTTGCCTTGTTAAGGGGGACAGGGTGACAATGAAAACATTGTTGCTTTTTTAAATATCAATTTTAAAATGATGATCCTGTCCGGAAAAATATTTCTACTTGACAGCGGGGTGGGTGTCTTTTCTGAGAAGCCTGACAGATGAATGGGGGAGTTTCTGGGGGGATGTTTCTGTTTCCCGGGGAATGTCCCAGCCACAGTCACTTCGGTAACATTTCTCGGCTCTTTCTGTTGCACACCTGTCACTGCAAGTTTTGATGGGCATTTCTGAGTGATGTATATTACCTGCAAGAGGAAAACAACCTCCGTTTGGCGTGCGTTGCTTGCTCAAGTGTTTAAGCTGGCTGGAGTTTATTTATCTTCATGCGGGGAAGCCACTCAGGACTTTTCAGGATGAGTTTTTGAAAAGTTTCTTAGGGGAAGTGAAAGACAATGGTTCTTACTGAGCCAAGTTTCTGAGCAGCAGCCTAAGGCAATTATGTGAACTGGGCTCTCCTCAAAAAGAAAACAGGAAAGTCAAAGACTAGCCTGTTGCTATCTAAACTGAAGCAGGTTAAGTGTGCCTTCAGCAAACCCCTTAATGCGCTCTCAGCCACCACCTTCAGCCACTGCGATTCTGGAAAGAAACAGGAAAGCATCCCCAAGAAGCCCCTGCATCTAAATTTTGATCCATCAAACCAGTTACTCCCCCAAAAAAAGATGATTGACACTTTTAAACAACATCCTGGATAGGGCAAGCATTGGCTCATCCATTCCTTCACTCACTCACTCACTCACTCACTCACTCATTCATTCAACCAATGTGCATTGCCAGCCTTCACAAACACACACACTGGGCAAACATGGTAAGGAAGACAAGGCCCTTGCCTTCAAATCCGAAATTTCAAGGCATGGGCTGAATTTGTTGCACAGATAAAGCTTTGATTGGCCCATAGAGTGTGATTTGAGCCATTTGAAAATGTTAATTACATGCCTTGTTTGAAAAATCAGGAACTTTCCCTCTAAATATCTGAGCTTCTAGCATCTTAGGAAAAAACAAAATCTGTTCATTCCAGGACTATCTTTGCGCCTGTAACATAGATTGGAGGCACGTAGAGGTCGCCCTCTCCAGATGGGATGCATACCCTCCAAGTTTATCACAATCTGACACTCACAACAAGAGTGCCATGCATCCTCAGTGGGTCTTGTCTTTTATTTTCCTTGTATCTGGCCCTGTTATGTACTTGAATTACGCGTCAGCTTTTGCGGACATTCGAGTTTGCCATATTGGGTGTAGTGTAGATGTTTACAAATGGGAATATCACATCGCAATGGCCCCAGAATATATGTGCGTCAAAATCACTGGGGTGAGGGTTGGGGGAGCGCTTGTTCCATTAAGGGTGATGGGCCCTGGTCTAGAGTCCCTGGTTTTGTATATATGGTAGGGCACCACGAGTTGGCATTTCTAACGAGGTCCCCAGCAACACAGCCGCCACTGGCCCGGGGACCACACTTTGTAAGCCACTGACCTCTCAACATTTTTGCAGGGAGGGTGTTACTAACAAATGCATGCTGCATGTGGGTGTGCAGGCCCATGAGACCAGAATCTCTTTGAGGAGGAAGGATCAGAGGAAAGGTCTCTAGCGTGCAAGTTCTGAAAATGCCTCCAGGGGACTCTGATTCCCCCAGTCTTGTTGTTCAGTCAACTGGGAGCTTTTAAGAAATACTGAGGCCAGGCAGGGGGCGGTGGCTCATGCCTGTAATCCCAGAACTTTGGGAGGCCGAGGTGGGTGGATCATCCTGAGGTCGGGAGTTCGAGACCAGCCTGACCAACATGGAGAAACCCTGTCTCTATTAAAAATATAAAATTAACTGAGTGTGGTGGCACATGCCTGTAATCCCAGCTACTCAGGAGGCTGAAGCTGGAGAATCGCTTGAACCCAGGAGGCAGAGGTTGCAGTGAGCCATGCTCACACCACTGCACTGCAGTCTGGGCAGCAGAACGAGATCTATCTAAAAAAAAAAAAGTTAAAAAAAAAAAGAAATGTTGATGCCAGGGCTCTACCCCCAGAACAATTTAATCAAAGTCTCTTGGAGTAGGACCCAAAAGGATATGCTGAGTTTTTGTTTTTGTTTTTAAAGCACTGCTGATGATTTTAATGTGTTACCAGGGTTGAGAACTACTGGACTGGGGTATGACAAACGACGAGATCTTAGTCCACAGGGCAGGGGGAGAAATGCTGAATTCTGAGACCTCACTGGGCTTGTCCAGGCTCTGCCCGTACAGGAGAACCTTTTGAGGGTGAGGTTCTCTGTCTCTCATTGCTCTGGCCTAAATCTGAAGATAACCATTTTGTTACTTTCTAAAAACTCTCAGTCCCTCTTCACATGCCGTCTCCCCTTCTAGAACTCCAGTTAGAGGCACGTCCTCCTGCTCCATGTGTTTCTTTCTCTGCCTTCCCTCATCTCCCGAAGTTTGTTGTGGGAATCAAATCAGTTAATGCACTCAAGTTGAAACAGGTGTATTGCAAGCACACGATACATGTTATCCGTTGATAATTTTATTATTATTTCCTTACTGTTATCATCGTGTGAGGAAAAGTGAGGGCTGGGGAATGAACAACTTCACCTAAGGAAAACAATGAAATTGCAAGAAGTGCATTAGCGACAAAAGATTGGGAATGACTTTATTAGAACAAGGGATGAAGCGGCCATGAAAAGATTAAGGATCTAATGATTCAATAGTTATAAGAATTAACAGTCATAGAGTACATACTGTACTATGTGCTAGGTATGCATGTGTGTGTATGAGTATTCGTGCATTTTGAATCATTTAAATCTCACAAATCCTGTGAGGGAGGGAATATTAAACTCCATATTTTACAAATAAACTAAGATGGAGATAATGAAAGTCATGAACACCACATCCACCCAATAGCATAGAGCCAGGTGTTACTGCTAAGTGTTTTTGTTAGTGTCAGAGAATGCAGTAAGGCCCCTGAGTTCATGTCCTCCCTCCTGAGGCCTCCTTTCCATACAGTGCCCTGGGATGGAAGGGGTTAATCAAGGTAGGGTCAGGTGATATGGACAGGGCAGAGCAATAGTCCCACAGTCACCAGCAGGACGAAGAAGGAGGACCAAGGAGAGAGGCCTTTGGAAGCAGCAGATAGGAGGCAGTTGCAGGCATGTGGAGACCAGGGCCCTTCTGGCTCCTTCTATATCCAAAATCAGCATAACCCTGAACTTCTCAGGAACACAGAGCACTCACTTTTTCTTTATGGTTAAGCCAGTTAAAGTCGAGTTGATGGACCTTTTCTCCATATGCTTTCTAGCAAATTCAGAAAGATCAGAAACCTGTTTCTGGTAAGGAGTGTGGACTCCAGCTTGCCATGGAAGGAAAGGTGGGAGGTGAGGGTATGGACATTCGGCTAGGTAACTGTAGACAAGAAGTGGTCAGAGAGCAAATAGTTTGGGCTTTGTGGGGCACATGGTTCCTGCCTCAATTATTCAACTGGGCCGTTGTAATAAGAAAGGAGCCATGGATGATCCGTAAATGGAAGGGTGGAATGGTGTTCCAATAGACTTCATCAACAAAAACAGACGGAGGACCCGAGGTGGCCCATGGGCCAAGGTTGGTCAGCCACTGGTGTAGACCATGGTCTGCAGAAAAGCTATGGCAACTGGAAACATAAGGAGCTTCCAGGAGCACTTGAAAGTGAAGCACACAACAGCGACAATCCCTGTCACACAGTCTTCTCCCTCCCCAGCTGGTCCTGTGGTAGGATGACAACAAAATGCCAGTGTGCACCAACAGGAACGGCCACATCACAGCTCTCCTAGAAACACATCAGTGCGATGAAGGCACAGCTCAAACTGCCCATGGTAGAAGAGCAACTAAAAGCCTCACCATAGAATCAAATGGACTGTTTTTCAATCTTTACTCCTCTCCTGGTCAGCTATTTGGCCTCGGACAAAAACCTAGCCACTCTCTGCCTCCGTTTCTTCAACTGTGAGTGGAAGAAGTAGTAGCCCCTACTTCAAAGAGTTGTTTAGGTACGAAGTGAGTAAATACTCATTTAGCATAGAACACATACAGGAAAGGGTCAATCTATGTTAGCTGTTATTATTTATAACATGGTATGACTGTTAGTATTTGCATTTGCATTAGTGCTGGCATAGCGTTAGCAATGGCATTGTTGGTGTTAGTGTTCATATTAATATTAGTATCAGTTTAAGTGTTGGTATTGGTGTTTGTATTAGTGTTGGTGTTAGTATTCTTGTTAGTGTTGGTGTTGGAGTTAGTGTTAGTGTTGGCAACACTAACATTCATGTTGGTGTTAATGTTGGTGTTGGCATTAACATTAGTGTTAGTATTAGATTGGTGTTAGTTGGTATTATTGTTAGTATTGGTGTGGGTGTTCCACTTAGTGTTGGCACATAGTATTACTGTTGGTAGTTTTGGTGTTAGTGTTAGTATTAGCATTGGTACTTGTGTTAATATTAGTGTTTGTTAGAGTTGGTGTTAGTATTAGCCTTAAGGTTTGTATCAATATAGTGTCAGTGTTGGTGTTAGCGTTGGTGTTAGTACTAGTTTTACTGTTAATGTATTAGTCTTGGTGATAGTGCTTGTATTAATATTAGTGTTAGTGTTAGTCTTGGAATTAGTGTTAGTATTCATGTTAGTGTTAATAATCGTATTAGTTTTGGTGTTGAATTTAGTCTTGCTATTAGTGTTTGTATTAGGATTAGTGTTAGTGTTAATATTATCAGTGCTGGATTGGTGTTAGTATTGGTGTTGGTGTTAGTGTCGGCACATGGCATTAGCATTAATGTTAGTATTATTGTTAGTGATGGCATTAGTGTTAGTGTTATATTGCCATTGATGTTAATATTATTGTTAGTGTTGGCACTGGCGTTAGTGTTGGCACATAGAATTAGTATTAGTGCTGGCGTTAGTGTTAGTGTTGGCATTAACATTAGTGTTAGTGTTAGAGTAGTGTTAGTGTTGGCACATAGTATTACTGTTAGTGTTGGCGTTAGTGTTAGTGATATGCTTGGTGTTGGTGTTAGTGTTTGTTAGTGTTGGTATTAATGTTGGTGTTTATGTTAGTATCAGTGTTAGTGACAGCACTGACCTTGGTGTTAGTGTTAGTATTGGTGTTGGCGTTAGCACATAGTATTAGCACTAGTGTTAGTATTAATATTAGTGTTAGCATTAGTGTTAGTGTTATATTAGTGTTGGTATTAGTGTTAGTGTTGGTGTTGGAGTTAGTTTTAGTGTTAGTGTTGGCACATACCATTGGCGTTGGTGTTAGCATCAGTGTTGGTGTTGGCATTCATGTTAGTGTAGTATTACATGGGTGTCAGTGTTAGTGTTCGTGTTGGTGTTTGGTGTTTGTCTCAGTGTTGGCACATAGTATTACTGTTAGTATTAGTGTGAGTATATTGTTAGTGTTGGTGTTAGTGATAGTGTTAGCATTGGTGGTTTTGGTGTTGGTGTGTTAGTGTTGGTGTTGGTGTTGGCATATAGTATTTGTGTTTGTATTATGATTAGTATTAGTGTTAGCATTGTAATTGGTGTTATTGTTAGTGTCAGTAGTGCTGGCATTAATTTTAGCATTGGTTTTAGTGTTAGTGCTGGCATTAGTGTTAGTGTTAGCATTTGTTTTGGTGTTGATGTTAGTGTTAGTATCCTCTGAGGGTTGAGAAGTAGGCAATTATGTTGTTCTTATTCCATGGTACTTTAGCAACTGATACAGTTTCCATTAACTGGGCAAGAGAATGTTCACAGTTCCATTAAAGAGTGTCACATATCCTGCTGTAAACATGAGATCAAGGGTGTGTGCTGCCATAAGCTAGCTGGTCACTCAGGCCAGTGCCACTATGAGCCAGCAGGAAAGTGACTGTCCCAATAAGCCATTTGTAAAGACAAATCAGAGATAGGAGCTAAAAGGAGCAAGTGGGGAACTGTGTGCAGTGTGAGGTGCCCTGGCTGCGGTGGATGTTAGCTGAGAGGTCCCAGCGCTCACTCTAAGGTGTTGATCTTTCTGGGGCCTCTGTGTGCAATGTCAGAATTGATCCCCAGCCTCTTCCACCACAGATCTTTTCTCTGGAGAGTCAGTTAAGTATGCACCAGGGGTTTGGCTGCTGGCTTGTTGCTCTCTGAAATTCACAGTCATAAAATATGCAACAGAAGATATTGTTTGCCTTCTGAGCAAACAATTCAAACTCTAAATTATTAAACCTGAAGATAAAATGGAGAGACATTTTTAGCAGTTAATCTTGCGTCCTTTACTCTCTTGTCAGAACATGGAAGATTTGATTTGTGTTTTCAACTAATTCTTGCTGCATATTTAAAGAAAGAAGGGAATTCCAATTTTTTTCTCTTGCAAATCAAACAGTTATATAGCACTCACTAGGCTGGTTGGTGGCCAGGAGGTAAATGAACAGTCTGTTTATTTTCAGGTCACTGGGAATAACCAAGATGTAAAACTTTTTTCCTCTAAGTGTCCTAGTAAATGTAGAATCCAGTATGTTTAAGAAGTAATTTAGGGCCAAGCGCGGTGGCTCATGCCTGTAATCCCAGCACTTTGGAAGGCCAAGGCGGGCAGATCACCTGGGGTCAGGAGTTCAAGACCAGCTTGGTCAACATGGCAAAAACCCTATCTCTACTAAAAACACAAAAATTAGCTGGACATGGTGGCACGCACCTGTAATCCCAGCTACTCGGGAGGCTAAGACAGGAGAATGGCTTGAACCCAGGAGGCGGAGGTTGCATTGAGCTAAGATCGTACCACTACACTCCAGCCTGGGTGACAAGAGCAAAACTCCATCTCAAAAAAAAAAAAAAAAAAAAGAAGAAGCACTTTAACAGTTTAAAATGCTCATTTGGATGGCAGGATGGACAAAACTGTGGATTCATAGGATGTTTTGTTATAATAGACAATTTGAGCTGAATGGGACTGTTTCAGACTGTGTGAGGAAATAAACATTTCTCTTGCAGGAGGGCTGATGGGCTCAAATCTAGTCAATGGAAAAGCTGCTTCCTTTTATAGAAACTCAGAAATTCTTTTTTTTTTTTTTGAGACGGAGTCTCGCTCTGTCGCCCAGGCTGGAGTGCAGTGGCCGGATCTCAGCTCACTGCAAGCTCCGCCTCCCGGGTTTACGCCATTCTCCTGCCTCAGCCTCCCGAGTAGCTGGGACTACAGGCGCCGCCACACCCGGCTAATTTTTTGTATTTTTAGTAGAGATGGGGTTTCACCGTGTCAGCCAGGATGGTCTTGATCTCCTGACCTCGTGATCTGCCCGCCTCGGCCTCCCAAAGTGCTGGGATTACAGGCGTGAGCCACCGCGCCCGGCCAGAAACTCAGAAATTCTTAACTAGAAATTCTTCACTAGGATTTTGACATGGAAGCATGTGCTCTGAAAAGATGGGAATACGGGAGAGTGTTGCCCCATGCTTCACAGATTGTCACGTACATGGGAACGCATCCCCTGGAGACTGTCTGAATGCAGATCCTGGCTCAGGAGGGCTGCAGTGGACCAAAGTCTGCCTTTCTAACCAGGTCTAGGGATGCTGGCCCATGGACCACACTTGGAGTAGCCAGGGACTTAGCTTGAGAAGAAGTGAAATGGATCTCTTTTCCCTTCTAAAATAACGCGGACGTGGTTACAGCCCCTCCTGGGCCACTTCATCATCAATATCATCAATCTGCAGAGAAAAAAAAAAAAGAAAAGCAGAGGATTGTTATTTCATTTGTTTTCCAGGAGCCATGAGTTTTGAGACTTTTTTTTTTTTTTTTTTTTTTTTTTTTTTTTTTGACTGAAAAGAAGACTTTAAAAAGTGGTCTACAGCCCCGGGAGTTCTTCCTAATGTTATGCATGCTTTTATTTATTTTGTCTTTTGAGATTTACCTCGGACAGTGTGGTGGAGCCCATCCCTCTGTGACATAATTTGTTGCCAGCCGCCATTTGTTTATTTTCACTTGTTTGTTTTGTTTTGTTTAAGTCACTGTTAAAGTTTCAATAAGCTCTTTTAAATGTTCAGTAGTTGACTTGGCAGCTGAGTGCTGCATTTTCATTTTTATACATAAGGTTTGGCTAATTAAAATGTCCTCCACCGTTGGTGCAACTTCTCTTTACTCATGAAGAGCATGTGTTGTGCAAGCCTTCAGAGCATTTCTCAGATCTTTTTTTTGCAATGTGTTATGTATTTTCGGCAATTCAGTCCTGAGCTCAGTGAGAGAGCCTTCTACAAAGTTTATGAGGTTCCACAGCTTTCGGGAGGCAGAGGCTACTGGGTGACTGCAGTGTTGTCTGACCCAGTGTTCCTCAATTCTGGGTCCTTATGGGAATTATCCAGGGATGACCTGGGCCTGTCCAGACTGAGTGAATCAGGCTCTCTGGAATTTGGGACCCGGTCTTCTGTACTTCTTAAGTTCTCCACGTGAATCTGATGCCCAGTGAAGGCGAGAACCATTGTGCTAATCAATGCAAATCTCAACTTCAAAAAAAAAGGTTACCTAGAAGCCAGTCATGGTGGCTCACACCTGTAATCCCAGCACTTTAAGAGGCCAAGGCAGGTGGATCACTTGAGGTCAGGAGTTCGAGACCAGCCTGGCCAATATGGTGAAACCCTGTCTCTACTAAAAATACAAAAATTAACTGGGTGTAGTGGCATGCGTCTGTAATCCCAGGCTGAATCTAGAGAATCACTAGAACCCGGGAGGTAGAGGGTACAGTGATCCAAGATCACGCCACTGCATGCTAGTCTGGGCAACAGAGCGAGACTCCACCTCAACAACAACAACAAAGAGATTATCTAGAGGATTGACTTTGAAATGTAAAAATGTAGGGTTTACATGAGGTCTGAAACGAGCATTTCTGTATTTCTGTTGATTCTGTGTCAGTGCTACACACTGAGGGCTGATGGGCTTAGTGTTCTTCAGCCTTTCCAGTGAGAAGCTAAGAACTGCATTTCCCAGGGTCCCTTGCAGTGAGGCTTTCTGGGTGTGATTTAGATTTCCCCAACCAGAGGCACACATACAAATTTACATTTGGAACGTAGGTTGCATGGGGAGAGAGGCAGCGTATCTTCCGTTGCTGGTCCACACGATAGTGGGCAGCTCAGATGGGCAGCTCCTGATTTGGTGGGCAGCCTGCTGGACTCCACAGCTCCGTAATGGGGTCAGAAGCAGAGAAGCAAACTCCTCACTGTGCTTTGGGACTTATTCCTAGAAGCTAGAAACAGCCTAGCGACCCCATGATCCTGTGTGTCATTAATATTTCTCCACAAACAGAGTGGGTTGTGTCCTCTGCCACTAGGCCCAGACCAACAGAAAATACACACAGGAAGGTCCAGATTGAATAACAATTCTACCAAAAGACTGAGCAGAAACACAGACTGCAACAGCACCGCCAGCCATGAAATCAAACTAGGACTTCTCCTCCTCCTCCTGTCTTCGGGTATATGGCTCTCAGTGCAATAGATTGGGGTCTAAACATGTGTTCACCCCAAATCTCACTTTTGACTTTTTCAAAAGCCTACATATTCCTAAAAAAGAGCCCAGCTTTCTAAATCCCTTGCAAGGTAGACAAATGAGAAGCTATGGCGTAAAAATGGACTTTTGGTGCTTAGAATTAGGGTCTCCCTCTTCCCTCTTTGGCCAGTTCCCTTGAATCAATATTTTCTTTTACACTTGAGATTTAGGACTGTATTGTGTCTGTTTTCAAATGGTCAGGATTCCTGCAGTAGATGGGCTGCACCTTTCATAAACTACCTACCTAAAAGCCATCTTGCTGGAGGTTCCTCAGATCTGGCACCATCTTTCAATATGATGGACAACTAACAATTATTATTTTGCTGGAGCAAGTCTCTAAGCTGTCAGTATTGCCTAGAGATGCTTTTCCAGTGATGATTATAGTAATACTTGGTCATTGAATACCCCTTGTCAACTTAATGGACGGGAAGGAATTTAAGTGCTAAAAAAAAACTGTGATCAGATGTTCTCATCTTGATTAAAATGGGAGCAGCTTGAAAGGTGGTAACTTTCAAAGAATGAGCCTTGTAAACCAGTCTCTGAGTTTATGTTTGGTTACCAGATAGAAGTGAGAAGGTTTGATATTTAAATGGACTGCGGGATTTAAATTATTTTTTGGTGGTAGAATGGAAATTGCACTTGCTGCTGAAATTTAATAGGTTTTCAAAATACAGACTTGTACCACCAGCAACAGCTTTTTAAAGAACACAGTAGAATGAGAATTGATGATCTACAATCGCACAGAGCAATAGCTCATGTTCAGTGAAAGAAGCCAATCACAGGAGCACACGATCTGTGTAATCATTTACATAAAGTGCCCAAACAGGCAAAACCAATGGATGCTTTCAGAAGCCAAGGAAGTGGTTGTGCTGGGCAGTGGGTAGTCAGTGGAGAGGAGCCTCTGGCACCCTGGTGATTTCCTGTGATTGGTGCGGATGCTGATTACAAGAGGAATTCATTTGGTGCAAATTTGTCAAGCTCCATACCTATACCACATGTGCCTTCCTGTAGGTTTAATATACCTCAGAAAGAAAGGAGAGGAGAGGAGAGGGGAGAGGAGAGAGGGGAGAGGAGAGGGTCTGAGAAATACAAAGGAGAGTGCAGAGAACTGTGAGTCAGACTGCGTGGAATCTGATCCTGGCTTTCCACTCCACAGCCACAGAACCTTGGGGAAAATCTTTCAGCCTGATTGTGTTTGAGTTTACATTTCATGCAAAATGGGAATCAATAAAAATTTACCTATGAGATGGCAGTAGGCTCTCTGGAAGTGTTTCTTTAATAAAGTCTTAAAAAACAAAAAGGATGTCCCAAACCTGATTACAGTGAAAAGCTGCAATTTCAAGTTGCTTGGAAATGTGAAAAGAAGTGTTTTCCAATATTCTCAAAGGTAGATAATCCTTTCATGAGTCATTCAGAGCCTAATCTCCCTCTTTTTCTAGGTTTTATTTGGCACCTTTATCACTGCTTATTTGTATAGCTATAAGAGCTCATAGGAGAAAAGAAGAAATAAAATACTAATTGGCATAGTTGCTCTTAATATCAACTTTGGCTTAAACAGAAAATGCAGAGCCAGCAACGATGGTTTTGAATACAGTGGGCTTCTGGGATTGCCTGGATTTTATCCATATCCTTTACTCCTTTTCTCATTTCACTGGAGTGATCAAATGACTGGAATGATTTGTATCAAAGTTGCTACTACCAGGCTTGAAGGAGGTCTTTGATAATTTAGGAGGCCATACAAATCACATTCTTTACGTACTTATCCAAACAGCCATCTGACACAATTCTCATAGGATTTAATATCCATTTATTTATTCAGAAAGATTTCATCTAGCAACAAAAAATGGATTGAACTAATGACATATGCAACAGCTTGGAAGAATCTTCAGAAAGTTGTGCCGAGTGAAAAAAAATTCTAGTTCTGAAAGGTTACATACTGTATAATTCCACTTATGTAACGTTTTTGAAATGAGGTAAAGTTTTAGAGATGGGGAACACAATAGTGGTTGCCAGGGATTAGGGATGAGGATGGGGAACAGGAGAGGGCGAGGTGACTATGGAAAGGCCACAGGAAGGAGCCTTGTGGGGATGGAACTGCCAAGTGTCTCAACTGTGGTGATGGAGACACAAACCAACACATGTGATGATATGGTATAGAACTAAATAGACACACACACACACACACACACACACACAAACCGTCTGCAACTAAAACCGAGAAATCTAAGATCTGTGGATTATTTTAGGGTCCATATGCTGAATGTGATATCGCACTACAATTCTAGAAGATGTTACAATTGAGAGAAGCTGGGCAAAGGGCAAAGGGATCTTTCTCTAATATTTCTTACACCATCATGTGAAACTACAATTTTATCAATATAAATTACAATTAAAAATGCTTAATTATCAATATGATGAAAGTGGAGACTTTGAGTACAATCATTTTAAAATCACTTCCTATTATAAATGGAAATTTTTTTCTAGACGTTTGCCTGCTAAGTGAATTTTGAGGTTAATGAGCAGTTTATTATGCATTTGTGTTAGTTTTTAAAGCTGTATCTTATTAATTGCAGTTTCATGTAAATGGATGTTGTTATTACCATATTCTATTGAGTCTAAAATACTATCAATAATAAAATGCATTATTACTTTGATGACCAATAAGACGAAAGTTGTGTCATTTCAACTATAACACAATGTTTTATTTTTGTACTTAATGAAAGGTCTCTTTTAGACTCATTTAGACTCAACTTTTTGAAACATATGTCACTCTTATGTATACATAAAAGTAAAAAAAAAAAAAGTAAAATTAATTGCTTATGGCATTTCCAACCTCTCCACGTTGAGTGTAACTTTTCTGAATCACAACTGCAAATTATCATGACCCGTTTCCCGAAGTGCGGCCTTCTTACCTCAACAGGCAGCATTTTGTGAAAAGGATTCTCGACTATTGTCTTCAGAATTTCTTTCCCAGAAATCAGCACTCCTACACGTCAGATGTTGCCACTGTGTTGGTATTAACAGGAGATGTGAGTAGACAGATTTCAGAGCACACCAGGATTTGTGCTCCTCCCTGAAAGGTTTCTTGCAGTGGGTTAATGATTACATTGTCAAAGGGTTGCAGTCGCCCAGTGACAGCACCAGTAAAAACAGTCAGACTCACACATGCACAAAGACATCATCATGCCAGGTTCAGAGATGTTAAAGACTCAACTATGCCAGGATAGGATAGGCCAGGGTATACTGAAATCTGGATATATGTCATTACCACTGGAGATGTGTCAGGTAATGTAGGTTTTACGATTAATTCTCAAACAACTCAACAGTTGTGTTTGCCAGTTATTATCAGTCCAGATGTCTTGCTGTGGATAGAGACATCTTTTCATTCGTTCATTCATTTATTCGTAGTTCATTAGTGGTTGCTGTCTCCTAGGAGACAGGCGCTGCTCTAAACACTGTGCAGTCTCTTTCCTTCTTTCTGTTCTCATCAAGTACAATGATTAAGCCTGTAATTTAAACACCCATACATTCCTGACTCTGCGTGTGTGTATGTGTTTATCATTGACAGCAGAGTTGTGGCCAAATTCAGATCTCAAATAAACAGTACTGAAAGACAGGACTAACTAGTGTTTCCATGACATTAAATCACATGTTAGAATGAAAGCTTTCCCCAGGATAACATATTTCCATCATTTATTACCCATAATCAGTTTCATTAAACATAATCCATTGATGAATTAAAAGCATATTCTCAGGAGGCCTATCTGATTGTCCCCTTCTTCTTGAGTGATGACTCCTGACAACATCCACAGGCACATTGTGGTTGAAAAGAACGCTTAAAGATTGCATTTGTTATTTACCTCTCTGAAGCTGCTTAAGACATTTCAAAATTTACACCATCAACAGCTGCCATTCCTGTTGACTGAACTTTCCAACGGAATCTAAGTCCCCATTGAAAAAGTACAGGAAGCAATAATGGTGCTGATGGCTACGTTTTAAAATCACTCAGCTCTGCCACAGTTCACCAAGCTTCTATAGCAAGTAAATGGATTCCTGCAAGTGGCTGAATGGAAAACAGAGTGTCACTCTTCCATTGAGAACCAGCCAGGAGCTGTGACTATATTTGCTTCAGGGCAGACAGCCCTGAGAAGGAACTAGCAAAGCATGGAGAGACCCCATTATTTAATTTTCTGTTTCAGCCAAAGCTCTCTAGAAATTATTCATCTCAGTTTCCCCCTAAAACCTTTGATTAGCTCCTGAGAAATCTACTCCTAGCTATTGAGAACTTTAAAAGTGTCTGCATTTCAGAACACAGCCTGACCACAGCTTTCAATTAGTTTCAAGAGTGCTGGGTGGTGAAACTGCTCCCGGAGAGCTGCCCAGCTGAAAGTAGCATTGCTTTGATCAATGTTGGAATATCCATGTTAGACGCGGAAGATGCCTCAAAGGCTGGGCTCGCCTGCCTCTACAAAACTGGGCTGATCACGTGCATGTTCTCACCAGTGAAACATCCTCTCATCTTTTAATTACAATCCCCTTTGAGGTGTGGGGTACCTAATTGTTCTCCAATATATTTTGAAGTTTCACTTTGAGGAAATGATTATTTCAATATGGTCTTAAAGGAGAAAAGAGGCTGTAGTGATTAAATGTCTTTGAAAGGGATATGTGCAAATTTCAGGACATTGTTCATCAATAGCAGAAACTGTCAAGATAACAAGATAGCACGATGTGTTGACTTTGTGTGAAGATGGTGATCCCAGGTCAAAAATACTAAAGATAATCTTTTATCACTTATACCTGACTTCATTCCACAAATGATTTAAAGTGACTGGGTTACCATATTTAACCATAGAAAAGTAAAATAATTACTTAAGAGTGTCCACATGGAAGGAAATATGAATGGAAAAAAGGAAAACCAAGTCAGGATGCATAACACTAATCACACCATGTGGGTCTGCACAGTCATGGAAGGTGGACCATATATTTATTTGTAAATATCCTCATGCTCAACAGACAAAAGAAGGCAATTGAGTCGAAGATTTACATTCACAAAATGAAACCAACCTAGTTCCTGGAGAGATGCACAATTCCTCTTAATATCAGGATCAGAACAAGATTCCTTTTGTGGATCCTCACAAAAGGGACACTGGAATATGGTAGACCATCCCCTTGGCAACATCTCAGCGAGTAAGAAGAACAGTTAATTTTATTCTGCTGTTTGTTTTAACAGAATTTCTCAATGGAAATGGAGAAATTATTGCATATGCTTTTCTCAAAGCTTGGAATACTCTTCTTCAAGACAACCCCGAATTATGACACCTTGGAAATGCCCAATCCCTACAGAAGCCTTCTGTATGAGTCTGCTTGGGCTGCCAAAACAAAACACCACAGGTTGGGAGTGCTTCACCAACAGGAGTTTATTTTCTCACAGTTCTGGAGGCTGGAAGGCCAAGATCAAGGTACAGGCAGGGTTGGATCCTTCTGAGGCCTCTCTCCTCAACTTGTAGATGCTGCCCTCTCCCAATGCCTTCGCATGCTCTTTCCTCTGTGTGCATCTGTCTCTTAATCTCTTCTTTTAAGGTCACCAGTCATATTAGGGTAGGACCTGTTAAAAAGGTAAACTGAGACACAATACAATGTTTAAAGAGTTTGATGAAACAGGAATTCATGAATTGGGCAGCTTCAAACCAGAAGTGGTTCAGGAGCTCCACTGAGCAAACGCAAGATAGAGGCCTCTGTGACACACACGGAAATAAAGCAAAGGAAACATTTAATGGGTTGTATTTGTATAGTTGCCTTATTTGCTCCATTCCATTGGAAAGCCCTTAGTTGTTGGTTGCTTCTGACTGGTTGAACTTAAGTTCTATCTTTCTTTAACACACATTTACAAGAAATAACTCAAGTTTCATTTATGTTTGCAAACCAAGCAAGATAAAGTCACTTATGAAGCCTAACCACTTCTGTCTGCTCAGGGATTCTTCAGGACTAGTCTGCATTTTAATTTACTTTTAACAGACCTGACCCTAATGACCTCCTTTACCCTTACTGATTTAAAAAGCCGTGTCTCTAAGTCATCACATACTGAGGTACTGGGGGTTAGGGCTTAAACTTACAAATTTAGCTTGATATGGTTTGTCTGTGTCACCACCCAAATCTCATCTTGAATTGTGTCTCCCATAATCCCCATGTGTTGTGGGAGGGAGCTGGTTGGAGGTAATTGAATCATGGGAGCAGCAATCTCCCTGCTGTTCTCAAGATAGTGAGTTTGCATGAGATCTGGTGGATTTATAAGGGGCTTTGCTCCTTTTACTCATTCTACTTTTCCTTGCCACCACCATGGGAAGAAAAAAGGACGTGTTTGCTTCCCCTTCTGCCATGATTATAAGTTTCCTGAGGCCTCCCCAGCCATGCTGAACTGTGAGTCCATTAAACATCTTTCCTTTATAAATCACCAAGTCTTGGGTATGTCTTTATTAGGAGCATGAAAATGGACTAATACAGAGCCCATGGCACCTTTCGTGGCCACCCTATTAAAAATGGGATTGTCGTATTTCCCCCTGAAAAGTTATAGCTGTCTTTTTTCTCCAGGAACCAGAGTCCTGATGCCCACATTTATCTCTGAAATGTTAACATCACATTCTCACCCTAGTTCCAACCAAGCATCACTGTTTCCGCCTTGAAATGTTTAACACCACTTGTTTCCAACTCTAGGTGCTTGTAAGATTCCTTGGGAAGCTTTAAAAATAATTATTGTCAAGTCTCTAGTCCAGATCAATTTAAAATAAGAACTTCTGGGGTTGGGGCTCAAACATGAGTTTGTAAAACTCTCAGCTTATTTTAACATACTGAGTGAGCCGAGAACCACAGTTTAAATCGGTAGCACCACGTTGCAGTCACCCAGATGCTTTTGAAATCCTGGTACTAGGCAACGTCTCAGACGAATGGAATCAGTACTTCTGGGATGGAGACCCAGGCTGAGTCATGGCATATATTTGCTGTATATTCTGATGTCCTGGTGTATGATTCTACTGGGATGTCCAGGTTGAGGACAACTGATTTAAAAGGCATCCTCTCCATACTTCCTCCACAAATCTCATAAGATTAATTCCTCCATACATTTTGATTTCCTTTGCAGCTAAAACAAACAAACAAACAAAAACCCAGCAGTTCTCAAATGCTTTACGTTTGAATCATGGGAGGAATTTTTTTAAATACTAAGGCATACCCAATGCATATCCCAGACCAATTAAGTCAAACTCTATTAAGGGTGGGACTCCAGCATCAGTATCATCTTATTACACAGATGATTCCCAATATGTACCCAACATCATACACCACTGTTCTAAACCCCAGTTTTGTCTGCGGTGTAGACACAACCACAGATGCTTAGCCTGAACCATAAAATCTCATGATTGGGCTATTTGTAAATTGTTCTGTGTTTACTAACTGCTGTACTGAATAATTTATTGAATTATTATAAGGCTGAGCATAATATATTTGATGTTGATTTATCATCTCCCTTGCAGAAAGTGGCACATTCCTGTTGAATTTGTTGTGGGAGAAATGATGTGAAATAAAGAAAGCTGTACTGCAGTCCAAGTTCCTGGAGCAGAATGTTGTGGCTGAGATTTACGCCACTTTGAAAATCCCTCTGGTCCATCATACAAGGACATGGCTAACCGAAGTGTTTAGAGTAGGTCAGGCCCCTGAGAAATGTGCCCCTGGTAGGGAGGGTGCCAGGTAGGGACTGCTCTGATGTCCTGTAGCTAGAAATATTTCACCTCTCATGGCTTGTGGGTGGACTGTTCTCCAAGGAGTGACCTTAAGGCCCCGCCCAAGTACAGTTTTTGCACCGGTGTATTCCAAACCACTGCCACCATACCAGCCTCCATCCTCTTTCTCTGAGGCTTCTTGACATATTGTGGGATCCTCAGGTTATTTACGTTGAGTAAGGCAAGCTGTGTCTAACAGTCTTGGAGCAAAATTTGGTGTCCTTGCTGGCCATGTGGAAAGCTTCATGCTGTGGCTGTTAAGGGAAGTACTCACAGGCAGCCTCTAGAAAACGTCTAGCACAGCCCTTGGGTGGCACCTTGTTTCCTGAAAACAAGGCTGAACGTCTACGCCATTGTTCTGTTCCTCCACCTGCTCCCTTTGGCTCCAGCTTTTCACTTCTCACCACAGAGACCTCCGAATCCCTTCTAAATTCACCTTCCACTCCTTCCACTCCCAGCCCAAGGCATCTGTTATTCACTGAATGTGTCACTTCCCAAATTCATCTGTTGATGCCCTAACCCTCAATGTAACTGTATTTGGATATAGAGCTTTTTTAAGGTAATTAAGATTAAATGAAGTCATAATGGTGGACCCTAATATGATAAGATTAGAATCATTACTAGAAGAGGTGATCTCTCTCTCTCTCTCTCTCTCCCTCTCTCCCTCTCTCCCTCTCCCTCTCCCTCCCTCCCCCCCCCGCCCTCTGATGTGTGAAGTTATAGTGAGAAGGCACTGCGCACAAGCCAGGAGAGCCCTAATCCTCACCTGACCATGCTAGCAATCTGATCTCAGACCTTCTCTCTTCCAGAATGCTGAGAAATCGATGTCTGTTGTTTATAAACCACTAGTCTATGGTATTTCATTAGCTACTCTAACTGACTAAGACAGCATCTTTATTCTTTGGGGAATGAGGGAACCTCATTCTTACACATTCCTTTTTATTCTTTATTTCTTTCATTTATGTATTACGTTGATATTTCCCTGAGGCCTTAGGCTTTAGAAACCAGGAATTGACTCATTTTTTCTTGCCTTCCCAGAAGCACAAATCACCAAGTAGCTTCTCTGCCCCAGTGGAGCAAAGGGAAGAATGGGAAATCAGATGATAATCAGTTTTTCCAAAATGTTACTTCGCCAAATTTTTAGGCCATTTGGCTTTATTTTATATCTTGGAGTTTTTAAGGATGCATGTGGTCTTTTCTTTCCAGATTTAGACGAAATGCGGTACAGATGAACCCACTGAACATAGGAAGGAAATGTGTATTGGCATGCCTGCTTTTAAACATGCTTCCTGCCCGCTTTTAAATTTTTAAAACAAAATTATGATGCTCCGAGCAAGGTCCTAGTCTAACTTTTTATGAGGCCCAAACTTTTGTCACTTAAGTGCGGTTATTATTGGAATGAAGGATGGAAGGTGGGGTGGGGATGAGTCAAGTCCATTAGAAGGATTTGTTCACATAAAAGATGAAGTGCTGTCATATTCCACAAGGTCCTGTTTCAAATGCTCTTGTTCAAATACACACACCTGCACAGGAGCTTGGCACCTCACTTTCTATGTATTTGCAATAGTGTGTTATTCCAGGGTTTGACCTAGGAAGTCGGTCTCTCTAACAACAAGCAGGTTCCTGGGTTTTTTTTTTCCTATGACCTTTGTAACAACCACAAACTTAGTGGCTTAAAGCAGCGGTCCCCAACCTTTTTGGCACCAGCAACCAGTTTCATGGAAGACAATTGTTCCACAGACCAGTGGAGTTTGGGGATGATTCTGGGATAATTCAAGCACATTACCTTTATTGTGCACTTTATTTTTATCATTCTTACATTATAATATATAGTGAAATAATTATACAACTCACCATAATATAGGGTCAGTGGGAGCCCTGAGCTTATTTTCCTGCAACGAAATGGTCCCATCTGAGGGTGATGGATAACAGTGACAGATCATCAGGCATTAGATTCTCATAAGGAGCACACAACCTAGATCCCTCACATGCATAGTTTGCACTACAACATAGTATCCCTGTAGTGCAAACAACAGGGTTTGCACTCCTTTGAAAATCTAATGCTACTGCTGATCCTGATCTGACAGGAGGTGAAATGCAGGTGGTAACATGAATGATGGGAAGCAGCTGTAAATACAGATGAAGTTTCACTCACTAGCCTACTACTCACCTCCTACCATGTGGCCTCTAATGCCAATGCCACTGCTGATCCTGATCTGACAGGAGGCGGAGCACAAGTGGTAGCATGAATGATGGGGAGCAGCTGTAAATACAGATGAAGCTTCACTTGCTAGCCCACCACTCACCTCCTATCTTGTGGCCCAGTTCCTAACAGGCCATGGACTGGTTCTGGTCCATGGTGCAGGGATTGGGGACCCCTGGCTTAAAACAATACAAATTTGCTATCTTGCAGTTGTTCTAGAGTCAGAAGTCTGAAGTCAGTCTCATTGGGGTAAAGGAAAGCTGTTGGCAGAGCTAGTTCCTCCTAGAGGCTCTGAGGAATAATCTGTTTCCTTGGCATTTCCAGCTTTGGATTGGAGGTTGCCCACCCACCCTGGTAAAGGTCCATCTTCTTCACTCAGTCTGCTAATTCAAATGCTAATCTCTTCCAGAAATATCTTCACAGACACACCCAGAAACAACGTTTATCAACATCCCTTAGCTAACTTAAGTTGACATATAAAATTACCATCACACTAGCTCACATGCTAACTATCACAACAACAGGAATGCTGGCATCTCAGGATCTGGGCTGTGGCATGTATCTCATCCACCAGAACATGCCTCACAACTCATGGCTGTGACACAGCAAGAAACATGGGGACAGACAAGACTTGCAAAGTCTCTTGATATCACCACACACTGAACTAGGTTCAGCAGATATGTACAGCTATGTATAGACTTCCGTGTTTTCCAGTTCTAAATACCCCATCATATCATCATCATCATCATCACCATCATCATGATCACCATGATCACATTATCATTGTCACCATCATCATTATCATCAACACCATCATCACCATCACCATCACCATCATCACCACCATCTATCATGGTCATTGTTACTATCATCATATCATCATTGTTACCAACATCATTATCATCACCATCATAATCATCACCATCACCACCATTATCATTGCCACCATCATCATCATCATCACCACCACCATCATCATCACCACAGTAACAACAATAATTTAAAATGTAATATTTTTGAAAACTTAGTGTGACTTTGTTTTAGGAAGTCCTTTGTAGTTTTTTATTGATTGGTCATAGTTGTACATATTTTGGGGATACCTACAACAATATAACAATCAAATCAAGGTAATTGGGTCTACCACATCAAACATTTATCTGTTCTTTGTGTTGGGAATGTTAAAATTCTTCCCCTGTGGCTATTTTATAGCCTATAATTAATTATTGTTAACTATACTTTTTCTATTGTACTATCAAATACTAGAACATAGTTCTTCTATCTAACTGTATTTTTGTATTCATTAACCAACTTCTCTTTATCTCCCCTCCCATCTTCCCTTTCCAGCCGCATGTGACTATTATTCTACTTTCTACCTTTATGAGAGACACTATGTCCGCTCCCACATGAGTGAGAACACGCAATATTTGTCTTTCTCTGCCTGGCTTATTTTACTTAACATAATGACTTCCAGTTCCATTTATGTTACTGAAAGTGACAGAATTTTATTCTCTTTTATGGCTCATATTCCACTGTGTCTGTAAACCATATTTGTTTATCCATGTATCCATTAATGAACACTTAGGTTGATTCCATATCTTCGCTATTGTGAATAGAAGTCTTTATGAAGAAAAGTGAACTCATAAAATCTGTAGGGGAAAGAACATACCTTCAACACTAAGGCTGGAACCTAATGGAGGCCCTTCATAAATGAACCTGACTATACAAGTTGTTCTGTGTGCAAGGGGCTCCGAATCCCAGCCTCCCGCCTCCCGCCAAGCCTCACAGCTGGCAGAGCTGCCGCTGTAGAGTGAGGGAGCAATTCATTAATTCACACGAAAGACCAAACAGGCTGGCCTCATTTGGGAACCATGGATTTGTGAAAATAAGGAAAATTCTTTAAAAATCATTCACTGTCATGGCTCCAGGGAAACAAAGGATGAAATGTTTCTCAATGTCTCTTTGAAGACATTGCACATCAGAGGACTTTGTGCCAATTCCTGTATGAAGGCATATTTGTTTGGCCTGCATAGTGTTTTTAAGAAAATCTGAATTTGTGAACAGTGTTTAAAACTCAAGGCTTTCAATGTTTGAGAACTGGATTTGTGACTTTCTCCTGGAAAACAACACCAGAAGACACTGACCCTGTATGCCATCCAACAATGACAGGTGGATCTGGGTAGGGGAGCCCCATGAATTAGGGCCACAGTTGGCCACAGCCCCCACCCCTGCCACTGTCCCGCACTGGCTGTGCTCCTGCTGTGTGACCCACCTGGCTTCCGCAGCATTTGAATTTGAGATCTCTTCCCTGGTACCATATCCTTATATGTGCGACGAGATACAGAGAGCTTACAAGCATGCGAAAATTGCTTGATCTCACCTGGCTTTAATCTCTTTTTTAAGGAAGCCTCTCCCTTCCCTTTTCCTGTTTGTAGCTTCAGATGACAGTTTGTACTTCAGTTGTTCTCTTTGCTGCTGAAAAATCCAATTGTCGTGTCTCGTGTCACTCTCATCACGCAGCAATCTTTGCAAATTAGCCCTCTGGCAGACAGAGCCCCGCTATTTAAATCTGCCCCAAGCAGCCTCTTAGTGGCTAGGTGGGATGTTTAAAGAATAAAAGACAGAGGGGCAGCCAGCTTCTGCTGGCGAGACCCAGCTTCCTGTGAGCATTTTAGACCTGATGGCCAATTCCTATCATCGTATCCCCAAGCGTTCTAGCAAAGATGAATGTAGCATTTCATAGGATGAGTGCCATGTTTCCTACCTAATCCACTCGGCAAGACTGAGGTGTCTGACTGTGAATACAGCAGGACCGATATCTGAATTAATTAATAAAAAAACAGCATGAGGAACAGATACGTTTAATCAAGTGAAGTTTTTTAAGAGTTGGATCATTGGTTAGGGAGGTGTGCAGTGAGCTCTCTGTCACTTTGTGTCCTGGAAGACATGCCCTATTTTCCCAGCTTTGTTTCCTGTATTTTGGCAGGTCTGCACACAGACACCACAGATATGCACAGACACAGAGAGAGGCATGTGCCCTCTATGCTGTTTGGATGTCAGTCAGCTACATAGAACAAAGGTTCAAGTGGAATAGCCTTTAAACACTGGGATTTGTGTATCTCAAACAAGAAGATGAAAGTAGCTACTCCTTGGCTGGTATCACAGCTGAATGATACCTTGGGGTCTCAACCTCCTATCCTTCTGCTGTGCCGTCTCACTGTCACAAGATGGCAGCTGAGCCTCCTGCATCACATCAGTATTCCAGGTGGGAACGAGGAAAGAGGGAGGATAAGAGGCATACATGTCCTCTAAAACTGCACCTCTTTATCTGGCAAAGAACGTGTTTTCGGAAAATGATGTGAAATAGATTTCTGCTTACAGCTCATTGGCCAGAAATATACACATGACCTCACGTCAGAGACTTTTGGGGGTTTTTTTTAGTGGAAAGGTTGACAACTCAAATGAATTGGTCTCTGTTGGTAAGGAGGAAAGAGGGAACGGATTTTGAGTCAACAGTTTGCAACACTGCCCACAGTCATTGAATCAGGTAATCATTGAATGCTCATCGATGGAGAACCCAGAACATATGGGGTCTGTACGGTTGAGTGTAAAAATAAAAATAATAAGTAATAGTTCAGATGAAAGGAAGGAAAGGAATGAAGAAGGGAAGGGAGGGAGGGAGAGAGGGAGAGAGATTCCCTATCCTCAAAGCATTCACTTGCAGCTAAAAGAAGCCAATATGCAAATAGGTATTTAAATTAAACAAATGAACAGAATGGTAATGCAAAAGACATGGTTATAGGACACAGTTTATAAGCTCAAACAAGAATGGAGAATGTGGAAGGGGTTAAGGAATATTTCACACGGATATACAGACATATGTGTAAGGTATATTTATACATGATGTGTGCATATATACATATGTATTTGTGTATGTGTACACACACACATTTTGCATATGTAGATCTTCAGTTGGAGTTTTAACTGCATGACAGACATTACACTTCTTTAGCTTTGAGCTACCAGACAGATACCAGGAGTGTTACTCGGTATTTTAATTCTAAACAACAGCAACCCAAATTTTAAAGAAATGGAAAAAGAGACCAGGCTCTGTGGCTCACACCTGTAATCCTAACACTTTGAGAGGCTGACGTGGGTGAATCACTTGAGGTCAGGAGTTCAAGACCAGCCTGGTCAACATAGTCACATCCCATCTCTACTAAAAATACAACAATTAGCCAGGCATGGTGGTAGTTGCGTGGAATTCCAGCAGGAGAATTACTTGAACCAGGAAGGCGGTGGTTGCAGTGAGCCAGGATTGCGCTGCTGCACTCCAGCCTGGGTGACAGAGCGAGACTCTGTCTCAGAAAAAAAAAAAGAAAAGAAAAGGAAAAAGAAAGAGCTTCCTTAACTTATCTATCTAACTAAAAACATCCAGGTCTGGGACTGACATCAGTTCTGGCTGGATCCAAGTATTCAAATTATGTCCCCAGGCCTTTCTCTCTGCCTCTGGCTACCACTCAGCCTCTTGGCCACAGAGAAGGCCACAAACAACTCCATCCATTTGACCTTGCAGCCCGTCACACTGAAGAAGACCCCTGCTCCCCTGGCATCCACACCAGTGCCGTATTCCCCAAGGGACTCTGAAGACTGGCAGGGCAGGGTCTTTGGGACAGCCTGGGTCCATGCCCACACCTGTAATGGAATTGGCTGCTGCATTTGAGGCACATGGATCAGGGAGGGGACGTTCTCTAAAGGGATGGTTCTATGGACACTCAAGTAAGCGAATGTGTGTAGTGTTTATTCTCATGCCACCTCTCTCACTCATACCTTCCTGCCAGCCACTAGCCACCTGAAAGTGGTAAGTACACAGATGGATAGACAGACAGATACTGTGCAAATAAATAAGTAAATAAATCCCACAAACGATAAACACTTTATTCTATGCACCAGCAAATGAAGGCGTAAATTGTACTGAGGCTTCTCCAGCACCATGATTCATCCTTGGCTGAGGGTCGTCTTGGGCAGGTCTTGCTAGTTGCATCCATCCAATGGGCCACCCTGTCTTCAGCCGGTGTCCTCCACGCAGTTGGTTTTCAGTGCCTGTCAGCATGGCGTGGCATGGTCCATTCATTGTCTCAGAGGCTGAAGATCCTTGTCTTCTCACCCCATGCTTCCTCCAGGACAGCAGCTCTTTTGTGAGCAGGCAAGCATTCCCACTGGGCATAGTGCAAACTCCACCCTAAAGCCCCAAAACCACAGCATCTTCCTAGAGATTCATCCCATCTGTTTACAGCCCGTCTCTGTGTGTGTGGCTCCCGGAGAAAGAGGGTCATTTGATCTCTGCACAGGGATTCTCAGCCCCCTCCTGTTGAACCCTGCCCTGCCTCTAACTCAAAGCCATGCTGGCCCCGTCTTTCCATACTTGTGGCTCCTTTCACACCAGAAGACCTCAGTTAATGCCTGTTGAATCACATCTTATGACAGAAGCATCCCAGCGATGCCTGGTCCTAGAGCTCACACGGCGTATTAGTCCATTCTTGTATTCCTATAAAGACAGACCTGAAACTGGGCAATTTATACAGAAAAGAGGTTTAATTTGCTCGTGGTTCTGCAGGCTGTGCAGGAAGCACAGCACTGGCATCTGCTCAGCTTCTGGGCAGGTCTCAGGAAGCTTTCAATCATAGCAGAAGGTGAAGGGGAGCAGGCATGTCACATGGCCGGAACAGGAGCAAGAGAGAGGGAGCAGGGAGGTGCCACACACTTTCAAACAACCAGATCTTGTGAGAAGTCACTCATTATTGTGAGGACAGTGCCAAGGGGATGGTACGAAACAATTGATGAGAAATCCACCCCTCTGATCAGTCACCTCCCACCAGACCCGCCTCCAACATTGGGGATTACAATTCAACTTGAGACTTGGAAGGAGACACAGACCCAAACCGTAACACAGGGCTTTTCCCTAAGACTGTGTTTACTAAAACAAAATATGCAAGATGATGTGATAATATCCTGGTGAGTGTTTTTTTTTTTTATTTTAAGAATTTAATTATTTTATTTAAACATTTTAAAGATGTTTTTATTTTAAGAATTATTTTTATATGAGTTATTCAAAAATAGAATGAGTCCATCAAGCCTTGAGTGACTAAAGTTTAGGAAAATTCCCTCTGAGGGACTGCTCTCTCGGTAGGTGTGGATGTGGGGGGCGGGTGGACAGTGCCGGGTGGGCATTGCAGGGGGAAGGAGATGTGCTGCCTGGATTCCCTGTCCAGGAAGGCTCTGCTGCTCCCCTGCAGCACGTGTGCTCAGCAGACAGCCTCCATTCAGCTCCTCTCAGACGTCAGTTCTACCTCTAGTGCCAGGAGCTGCCTCATCCAAGGTCACGCCCTTTCCAGAGAAGCACACACCAGTGATGGACACACTGAGGTAAGGTAGAAAGACCTACCTGCCTCAGCCCCCTCTGGGATCCTCGTACAGGTAGGTGGTTCTTGTTCCAAGGCTCCCTGCGGGGTGACGGGGGCTTGGTTGGGCTTGCTCCTCAGTACAGAAAGGGTCTCTTCTGCCCCTGCTCCATCCTGGTTCCTCTTTCTTCCTTTGACATACGATTATCCGTAACGAACACCTTGCATCCAAAATGCCACCCCAGTGTCTGCTTTCAAGAAACCCTCCTAGGACAGGCATTTATTCTTCTCCAATGTGTTCTTCAGGCCTTAGCTTTGGATAGGACTAGTCAAGTCTCTTAAGACAAATTCTCTCTTGACAAGGGTTTCTGGTGCCAATTCGTAGGGAAAGTGGTATCTTAGCTCACCTGTGATGGCAGCTGGACTGCCTCTAACAAGCTTGTGTCCCCAAACATCTACACCTGACAATTCAATTGCATATGGACTCCGAAGCACATAAAATCTAACACCATCAGCTCAATACTGAAATAAATGACAAGCGAAGGTGATTTTTCTTTAGCCATGATCTCTTTAAGCATGCAGTTGAACTGCCTGAGTAGAAGGAAATGCTGTGCATTCATTTGAAAATGCAAACAGAATTATTAATTGAGAGTGATGATCATTGCTAAATCTAATAATGGTTTTCTCAACTCCCATCTGACATGACAGATGAAAGTGGGAAGTGTTTGGATAAACATAAGCTACCCTCTCCAGTCTGGATGAGACTGAGTTTTTGCCTTCAGTGTACTTCCATCGGAGTTCTCACATCCACTGGAATGTGCAGTCTCCATGAGTGCGGGGACCTTTCCTGTTGTGTTCATTCCAGCACCTTGAACACCTGCTCTAATGAAGCCTGGAATTAATGCATCTTCTTCCAGGAGTAAGAGGTGTACTCCTTCAATTTTTGTATAAGGGTCCATGGTGAGGGGAGATGCCAGACAAAGTGAGATAAAAGCACTAACTTTCCTGGGAATAGCAATTAACATCACCTCAGTCCCCGTAAACACAAAACTTATCTCAGGCTTGATTCCCAATTACAACTACAGAATTACACTCTATGTCTCCCCAAATCCCTCTGCAAGCTTTTCATAGGCATAGTCCTAAATACGTTGCATACATGATCTCAGTTCAGCACTCTGAGTGCTATGACTGCCTCATACAGTTGTACAGGTTGTACACTGAACAATTTAAAGATGTACCACATTAACTATGTGAATGATACCACCTAGAGTTGTTCAGTGCACCATCTGCACGCCATACCCAGAGGACTGACAATCACTCAAAGAGAGTTATAATAACTGACCATTTTATTGTTTAAAAACCTGAGGCTCAAGGAGTTAAGTATTGTATAACACAGCTAATACCATATCGGGATTCTGTTCCAAGTGTAATTCACTCTAAAGTCCATTTACTCAACCACTGCATTTCACTGCTTATTCTGCTATCTTATCTGGAGAGTGTTCATGATGAACAAATGACTTTCCACACTGTAAAAACTCTTTGTGAGTGACATGAACTGTTAAGGTTAATAGATGGATGTTTGAAGCCTGAGATAAAAGAAGATGCAGTTCATTCTGTTTCCTTCACATGAAACTGATAACAAACACACCTAACTGGTTGTATGAGAAAAGCAAACTTCTTGATCAAATTCTTTTTCCCTGCGGCTTTCTGAGATTTTAGTAAATCACTCACCATACCCAAAACGACAAAGGCAACATTGACTTAAAGTTTATCTTTAATTATATTTAAATCACAAGGCTTAACTGAATGTATTGACATTTATACCAAGAAATTAATTGACATTCTATTAACCTCAACCAGCAAATTAATTCTTCAACCCCAGACCCTGAGCACTTGAAGGCCGAAACACAATTATGTATTGATCATAGATGTGGCATAGCTTTTTCACTTGGGAATTTAACAGCTAAGCCTAAAGAAACAGAATCATCTCTTTCATATGAGGAATCAACTAGATACATATTTGAATTATTTTTTTTTTACTACAAAAGAATCAAACAGAAACATCTGAGCCTCTCAGCACTTTCATTTGTCATGTCAGATGGGAGTTGAGAAAACCATTAGTAGAGTTAACATTGATCATCACTATCAATTAATAATCCTGTTTGCATTTTCAAATGAATGTAAAGCATTTCTTTTACTCTAGCAATTCAGCTACATGCTTAAAGAGATTGTGGCGCGATAAGGAAAAATGGTCTTTGCTCATCATTTATTTCAGTATTGAGCTGACGGTGTTAGATTTTATGTGCTTCAGAGTCCACGTGCAATTTAGCTGTCAGGTATAGACGTTTGGGGACACAAGCTCACTTGTTTGCTGGAGACGGTCCAGTTACTATCACCTGTGAGCTATGATATCGCTTTCCCTAAGACTAGGCACCAAAAACCTTGTCAAGCAAAGCTGCCTTCTTTTGACCTGATGACGTATCCTCCTTAGATGGAGTGTAGAGAAATCATTCCTAATGTGTTTTCTCTAAAAATATTAACAAAATAAACAAAGATGGAGGAAAGGGTATACAAAGAAGCACTGAGTTACCAGATATAGCAGATGGAAAACTTCTAATTAAAAATTCTTGAGAACAAAGTCAACTGGGAAATGCTGTACCGTGTCAATTAAAGTTAGAAGGTTGAAGGAGTCTGCAGGCAGAGCTGGTACTTCAAAGACAGACCCTTTTTCTAATCCCTAAAGAGGAGAGATTTAGATATTCAGAAACTAATTGTGTATAATTGGTTTGCTTACCTTCCTTGCCAATTCTACAGTATTCTGATTTTGTGTTTTCTGCTCAAGTCTCATCTAGGGCTTCATCACAGATGCTGAGCAGAAAGAGTTTAAGGCATCCCAGATACCTGTTTATGCAGACAAGATGTGATCTTGAACAGTCTGCAGCCCTAGCAAGAATGCTAATGTGTCTGTGGCATGCAAATTTTTTTTAATAGGAAAAAACTCCCAACAAAAAAGAAATATATAAAAATAAAATATATCTTCATTTCCAGGCGAATATGTTTTTTTTTTTTTTTTTTTTTTGAAATGTCATGATGTGGAGATGAAAGAGTTAGCTTTATTTTCTTTCTATATTTGTCTGTAGCAGAGATTCCAGCTCACGTGCAGAAAACACTTTCAGACGGGGGTGGGCGGGAAGGTGGGGGCTGCTCCAGGAGGACTTCAAGGACGTTTCACTTTTAAATAGAATGTTGCCTCTCTTTTGAGGCTCCTAGTTCTTCATCCCTCCCACCACAGCTCTACCTCCCTTGTACTTCTGAATGTTGGAAACTCTCTTTAACTAGGAACAATAGGTATCCATGAAAGATCATTTAAAGTCACTCTATGCAAGACAGAAGTCGAGAGGGCGTAATAAAAATAGGAATCAACAAGATTTGATTGGGAACCGATCTTTAGAAATGACTTATCTTTAGAAATGACACTTGAGATCAAAAAGATAAGGTGTTTTATCTTAAACAAGAGTTACAATTAGAACCATGGGTTTATTCCTAGGTAAAGACCGAATGAAACCAGTATGGATTGCGTGGGAGAAGCAACCTCTCAGAAAAATAAGTAAATAAGTAAATGAACACCCCTTCGGTTTTGATTGATTTTGAAAAAGTAATCTAGGTCTTCATCAAGTTTTCTAAAAGGCTTATCTTGAGCTTTTCTCAGGCACATCACGTGTTTTTGAAGTGCCAAATGTGTCATCATCCTTGTTGATTTGCCTCTTTTTTGAACCCTAACACATTTAATTCTACCCTATTCCTGTTTGTCAATCATTTTATGTGGCGATCAAGTAGTACAAGTGGTTTTCTCCAAGATTTCACTCACTGTTTTTATTAAATATGACATCTTTTAAAAGATTCTAAATATCCCTTTGCAATAGAGTTGTGTGATATTTGCATGTTATTGTATTGTGTATGGAGGCAGCAGTCAACAGTAGCATTTGTCATAGACATTTGGGTTACAAATACTAAGTGAGAAGAGATCATTAAATGGGGCCTGACTTTATGTCAGTGGAACATTCCATAACTCATACTAAGACACAAGAAAACCCTATATTTATTCACATGTCTTCCCTGCTTCCAGTTTCTCCATTTGCCCTCTATTTCTTCAGGGAAAGCCACTCTATATGCTTTAAAAGTTTTGTGATGATGGGGCCAGGCACAGTGAATACCCCTGTGGTGTCTGCTCCCTTGCAAATCTGCAGTAAGCAGTAGCCAGTGGAGAGAGACACTGGGCAAGAAGAGGGTGATTCTATCAGCAGGAGCTTAGAAAGATCTAAACAGAATCTCATATCTATACACCATGAGCATCAGTCCTGCCAGTTCCCCTGCTGTCCACGCAAGCTCACCTGTGTCTCTCCTGCAGTCTTAGTTCATTTGAATTTCTTACCTGCTCTACATACATCGTCTCTGGTTTGCCTCTGATGCATTCCCAACCCTCCAAACACTGTGGTGTTTTCAAGCCATTAACCGTTTGAGTCAAGTCATTCTCTCGACATCCCTTTGAATGTGGAGGACTCAAGGGGGCTGCTTTGCAGGTGGAAGTGTCCTGGCGCATCCCAGGATGCCGTGAGCACAGGAAGCTGCGTTTGTGTTTCTAGATGAGAAGGATTCCATTCACGGATTGACTGCTTGCTTGGCCACACCTTTTCAGCCCCCAGCGGTGAGCCTACACAAGGAGGAGCTATGTGTCGTGACACAGGCTCAACAAGCCACCTTCATCATCAGGGCAAGGCAGGAAAAAGCCACCATTGCACAGCGGGAGGCGTCCAGGAAAAGGGTCAGGAATGACTTGGCTAAGAGGATGGCAGCCATGTTGACCTCATCCCTGTTTGGATGGACTTCCTGACAGCAGCCTTTCCTGATCTTCACGCTTCTGTGGACTGATCTAGAGAGCATTCCTGCTGCAAACCCACTCAGCATCCCCTGGCCAGAGTCCCCAACTGGGTGATCAGATGGAAGGTGGGTGTGGCTACAAGTTTCAGGTGGAGACTGTCCCACCATCGCATTGTGAAAAGAGCAAAGAATCCCTGCCTGCTCCCCTCGTCTCCGTTGCCTCAAGGAGACTCCACACCTGGTACTTTCCATCCTCATGGAACCCACCTTTGGATCTTTACATGAAAGATCTCAGTGCATAACAGTAGCTTTTTCTGCTGGAGGAAAGAACATAAAATGACCACTTCTGAACAGAACCCACCCAGGCCAGAGAAGAACCCCCCTAAGAATAATTAAACTCACCTAAGGATCTTAGACACGAAGCAAGTCCAGCTTCTCTTTGGAGGTTTGGGGGGTGTCTCTGGCTGTGATCATCACCGGGGTTTGCTGCTGGCCATTATAGTAGGCAGGGCCTGGGTTGACAGGTGTCCTGCAGCATGTGCAGTGGTTTCATATCATGAAGAATTGTCCCTTACTCTGTGTGACATTCCAGTGTCCTATGGACAGTTCTGTAGGACCCATAGCTCATCTGAAAAAAATGTGGGTTTTTTTGGGTTTTTTTTCATTTTTTCCCCACTGCAACAGGTTATAATTTAGCTTGGCCTATTTTTTCCTGTTTAAACTAAGATTATTTTGTGCTTATTAGTATCTATACAAATAAGCCTGGTCTGTGAATTCTTATCCTTATGGCAATTTTTATTGCATTGCCTGTGTGGCTTCTGCCCTTTCATTTATTTTCCACTTCTTCTTATTTAGAATACTCTCAAGTCAACTCTTACATTTAAACTTATTCATTCTCAGTGGGAGTAAGTATTTGACTACCTCATGATGTCTCCTAGGGAAGCTATTCCCAAGCATTTTCATATTAAAATAAATGTTATTTGGTTATTTTTAAAGTTGTAATAATTTCCCGTTTCTTATATAGTAAAGGCCAGGCATTGGCCAGCTTTTCCTGGAAGGGGTGAGATAGCAATATTTTAGGCTCTGTGAGCCATATACTTTTTATGCTGCACATTCTTTTTTTTAAGTTCAAAAATATAAAATCCATTTTTAGCTCAGGAGCTGCACATAAACAAGCTGTGGCTTGGATTCGACTGGCCAGAGTTTTCTGACTGTGAAAGAGACAACGCTCAATGTGACTTTAAAAGACTTGAAATGTCCTTAAAATTTGCCATTTTAGCGATTTTTAAGTCTACAATTCAGTGGAATTAATTAGATTCACCATGTTGTGCCACCATCTCCACTGAAGCTTTTTCATTACCCCAAACAGAAGCTCTGTAACCATCAGCAATAACTCTGTTGTCCCCCCCACCCAGCCCCTCTAAATATACTTTCTGTCTCTATAGATTGGCCTATTGTCGATGTTTCGTGTTAGTGGAATCATGCAATATTGTACTATGTGTCTGGCTTATTTCACTTCGCGTGATGTGGACAAAGTTCACTTACGCAGAACCATGACTCGGAACTTCTTTCCTTCTTGTGACTGAATAATTTGCCATTATGTGGATATACTACATTTAGTTTATCCGTTCATCTGTCAGGAGACAGGTTGTTTTCACCTTTGGCTACTGCGATACTGTGAATAAAGTTACAATGGACATTAAAAAAAAAAAAAAAACTTGAAATTTCTTCTACTCACAGCTGGACTGCATCTGCCACCTTAGTCCCAAGCCCTCTGGGTAGTTCAGCCACCTGTTTTTTTTGTCTTTGTTTTCTGGTCCATTTTCCTCTCCCCAGCAACAGAGCATTTGTGCCTGCAGTTCCTTCTGCCTGGAATTCCCTTTGCCTCTACCCATTCTTCATTGGGGTTCACATCCCAAGCATGGTCTCCTCTGAAAAACTGTCCTTGGCCTCCCTGGCTACACTCAGGTCCTCTGAGATAGACTCTTACTTCACCAAATATCTCTGCTCTTCATCTTTTCTTACAGTTGCCAATTTACATTGGTTGATGTGATTGTTTATTTAATGTCCACCTCCCCTACAGACTGTGTGCTCTAGAAAAGTGACAGTCTTCAGCAGTGTCCTCTGGGAGCTGGAATAAAGAAGCCCTGATTTGTGGTGTCTGCCAATTTTCGTAGTATAAATACTCCACCGTGGCCAATTTCAAACTACCAAAGTAATGTCGCTGCACGTGGAGCTGGAGAGAGTGTGGAGCTGGAGAGAGTGTGCAGAATCAGCTCCAGGAGCCCATCCCAGGCCACCACCTGATCTTCATCTTCTTTTGGCTCATCATTAACCCTACCTCTCTGTCACCAAGAACAGTAACCAACAAACAACAAGCGTTCCAGAAATGTCATTGGAATGACCGAACGATTGAATGAATGAAGAAAATAAAGGAAAACCGAGCAATGAAGCCCAGGAATAAAAGGAAGATGTGTAGCACGACTTGGCTCAAGCTATAACCTTTCCAGTTGTTTTTTTCCAGAATGACTCTGGTTACCAGACCTCAGGGTATTATAAGGTAGAAATAAAGGACACAAGAAGACAAATTTATGGCGACAAAAATCTCATTATAAAGTACATACATTAAAAGGATCATGCATATTTGACTTCACAGTGAAAGGTTGTTTTTTTTTTGTTTGTTTTTATTTTTATTTTTTATTATTATACTTTAAGTTGTAGGGTACATGTGCATAACGTGCGGGTTTGTTACATATGTATACTTGTGCCATGTTGGTGTGCTGCACCCATCAACTCGTCATTTACATCAGGTATAACTCCCAGTGCAATCCCTCCCCCCTCCCCCCTCCCCATGATAGGCCCCGGTGTGTGATGTTCCCCTTCCTGAGTCCAAGTGATCTCATTGTTCAGTTCCCACCTATGAGTGAGAACATGCAGTGTTAAAAGCTGGAGGCATCACACTACCTGACTTCAAACTATACTACAAGGCTACAGTAACCAAAACAGCATGGTACTGGTACCAAAACAGAGATATAGACCAATGGAACAGAACAGAGTCCTCAGAAATAATACCACACATCTACAGCCATCTGATCTTTGACAGTGAAAGGTTTTTATACTGAAAATGCTGATGAAAAAGTCAGAAAAAGGATGCCAGTAATGGGAAACTTTAATCCTGTGATAATGTCCAAGAGGAAACAATTTGTTTGAGTAATATCTTGACTTTAATCTTGATAATGAGACGTGGAAGCGGGAATGGGAGAGAATGACAACAGCTCTTCCACTGGGGAGACCTTTGGTAGCCCATGGGCATGTCTGATGCAAATTTCGAAAGTGCCATTGCCGATGAAGATTGACTTAGTCCAGAAAATTCTTTCAAAGTGGAGCTAGCACCTCTTGGGACCTGAAATAATGGCCTTCTTGCCACATCACTCTCTCTCTCTCTGTTTCTCTCTTTTCTCTTTCTTTCGATCTGAAATAATGATGACCTCCTTGCCACTTTACTTCTTGCTTTCTTTCTTTCTTTCTTCTCTCTCTCTTTCTTTTTTCTTCCTTCCTTCCATTCTTTCCTTTTTTCCTTTCTTTATTTCTTTCCTTCTTTCTTTCTCTCTCATTCCTTCCTTCCTCTCTCTTTCTCTTCCTTCCTTCCATTCTTTCTTTCTTTTCTTTACTTCCTTCCTTCTTTCTCTCTCCTTCCTTCCTTTCTCTCTTTCTCTTCCTTCCTTCCATTCTTTCTTCCTTTCTTTTATTTCCTTCCTTCTTTCTTTCTCTCTCCTTCCTTCCTTTCTCTCTTTCTTTCTTTCCTTCTTTCTCCCCCCCTCCTTCCCTTCTTTCTTTTCTTTTCTTTTTTTTTGTTGAGATAGAGTCTCGCTCTGTCACCCAGGCTGGAGTGCAGTGACAAGATCTCAGCTCACTGCAAGCTCCGCCTCCCAGGTTCACGCCATTCTCCTGCCTCAGCCTCCCGAGTAGCTGGGACTACGGGCGCCCGCCACCACACCTGGTTAATTTTTTGTATTTTTTAGCAGAGACGGGGTTTCACCGTGTTAGCCAGGATGGTCTCGATCTCCTGACCTCGTGATCTGTCCAATCCCAAAATGCTGGGATTACAGATGTGAGCCTCTGAGCCACGCCTTTCCCTTTCCCTTTCCTTTCCTTTTTCTTTCTTTCTTTTCTTTCCTTCCTTTCTTTCTCTCACTCTTTCACCCAGGCCGGAGTGCAGTGGCACAATCTCAGCTCACTGCAGCCTCAACCTCCCAGGCTCAAGCGATCCTCCCACCTCAGCTTCCTGAGTAGCTAGGACTACAGGCACATGCCACCATGCCTGGCTAATTTTTTTTTTTTTTTTTTACTTTTTTTTTTAGAGACAGGGTTTCATCATGTTGTCTGGAATAGTCTCAAACTCCTGAAGTCAAACAGTCCTCCCGCCTAGGCCTCCCAAAGTGTTAGGATTACAGGCATGAGTCACCGTGCCTGGCCTCGTTTCTTATTTATTGCCAGAACCTTTCGTGTAGCATTTGTTAATTGACTTTGGCATCCTCCTTACTTTAAAAATCCCTTCAGTTTCTCTAGAAGCAGACTTTGAGTTTGGGATTTGTGTGCAATTGATTTATGAAGGAAGTGCTTCCAGGAGAACCCAGTAAGTGCTAGGGAAAGTAAGACGGGAGTGGATGGAGAACCCAAATGAAGTTTCAGATGAAGTCGCGTGCAGGGTAGCATCACCCTGATCCCATGGCGGGCAGCTCTGGAGGGCAAGCAATCCTGCTGCCTTTGACCCCCCAGCTAGATGCACAGGAGCAGGGCTTTCACCTCCAGCATCGGACTCTGTGTGAGGCCCCTCCAAGGGCCAGGAACCCTCAGGCACTTTAGGCTCTTTGTGCTTGTGGGCAAGGAGAATTCAGAAACTAAGAAGTGTCATCAAGGAAAGCTGCAGGTACAGATTGTTAAGGACAAAAGCACACATTGAAGCCCGTGTGAAAGAACACGGGAACAGTTTTTTAAAGAGAAAAGCAGGGAGTTGAGTAGAATGCTGACACCATCCACCATAATTTGCTGCCTAAATATTGTCTTATTCAGATAACCTTTGGAAGGTGTTCTGAATTGCTGGGAGAACATCTCCAAGGAAAGGGTCGTTCAGATACTAGATTTGCCTTGTCTCTAACTTCACTTTTGTTTTCAAAATTTCACCAATTTATGCTTTAGAGTACCATCTGGAAAAACTTAAGTTGGAAATAGAATTTCACTCTCCGCTTCCCCCACCCACCCCTCCACCTTACCCCAAGCTCTTACACAGGCGCTGGCAGCCAGTTGCCCATGTAGGCGGTTGCAGAGTGAGGTTTTATTGTTGGTATGCTTTTTAAGGAACTATCCTACTATGTTGAGTTTCTATTCTGGAAAAAAAAAATGCAGGTAGCTTTAAGATGCATTGACTTGCATCTCAAATACTTAGCTCTAAATAGTTCTTGTGTTCAGGGGTCCATGTCTACATTGTTGTACTAAGTCCACAGTGTGTCTTTTTGATCTCTCCAAATGAATGGTAAGCTTTCCTATCTAATATGGTAGTTTCCACAGCTTCATTTGATTTTTAGACACATTATCGGACTTAAAGAGTTGGTAGAAGATTTAAAGGCAAAGCTAACTGCAAAGTCTCTGGTGACAAAAATGTACCAGCTTTGCTTCTGCAGAATTTATTTGAAGCATTCATATCAGGTTTAGGGTCTCTGGTAAGCTCCTGGGGGATAGAAAGGTGCCTCCTTGGTCTTCTTTCTTATAAGAATACCTGTTCTTGCACTGGAAAAAGTGGTGGGGGCATATTAGGCAGAAATCAAGAGTGGACATTCTGCCGTCAGGTCTCTTGACTCCTCCATTTATTAGCTGAGTAACCCTGGACAAATGTTTAGCTTCATGGAGAGTAGATTTCTTACCTGCAAACTGGGAGTAATAATGTCATCTTATTCATTGGAATACTGTGAAGATTACATGGGGTAAGACATAAAAAGCTTTTAAAGCAGTGTTTGGCACAGTAAAAGAATACCCAATAAAGGCTGGGCACTGTGGCTCACATCTGTAATCCCAGCACTTTGGGAGGCTGAGGCGGGCAGATCATGAAGTCAGGAGTTGGAGACCAGCCTGGCCAATATGGTGAAACCCCACCTCTACTAAAAATACAAAAATTAACCGGGCGTGGTGGTTCACACCTAGCTACTCGGGAGACTGAGGCAGAAGCATCGCTTGAACCCAGGAGGTGAAGGTTGCAGTAAGCTGAGATCACGCCACTGCACTCCAGCCTGGGCGACAGAGCGAGACTGACAAAAACAAAAACAAACAAACAAACAAAAAATATATATACACACACATACACACACAAAATAAAGTTTAGTTTTTGCATCACTCTGGAAATAGATGCAGGAGAACCCTAAAATAAGATTTATCTTATTCTTTTGGAAAAGATGTTCCTTTTTGGCCTTGAGGTCTGCTGAAGGGGCCTCAAGGTTCACTTTAGTTTTTGTTCTCAGGTCTCTGAGCCTCGGCCCTGGAGGATATAGGGTCCTGGTCTGTGCCTGGGCTGAGCTGGAGCCTTGTCTTCCAAAAGGGTATTTCAGACTGTTGCTTACGGCCAACAGTTTTGACTTCATCTACTTACGTGCATCCCTTTCTGGTGGAAAGGTTTAGATTTTGAGTCCAATGCACAAAGGAGTCTGCACAAGTGAGCATTATTGGGGAATGAGAGGAGCTGTCTGTGTTGGGAAGGAGCTATTCATTGTCCCTGTGCAAGAAGATTAGACCGCCGAGAGATGCCTCCAAACCACGCCTGTGGCGTCAGCCAGGAGGTATTTGAGCTGCATGTAGAGACTGGGCTCCCTACTGTGCTTCCTTTTTCAGTGCCCTCCATACAATGGATGATGGCAAGCAGGTGAGTGAAGGAAGATGTTTAGTTTACCCATGCTAAAACAGCAACCACGCCAGTGGGCAAAACTAAACTACGGGCAGGTCCCATTCCCAGAATGCTTCCCGTTTCACAAGTCTGACATAGCCCCGTGCCTTTCTCCTGGTGATTGCACTTTGTCCTCCAAGCAAAACCTGCCCAATCTCAACCACAATGCTGCCTTCTCCATGGAGCCCCCAAATCAAGCCCCGCCCACCCTGATTGCTACCTGTTTGACTCATTGATGGGGAGGAGAGGAGGGAGGCTGGCAGGATGGGACTCTGTTTCTGAATCCAAACTGTTCGGAAGTGATGTTTGAACAGTTTGGGTTCCTTCAGACCTTATGTCCCCTTGCCTGAAACTCTATTATTGTCTCCTCTTCACTCATTCTCACAGACATCTGAAATTCATGTTTTTTGAATTTTCCTCGCTTCGTACATTTTACCAATCATCTCCCCCAGATAGACTTAGTACATTCTACCTCTAATGCTGTTGTTTACTGAATACTTCCAAGCGCACAGATATCCATATAATTAAGCTTTTATAAACCTCTTACATAGTTGTTCACAATCCTATTTGCATGTTGGAATCTTCCTGGATAAAAAGAAGAGGCGAAGGAAGGAAGGAAGGAGGGAGGGAGGGAGGGAGGGAGGGAAGGAAGGAAGGAAACTGATTTCTGGGGTTACAGGAAAGAGGTCCCGATCCAGACCCCAAGAGAGGGTTCTTGGATCTTGCACAAGAAAGAATTCAGGGCAAGTCCACCGTGCAAAGCAAAAGCAAGTTTATTAAGAAAGTAAAGTGGTAGAATGATTTGTAATCCTTTGGGTATATACCCAGTAATGGGATTGCTGGGTCAAATGGTATCTCTGGTTCTAGATCCTTGAGGAATTGCCACACTGTCTTCCACAATGGCTGAACTAATTTACACTCCTACCAACAGTGTAAAACCATTCCTATTTCTCCACAGTCTCACCAGCATCTATTGTTTCCTGACTTTTTAATGATTGCCATTCTGACTGGCATGAGATGGTATCTCATTGTGGTTTTCATTTGCATTTCGCTAATGATCAGTGATGATGAGCTTTTTTTCATATGTTTGTTGACCACATAAATGTCTTCTTTTGAGAAGGGTCTGTTCATATCCTTTGCCTATTTTTTGATGGAGTTGTTTGTTTTTTTCTTGTAAATTTGTTTAAGCTCCTTGTAAATTCTGGATATTAGACCTTTGTCAGACATATAGATTGCAAAAATTTTTTCCCATTCACAGTACGTTGCCTGTTCACTCTGATGCTAAAGAAAAAAAAAAAGGAAAGTGGTGAAAGGGCAGCTATTCCATTGACAGAGTAGGATGTTCCTGAAAGTAAGAGGAGGAAGGCGTCCACCGTAGGTACAATGCTTGTATATGTGGGGAGATGTGTTCTGCTAAAGGGTTTGTGATAAAGCATTAATTTTCTTAATTACTGTATTTTCCAATAATCAATATTATTATCTTCAAGTAAAATTAGTAATGCCTTTGCTCTCAAGATATCGGGATATCAGGACACTCCAAGTCTGGGTCTGTTTAGTAAACATTATTAATTGTTCCCTTACCCATAAACATCTAGAGGCTGGGAATGCCTAACTTCCTGGGAATGCAGCCCGGCAGGTCCCAGCCTCACTTTCCAGCCCTCACTCAAGATGGAGTCGCTCTGATTCTAATGCCTCTGACGTATCTGCCCCCTCCCTTTACAACAGGATCCTTAATCTGAAGGGTTGCGAGGGATGAAGATCCATCTTTAACTTCTTCAGGCTGAATAGGGGCGATGGTATTCCTGCCTAACTATTAGGGTCTCTTGCATTCAGGGTAGAGAGAAGCTCAGTCAGAGAGCATTGGTATGGTGAGAGTTGTTCGTAACTCTTCAGTTCCAACAAAAGGTGATATCTGGAAGGTTAACAAGTGTCCATTTTAAGAAAGTGTTGAGTGAGCTTGTCTTGCATTCCCACACAAAGAGCACAACTGCAATATATTCCACAACAGCAAAGCAAAATGAGGAAAATCATTCTAAGTAAATGGAGCAGGAAGGCGTTCCAAGAACTGGGCAGTTGTTGGAACCCAACTGAGATAGGGTTGACTGATAGTGCCTCAGTGACAGAGATGTGAATGTCTAAAGCTGTGATAGCCTGGGTAATCTTATGTGAATAGTCTGGAACATACACATAACATTCAGTTGTGATCAAAGCACAAGTTCACTCTTGGGCCACTGTTAAAATGTCCAAAGCCATAGGGTTTTGTAAGGCTTCCTGCCTAATCTGAGAAGTTTCCCCAGTTAGGAGGGTACGACCGGCTCGTGTATTATTGAAAGCTGCAGCAGTGTGCTTGGCTAAGGCTTTAACTTGTAACTGGATACTGATTGTACCTGCCGGTGGGGAAAATAGAGCCATCAGATAGAACCACGAAGATGCCCGTTTTTGTCACCTATGGTGAGCTTTTACAATTTCCCAGTTAGATGGGAGAGAGTCCAATTTGGTGAAGATGTATCCTGGGAGATAAGTACGACCTCATGTACATCTTCTAGTTCAGTTATAAGGTAAGTATGGCCAGCCATGTGTTCCACAAACCCATAACCATCCCCAAGGAGAAGGGTAGTCACTCATTTTTGGCAAATTATCTTGCCATCCCATCCACATCTGGTCGGTTAGAAGGGTCTGATTACATTGTTGAGGTGACAGCCATCCTATATCATGGATTTCAGTCTAGTGGTGACTATTATTACGACTTTCACAACATACAGGAGCTTGCCTGATACCTGCACTGGAAGAGCTGTCATTCACCCGAATTCATCATATATAGCATAACCTAAAGCGGGGTGGAGTTTAGCTGTTTTCTAATTAGATTAAAATGGTGCCCTCTTATCTTTTCATAGGAGGGGAAGGGGCTAAGGCCCGTGTGGCTATGATACATGGGAAAAGAGGGATTATGTTTATGATGTTCAGTTTCCCAGTCATAATAAAATCCCCATAAACTTGGGTTGGTTGGTTGAATATGCCAGGGCTACTGGACGTGGAGGAAAGTGGCAATTCTCCACATACCCAACAGTTTGTCTGATTATGCGAGAGGTGAAAGTCAGGGCTCACTCAGTAAATAAGTCACTCTCTGCATGATTCCAACTTATACCCAAAAGTAGAATACCAATCTATGTCTTTATGTTACCCATCCCTTTCATTTCTTCTGAACAGGAGTCGGAGGTCACTGATTGGCTCACGGGAATAAACGGAATCAGTCTCTTGTGTTCCGTTGGCCTGTGGGACTTCATAAGAGAAAGGTTTAATTCGAGATAAGTGGACCCAACTATTTATTCCCAGAAGTTTAACTGCAGTTGGGGTACTATGGAAAACTTGATAGGGTTCCTTCCATTTTGGGAGAAAGTTGATCTGCTGGGGATCCTTCCTTCCAAGTATTTAATAGGACCCAATTTCCCAGCTGGGTTGGAACAAGATTCTCTTCCTTAGCTGGGGAAGGGAAGTCTTTGATTTCCATATTCAAGGAGTGTGTTTTGCACTTGTTCTAAGTTGATCACATAATTCTGTAGTTTGAAAGTATCTATGTCTATTAGGAGGCCTATAGTTCAGAAAGGTCTTCCATTCATTATTTCAAAAGGGCTGAGGTGCAGATTTCCCTTAGGGGCCCCTCGAACCCACAATAAGGCTACAGGTAATAAAGACAGCCAGGTTTCTGATGTTTCTTGGCATAGTTTAGCAACAGTCCTTTTTAGAGCTGGATTAGCTCTTTCTACTTTCCCTGAAGACTGTGGCCTCCACGCCGAGTGAAGGCGTTACTGAATTCCTAGGGCTGAAGATATGTTTTGGGTAATTGTCACTGTGGAAGATGGGCCATTATCACTGTGTAAGCTCTCAGGCAGCCCAGATCTAGGAATTCTTTCCTTTAGCAAGAGGTTAGAAACCTCAATTAATTTTTCAGATAGGATAGGAAAAGCCTCAATCCAACTGGTCAATGTGTCAATGAATACTAATAAATATTTAAACTCTTTACATGGGAGCATCTGAAATGACCTACTTGCCCGTCTTTGCCAGGGTGTGCTCCTCTATGCTGAGCAGGCCTTACTAGAGCAGGTGGTGAAGCTTGGTTATTTGGATCATTCCTGACACATAGTTCACAGGCCCGAGTTACCTGCTTTACTGTTTTAAGTAAGCCTTTTCCTATAAAAAGGTGAGACGTTAATTGAAACAGGGAACCTCTTCCCCAGTGAGTAGAGTCATGCAAATGCTTAACTATTTTCCACTGATTAGCACCTGGTGTTAACAGTTTGTTGTCCTTCTTCCCTGGTGCAGAGCTACTTCCATCTGTAAACCATTCTACCTCAGGATTATCTAGAGGCTCATCTTCTAAATACGGATGGCTGGAGTAAACTTGCTCCATCACTTGAATATGAGAATGACCTAGGGTGCCTGTGGGTTCAGGCAAACAGGTAGCTGGATGCAAAGTCTGGCATACTTTAAGTGTTCTATCAGGAGCGTCTAGCAACAAAGCCTGGTATTTATTCACAGGAAAGGAGAAGGAGCCATTTCTGTCTGCCTTATCATTTCAAAAAGATACTACTGTTCGCAGCTGAGTTAACAAATCCTTTCCCAACAAGGGGTGGGGCATTCAGGAGAAAACCAAAGTCCCCGAAGAGCAGCTTAAAGGATAAGTAAAATAGCATCCGTGGACTTGTCCATCTATCCCCTTGACCGTACAGTTTTTGGGGTGACAGAGGCCCACTATAATGGATGAAAACAGAGTAAGCATCCCAGAAGGAAGTTAGTATTGTTATCCGCCACATCAAGGGTTATCTGAGGCTCCTCCGGGGATATGGTGAGTTGTCCAATGGGAGCTGTGGCGGAAGGTCTCGGGCTCGTCACTCAGGATTGCCTGGCTATTTCGGTCATCATCGGTTCGGGTGCCAGTGGCTCTTTCTGGGATGCTGGGCAGTCCCTCTTCCAATGGCCAGTTTTCTTTTCTTTTCTTTATTTTATTTTAGTTTACTTTAAGTTCTGAGGTACATGTACAGAACGTGCAGGTTTGTTACACAGATATACATGTGCCATGGTGGTTTGCTGCACCCATCAACCCATCATCTAGGTTTTAAGCCCCACATGCATTAGGTATTTCTCCTAATGATATGTCTCCCCTTGTCCCCAACCCACTGACAGGCCCCGGCATGTGATGCTCCCCTCCCTGTGTCCATGTGTTCTCATTGTTCAACTCCTACTTGTGAGTGAGAACATGTGGAGTCTGGTTTTCTGTTCCTATGTTAGTTTGCTGAAAATGATGGTTTCCAGCTTCATCCATGCCCCTGCAAAGGACATGAACTCATTTGCTTTTATGGCTGCATAGTATTCCATGGTGAATATGTGCCACATTTTCTTTACCCAGTCTATCATTGATGAGCATTTGGGTTGGTTCCAAGTCTTTGCTATTGTGAATAGCACTGCAGTAAACATACGTGTGCATATGTCTTTATAGTAGAATGGTTGATAATCCCTTGGGTATGTACCCAGTAATGGGATTGCTGGGTCAAATGGTATTTCTGGTTCTAGATCATTGAGGGATCACCACACTGTCTTCCACTATGGTTGAACTAATTTACACCCCCACCAACAGTGTAAAAGCATTCCTATTTCTTCACATCCTCTCCAGTACCTGTTGTTTCCTGACTTTTTAATGATCACCATTCTCACTGGTGTGAGATGGTATCTCACTGTGGTTTTGATTTGCATTTCTCTGGTGACCAGTGATGATGAGGGTTTTTTTCATGTTTATTGGCCACATAAATGTCTTCTTTTGAGAAGTATCTCTTCATATCCTTCGCCCACTTTTTGGTGGGTTTGTTTGTTTGTTTCTTGTAAATTTGTTTAAGTTTCTTATAGATTTTGGATGTTAGACCTTTGTCAGATGGATAGATTGCAAAAATGTTCTCCCATTCTGTAGGTTTCCTGTTCACTCTAATGATACTTTCTCTTGTGTAGAAGCTCTTTAGTTTAATTAGATCTCGTTTGTCAATTTTGGCTTTTCTTGCCATTGCTTTCGGTGTTTTAGTCAGGAAGTCTTTGCCTATGCCTATGTCCTGAATGGTATTGCCTACGTTTTCCTCTAGTGTTTTTGTGGTTTTAGGTTTTATGTTTAAGTCTTAATCCATCTTGAGTTAATTTTTGTATAAGGTATAAAGGAAAGAGTCTGGTTTCCGTTTTCCACATATGGCCAGCCAGTTTTCACAGCACCATCTATTAAATAGGGAATCCTTTCTCCATTGCCTGTTTTTTCAGGTGTGTTGAAGATCAGATGGTTGTAGATGTGTGGTGTTATTTCTGAGGTCTCTGTTCTGTTCCATTAGTCTATATATCTGTTTTGGTACCAGTACCACGCTGTTTTGGTTACTGTAGCCTTGTAGTATAGTTTGAAGGCAGGTAGCATGATGCCGCCAGCTTTGTTCTTTTTGCTTAGGATTGTCTTGGCTATACAAGTTCTTTTTTGGTTCCATGTGAAATTTAAAGTAGTTTTTTCTAGTTCTGTGAAGAAAGTCAATGGTAGCTTGATGGAGATAGCATTGAATCTATAAATTGCTTTGGGCAGTATGGCCATTTTCATGATACTGATTCTTCCTATCCATGAGCATGGAATGTTTTTCCATTTGTTTGTGTCCTCTCTTATTTCCTTGAGCAGTGGTTTGCAGTTCTCCTTGAAGAGGTCCTTCACGTCCCTCATAAGTTATATTCCTAGGTATTGTATTCTCTTTGTAGCAATTTTGAATGGAAATTCATTCATGACTTTGTTCTCTGCTTATCCGTTATTAGTGTATGGGAATGCTTGTGATACTTGCATATGATTTTTTATCCTGAGACTACTGAAGTTGCTTATCAGCTTAAGGAGTTTTGGGGCTGAGACAATGGGGTTTTCTAAATATACAGTCATGTCATCTTCAAAGAGACAATTTGAGTTCCTCTCTTCCTATTTGAATACCCTTTATTTCTTTCTCTTACCTGATTGCCCTGGCCAGAACTTCCAATACTGTGTTGAATAGGAGTGGTGAGAGAAGGCATCCTTGTCTTGTGCCGGTTTTCAAAAGGAGTGCTTCCAGCTTGTGCCCATTCAGTATGATACTGGCTATGGGTTTTTCAAAAATAGCTCTTATTATTGTGAGATATGTTCAGATCTAAAATTGACACCCTAACATCACAATTAAAAGAACTAGAGAAGCAAGAGCAAACAAATTCAAAAGCTAGCAGAAGACAAGAAATAAGTAAGATCAAAGCAGAACTGAAGGAGACAGAGTCATGAAAATCCCTTCAAAAAAATCCATGAATCCAGGAGCTGGTTTTTTGAAAAGATTAACAAAATAGAGACTGCTAGCCAGACTAATAAAGTAGAAAAGAGAGAAGAATCAAATAGACAAAATAAGAAATGATAAAGGGGATATCACCACTGATCCCACAGAAATACAAACTACCATCAGAAAATACTACAAACACCTCTAGGAAAATAAACTAGCAAATCTAGAAGAAATGGATAAATTCCTAGACAAACACATCCTACCAAGACTAAACCAGTAAGAAGTCGAATCCCTGAATAGACCAATAACAAATTCTGAAACTGAGGCAGTAATTAATAGCCTACCAACCAAAAAAAGCCCGGGACCAGACAGATTCACAGCCGAATTTTACCAAAGGTACAAAGAGGAGCTGGTACCATTCCTCCTAAAACTATTCCAAACAGCAGAAAAAGAGGGACTCCTCCTCAACTCATTTTATGAAGCCAGCATCATCCTGATACCAAAACCTGGCAGAGACGCAACAAAAAAAGATAATTTCAAGCCAGTATCCCTGATGAACATCCATGCGAAAATCCTCAGTAAAATACTGTCAAACTGAATCCAGCAGCAGCACATCAAAAAGCTTATCCATCACAATCAAGTCGGCTTCATCCCTAGGATGCAAGGCTGGTTCAACATACGCAAATCAATAAATGTAATCCATCACATAAACAGAACCATGTCTAGCTCTTTTTCTTCTTTTCCTCTCATCAAACATGCACACAACTGCTGCAGAGGTTTATCCTGACTGAGCAGCAAAAATGCTTGAACATAGGATATTTCATCCCACTTTCCCTCCTGCTTACAAAACAAACTCACTTGAAGTATAGTATTGAAGACCATAGTTCCAGTAGGAGGCCATTTCTCTTGCTTTTCCAAATAATAACAAAGCCAAATACCAGTATTACATAGAAACACCAGTTTTCTGTTCTTAAGCCCATTCAGTTGAAACTGGTCCCAGTGTTCGAGAATATATCCCAGTGGTGAGTTCTTTGGAACCGATGCTGTGGTTCCCATGAAGGAAGCAGGTGATGCTGAAAGAAAAGTTCCAAACCTGTGAGATCATATTGCCGCTGGCTGAGTTCCACTAACAAGGATAAGACAGGTTTTGAAGGCCAGCTGCATTAATGAGGGGATCCCTGCCAAAAATTGAATTCTCTTATTCACATTATCCAAATAACATAAGTGAACTGAGCCAGGAATCTTAGATAAAGCACAACATGGACTTTGACAAAAATGTCGAATAAGGCAAAGGAAATGAAGAGGATTTAGATGAGAAGGACCAGAGCAAGCAGGTTCTGGGCAATAGCAGACAAGCAAAGCTGGTTTGCCCAAATCCAAGAAAGGAGAGAAGTTTTTTTAGTGTGCAAAATGAAACAAAATGGCAAAGGGAAGAGTCCCCTGATTTCCATCCTTGTGCTTCTCAGTCACACCTAGTCAGCATAGTGACAACAAAACACAACCACATCTATCTAATCTTACTGCTCATAGCTGTTAAATACCAAATCTCAATCAGCAGTTTTAGAGACGGAGCCATCAATGCTTTTTGCTCCTAATGTTTTGCAGGCAGACACTTGGAAATCGGGAGGCACATAGGAAAAGACTAAGTTAAAATCCCTAAGACCCTTTAAATAAAGTCTCCTGAAAATGACAGTGAAACAGAGACAGCAACCAAGAAATTGATTCATGCAGCAATAGAAAAAGGCAGGTTAATATGAAGAGCAGAGCCTGCGGTGCCAAACCTGCTTTTAGCCGAGAGGGACTTTACTGAGAGGAGCCTCTAACCCCCTAAATCTTAGAAGCAACTAAGTCGGGCCCTAACCCGAGGTCGGGCCTCTAACCCAAGGTTGGTCAAGCATCCTTGCCTTTTATTAAGAGGGGCCTCTAACCCACTCTGTCTTAGGAGAGACTCTGACTCCTCTAAGTTGGGCCTCTAACCCAATCCCATTCTGTACCCAGGTATATGCACCCCACTTACCCAAAATTAGCCAACTGGTGCATGCAGATGATTTTCCTTTGGGTCGGGAGTCTCTTCAGTATCATCCATTTGGGGTTTGCCAGAAATACGTTACAGGACCCCAACATTTATCCAAAGGTAGTCATTGGGTCACGGTTTCTGCCCTGTAGTCCCATCTGTGGTCACCAGAAATATGTTACAGGAAAGGGGTTCTGATCCAGACCCCAAGAGAGGGCTCTTGGATCTCGTGCAAGAAAGAATTCAGGGCAAGTCCAAAGTGCAAAGCAAAAGCAAGTTTATTAAGAAAGTAAAGTGGCGAAAGGACAGCTACTCCATAGACAGAGTAGGACATTCCGGAAGTAAGAGGAGGAAGGTGTCCACCCTGGGTACAATGTTTGTGTATATGGAGAAATGTGCTCTGCTACAAGGGTTTGTGATAAAGGATTAATTTTCTTAATTACTATGTTTTATAAGAATCAATATTATTATCTTTATTTTTTTGAGACAGGGTCTTGCTGTCACCCAGGCTGGAGTGCAGTGGTACGATCTCAGTTCATTGCAACCTCTGCCTCCTGGGTTCAAGCAATTCTCCTGCCTCAGCCTCCCCAGTAGCTGGGATTACAGGCACATGCCACCACGCCCGGCTAGTTTTTTTTTTTTTTTCCTTAGAGGTGAGGCTCCACCATGTTGACCAAGCTGATCTTGAACTCCTGACCTCAAGTGATCCACCCATCTCAGACTCCCCTAAGTGCTGGGATTACAGGAATGAGCCACCACGCCTGACAACATTATTTTCTGTAAAGCAAAATTAGGAATGTCTTTTTTCTCCAGATTTTGGGATATCTGGACACTCCCAAGTCTGGGTCTGTTTAATAAACATTATTAATTTCTTCCCTTAACCGTAAACATCTAGATGCTAGGAATGCCTAACTTTCTGGGACTGCCGCCCAGCAAGTGCCAGCCTCATTTTCTAGCCTCACTCAAGATGGAGTTGCTCTGGTTCAAACACCTTTGACCCTGGCTCCACTCAGGAACAATCAGAAATCTGTAAGGATGATGCCTGGACATTGCTTTATTTGTAAAGTTCCCAGGCAATTTCAATGCATGGGAGGTGGAAAAATCACTGCTTTAACCAGATATAGTTTATAAACTTCTCTTTGACTGACTGTATTTATCTCCTATAATACATCAGATTCCCTTCTGATGAATATCAGGAATTACATTCTATTATAAGCACAAAATGCAACAAAATAAACATGACCATTGTTTTCAGGATATGTACCATCTGTCAGACACACAAACTGCAAGGGCACAGTCCTTGTCTTTAGAGTAAAACATGAAGAAGTGATAAATATTGCCTACTATGCAAGAGTTTGGGAAGCTGTTCAGTGCTAAATATTTACAAAGGGGCATTAAAATTCAAATTCCCACTGTTGTACTAAGGTACACATGATGAGATATTCCAACGAGATCACTGTGTGCAGCATTTATAAAGGAAATTGTCAGGAACTCGGTCCACAACCCTACCGTAGATGAACTATTGGAGAACTCAGGAACTCGGTCCACAGCCCTACTGTAGATGAACTATTGAGAATCAGGAACTCGGTCCACAGCCCTACTGTAGATGAACGCAATGGAGAATCCCAGGAACTCGTCCACAGTCTCTACTGTAGATGAACTATTGGGGAACCGGAACTCGGCCCAACAGCCCTACTGTAGATGAGAACTATTGGGGAACTCGAACTCGGGTCCACAGCCAGTACTGTAGAGATGAACCATTAAACCCTGCACCCCTGGGTCCACAGCCCTACTGTAGATGAACTATTGGGGAACTCGGGAACTCGGTCCACAGCCCTACTCATGCAAGCTAAGGAGTCATTCCACAAAATCACACACATGCAGCATTTTCCCCACAAGTTCAAGGTACAACTTTCCTGAACGTTGGTATAGTCCTGGGTTAATAATTCCCAACTTAGAATATTTTCATCACTACTTCATAGAGAGGGCAGTTGGCTGAAAAAAGACATTGTTGCTTTTACATCTTGACCAGGAAAAGGATGTAAAGAAGAAGGGAAAAGCTAAATGTATAGAACAATCATGTAAGGTTATAGGAAGAGTAAAATTAGATGAAGTAAATGGAGCACTTTTACCTTATATTTATTGAATGGTATTATAGGTGGGTCTTCTAGGATGGCAAGAACTTACATATATGAAGAGATTTATAAGGTTTTTCTGATAAAACAAACTCTAAAAACAGAAGTATGGGGCTGTGGGGTGGGAGGCGTCCAGTATTCCAGTGCAGGCAAGGTTTGTCGGTTTTTATTTGAGGTCAAGGAACCTGGAAGGAAATAGGGGTAGAACGTGATGTGGACATATAAGCAGTTATTGTGTACAATGAAGTACACTCATGCAGGTGTTCACATGGCTCAAATGCAAGTAATGCTAATTCTGTTCTATAAATTCCTTTTCTCATGATTAAAAACAGAAGGCGAGGCCCAACACAGACAAGATGGAGGTTATCCCATTTCATCAACGGGAAAGTCATACCAAAATTCTTATCAAGTTCAAATACAAAAACAAAGATGCATTGTAGCATCTTAATTCCAAGTTCTCTTTAGCTGTGAGTAGAAATGCCAGTCAGGGGCCTCAAAGAGACAGTGGCATCCTTTTCTTATGAAAAGAAAGGTGTGGGAGAAAAAAGCCCACCGTGGCCTAGGGGATTTGTTGACGATTTTTATCACACCAGCTGCTTCTCAAAGAGGTAAACAACTTTTTTTCAGGAGCCAAGAGGGAGTGCATTTTGTAGGATTGAAAAACCAGCCGTCATCTTTTCCCCATCATTACTCATAGCCCATTGCAGCTATCCCGTTCCATGGAAGAGATGGCTGCTTAAGCGGAAGGCTGATCTCTGCATTTGGGGTTCTTTCTTTTGGCAGTTCTTCTCATCTCATTTCTCTGGCCCCCTCCTTCCTCTCCTCTTTTTTTCCCCCTCCCCTTCCTCTTCTTCTATCTTTCTTTTTCTTTTCTTTTCGTTTCTTTTTTTTTTTTTTTTTTTTTGAGACCTATTTTCATTCTGTCGCCCAGGCTGGAGTGCAGTGGTGTGATCCCAGCTCACCACAACCTCTGCCTCCCAAGTTCAAGCAATTCTCATGCCTCAGCCTCCCGAGTGCTGAGATTATAGGCACATGCCACCACACCCAGCTATTTTTTTTATTAGTAGTAGAGATAGAGTTTTGCCCTGTTGGCCAAGCTGGTCTCGAACTCCCGACCTCAAGTGATCGCTTTCATCTTTCCTTTCTTTCTACTTCTCTCTCTCTTTCCATTTCTCCCTCCCTCCTCCTTTCTCTCTCTCCCTCCTTCTCTGTTCATTAGAATCTCCCCTGATATTCTAGTTTTCCATCTCATCCTCCCATTGAGAACAAGGCTCCCTGGAAGCCCCACCATTTATCTCTGAGCTTCTTACTGATAAACTTGGGTGAGTTTGATGGTGTGATAAAAAATGTCAACAGCTTTGTCACATATAAAAGAACAAACCTTATTCTCCTAAATGTCAGAGTTCAATGATCATTTCTCAAAGGTTTAAATTCAAATCTTTTAGAAATAGATCTGACAGGTAGACGTTGTTTGTCCACTGAGGCTTTAAAATGCACCTTTCTCAGCGGGTTCCTCTGTTCATTCTCACCTACACCCTGTTCATTTCCTCTTCAGGCAAAGGCAGGCACTAAATCTACATTTTTCTACCTGTCACATAGAAGAGCAGACATTATATGAAAAATCACGATGATGAGGCAGCCAGCTAATTAATTACTTAAATAGCTGTAAAAATAATCCAGAAAGTCCTAGGTGGATTTGTTTCTATATGTATGCTTATAGGAAAATTGAGTGTCTAGCAACCAGTCTTTGTCTCAATGACTCCCATCACCATGTAGTATCTGGCGACTTCTCCATGCTCATCACAGCGTCCCCCTTCACCCTGCTTTGTTGTGCACACCTTGCCTGTTTCTCTGCAATTCTGTCTTACCACTGCCAGATAACAGAACCGTGTCACCCTCAGACATCCTTAAAATTCTGTGCACCCACCTCAATCTGGCTGTGGCTTTGGAAAATCCAATAGAAGTTGCATAGACATTTGTGAGAGTGAGGAAACGTGTTCTCCTAAATGGAGAATGAGAAAGGAAGCGTTTAAGAAATGCAATCACTATTTCCTGTAATTATCCACAAATACCCGCTCTGGGGCATCTGAGCAGCCCACAGACGGAAGGACTTTGGAACCTGGAGTGATAGTATCTAAGACCAGGCAAATGCTGCAGAGCATATTAAAGCTCCTTTGTTCATTTTGGAATGGCGTCTCTGAATGCTCTTTGCAGAGATGTGTGCACTTGATTCCGTGTGGAGGTACATAGAGAAATGGCCAAGGGCTGCCCACTCTCTGCCAAGCATGCTATGCCTCATCAGTCCCTGAAAGCTGTTCTCCTCTGTGTCTTCTCTCCAGTGCGGATGGCGCCTCCTACGAGGTCATGCAGATTGACGTGGAGGTGGAAGAGCCCAGTGATCTGCCAGCCACACAGCTGGTCACGTGGCAGGTCGAGTACCCCGGAGAGATCACGTCTGACTTGGGAGTGTCGAAGATCTATGTGAGCCCAAAGGACTTGATTGGAGTTGTGCCACTGGCTATGGTAAGCAAGCCCCGCCTTGGGCTGTTAGAACTGAACTCGGGGAAGGGGAATGCGCCCTACGGTGACCCAGGCTGGGTGGGGAAAAGTGGAGGAGCCAAGAACCAGGACAGTGAGAAATGAAACCACAAAGTTGACTGCCAATAGCCAATTGTTGTGTGTGTGTGTGAGTGTGTGTGTGTATCAATCGATCGATCGATCTATCTATCTATAAAACAATTTTCTTAATATTATTTAGAAAATAACCTCCAGGTATTAGATTTGGGTCTGCTATTATTTGAAAATTGTTGATGACTTGATAGATGTGTTTGTGGCTTATGATGTAGACACCTGTGGATCTCGAACCCACACAGCTGTGGAGTCCATGTAGATCAAGTATAGGAGTGAAATGTGCTGAGACATTTGTCAAACACCTGCCTGGTCCCCCAGACCACCAGTTAGAAAATATTGACCAGTGTTCTTATGCCATGCTGAAAGAACACCAGAAATCAGTTCTTCAATCCAAGGCAACTGGACAGCTGCCTGGTGACACTAAACGGGTTACTGTGTTTGTTGTTCATTAGGAAATGTAAAGGTGTTTGGGTTACTGTAGTTGACAAGGGCTCTTACTGTTTTATTTGAGAGGCACTGAGCATCCCTGGTTATTATTTTGTGTGAGACGGTCGTGCCCTTTGCTTTGGACTCTTAGCGGTTCTGTAGCAACGCTTGAGCGTTGAGGGAATAGCAAGGAGAAAGGCTTGAACCCGGGAGGTGGAGGTGACAGAGCCAGCCTAAGTGACAGACGGAGACTTCATCTCAAAACAAAACAAAATGAAACATGGTGGGCTGAGTTGTTAGCAATGGGCTCTGAGCGGCTTCCTCTGGAACTAAGTGGAGAGCCAGAGTCCTGTCTGATCAACCTTTTGTACTGGGAGTGTTCTGACTCTTCCCAGAGCAAGGTGCCTTATTTTAACCTTGACTTGTTTGGTAAAAGAGTGTTGTCATGCAAGGGATGTGGTTGCCATTATTAAATTACTTTGCTTTTGTTCATTCTGTCTTTATTGAGAGATATGTGAAAGAAATGTTAGATCCATGCATCCATTGATTGATTCATTGATTGATTGATTGATGCCACACATTCCTGAAACAGAAGAGAAAAGGAGGAAAGCCAGCCTGCCTGGATGGGGGGCGGTGAGTGAGTTGAGTTTAGTCTCCGGGGAGCTTGGAAGCCAGCCTGAGGAGTTGGATTGTTGCGTGCAGTGGGAAGCCCCCGTGAGGGGTCTGCAGGGGAGCCACATGGACTGACTCATGTTTTCAGAAGATCAGTGTGGCTGTACATGGAGAATGAATTCAAGAGGGTAAGAGAGCATTAGGAGACTGTATTCTGGCTTCTGGAAAAAAAAAAAAAAAAAAGACCTTATAATGCCGACCTACAGAGCTTGATGTTTACTTGGCTCTCAACATCCTGTGTAAATTTCAGCAGCCTGGGACTCATAAGGTGGCTCCAGCAGGTCAGGGTGTGGCCTCTTTCCATCCTGTTGCTTTGAGTAACCCCAAACACATTGACCTAATCACTCTTACTCCAAATTAATGACAACCATACCCACGTTACAGCTATTTTCTAAATTTTCACATTCCATGTTGATGAAGCTGCAGGAAAATGGGAATCATTACACAAAGCAGGTGGAATTTTATATTTGTTAAGCTTTCTGGAAGTCAGTTTGGCAAATATTATTTAAAAGGTAATACAATATCGTATATTGTATTACTTTAAAAAATTTGTTTATTATTTATTTTTCTTTTTTTGTGAGACAGAGTTTCACTCTGTCGCCCAGGCTGGAGTACAGTGGCGCAATCTCAGCTCACTGCAGCCTCTGCCCCCCAGGTTCAAGTGGTTCTCCTGCCTCAGCCTCCTGAGTAGCTGGGATTACAGGCACCTGCCAACATGCCCAGCTAATTTTTGTATTTTTAGTAGAGATGGGGTTTCATCATGTTAGCCAGGCTGGTCTTGAACTCCTGACCTAAGGTGATCCACCTGCCTCAGTTTCCCAAAGTGCTGGAATTACAGGCATGAGCCACCATACCCAGCCTATAAATTTTTTATAATATATTTTATAAGTGGAAAAGGGGAGAGTGTGTGCTTCTCTCCTTCCCGAGCACCCTACCTCTGCTCCCACCCCATCAGCCTGGGAGCTCCACCAAGTGCTGACATCTAGCTACAAGGGAGGCTGGAGAGAGTGAGCTATTCCAGGAGCCAGATGCCCCGCTGCAGGCATGCAGCAGTGGGAGAAGGGAGTGCACCTGGGGAAATGTCTGGCGTTGTCCTGGCTGAGATAACAGCAGTGGAGCAGCAGCATCCACCTTAGAAGACAAGACTTCCAGATGCATTGCATACAGGTGTGAAGAAAACACACGAATAAAAGCTGTCTCCTAGCTTTAGGCCCAAACAAAAATTCCCGGTATATCTCCATGACACTACTACACAAGCTTAAAATTTAAGAGCTTTTGGCCAGGCACGGTGGCTCACGCCTGTAAAACCAGCACTTTGGGAGGAGTGGATCATGGGGCGGGTGGATCACGAGGTCAGGAGATCGAGACCATCCTGACTAACACGGTGAAACCCCATCTCTGCTAAAAATACAAAAAAAGAAAAAGTAGCCAGGTGAGGTGGCGGGCACCTGTAGTCCCAGTTGCTGGGGAGGCTGAGGCAGGAGAATGGCGTGAACCCGGGAGGCAGAGCTTGCAGTGAGCCAAGATCGTGCCACTGCACTCCAGCCTGGGAGACAGAGTGAGACTCTGTCTCAAAAAAAAAAAAAAAAATTAAGGGCTTTTTTGTTATAAAATAACCTATGGTCTATATTTTTGTACAAAAATCTTTGCACACATTTTTAATGAACTCCTTCAGGTCAACTTTTAGAAATAAATTCAAATCAAAGGATATGCAATATTGAGTTACTTTTTCTATAATGTTTATCAAACTGCCTTCCAGAAAGCTTAACCAATTTAAAATTCCGCCTGCTATGTGTAATGATACCCATTTTCCTGCAACTTCCTCTAACATGAAATATTAAAATTTAGAAAACAATTTATTAAGCAAAAAGTACATCTCAATGTTGCTTTAATTTGCCCTTCTTAGATGACATGTTTATTTCCTATTAAGCATTTGGTTTTTGCCCATTTTCTTTTCCCATTGGGAATTCAATTTCTTCTTATAGCTTTGTTGTAAATCTTTTTTTTATTATGGTAGAAATCATATAACATTCAAGCTACCATCTTAACCATTTTAAGTGTATAGTTTAGTAATGTTAAGTATTTTCTCATTGCTGAGTCCAGAACTTTTTCATCTTTTAACACTGAAACTCTATAGCTACTAAACACAAATTCCTCCTTCCTCCTCCACAGACACTGGTAACCACCTGTCTATTTCTATATATTAGTGATCCTAACCTTTCCATTGACATACTGCAGATACTCTTACTAGTTTACCATTTGCTGATTAACTTTGCTGGTCAGACTTTTTTGGCTTGCTCAGACTTCTGTCTGTTTATTTAATTTGTATGTAGTCAAATCCATTATCTTTTCCATAATGGAAATCCCTCATCTCCCTCTAATTATATCCAAGACCAAAAAGGCATAAAATCTCCAAATATTAAACTATTCACACACAGCACAACTGTCTTCAAAACTAATGCTGAAAGTGAGTGCAATTGTGGTAATTTCGTGCTGTTGTTAAGGATTTGAGGTCTGCTTGGGTTGGAGCTGGTGGCCTCTCCGTTCTTTGTGTGCTGTGCAATTTCATCTCCAGGAAAGCTCTGGGATGAGATGAGGTCAAGTGCTTGCATTGAAAGCTACTTTTTAGAAGCACATTTTTTTTTCAATATTTTGTATTTTTTTATTGAAGTTTTCTTCAGTATTGTGCCTTTTTTCCCCTAATGTCTTGGATCATGAAAGTTTTTAGTTTCTTAATCCAGTTATAGGTTTTTATGAGATTTATTACATTGTTTTCTCAGTTCAGGAAATCATGCCTTACTATGTTGTAAGTAAATATGTTTTTGTTTTTAGGGAGGCAAATTCTGAGGGAAAAGGTCATTAAAGGTGCATTAGCATTCATCTATTAAGTGCTTATCTGTAACCACATTAATGTCTGAATCTGGAGAGTGGTGTTTGCTCTTCTTTTCTTTCTTTTTTTTTTTTTTTTTTTTTTGGAGACAGGGTCTCGCTTTGTCACCCGGGCTAGAGCGCAGTGGTGTGATCTCAGCTTACCGCAACCTCCGCCTCCCGGGTTCAATGGATTCTCAAGCCTCAGCCAAATAGCTGGGATTGCAGGTGTGCACCATCATGCCCGGCTAATTTTTATATTTTAGTAGAGATGGGGTTTTGCCATGTTGCCCAGGCTGGTCTCGAACTCCTGGCCTCAAGCAACCCACCCGCCTGTGCCTCCCAAAATGCTGGGATTAGGGGCATGAGCCACTGCACCCAGCCTGGTGTTTGCATGTCTTGGAAAAGTTGGAGTCCCGTTTGTAGTGACACAGCTTTCCAAGGAGAAAGGTCTCCGTTTCTCAAAGTTCTTCAACGTCCTTCTCTCCTAACTGCCTCCTGAGTTTTGGCTAAAACAAGTGTTTCAAGTTTACACCAGTGTTCAGGGGTAATGGCACTGATATATATACTTTATCAATTTTTGAATGCCTCATCAGCTAGTCCTTTAAAACATTGTAACAAGTCCTCTTCATTTTAAAATAAAACAAACATTTTTCTTCCTCTTGGGTAGTGGCTGTGTGGATATTTGCTTGTGGCTAATGTTGTACGTGCAGGTTATGGAAGTGAATGACTGCTCTCCTGTGGGATTTTAAGAACATGCCCTCCCGGGTGGGTCTCTTGACCAGCTTCTCATTTTGCTTTGGGTCTCAGTTATGACCGCTAAGTTTTAGTTATTAGAATGGATCTGAGACTTCAGATAAAACTTAATCAGGAGACATGGTCAGGACAGACAATGTCTGTATTATCCTTGAAAATAATCAAAGGAGAACTCCAGCCCTACAGGGACCTGGTGCTGATGGTGTTATGTGGCGTTCACCATGGCATAAGGATACACACAGATGCATCTGCCAAACCCAACCCTGAAGATCCTGGGGAACCACAGAGCTCTTAAACAAACGTGAAGAATCAAATGTGCCATTGCTCTTTAGGAATGCAATTCGATATCACATTCTCAGCTTTTTCTCAAACGTGATTCTGATGGAAAGACAAAAAGCATCTCAGAATTGTCTCGTTAGAGCCAAGCTCCCATGCTGCATCCTCCATGGGGTCTTCCTTGATCATCGGGCTCAGACAGGATCCACATTAACTCCTCTACTCTGTGCACCCATGTTTTCCTTGCACACAATGAGGGCAGTAGGCAAGTCGGAGGGTTCTGACACTGCACAGTTATTCTTGAGGGTTGAGATCATGTGTTTGGAGCCATCATAGGTAGGGGTCGTACCCAAGAAGCTTGGGAGGACATCGGTTCAGTATGTCCCTTTGATTTGCACTCTAAGTCCTTCCTCGTCTCATTTTATTCTTTGAACCCTGCTATATTTGTCTATTTTCTGTTGCTTACAACAGAATGCCTGAAACTGGGTGACTGATAAGGAAAATTATTTATTAAAGTTCTGGAGGCTGAGAAGTTCAAGGTCAAGAGGCCACAGGTGGTGAAGACCTTCTTGCTGGTGGGGAACTCTCTGCAGAGTCCCGAGGCGGAGCAGGGCGCTGTATGGGGGTGGGTGCTGAGTATGCTAATGTGCTGTCTCAGGTCACTCTGCCTCTTCTTACAGTGCCACCACTCTCGCTCCCATAATAACCCATTAATCCATTCATCCATGAATGGATTAATTCACATCCATGAACAGATTAATTCACATTCACAAACGGATTAACTCATTCACGAGTGTAGGGCCCTCATGGCCCAATCACCTCTTAAAGGCCCACCTCTCAGTATTGCCACATTGGGGATTAAGTGCCAACATGATTTGGGGAGGGAACATTTAAACCATAGCACCCACCTAAACCTCTCCGATCTCCAAGCTTTTTTTCCAAACTGGAAGCTGCTAGACTCCAGTGAACCCCTCCTGACATGTGATATTTCATACTCAGATGCTGTGTTCTCATTAGCACACGTAGGGGACTCCATAACCTGGGTAACTACAGGTGAAGCTAAGCAGATTATTCTCGGCTTGACCCTCCACCTACTTGGTTGAATGCTGAGTTCCTTCCTCATATGATTCTTGGGATTACAATAATGTAATCATTAAGGAATCTCTCCCTCCTTATCTCACCTGCATCTTCCTAAATCTTCTCCATTAAGGCATGTTCTCCTAAATCTATGATTTGGTAGAAAATTTCCATTTCTGTGATCTTAGCAGACAAAACTGACTCATATTTTTAGAACCATATAATTTTATTATTGTAAGCCGTCTGATGAAATACATTTTAAATAAGCTTTACTGAATCAAGTACATTTCTCTTCTAAAATAAAATGAACTTCCTTTTCACCAAACCATACTCTCCCCTCCTCTTCAGAATCTTTGGGATGTATTCCCCTGGCACAGTCACTTGCTTTGTGTTACATCCTTCCAGCACTGTGATTATGCTCAAACCCTGTCCTCCTGATATCACCCAGCAGAAAGCACAGGACCAGCCGATAGCTGATGCTCAGTAAAGGCTGGTAAGAGAACAGCCTTATCCCTCACTGGAATATACATGAGTTTGCGAGGAGATGGTAACCCAGGCCACCTATCTCCCTGCAGTTTTGAAGTCAGCACAGGTAATGTGTGGTGCCAGTCACCCACTAAGATCAAGACTTAAGAAAAGGCTGTCAAATTGGGGAAGGGAGCTTCCTTTCCTGGCTTGAGTAATATGTTTTTTTGAATGATTGGCGTAAAAGCAGATTCTTGGCTCTTTTTATTTGACTGTTCATAGCATTCTTTTTTGTGTGTGAGAGCCTGTTAATTAATATGCCAGATACCCTCTGTTGTTTTACTCAGACTTTTTGAAAATTCAGTCACACTGCACAGCACACTGTGGCTTTCATTTTCATACTTTCTCAACCACATGCAAATTAAGATAGCCCTTGAAAACATTTCTTCCCTAAAGCACCTTCTTGCATTGTGTTCGCTGAGTAGCCATTGCTCCCTAAACAGCATTCACAGTAATTACACCAAGTGCTTACTGTTCATTAGGTACCAGGTATGGTTCTAGGAACTTCTACACATATATGGAGGAGATGAGGTCAGGGTAGGCAGGAGCTGGGTTCTAGAGACCCCATCAGTCATGGTACCTGCAGTGGGATTTCTGATTCAAGATGTATGAAAGTGTGTGTGTGTGTGTGTGTGTGTGTGTGTGTGTGTATATTTGAGTTATTATAGTGTAATGCAAGCACTTGGACTTCAGGACTAGACAAAGAACTGCGCTCAAGGTCCAGCTCTTAAGCAAATGTACATTTTCTGCAATTTGATTTGAATAATTGGTAATGTTTGCCTTCCAAAAAAAATAAAGGGCACTGACCACTCATTTAAAAGTGTCTTCTCTGGTATCATTTGCTTTTATATATATATAAAAATTATTTATATATGTAATAAATATATATAATATATAAATATATATAATATATAAATATATATTATATATAAATATATATTATATATATAATATATAAATATATATAAAAAGAATTTATTTCCCACAATGTCCCAGTGAAATTGACATGACTATTATCCCCATTTCACAGATGGATGAGGTCACACAGAGTTGGAAAAATGGCCCCAAGCTACCTAGCTAAGAAGCTGAGCTGAAATTAGATTCCAGATGGATGAGCTCCAGAGTCTAAGCTCATAACCAGTCCACTCCACCCCTCTCACACGGGAAACAGAGCGTAGGCTGTTGATCAGTTCCATATGCAAAAAGATCTTTGGAAAATGCAAATGCAAGGAGGTGCGCTCATAAAAATATGAAATTGAGAAGTCTTATTGAAATAGAAAAAGTCATCTGAAAATGAATTATTTATTATGCACAAAGCCACTGCCTTTTCTTTTCAGCCCACTCTGTTGCCTCTGATGTTCCCTAATGAGCCATCCTCTCCAGAGGTGATTTATAATGAGATGGCGGTGGCGGCTGAACTTCAATGCTTTTAAAGGCCCATAGTACAAAACAAATGCAGGAGAATTATTGCTTTTGTTGCTCACCGTGTGGTTATTACAGCCCTAGCTGTTGTACAACCAGTTGCTATCAGTGAACAAATAAGCTATGATGTAACTCATTTTAGAGGCACCACAGAAGCATAGTCCATTCAAAAAGCATTTCCTGAGCCCGCTATCTGCTGGGCACTTGCCTTTGTCTTGAGATTTAGCAGAGCTCGTGCCACTCAGGGGAAGCAGCTGGGAAATGTGTCAAAAATAATTGAGCAAGATGATTTCAGAATTAATACATGCTTTGAAGAAAAGAGAACAGGGTATCATGGAGGGAACGACTCACTGAGATGTGCTCTTTCGGACTAGGATATTCCTGCAGAGATGACATTTGAGCTCAGACATTGCTCCAGGAAGGGCCCAGCCTGGGAAGTTGTGAGAGGAGCTGGCTTTCCAGACAGAAGGAAAAGTGGGTGCCGAAGCCCAAAGCAGGGGCCAGCCCTGAGTGCTTTTGAATGGAAAAAGGGCCAGTGCAACTGGAGATAGTGAGTGGGGAAACGGTACAAGGAGATGAGGTCAGGGTAGGCGGGAGCTGGGTACTAGAGACCCCATCAGGCGTGGTACATGCAGCGAGATTTCTGGTTCAAGATGTTTATATCTGATATGATCATGATTTATTTTTTAATATCACTCTGAATGCTATGAGGAGATCAGATTTGCAGGGAGAGATCAACAGTGGAAATAGACCACTTGGGGGCTCCTTTGGTGGTCCAGGTAGAAAGGATGACAACTTGGAATAGGGTGATGATGGGGATGGTGAGACAAGCGGAAGGTCTCAGGATGTATTTCATAAGTATAGCACCAGGACTTGCTTATAGGCTGGGCAAGGACGGTATTTGAACAGCCGAGAGCCAATGTGAGTCTAGACTAGACAGACTGTCCAGTGGAACTTTCCGAGATGATATGAACGTTCTATAATCTAAACCATCCAGTATGGTGGCCACAGCCACATGTGGTTATTGGGTTCTAGAAATGTGGATTGTGTAACTGAATAACTGAACGTTTAAAATTAATATTAACATAAACAGCCATGTGTGCTAGTGGCTATCAGGTTAGACAGTATCTAAAGGTTTGGCTGAGGGATCAGGGGAATTCACGTTTCTGAGATGATGGTGATTGGTATGCTCTCCACTTGCTGTGCGGACCCACTGTTTGTTCTTCTCCACCCTGCTGTGTGTCCCTGGGGTCTTTCCTTTATGGATTACATCGAACAGGCTGCCCTGCCCACCGGCTTCGGCTTGGTTCAGCCAGTGTAAGGCACTGAGAGGAGAGAGGAGGTCAGATAGAAGTTCCTTCCCTAATAAACACAGTTTGTCAATGGCCGTGCGCTCCATCAAAAGCACCTGCTATTGTCAGTGAATTCTCTCCGTAGGCAACAGCAGTGATGCCAGTTGTGATGTTTGGGTTGTCAACACAGCCACGTGTGTCAGTTTGTACTTACAGCTGTCTCATTCACCCCCTTCTACATAGAGGCGCAAGTATCTTGAGTGCAACATTATGACTTACGGTGCTGTTCTTGCCCCCAAAATTTATGTATTTGAGTACCTATTATTTTAGTATAAACTATTTTCTTTTATTTATATTTTATATTTCAGTGAAAATATTATACCATTTTTTAAAATATGTGTATTGGTAGATTATATTAATTATGGTTCTTATTTCAGGACAGTAAAGTAAGTGCTGCTTTATTTGTTACATGAATATTTGTTATATAAAAGGAGCCATAGCTCAAATAGAGTTGAAAACAGTGGGATTGGCAAACACTTTCTGTGAAGGGACAGGTAGTAAATATTTTCAGGCTTGCAAGCCACACAGTCTCCGTGCAACAATTCCACCCTGCACGTGGGGCCGGAAGGCAGCTGTAAACATGTAAGCAGATGGGTGTAACTGAGTTGCAATAAAAATCTGGAACTTTCACTTTGGGAGGCCGAGGCGGGCAGATCACAAGGTCAGGAGATCGAGACCATGGTGAAATCCCGTCTCTACTAAAAATAAAAAAAATTAGCCAAGCGCTGTGGTGGGCGCCTGTAGTCCCAGCTACTCAGGAGGCTGAGGCAGGAGAATGGTGTGAACCTGGGAGGCGGAGCTTGCAGTAAGCCAAGATCGCGCCACTGCACCTCAGCCTGGGGGACAGAGAAAGACTCCGTCTCAAAAAAAAAAAAACAAAACTGGAGCTTTGTGAGAGCTGAAACTTTAATTTCATATAATTTTCATGTGTCACAAAGCAGTGTACTTCGTTTGAATTTTTTAACCACGTTTATGAATGCATAAAGCGTTCGTAGCTGCAGGACATACAAAAATGACAGCTTTTGCAGGCTGTGATTTGCTTATCCCAGGTCTAATGTCAGTGTAGCCTTTGCTTATCCAGGCCTGAGTTCCTCCTTTTGGGGGTTGAAAATCCCCCCCTATGATCCCCAATTGTGATATAAATGTTTATCTCCTTGAATGAAGAATTCCTTCAAAATAAAAAATAAAAAAGTAGTGTTATTGTGAGAAAAGTGCATTTTCCACGGAGAACAGAGATGAACTCTGACTATATGTCACCCCATGGAGAGTGTCCGTGAGATTAACCGCGGCAGGTAGCTTGAGCTGCATTTTGTCTTGATCGTTCTGAAGGCACCTCGAGTTTGATAACTCATCCCCGAGCCTGTTAATCCCTGTCCTGAGCGAACCCTCCCGATGGTGTAGGCTTCCACCCTTTCAGAGTCCTGGGGGGCCTCCAGCACTCGTGATGCCTGGTCTCCTTTCATCTTTCTTCATGCCCCTCACATTCCTTGGTGAACTTCATCATCTTCCTCTTTGGTGGTGTCCAGTGGACAGCGTCAGAGTTGTTTGCTCTGTAGCTGGCAGTGACCTTTGAATTAAACTCATATAAAAGTTTAAGGCAGAACCGGAAAGAGAACTGGAAACCGATTTAAGGGCATGTTTGTGACTAATTCTCAGGGTCCTAATGTGACTAATTGCTCAGAGCCAACGCTTCCTTGCCTCTTGAATTGCTTTCTAAGGACTGACTCACTCCGTAGCATCTGAAACCTTGTCAGCAACTACCAGAAGGTGCAAGCACGTTTCACGAAGCCTGGAGTGCCTGGGGGATTCATATTTCAGGTTTTATGCCAGCTGCCAAGCCCACAGTCCTCTCTTGTATCTGTGAGACTTCTTGTATTTCTCGTAAGACCACCTAAAGCCCAACTCAAAATTCCAGCTATAGCCTTAGGATCCATCTAATTTGCAGGTACCATCCAGCTTTGCCAGGCTTATGTTTTAGGGTGAATTTGATTTTGGTATTCTGTAATGTGTGGTTCAGATCACGGCGCACAAAATCCAGCCTCCACAGGAAGGCCTTTTCTGACCACCCGTCTAAAGAGCATCCTGCCGCGTTCTGTGTTCCCTTCTCCTCACTTACCTTTTCTCCATGGTATTCCTTTGCACCTAACATATCTTATTTCTGTCCAGCATCTGATCCCCAAGGGAATGGGGGTAGTTCCTGTTGTGTTCGTGTTGTATTTGCAGCACTTGGACTGCTGTCCATCCCGAGGCAGAAGCTCAGTAACCATGCTGGTGCTGAGGAACGAATCAGATGGAGCGAATTCAGATACCTGGCCTGAAAGTCTGTAACTGAGCAGACTTTGGGCGAGGTAGATGACCTTTCTGCACCTCACTTTGGTCGTCTGCAAACTGGGGATAATCGTGGTGCCTCTACTTCACAGGGTGATGTAAAATGTAGTGAGTGTGGAAGTCAAACACTTAGCATGGGGTCTGCCACTCAGTGGCTTTACAGTAAATGCATGTGCTGCTCTCAACAGCAGTGCCAAAGAAGATGTGTTTGGGGATATTCACATGCAAAAAAAAAAAAAATAATAAAGTAGTTATCACTTTTATTTATTTATTTATTTTTTTGGAGACGGAGTCTTGCTCTATTACCCAGGCTGGAGTGCAGTGGCGTGATCTCAGCTCACCGCAACCTCTGCCTCCCAGGTTCAAGCAATTCTCTGGCTCAACCTCCCGAGTAACTGGGACTACAGGCGCCCACCACCATGTCTGGCTAATTTTCTGTATTTCTAGTAGAGATCGGGTTTCACCATCCTGGCCAGGCTAGTCTTGAACTCCTGACCTTGTGATCCACCCTCCTCCACCTCCCAAAGTGCTGGGATTACAGGTGTGAGCCACTGCGCCTGACCATCGCTTTTTTCTTCTACAAATTTTTCAAGAAATTAAGGTAAAAGTAAACGTTGAATGTGCTCTAGGGATGAAGAGACTAAATAAATCTATGATATTTTACAGAGTAAGTAATAATGGCTGTGCTGTGTGTGTGGAGCCTAAGCTCTTCTATCAGGCAGGTACCAAATGGCAAAATGCTGCATCTGTTAGGACCTTTTCAAATTCAAACCAAACTGGCTTATGCAGAAATCAGGATTTATTGGTCCACTGTTTAAGACTGGATTCGTTTGGCTATGTGAACAGTCAAACTGTGTCCAATTAGGCCATCAACCTACTCTAAACTGGTAACAATCACCAGATACCCAGGTCAGGCTAAGACAGACGTCCTAAACTCGTCATAACCATGGGGACAGTATCACCAAAACTTGCTAAGATCAGCTTCCTCCAAATGCAGGCAGTCAAAGATGGATACTTGGATAAATTCAGGCTTCCAATAGAAAGGAACAGAAGCTGGGAAACACAGTAAGTTTGAAAAAAAGAAAATCCTCAGCCAAAAAATTACAGGACGGATATGGTTATATAGAATTTTGGGTGAAGGAGGTAACTGCTTTTCCATTTATTTACAAAACAAATCTTAAAACCTTCACACACAAAAAAAAACCTACTTCCTGTAGAAAATGTACTTGAAAAATCAAAATAATACAGAGGCATGTGAAGAAAGGACCTACCCACTATTCCTCATCAATGAAACACACGTGGCTAGACAGGGAAGCAATGACTCCCACCTTCAGTATGACATGGCTAGCGCTGTGACCCTGAATGAAGCCAACATACCTGTCCAGTGTAGCTGGTCATTGAGACCTAAATGAAAGTGCTTGGCTGGTGATATTCAACTTTGAAGATTAGGCTTTAGCTAAGATTTAAAGCTTTGAAATGTATTTCTTTATAACCTGTGAACTTCCCCTCAAAAAGGATTTGACAAACATGTAGCAGGGTTTTTTGACAATCTTAAGCTCAAGGCCAGTCTACCTCTAATCACATTTTCCTAAAGAATCAGCACTTTTCTTCAGAATCAATTTAATTTTCTTTGGTTCACCAGTAGTGACTTTGGTTTGTTAATTCATCTAATGCCAGATTTTTTTTTCTGTTTGTTTTTCTCTTTGCAGAATGTTCACAGAGTTTGGTGTTAATCCCCAAGGCTATAGCAAGTGGATATATATCAATTTCTCTAATGAAAGGACGGTGTGTGTCAGAGAATATTATGTCTAGATCGGGAAAAGCTATTTAAGCTTTTATTTATTTTTTTTTTTTTGAGATGGAGTCTCGCTGTGTCTCCCAGGCTGGAGTGCAGTGGCGTGATCTGGGCTCACTGCAAGCTCCGCCTCCCGGGTTCACGCCATTCTCCCGCCTCAGCCTCCCAAATAGCTAGGACTACAGGCGCCCGCCACCACGCCCAGCTAGTTTTTTGTATGTTTAGTAGAGACGGGGTTTCACCATGTTAGCCAGGATAGTCTCGATCTCCTGACCTCGTGATCCGCCCGCCTCGGCCTCCCAAAGTGCTGGGATTACAGGCTTGAGCCACCGCGCCCGGCAGCTTTTATTTTTTAATTGTAGAAACATGAGTAACAGAAATAGGAATGGGAAGAAGGGACATTCTAATGCCTTATGGGTAGCTATATCATTAAACAACAGAAAGACCACCCTGCAGTAGAATTCTTTAAACTTACTGCCTAAGGGACATGGTAGTTACAGTTCAAAGTGACTTTTTACAGAACTTATTTTTCCTAAACCTGTCAGCAACAAACTGGAAGGAAATACTTAAATTGCACTGTATGGTTCCACGTAGATCTGTTTTCCTGACAATTTTTAAATGGAAATGGAGCCTATCCGTTTTCATGAATTTGCAGTTATATGCAAGTATAATAAGACAACATATGGAAAAGCAATGCAATGATTAAGGAAAGGATTTTGCAAAACATGTTAGCAGAGATCTGAGAGTCCTATCTATTAAATCTGTCTTTTTCATTTTGAAAATGTGTGTGACTAGCCAGTTAATTATTTTAGCTAATGTGAGAGTATTAAGTATTACACACCTCTTAGTGTATGCAACAGATTCATCTTTGAAAAACAGAGAAAAGTTGAATTCCTTTCTAAGATATGAAACAGGTGGCAAATTTAGCCTTCTAGTGTATCAACCTTGTGTAATGATGGAACCCAGAATGCATATCTTTCTAGAAAAACATCCATCCTGGATTTAAAGGAATTTGCTTTGTAGTAATAAAATTGGGAGATAGTAATAAACATGCAATTCAACCAACAAGAAACGATTCTACTCTACAAAATAAACAGACTGTCTTCTTTATTAAGTGGCTGGACAGTTGTTTTATGTTGCTACCTGGTTCACAGCATGCAGCCTCTTCACAAAACATTTTATCAATGCTCTACCAGTAAGAGAAATGGCCATCATGGCCATTTTGCAGATGAGAAAATTGAGGCTGGTGGAAAGAAAATAAGTTACTGGAAGTCACATGACTGCAATGGATGTCTGACTCCAAAACTGATGCTCTTACACCACCAGGATTTAAGCATGGAACTATACTAGTAAGAATATACAGGGCCAACGCAGCAAAAGACACAGACATGTCTGTGTGTCCGACAAAGAGCAGGAAGGAAACATTCGTCCCATGCATGGATGGATTGAAAAGGTCTCCCTCATGCCATGGTCCTGAGGCGTGAGGACCACATTTGTCTTCAGATTGGAAGATGACAAAGTAGAGCTGTGACATGACTAAGTGATAGACATGGAATGTTAGAAGCTGTCTGAATAATGGGAGAAAATAAGTGAGGCTCTCGAGAAGAAAAACCCATGTTTCTGTCACCTCTTATCACAGTAACTTTGGGAAGTTTCTATTTTGGTATCTGCCTCTTCTTATCTATGAAATAATGTCGCCGTGACCCCATCTACTTAATATAATTCTTGACTTTTTGTTAGGAAGATCAGTGATAATATGTTTTAAAACAGCCTATGAATTTTCCATAATATAATGGAATTCTCTCTATAACATCTCCACTGGGAAATTGTCTAACTTTCATTGATCTTCTCTGGAGACAGGAAATAATGCATTACCTCTTAGGGAAACCCATGCCTTTCTATATAAATATATATAATAGACAAATATGTGGGTAAAGTATGGTTATGAATGTAGATGATAGAGAAAAAGATAATAAAGCTATAAATGTTATGTATACAGAGATAGATGATAGGTAGGTAGGCAGGCAGATAGATAGATAGATAGATAGATAGATAGATAGATAGATAGATGGCTCTCTTTAATTTTATTATTCATTTAAGTCATTACTTGTACTCCTCTTTCACATGTCCTTATATCTAACCCAATACTAAGTCCTATTGATTTTACCTGAAAAAAAAGATGGATTTATGTATTTTTCAAATCTATCACTTTCTTCCTGTATCCACTGCCTCTATTGTACTCCAAACTATTATTTTTTCTAGTGTAAACCATTATAAATGTTTCAACTACTCTTAATCCCTCCCCACACTATTTTCTACACTGTAGATAGTTATCTTTTATAACTTCATTTTGATGATGTCCTTATCTCATACTTAAAACATATCTATGACTTTCTTTGGCTCTTAGAAGAGACATCAGAATACTTCACATGGCAAACAAAACATAGCCTGTGTGGACTAACCCCTGCCTACATTTCCAGCCTCTTCTGGTATCAGCTTTTTCTAGCCCTTCCAAACTATGAGACAGCTGGAAAGTGTAGTTTTTCTTGCCTAAAAAGGTTTGGGAAATTCACAGTAGTGTCCTGCACGGTGTCCCATAGAATATCTCTTTCTCAAGTTTAAATACCTCTTGGTTCTACCAACTATTATTATTCTGTAGCTACTCTGCACATTCTTCTCCAGATACCCTTGGGTTGATTAGTATCCTCAAAGATGATGGTTTATCTTCTTTTCGGCATTAAATTGTCCATTAGTCTCAGTTTTGGACCCAAACTGAACCTGTAGTCCCAGAACTGAAACTAGTGTTCCAGGTGTGGATTGAGAAAGAAGAGAGTTGAACTAGACTTTAGTAGCTCATTTTAAGCACCCTACTTTGATTAACCCCAGCCAACTCTCTGTGACTCTTCTTGGAAAGGTGCGTTGCATTATTGACTCCCAAGTCCTAAGTCTCTCTCTGTCCTTTTCCCAGGCTGGTCCTCAGCTACATCTTCGTGGTGATTGTTCTTGTACAGTGAGGGTTTTGAGCCTGAGAGTTAAATTTGGCATTTCTCTCTAAAATATCATCTCACTGGACACAGTCCATCGTCATTGCAGCCTGTTGATATATTTTAGGATCTTGGATCTGTGATAGAGCATTTTTATTATAACTCTCAGTTCTATATCATGTATAACTGAGATTCACAGGCCATCAATTTCTTCACTCAGCTTATTAACTGACATTCTGAACAGGGATGGACAATACCTTCTGCGGAATTCCGAGGGTTCTGGGACAATGTACATGTTACATCTTCTTCTAACCTCATGAGCTTCTCTTTTTTTTTAATCTCCTTTCCTCATTTCTTCTTATCTACACATCCCACAAACACTGGACTGCTCTGAACAGTCCAGAAGTATTTTCTGCCTGTTTCGAGTCCTTGAGTGATCTCATCCTTTTTTGTGACTTTAAATATCATCTATTTATTGATAATTCAAAAATGTGATCACATTACTCACAGTCACTTTAAGAACCTAAGTGGTGAGGCCCTCTGAAGGAAGCAGGCTACTTCTGCAGGACCGGGAGACACCCCAAATACTGTGGGTGCCCCAACTGTGAAAGTGGGAAAGGGAGTCCCTCCTCTCCCAAATACACACCCCCACTGGAGAAGCTGAAGGTCTGTTTGTGGAAGAAATTTCTAACTTTACCTGGGGCTGAGTCAAGTAAGAGAGGCGAGCGAAATACAGGGGCAGAGGAAGCAGCAGAAAGGCCCTAGGAGCTCACCGGGTCCCCAGGCAGCCCATTCCTGCCTGGCACCACAGGGATCTATGGGGAGGGTGGCCAGAGGAGCAGGGGGTAAAACTCCACAGGGAGGAGGAATCCTCTAGGTGAACTTTGTAACAATTTGAACTGGGCGAGAAGCCTCCTGGCTAGAACTCGGGGGAGGGCTTGTGGACTTCACAGGCAGGGAAGAGCCAAGACCTTTTTTTTCTGCAGCTGGAAGGCAGGTAGCCCAGGGCAAGTTTTCAAGCCATCTCACCCTCTGCCTGGAAACAGACACGGGGCTATTGCGGAGGGCACAGTGGCAGTGAAACCGGCCCTTCAGTTTGCGTGGGAGCTGGGTGAGGCCTGTGACTGCCAGCTTTCCCCCACTTTCCTGACAACCTGTGTGACTCAATAGAGGCAGCCATAATCCTCTTAGGTACACAACTCCAGTAACTGGGAATTTCACCTCCATCCCCCACAGCAGCAGCAGCAGCAAGACCCACCCAAGGAGAGTCTGAGCTCAGACATGCCTAGCCCCGCCCCCACCTGATGGTCCTTCCCTATCCACCCTGGTAGTGGAAGACAAAGGGCATACAACCTTGGGAGATCTAGGGTCCCTCTCCACACTACTACAACTGATGCTTTCTGGGAAGTGCCACCAGCACAAACATAGAGCATTAAACAGCCAAAGCTAAAGATCCTCACGGAATCCACTGCACACCCCTGCTACCTCCACTGGAACAGGCACTGATATCCACAGATGAGAGACCCATAGATGGATCACATCATAGGACTCTGTGCAGACAACCCCCAGTACCAGCCCAGAGCCAGGTAGACTCACTGGGTGGCTAGACCCAGAAGAGAGACAATAATCACTGCAGTTTGGCTCACAGGAAGCCACATCCATAGGAAAAGGGGGAGAGTATTACATCAAGGGAATACCCCATGGGACAAAAGAATCTGAACAACAGCCTTCAGCCCTAGACATTCCCTCTAACAGAGCTAACCCAAATGGCAAGGAACCAGAAAACTAATCCTGGTAATATGACAAAACAAGGTTCATGAATACCACCCCCAAAATCATACTAGTTCACCAACAATGGACCCAAACCAAGAAGAAATCCCTGATTTACCTGAAAAAGAGTTCAAGAGGTTAGTTGTTAAGTTAATAAGGGAGGGACCAGAGAAAGGGAAAGCCCAATGCAAGGAAACCCAAACAATGATACAAGAAGTAAAGGGAGAAATATTCAAGGAAATAGATAGTTTAAGGAAAAAAGCAACAAAAACATCAGGAAATTTGGACATCTTTTTAGAAATGTGAAATGCCTTGGAAAGTCTCAGCAACAGAATTGAACAAGTAGAAGAAAGAAATTCAGAGCTTGAAGACAAGGTCTTTGAATTAACCCAATCCAACAAAGACAAAGAAAAAATAATAAGAAAATATGAGCAAGGCCTCCAAGAAGTCTGGGATCATGTTAAATGACTAAACCTAAGAATAATCAGTGTTCCTGAGGAAGAAGAGAATTCTAAAAAATTGGAAAACATATTTGGGGGAGTAATCGAGGAAAACGTCCCCGGTCTTGCTAGAGACCTAGACATCCAAATACAAGAAGCACAAAAAACACCTGGGAAATTCATGGCCAAAAGATCTTCACCTAGGCACACTGTCATCAGGTTATCTAAAGTTAAGATGAAGGAAAGAATCTTAAGAGCTGTGAGACAGAGGCACCAGGTAACCCATAAAGGAAAACCTATCAGATTAACAGCAGATTTGTCAGCAGAAACCCTACAAGCTAGAAGAGATTGGCCTTCTAGCCACTGATCAGCCTCCTCAAACAAAATAATTATCAGCCAAGAATTTTGTATCCAGGAAAACTAAGCACCATATATGAAGGAAAGATACAATCGTTTTCAGACAAACAGATGCTGAGAGACTTCTCCATTACCAAGCCAGCACTACAAGAACTGCTAAAAGGAGCTCCAAATCTTGAAACAAATCCTGGAAACACATCAAAACAGAACCTCTTTAAAGCATAACTCACACAAGATTTATAAAACAAAAATACAAGTTAAAAAGCAAAAACAAAACAAAACAAAAAGTACACAGGCAACAAGGAGCATGTTGAATGCAAGGGTACCTCACATTTCAATAAACATTGAATGTAAATATCCTAAATGCTCCACTAAAAACCACAGAATACGTAAGAACCCAAACAACTATCTGCTGCCTTCAGGAGACTCACCTAACACATAAGGACTCATATAAACTTAAAGTAAAGGGGTGTCATCTAAATGGACACCAAAAACGAGCAAGAGTAGCTACTCTTATAACAGACAAAACAAACTATAAAGCAATAGCAGTTAAAAGAGACAAGGAGGGAAATTATATAATGGTAAAAGGCCTTGTCCAACAGGAAATCATCACAATCCTAAACATATATGCACCTAACACTGGATTTCCCAAATTTATAAAACAATTACTAATAGACCTAAGAAATGAGATAGACAGCAACACAATAATAGTGGGGGACTTTAGTACTCCACTGACAGCACTGGACAGGTCATCAAAACAGAAAGTCAACAAATAAACAATGGATTTAAACTATACCTTGGAACAAATGGACTTAACGGATATATACAGAACATCACATCCAACAACTGTAGAGTACACATTCTATTCAACAGCACATGGAACTTTCTCCAAGATAGACATATGATAGGGCATAAAAATGAGCCTCAATAAATTTAAGAAAATTGAAATCATATCAAGGACTCTCTCAGACCACAGTGGAATAAAACTGGAAATCAACTCCAAAAGAAACCTTCTAAACCGGGCAAATACATGAAAATTAAATAACCTGCTCCTGAATGAGCACTGGGTCAAAAACAAAATCAAGATGGAAATTTAAAAATTCTTCAAACCGAACGACAACAATGGCACAACCAATCAAATCCTCTGGGATACAGCAAAGGCAGTGCTAAGAGGAGTGTTCATAACCCTAAATGCCTACATCAAAACGACTGAAAAAGCACAAACTGACATTTTAAGGTCACACCTTAAGGAGCAAGAGAAGCAAGAACAAACCAAACCCAAACCCAGCAGATGAAAGTAAATAACCAAGATCAGAGCAGAACTAAATAAAATTGAAAGGACTACAACAAAAATACAAAAGGTAAATGAAATAAAAAGCTGGTTCTTTGAAAAGATAAATAAAATTGATAGGCTATTAGCAAGATTAACCCAAGAAAAGAAGTGAGAAAGTCCAAATAACTTCACAAAGAAATGAAACAAGAGATGCTACAGCTGACACCACTGAAATACAAAAAATCATTCAAGGTTACTATGAGCACCTTTACTCACATAAGCTAGAAAACCTAGAAAGGAGGAATAAATTCCTGGAAAATTACAACCCTCCTACCCTAAATCAGGAAGAATTAGATACCCTGAACAGACCAATAACAAGATGCAAGATTGAAATGGTAATTTAAAAATTACCAACAAAAAAAAGTCCGGGACCAGACAGATTCACAGCAGAATCCTACCAGACATTCAAAGAAGAATTGGTAGCAATCCTTCTGACACTATTCCACAGAGAGAGAAAGAAGAAACTCTCCCTAATTCATTCTATGAAGCCAGCATCACCCTAATACAAAAACCAGGAAAGGACATAATCAAAAAACAAAACTACAGACTGATATCCTTGATGAAGATAGGTGCTAAAATCCTTAACAAAATACTAGTTAACTGATCCAAAAACATATCAAAAAGATAATCCACCATGATCAAGTGGGTTTCATGCCAGGGATGCAGGGATGGTTTAACATACACAAGTCAATAAATGTGATACACCACATAAACAGAATTAAAAACAAAAATCACATGATCATCTCAATAGATGAAGAAAAAGTATTCAGCAAAATTCAGCATCTCTTTATGATTAAAACTCTCAGCAAAATCAGCATACAAGGAACATACCTTAATGTAATAAAAGCCATCCATGACAAACCCGCAGCCAACATAATACTGAATGGGGAATTCCCTCTGCGAACTGGAACAAGACAAGGATGCCTACTCTCATCACTCCTCTTCAACATAGTACTGGAAGTCCTAGCCAGAGCAATCAGACAAGAGAAGGAAATAAAGGGCATCCAGATTGGTAAAGAGGAAGTCAGACTGTCACTGTTTGCTGACAATATGATTGTTTACCTTAAAAATGCTAAGTACTCCTCCTGAAAGCTCCTAGAACTGATGAAACAATTCAGCAAAATTTGTGGATACAAGATTAATGTACACAAATCAGAAGCTCTTCTATACACCAACAGCAACAAAGTGGAGAATCAAATCAAGAACTCAACCCCTTTTACAATAGCTACATAAATAAATAAATAAATAAATAAATAAATAAATAAATAACTTAGGAATATACCAAACCAAGGAGTCGAAAGACCTCTACAAGGAAAACTACAAAACAGTGCTGAAATAAACCATAGACAACACAAACAAATGGAAACACATCCCTTATTCATGGATGGGTAGAATCAATATTGTGAAAATGGCCATACTGCCAAAAGCAATGTACAAATTCAATGCAATCGTCATCAAAATACCACCATCATTCATCACAGAATTAGAAAAAACAATTCTAAAATTCATATGGAATCAAGAAAGAGCCTGGATAGTCAAAGCAAGACTAAGCAAAAAGAACAAATCTGGAGGCATCACACTACCTGATTTAAAACTATACTATAAGGCCATAGTCACCAAAACAGCATGGTACTGGTATAAAAATAGGCACACAGACCAATGGAACAGAATAGAGAACCCAGAAATAAACCCAAATAGTTACAGCCAACTGATCTTCAACAAAGAAAACAAAAACATAAAGTGGGGAAAGGACACCCTTTTCAGCAAATGGTGCTGGGATAATTGGCTAGCCACTTGTAGAAGAATGAAACCGGATCTTCATCTGTCACATTATAAAAAAAATCAACTCAAGATGGATTAAGGACTTAAACCCAAGACCTGAAACTACAAAAATTCTAGGAGATAACATTGGAAAAACTCTTCTAGACATTGCCTTAGGCAAATATTTTGTGACCAAGAACCCAAAAGCAGACATACCACAGAGGGGAGAAAACGTCACAATCTATACAAATGACAAAGGACCGACATCCAGAATCTACAACAACCTCAAACAAATTAGTAAGAAAAAAAGAATCCCATTAAAGTGGGCTAAGGACATGAATAGACAATTCTCAAAAGAAGATATACAAATGGCCAGCAAACATATGAAAAAAATGCTCAATATCACTAATGATCAGGGAAATGCAAATCAAAACCACAATGCAATACCACCTTACTCTTCCAAGAATGGCGATAATAAAAAAGTCATAAAACTGTACATGTTGGTGTGGATGCAGTGAACAGAGAACACTTCTACACCACTAATGGGAATGTAAACTAGTACAGCCACTATGGAAAACAGTGTGGAGATTCCTTAAAGAACTAAAAGTATAGCTACCATTTGTTCCAGCAATCCCACTAATAGGTATCTACCCAGAGGAAAATAAGTGATTATTCGAAAAAGATGCTTGCACATGCATGTTTATAGTGGCACAATTCACAATTGCAAAATCATGGAACTATCCCAAATGCCCATCAAACTGTAATATTATATTATATATGTGTGTATATATATATAATCATATACATATATATAAAATCATATACATATATATGATGGGATATTACACAGCCATAAAAAGGAATGGATTAACAGCATTTTCAGTGACCTGGATGAGATTGGAGGCTATTATTCTAAGTGAAGTAACTCAGGAATGGAAAACCAAACATTGTATGTTCTCACTGGCATGTGGGAGCTAAGCTATGAGGATGCTAAGGCATAAGAATGATACAATGGACTTTGAGGATTTGGGGGGAAGAGTAGGAGGGAAGCAAGGGATAAAAGACTACAAATATAGTGCGGTGTTATACTGCTTGGGTGATGGGTGCACCAAAATCTCACAAATCACCACTAAAGAACTTACTCATGTAAGCAAATACCCCCGTACCCAAATTACTTATGAAAAAATAAAATACAAAATAAAATGTGTGTCTCTTGTTTGGAACTCTTCCTTGAACCCCAGGTTCAACAATTCTTCTTGACTCTCTAGTAGGCATTTCAAACTAGTGTGTCCTGAATCAAACTCTTGATCTTCATGTTCCAAACATGTTTCTGGAACCTTCCGCATCTCAGTCAATGATATCTCTCTGGTTGCTCAGGCCCACACTATGGAATTTTTTGTTCTCAGACATGAATTCAGTCTCGGTTGATCCTAATAGTTCCAATATACCTCAAATCTGACTATTGCTGATGCAAATACCCTGGTCTAAGCCAACATCTGATGCTTCATCTGTTTTATTTATTTTTCTCTTTATTGTCTGTTTGCTTGAACTAGAATGTATGTCCATTGGGGATGCAGGGGACAAGAATTTGTGTCTGTTTTGTTCACACATTTAGTTCAAGTGCCGGGCATGGTGGCAGGTGCCTGTAGTCCCAGCTACTCGAGAGGCTGAGGCAGGAGAATGGCATGAACCCAGGAGGCGGAGCTTGCAGTGAGCTGAGTTCGTGCCACTGCACTCCAGCCTGGGCGAAAGTGCGAGACTCCGCCTCAAAAAACAAACAAACAAACAAAAATATCTTTAAAAGTTCTTAATATATAGTAGGTGTACAAAAATGTTTTCACATGAATAAATACATTAATGAATAAATTGCAGATGTCCTGTCATTCAGATTCAGCTCACTTCCCATCATCCACAGAGACAGCATAAGATATTTTATCACATGCCTGTCCAATATTCCGGATATAACATGCTTACCATATTCTAAAACTTAATAAATCTTTTATTTTTCCCTAAGTGTTTTTCCCTCCAAGGTTTCATTCTCTCAGCAAATTATCCCTCACTCCATCCAGTTCCTGAAACTAACAAGATAGGAGTTCTCCGTGGTGCTCATTTGTCTTATTCCCCAAAGCCAACTGATAAACGTATCTGTCTGCTTTGTCTCCACAGCACACCTTTGAATTTGACTACTTGTCTTCATCTCCTCTGCTATTTTCTAAGTTTAAGACATGTTCATCTCTTGCACTATCTAAAAAGTCTCCTCACCACTCTTGCTACCCCCGTCCACTACCTGGTCCATTCCCTCTATAGCAGGTAGGGTGATCTTTTCCAAAAAACAAGTCACATAGCCTTGTTCTCTGCTTAAGACCATGGCACACAATTGCATCCACACTTAGAATAAAAGTCAAAGTGCTCACTGAGGTCCAAGGACCCCTTCATTGCCTGGTCCACACAAACCTGTTTGACCTCATCTCCTAAAACTGACTCCTTTACTGGTGAGCCCTAGATGCCTTCTCCTTTGGTATTCCTGGAACAAACCACATTGGTTCCTACTCAGGGTGTTTGCACCAGCAGTGGCCTGTGCCTTGAAGGGTTTTCTACCAGCATGCCTCACAGTCACTCATCACTCAGGGTGTCCTCTTTCTGCACGCTTTCCTTAGTGAGGTAATCAGTGTCGCCCCACCACCACCTTCTTCACAACATTGTATTTCCTATCATGGCTTATATGCTTTGCATGCCTTTAATTACTTGAAATTACCCTCTTTATTTTTCTGTTTGCCTGTGAAAAGTTTCTTCTGCACGCAATTCTAAACTTCTTAAGCACGAGGAGCTTGTCCACTGTGCTCAGTGCATTATTCACCACATCCAGAACATCAACAGGAACATCGTAGGCATTCACAATGTTTGTTGAATGAATATATGATGGTGCATATAAAATCCAAACAACCAAGAACTGGTTATTCATAAGTAACATGTCCTTACTGGAACCATACCATGTTCTAGTGATTTTCAGTTCTTTGCTGAAGTGCTCATGATATTTTTAACAGCACGTCCCTGTGTCTATGCTGACTGTAGGTTTATTGGTTCTCAGTTTTTATGATCACTTTCCATCCTGTTCCTTTTTGTTCAATGAGAATTATCCTAAGACCTTTCTTTCTCCCTCCAGTTCCTCACAGGTTCAATAAGCACAACTACAAATTCCATCTGTCTGTTCCAGACAATGATGCATGCAGGCATGGAGACCAGAGCTCACTTTAAAAGGTTCGGTTGAGGCGTGCAGGCTGCTCATTATATTGGGGTCCAATTCCTTCCTAATCAATATTACTTCTAATCTGATGACTCTGACAAATTAAATGGGAATGAGGAGTTGGATGATTTATACTATGTTCTTCAAGCCTTCCTTTTACTGGATGTGCTGAGTTTCTTCTCTTTGCTTACCAAGACCCATTCTCCACCCTGTCTTGCACAATCTGTGTTAAAAGACTTCAGTGCCTTCTGGCTTCCATCTGGGTTCGGCCAAAGAAAAGTCTCTGGAAGCCCCAGCCGGAGCTCAGAGGGAGGGAGGAGAGTGAGGTCACAGTACTTTCCTTTCCAGTTCTCTCTCTCTACAAGGTCCCCTTGGGCTGGGCCTGTCCCGCGACTGAACAGCACTGATTCTCCCAAAGTATTTGTCTTTTCTCCCTGTCAGGCCAAGGATTGGTAACAGCTCAGCTGCTGCCAGGTTACTGAAGCATGTCTGTGGTTCATCCCGTATCCTTCCTTCCTAAATAAATCCTCCTCACGCTGCCCTTCTGTTTTCTGGGGAGGCCCTGACCTGTTCCCTGGCATCCCACCTCCTGATCTGGTTCCTGCCACCTGCCACCCGCCTTCCTTGCCCTCACCAGCCACTACTGGCCTGTAGAGTCCTTTGGCTTTTCTTTCTATAGCAATCATGCACAGTTGTGAATCAGAACTTGAGTCGTCTACATAGGATCTTTAAAAGCAATCACAATGCTACAATACCTTTATCCCTGGGGATTTTACCCTCTCCTTTGTATATTATTATAAAAGAGAAAGGGCCAAAGTATATTCAAGGGACAAATCTGAGAGGACTGTAAAGACAAAAGCTATTTAGATAATTTGGTGCCTAAGTAGTGATAAAGTAATTATTGAACTAGTAATTAGATAGATAACAGGACGATGCCTTCCCTTTGCATTTAACAACAACAACAGAGATGCCACCAACAACTAAAGAAAGAACATGAAAAATCAACTAAACTTACAAAAAGAACCAGAGGGAGTCTATTAATATAATATAGGACCTAAGAAGAGTTACCTATTTAAAGAAGATACTCACAATGTGTTTTGCTAACAAGAACCAAACTACCTAAGTGGCCTTTGAACATGTTTGTTCAGGAGGTTACATAAGTAAGAAAAAGAGAGGGAGGGTAGAATTCTCTTTACATGAGTGGATAAACTGAGGCTGTGAAGAGTACCCTATGGATTCTGAAGACCAAGGGTGTTTGGTGTTTTGCTCACCTAAGCAGCTTACCCTAAGGTACCCTTTCGTGCAAATTTAGACAAAAAGCTATAGTTACTTGCTCCTCTGACAGTCATTTAACATCCAAAATGGTAAGTTGATCAATATCCATCTACAGCTACTATTTACCTCTTCCAGGCAGATAAAGACATCTTATCTAGGACATTTTTATTCCACCAAATATTCTCTAGAAGTGTGTATCCAAGAATAGCGCCAAAATTGGCTGAATTATGATGGCTCTTTCTTTTCCCAAACTCCAGTTGATAAATCCATTTACTATCTAAGTGGTATGTGCTATTTATTGTGTTTTAGTATTCATTTAAGAATTAAGAGGTGTTCTGCTATTTCCAAAGGATCATTTTATTTTGCCTCTGTATTCAATTTATGATTTCTAAACAAGGCAGCAGGTCATCAAGTATTTCGAAGGCAAGTGATAGGAAGTAAGCCCTGCTTGTTTATGGAAATGTTGGCCAAAGTAGTTTTTGTGGCAGAGAAACGGAAGGGAATTAATTAACTAATTGCCTTTTCATGGATGCTTTGCAAGTTATGTACATGATGTACCACAGATTCAAATTAGATTCCTTTCACATCAAAAACTCCTTTGTACAGTTTTCTTTATCCACCTGTGCAGATACTTTATGGATGTTGACATATCATGCGTAGGGTGTAGGGTAAAGAAAACATGGTTCCCAATCCCATGGAGTGAGCAGTAGGGATGTAGGAGACAGATAAGGAACAAGTAAATGAATAAGTCAGTAAAAATGGCAGGTATCAAACAGCATGCTGTAACATATAACAGTATTGTGATCGAGAATTAAAGATTAGGTAAAGAAGCATCCTTCATTTGAAAGATCAGATAGGGTCAGCCTATAAACTGAGGCTTGAAGAACTAAAGAGTGGTCAAGCAAGGTGCAAAGGATATGGATGTTGCCGATAGAGGAAACTTTACCCTGAAAGCTTGAAGGAGAGAAAGAACTTGAAGTAACAGTGTGGCCAGAATGCAATGAGTTCGAGAGAAATGTCTCAAGATAAGTATGGAGATGGTGTCTAGACTGTATTCCTAGTGTAATAGTTAGGATGTGGGGGTATCAATGAGAAAATAAGAAAATCGTACGTTTTATGCTTTTAGAAATCATTTGTGAGTGGAGATTGCATCGAAAGAAAGCAGGATGGAAGCACCAAGACCAACTGCAAAGACTATTGCAGAGTCCAGCTGAGAAGCCAGTAGTGGCTTGGACTGTCTTGGTGCAGAGATAAGAGGGCAGATTCGAATGATCTGCAGTTGCAGCAACGAGTAAGTGCTCAGGAGACTTGTTCCTCAAGGGTTATGTGAGTGTTGAGGGACAGAAGAGAATGTCTGAGGAAGCCTCTGTGTCTGATTTCGAACAAACAGTTGTATGGAGGACCTGTGTATGGAAGAGGAGAAGAGAGGGATGAGATGGTTTTAAGGGGGTAATCAAGGATTTTATTTTGGATATGTAAATTTTGAGAAGCCTGGGAAATAGAAGGGCTAAGGTTTTAAACTCCATTTAAATCCTATGTTCACTGCCTGAAAAGAAATCTGTAGGTTTGAATTCGCAAATAAGCATGAGGCAGAAGGTTCAGCTGTGGTATTTTCAGTGATGTTGAAAAAATAGTAACAATAACAATGACAGGTGATAGTAAGATACTGATTGCCTACTTTCTGTTCGGTTCAATAGGTGTTTCCAGTCAGTGTCTCTTGGTTGGATTGTACCCTTTTCATGGGGTGCTCGAGTTTCTCTCTAAATCTCCTAAAAACTCTTTAAAATCTTTCCGCATTAACATATGCACCCATTTTGGAACTAGTAGCACTAAGTTTAAAACAAATTTGAATAGTACCTCTAAGAATGTCATGACTTACATTTGGGATTGCTAAATTTGCTTAGACCAAAAAAAAAAAAAAAAATCAGTCTATTGTCCTATGTTACTTCTTTATGTCAACTCTTAAGATATTTGAGGCAGTTTGAGTTAAAGGTTCATCAAATCTCCAACAGCTCCACAATCTCCAGACCTACCTGTCGCTCACTAGCAGATTCTTAGAACTGCTCCTTTTCCTTGGCCCATATTCCGTGGCTTTTCCTTGGCCAGTTGGGTGCTCACTCCCAGGTCTGCAGTGTCTTTAGTGCTCTAACCTGGTCCTGGAGTTCTCATTCTTGTCTAGATTTGCTCTGCCCTGTGATTTCCTAAGTCAGCATTTCCTAAATGGATGAGACGTAGAACACTGGTGCTCTGAATATTATCGATTTTGCATTTTAAAAAAAGGCTCTGGCAAGAATGCGAAATGCTGGGTTAACCAAAGTCAGCAGACTTCTCTGCTGTAGGACCACTCAGAACCATAAATAATGATCATTTGCCACATAGGAGGAATTAAAATATTGTGTTCCACAGGGTTCTTTATCATAAAATCCTATTTGCCAGTGGAATTCCTAGTTTCCCAAGCCACAACAATCCACATCTGTGTTGTGCCATGGAATGCGTTCTGGGAGAACATATTTGAACCATTGATTATAATACAATTCGTTTGTTAATATGTTTTGCAAAGAGGTGAAATGTACGTAGATAGATTAAAAATGTTAAGTCGGGTAAATTATGGAAGGCATGTTTTGCTGGAGCTGGTCTTCAGACCTCTTTTTAGCTATCCAACTTATCTACTGGATAAGCCAGAAGAAGTCACTTGATTTCTTTTGAATTTCTTCATCTACAAATGAGATAATATTATTAAACTTTCTTAATTTTGCATGGATGTTGTGAAAATAGACATAACTACAACACTTAGATGTGCTTTTTAGCTTTTGGTAACCGAGGTGTTATATAAACCCCAGGCCTTGTTTATACTGTGGTTATAATAAGCAGTGTAACTTTTCTACTGGGGAGCCCTGAGATAACATTGTCGGAGAAAAAGAAGTGTCTGAACAGAACAACTTCTCTGAGTTAAACCCGTTCCCTGACAGCTGGCTGGTGGGTGAGCTGCTGAGCTCTGAGATTTGAAGTGGCATTTACAGAAGACCTTATTTTGAGAAGGCACCACGGGGAAATTATAACAAGTGTTATTTAACAGTTCTAATTATGATTTTTTTCTATCTCTGCTTTGTATCTACAATTTAATCCAAATTAATATTTATTTATACTAATAATAGCAAACCCAGATGGATTCTTACTATGCACCCAGCACTGCTCACAAAGACCTTGTGTGGACTGGAGGCCAAGGTGGGCAGATCACTTGAGGTCAAGAGTTCAAGACCAGCCTGGCCAACATGGCAAAACCCTGTCTCTACTAAAAATACAAAAATTAGCTGGGCATAGTGGCACACGCCTATAATCTCAGCTACTTGAGAGGCATGACAATCACTTGAACCTGGGAAGTGGAGGTTTCAGTGAGCTGAGATTGCACCACTGTACTCCAGCCTGAAAGAGCAAGACCCTATCAAAAAAAAAAAAAAAAAAAAAATCCAAGTATGGTATTCAGGGGTGTGGCAGGGGAACTTTTGCAAGATGCCGTCATATAAGTGACAAGGAGCTAAGAGGATATGGGATTGTTCAGGCTGTGACCTGGACTTCGCATGGTAACACCAGGACATGGTATTGTTCAGGCCATGATGTGGACTTTGCATGGTATTGTAGGATATGGGATCGTTCAGGACGTGACCTGGTCTTTGCATGGTATTGTAGAATATGGGATTGTTCAGACCGTGACCTGGTGTTTGCATGGTATTGTAGAATATGGGATTGTTCAGGCTGTGACCTGGCCTTTGCATGGTATTGTAGAATATGGGATTGTTCAGACTGTGACCTGGTCTTTGCATGGTATTGTAGGATATGGGATTGTTCAGGCTATGACCTGGCCTTTGCATGGTATCAGAGGATATGGGATCATTCAAGCCATGACCTGTCCTTTGCATGGTGTCGCCAGTGTAGAGTTGTTAGGCAAGGAGTTGACATTTTGAAAGACCACACCAGCAACTGTGTGGAGTCAATGACTCTGCTTACAGACTGCGATGGTTGAAATGTGGCAACTGGATTGGGCTCATGGATAGCCAGATAGTCGGTAAGACATTATTTCTAGGTATGAGTATGAGGGTGTTTCTTCCTTAGTTTCCAGAAGAGAATAGAATTTAAATCAGCATACCAAATAAAGATCCACCCTCAGCAGTGTGGGCTGACACCATCTAATCCATCGAGGGCGCAAGTAGAACACAAAGGTGGAGGCAGGGTGAATTTCCCCTCTGTCTTCTTGAGCTGGGACTTCCATCCTCTCCTGCCCTCAGGCATTGGAGCTCCTGGTTTTCAGGCCTTTGGACAGAGAGATTTACACTCACCCCGCCCCCCCCCAACCCACCCACCTACAGTTCTCAGGATTTCTGCTTGCAAATCACACCACCAGCTTTCCTGGGTCCCCAGCTTGCCAATGGCAGAGCATGGGACTTCTCATCCTCCATAATCATATGAGCCAATTTCCATAACAAATCTTTTCATACACATCTGTGTATATCCTGTTGGCTCTGCTTCTCAGGAGAACCCTGACTAATACAGAGGCTCTGCAGAGTCCCGGCGAGTGATGATGGTGGTGGGCTCTGCAGAGTCTCGGCGAGTGATGATGGTGGTGGGCTCTGCAGAGTCCTGGTGAGTGACGATGGTGGTGGGCTCTGCAGAGTCTCGGCGAGTGATGATGGTGGTGGGCTCTGCAGAGTCCTGGTGAGTGATGACGGTGGTGGGCTCTGCAGAGTCCTGGTGAGTGATGACAGTGGTGGGCTCTGCAGAGTCCTGGTGAGTGATGATGGTGGTGGGCTCTGCAGAGCCCTCGGGCGGAAAGTGGGATGATGTGGTGGTGGGCTCTGCAGAGTCCTGGTGAGTGATGATGGTGGTGGGATCTGCAGAGTCTCGGGCGAAAAGTGAGGGCTCTGCCGAAGCCCCCAGCCGCAGATGATGGTGGTGAGTCCTCTCGGGCCAGTGATGATGGTGGTGGCCCTGCAGATCCCGGTGAGTGATGATGGTGGTGGACGGCAGAGCGCTGCGGAGTGACGACAGTGGTGGGCTCCTGCAGAGCCCGGCGAAAGTGATGATGGTGGTGGACTTTGCAGAGTCCTGGTGAGTGACGATGGTGGTGGGATCTGCAGAGTCTCGGCGAGTGATGATGGTGGTGGGCTCTGCAGAGTCTCGGTGAGTGATGATGGTGGTGGGCTCTGCAGAGTCTCGGCGAGTGATGATGGTGGTGGGCTCTGCAGAGTCCTGGTGAGTAATGATGGTGGTGGGCTCTGCAGAGTCTCGGCGAGTGATGATGGTGGTGGGCTCTGTAGAGTGCTGGTGAGTGATGACGGTGGTGGGCTCTTCAGAGTCTCGGCAAGTGATGATGGTGATGGCTGCAACGGACACCCTGGTGGTGAGAACTGGATGGCACTGGTTGATGTGTTGGCTGTGGAGGCATCAGTGCTTGCTGATGGATTGAACATATGTTGGGAGGTGGAATTAAGGACCTGCGCTTGTAAGTGGGGTAGAAGACATTGGTTTCTAGCCCTTGGTTCTTCCGCCATTGGAACAGACGTGGGATTGAGAGCCTCATAGCAAGAAAAACAAGACTAGGAACTCACAGCTGGCAATGGGCTGTCTTTGGGATCCAGGCCTCTGTCCCTTGCTTTATATCCACACGTTTGCTTTGGTCTCACGTGGGCGGAGCCTCTCCCTCTCCCACTGACTTTGAGCTCGAGCTTCGCTATGTGAGTTGCTTTGGCCAAGGGGCTGTTGGTGGATGTGAAAGGAGTCGACGCTGAACACGTGCTTATGGGGTAGGTTTTCCCTTTGCTGCTTCTGCCATGGTTATGAGAAAAATACGCTCCAGTGGCCTGCTGGTCCCGGAAGAAAAGGCAGCATCTGGAATGGGCCTGAGCCAAGCCCAAAAGCTAGAACCAAGGCCCGCTGCCTTCCTGAGCCCAGCTGACCCGCAGACCCCAGCCTGCAGCAAAGCATCAGCAGCTGGCCCACAGATCGGGGCTGGAGGGAAGGTGAACTTTATGTTGTGTGCAGGGGCTGTCTAATGGAGAGCCCTCAGCGACGCATCCTGGCCTTGCCATAGAAAAGGTGGCAGAGGCCAGGGATGGTGGCTCACGCTTGTAATCCCTGCACTTTGGAAGGCCGAGGCGGGCAGATCACCTGAGGTCAGGAGTTCAAGACCAGCCTGGCCAACATGGTGAAACCCCGTCTCTACTAAAACTGCAAAAATTAGCCAGGTGTGGTGACACACGCCTATAATCCCAGCTACTCAGGAGACTGAGGCAGGATAATCACTTGAACCTGGGAGGCAGAGGTTTCAGTGAGCTGATATCACACCATTGCACTCCAGCCCGGCAATGGAGCGAGACTCCATCAAAAAAAAAAACAAAAACAAAAGGTGGCAGACAAGCCTGATGGATGTGGATAGACCTTGTTCTTGCTTCTCAAGATTTTGAGCCCAGAAAACCACTAGGATTCACAGTAGCTGTAGTTTATGTCCTTTAGATAGATGCTATAGACAATAGTTGTGGGTTTGTTTTTTTTTTTAAAGGCCTATTGGTGCTATTATAGTCTTTTCCAATGCATGTGCTTAAAATATTATATTCTCTTCAGCAGCATCATCACCTGAGACAATAGAATATGGTGCTTAAGAACTGGAGCCTTGAAATCAGACTAAGCTGATGGTGAATCCTGTGTCTGTTCTGGTGTTGGGCATTTAATTTAATCACCCTAAACCTCAGTTTCCTCATTCGTAAATGGGAGCAATGACCACCACCCACCAGGCCACCCACCAGGCTTGTGGAGGAGGGCGGATTTGATTAAATAATGCACAAAGTCATCTAGAATAGTGCCCAAGACAAAGTGGGTACTCAATAAACGTTAGCTTTTGCTCTTATGGTGGCAGCTGTGATTGTTGCTGTGACTGGCTTTATGGATGAAACTGAAGGCCCCATATTCTTGCCTAAATGTGTATGAGTTCCCAATTTGGAAAACTGGAGTAATGTCTGTGCTTTTGAAGCAAGTTACATGAGGAAGTAATTAGCATGGACATTTAAAGTTCCTAGGTGGGCCTCTTTTTTGTAAACATTGCTAACGGCATCTTTGTTCAACATTTACTGAGCAAATGTTAGGAAATACAAGGAGAGAAGGAGGTGAGAGGATGTAGCTTTGAGCCCCCATAGCTCATATGGTGTATGCTGTGTACAAACTCCTGAAGAGAGATTCAGACATTTATAATATAGAGACTGGATAAGACCAAATCTGGGAAGAAGCTTAAATAAACAGAGCAGCAAACCAGGAAGTTTGTTCCAATGGGAGGGTCCTTTCTAGAAGAGGAGAGTTCCTTGATTTCCAGCTTCTGCTCTCAGGACAGTGGTAGACTAAATACCTCAAATTGTTTGCATCCTAAACCCTTGGAACCTATGAGTGTTGACTTACATGGCGGCAGGGACTTTGGAGTTGTGCCTAGAGATGTGAGGTGAGGAGATGATTCTTGATCATTTGTATGTGTGTAACCACAAGTGTCCTTGTATAAGAGGGAGACAGGAGCGGGGTAACGGCAGTAGGGAGTGTGAGGAAAGAGGATAGGTTGAAGTGAAGCACCAGATTGGAGGAATGAAACGAACAGGCCACGAGCTATGAGATTCAGGCAACCTCTGCGTGCATTTGACACAATATTTGTAACAGCAACTATAATTGATTTAACTATTAATTTCTGTATTACATTTTCCTAGTTTTTCTATAGGTATAGCTTCAAAATGTTTATGTTTTAAAGCATCCACTACAAATGTTAATGTCGAAAGCAAGTCTTTAGAAATGTCAAAATTCCAGTTATCTCTTTGTTAATAAATATTCAACATTGATAGGAAGGAAAAAAAAAGACAAGGGAAGAGATTCTCCCCTGAAGTCTCCAGAAGAAACATAGTCTTTCCAACACCCCCATTTTATACTGGTACCCTCCCAAAATTAAAAATAGTAATTTGTTGTTTCAAGCCACTAAGTTTGTGGCAACATGTTACAGCATCCATAGGGAAAACCGTAACAGGTACATTGCACGTGTGTGGACTCCTGAGTTAGGTGGGTGCCCAGTGATATTCATGGTCACATTTCTTCATCCCAAGTCCTGGCCACTGAGCAGTCATCGAATGTCTTTTTATCTTAATCAATGACGTTCCCATTTTTATGGCTCTCAGAACCCTCTCCTCTTATAGGGTTCCTATGTGGCAACTGGCCTTGTTTTGCAGTTAATCACTTCTCTGAGTGTTGGTCGGCCTTGAGAGTATTGGATTCAGACCACACACTCCTGCATCTTAACTAAGGAGCTGGCTCAAGTATTCTCCATCTCCTCTACGATGACGTGGTTCCCCAGTACATTTCGAATGGCATGTTAGAACAGCCGCTGTTCTAAGAATCTCCTTTGTGCCCAAACTCCAAATGTGCAGAGACTCACAAAAGAAAAGGTCTGAGGTTTATTTCTTCATTTTTTCACCTTTAAAAAAAATCAACCTTTTAAGCACCAAAGATATGTTTATGGCTTTGAATAATATCAGATTTCAAAGCACAAGGAAAGTCCTTGAGGTTTGAAGTTTGCCTATGAAAATGATTAAGCATAATTGGAAAGCAGTCAGTTCAGCATGGTTCATTGAAGAGACCTGTTTAACTTTACGGCACAAAAGGTTCATAGAAATATTAGCTTCCTCTTTTTTAGCACCACTGTGAGAACACCCTGAAGGACATCTGGAAATGGTATAATTCCCATTTCCCTTTTTTCTCAGCAGTAAATTAAATCTAATACCAATAAAGCAGTGAAAATTATATTTTGTCGTTAATAGTCTCTACATGTTCCAAGAGCTTAAAAAAAAAAGAAAAAAAGAATCTGATTGTTCAATGTGTACAGTTTGATGAGATATAGGGTGGGGCACTCCCATGAATTGTCACATATAAAACATTCTCTGGTTTCTTAGCTATCTGTAAATGATTCTTTAAATTGTTTGGTAACCCATATGTGCTTTGGAGAAAATCAATTAAATGAAAAACAGTTAATTTTTTTTCTTGCAATCGGGAAAAAAAAAAAAAGTTCAACTGTATGAAACAGAAAAGAGATACTTATTGACTTCCATAAAAAAGTCTGCATGTGGATTTCAGGTATGGCTTGATGCAGGAGCTCCAACAGTATCATCAGCACCAGTTTTGCTCTTCTCACGTTTTAGTTCTGGATTTCCCTGTATGGTTGCCTTGGCCACCCACAGGCTGACCCCAGCACCTCCAGGTTCCTACCATTCTTTCCATTCACAGTCCTTGCAGAAAACAAAATAACCTATCTCCCAAGAATTCCAACCGATATCTCATGGCTCTGTTTGACTAAATCAGATGTCATATCTGAACCACTTTGGCTCTGATGAGCCACACCTAAGTCACAGATCGACCTTGGAAACTTCCTTCTGAAGCACTTGGCCTGAAAGTGCAGTGAAGTTGGTTTTATGAAGGAAAGTTGAGGTTCTGACATCAAAGTTATTAATAGAACAAGTGTTTTGAATGACAAAAACCCTTGCCAGTGACCATGTCTTTTAAGTCTCATGCTAAGAGGAGGTTTATCGTCAGCACATTTAATAATGAGTGCTCATAAAGGAGAGCCTTTGACGGGGGCCACCTTATCCAGTGCCTGTCACTGAGCCACCAAATGGCCATTCCCCTTCTTTGGGTCTCTATAGATGGGCCTTGGAGACATCACGTTAAGTGAAATAAGCCAGACACAGAAAGACAAATACCGCAGGATTTCACTCATATGTGAAATCTAAAATTAAAATAACAAGAGTTGTATTACAGAAGCAGAAAGTAGAACCGTGGTTACCAGAAATAGGGGAGCCAGACAGAAGGATTGTGGGGTGGATGGGGAGAGGTTGGTTAATGGGTACACAGCGACAACTGGATAGGAGGAAGCAGTTCTGGTGTTTTACTGTATGGTGGGGTGATGATGGTTAACAGTGAGGACTTGTATATTACAAAATGGCTAGACAAGAGCTTTTGAATGTTTTGACCACAAAGAAATGATAAATGTGTGATGGACATGCTTAAACACTCTGGTTTGACCATTGTACAACATATATATGTATCAAAATATCAAACTGAACCCTGTAAACATACACAATTGCAATGTGTCGATGCATTTTAAAACATAAAAAACATTGAAAAGCAGGAGTGTGACTTTGCAAGCTGTAGGTTTACTTTAGCTCTAAAACTCTGAGATAAAGCATTCAGTCTTCCTCAAGCCTGTCGTTGCTTATGATAGACCTTGATCATTTTCTCTGCCTTGTCATTCCTTTATCTTCTGCTGGAGATGATCCTACCCTCTACACCCATGAGGTGGTGATATGGATTCATGTTGGTTTTCAAATGTTTCCATGTCTCCCCACCTCTAGTAAGAGTGTGGCATGATCCTTTTCTTTTCCCTTGTGGTTGAGTAAAGTCAACTGACCAGTTCTTCCTAAAAAAAAATTTAGTTACCAGCTCAAAAGCCTCCAGAGCAATCTTTCTGTCTGGCTTGGTGTCTGACGATGTTCAGGATACTGGCTGCTTAAGTAGCCTGGGTCCCAGAACATGGGTTCAGGGAGAGCAGGGTCCCCAGCTGACCTGTGACAGGTGTGCAGCGTGACGAGGAAATCAACCTTTGTTAAAGCACCAGGGCGATGAGGTCGTTTGATAACGACCTGATAACCTCGCTTACCCAGACTGACGCAGGATGCTCACAGGGCCGCCCTTCATCCGCCACCCTGTACCCTGGCCGCAGATGAGTAATTAAGGCATGGAAATACCCTGTGCAGCTGACCCGATCAGATTCTCTCCTGAGCACCTTAAACTAGAAAGGAAAACCACAGAGCCTGGAGTGCTTTGAAGCTGATTTTCACTAACAGCAGACACGTGAGCTGCTGCTGGGATTCCCTTTCTGGTCCTGGTTCTTACCTTTCTGCAGACCTGCTTTCTCAGCTATTTTTTAAATTCTCAAGTGTGTCCCAATATCTTTCCTGTAAATCCCTGCATTGCTTAAATGATCCAAAGTTGCTTTCTGTTGCTGGCAGCAAGTGGCTTGCCTTGAACCCACTGTGAGGCCTAGCCAGGCCAAACTCACTCGGGATGGTCTGTGGGGGTCAGGGTGAGAGAACTGGACTAAAGAACGTGCACCAAATGCATCTTTGCTCTATTTCAGAATCTCTGTGCCCCACCTGGTTCCAGGACCTTCAGCTAGTTTTTCCAGCCCCCTGCTACAGTGGCAACAAACTCCACATTGATTCTAGGACCTTCCTCTGACAATAAAGAGGAGGTCTCCCTGCGTGTCCAGGCTGTCCTTCCCCAGGCTCTTCTGTGGACTCTGAAACAGGAAACGTTTTCTGGACAGGCACATACATTTTACCCAGAAGCAGAGAGGAATTAGCACCCTGCAGGGCAAACTACTGACCAGTTGAAAAATGGAAACTGGTTGATAAATTCCTCCCCAAATGAAGTGTTCTGAGAAGCATTCCTTTGTACTGTCTTCCAGAGTCTGGCAACAATGAGTGATCGCTGGTGCTTGATTCCAATTACTAATGAGCTTGGTCGTGTATACTCACACCAGCCTCCTTGATTCCCTGACTCACCCCTCCTTTCCCCAGTCCCTGCTCTGGGGGCTGACACCCCCTCAGACGTTAATAGCACATCACCTTTGCTGGCTTCGGGCTCTGTTTTCCAGGAAACGCAGAATGAGCTACTGTTTATGAGTTAGTCAGGAGAAACTGGCACTTCGTCTCTCTTGAATGCCTTTAACGTATCTCACACCGTGGATGGGAAGGTGTAGGAAACTTCAGGAAAACAGAATTACAGCCTATATCTAGATTTATCTGTCACTCGGGGAAAGAAACAGGAATAGGGTTCAGAAGCTGCTGACACTTGTCTACTGATCATGAAGAGAATAAAGGCAAAGTCTGTAACACAAAGTATTCTCCTATTCGGCACGAAGAACATCTTGTTGCTTCTAGGATGGAACTAAAGGTGATTTAGAAGTAACCAGGGAGATAACTCTGTTGCAGTGAATAGAACACTGTGCTTAGATTAAAATACTTGTTCTTCCATTTTGCCTTTTGCAAACCATTTAACCTCACCAAGCATCTCTTCACAATAACGTCGGGAGGTTTAAATGAGATAACGTACTCAAAATCACACAGTGCATAAAAAGCAATCAGAAGAGTGTTGTTGTTCAAGCTAGACTTCTAGTGAAGCATGGTAGAATGTTTACTTATATTTACAGTTGCATGAGTCAGGCTCTCCAGAAAAGCAGAACCAATAGGATGTGTGTGTATATGTATGTGTGTGTGAGTATGTGCATGTTAATATACGTATGTATATATATGTGTGTGCGTGTTCATATGTATGTATATATGCGTGTGCATGTTCGTATATATGTATGTGAGCGTATGTGTGTGTGCTCATTTGTGTGTGAGTATAGTTGGCCCTTTGTATTTTCGAGTTCCACATTTGTGGATTAACCAACCACGGGTGGAAAATATTCAGAAAAGTAAATACAGAGTAATAGTACAACAATAAAAAAGAATACAAGATGTAAAAATACATATAGCAAGTATGGACATAGCATTTACATTGTATTAGGTATTGTAAGTAATCTAGAGATGATTTAAAGTGTGTGATCAGATGTACATAGGTTATATGCAAATATTAAGACTTTTGTATAAGAACTTGAGCATCCTTGGCTTAGCTATTCATGGTGTCCTGGAACCAATCCCCTGTGGATACAGTGGAATGATTTTTTATGTGTGTATGTGTGTATATAAATAATTATTATAAAGAATTGGCTCAAAATTAGCTGGGCGTGGTGGTGCACACCTGTAACCCCAGCTACTCGGGAGGCTGAGGCAGGAGAATCACTTGAACCCAGGAGACAGAGGTTGCAGTGTGCCGAGATCGTGCCATTGCACTCCAGCCTGGGCAAAAAGGGTCAGATTCCATCTCAAAAAATAAATAAATAAAATAAAAGGCTAGTATGATTTCAGAGGCAGGGAAGTCCAAAATCTGCAGCACAAGTCTAGCCAGCAGTGTTCCCTAGTGTCTAGCCGGCAGTGTTCCATTGTGTCTAGCCGGCGGTGTTCCATCGTGTCTAGCCGGCGGTGTTCCGTCGTGTCTAGCTGGCAGTGTTCCGTCGTATCTAGCCAGCGGTGTTCCGTCGTGTCTAGCCGGAGTGTTCCCTAGTGTCTAGCCGGCAGTGTCCCCGTCATGTCTAGCCAGCAGTGTTCCGTCGTGTCTAGCCCGCAGTGTTCCGTAGCGTCATCTTCTGTGGAACTACGATGAATCAGTGTTGCAGGTAACATGCAAAGGCAGTCTGCTGAGAATTCTCCTTCCTTGCAGGAGGCCAATCTTTTTGTTCTATGTAAGCCTTCAACTGATTGGATGAGGCCCACCCACATTATGGAGGGCAATTTGCATTATTCAAAGTTCATCTCATCAGAAAAACACCCTAACAGAAACACTCAGGATAACATTTGACCAAATATCTGGGCACCCTGTGGTCCAGGCAAGTTGACATGCAAAATGAAGCATCATAATAGGAAATGATTATTTCTCAAAAATCCCACCAAACTGGAGAAAACAGTACATAGTCATAGGAGATATTTCAGAAAACTTTGAAAGATGGAAAGTACATTATCATTTGGTAACTAGATTAGCAGAGCAGAGGTAGCTAACTGCCTGCAGGAGGGTGATGGGAGCAAACATTGAAAAAAAATAGAGAAAATAAAAATGCTTGGGACCTGGAGGTTCCTGGTATCTTGGATAGAGCTGAAAACAGGAAGGCAAGTTAAAACTGTATGTAAGAAACATTTTAGACTCCACAGATCCCCTCTCAGCCCTTGCATCCAGTCATCTGTCCCTTAAACTCCCACTGGAAGACTAAAGGTACCTGTCTGGAAAGGGTAAATGAGAAATGTTCTGTCATCGGGACACCTGTCCCAGCTGAGAGACAGGGCGAGGCCCCGGGTTGAGCATGGAGCACAGCTGTAAAGATTCATATATAATAGTGAGATTCTCCCCAGACTACCTTCCTTGTGTAAGCCCCAAATCACTAAGACAGATAGGGAAGGCAATTTATGATTTTATTACAAGCTTCATTGCATTGTTTCACTTTATAACATATTTTGTCTAATGACCTTGTTTTACAGATTAGGGGATGGACATAAAGACCTGCCAGCCATTGATTACCAATACCCATAATTTGTATTCAAGGCATTGAAAATCTTGAAGGGTATTCTGAATCATGGTAAAAACATTGAACTTTAGTTCATATACTTCCCTCTGTTCTAATTATATAAATATTGATGATCCATATATGGAAATAATGTCCTGCACCTCAAACATAAAAATGCAAGATAGTTTTATAACTTTACAAGGGTGCAACCCAATTTCTTTTTCAAGTTTCCAAATGCTGTTCGTTTTCAGGAATGAAATCTGTTACTGTGGGGGCCCCCCTCTCCTTTTTATTTTTGGTTGTGTTTATGCTCTGGGAAACCCCAAAACAGGAGTCCCCAACCCCCAGGCTATGGACCAGTATTGGTTGGTGGCCAGTTAGGAACCGGGCCACACAGCAGAAGGCGAGAGACGGGCAAGCAAGTGAAGCTTCATCTGTATTTACAGCTGCTCCCCATGGCTCACATTATTACTATCCAAGCTCTACCTCCTGTCAGATCAGCGGCGGCGTTAGATTCTCTTGGGAGCACAAACCCTACTGTGCACTGCACATGCGAGGGATCTAGGTTGCACGCTCCTTGTGATAATCTAATGCCTGATGATCTGTTACTGTCTCCACCACCCCCAGATGGAACCATCTCATTGCAGGAAAACAAGCTCAGGGCTCCAACTCCTTCTACATTATGGTGAATTGTATAATTATTTCATTGTATGTTATTATGTAAGAATAATAGAAATAAAGTGCACAATAAATGTAATGCACTTGAATCATCCCAAAACCATCCCGCCACCAGTCTTTGGAAAAATTGTCTTCTACAAAACTGGTCCCTGGTGACAGAAAGGCTGGGTTCTGCTGCCCCAGAACACACTTCCAAAGCATGTGGGGATGGAAATATCTGACTGAATAACTTCTTCATGTAAGTATCTTCTGAGACCCAGGTGTCCATCTGGCTTTAATGCATTGGCTTTGCTGCTCCCAAATCATCAGGATGACCTCTTTAACCCCCACCTACATGGTGAACTGGGTTTTCGGGTCCAGAGGCTCTCGTGGCTACTTCCGCGATACTCCTGGGCACATGAGGATGCTTCCACTGCCTCCCTACCACCCTCGGGCACAAGAAATCTCCAGGATGATATGCAAAGCCCTGTCAAGCTAGTCAAGTCTCTGTCAATTTCTCTCTCTGGATACCCTCCACGTCCCTGGGAACAGATAACAGGGCCCCTCTACTCTCAGATCCTCTCCCTCCTTGGCTCATTCTGGGAAACAGATCCACCAACATCTCTACTTCTCTGCTAACTACCCTCCCTCCCTTTTAGTTTGAGGACTACGTTGTGGACATGGAGCAGCCCTTGTTATTAGGCACCGAGTCTTCCTTCAGATCCTTAGCATTTCCTGTACCTTTGTTCTAGACTTGTGAAAATCGAAAGCTAAGAAGGTCTTTCTCTCCTTTTTTCATTTTCTCCTCTACTTTCTCACATCTCATCCCATGCAATGGCATAATCAACTGTGAATACGTCTGTGTTATTGGTAATTATATGTTATTAAAAGTTATTTCTTTGTAATCTTCAATAATATCAATTGTACTTTCTGAGTGAGTATCCTTGCATGTATCTATACTCATCTCTGAGTGATTATCCTTTCATGTATCTATACTCATCTATATTAACAATAATTGGTGGCAGGATAGGAGGAACCAGAGGTTAGGTTTATAAATCTGGAACTGAATTGAGATGCTCAAGAGGAGGGTAGCAGTGAGCTAGTCTGTTTTCTTTTGGTCATTAACCCTAGCCCTTCTCTAATTAAAGGATTCTCCATAAAGGATGGATCAATCTCATTTGCACTCATGGCTGTGATTTGATTAGCAATGAATGCATAGCTCCCTCTTCTCTTTAAGAATCGTTGGCTCCTCGGGAGTCAGTTACAGCTACTTTCAAACAGGCTAACGGGGAGCAAGATGACAGGCTTCTTCCGTCGTTTCTCTGCTGACCACATTAGGACTACATTTTGGAAAGAGCAGAGAAAATATTATTATGAAGACCAAGCTTCTTGTCTATCAGTGTAACAAAAAGGAAGACTTAGTAATCTTCTTATTGATGAGGATGAACTTATTGTGCTCAATCATGGGGAAAATGTGAAGAGGGCCAATAGATATGAATGTTGATCCTTATTATTCTTCCAGCTCATGCTTATTAATTTCATCCTAACATGATAGGCATGCCCTTAGCATAACAACCCATGCTTTCTCCCTTCTATGGAGGTGGGGGCTGTGGACTCATATGAAAAGGCTTCCTGCCCCATCTTCTATCTCCCGTTTTACTCCCCCCATCCCCCTTAAAACCCATGTATTCTATCCTTCTGATTCCTCGTAGCAAACCTTATGTCCTTCTCCATTCTTCCATTATTGTGAGGTTGGCTTTGACCTTCCCCAGCCTCGCAGCCTCTGCTCAGAACAGAAATCAGGCTTTCTTTCTCTGAACCTCAATAGCCCCATAGCCATTTCCAACCCCTTTTCCCCTAGAGTTTCTCCCCCTTCCGACTCCTCCACCCACACACCATACACAATTCTAGAGGGAAGCAGGGGGATCTTGAGGAGAAACCTGTTGACCATGTGCTGTCAGAATAACTAAATCAAGATTTGTTTGCAAAGAGCTTGGATTCTAATTCCATAGCCTGTGTTCCAACTTTTACAGACATTTTCCATAGCCTTTGTTCTGTTACAAAAGTAATTAAGTTCCTTGAAAGTTGACCCATCCAGTGGAGAGGGAAGAGATGGAGGACTCGGTCTCAGTTTAATAGCTCAGTTTCAGGCAAAAAGACATCTAGAACAAGAAGAAAACAAGCGAGTTGCAAGTATTTGAGATCATTGTAAGGAGGAGCCAAAGGGAAAGATTATAGATAAGATAAATTCCTCTTTAAGAAAGCCTAGTAAAGTGAAGTTGCACCATAATTACTTTTAACCTACAAGCTGCCTCTAGAAATGAACCCCAGGAAGACGAAACCTCATTATTTAACTTAATTCCTCAATAATGAATACATATATTAGCATGCATTAAAATTAGAGCTGCGTAATATTAAAACAAAATAGAATAAATCCTGCAGAGTATTTCTCCAGCCATGCCCCATTGACTGATGGGGAGTTTATAGTTACCTTAAAATCAGAGGATTTAGTCCAGATACCTGCAACTAAAATTCCGTTTGGTGTCTCTCTTTAGTGTAGCCCAGTAGTTCTTTAATATTCATGCCCAGGAAAATCACGTTATTGCTTTGGATACATGAAACCTTCGACACTATACTTTATGGGCAATTTAAGGAAGATTTTAAGAGTAATGAACTTTATGCAATTTCCGCCTTAAGCTCTGACTCTGGGACTGAATCCTCTGGGAAAATGCAACTTCATTATGCAGTAAATAGAGAATCTGGCCCTACCAAATTAACGAGGTCTACACTGAAAGTGTATCCTTGTCATGGGTTACAAATCATTTAGTTGAGGTCAACAACTTAGTAGACTGTCTGCTTTTATTGTGAATGTTAATTACAGAAATGATTCCTGAATATATTATCATGTTTAAAATATTGCAAATAAGGCTACCGCTCCACATCCTGAAACCTTGTACCGTCGTTAGAAATGAACAGCTTCAAACTGCATATCCTTCTAAACCTTTTTCTATACTTTTATACACATTTGTGCACACGTAAAACCTATACCAAATTTTCATGATTTTATTTCAACATAAATGGTTTCCCTCTGTAACTGTTGTTTTGCAACTTATTTTTCTTTTGATCAACAATAATTTTTGAGATCTATGTGTGTGTGTACACAAAGACCTAACTTATCTCTGCTAGCTGCAGTTCAGCTGTGTTAATTAGAATAGTGTAGGTTATGCTTCGATAACCTGTTACTTGAAGTCTCAGTGTCTTAGCACAGCAGAAACCTGTTTATCACACATGTAAAGTTGAGTCTAGGTGGTCAGAGAGGCCCTTCCATGTAGTGACTCAGGTATCTAGGCTTTTCCCTTTTCGAGATGCTCCCACCTCAGTGCATGGCTTCCAGGATTAAACTGGAAGGGAAACAAAGAGGTGAGGAAAAACATTGACTCTCTTGTGAACCTTTCATTTTAAAATAAGTTGAGCTTAAATATACGTCACAAAAATAATGGAATTCTCAGAGTTCCTCTACTAAGCTTCCCTAAATGTTAACATGTTATGTAACCACAATACAATGATCAAAACCAGGAAATAAACATTGATACGAACCTATTAATAAATACAGACCCATTCAAATTCCACCTGTTGTCCCTTTTCTGGCATGCGTGATCCAATCCAGAGCTGCACATTGTGTAGGGTGGCTGCATCTGCTTAGTCTCTCTCAGTCCAGAATAATTTCTTACACTCTTAGTTTTCTATGGCCTTGTCTTCATTGATGTATTGATTGACAGAGATGAGGTCTTGCTATGTTGTACAGGCTGGACTTAAACTTCTGGGCTCAAGTCATCCTCCCTCCTTAATCTCCTGAATAGCTGGGACTGCAGGCAGTTGCTAGACCCCTGACCTTATCATATTTAGTTAGCACTAACCAATGAGTTAGTATATTACCCCTCAATTTGACTTTGGTTAATATTTTTTGTGATTGAAGTCCAGTTGTGCTTTTTGGATTTTTCCGTTGCAGCAAGGACAATTAACATTAGTTCTTTTTGCTTTTCCTTTTTTTATTGAAATGGAGTTTCACTCTTGTCACCCGGGCTGGAGGTTGCAACTAGGCTCACTGCAACCTCCGCCTCCCAGGTTCAAGTGATTCTCCTGCCTCAGCCTTCTGAGTAGCTGGAATTACAGGCGCCTGCCACCACACCCAGCTAATTTTGTATTTTTAATAGAGACGGGGTTTCACCATGTTGGCCAGGCTAGTCTTGAACTCCTGAACTCAGGTGATCCACCTGCCTCGGCCTCCCAAAGTGCTGGGATTACAGGTGTGAGCCATGGTTCCTGACCAGGACAATTAACATTAGTTCTACCTTTTCAACAAAATCTCAAGTACACAATACATTACTGTTAACTGAAGGCGCAAGGTTTTATGAATCTCTCGAATTTTTTCACTTTACATAACTTAAACTCTATGCCTATTGAGCAACATCTACCCATTCCCCCCAATACCCCCATCCCTGGCACCCACCATTCTACTGTCTGCTTCTATGAGTTTGACTGTTTTAGAGACCTCCCTTCATAGGAGGTCTCTAAAATAGTACAGTACAAATCATACAGTATTTGTCCTTTGTGACTGGCTTATCTGACTTAGCATAATGTCCTTAAGGTTTCTTCACGTTGTCACATGTTGCAGAATTTTCTTCTTTATTAGGCTGAAGCATATCCCATTGTGTGTATGTACTACTCTTTCTTCATCCACTCATTCACTGATGGACATTTAGGTTGTTTCCATGCCTTGGCTATTGTGAACATTCTGCAGCAAACAGGGGGAGTGCTAGTATCTCTCCCAGATCCTGATTTCCATTATTTTGGATAAATACCTAGCAGTTCTATTTGTAATCCTTTTGAGGAACCTCCTTACTGTTTTTGCATAGCAGCTGCACCATTTTGCATTCTTACCAAGAGTGTACAAGGGATCCAATTTCTCCAAATGCTTCTCAACACTTGCTGTCTTTGTCTTCATAATAATAACCATCCTAACAGGCATGAGATGATATATCACTGTGGTTTTGATTTGCATTTCTTTGATGATTAGAGACATTGAGCACCTTTTCATATACCTGTTGGCCGTTTGTATGTCTTCTTTGGAGAAATGTCTATTTAAATCTTTAACCCATTTTAAAATTGGGTTCTTAGTGGTTTGTTGTTGTTGTTGCTATTGAGCTGTACGAGTTTCTCATTTTAGGAATTAACCCTGTATCAGATATATGGCCTGCAAATATTTTCTCCTGTTTCATAGATTGCCTTCTTACTCTGTTTATTTTTCTTCTTGCTGTGCAGAAGCTTTTCAGCTTGATGCAGTACCACTTGTCTGTTTTTGCTTTTATTGCCTCTGCTTTTGGTGTCATATTTATGAAATCATTGTTGAGACCAATGTCATGGAGCTTTTCCCCTATTTAACTACTTAACACATTTTGAGTTGATGATTATCTTGCATGGTGCAAGATAATGGTCCAATTTAATTCTTTTGCATGTGGATATCCAGGTTTAAAAAACTTATGTGAAACCACAGAGGACACCAAATAGTCAAAACAATCTTGAGAAAGAAGAACAAAGCTAGAGGCATCACACTTCCCGATTTCATAATATATTACACTGCTACAGTGCTTAAAACTGTATGTCTCTGGCATGAAGATGGATACATAGACCAATGCAACAGAACAAAGAGTCCAGAAATAAATAACACACATGTACAGTGAACTGTTTTTTGATAAGGGTGTCAAAAATACCAATGGGAAATGGAGAGTCTCTTCACCAAATGGTGCCAGGAAAAGTAGATATAGCCACACACAAAAGATCAACCTTTTTTGACATGAATACCATGGAAGTTTTGCTGGGCAGTTCTCAGTGCCTCAGATCAAAAGGAATATGATGCTGATATGTCCTGTTACAGGTGATGTTAACTTGGAGCATTTGGTTCAGGTGCTGTCTGCTAGATTTCTCCACTATAAGGTTCCTACTTTCCCTATGCGTTAAATAAATGTGGAGATACTAGGTTGGTGCAAAAGTAATTAAAATAATTGTAAAAGTAATGGCAAAACCTGCAACTACTTTTGCACTAACCTAATGCTTTGAGGCTATGTAAATATCCTATTAATTGCCATATTTTGCCCACAAATTTTAGCATCTATTGATGATTCTTGTCCAAAGCAGATACTGCTGTGCTGTTTGCCAAGTGGTGATTTTTTATTACCATCATTCCCTTCCTGTTTATTAATTGGAATTAATTGACATTTTCAATTCTGTGCTTACATCAGCTCTGAACTCATGGATATTTGTTTTATGCCGTGGATTATAGAGCATTACTACCATTATTTATTTTCTTCCTCAAAGTGTCCCGGATTCATCAGTTGATAGCACTTCAAGTCATCTCCCACCACCATTCTTTTTTTGAGCACTTTCCTTGTTTTGTGCTGTAAGAGGTCCCGGCTTATCACATACATTTTCTGTTTTAGGCTGGATCAGCCATTACTCAAAAAAATCCCCTGGCCCCTTTTCCCTTTTTTTTTTTTTTTTTTTTTTTTTTTTGGATAGAGTCTCACTCTGTTGCCCAGGCTGGAGTACAGTGGAGTGATCTCGGCTCACTGCAACCACCTCCACCTCCCAAGTTCAAGTGATTCTCATGCCTCAGCTTTCCAAGTAGCTGGGATTACAGGCATGCGCCACCACGCCCGACTAATTTTTGTATTTTTAGTGGAGACGGGGTTTTACCATGTTGGCCAGGCTGATCTCAAACTCCCAGCCTCGAGCCATCCACCTGCCTTGGCCTCCCAACGTTCTGGGATTAGAGGCATAAGCCACCATGCCTGGCCCCCTGGCTCCTTTTATTGGCCAATGTTATTTAGACTTTAAGGTCTAGATGCTAAGGTCACACATTTGCTCTTAATGGTTTCTGAACAGAAATGATATGTCAAGACTTGCTTACATTCCCGATTGTCCGGAGCTCCAGCACATGTTCCCAAGCTAAGAATGAGAGAGGCTGAGAAATCTTATTTTTCTAGGTGCCCATGAAGAGGCAAACAGTGATGAACACATAGCATTGTCACTTCTGCAACAGAATCCCACAGTGTTATTACCTTTCTGTTTATTTAGCCATATACTGTGTTCTTAATTTTTCATGCCTAAAAACAACCCTACAATGTACTCATTTGAACCTGTCTCCTTGGTCACAATCCCAGTAGACTGCCCATACCCAGCATCCTTAAAACATATCTCAGCTGAACTATAAGAAGATGAGGACAGCTTCAGATATAGCCATGGTGATATGTTTTCTGAATTTTATTAAACACCATACGTGAAACACCAATGCCCACGTATATTTTGAGTTCTGTACTCCTTCTGCTTTGCCGTCAGCTATTTTTCCTATAATGATCTAAAGTAGATTGTGGCAGGCTGGTATGTCTGAAACTCAAATTCTAGTTGTTTTATTTTTAGTTTCACTTCCTTCCTAATGAACCTAAAACTAGAGAAACTTTCTTTCCAGAATTGGACACTGAGGAGGTTGGTTGCCACAGCCTTCTGTATACTGTTCATCTAAAATAAATCTTTCTTGTTAGCAAGAAGAAAATTGTGGATTTAATAGGATATTTTTTTTAAAAAAGCATCTTATCTGAATCAATAGAAATGTGGGGCTGTGAGAAGTAGTTAATAAAGTTGTATCATGCCAACACACTGTGACTAAGCAAATCTAGATTGGAAGACTCATCTCTGACAACAGGTCGTGATGGACTGATGGGGGAAGCAGAATGGAGAAACACTCGGAGTGAGAAGAGTGGTGTGGATTGAAATTACATATTTTACAGTGATGGAGGGAGGAAAAAAAAGTTACTTTTCACACCTGTATTTTAGGCAGCTTGATTTAAATGTAAATGGCTGTGCCTTATCAAAATAGAAACTTATTTGAAAAAACAATGATGAAAGTAAATTTTAGTCATTCCACTTTTAGTATAATATTTTTTCCCTAGTCAAGTAATGCACCAATGGTAGCTGGTCTGGGAGTGGTTATCCCATTTCTGGGATGATAATGGGAGCCTCTCTCTCCTCTCTCTCGCTCTCGCTCTGTCTCTCTCTTTTTTTTTTTTTTTTTTTTTTGAGACAGACTCTCACTCTGTCACCCAGGCTGGAGTGCAATGGCATGATCTCGGCTCACTGCAACCTCCGCCTCCTGGGTCCAAGCGATTTTCCTGCCTCAGCCTCCTGAGTCGCTGGGATTACAGGCACGTACCACCATGCCCAGCTAATTTTTTTTGTACTTTTAGTAGAGATGGGGCTTCACCATATTGGCTGGGCTGGTCTTGAATTCCTGACTTCAAGCAATCCACCCACCTTGGCCTCCCAAAGTGCTGGGATGACAGGCGTGAGCCACCACGCCCAGCCTAGAGCCTCTCTCTCATCTTCCTGTTCATTTGCTTCTGTGTGGTGGTCCCAATCTTGGATTGCAGCACTAGCTGTCCTTCCTATACAAAGGGCCACATGCCCTCTTGGGGATGTTGACTCAGTGGCATGGATAAAAAACCTCCATTTCTTTTGTAGATATAACTTATTGAGGTGAAAGTCAAATAACGTCAAATTAACATTGAAGAGAACAACTCAGTGGCATTCAGCACATTCACAATGCTGTGTAAACATCTCTCTCCAAAACGTGTCCATCACTCCACAGTACAGCCATGTACCCCTCAGCAGTCTTTCCTCACTCCTTCCTCTTACCTCGGCAACCACTAATCTAACTTCAGTCTCTACGGATTTATTTATTCCAGATATTTCCTATAAATTGAATCACACAATATGCAACCTTTTGTGTCTGGTTTCTTTCACTTGCCGTAATAATATCCTTGAGGTTCATCCATGCTGTAGCACGTATTAACACTTAATTCCTTTTTAATGGCTGAATAATATTCCATTGTATTTATATGCTATATTTTGTTAATCTGTGCATCCATTGATAGGCATTTGGATTGTTTTCACCCTTGCCTATTGTACATAGTCCTGCCATGAACATATATATACAGGTATTTGTTTGAATACCTGTTTTCAGTTATTCAGGGCATATACCTTGTCATGGAATTGTGGGGACAAATACAAATCTATATTCCATTCCATCTTAAACTGAAGGCCAGTGTGGCAAATGTCATGGTTTCGTGGTCAAAGAATCCTCAACCTACAAGTTTGTTCAGAGACGTCACTAGAAGTTAAAGAATTGTTTTAGCTAAATGTTACTGACTGCCTTACAACGACTCTTATTATTCTTGCATGATTCTGTAGGTTGACTGAGACAAACTGAGTGGTTTTCTGTTTCAGATGATGCAGATGGGTCTTCAGGCATCTGGGGACTAGATTAGGCCGAAATGTTCCCGATGGTCTAAAGGCCTCATGTGCACATCCAGCTGCTGGCTGCCAGCTGTGAGCTGAGCCAAGGCTGCACAGGAAAGCCTCGTCCTCTGTCAGGTGCCTCCCACACGACTGGATTCTAACAATGAGTTTCAAGAATAAGAAAGAAGCTGCTCATCGGCTTAAGGTTTTGAATGTCACTCCCAGTGCTTTCCATTGGTCAAATGATCATGGGCAGGTTCATATTTAAGGGGCTGGGGGGAAATTAGCTCCTCCCCCACAGTATGCATGTACGCAGAGAGGAGGAATTGTTGGAGGCTGTGTTTGGAGGCTCACTACCACCAGAGGCACAGTGTCAGGGAGAGAACAGAAGCACTTGGACAAAAGGCCTCTGTCTTAGGGCAGTGGACATTCTCATCTTATATATCGGCCTGAGAGTGTTGGAGTATAGGAGCCCTGCTACCTAATAATCTACAGTCACGTGCCTCACCTGCGCTATCTCCCCATCATGTCGAAGGGAGGACAATTCCATTTTCAAAGACATATCTTGAAAATCATTCAGTACTTTGGGGGAAAAAAATTAAGTAGAGATATGCTTTTATATTTATGCAAGCATGAGAAAACATTTAGGAGATAAGAGTTTAAAAATAGCTAATATAAGGCCGGGTGTGGTGGCTCATGCCTGTAATTTCAGCACTTTGGGAGGCCAAGGTGGGAGGATCACCTGAGGTCAGAAGTTTGAGACCAGCCTGGCCAACATAGTGAAATTACTAAAAGTACAAAAATTAGCTGGGCATGGTAGCATGCAGCTGTCATCCCAGCTACTGGGGAGACTGAGGCAGGAGAATCATTTCAACCTGAGAAGCAGAGGTTGCAGTGAGAAGGTCAAAGGTAATTTCTACAAGAGTCACTCTTTTTTTGTTGTCATCACTGCTGAATGCCCAGAGCCAAGAAGAATGCCTAGTTTATCGTAGATGCTCAGTAAGTGGTTGTTTGATTCCTGAATGCCCAAATGAAAAATTAAATGGATGAGTGAATGAGTGAATGAATGAATGAATGAATGAATGAGTCGGTGAATGACAGATCTATAGGTATCAGCTCCTGCCTGGCACATCCCCTCGGACATCTAGTATAAGTAGAGCCTCTGAGAAGACTTGGGAATCAGAAGTTCTTTATCCTGCTGTATCCAGAAAACTCATGCATTCTGGAACAGGTGACCAGAAATGCAGACATGATGCCCACAAGACTTTACTGACCAAAGTGCATTCATCTGGCCCCCCCAAGTGAGAAAAGCATCACCAGTCCAGCAATCACAGTTGAGATTCTTTCTTTTTCATTGCCCGTGCTTTTGGCCATGCCCTCCAATAGATTATCATGATTTGAAGTGCTCTCGAGGTCTCCTGGGTACAACCATCATCTCAGTAACTCAGATATGCAAGAAATGTAAATCTCTCTGGAGTTTTCTAATTTTCAACTTAATTTCCATTTTCACCTACATTCCACCTACCTCCCAGATGATCCAAAATCCAAACTCACACTTGCCTCAGGATTGAATATAAACTCAGTGCAGTTTTCTTATTGCTACACATTGAGGTCAGGAGTGGGTCGCCAGATCTCCAGGAAAATAATTCGTTCCACCTGGTCTTCGGTTGTTAGCCTGCCCAGATCATAGCTGGTGTTCATCTGGACCTCAGATGTGTGGCATCTACAGATGTGAGGGCTTTCACTGCTATGCCGTTGGGAGCTGCAGGAGACTCTGGATCTGTCCCCAACCTCACTTTCATGCAGATATTTTTTTATGTGCTCAGCTGCTGTCTTCCAGGGGTACTATGAACCTTGTCAGCAACCAGGCTCTGCCTGGGTTGGAACTGAGGGGAGGGATAAGCTCCCTCTGCTCTCATATTCAAGACAAGTAGTAGCTGTACTACTTGTCTCATAGACAAGTAGTAGCTGCCTTCTCAGCAAACCTCAGTGTTTCCTCACTCTTATCTCATCTCTTGGTTGTGGATGTTGTAGCTCTGACTTCATCTTAGGTTGGGTTTTGGAGGAGTGGAGGCTGCCATGAGGTTTCTTGTGGAAGGGAATGATGGAGGGAGTATTCTCGGGAGAAACCTATAAGGAGAGAAGGAAGGGAATCAGGCAAGGCAGGAAACCAGGCAATGGAGTGGGTTCACGGAGGTCTAGCCTCCACCAACCCCAAAGGGAGGGCTGGAGCATAGATACGATCACTGAGTTGAGCCCCCTTTAGGAAAGACACCTGGTCTTTTGTTTTCCTTTCAGCCAGGCTTTGGCAGTAGTTTGGGGAGGTTTGAGGGAGGGCATAACCTCCCAGGTAATACCAGGAGAAACAGCTTCCACTGGCCAAAGGCAGGTCTTGGCCTTTGGCCAATGGGAACTGGGAGCTGTTATCATCCAGCCTTCACAGTGGATGCAGAGAGGGTGGGGAAGAATTAATTGTACTGTTTATGCAATAATAGAGGATCACCGAATACATATAAGCAGTGTGGTCTACTATGGGGGCGTCAAGAAGATTCCTTCTGGTCTCCATGAGTTTATGATGTAGATTAACCATATTATGCCAAAGAATGCAAAACAAATGCCTCTCCGTCAACAGAATTCACGAACAAGTCTCCGGGGTGTCAGGACATAACCACAAGCAGCCTTGGCAGGAACTCTGCTCAGCGGACTTCTCATTTTCTTTCTTTCTTTTTTTTTTTAAAGATGTTTATTGATTGACGTAAAAAAACAAAACAAACAAACAAAACTGAAACATAGAAGTGCTGCAGTTGTGTGAGTGTTCACATCCTGACAAGACGCAGGTTACAAGTGACACCTTCCTGGTTAAGATTATAAATCTGAAATGGGGGTAGGATAAAGTAGGGATCAGGACAGGATGGGGCATCTGTTGGGTTTGTATTCAGTGAAAGACAAAGCTCTTAATTGTTGACCTGCCTTCATGACAGGTCCGTTTCTCTGAGAATAGAGTATGGTGAAGACGATTGCTATCCTGAGTTATTTTCTGATTAGCAAAGAAGGCCTGGTTGGTCTATAGAAGTAAGAAGAATCTCAGAAAGTGGCCTTATTTCTAGGGGTTTCATATTCACCAGAGAAAGGAGTGAAGAGTACAGATGGCCCACATTTTAAGAAAATAAATTTCCAAACATTTTGGAGAAAATGACCTTAGATGTTACCAGCCCACCAAGAGACCTAGGAAATTCCAAAAGTTGACATCATACTAGAATCCTGTATTAGGTTTCTCTAGAAAAACAAAACCAATAGGATATATGTTTGTGTGTATATGTATTATATATATGATAGATAATAGAAGATAGATAGATAGATGGAGAAATGGGTGGATGAATAGATGAAATGGATAATTAGGTAGATATATAAGCTAAGATAGAAGATAGTGGACAGATGATTGATAGATGATAGATAGATAGATAGATAGATAGATAGATAGATAGATAGATAGATACATAGATATCATAAAGAAATGGCTTACATACTTATGGAGGCTGAGAAATCCCAAAATATGCAGTCACTAACCTGGAGACCCATAAGAGCTAATAATATAGTTCCTGATTTCTCACTTTCTGCGGTAGAGTAAGGAAGGTGCTTTTGACTTAGTAAAGGTCCTAAGGAAAATCTGTTCTATAAGGAAACAATCATCTGATTTTCATTTATTTGTTTTGGAAAAAAAGCAAATCTCATAAATCCACTGCAAGCACTGTGTGTAATTATATTGTTTTAAATTGTATCTGCAATAATCAGCCCGTTTTGTGCATTCCCAGGGTAAATGTATGTGTCATGGATATTGCACATGTTTTATAGATCAGAATCTTTATGTTAAGATTATTCCACAAGTCTTTCACTCCTTTTATGAAATGTCTAGTTACAAATTAGAGGGATGAAGAGAGTACTTAAAGAATTCAACAAGATGGCACTCATGGTTTCTCTCTCTCCTATACTATGTGTATTTCACTTTATTTCCTCAATATTCAGCTACATTGTTAGGCCTTAATTAGAACATTAAATACTATAGTTTCCCTTTATGAAGCCAGCGGGGTTTTCTTTGCTGTGAAATGAGTGATTCAATTACCCTCCTACTAATGGATAAAGTGTAATTAACATTGTCTTGAGGCTAATTTTCATTTACGCTGCCATTCCTTATAAGCCGAACATCATTCTCTGGAAAAGTCAATGTGTCACTTTTATTAGCCTAGTTTGCACTTTAACACCAAGAAAATTAATTCAGCCACATTAACGTACTTAACTTCAGATACAATGGAATTATCTGACTCAGTCCTTTATGAAGTCATGTCATTTAGAAGTGAATTGCATGGGGCTGCGTAAAAAAATGAGATCACCATCGGATGCTTGTGCTGTTACTGATTTTTCTAAGTTGTGTAGCAGTGCTGGGGAGAAGAATGAACAGATTCCAAGTTTTCAATCGTGAGATCTAGAGCTCCACATTGGAGGATGCTGGGATTGCCAATGGATGTATTCCCTTAAAGGATTCACTCTAATTCATTACCAAATCTCTCTACTGAATGATTGTGTAGGTTTTTTTATTTTATACCCCCCCCCAAAAAAATCAAGTTAAGGAAATAAAATATTAAAGAATATTGCTATTAGAGAATTCTTGGACTCCTTTTCCAAAGACTGTAAAACGTGGCTTCCTACTTCTGTTCCAAGTTTCAGTTCTCTCCTAAATAAGTAAAAAGTCCTCATTCTCAAAAAATTCTTTAGGAAGAAGAGGAAGTAGAAAAAAAGAATCCTGGCCGGGCGCGGTGGCTCAAGCCTGTAATCCCAGCACTCTGGGAGGCCGAGACGGGCGGATCACGAGGTCAGGAGATCGAGACCATCCTGGCTAACACGGTGAAACCCCGTCTCTACTAAAAATACAAAAAACTAGCCGGGCGAGGTGGCGGGCGCCTGTAGTCCCAGCTACTCGGGAGGCTGAGGCAGGAGAATGGCGGGAACCCGGGAGGCGGAGCTTGCAGTGAGCTGAGATCCGGCCACTGCACTCCAGCCCGGGCTACAGAGCAAAGACTCCGTCTCAAAAAAAAAAAAAAAAAAAAAAAAAGAATCCTTTCCACAAAATTCAGTATTTTGCCAAGGTCCATTAGAGTTACACTTACTAAATGTGTTACCACTCCACTGAAGTTTAGGCACTGACTGTTATCCTCCAAGAGAAAATCCTATTTCCTATGTGTGTTTCTTAAACATTAATTAGACAATATTAACTTTTCCCTTTAAATTGAAAACTACAGACTGCTGTCCCATGAGTCAGAAGTGTTGTATTTGGGCTACACAGGTTCTTTTTGTGTGTTTTGTTTTGTTTTTAATTAAATTCCGTGGCTAAATTTAACATGAGAAAATTTTACATAAAGTTCTGCATTTCTGAGTTCTCTTACGAAACTAGAAACTGCCACACTGGCTAGAATCCTGCTTGATACCAACCACCTGAAGCTTAGAGGAGCGTCCCCATTCAGATTATAATTTGCATTTGGCCTCAGGACCTACCCAACCCACTTCATTCTTGGCCCCATTCAGGCCTGTGTCTGTGACTTTTGATCCAAAGAAGAAGAAGAAAATGGTATCTAAATATTGCCCCCAAATTAAGCTAGCTGTTAACACCCATGACACATATCCTGTCTCCTGCTAATTTCTCTGCATTTCTTTTATCCTCTGGACAGTTTGGGACCCGTTTAGTGGTTTCCTTAAAGGAAAAGGAAGCTTGATCCCTTTTAACAGGCAAAATTGCCTTTATTCCTCCCAGAGCCAAAGCCCACAGAAGTTCTTAATGTTGGAGGGATCTCATTTAAACAGCAGTCATTTCATGTGTCCTAAAGCGGAATTCAAGCATAGTCAAATGGCTTCTTGGCCCTAAACAGTCAAGAGTTCTGTCCTCTCCTCCTGAAACCAAGCCTGGCTGAGACCCGGATGGGGGTTAAGATGGAGCCTTGCCGTGCATGACATGAGATAAGATCACGGTGGCTTCTTTCTGAACCAGATTTTTCGTTGACCTTCCAGATGTCCCCAGCAGCTACATAACAGTATGACCTAGGAGAGCCTGGGCTGTATATGTTCACTGTGGTCTATGTTTCATGTGCACGGTGACCCAATTACCACTGGGTAATTCCCAGGCCAGGAAATGATTGCCCCCTGGGTCTCCCTTGCCCAGCACCTAGGAAGTCCATCACTGCGATATGAACTTGACTGCTGCATTTCTCAGGCCACAGGGAACACCCAAATCAATGCACGTTTATCATTTCCTTTGGAGATGGGAGCCTGAAGCTTATGGAAAGGGTGAACAGTTAGAACTGGGCCCTAGCTGGCTGAAGACCAGCTCTGTCTTTGGGAAGACTCATCCTTTGCCCAGTCCTTTTCTGCTGATTCCTGGCTTGGTTCTGGGCTCTCTGATCTCTCACTCAAGCTTGGAGTTTCTCATTGCAAAAGAAACATGGGCAACCAGAAGACTGATGGTCATTTAGGACATTTGCTGCTCTCTGTATAGCGAGTGGAGTTTTAAAAGATGCCGTGAGATGAACCAGGGAGTTCTTAAGCCTAAGGAACCATCCTCAGGCTTGGTCAGTATTTTCCAAAGTTGATCATATTCACATCATGAGTGTCACTAGAGGACATAGGAGAGGCTTCGGGAGAATCTATGAGGCTTGAGGCTTCCTGGAAAAGTTGGGTTTTTTCTTCATATGATATGATTCTGATAAGAAGAACACAATACTGGCAATTAAAAACAATTTAGATGCTTAATTTGTTGATAACTTTCAAACGCAATCTTTTAAAATTTTAAATGAGCAACTTTGGTTTGCATGACTGAGCACAACTTTTAAATATCTGGCTTTATTCTTGAAATGACTACATCAAATCATTTTTAACCATTCCTCCAAATTCCTGGCAGCATCGATGAGTAAGGGATAAAGAATTTTAAAAATCATTTGTACAAGCATTCAAAACTGGACAGCCGTTGAAATGGTCTCCTTTTCTTTCCTCGACACATTTAATGTTGGAATTCTTTGTGGCTGTAAGAGTAGATCTCTATGTGAATACAACTTTTTCATATCAAACATTTCAAAATAAAGTTGAAGCCTTAATTTGACACAAATACCTCTAAGTCTGGATCTCATTGTTGAGGAAAATACATCTCTTATTCTAAAGAGACTCAGACACACAAGAACAAATATCTTTAGTGAGAAAAAATAAAAGGAAAAAGCCAGGCTTGTTTCCATAGTTTTTGTTCTACACACACCTACTGTTCTCTCCCACACCCAAGTTCTAAGACTCTGAAATTCACCTTTATATTATTAAGCTCCCTTTGTGCTGGTCCATTTATGCTGGCTTTGGAAGCCCTAGCCTTTGGTCAGACTTAGAATCTCCTGCAAGACTTGGGTTATTTTCTTGCTTTAAAGTCTTAGGCAGCGGGATTCTGACAGACACAGCAGCCAGTCACGAAGGGCACCTGGCGCGGACACATTGAGACACATTCGAGTGAATAGCAATGGTTTTGATTTTGCATAATGAGGCATGATGTACCCAGAGCATTTTGCGTAATGTAAGAACAATAAATCCTTTGGCCTTGTCATTAATTCTCAGGGCTGTGCATTAGGTAAACAAATTGCATGTCATTATACTTTAAAAGTTTGCAGGAAACGAGGAGGCAAGGATTCTGTTATTGTACTTTTTAAACAATAAACACTTAGTAATTGTTTAAAACTATCGGTGTAAGTGGGCTGTGATTCACTTGTATTTTCCTCTTTCTCTGGTGCTGAGAGGAAACACAAAAAGCCACCTCCATGAAGTGGCTGCATGCCTGGAACTGATAAATGTATCACACGCCTGCACGACTTTATCTGGGAAACAGACTTTGATAGCTTGCTAGGATTTAGGTCAGTGGATAATTCCACGCAAACAGCAAATCTTAATGCTATTGACAAAGAAAGGGACACAAATAACTGACAAATTCCATAAATCCCCGGCTTATAAGTAGCTCTCTTTCACAGATTTATTGTAAGTGTCCTTGAAAGCTATCTGAGAAAAAAAACGGCACTCTCTCCACGCTTTGACAGTGTAACGTTCAGAGTTGCCGATAACTGAGTTTCCCATAAAAGCTGCTATTGAAGAAAATGGTGCCTTGGGTGGCAAGTATTTTATCTTTGGGTAATAATACAAAGAGAAATCTCATGTGGAAGAATGATCAATGAGTTACATAAGTACCATTTTCCCAAGTGGACAAATCCTTGGCAATTTCCTTTAGGGGTTAGGGAGGGTGGACGATGAAATATAGTTTGGGGGAAGAACCTGGCTATCATGTGTTAATATTGGAAGACCTGCTTCTGTCTTGAGAAAACAGACAAACAAACAAACCTGTGCATCCACCTGCCTAGAAAGCAGACTGCGGGATAAGAGATTGAACTCCTGCTAAACATGCCTGGACTGAAGCATGGCTCACACTGTTCCTATCTACACGATCACTCTTGATTTCCAACTCGCCCTCACAGCCCTCTAGGCTGGCTTGGTGGGGTCACTCTAGAAGGTGTCTGAAAATGTCAAGACCCCAAACGAAGCAACCTTATTCTCTCTTATTTCTTGGACCTGCTCTTATTCTCTCTTTTTTTTCCGGGACACTTCTAGATGGTGCTCCTCCACGCAGGTGAGATCCCCGCTTTCAGGCATTGCTTTAGCAACTCATGCGGGACCCGGGCCTGGGAGAAGTCAGAAAGTGATTGTGGAACAAACATGGAATGCAGGCGGCCCTGACCTTGCTCTCCTTGTTCCACCATCCCCTGAACTGTGGTGTCTGGGCTGCCGGGTATCCGTCTAGAATGACTTATTTTGTGTGTCTCAGCTCCAGGGGATGTGAAGTTTTCTGAGCATGTAGTTTGTGTTTTTAGTTTCTTTTCGGAGTTAGCAAGAGACATAGAAATATGTCTCTACTAGAGAGTGAATCGATGTGTCATTCTTTCATCACAGCAGCATTACCCAAATTTTAATTATTCAAGTATAAGTCTCATGATTTGGGGTAGTTCTATGTTCCTATTTCTGTTATAAACTTAGTGCTCTTTTTTTTTTTTTTTTGAGACAGAGTCTTGCTCTGTTGCCCAGGCTGGAGTGCAGTGGCACGATCTCGGCTCACTGCAAGCTCCACCTCCCGGGTTCACACCATTCTCCTACCTCAGCCTCCCGAGTAGCTGGGACTGCAGGCACCCAGTGCCACACCCAGCTTATTTTTTGTGTTTTTAGTAGAGATGAGGTTTCACCGTGTTAGCCAGGATGGTCTTGATCTCCTGACCTCGTGATCCGCCCACCTCGGCCTCCCAAAGTGTTGGGATTACAGGCGTGAGCCACTGCGCCTGGCCAGTGCTCTTCTTTAAATAGTCTTGACTTATTTTTATTATTTTATTTTATTTTATTATTTTATATTTTTTAGAGACTGAGTTTTGCTTTGTCACCCAGGCTGGAGTACAGTGGTTCAATCATGGCTCACTACAGCAATTGAACTCTTGGGCTCAAGTGATCTTTCTGCTCAGTCTCCCAATTAGCTGGGGTGACAGGTGTGTGCCGCCATACCTGGATAATTGTTTAATTGTTTTTGCAAAGGTGAGGGTCTCACACTGTTGACCAGGCTAGTCTTGAACTCCTGGCCTCAAGGAATCTTCCCAACTCTGCCTCCCAAAGCATTAGGATTACAGGCATGAGCCACTGCATCTGGCCAATGGACTCAACTTTTAATTTAATAAATATATTTCCAAAGATATTTTACACCACTTTCATTATTGTTATCATTTGTAGTAAAATAATTGTTAAAATAAATATATTATGAAACAATTCCAGAGCATCTTCTTGCCAGGAAAAGGCCCACTGCTCTTTGTTTAAAAAAACAACAACAAAAAAAGGTGAGGAAGTAGGATTGGTAGGATGAGCAGTGTTTAAATAGCTGTGAGGCCGTATGGGCACCAGACTGATACCATCTCTGTGAAAGACTCAGAACCATGGCTGAAATGGGGGAAGGAAGACCGGTACCTCGCCATGTATCTCAGTGCTAGTTTAATGCGCTATCCATGTGCTAAGTAAAGTCGCTTCTAATTCTATTTGCTGACGAACTCTAGTCCCAAGAATGCTGCTGCAGGGACTCCATACATCAGAACACACGTTGTTCTGGCCTATCCGCTGAAGGACCGGCAGGTTTGAGAAAAGAGCCCTCGTTGGATGGAGACACGGGGGGAGCAGAGACTCTCCCAGTTCCTTTTAACTCTCATGCCCATAAGACTTCCGGCATCGTCTCAGCTCCGTATTTTTTTAGAGCAAATCTGATAATTTAATCTTTTTTTCCTACAACTATGAAACTCACATCCGAGAGAATGTATCTTCTTAACTGCGGGAAGTATAGGATATGTCTAAATTAGTGGTATTTTCACATACCTGCAAGCAGCAACATAAGAACATATCGACTCCTGAATTAGAAATCAGATGCAAATACTCTTCTGTTTTTTTCAACTTTTGTTTAAGTTCAGGGGATACATGTGCAGGTTTGTTACATGCATGTATTGTGTGATGCTGAGGTTTGGGGTACAATTGATCCCATCATCCAGGAAGTGAACACAGCACCCAATAGGCAGTTTGTCCTCCCTACCTCCCCATTCGACTATTCCCCAGTCTCTACTGTTCCCATCTTTATGTCCACGGGCACCCGGTGATTAGCTCCCGCTTATGAATGAGAACATTAGGTAACTGGTTTTTCATTCGTGCATTAAATGGCTTAGGGTAATGACCTCCAGCTGCATCCATGTCGCTGCAAAGGACATGATTCCGTTCTTTATTATGGCTGCATAATATTCCATTGTGGGTATGCCCAACATTTTCTTTATCCAGGTCCACCGTGGCTGGGCACCCAGGTTGATTCCGTCTCTTTGCTATTGTGAGTAGTGCCGCAGTGAATGTATGAGTTCATGTGTTTTTCTGACAGACTGGTTTATTTTCCTTTCGGTATATACTCAGCAGTGGGATTGCTGGACCAAGTGGTAGTTCCGTTTTAAGTTCCTTAAGTTCTTTGAGAAATCTTCAAACTTCTTTCCACAGTGCTTGACAAATTAATTGACATTTCCACCAACAATGAATAAGCATTCTCTTTGCTCCACAGCTTCACCAGCATCTGTTATTCTTTTGCTTGTCTTTTGTTTTGTTTGTTTTGTTTTGTGGATTTTTTTTTTTTTTTTTTTTTTTTAAGACAGAATCTCACTCTGTCACCCAGGCTGGAGTGCAGGGGTGCAATCTCGGCTCACTGCAACCTGCACCTCCCAGGTTCAACTGACTCTCGTGCCTCAGTCTCCCAAGTAGCTGGGATTACAGGCATATGCCACCACGCCCAGCTAATTTTTGTATTTTTAATAGAGAAAAGGTTTCACTGTGTTGGCCAGGGTGGTCTTGAACTCCTGACCTCAAGTGATCCACCCACCTTGGCCTCCCAAAGTGCTGGGATTACAGGCATGCACCACCACGCACGGCTAATTTTTATATTTTTAGTGGAGACGGGATTTCACCGTGTTGGCCACGCTGGTCTCGAACACTTGACCTCAAGTGATCCACCTGCCTTGGCTCCCAAAGTGCTGGGATTACAGGCATGCACCACCATGCCTGGCAAATTTTTGTAGTTTTAGTAAACATGGGGTTTCATCACATTGGCCTGGCTAGTTTCTTTTTTTTTTTTTTTTTTAGATGGAGTCTCGCTCTGTCGCCCAGGCTGGAGTGCAGTGGCCGGATCTCAGCTCACTGCAAGCTCCACCTCCCGGGTTCACGCCATTCTCCTGCCTCAGCCTCCCGAGTAGCTGGGACTACAGGCGCCCGCCACCTCGCCCGGCTAGTTTTTTTTGTATTTTTTAGTAGAGACGGGGTTTCACCGTGTTAGCCAGGATGGTCTCGATCTCCTGACCTCGTGATCCGCCCGTCTCGGCCTCCCAAAGTGCTGGGATTACAGGCTTGAGCCACCGCGCCCGGCCAAGCCTGGCTAGTTTAAAACTCCTGACCTCAGGTGATCTGCCCACCTTGGCCTCCCAAAGTGCTGGAATTACAGGTGTGAGCCACCGTGCCTGGCCTATTTTGTTACTTATTAATAATAGCCTTCTAACTAATGTGAGCTACTATTCCACTGTGGTCTCGATTTGCATTTCCCTAATGCCTCCAATTAAGGTCTAATATCTAGAATCTATAAGGAATTTAAACAAATCAACAAGCAAAAAACAAATAAGCAGGCAGAAGATATGAACAGACACTTCTCAAAAGATGAAATCCATGTAGCCAACACATATACAAAATGCAAATACTCTTAATAACAATACTGTGTCACAAAATAAAGAAATATCCTATTTATCAAGAACCTCATGGGACTGCATTGTTAAAATTTGTGGCATTTCAGATTAGGAACTTAATTAATCATGTTTCCAGTGAATTCATCCAATGAAGCTTGTAGGTGACGCTCCAATATTACAGTCAAGACTTACTGATGGCTTGGTTCCCTGGCTTGCTGGAGGAGTAATTCTCAGATTCGATGTGCACACAAATTACTGATCTGTCTAAAATGCAGACCCTGATTGAGCAGGTCTGGGGTGGGCCTAGGATCCTACATTCCTAGCAAGTGCCCAGGGCATGCAGTCCCTGCTGGTCCTAAAACCACACTTGGAAGAGCAAAGCACTGTGTGGCTTGAGTGTTCTTTTCTTTATTGTAACATCATTCTTGAGATGTTTGAGTACCTGGCATCCAATCACCCCCACTTTGCTGTAGAAAAACTATCCTATGTGGAGAAATAGGAACACTTTTACACCGTTGGTGGGAGTGTAAGTTACTTGCAGCATTGTGGAAGACAGTGTGGCAATTCCTCAAGGATTTAGAACCAGAAATACCATTTGATCCCGTGATCCCATTATGGGGTATATACCCAAAGGATTATAAATCATGCTACTATAAAGACACATGCACATGTATGTTTATTGCAGCCCTGTTCACAATAGCAAAGACTTGGAACCAACCTAAATGCCCATAAATGATAGGCTGGATAAAGAAAATGTGGCACATATATACCATGGAATACTATGCAGCCATAAAAAGGATGAGTTCACATCCTTTGCAGGAACATGGATACAGCTGGAAGCCATCATCCTCAGCAAACTATCACAGAAACAGCACACCAAACACTGCATGTTCTCACTCATAAGTAGGAGTTGAACAATGAGAACACATGGACACAGGAAGGGGAACATCACACACCAGGCCCTGTTGCGGGATGGGGGGCAAGAGGGGAGGGAGAGCATTAGGACAAATACCTAATGCATGCAGGGCTTAAAACCTAGATGATGGGTGGATGGGTGCAGCAAACCACCACGATACATGTATACCTATGTAACAAACCTGCACGTTCTGCACATGTGTCCCAGAACTTAAAGTAAAATTTTAAAATGAATCAAAAAGAGAAAAGAAAAACTGTTCTGGGGTCTCTTCTTCTATAGAAGAGGTCTAAGATTTTGAGTCAGAACATCACAGGACAGGGTTGTGTTCCTGATTTTAGCTTTGGTGCTACGAAGCTGAAACTAATGATCTTGAAAATCCATGGAGGGGGCTGCCAGTCTTTCAGCAGCAGGTTGTCCGGGTGTCTTATTTTTTTTCCTAACAATTCCCCATCAGTCAGTCCCAGCCAAACATGGCCTGATTTTTTTCTTCAAGTGAGTTTCACAAACATTACTTAAAACCTATTCCTTTGGGGAAAATGCACTCCCAAAATATATTTGTATGTATGTCTCTGGCGTTATAAAACACAAACGTTATCATATTACTCTGCTCCTAACAATAACGCCTTTGAGGCAGCTGTCACAGGGAGCAACCACAGGTGGCAAGAACATTCCTGCCCATCAGAAAGCAAGACACAGAGATGCCATTGCAAGATACTCAACAACAACCATCTTCTAACAATACAAGTTAAACCTTGTCGTGACTGTAATTGTCTGTGATGAATTCCAAAGGGATGCCAATATTTTGACATGTACCAAATTGGAGGATGAGCACTCATTGGAAAGCACCTCAGCCTTTTATTAATGGAACACTTTAGAACCCAGTTGCACAGAGAAACAAAAAAGTGCCTAATTGTTCTGACTTAACTTGAACTGCAAGCTGCCTGATACACCCATTCTCCTGACACACTCTCTCACACACACAAACGGTATGGAATTTTGACTGTAAGGATGTAATGCACTCCCAGAGATCCAAGGGAAGCCCTTGGAATATGCAATTGCATTTCATTCTACCAAACGACGGAGATTTGTCTAGACGTGATTCAAATGGCATTTGTGTATGGTACATTGCCACACATTGTTTTCGGGGGAAATACGTGATAAGATTACATTACACACTAATGCCATCCTGTGTAACGATGCAGCCATCTCCCAAATAAATTGTCTAAATACTTTAATTTTCCAGAAGTCATCTTTGATTCTTGAGTCTGAGAATTTAAACTCAAGTGGTACCCTGCATTCTACAGGGTTTCTATGGTAACCAGACCAGACTTGTGGGAGCTGAGCTTCTGGTCTCGATACAGCTTTGTAGCTTTGCTTAGAGGAACCTGCTCTTGACAACACTTACCTTTTTGGCAGAGACACAGATGATAAATTATTGCTAGAAGAAAAATGAGAAAAGAACAAAGGGAGAAGCAGGACAACCATATCTGCATACAGGACACTGGAACTGATGAAGGAATCAAGACTTGACAAATCGAGACTCTGAAAAGCCAGAGCTTACAGATTCCTAGGAGATCCTTTCATTCTCGGCCTACGGCTTTTCCCGAGTGGCTTGTTTGATTGTCCCATTCTGTTCTGACTGGCTGCCACTGTCACTCAGTCATCAGATGGAACCCCTCAGGTTCACGTCACTGCCTTTCCTTTCGGACGCCTTGGTAACATTGCTATCCATTATTAAGTGGCAATAGCTGAAGCCCTGTTCCCACATTTTCACTAACAAGAAGCTAGGTTCTACATACAGTGTGAAAAATTAGACCCAGCCTCTGCTCTGAGGAAGCTCAGGCACCTGCGACCAAATAATGAGACACAAGAGATGAGGATACAAGTGAGCTGCAGCGGAGGAGGCAGAAACAAAGCAGACCCTAGAACAGTGGTAACTGGGGGGTTTTGTTAAGTAAGAAGGTCTCCAGGCTCATCTTTCCTCTTTGTGGGTCATCCTATCCTGATACTCTGTCTCCCAGTTCTGTCTCTCACTACCATGGCCTCTGTGAACATACCTCACATCTAACAAATACATTCACTCATTCATTCATCCAAGGCTTATCGAGTGTCTACTATGTACCAAGCATCATTCTAAGCCAGAGTGTTGAGACAGGGCTAGCAAAACTCCTGCCTTCATGTCCCTAGGAATCTACCAGGGGAGATGGAAGGAAGGAAGAAGGAAGGGAAGGGGAGGAGGAAGGGAAAGAGGAAGAGAGGAAGGGAGGAGAAAATGTATCAGAAAAAGTACTGTGCAAAAAATACCATAAGGTAATGGGATAGAAAGGACCAACTTAGACTGGGTGCCCTGGAGATTTTCTCTAAAAAATCACTACACAAACTGAGATCCAAGTAAAATGAAAGAACCAGTTACACAGAGATCAGAATGCAGAATAAAAACAAGAGGGAAGAAATTTTTTTTAAAAAAGACAAAGATAAAACCCTCAACAGGGACCAGATGAGCCTGTTAAAAGAATAAAAGAAGGCCAGTGTGGCTGGAGTATAGCTGGAGTATAATGAGAAAGAGAAGGGATGAGGTGGCACCAGCCCAGAGACTTAGGAAGGGGCTTGATTGTGGGGCTTGTTAGGACCTCGGTTTGATCCCAAGGTGTGATCAGAAGCAGCTGGAGGACTTTCCGCCAGGGAGTGGTAACCATCTTAAAGGCCATTCTGGTACTGGGTAAAAAACAGACTGGGGCTGGGATGCCCAAGAATGAGAGGAGGTAGAGCTCTGTTTGGAGACATTTGCTTACCCAGGTGAGATGTGATGATTCTTTTAATTTGAGTGGTGATAGCAGAGACAGAGGGAGTAGAGGGATCTGTGGCACATTTAGGTCAATCTTAATGTTGGCCAATGGATTACATGTGGGAGGCTGGCTGATAACTCTAAAAAGTTGAGAAGGGAAATAACAGATGTTGGTCTCATTGGCAGAGTGGTCCTGTTTAATGCTGGTAAATGGGATGAGGTCACTGGTGAGAGGAGACAGAGAGAGGAGAGGAGAGAAAGGCAAGGGAGGGGAGGGGAAAAAGAGGAAGAGGAGAAAATGGAGAGGAGAGGAGAGGAAGGGAAGGATGGAGAGGAAAGGGGAGGGGAGAGAAGATAAGAGAAAGGGAGAGGAAAAGAGTGAAGAGAAGGAGTGAAGAGGAAGGGGGAGTGGAGGTGAGAAAAGAAAGGGAAGACAGGGGAAGGGCAGAACAGGAGAAGAGAAGAGGAGAGAAGAGAAAGGAATGGGAGAGAAGGGAAGAGGAGAAAGGAAAGGAGAGGGATAGAAGGAAAGAACCAAGTCCTGATGCACAGGTACCCAGCCCCTGGCAAGCTGTGCAGAGGAGGAGGAGCGAGCCAAGGAGGCTGAGAGGGGAGCCCCAGTGTGGCCGCAGGACATCCATTAGCTAAGCCAAGAACATATTTCAAGGAGGCAGGAGACATCTCTGCCTAATGCTGCTTCTTGGTCAGTAAAAATAGGAGTACTGAAATGACCATCCAATATGGCAGCACAAAGGCCATCATTGGCCTTCACAAGAGGAGTCTCCATAGAGGAGGCAAGACAAAAATCTCTCAGAGCAGATTGAAAAGGGAGTTCATTCAGTCACTCAGTGCACCTATTTATTGGGCACCTACTACATGCCAAGCCTGGCAGTAAATGTCACAGACAAAGATCCCCCACATTGCAGTGCTTATGTTCTCATCGGGAAGAGATCATGAATGAGATGAATGAGTAAAATGCATGTCCCGTGAGGAATGTGTGCTACAAAGTAGAAGAGAAACCTTGTAAGAGGGACAGCTGTGCCTGGGAGGGGAGGAGGTGGAAATTTGGGTTAGGCTGGTTTGAGAAGACCTGGCTGAGAACATGGCATGTGAAGGAGAAGAGAGACTGAGCATGTGGATTTCTGGGGCAAGAGCGCTTCAAGCAGAAAGTGTAGCAACCGCAAAAGCCCTGAGGTGGGAGGGTGTTGAGGAGCCCCGAGCAGGCCAGGACAGCTGGAGTTGAAGACATGAGGGGAGAAGAGGAGAGTGGCATCGCAGAAGCCATGGGGAGCCCGAAAGGCAAGACCCTCCGTGCACAGCCATGAGGGCCAGGAGGGACACCGGGGCTAACTCCCAGGGCAATGGAGAGTGTGTGCATGAGGAAGTGCAGACAGCTCTTTCAGAGGGCGTGGTAGATTACTGACCATGCATATACTTCTACGTGCCATATTCGGACTGAAATCACATTTCACCAGGAGATCCGCCCCACATTGTGTCCATTTTCAAGAGCCACCTTGGCTCCCCTGTCTGCCACAACACTGGACATTTGTTCTTTTAGCTTCCTGGCATTCAAACCACATTTTTTTAATTGACTCAAGCTGCCCCACCCTCAGTGTACATGGTTCTGATGGGACTCCACTTCCCAGCTCCCGGGTGTTACATGACCCTGGCTGGTCCATGGGAGCCTGACATCCCTTTGGCCATAATGATTGTCCCATGAATGAGCGTGTGACCCAGCCTGACAGCTCAGAGGTCATTCCTGGATTTTGTAGGAAACATTATGAAAGAAAAGTTTTGTTTTGGTGGATTTTTTTTCCATAAGTTATTGGGGTACAGGTGGTACTTGGTTACATGAGTTAAGTTCTTTAGTGGTGATTTGTGAGATTTTAGTGCACCCATCAACCAAGTAGTATACACTGCACCATATCTGTAGTCTTTTATCCCTCCCCTCTCACTCTTATCCCCAGGTTCCCAAAGTCAATTGTATCATTCTTATGTCTTTGTGTCCTCATAGCTTAGCTCCCACATATCAGTGAGAACATATGATGTTTAGTTTTTCATTCCTGTGTTACTTCACTTAGAATAACAGTCTCCAATCTCATCCAGCTCCCTGCAAATGTCGTTAATTCATTTTTATGACTGAGTAGTATTCCATCATGTATATACCACAGTTTCTTTATCCACTCGTTGATTGATGGGCATTTGGGTTGGTTCCACGATTTTGCAATTGTGGATTGTGCTGCTATAAACATACGTGTACAAGTTTCATTTTCAAATAATGACTTCTTTTCCTCTAGGTAGATATTCAGTAGTGGGATTGCTGGATCAAGTGGTAGTTCTGCTTTTGTTCTTTAAGGAATCTCCACAGTGTTTCCATAGTGGCTGCACTAGTTTACATTCCCACCAGCAGTGTAGAAGTGTTCCCTGATCGCCGCATCCACGCCAACATCTACTAGTTTTTGAGGAGGATTTTTTCTTTGAGTCAGGATTTTGCTCTGTCACCCAGGCTGGAGTGCAGTGACACAAAATCTGCTCACTGCAAACTCCACCTCCCAGGGTCCAATGATCCTCCCACCTCAGCCTCCCAAGTGGCTGGTACTACAGGCGCATGTTACCATGCCCAGCTAATTTTTGTATTTTTTATAGAGACTGGGTTTTGCCATGTTGCCCAGGCTGGTCTCGAACTCCTGGCCTCAAGCGATCCACCTACCTCGGCCTTCCAAAGTGCTGAGATTAGAGGCATGAGCCATCTCGCCCTACCAGAAAAGTTCTTAAGGATGATGTCCACCTGGAGTATGGGGCTGCCTGCAGGTGATGGCCAGTGCTGAAGAAAGCACTCAGTCAAGAGACAGAGTGCAGAGCCCAATGGCCTTACCTTGGCCATGGATGTCAACATCCCTGAAGCTGCATCTTCCCCCTATCTTCAGTTACAGGAACCAAGTCCCTTTTTTCTCTTGCTTCATCTATTTTTGATTGATTTTCTGTCACTTGCAGCTCACACAGTACTGAATATACTTCCTGTCTCACATTTAGACACTTCCTTTCCATTCTGAAGAACCCTGCCTGCAGGTGTCTTTCTGCTTGCTACTCACCTCCTGCTTTCTTTTCCTCTACTTTGGGATATGTATTTTCCTCCTTTGGAAGCACAAGTGCCTCAGTAGCCACACATCCCCAAAATGCCTTCCTCTGCTCATGGCAGTCTGCTCTTCCTCCCTTCTGCCTTCCTGCCTCCCTATCTATATGCCCATCCTTCAATATGCGGTTTAGATCTTCTCTTAATCTTTAAGGTCCTCCTGATCACTATGGCCTCCTCAGATCTTTCTCTCCCCCTAACTTCCCTCCATAGATGGTCAAGAGCACAGAATTTGGAGCTGGCTTGCCTGGGTTTAAATCTCAGCTCCACTACTTACCAATCCGGTGATCTTGGGCAAACTCTTTGCCTTCTCTATATTTCAGTATTACTTTCCGCAAAATAGAGATAAGATAGTATCTGGTGAAGTAAGCTAGGCACTTAGAACATTGTCAACCTTATTGTCCAAATTCTTTCTGAATCCTACCAGAAAAGAAAACAAAAAGATACCCAAGGTAGGTCATTTGAACAGAGTATAGTAAAGGAATATCAGGACACAACAAAGCATAATGTTGTGCAGCAGGATTAGGAACAGCAAGGAGACGTCCCACCCTGAGGTCTGAAGAAGCAAAGACAAAGGATGCTCTGACCCAGAGGATTGCTCTGTGAAGTGCACAGCTAGAGGGGAGCTCTGGCCTTTAGACAAAAGACACAGCCAGCCCACAGTAACCCTGCAGAGAGTAAGTGCTCGGGGAAATGAAGAGTATGTTCTCAGATGCGATTTTCTTGTTCCTGTCTGCTCTGTTGGAACTCCCCATTGGCCAACCCCAACCAGAAGCCAGAGACCAAGGGTGCCATTGATGGTTCATGCTGTCAGCCTCCTGGTCTGACAGGATAGGGGAGGGTAGGAGGGTAGGAGTGTTCTGGAGAAGATATCTAGAACTGAAGTATGAGTTGTTATTATCCTTTATCCTATATTCTGAACGCCTCATGCATAGACTTTCTGACCACACCACTTTCCTTTGTATAGATTGCGAGCCCCTGAAAGGAACAATAAAGACCCAGTGTCTGAGGTTACAAACTGGAGACTCTAGGGTCACAGCATTTGAATGCATCTTACTTGGGCCATGTTGCCTTGTTTTAAAAGTTGGAATTACTCATCAGTATTCAAAACATAAGAGATTATGCATAAAAATACAGATTTGTGGCATTTCCTGTGAGACCACTCAGACAGCTGTGAGCCCACCTTCTTCCTTGACAACATCTGCTGTTGCTTCAGACATGGCACATGCTCTCCAGAGTCCCACAGCTCTAACCTGGCTGCCTGTCCTCATCCACACTCCCCTCACAGCCCCGTAGAAACTTGAGTTTGGGACATCTGCCTATTCCTTAAAAATGCTTAAAACTCAGTAGGTACCTAGCAAGCTAATGATATACCTATGAGGGTTATAATGTTACTACTAAACACTAAATCAGCTGATATTTTTGGCAGGGAAGAATAATTAGCAAATTCATTTGTTATGCTTTTCTGTGCACCAATATTTTCAAAGATAATTGCTTATTCAGTTACGGTCCTTTGCCTTGATCGAGGGTATTACCATAAGAAATTAGCTGATGTATATTCTGTTTTATCGGTGCATCCTTTTAACAGATAGAACATGAGAAGCCATCACAGGCAGGGGCATCCAAGGGCAGGCTCTGGATGCAAACTTCCAGCCAGGGGTTTCCAGAAAAAAGACCCATCCCTCTGCAGGTGCCCCCAAGCCCATTCTCTCCCAAGGATGCCTCCACTTGACATTTCTCCCTCTCTCCTGAATCATCAATTTCTCCCTGTTTATTATCAAGAAAATATGTTTTAGTATCCTGTTATGGACTGAAAATGGGTCTCCCCTCCAAATACATTATGTTAAAGTACTACCCTTCAGGACTTCAGAATGTGACTGTATTTGGACATAGGGACTTTAATGAGGTAATGAAACTTAAATGAGGTCATACTGGCATGCCCCAATCCAATATGCTTGGTGTCTTTGTAAGAAGAGATCAAGATGCAGACACACACAGAGGGAAGGCTTTGCAAAGACACAGGGACAAGGCCATCTACAAGCCAAGGAGAGAGGCCTCACAGGAAAGAAACACTGATGGCACCTTGATCTTGAAGTTCCAGTCTCCAGAATTGGAGAAAATACATTTCTGTTGTTCAAATCACCCAGTCTGTATTAGTCCATTTTCATACTGCTGTAAAGAAATACCCAAGACTGAATAATTTATAAAGGAAAAGATGTTTAGTGGACTCACAGTTCCACATGGCTGGGGAGGCCTCACAATCACGGAGGGTGAATGAGGAGCAAAGGCATGTCTTACATGGCAGCAGGCAAGAGAGCGTGTGCAGGGAAATGAATTGCCCTTTATACCATCAGATCTCATGAGACTTATTCACTATCACAAGAAGAGCACAGGGAAACCCACCCCCATGATTCAGTTACTTCCCACCAGGTCCCTCCCATGACACATGAGGATTATGGGAGCTACAATTCAAGATGAGATTTGGGTGGGGACGCAGCCAAATCGCATCACAATCTATGGTATTTGTTATGGTAGCCCTAGCAAACTAATAAACAGTCCTTTTTTAAAAAATCTCCCTTAGAACCCTTTTACACTACTGGTGGGAATATAAGTTAGTACAACCACTGTGGAAAACAGTGGGAGATTCCTTAAAGAACTAAAAGTAGACCTACCATTTGATCCAGCAATCCCACTCTTGGGTATCCACCAAAAGGAAAAGAAGGCATTATAAGAAAAAGATGCATGCACATGCATGTTTATAATGGCACATTTTGCAATTGCAAAGATATGGAGCTAACCTCAGTGCCCATCAACCAAGTGGATAAAGAAAATGTGGTGTATATACACCATGGAATACTATTCAGCCATAAAAACGAATGACACAATGTCTTTTCCAGCAACTTGGATGGAGCTGGAGGCCATTATTCTAAGTGAAATAGCTCAGAAATGGAAAACCAAATATCATATGTTCTCTCTTTATAAGTGAGAGTTAAGCTGTGAGGATGCAAAAGCTAAGAATGACATAATGAACTTTGGGAACTCACAGGGAAAGGTTGAGAGTGGAGTGAGAGACAAAGACTATATATTGGGTATGGTATATACTTCTCCAGTGAAAGTGCACTAAAATATCAGAAATCACTACTAAAGAACTTATCCATGTAACCAAACACCACCTGTACCCTAAAAAACTGTGGAAATTTAAAAAATAAAAATTAAATCTCCTTAGATCCCTCCTTCTTTGAGCTACAGCCATTTTCCTGTGAACATTTTAAAACAAGCTTCTAGTCACTGTTCAGCTTTCATGTTCTCCTCTGTGCAGTCTGGGCTAATTGTCACCCCAGCCACTTGATTGAAGTCACCCTTTTCATGGCCACCGATGCTGTCCAGGGTGCTGAAGGAAGCGGTTGCTCCTCTTTGCTCATTTCACCCCACCTTTCAGGGGCATATAATCCAGTGGTTCCTCCCTTGTCTGTCAGACATATGATGTTCTCTCAGTTTCTGTATCACCCTAATCTCTTGCTGTTTCCTCTCCTGCCTCAAGGACTACTTCCTGGTCTCCTTGGCTATCTCTTCTCAACCCCCCAAATTTAGAGTGTCCTAGGCCTCTGTGGTAGACTCTCTCCTCTTTCATTTCTAAGCTTTAACTCCCAAATGTTATCTCCAGCACAAACTTTCCCATGGCTTTCAGACTCATTTCAGGCTCAAATGCCTATCTGATTGTTCCTTGAGGATGTCTAATGGTCTAATACACCTCAAACTTAACATAGCCAAATGAAAACACTTGGTTCCAGTTCTTCCCAATTTGGCCCTTTCCCTCGTTTTTCCCATCTCAGTAAATTGCACCAACCTCAGCCCCATTGCTCAAGTCAAATTACAAGAAGTCAACTTGAACTCTTCTCTGATCCCTCACACCCAAATGTCACATTAGCTTTGCTCCTAAATAATGTGACTTTTCAAGTCACATTAGCTTTGCTCCTAAAATGGTTCCCAAATCTATCCACTTCCCCACTCCCTATCTTCACAACTGCCAATTTAGTCCGTATGACCTCCATTTTACACCTGGGCCATTGCAAGAGCCTCCTACCTGGCTCCCAGCTCCATCCCTGACTCTAATTACCATCTGTTCTCCTTAAATATGTAAAACTTATTATGCACTTTCATGCTTAAACCTGCCACTAAGATTAAAAACACACTCCCATTACTACAGGGAAGAGACGGTCTGGATCCTGCCTTCCTTTCCAACCTCCTCTGCACTTCACTATGCTCTAACCCTGATCATTTTTCTTTCCCCCTAACATACCAAGTTTATTTATACTTTAGGGCTTTTGCAGTCACCAGTGGGTTCCTCCCTTGCCTGGAAGAAGTTCTCCCAGGTTTGCACGTGCCTGGTTCTTCTTTAGGCAACAGCTCAGATGTCACTCAGGCAAGGATGCTGACCATTACTGGAGGAGCTTCCAATAGTCACCGTGTGGATACTGCTGATGCTCAGCCTAGATCCTCCTGCAGTGAGTGTTGGCTGTTAAGGGCACACAGCTGCCCACTTTCTCTGGAAAATGACCCGCAATGTTCAGGAGCCACCTAACCGTGAAGGAAATGGCTTACTGAGGGCGGCTGAAAGATGATAATTAGATAAGAAGGCCTGGGGTGTCTACAACCCTGCTGTGTGGTTAAAGCTCCCGAAGCCCTAATGCTCAGCCATGGCTAGAGTCTACCCGAGACACATCCTGGATTACCTCATTATCTCACCTCCTTTTAATTGTTCCCTCAATGACTCATGCGCACCCAAATCCCCATCTCAGACCAGGCTTATGGGAAACTGGACTAAAGACACACATCACCCAACTTGTCTTTTTGTTTATTTTGCAGCATGTATTATTATTTGAATTCATCTAGTAGACTTATTTGCTTGCTTATTTTCAGTCCTCTTATCTCACTATAAGTTCTTAAAGGTACATGATCCATGTCCAGGGTCCTTCAAGCCTAGCACCGTGCTCGGTACACAATGAGTGCCCAGTGATACCACAGGAGAAAATGGAAGAATGAACAGAAGAATGCATGCAAAGCAAGCCACACATATTACGTGACTGACTAGCAAAATGCCTGTCTTTTGGCACAAAGGTAAAAAGTGAACACATGGCCTGGGTCGTTACCCTTCCCTTCACAGATGTCAATTTGAATTAATTTAGGACAGTCACATAACTTCACCACTCAAAAGATATTTCTCCCAATGGGTGTTCATAAGCCAATGTATATTATGAGTGATTTATTTCTCAATTTGAGGGTAAGCAACTTTTAGGCATAGACTGGAACACTTCTATTTTTGCAGAAAAGATAAAAAATAGTGTCATTCCACAAATATGTGTGCTTGATGCTCCAATTACTATTGATAATGATTATAATAATAATTATCTTTGCTAGCATGTTCTATGCCTTATATATTTATATATGTGCATAGATTATCTTCTTTAATCCTTGAAACAACCCTGTAAATGAAGTGGGAACTAGCCCATTTACAAATGAGGGTAATGAAGTTCAGGGCATTTAAATGACTTGCTCAAGATCAGCCAGCCGGAAAGGATTAGAGTAAAATAATTCCAGCACATGCATCTAGTTTTATGAGCAAACGGGTCCTGTTTAGACAGAAGATGGTGGGATTGTGCATCCCTCTTTTAATTGTTGCATCAGTTTAGTTGCAAGAGATAGATAACCTAACCCAAAATGGCTTAAGCAAGAAAGGCTTCTGTGATTCTACATCTCGTGTGAATTAACATGCAGTGGTACTGTCCAGGAAGCCTCTGACATCAGGTGTTGCTGGACCCAGGAGCTCAAGCAGTCACTAGGGTCTGCTTTTCTCCATTTCTCAGAGTTATCTCCATGCCCAGACAGCATCTCCACACGTGGTATTGGGATGCCTGCTGTAGGACAAGCTCACACCCTCCTAGACTCACTGCAGTGGCATTTCCTGGAAGCCCTAGTGAAATTCTTGTGTTTCCCTACATCTGTGTGGGTAGCATATCCACCCCCAGATCCCCCCTGCATCCAGAAGAATGCAAAGCCCTGACTGGCCAGGCCTGAGTCACACACTCACACTTGGACTAGACTGAGAAGGGAAGGGGCGTAATTCCTCAGGTGAAAATCCAGGTGCCCTGAGCAGGAGAAAGGCAAATCATTGTCAAAACCAGGGGATGGGCTGGGCGCGGTGGCTCACGCCTGTAATCCCAGCACTTTGGAAGGCCAAGGCAGGCGGATCATGAGGTCAGGAGTTAGAGACCATTCTGGCTAACACGATGAAACCCCATCTCTACTAAAAACACAAAAAGAAATAAGCCAGGTGTGGGGGTGGGCACCTGTAGTCCCAGCTACTCGGGAGGCTGAGGCAGGAGAATGGCATGAACCCAGGAGGCGGAACTTGCAGTGAGCTGAGATCGTGCCACTGTACTCCAGCCTGGGCGACAGAGCGAGACTCCATCTCAAAAAAAAAAAAAAAAAAAAAAAAAAAAAAAACAGGAGATGCCCATAAGAATGCATCCTACCTCCATGGTCAGTTGACTAGTCTGCCACTGGCCAGCTCAATTTACCTTGAGTTCATTTCTCTGGGAAAGACCCTTCTTCTCAGACACCCATGGTCTGTTGTGTGTGGAATAATATACCTCACTTGGATAGGCCAGGGGAATTCTGATGCCATGCGTCCCACCATAGCTCTCTGACCAGATGCTAAAATATCAGAGTGGGCTCCAGAAGAATCTGCTCAACAAATTGCTTTTTTATGGTACCTGGGATCTCGATAAGGCTCAAAGCTAAAATTCCTGTTGAGAATTAAACAATAAAAATAGGCTGGTTGTGGTGACTCATGCCTGCAATCCCAGCACTTTGGGAAGTCAAGGCAGGTGAATCACCTGAGGTCAGGATCCTGTTTGAGACCAGCTGGGCCAACATGGTGAAACTCTGTCTCTATTAAAAATACAAAAATTAGCTAGGCATGATGGCACATGCCTGTAATTCCAGCACTTTGGGAGGCCAAGGCAAGAGGATCACCTGAGGTCAGGAGTTCAAGACCAGCCTAGCCAATATCACGAAACCCCGTCTCTACTAAAAATACAAAAATTACCTCGGTGTGGTGGCTAGGTGAACCTGTAATCCCAGCTACATGGGAGACTGAGGCAGGAGAATCGCTTGAACACTGGGAGGCAGAGGTTGCAATGAGCCAAGATCGTGCCACTACACTCCAGCATGGGCAACAGAGCAGGACTCTGTCTCTAAATAAATAAATAAATAAATAAATAAATAAACAAACAAACAAATAAAAGGATTTTACTCTGGATACCCAGAATCAGCTACAGCTATGTCACACGGCAACCTTACCTAGACAACACAACTGTCACCCAGGTGCCCGCCACCTCATTCCTCCACTGCGTGTCCTCTGCTCCCTTCTTGTCTGTGCATCCTTTAGGAGGGCAAGACAGATGGTGAGCAAACTAACAAATTGACATGATGATTGCAGATAGTATAATCGTATGTACTAAGAGGCCAAGGCAGGAGAATCGCTTGAACCCCAGAGGCGGAGGTTGCAGTGAACTGAGATTGCACCACTGCACTCCAGTCTGAGACAGAGTGAGACTCTGTCTCAATCAATCCATCAATCAAAAGTACAAGTGAAGCCCCTGACATGTTTTGTTTGAAACCCACACCCATCCCTCTCCTTATGGAATAGCACTCCTTCCTTTCCTTCACCAGCCATGTGGCTTGGTGGTATTAACTCTCTCCCCCCTGCAGAGGTGGTCCTGCACTGATCAAAGCCACTCCACCCTCCGCAAGGGCATAGCAACTGATTCCTGAATAGTGTTTACCTCAGTCATAGTCAGTGAGAGAGAAGGAGATATCTCCTGATGCTTCTGTAAAAGAGAACCCTCTTCCTCTATTTTTCCCCCTCTCCAAGTGTGTTGTTTGAAAATGTAGAATCTGGAAATGCTGTGGCTGTTTTACTGTCAAGAGTGCTGAGGGCTGAATCCGTAGAACAGAGATGGGATGGGTTTAGGGGGTGCAGTGAGGGACAGGTGGAGGTTGAGGACACATAAAGTCATAAGATTGCCAGATATAAACACAGATAAACAAAAAATATTTTATGCACCATGAAAAATGTCCCATGTAATTTTAGAACATAATTGCATTAAAATTATTTATTCATCTGAAATTCAATTGGGCATCTTATATTTTTATTTGCTGAATTTGCAACTCTATAAAGCTGACACTGTAGAAAGCACAGTTATGAGAGGAAGAGAAATCAGATTCCTACTGAGGCACCAGCTTCAGCCACTGGGTCAAACCTTGCCTGAACACATCAGTAAAAGGAAATAATAAGCTCTCTTGTTGGTTTAAGCTTGAGCTGGATGTTCTGGGTCTTTCCCCAAAAAGAGTAGGACTTGGTCAAGTTATTTAATCCCTCTAAGGGATGTATTAGTCCATTCTCACACTGCCATAAAGAAATGGCTGAGGCTGCATAATTTATAAAGAAAAGAGATTTAATTGGCTGACACTTCTGCAGGCTTTACAGGAAGCATAGTGGCTTCTGTTTCTGGGGAGACCCCAGGAAACTTACAATCATGCAATCATGGTGGAAGGTGAAGGGGGACCAGACACATCTCACATGGCTGGAGCAGGAGGGAGAGAGAGCGGGGGAGCTGCCACACACTTTTAAACAACCAGATTTTGTGAGAACTCTGTCATGAGAACAGCACCAAAGGGATGGTGCTAAACTGTTTGTGAAGGATCCACCCCCACAATCCAATCACCTCCCACCAGACTCTATCTCCAACTCTAGGGATTACAATTAAACATGAGATTTGGTTGGGGACACAGATCCAAATCATACCACCTAACTACTGCATATGGACAGCCTAGGGTGAGAGATGAAAATTCAAGACCAGGAAGACTGGAATGCAACCTGGCTAACATCTGTAAAGAAATATCATATGAATCAGAAGAGGATGAGGCTATGGGGGGAAATGAGAAAGGAGAAACAAAGAAGTGTGCCTTGGCAGTGCCTGTGCTGGATGTGGGCAGAAGAGCCCAGTCTCCATGACAGATGGGACCCTCTTAGGAGAAGCAAATCCCCTAACATTCACTGAGTCCTAGCATGTCCCAAAGCACTGTGTTAAGCTCTTTACAGACATAATCTCATTTAATACTCTCCCAAATCTATAATTTAGATACTCATATTTATCCCCATTTGATTACTGAGGGATCTAAGGCTTAGAGGGATTAAATAACTTGACCAAGTCCTACTAAGTGACAGAGCTGGGATTGAACCATGGCACTTGACCCTTCTGCTTAACCACTCTGCAATTCTCAAGGATGCCAGGAAGCACAGACACCATTTTATAAATCCTTTTTAATTTTTGTATGGATATATAATGGTTGCACATATTTGGGGGTGCATATGATATATTGATACCAGTTTACAATGTGTAATGATCAAATCGGAGTAATCGGGATGTCCATCACTTCAAACATTTATGTTTTCTTTGTTCTGGGAACACTACAAATCTTTTCTCCTATTTTGATTCCGACGTATTCTTTCAATTTTCTGATTTTTTGGTTGCCCACAACTCCCCGAATGGGGAGAAGCCCTGGCTAGGGGATACGTGTATTTAGGCATCTTGGGCCCGGCATCTCCCACAGTAAATTAAGACATTGGTCATATCAATGCACCAAGTCCCGTTTTGCTTTATCCAAGGAAGTCAGCATCCCTACGCCTGGTCACTTCTGAATCAGAAAGGTTTCCTTTTTCCTTTTGGGCTTTTACATTGTTCACTGTCTTCCAGTTCTTTTCAGATAGCTTTTTAGATTCAAATGGATTTGGTAGGAAGTTAATTTTTTGCTACCGTGTCTGTATTTCTCCCCATGTTAATTCCCGTGGAAGGACTCACCAGACCCAGTCTCCCCTGGAAGTGCATCCACTGAGTTAGGTATATTTAAGTTTACATGAGAGTAGGTCCCTCCCCAAGCCACAAAAAGAAAAGAAAAGAAAAAGGCAGCCCCCAGATAGCACCAGAAGTGATCCAACTGAACCTATGCTTCTTTTGCAAGATGCTGAGTTCAGTTGAGACATGGAGGAGAAAACTCACTGCTGCCTGGTAGACCTAAGGTATCCCCTTTGCTCAAAGTCAGAAATAGTAGAGGTAAAGCCCAGTGGACAGACACAGTTGATCAAGAAATATTTATTTATTTGTTTTTCTGTAACTCAGTTACTTTTCCAAGACGCTATTTTCTATGGGTTGGCCAGAAATTAACCTCAGCCTCTTTGTGTTTGCTTCTGAGGTCATGTAAAAGGTTATAGTGAATGAGCTCAGAGTGCTCAGGCTTTGGGTGGGGTGGGTGCATCTAGTCCTCAAATTGTCTGCCATTTAGCTACTGGATAACCACTGTCTCAGTCATCTTGGCCACGTGATTCAGAGGCTTTCTGGTAGTTTCTAGGCAATACTGAGGAATGTAGAATCTTTCTAAGAGACAATTCTGGGTCTTCCTGGCTTCACCACCAGCTAGTGCTCTGGATTCTTGCTGCTTCCCACTCAGGAAGAAGCTTCACCAGGAACCTGGAGGAGCAAAACTCATCTTCTCTCTTTTATTATCCAACACCCAAGGAAATTGCTCCTCCACCTCAGGTGGGAGGAACAAAGCCTACACCCAATCCTCTGCTTCTAGACAAAACATTTTGCTCACGCCCTATCTGACTTCTCCTTCTTTATTGGGCTGAGGCGGTGTGTCTATGTCCCAGCTCCATCTTTTGGTTTTGTTTTAAACAATCCTACATTTCTAAGGTTTTGTGAATTTGAAATATAAAAGCCAGAAAGGGTCTTAACTACTCGTGTAGATCCAGATACATAAATTATTATTGAACATGTGTATGATTTGAATATATATTGTTTTGCTAGGCTAAACCAAACTGCTGTAACAAGTAAGTCCCAAACTGCAATGTCTCAAACACAATAGGGGTTTATTTTTCATAAAAATATGAGGTGGGTGTTCCAGTTACCAAGGAACTCCCATCCACAGGGTGATTCAAGAGCCTAGGTTCCTTCCACCTTGTGGTTCTGCCTTCCCACAATTCCTCATTGTTGCCTGATGATCAAGGGGTCACTGCATCCAAGATCCAACTAGCAGAATTAGAAAAAGAACGTGGAGTAGACACACTTGCTCTCTGAAAGGCCCTGGTCCTGAAATAGGACACGTTATTTCCTCCTATTCCATACTTAGACACATGACCACACCCCACCACAAAGGAAGCTGGGAAATGTAGTCCAACTTTGTGACCTGAAAGAAGAGGAGCATGGGGTTGAAAGCCATACATTGTCAAAAACACCAACTTAAATACTCATGCTACATGCAGCTTCTCTACCCTATTTAGTCTTCAAAAAGTAACAAATTTGAACAAGCTTTAAAGTTTAAGTGCTTAGTATAAAATTGAATGCAGAAATGCCTGCAGGCAAGCAGGAATGCTTTAGAGTTTTTTATCTATCCTTCCTTTGGGCAAGGGATATGATAGTTAAGTCAAAGCAGAAGAAGAAGAGTTTCAAAGACCCAAAGAGGGTCTCCATAACAGCTTCCCTTTTCTCTCTTCCTTTTTTTTTTTCTTTTTTTTTTTTTTTTTTGAGATGGTGTCTTGCTCTGTCGCCAGGCTGAAGTGCAATGGCACGAACTCGGCTCACTGCAACTTCTGCCTCTCGGATTCAAGTGATTCTCCTACCTCAGCCTCCTGAGTAGTTGAGATTACAGGTGCACACCACCATGCCTGGCTAATTTTTTGTATTTTAGTACAGATGGGGTTTCACAGGCTGGTCTCGAACTCCTGAGCTCAAGCAATCCACCCGTCTTGGCCTCCCAAAGTGCTAGGATTACAGGCGTGAGCCACCGCACCTGGCTCTCTCTTCTTTAGTCTTGCTCAGTGTTTCCAAATTTTAGCATGCAAGATGATTGCTGTGCAAGGCTGCACAGTGAACCATGCAAAATAAAATGTATGGGCAGCTAAGCACATCTTCAAAATGAATTTTGATTATACACAATACCACCTTACGCACCTGCTGACATAAACTACCTCTATGTAAAACATTATTCCTCTGCACAAGGAAATCCTGGGCATGGAAATAGTATGATTTGGTATCTCACTACATTCTCTCATTTTATGAGCATGGACAGGTGAGAATTACCCCAAAAGACCAGAGCCAGACTCCAGTGGGGCTCATGTTCTTGTCCTTGGAGGGCTTGGTCATCCTCCCCAGACTCAGCCACTGGAACAGTCCCATGAGTGTGGGCAGCTCTGTCATTAAATCACTTTGAATACACCCCTAGAGAAAAGAGTGAATCACGCATTGTATTAAGCATGAGTAGATGTTCTATCTAAGAGGAAGGGCAGTTGAAGTCCTCACAGCTCTTTATCCACCAGGCACAGGGGTGTTCTGGTTCATCCCAGAGCCTTGTCAGAGACATAGGAGGAACAGAGTTAGGAAGGACTGGCACTGTTGAGCAAATTGAAATGAGTGCTGGTCTCCATGCAATGTACACAAATAATAAATTGTTCTACTCTGTAGGTCATTCCAAAAGAAGAATTTCCAGGAATATCTTGAGCAATAAAATAGATAACTTTCTCTTTAATGGAAACAGTGATAACTTTGAAGGACCTAGAATGTATCTGCATAAAATTGTGATACATACATTGTGATATCAGTCTCATTTTCTTAGCCATACGTCATTCATACATTCACTTATTCATTTAGTCATTCGACAAATATATGTTGAATTCCTACCAAGTACCAGTCTTCATAACAGTGCAGGTAGACAGTCAAGGGTCTTGCCCAGGGGGGATTTATCGATCTCCATGTCAGTCAGAGTTCTCAGTTGCAATGAAGATATTTACTTTGGCCGATGGAGACAGAAACAGAGTTTAATTGAAAAGGCACCAAGTAGCTCACAGAATCGCTGTGAACATCTGAGAACCACATTTGGAAAAGGAACCATGGATCAGCCAGGGTCCCAGCAGGAAACAGACGGCACACTCAGGGTAATTTGAAGCAAGTTTAACATGAGTTTCAAAAAAACGTTAGCAGGGTGTGACAAGGGCAGGAACAGCAGGCCCTGTGACCTTACAGGGCAAGGGGAGAACGTCATTACCAGAATCCGGAGACCAGAGAGGGCCGCGTAGAGGAGGTGGGCGTACCCTGCTGAGACCTCCAATCAGAGGAGCGAGCCACCCAGACGAGACTCTGCAAGGAGGTAGGCTGGGTACCAGATGCCCCAAATGGAGACATCAAGCAGACATCAATGCAGACACCGAGGGAAACCCTGAAAGAATGCAGGTGGGGTAGCAAATACCCCAATTACACCCTCCTCCTGCCCTCACATCTCCTCTGGCTCTTCTCATTGACTGAGCTCAACCAGAAGCCAACAGGGCAAAGGAATTCATGACTGTCGTCCATGCAAGTTACCACCCGGCCCAGCCAGCTGGGAGCTACCTAAGGGGCTAGTGATCGGAAAAGGGTAAATGGAGGAAGGCCAGCAGGGGCAGGGAAAAAAAGGCTGGTCATGGACATAAAGACAGGAATAGTAGACACTGTGGACTCCGAAAGGAGAGAGGGAGGGAGAGGAAAAAGGGCTGAAAATTTACCTAATTGGGTATAACATTCACTATTTGGGTTATGGGTTCTCTGGAAGCCCAGACATCACCATTACGGAAGTTACCCATGTAACAAACCTGCGTATGTTCCTGCTGAATCTAAAACCGTTTTTAAAAAGGAGGCCAGGGTGGGCACAGTGGCTCACGCCTGTAATCCCAGCACTTTGGGAGGCTGAGGTGGGTGGATCACTTGAGAATAGGAGTTCAACACCAGCCTGGCCAACATGGTGACACCTCATCTCTGCTAAAAGTACAAAAATTAGCCGGGCGTGGTGGCGCGAGCCTGTAGTCCCAGCTACTCCCAAGGCTGAGGCAGGAGACTCACTTGAACCTGGGAGGTGGAGGTTGCAGTAAGCTGAGAATGTACCAGTGCACTCCAGCCTGGGTGACAGAGCAAGCCTCTGTCAATAAATAAATAAATGCATGGATTTTATTCTGGGTAGCCAGAATCAGCTACAGCGATGTCACACGTCAACCTTACCTAGACAACACAACTGTCACCCAGGTGCCCGCCGCCTCATTCCCTCACTGCATGTCCTCTGCTCCCTTCTTGTCTGTGCATCCTTTAGGAGGGCGAGACAGATGGTGAGCAAACTAACAAATGGGCATGATGATTGCAGGTAGTATAATGGTATGTGCTAAAAAACCATTCTTTAAGCAACTGCAGGGTGCCTGGACATGAAGGAGGATGGGAGCTCACGAAGTCAAGGGAGACTTGGAAGGCACATTAGGGTATGTGTAGGAAGTGCCAATTATAAACATGATTTTTAAAATTTACAATTCAGTGCCCATTCAATATTGTAAAACATTCCAAAGCATCTCCGCTGGCCCAGGCTCCTGGCAGGTCCTAAGCTGATTTCATTATCGCTTAATGAGCTGTATACAACATCCTGGGATCTTTAAGGATGAGTTCCTCCGATGACTGATATCATCTGAAAAGAAATTTTAAGTGCCACATTTTCTTTATCCGGTCTATCATTGATGGGCACTTAGGTCGATCTCATGTCTTTGGTGTTGTGAGCATATGCCTACGTGGGTCTTTATAATAGAATGATTTATATTTCTTTGAGTATATAAAGTGGTACATATACACGATGGAATACTATGCAGCCATAAAAAAGAACAAGACTATGTCCTTTCAGGAACATGGGTAGAGCTGGAGGCCATTATCCTTAGCAAACTATTGCAGAAACAGAAAACCAAATACTACATGTTCTCACTTATAAGTGGGAGCTAAATGATGACAACAGATGGGCACAGAGAAGGGAACAACAGACACTGGGGTCTAACAGAGGGTGGAGGGCGGAGCAGGGGAGCAAATCGGGAAAAATAACTAATGGGTACTAGGCTTAATACCTGGGTGATGAAATAATCTGTACAACAAACCCCCATGACACAAGTCTACCTGTGTAACAAACCTGCACTTGTACCCCTGAACTTAAAAGTTAAAAAAAAAAAATTTAAGTGAGTACTCTAATAAAAAAAAATCAGCCCCTGTTTCTAAGTTTGTTATGTAGCAGTAAATAGCAATTGAGGGGATCTAGCAATTTCAGAAATTTCCATGCTACAGCACCAGGAGGTTATGCATTGGATTTGAAAGTTAATCCATTAGTGTTACCTTTATTTTACTTTTTGGATATTTTACTTGCAAAGAAGAATGACATCCCTATTTTAAGACTTTCTGCAGAGTCCTTTCATGAGAGTTCAGTTAATTAGTGTGGGATCAGCAGGTCATATTGAGTTTATTGTCATAAAGTTGATGGGGAAATCAGCCACCTATGACGTGGTTTCAGCATTAAGTGAACAAACGCTATTTTCTTCAGCAAACACTTTAGCAAATAAAGGTTCCTCAGAAGTCAGTCTTAAAATTCCAAGTTAAAATTAGTTAGAATTATTAGATATTCCAATCTATGTGAAAGCGCTTTGCTACTCTTTGTAGCAGACTTAGTTAATGATATCGAGGTAGAGAACAATGGTAGATTTGGCTTGAATTTTATGTTAAAGACATGCAAATATTCAATCAGTGCAACCTTACTTATCTATTAAGGTATAATTGCCATTTGGGAGCTTTGTTGCCTTCCAAGTACCCAAGTTTCTGTTTTTTCAAGTTTCATTATTTAAAAAAAAAAAAATGCTCATTAAAGCTGGCAGCTTCCACCTTCAGCAATGCTTTTCTATCCAGGCAGAATTAAAAGCTATGGGGCACATCGTTTTCTGTTTCCTCACCAGCCACCTCCTCACCTGGACTTCAGATGGTGAGGGGGGCACCCCACTATTACCATTACGAAGGGAAAGGACAGCAGAGCCCTCACTGGGCTGAGAACCTGACTGTTCTCTCCACTCCGGAGAACACTGTGTCTCTCCTTTGTTCCACAATCGTGTGACTCTTGCCAGCATGATTTGTAGCAACATCTTGTCTCCTGTCTTTGTGAAGACAGAATGAAAAGCCACAGAACACTATTACAAGTGAGAAAGCTGCTGAGGATTTGGCTTTTATGGTCATCCAAATGCTGGAAAAGTCATGTAGTTGCCAAATCCAGAGCATGACCTATTTCAATACCATTTCCCACGTTAGATAGACTGTCGTGTACTGAGAATCCCAAAAGCCAGAGAGGGACAAGTTAGGCGTTTGGTCTACTTGTCCCTTATAAATGGCACCATTTTGGAACCAGATCGTGACACTTGCCATGGCAAATGTGAGAACTGCCCACTCATGCTCCAAGGCCCGAAATGTAGAAAAACTTTATGAATCCCAACCCCAATGACTAACCCCAAATTTGAAGAGTTAGAAAGATATAAATTGATAGCAATTTGTGTACTTCCCAAAGAAAACCTGTACATTGACTCTCAGAATTTTAGCCTTAGCAATATCCCAATATCTACTTTGCAGAAAATAAAATCAGCTGCTTAGAAGGCTTTTGAAACATCTTTTTGATTAAGGAGGAAGAAACATAACAAGAAAATCCATATTATAGCTGGTACGGTTTTCATACCTTTGATACCAGCTTAATGAACAGAAAAAAAAAATGGTTGGATGAGTATGAGTATATAATTTATTGTGGACCTTAAAAAGGTCCTTCATTTCCAGTAAAAGAACTCAACTAGCATATTGCTAAAGAATAATGCATTGGATATGTAACTTTTTCCTGTTGCTACAGAAGATATGTCTGTCTTACGTATCAATCCTCTTGATACCATGTGCCTACTTTCTTTCTTTCTTTTTAAATAGTCTTGCTCTATCACTCAGGCTAGAGGGCAGTCAGTGGTGTGATCTCAGCTCACTGCAATCTCTGCCTCCCAGGTTCAAGCGACTCTCCTGCCTCAGTCTCCCAAGTAGCTGGGATTATAGCTGGGATATAGCATGTGCCACTACATTCAGCTAATTTTTGTGTTTTTAGAAGAGACGGGTTTTCACCATGTTGGCCAGGTTGGTCTCGAACTCCTGACCTCAAGTGATCCGCGTGCCTCGGCCTCCCAAAGTGTTGGGATTACGGGTGTGAGCCACTGTGTCCAACCCCCAGGTGCATACTTTCATCTGTGACCTTGTTGAGTTATTATCCCATTCCTTCCCGTCAGGTTCAGCTTCGTTTTCCACCAGCTTTGGCCTCTTATGTGTAAAAGCACAGGCGGCCATGGTGCTCATCCTTGGTGCTGTTAGGCCAGCATGCATCATTCTGCCTTTCTCTTCTCATGGGCACTCCTCCCTAGATTTTGAGTACTGCCTCTGTTTCCTCATTTTTAATTTTTATCTTCTATATACTCACAGTTGATGTTGGGTAGGTGTAGAAGGAACAGGTTCTGTTCTTGTGACTCAAGACAGCAGCAATATTCAGTTTACAATCTGCACATGAGGATAACTTTTGATGGACCTGGCGACTGACTTTGTGATAGGAAAAATTCGAGTGCTTACAGGAGCCTGTGGATGCTGTGAAGTGGGCCGGGGTGGGAAGAGGGTCCAACATGACAAACCAGCAACTATGTCTTGTAGTTCGTGGGGCAGGTGGGGCGGCTACAGGCGGCTGTTCCTCTCAGGGCAGACAGACGACATCGTGCCAGAACTGTACCCAAGAGTGGCAGATTTTCTAGTTTTTCCATAAAAGCCAGAATTGTGTATTTTTATATGAAACATCTTTATTTATAGGCTGGCGACTAACTCTGTTTCTTTTAAAACACTAGGGTAACCAAACAAAACACATCTGCAGGCAGATCTGGTTTCCAGGATGTCCGTTGTCATGTTCTGCTTTGCATGCTGTGTGTTTTCTTTTTTCTCTACCATCTGATTTCCCACTCATTTTTAGCCACCACGGTGCTGGGGCCTGCCCTGTTGGCCACTCTCACTGCCTTTTACAAACACATCACAACCCCATAAATATAGGAAAAATGGAAGTTGGTAATGTCTCAGCTGGTATCAGAAATCTGCCGAGGGAGAGAGCAATCTTTATTCAGAAAAAAAAAAAAAGTTCTAATGTAATAAAAAGAATATTGGCTGCACACAGATGTTTATAGCCGCTTTATTCATAATTGCCAAAACTTGGAAGCAACCAAGATATCCCTTAATGGATGAAGAAATAAACTCTGGTACATACATACAATGGAATAATATTCAGCACTAAAAATAAATGAGCTATCAAGCCATGAAAATACATAGAAGACACTGAGAGTCATATTCCTAAGTGTAAAAAGCCAGTCTAAAGCTATGGCTACACACTATATCGATCCAAGAATATGACGTTCTGGAAAAGACAAAACTGTGGAGATAATAAAAACATCGGTAGTCATTTGGAGTTAGTGGGAGGGAGGGTTGGATAGGCGGAACACAAATTTTTACAGCGGTGAGACTGTTCTGTGGGATCCTATAATGATGGATACATGATACTATGCTTTGTGTATATAGAACTATACACTACAAAGAGTGAACCTTAATATAAACTATGGACTCTAGTTATTAGTAATATATCAGGATTGATTTTTCTGAAAAATAAGTATTAATTAAAATAAAAGAATATTGGCTTAGAATTTGAAGCAAACTAAGCTCCTATTAAATTCTGTGAGCTTCATTGTCCTCATAAAAGAACACCAGGCCAGGCTTGGTGGCTCACACCTGTAATCCCAGCACTTTGGGAGGCAGAGGCTGGTGCATCACCTGAGGTCAGGAGTTTGAGAGCAGCCTGGCCAATATGCTGAAATCTCTACTAAAAATACAAAAATTAGCCAGGTGTGGTGGCCCACGCCTGTAATTACAGCTACTCGGAAGGCTGAGGCACAAGAATCACTTGAACCCAGGTAGTGGAGTTTGCAGCAAACTGAGATTGTGCCACTGCACTCCAGCCTGGACGATAGAGCAAGACTCTGTCTCAAAAACAAAATAAAACAAAACAACAACAACAAAAATCACCACCACCTAGTTGGATGGGTTTTGTGAGTGCTAAACACAAATACTCTCACAAGGCCTTTGCATGGGTGTTTACAATTTCTAACTTTTAACTTTCTAGCCATAGCGTAAGCGTCATCTATGCACTGTAGGAGCGAGAAGTTTGCTGAATGAACAAATGAATAAGTGACCTTGTTCCTTTTTTTTTTTTTTTTTCTTTTTGAGACAGAGTCTCACTCTGTCACCCAGGCTGGAGTGCAGTGGCGCGATCCCGGCTCACTGCAAGCTCCGCCTCCCAGGTTCACGCCATTCTCCTGCCTTAGCCTCCTGAGTAGCTGGGACTACAGGCACCTGCCACCATACCTGGCTAATTTGGGGTTTTTTGTTTGGTTGGTTGGTTTTGGTTTTGTTTTTGGTTTTTTTTGGTATTTTTAGTAGAGATGGGGTTTCACCATGTTAGCCAAGATGGTCTCCATCTCCTGACATTGTGATCTGCCCACCTCAGCCTCCCAGAGTGCTGGGATTACAGGCATGAGCCACCGCGCCCAGCCTAAGTGACCTTGTTCTTAAGAGACAGCTACTAAGTTGCTCCTTAGATTTTTATTTTCTGGCATAATGAATGAATCCACCTCAAGTTTGCCCTCTTCACTTTTTCTCCTTTCTAATTCATTTGCTTGTCCCTTTCTAATTTCTCTACGTCTAACTCAAAACTCCTGAAGACATGTAAAATGTTTATCTTCTGTGGTCTGTGGCGAGCCACGTCCTTGGCTTCCTTAGTACACGAGTATTCTGGAATAATTCTTTTAATTGTTCGTGGCTCTTCATTTCCCTCACTGCTGTTCCAGTCCTTGGAACAGCATGACTATCATAGGAAGAATGACTATCAACATAGGACCCCCATCCAACATAGAACCCCTCAAAAACGCTTCCTCCCCCTGAGATTCCAGGTATATACCTAAGCCAGGTACCCACTTCATTTACCAAAGAAAATAAAATCAATAAAAATGAGAACATTTAAACAGTTAATTAAAATGCCAAGATGTAGCATTAATAGAAGTAATTATCTAAGGTGTGTTCAATCAGTTGTTAACTAAACCAATAAAAAATTAATCAAGAATAATTTGCTATTTGATATTGACATTTTATATTTCTCATTCATGCTAAAGAAAATCCCATTAAAGAATCTAATTTACTTTGCATTAAATTCACCTTTACAAGAATTGAAATCAAATCTTTTCAGATGATAATAATGAAAGCAGCAAAATCATTGTGGAGATGAAGCCCTGTGTTAGGAAGGAAATAAGCCAAAGGCCAAACTCTTTCTAGTTGTTCTAATCTGGTTTGCAAAAACTATATTTGTTCAGTAGCTACATGCATATGTAAAGAATAGGACAAGGTTAAGCTGGACTCTGCACCCCCAGAACTTCTAACCTATACAAACAGATCCACAAATATCAAGTAATTATGCCACATATGCAAATGTATGCAAAGTATGCTTAGCCTGCAATTGCAGTATAGTAAAAATAATAATAATAATAATATTAGACTTGTTCATAAATCCAAGGTCTGATTCTCATGAATACAGACTTAAAAATCCTCGTGTAAAATAGAATCAGAAATACTACAATGAATAACTGATGAAGTGAAAGTGTTTTCAATCACTACAAATCGAAGGGTCCGTTTGCTTACATTACATCTGATAAAGTACTTAATGATTGGTACTAAAGCTCATTTGTTTTTGACCTGAGAAGGCTAAAGTGTATGTGTGTGCACATGTGTGTGTATACACACGCGTTTGCTTTGCTTTGCCTTGTGTTGGAGAGCTAACTCCAACTATTGGTTTTTAACAGCATTATGAAGCTATGTCTAGACTTTGCAACAAAAATGGAATCCATTAGCAATGACATAAACAGACAAGATATGGGAACAGGCAGCCCTCAGCCTGTACTTCCCGCCTCCGGCTTAGAAATACTGCCTCTCTTACTGGACTGAACCGTCCTCAAGCCTGGTGTTTTATTCACTTGTATGTTCTTATTTTCTAGCATTTTGGAAGAGCTCAATAACAGTTTAAATGATTAAAGAACTTATCAGTGGACTTCATTAGAAATAAAATCTCAGGGATAATTACTGAAAATAAGAAAAAATATTGTGTAACTTCTTAAAATAGAAGAAGAAAAATTGAAGGAAGAGAGAAAAATTTCATCCGAAGGAAAACAAAACAGAGAAGAAATAAATTAAGCTTTAAAAGCCCAGGTAATTAGAAATCAAAAATAAATAATAAATTGAAAAGCACAAAAAATGAATTCAAATGTACAAGTGGTGATAACCCATGAAAAAGAAGTATACATTTAAAAGACCAGTGTTGTCAGGGAAAAATAACTGAAAAATAAGGACATAAAAATATTAAAAATAAAAGCTTGGAAAGTTATATACTATACTAATCAAATTCTAACCAAAAGAAAGTTGGTGTAAATATATAATTATCAAGAAAATCAGACTTTAAAGCAAAAAGTCTATGTAGACAAAAAAATGATCACTGGATATCTATCCATATACTTGCATTCTGTGCACTCACTGTGTACATAAGTATTTAATCAAAAATAATATGCTTCTACAACTTTGCTCCTCTTCTTGGTTGAAAACAACTTTGTTAGACATAAGGAAGCCCATTGAATAATGGAGGGTTAAACTGTAGAACTTGTCGATGAGAGAAGTTGTAAAACCCCATTCTTCTAAAACCCAAGAAACCTAAGATAACAGGGCCAAGGGCCATTTGTGGAATGGCATTATGGTTTAGGGACTCTAGTGTCTCAATGGAGATCCTTGAGAATACTTAGAATGGATGCCACTAAGTGCCCCTTGGCCAAATCCCTGGGGCCAGTTGCTTAATACTCAAGGGATTTTTCTCTCACACACACAAGAGCCCTCAGAATAGTACAATGATAGGGTCCAATCCATTTTTTTCTGTTGCTTAAGTAAATTTTGTCTCCCTTTCATGCACTCATCTTATAATTATGGACACCTAATATGTGCCATCCATTCAGCAAATATTTTTGATCATCTACTCCTCTCCAAGCATTCTGTTAGGAACTGAAGACTACTGTTTTGTTATCAAAATGTAAACAAAACATGCATAGTCTATGCCCTTGTGAAGCACCGTATCTGGTAGGAAAGATAGATCTTAATCAAATAATTACAGAAATAAATACAAAATTTTATCTATGACAAGTGCTGTGAAGGAGAGATACAAAGCCAGAACTACCATTGTTGGAGTTGGCTTATTAAGAGAAGTCAGAGGACACTTCTCCAAGGAAGTGGTGCTTAATCAGAGATGTAAAGGGTGAATGGGAGGGAACCAGGGTAACAGGGGAGAGAGAGGGTGTTCTAGGCTGAGGAAACAGGATATGCAAAGAATCTGCAGTAGGAGAGGGTGTGCAGACACAGATCAGAAAGCAGGTCGTTGGGGCCAAAGAAGAGAGCAAGAAGAGTATTGTGCAGGTGTGTATGGAGAAGAGCGAAACATATGTGTCGTTCAGGGTCTCGTGGAATAATTTTGCCATTCCAAGGCAATCAGATTATTTGTCTTTTGCCATTGAGTTGTTTGAACTCCTTATAAAGTTTTGTAATAAATCCCTTGTCAGATGTATAGTTTGCAAATATTTTTCTCCCATTCTCTGGATTGTCTCTTTACTTGTTGATTGGAAAATTATTTAAATTCCCTGTTTTGGAGTTTTTTTCTTTCTTTTTTTTTTTTGGAGGGAAAGGGCTAAAGCATGGTAAGGGCTTTTCTTGGCTGGAGTATAAAGAACAGATTATTGAATAAGATTTAGAGTTGGAAATGCCAATTAACGAGCTATTTATATCACCCAAACACAGGCAGGAGAAAATGGCAGCATGAATGAAGGAGTTTGTGGGTTGGGATGGACATGATGGATATGGAGGGAAAGGTGTGGACTAAACAAAGATTCAGAAGGCAGGATAAAGAGGATTCGGTGATGGATTGACAGGGAGATAGAGGGATGTCTAGAAGCCTCAGGCTATGGCTTCAACACCTGGCTAGAAGGTGTTGTCTTCCTCTGAGACAGAAAACCTGAAGTGGACCAAGTTTGTGGTGGAAGAGCATCAGCTGAGGCGTGAGTGTATTGAGCTCTCAGCGCCTTAGGAATTAGACATTAAGTGCGAATATGAACATGTTCCAGTGCCTCCACCTTGAAGAGTTCTGTCTTGGGAGACAATATCTTTACAAGGACAAGGATAACACAGGTGAATTTAACATTCAAAATCATAAAGCTTTTTATGATTTTTAAATCACAAAGAAATTATTCTGCATGCTGGTCTTAACAACCTTCTTCATTCTTCCTTTATATGATGTTATAGTTTGAAAACAATATATGGTCTAGATTGATACCTCCTCATTTGTGACAATTCTAACCTTCTTATTCATTCAGCAAAAATTTTCTAAGATTTTACTATATTCCAGCTACATCAGCCTGAATTTAATATAGCATCTACTTAAGTATCGTAATAATTGCCACTGGGGGGGGGGATATTCAAACCAGTTGTCTCAAACTGAAGACTATCATTGAACAAACTTATATGAGCAATAAATTGGAAAATGGAAAGTATCCAGTGGCATAAAAGTGAGGCAGAGAGTCATTTTATACATAAAGCAAATAAATATACACGTACATTAAAAGGGCCCTGTAGGATACACAGCAAAACTTTAACAGTGGCTCTATCTGGGTAGTGGGATTACTGCTCATTGCTGTTTTATTCTTTATGTTTGTATGTATTTTCCAAGTGTTCTACAATAAATCTGAGCCAACGTTTATCCCTAATGTTAGAAAATGGAAGTCCACCTATTTGGACTGGAAGGCGGACATCATTGATTGCCAAACTAACAGCCATTTCTCCCTTTTCCTTGCAAAGAGAAGAACACTTTTGCTCAGACATTGAGAGTGAACATCTGGGCCCAGAACCAGGGAACTAAAATCAAAATTGTTCTACACCGAGTATATTGGCGTTCTAGGGCTGCCATTACAAATTTCACAAACTTGAATCACTTGAATCATTGTAAAGTATCCTCTGTCATTTCTCAAGGTAGAAGTATGAAATCAATGTGTTAACAGGACCATGCTCTGTCTCCTAAGACTCTAGGGGAAGATCCTTTTTGCCTCTGCCTAACCTCCAGTGGTTGCCAGCAATCCTTGGCATTCCTTGGTGCCTAGATCCATGACTCCCTTCTCTGCCTCTGTGATCAGATGGCATTCTCTTCTTCCATGTGTATTCCCAAATCTCTCTCTTCTTATATGGACAGCAGTCATTAGATGAGGGTCTTAACTTGATTACATCTGCAAAGACCCTGTTTCCAAATAAGGTCCCACTCATAGGTACTGAGGGTTAGAACTTGCACATATCTTTTGTGAGGACACTGTTCAGTCTTATTTCATCAACAAATGGTGTTGGAAAAACTGTATGTCTACACACAAAAGAATGAAGTTGGGCCCTTACCTTATACCATCTACAAATTTAATGCAACATAGATTAAAGACCTAAATGTAAAACTTCTAAAACTATAAAATACTTAGAAAGAAACATAGGAAAAAGCTTTGTGACTTTGGATTTGGCAAGGATTTCTTAAACACATAAAATTAACCATTATAGTGTTAATGTCTGGAATATATAAATAATTCCTCCAACTACAACTCAACCACACACAAAAAAATTAAAAATGAGCAAAGAAAATCAACAGACATTTCTCCAAAAAAGATGTTCACATGGGTAATAACAAGCATGTGAAAAGATGGTCAACATCCTTAATCATTGGGGAAAAGTAAATGAAAACCACAGTGAGATATTACTTTAAACCCACTGTCAAAAAAAAAAAAAATAGAAAATAACAAACGTTGATGAGGATGAGGAGAGATTGAGAGTCTTGTGCACTATTGGTGGAAATGTAACATGGTACTGCTTTTGTAGAAAACAGTATGACAATTCCTCAAACAATTAAACATAGAATAACCCTATGGTCCAGAAGTTCCACACCTGTATATATATCCCAAAGAATTGACAGCAAGGTCAATTCTTTATAGTGAATAAAGCTGCTATGAACATGGGTGTACTATAGCCAAGAGGTAGAATCAACCCAAATGTCCATCAGTGGATGAACAGATGAGCAATATGTGATCTACAAATACAGTGGAATATTATTCAGCCTTAAAAATAAGTGAAACTTGAGGACATTTTTCTAAGTGAAATGAACTAGTCACAGAAAGATAAATACTGCATGATTCTACTTATATGAGGTACCTAGAGTAGGCAATTTTATAAAAACAAAAAGTGGAATGGTGGTTACCAGGGGCTTGAGAGAAAAGGTAAAGGGAAGTTGGTGTTTAATGTGTGTAGAGTTTCAGTTTTGCAAGATGAAGTTCTAAAGATAGGTTGCACAACAATGTGAATATACTTATCATTATTGAACTATACACTTAGAAATGGTTAAATTGTTAACTTTTATGTGTATTTTATCATAATTTAAAAATTGTTTTAAATAATAATTTAAAGTTTAGTTGGAAGTTGACTAAACTCAGATATCAAATACAGAAGATTTTAGTCTTAAAAACCTTCTATTGCATTGAATAAAAATGGCCACAAGTCGATGGCCGTCTTGCCTGTGTGCACCCATCCACCTGTAGTGCCCATTATCACCACCAGCAGGAGGGCAAAACCCACAGATTTCACAGTGACTAGGACAGGGGAAGAGACAGACTTGATCTGGGGATGGGGTGAAGATCAGGCGCTTTATCAGCCAGAAGTGACAAACTCGTCTGAGATGGAGAGGCAAAACCCATCATCTTTCCCTGCTAAAAGTGAGAGCCTCGCAATCACCTTGACCTAACTCACATATTTAGAACACTCCGTTGAACCACATCAGGATGCACATTTTGGGGGAGAGTTCAAGCAATCATCCTGCCTCAGCCTCCCAAGTAGATGGAGTTACAGGTTCCTGCCACCATGCCCAGCTAATTTTTTAATTTTCTAGTAGAGACAGGGTTTCACCATGTTGACCAGGCTGGTCTCAAACTCCTTAACCCAAGTGATCCTCTCGCCTCAGCCTCCCAAAGTGCCGGGATTACAGGCGTGAACCACTGCACCCAGCCAGGATGCACATTTTTAAGTGCGCATAAAACATCAATCAAAGAATATCCTAGGCCATAAAACAGATACCAATACAGTTTTAAAAATTACCGTCCTACGAAGTATAATATCAATGACATCAAAATTAAATTTAAGATCAGTAACAGAAAGAAATCTGAGAAATTTACATATGGAAATTAAACAGTAAATTTCTAAATATCCAATGAATTAGAGAGGAAATCCCAAAGGAAATTAGAAAATATCATAAACTAAATAAAATTTCAACACAATATATCTAAATTTATGGAATAAAGCAGAGCTCAGAAAGAAATTTATAGCATTATAAAAATTAACTCAATATCAATTTTTTTTCATGCATTAAACTCTGCCCTGTGATTCTTCACACTTAGAAAACAGAGTATTGTATATGTATTGCATCAGGGAAGATAGGGCATGACAAAAAGACAAAAATAAGAATTCTTTAACTTTTGAGTTTCAAAAAATTGAAGAAGAGGTAACTACTACAAGAAAAGAAAACCACAAGTTAATATTCCTGACGAACCTAGATGCAAAAGTCCTCAAGAAAATACCAGCAAACTGTAGTCAATAGCATATTAAAAGGATAGTTCAACATAACCAAGTGGAGTTTACCCCTGGATGCAAGATGTTTCAACATATGCAAACCAATTAATGTGATACACCACATTAACAGAATGAAGAATAAAAATCACATGATCATCTCAGATGATGCAGCAAAAAAAAAAAAAAAAAAAATTGGAAAATTCAACACATTTTTGTGACAAAAACTCTTATCACAGTAAGTATAGAAAGAATTTACCTCAACATAATACAGGCTATATATGAAAAACTCACAACTAACATCATACTCAAGGGTGAAAAGCTAAACACATTTCCTCTAAAATCAGGAACAAGACAAGGATGCCCACTCTCATCACACTAGTCAACATAGTACTGGAAGTCCTAGCTAGAGCAATGAAGTGATTTTTTTAAAAAACAAAAGGCATTCAAATTGAAAAGAAAAAAGTAAACTTGTCTCTGCAAATGACATGACCTTATATATACACAACCCTAAAGACACCACAAAAAAACTGCTAGAACTAATTTAAAAATTTAGTAATGTGGCAAAATACGAAATTAACGTACAAAAACCAGTTTCATTTCTTTTTATTTGTTTGTTTGTTTGTTTTGAGATGGAGTCTCACTCCATTGCCCAGGCTGGAGTGCAGTGGTGTGATCATGGCTCACCTTAACCTCCGCCTCCCGGTTCAAGTGATTCTCCTGCCTCAGCCTCCCAAGTAGCTGGGATTACAGGTGCACGCCACCACACCTGGCTAATTTTTGTATTTTCAGTAGAGATAGGGTTTCACCATATTGGCCAGGCTGGTCTTGAACTCCTGACCTTGTGATCCAACTGCCTCAGCCTCCCAAAGCGCTGGGATTACAAGCGTGAGCCACCGTACCCAGCCCATACACCAATATTGAACTATTTGAAAAAGAAAGAAAACATTCCATTAGTTCTCTCTCTCTCACACACACACACACACACACACACACAAAATAGCATCATAATAAAATACTTTGGAATAAACTTAAAGAGTTGAAAAATCTGTACACTGAAAGCTACAACACATACGTGAGAGAAACTGAAGATGCTACAAATAAATAGAAAGATATTCCATGTTCATGGATTGAAATAATTAATATTGTTAAAATGTCCACATGACCAAAGCAATCTACAGATTCGATGCAATCCCCCTTGAAATTCCAATGGCATTTCTCACAGAAATTTTTTTTTTAATTCTAAGATTTATATAAGATCACAAAAGACCCCAAAGAGCCAAACAATATTGTACTGAACAAAATGAAGAAGGTCAGAGGTGTCACACTACCTAACATTTGGCAGATTTTAAAAGTTACATAAACTTCCATATGACCCAGCGATTCTACCTTCAAAAAGAAATGAAGACATATGGCTACACAGAAATGCATAGGTTCAGTATTCAAATCAGCATTATTTATAATAGCCTAAATGAGACCGACTAAATGTCCATCAACTGATGAATGTGGAACCGAGTTGTGATATAACCACATAATAAAATATTATTCGGCAACAAAAATCAACCACTGATACCTAACAGCAAGGATTAACCTCAACATCATCATGCTAAGTGAAAGAAATAGTCACAAAAGGCTATATAATATTTAATTATGCATATATGTAATTTCCAGAAAAATGCAAAGCTATAATAAAATAAAAACCCATTAGGAGTTGAGAGAAAGAATTACCCACAAAAGAGAATGAGTGAACTTTTTTGAGGTGATGCAATATTCTAAAACTGGGTTATAGTGATTGTTGTACAATTGCATGCATTTATTTTTATTTATTCTTATTTTATTAAAAGTGATCTCTTAGAAGAAGGAAAAAATGCATAAATTTAATAAAACTCACTGAACTGCAATTTATGAAAAATGAGTTTATTATAGGTAAACTATACCTGAATAAAGCAGTTATGAAATGCATAGCACAGCAGAGACTTGTGTGCTGTGGGAAAAAAACTCAATGTGGTAGTCTGCCCTCAAAGATAGAATGAGAGTAGCATAAATTCTAGTTTTAATTTGACTAGAATTTTTATTAAAGTTATGCAGGAAAGCTCACTGTGTCACTCTTAATGAAGTGTCTCAAATATGGCTTAAACACATTTAATGTACATCTAATGAGGTTCTTTGGCCAACTAATTATTGAGCATGTTTAATGGAGTTTAACAATTGCATATAAGATGCTTAACTCTTTCTACATAGATCTATCCTTATCAAAATACTTTTAAGATAATGGATTTCACCCACATAGATTGCCTTTGTGAATAAAAATCATTATATTCTCCCACAATAATAGTACTTACATTTCTATCTGTTATTAAAACCTATCAGATTAACATATATTAACCATTAGTATTGACATCCTGTGTGGATTTGTGATTCTGTGAGCTTACCATATTTTAAAGAGATTTAGACAAAACAGGGAATTTCATGCAATATGCTTCATTTTTGTAAAAGCAGAAAAAATATACTGGTTTTGTGTTTGGGGCAGGTGAGAACAAGCCTGTAGGTCATTATAAATCAGATGTGGAGAGATGTAGCTTTTTCAAGGCACACACTTTCAAAGCCAAAGTCAAGCCTAGATTTATTTTCTTGAACACACAGAGTGGGCATTAACATAAATTCTCCTGGAACGGATGTAAAAAGATTAGTGATTTAACAGTTGCTACGGAGCCTACAATGAGACAGGATTGGGAATCCTTTACTTGCGCGTCAATTCTAAGAACTTTATTACAAGACAGATCATGTCTCTTCAAAATAGCTTCTCGGGTTCCACATTTTCAAACCCCCCTCGGTTTGCAAATGACCAGCAGTGCATTCTCCATGCCTGTTCTCTCCTTTTAATTTCTATTCCTTAATTTCTTAGCATCCTTCCTGCATTGCATTAAAGCAGCTGTGGAATACATTTCTTATTTTCTCCTGCAGTCACTTTTATGAAGTTTTCTAAATGTCATCTTCTAAAGTCATATTTTGCCAGGGAGAATTTACATTTCAAAACCTATGTTTATGCACATATCTGATTCAATGAGTGAGAAAATGAAACAATCTTTATAACCCTCATTAAAGATGTGGTTTGAAAGTCAGGATATGCTTTTACATTTGATGTGGTTTTCTTTCTCTTTTGCTAGGAACATCCTTTCCAAAAACTGGGTAGGTTGTGATTTTTTCAAAAAATACATACTTTACTTTTTTTACTGCATCCATTGACCCTTAAAAACAGAGAACCAATTGTGTAAAAAAATAATAATAATAATATCATCCATAGGCCAGGGTTAGCCGGGTGTGGTAGCATGCGCCTGTAGTCCCAGCTACTCGGGAGGCTGAGGCAGGAGAATCCCTTGAAACTGGAGGGCAGAAGTTGCAATGAGCCAAGATCACACCACTGCAGTCCAGCCTGGGCAATAAGAGTGAAACTCTGTCTCATAAATAAATAAAATTTAAAAGTTAAAAAATAAAAGTCAGTAATATCAGTTTGTGATTTCAACCTATGCTTCCATGTTACATTGACATAATTACTTTGTTCTTTTCAGACTTCCTCCAACAAAGCAGGAAGCATGTTTTATAGAATCAATCCTGCCCTCACCAAAAATACATCTTATCATGAGGCAGGATATAAGAGCTTCCAAAGCTGCTACAGCAGAACATCATTTTAAAAGGGTAAATGATCATTTGTGGGGCTTGAGGATAGGAAGGAAGAATAACTCAGGGAAAGAAAAGAACCATTTTCTGAAACTGGTACCATTCATTCATTCATTCATTCACTCAAGAACTGTTGTGTGCAGACGATGATAGCATATACTGTGATGAATTCAGCAGCTGCTGGGGACACACAGGGCCCCCACCCTCATGTATCTTGTAGTCTAAAACAGGAGATGGACAATTTTAAAAGTAATTTAAACATAAATAAACAAAATAAATATGCATGTACTTATATTAACATAAGCATAAGATAATTTCTAACTAGGGGCTGCAAAAATGAAAAAGGAGGCATCGTGGTGGGGATTGAATGGGGAGGTGATATGGTTTGGCTGTGCGTCCCCACCCAAACTTCATCTCGAATTGTAATCCCCACGTGTCAGAGGAGGGACCTGGCGGGAGGTGATTGGATCAGGGTCGCGATTTCTCCGGACCTGGCGGGAGGTGATTGGATCAGGGTCGCGATTTCTCTCGTGCTGTTCTCATGATAGTGAGGGAGTTCTCATGTGATCTGATGGCTTAAGTAAAACCTCTTTTGTTTGTAAATTACCTAGTCTCGGGTAGTATCTTTATAGCAGTGGGAGAACAAACTAATACAGAATGTGATTGTGAGCTGGGGATCTGGGGCAAATAGTAATAGTTTGGTGGTCACAGAAGCCCTGGGAGGTGAAGATATTGGAGCTATGAGGTCATGCCCTGCACTGGCATCCTGTCTCATGTGGATGGCAACTTAGAATCTCTCTAGACCAGAAGGCAGTCTGACCTGCAAGGCAAAGCTAGCATGGTGCTTTCTGACCTTGGCTCTGGGCAGAGTGTTTTCCCCTTACTTCTGTGTTTACTTTATGGCACGATCATTGTCTTTTACCATTTCTGAAGCATTGAGCAGAAAACATTTTGCCTAACACTAGTTTGCCAATTTGCCCTCTCTGTCCAGTCATCTGTCTTGAACCATGTCTGAGTATATGTGTATTCACAGGTCCAGCAGAGTGGAAGGCACTCTGGAAGCACTAAGGAAGGTGACCATTTTTTGTGGATAAAACTCATTCTCACTGATCCTCACACTTTGCTGCCTATTAGAATCTCTTGGGAAGATTTTCAGCCTCCCAAGATCCGGGCTGCAACCCATGACAACGAATTCAGAATCAGAGTGTGAGACCCACTGCCAGTATTGTTGAATCTCCCCAAGTGATTCCAACGTCCAGCTAAGTTTGAGAACCACTGAGTGAGAGTTACCTGCAAAGAAATGAAAAATAAATACTTACTGGTGCCCGAGTCCCACTCCCCAGAGGTTCTGATATAATTGGAAGAAGTAGGCCCAAGGCATTGAAATTTTGTCAGAGCTCCATGGAGGGTTATATTCTGTAGACTTGGTTAAGAACCACATCTCTGGACCAACCTCACGTGCCCCAGGACCTTAGGAAGAAAAGATAGTTTGGCGCTGATGTGTTCATATTTTCTCATGTAATTATTAAGCTGTTGGCCATTGTTAGGGTCACCATCTCAGCCGGCTGATTTTCAGCAAACCCATAGCCAAGTGGGGATTGAACCCACGACCTCAGCCTCATTAACACCGTGTTCCCACCAGCTGAGCTCATCCGCCACAGCTGCTTTCTTGGCTGAACGTCAGTTGGGATGCTTCTGCCAAAGCCCTGCTTAATGAAATAAAAATAATAATAATAATCATGATGTAACACAAAGTGGTTATAGTGTGGACCTCCCAACCAATAAAAGAACAATTGGTTATTTTCTTGCTCTGAACTGGAGGAAATCTGATGACGTTTGACTGCTGTAAACATGTAACACATTTTATACTTCTAGCTTCAGGAATGGGACAAGATTTCCCAGTTCCAGCCAGAAAATGTAAAGCCGTGGAGATATGCACAGGGACCCACCAACGATATATGTTGCTTCCAACATGGATTAAAATATCAAAGAGAACATGGTCATAATGCACATTCTCTGTTACAAATGGAAATTAACTGAAAAAGACTTCAATGCTGATTCAAAGAGTGCCCCAAGAGCCCTGTATTATGTCCAAGGACATGCTTGAATCTGGCATGCCAGGAAGCACTTGCATGAGGCTGCCTGAACTTAGCCCTAGGCTTCGTGTTGAACAGCATGAAAGACCTGGCCTTCTAAAGGTTATATTTTGATGTGGTTGAACAGACAGCAAATTCATAACAAAAGAAAAGGGAGGATTTCTGAGAGTGACGAATGCTATGGAGTAAATAAACAAGATAAGTGGTTTCAAAGGTTTTTCCTAACCCTGGCTGCATATCATGATGGCTTCATTGAAGGTGATTACCGGAATGGAGGGAAGTGGCTGGCAGGTTTGCAGTCCATCGAGCATAGCGCTAACCCGATGATCTCATGGATATGGCATAAGCCATCACTCTGAAGGTTTCACATTGAGCAACTAGGGCACTGTTGCCCCATTTGCTGAGATTTGAATACTGATAGCAGAGCAGATTTGAGAGAGGATGTCAAGAGTTGCCTCTTGAACCCAGTGAGACACCCAGTGGGTCTGAGACACCCAGTGGAGACATCAGCTAGGCAGAAGAATACTCCTGAGTTCATGGGAGCCCTCAGAGGAGAGATCTGAATCTGGAACTGATCAGGACATCAACACCCCCGGACTGGATGAGATCACCTTCTAGGGTATGGTCTCCACAGTAGTGTGGCCTCACCCCATCCTGCAGAGACCCCGAAAATGGAGCTGCTTTGCTGTAGCATACATTTCTCTGTAGTTTCAGACAGTTGAGAATGAGACCAGTGTCCATAAACTTGATCACGGAGCTTCATTTTGAAGAAGGGTCTAATAATCATCTTCATTTTCTCCAAGCCCCTGTGGCTTTCATCTGTCATCAGTGGGGTGGAAGGACAGGACATGAATCATAGAATCGCAGCCCCCCACACACAGAAAGAGCTGAGAAAGGGCATGGCCAGGCTGGGGAGCCCCCACACACAGAAGGAGCTGAGGAAGGGGATGGCCAGGCTGGGGAGCCCCCCCACACAGAAAGAGCTGAGGAAGGGGATGGCCAGGCTGGGGAGCCCCCACACACAGAAGGAGCTGAGGAAGGGGATGGCCAGGCTAGGGGAGTAGCAGAGACTGCTGATGTTCTTCCTTTCCAAGGAGTCCCCCTTCCCGGGGTGCATTTCCTTGGTCAGCAGGTTAGGAAGTCTAAGTCAATGCATGGGTGACCGTGACCAATGTAAAACCCCAGATTGATTTTATCCTGCCTCCCAGAATAATCTTAATTGCATCCACCCTCTTCCCAATTAGTGTGGGCAGAAGACATGCAAATTCATTTTTACATTAGCCTAAGAGAAACATAATTAAGAAGTGAAGGCAAGAAAATGCACTTAATGTATGCCAGGGCCAAACTGCAAATGACTTTTGGGCTTTACACTATTTGGGATTAGCCACATCACTGCACCCTCATCAGCATAGATAAACAAGACTTGGCTCCCAGCCCCACCAATACATCTTGCTGAAATCCCTGTGGCTTGCAGGTTAAAAAAGGACTTCTAAGCACTTTAGGTGCCTCTGGAGGGTTAAAATTCTAAACAAGACCCACTTTTAGGTTTACTGATTTAGTTAAATGAAGTCTGAGAGCAGCTCTTTGATGTTTATCAATTTTCTATGTCCTTTCCATACCAGTCGAATTAATTCCTTAGTTTCATGTACCATGAGACTGATAGGCTTCTCCCAGCCTATGGAAAATTCTGTAGCCTTTGACAATTTGATATGCATTTTTCTGTAGTGATATAGTAGAGGGCTGAGAACCCATTTACTTCGAGGCTGCAGGCAAAACCTCCCCCCGTTTCAAAGAGCAGACGCTTTATGCTATCAAGAGGACTCTATCAACAGACACAAATTAAATATTCATGCTGGGTTTCATGGAACTGCTATTTGGAAGCTATAAACGAAGTGTACGTTTCTTAAAAGAACCTTCATTATCAACATCCGTAGTTGTCAATCTTTGATATATGCAGAGTGTACTCACCAGCATTTGTGTCATATTGTCAGACTTTTCTTATCAGGGAGACTGATACATCACCGGGTTTAGTATTTCTGATACAAAGAGTAGCTTGTTATTTTAAAAAGTTACACCTGAAGCTGAGTGTTCGCCCTGTGCCCGTCACATCTCTTATAAGTTTTAGCCTCCACTGTTGGAACTGGACAGCGTTTGGCACAGCTGGATCACACGTGTATTGCTGGTCTAGAGGCATCTCAGCAAGGGAGCCTGGATTCAGACCCTCCCGGAGAATCTGAACCTCCCAATTCAATGGAGGAGTCAGCTCTGGAGAAGCGCAGAGAGAGGCCACATTCATTGTGAATGCGAAGGACACATTCACTGAATGATGCCCCAGAATTGCTGAACTTCTGATTTTCCAAGACAAACCAGAAGTCCGGATCTTATGCATATTTTCTCATTTTCAAATGTTGTGATCCACTGAAAAAGAATTAAATCTGTACAGTCCAAACAAATCATTTCCATGGGCTGGATGCTGTCCTCAGAACCCTAGTTGATTAACTGATTGTAACAGCATCAGAATTGATTTTTGTTACATGGAAAGCATTAAACCTGTGTGCCTTGAGTATTATTCAGCGGTGAAAGGAACGAAACACTGACCTGTGCTACAGCATGGATGAACCATGATGGCATCACATTACGTGAAAGCAGCCAGTCTGAAAAGACCACATATCACATGATTCGATTCGGGTTGAATATCTGGAACTGGAAAATTCAGGCAGACAGAAAGTAGATTTGTGATTGCCAGGGCTGAAGCGCGGTGGTAGTGAGGGGTCGGGAGGTAGCTAAGGACATAGGACTTTTTTTTTAAGGCAATAAAAATGTTCCAAAATTTTGACTGAGGTAATACTGTACATACTGTGGTAATACTGCACATATCTGTGAATATATTAAAAACTAATGAATGGCACACTTTAAACAGCTGAATTTTATGGTATATGAATTTTATTTCAATAAAGCTGTCCAAAGCAAAAACCCATAACAACACAAAAATGGAAAACCTCTAGGTCTTGAGCAAGGAACTGACATTTTTAGCACACAAAACCAGCCCACGAAATCTGTGGGTTCCGCACCACTCCCCACCGGATTACTAGACCCATCACGCTAAACTCAGTTCAAAAGTTAAACTACAGTTTCTAACAACCTTAGGTCCACGCAGGTTCTCCAAAACACACATCTCACACTTTTTGACGCTGTCCACACCATGTTTTGTTACCATCCACCCAATGTTGCCCAGCTAACGATTATAAAGGGGGAAAAAAATTCATCATCTTGTACACAGGGTCAACGTCCTGGGATGCCCAGGCAGCCTCCGCCTCACATTTAAAATCAGGTAAATATTGTGGTTTCCTCTTCCTTGGAAATTCCACTTTAAAATCATTAATCTTAAGAATAAAACTGACTTAAAGTCTTAAACTTATTCACGTGGCTTTGTCTTATTAATGAAGAGAAGGATGTACAACCCCATTATGTGGGGGTCCAGGGTTAATCCAAACCCCTCTCCTAACACAATGCCTTGAAACGCCTGGGATTTATAACATAATCAAGTGTCTTCGGAAAAACTCCCACTTGTGCCGTATATATATGTATATATGTGTATATATGTGTGTGTATATATGTATATATTTCCTAATGCAGGACAGATGACAGATTTTCTTAGTGGATCAAAAGAAGTTCTTGTTATTATTATCACTTGGCATCTTCTGTAGCAGTTAACATAATAAATAAAAATCCATATTTGGCCACATGCTTGAGGATGTCAGGAACGTGTGGTCGATTGGTTTAGCAGCTTACTAAATTTAAACAGAGGCAGTAACATGGCCTAGGTTCTCCCCAGAGTTAGAAACTCCTCCTTGAGGGGATTTCAGTACCGCTGCCTAATCAGCTTAAGGAGTTAATTAAACAGCTGTCACTTAGCTTCTTAATTCTGAAACGATGCTAAATAAGATTTGAAATTAGTTATGCAAAACTAAGCAATGTGTTTGTGATACAGGAGATTTCTTCAGGCGGCTCAGAATGAAGGACACCTTAGTCCCAGACAGCAGGGGTTGTGGGGTGACCCAGAGAAATGAATCGGGGGTCCTGGGAAAACGTTCACCTCATTGTTGCGTCCAGACAACAGGGCAAGAGTTCCAAATGAAGCCACAAAGGGGAATCCTTAGGTCAGTGCACCCTGCAAATGTATTTGTTCAAACTTCACAGTGCATTTCACAAAAAGTGAGCCAAATGTAAAAGTTAGGAGATCTCACCTACAAATATTGATTCTTGGCTCCTCTGGGAAAATCAGGACACGGGTCAGTCTGGTTCACATTCCTACAAGGCAGCAATTACCTGGAGCTGTCACTTCCCCCTCTGGCTTAGGTGTGAGGTCCTGGGTCACCAGGTGACTATTACCACCTCCAAGGCCCTGGGTTGGAACCAGAGTTTGACACCACATCCTGGGACGATTGTCTGGGCCAAGGTCTGGTGCCACAGCAGACAAGGGCAAATGGTATGAGAATCTTCCTGTCCCTTGAGATGCTTCGTAAGTCCTAACCTGTGGGCTCTGCAAACCCACGTGAGTAGGTAGGTGTGCATGAGAAGAGATGCTCAAGGCCCGTGCCCAGGGGCATTGCCCTGTGATCCTGGCCAGACATTTCCTCCAGAGAGAAACCAAATGTCAATTTGCATAGAAATGAAGGTGGCCAAGAACTCACATTCCTATAGTTCATTCACCCTTTCTTATTGCAAGCCTCCAGTGCTTCACTGAGAGTTCACTGTTCTTGGCAAAGAAGTCCCATCCCAGAAAGAAGTTTAGTTTCCAGAGCAAACACATGAGGCAAAAATAACACACAATCAACATCACCCTTGAAAGTCCCTCAAACCACTCATAAAATAGAGCTTATAAGGCTCAAAACTTCTCATCTTTCTTTTAGCATTGACACGTTATTGTTCCTTGGCTGAATACCAAGTGGAGTTATTGGCTCACGCTCAGGGATCTTGGGTGTGACAAATATGTGTCTTTAATACTAAAGCTACTGACAGTGCAGCGAGATGCTCACACTGTGAGTGGCTGTAGGGGCTGAGGGTCACTGGGGAAGCAGCAGGTTCCTGCCTCCTATGCTGCAGGACAAACCTGAGTGCATTGAAAAGCACAGCAGGTTATGTCTCCTTCCCTCCTCTTCCTCTCCTGCCCTTCCTGTCTCTCTTGCTTTTTCTTTTTGCCAGGAGCGTATTGAATCCGTGTAAGTCATTGCATATGTTAGGATACTACTAATAAGCAGCCTTATTTACAAATTAATAATGCCTAGCACAGCTTTAACACTTTGCCTGCATTAACTCATTGGATTCACATAAGGACTCTCTGTGGTAGATACTACTTGGAACCTTGTTTTTCAGATAAGAAAAATGAGATGCGGAGAGTTTCAGTCACTTGCAAAGTCACGAAACATGGAAGGGACAAAGCTGGGATTTGAACACAGGCCGCCTGAGTCCAAAGGCTGTCCGGGTGGCACACAGAAAAGATTCTCCTGCATCTCATTTAACTCCACGGTGAAGATGGGGAAACTTGGCCTCCCAGAACTGACATACCTTGGCCAAAGTCCCACATCTGATGCTGTGTAAAGCTAGGACTCAGATCCCTCAGACCAGGTCCCTGTCTCCACTCCCAGGCTGGTTGAGGAGGTCTTAGAGTCAGGCAGCGTGGATGACGCCAACAATGGTGAACATGTAGCTTTGCTTAGCATGTGCCAGTTGTGTCAGTAACCACCTTTCACGTATGAAATCCTTCCCATCAACCCAATAGCATGGAAACTTTCCAGTCCCCATTTTGCAGACGAGAAAACAGACACCGTGCAGTCACTATTTTGCTGAAAGTCACAGAGCTAGTCGGCACAGGAACTGAGATTCAAAGCCAGGCTGTCTGGCTCCAAAGCTCGCACTCCTCACCCTAAGTTCTCCTGCTTCCCTATTTATTTTATATAATATCTCTAATAAAATATAAACAACGTGTACACTGATGATTTCCACTCAGAGAGATTAAGGAAGATGTAGCATTTGAGTTGGGCCTTGAGTTTGCTTAGGATAATTAACAACAACAACAAAAAACAGTTTCTACCTCCCAGGTTCAAGGGATTCTCATGCCTCAGCCTCCCCAGTAGGTGGGATTATACGCGTGGGCACCATGCCTGGCTAATTTTGTATTTTTAATAGAGACAGGGTTTTGCCATGTTGGCCAGTCTGGTCTCAAACTCCTGACCTCAAGTGATCTGCTGCCTCGACGTCCGAAGTGCTGGGATTACAGGCATGTCCCACCACACCCTGCCTGCTTAGTGTAATTTTTCATAGCAAGCTCCACTAGTACAATAAAATATTATTTCTAAATAGACTATATTCTGTTCTTGGAAGGTATGTCTGTTACCTAAAGCCAGCTCTGGTTGCACAAAGCTCACTGTATACAGTGGAGTCCATACTTGCTGGTGACATGAAGAAAATCAAGAATTTTTGCATTATTTTCTACATTTTGAAAACTTCTCCCATTTTAAATGTGTGTATTTAAAACAAATCTTGTATCAAGTAAAAAGAAGTCCTGATTTATGCAGCAGGTCTAGAGAACATATTCATTGGAACAGAAGACAAAAGATTCTGATGGGTGGATCCCCGGGAAAATGGCAAGGTCAGTGAAGAGCTTGGCAAAACCTAAGATTATGAACAAGGTAAACTGTATTAACAAAAAAGGAAAAAAAGAAAGGCAATGAGTAACTCCAGGAGACACAAAGTATTATAATGAAAGGAAATAGAATCCAAGGACAATTCTTCACCCCACTGCAGTGGTTCTTAACTGAGGGTAATTTTTCTCCCTCAGGGGACATGGGTGATGACTAGAGACATTTTGGGCTATCATACTCGGGGGATGAAGGATGCTACTGGCATCTAGTGGGTAGAGGCCAGAGATGCTGCAATGTACATCTCACAAGGCACAGAACGTCCTGATAACAAAGAATTATGCAGCCCAAAATATCAATAGTGGCAAGTCTGAGAAAGACTGCTTCACAGTGAACAATATTTGTAAGAGTATAATAGATATATTAGTGGATTTCAACCCTGAGATCCAACCTTTGTACAAAGCACAGATGATTTCATTATGTTTCAGAACACAATGTAGACGTTATCATCCTTGAGAGTACAAAAGTAAAAGTTAGAAATGAGAAAAGTTAGGAAGTTAACACCAGAGATGAACCAAAGAGGAGCTTTAGCGGGGCTAATATTCTCATCTTGCAAAGCGGGAGGTGGGGGTTATCGGTTATCTATTGCTACACAAGAAACCAGCAAACCGTAGTAGCCTTATTACAGCATCAGCCATTTATGTTATGTTCTGCCCTGTGGCGCCCGTGGGATCTACAGGACGCTGCCAGGTGACTTCTGCTTAGGGTCTCCTGTTGAGTGCGGCAGGTGGAGGCTGTGGGGCCTCTGAAAAGCCTCTGCATCTACACATCTGCTGTGGGGGATGCTGATTATAGTCTGGGAGGTTGACCAGATCACCTGCCTGTGGCCTCTCCACACGGCCAAGGCTTCTGCACAGCATGGTGACTGAGTTCCAAGAGCAAGAGCCCCCAGAAAGAAAACAAGGTTGAAGCTGTCTTGCCTTTCGGGACCTAACCTCAGAAGTAGCAAGCATCGGCCAGGCGCCGTGGCTCATGCCTGTAATCCCAGCACTTTGGGAGGCCGAGGCAGGTGGATCACGAGGTCAGGAGATCGAGACCATCCTGGCTAACACAGTGAAACCCCATCTCTACTTAAAAAAAATACAAAAAACTAGTGGGGCGAGGTGGCGGGTGCCTGTAGTCCCAGCTACGCGGAAGGCTGAGGCAGGAGAATGGCGTGAACCCGGGAGGTAGAGCTTGCAGTGAGCTGAGATCCGGCCACTGCACTCCAGCCTGGGCGACAGAGCAAGACTCCCTCTCAAAAAAAAAAAAAAAAGAAAGAGAGAGAAGTAGCAAGCATCACTCCCACTGCATTCTGCTTGCCACTTCTGAGGCTAGGTTCCAAAAGGTGATACAGCTAGAGGTGAGTCCTAAGGCCACCCTGGATTGAAGGGAGGGAAACAAGACTCCACTTCCATGTGGCAGGAATGTCAAAGAATCTGCAGACGTGTTCTTCAACTATTCAGGGATCGAGGCGTTATCTCTTTCTCATCCCAGCTTTATTGAGGTATAACTGACAAATAAAAATTGTATATGTTTAAAGTGTACAATACGATGTTTTGATACATACATACATTATGAAATGATTGCCACTATCAAGCTAATAAATTCATCACTTCCCAGAGTTACCTTTTTTTTTTTGTAGTGAGAACATTTAAGATCTATGCTTTCAGCAAATTTCAAGTAGATGATATATTATTATTAACTATACTAAACATGCTGTACTAAACATGTATCAGGTCTACAAAACTGACTCATTTTGTAACTGAAAATTTATACCCTTTGACCAAAATCCCCACTGTTTCCCCCAACACTTCACCCAGTTCCTGGAAATCATCCTTCTACTCACCATTTCTGTGAGTTCAACTTCTTTAAGTAAGATGATGCAGTATTTGTCTTTGATTAGAGGTGCATTTCCTTAAAATTATAAATACAGTCAATAGAGAAATCAAAAGGGGAACGTGATCATATTGCCTGAGAAAGGAGAGAAAGTAGAAGGCAGTGGGAGATCAAATTTCATTGATCACACCAGGAAATCAGTAGCTAAAGTCTAAAACCACTATATCAAAGAAGGGGAATAGAGCATATTATTTAGATATGTAGGGGAAAAAAAATCTTTATAACATAAAAGAGTTGAAAACAGTTGCCTGAAGGAAACAAAAATGGAGTTAGGGAAGGGTGGATGCCTGCTATGGAATTTCATTGTAAACCCTTTCGGAAGGGTAACATTTTAACAATGAGCTTGTATAACCTTGATAAGATTTTGAAATTTACATTAAAAAGGAAGGGAAGAGCACCACACATTTGGTGTGTTTCAGTGGCTTTGAGAAGCCAGCCTCACTGGGAGAAGGCATGAGCACATGGCCAGCCTCATGTGGGGTCTGCAGTATGAAATCTTGCTGCCTCCCCAAAGGTAGAATTGTTTTATTTTATTTTAGTGTGAGTACCAAAATGCAATCACTCTCCATACCATGCCACAGCCACTAAACCCAAGAGCTGATGTACTTTAAGAAACAGAGTGGTATATAAATCTGTTTGCAGTGCAGGTGACAATTTGACTGATACTCTGCACTTGTCAAAAGAAGCACACAGGTTATTTATAGCAACACAGCATTATTGCTAATTAGATGTTGTATTTCTATGGCCATCTAATAGCTCTTATGTTTAATGTGGAAGAAATAAAAAACCCACAGCCCATCATTATTGCAGTGTTTGCTATTTATTTGGGAGGCCAGGGGTAGGAGTTGGGGGTAGGGTGGCTGGAGTAACAGAGGTTGGCCAAACAAGCAAAAGACAAGGACAGGGTGATTAGTCGTTATTCCACTGATTAGGTTACTGACCTTTGTTGGGAAATGAATTGAAAGGGTTTTTTTTTTTTTTTTTTAAAAAGTCAACCACAGTTAGGAGGACACATTGAGGAATAAAGGGATGTCAGACCTCCATACTAACTTAGGCTGGACCTGCCTAAGCTCATTACAACAGAAATCAGAGCAGTCCACCAGGAGATGAAGGGCTGGCCACCCAGCCCATGGAGGAAATTTTAAGGTTTCATACCTGAGCAATCTATCCCGCTGCCTGGGAGGAGAGCCCAGAATGTAATGATTATGTATAGAGCGAGTTGCTGAAGCTCAATTTGGAAAGTGTTGTGTATTAATCAGGATAGCTTGGGTTATATTGGAATAAAAAGTTGCTCCCAGATCACATTGCCTTAAGACGAGAAGAGCATAGTTATTCCTCCTGCTCTATGTCCTGTGTGGGTCAGGAGGAAGCTCTTCTCCACATAGTGACTCAGGTGACCAGGCTCATGGAGGCTCCAGCATCTCCTCACTGTATCATCTGGAATCCAGAGCCTCCTTGGTGGCCGTGTCAGGTGAGGAGAAAGAACAGGCAATTGAACATGGAAGCTGTATTGCTTCAACCCACAGGTAACAAACAACATTGATCCGTAAATTTTAGTGATTTGAAGTGTTCACAGGTCTCTTCCTAACTGCAAGGACCTGTAAAATACGAAGGAACAAATGGCGTATTCTCAGAGCATTCCTTTGTCCTCTGTAAACTGGAAATGACCTGCATGGCCGGCCCAGCACCACCCAGCATGGTTGCCCAGGCATCTCCTCTGATTGGTCAGTGACTATGCCATCCCTGGGGTGATTGTTGGGCTTTTTTTTTTTTTTTTCCATTTTTAAATATTACATCTGAATATGATATAACAGGAGAAAAAAATATTTTTATAGCTGATCTGGACATCTGTCTTTAAGAGGTATATTTCTTTGTCCATGAAATGTAAATTCACAATTCTTATATCCCTTTGACATTTAATGTCCTCAAATTGAGTCTGTGGTGGACAAAAGAATCTTACAAGGTACCATTTCTTTACGTCCTTGGGAGGTGGGGTCAACATAGAGGGTAAATAATTCCAATATTTAAGAGAACGAATAGACTTAGCAGAAAATGCATTTCTGTACCGTAACATCAGGAGAACACGAGGCCACGGAGTGTTGACGCATGTAGTGGAAAACTGTTGCAGCTGCCCACGAAGCACTCTCTGAGCTTTGAGAGCTCTCTCCACTGTGTAAATCTCATCCCCCCGAGGTACTTTCCGAAAATCGACTTGGCTCAGATTTTCCTGAGAGGCAGCAACGTGTCTGTGAGGGTAAATGGGCTTGCGAGCCAGTCCCTGCCAATTGGATGCACCTGTGTGAGATTTGTTTCCAACGTGGGGAAAAGGAAGTGTGTGGGCATCCATTTTGCTGGCTTAGATTGTGGGAGAGGCAATGAGGTTCTAGAACCATCTGTCTGATTTGTAAGCTTTCTAGTCATGACAAGTAGCAGGTTCTTGGCGGCCCACTCTCTGGTTCCAGGCATTGCTCTTGGGAAGTCCACTGAAATCTATTTCTTTAATCCCATCCATAATCCTGAAGAAATCCTTTTCCACTTGAAAGGGGTAGAGTGGATTCTGTTGTCTGCAACTAAGATCCCTGACTGCTACAATATTCTTAAAACTGAATATTATGTGCAAGACGTTTTGAAGAGTGGGTAAATATGATGAGAAATGAAGTACCTAGTTTAGAAAACAAATATATTAGCAATTCAAGAAGTTGCCCACATACCCGGAAGAGAGTAAGAACGTTGGAAATGGCAGACAGAGGTGAACTGTGGTCCCAAAAGGTGCAAGGCCAGCTCCCTATATGGTGTCAGCCCTACTGATGTGGAGCCTTCATCGAGGGCATGTGTAGCCTTGATCTCTGGATGACCTGTAGGGCTACCACCATGTTTGTGTCCTTGGTTTAATGAAGTGTTTGATATGGTCTTATCAAGTGAGCTTTCAGCCTCTCCAAGAATTATAAGCACACAAGTGAAGAAGTATTACTTCTGAAACCTGCTATTTAAATCAGTGTAAATGCTGGCCACACACCTCCATGCAAATGGCAGGCCCAGGGGTGCCCCCTTTTCAAAAAGTCAGTCACATTTTTGTTCCCTGCTTTATGGGGAATTTCTCTCCCTGCATGGGAGCAACTGAGTCCCTTTCTGGAGCTGCTGTCTCTGGTGCCCTAACACACCCTCTTGGCCCTCGTTCATGCTGGGCAGTTGCACCCATGTGAGCGAAGACTCGTCATTCCCTGATGTATTAGTCTGTCCTCACACTGCTAATAAAGACATACCCGAGACTACTGGGCAATTTATAAAGGAAAGAGGTTTAATGGACTCACAGTTCCACATGGCTGGGGAAGCAAGGGCACGTCTTACATGGTGGCCGGCAAGAGAGCTTGTGCAGGGGAATTCCCATTTATAAAACCATCAGCTCTCATGAGACTTATTCACTATTACAAGAACAGCATGGGAAAGACCTGCCCCCATGATTCAACTACCTCCCACCAGGTCCCTCCTGTGACATGTGGAGATTATTACAATTCAAGGTGAGATTTGGGTGGGGACACAGAGCCAAACTCTATCACCTGAGCGGGCCCCACCTCCAGGCATTAAGGGCATCCACATTTTGCTCCAGGCTTTTCTGACATCATGGGAACCAATTCCTAAGCATGGAGTTTACACTCCTGGGGAAACCTGTAACCCCAGGAATGCAGGCTTCTAGCCTTTAATCAACCAATTCTGGGAGAATCCTGCCTCTGTAAATCGAGTTCCTCTGGGCACAGCTGCAACCTTGACAACACACGATTGTGTTGGCTTCCCCGTCACTGTCTCCTGCTGCTCACGCCTCACTCCCACCTCCTGCAAAGAGGTTAACTGCACCCTAGCCCTTTTCTAAGGTCTGTTTTGGGGGGAATTCAAATGAACAAGATGTCCACGATGCACAGTGGTGACTGAGGTTGCTAATTGCTAAAGAAACAAAAAGTTCGCATCTCAATGATGGTTTAGAATAAACCTCAAAAACCAATATACTTTCATCTAATCACCTTTCTGGTCAACTTCATTCAGTAGGGTACAGTTATGTGCCATATAACAACATTTCAGTCAACAATGGACTGCGTATACCACTGTGGTTCCATAGGATTATACTACTGTATTTTTATTCTAACTTTTCTATGTTGAGATACACAAATACTGTTTACCATGGTGTTCCAACTGCCTGCAGCATTCACTGCAATCACCTGTCGTACAGTTGTGCAACCCAGGAGCAACAGGCTGTGCCATACAGCCAGGTGTGTAGTAGGCTCTGCCTTCTAGGTTTGTGGAATATACTCCATGGTGTTCACACAATGATGAAATCACCTAACAATGCATTTCTCAGAATGTATTCCCATTCTTAGCAATGCCTCACTGTTCATTGTAAGCAAAATAAACCGATTCTCACTACCTAACATTTTTTTAAAAATGAATTTATTGCAAGAATACAGGCTCTCTCAGAGGATGAATTAAAAAGCTGGACAAAAAGCCCTCAGAAAAGGTAGGAACCAGGACAATGCTAGAGATAGACCAGGGTAAATGGCATAGACTTCTCAGGTGCCACGAATGAGACAAATGAAATCCAACTCTTCTTGACCCGGCTTCACTCCCTTTGTGTGAAATTCAAGTCCCAGGGAGAGAGGCTGCTGGTCCTAGCTCCAGAGATGCCTGCCTACTCTGCCTACTTTTGAAGAGGGGAGAGAGTTACTGTGCCCCGCCAAGCATCATGCAAAGGAGAGGTGATAGCTTCCCAAAGGAAAATGGATGTCATCTTATACAAAAGGAGGTAGGAAAGGCAAAAACTGTCTATCCTAGTGACTCATTGTTTTCCTTTAAAAATGTTATGAGGAAATGTCTCAATATGTAACTCAAATCCTGTTTGTTTGAAAGTTTATGCCTACTGTCTCATGACTTTATTAACAGTTAAGCCCTGTAAAAAAAAAAAAAAAAAAAAAATGCTACCTTTTTGCAAGTCTCCAAGCTTAATGGGCCGGTTAGCTTTTATGTCCATTTCTTCAAAATGCCCATTTCTTAAATGTGCCTCACACAGAGTTAAGGGATGGGAACACACTGCTTGGAGGTTGAGGTGTCGGGCTGTGAGCTGTTCTGGTTGGATAAGCCTGATACCTTCCCCAAGCCAATTTTCCACAGGGCAGGGAAGGCTGGAGGTTCAGCTGGCGCTCCATTTCATTTGCTATATGGAATGTTTGCTTCCTCTAACCTCCTCCAGTGGGGTGCTCAGATTGGGTGTGTTAATCACTGTGATGTTGAGCCGTGTGTCCTCTCTGTGACACCTCTCTGTGTCCATGTGTTCTCATCATTTAGCTCCCACTTATAAGTGAGAACATGTGGTATGTTGTTTTCTGTTCCTGTGTTAGTTTGCTAAGGATAATGACCTCCAGCTCCAACCATGTCCCTGCAATGGACATGATTTTGTTCTTTTTTATGGCTATATAGTATTCCATGGTGTATAGTTAAGCACTTTGATGCTTTTGTTTAGGAAGGAATCAGTTGACGCAGCTCACATTACACTATTTTTATTTCTTCTAACATTATTCATCTATGTTAACATATATGGGATCATTTCACAACCATATATTAAAATGGCAAGTGATCTCCAAAGAGGCTATAGTAACTTTAGGGGAAGAAAAGAACAACAACAACAAAATGTTTTTTCTCATTACAAAAAAATAAGTCAATTTAACTTACTCGTTTTGACTTAAGACCGATGAGAAATCATGAGGGGGTCCCCTTTCAGGTTGCATCAGTTAAGATGGTGATTATCTGTGAGTAACAGAACTTGGAAATCAATGGTTAGAATGAGCAAGCTCTTAATTCTCTCTGCAAACGTGCTTGGAGGTGGATGCCGAAGGTGAGTGTGGCCATGCTTCTAGCATCCAGGCACTTCCTTTTTGACTAGTCACTGTATTCAGTTCCTAGTGCTGCTATACTGAAGTGATAAAGTAACACAACATGGTGGCTAAAAACAAGAGAAACTCACTCCATCAGTGTTCTGGAGGCTCCAAGTCTAACACTGTGGTGTGACCAGGGCCGTGCTCCCTCTGGAGGCTCTAGGGAAGCATCCTTCCTACCTCTTCCAGCTTCTGTAGGTTGTGCCAATTCTTGATATTCCTCAGCTTATGGATGGATCATCCCAATCTCTGGGTCCATCTTCCTGTGCCATCCTCCCTGTGTGTCTGTCTGTGTTTTTTCTTCTTGTAAGGACACCCACAATACCACTTTAATCCATTAAGACCATGTCTCAACTAATCACATCTACAGATATACTGATTCCAAATAAACTCACATTCTGGGTCTCCAGGTGGACATGAACTTTGTACTCAATCCACCGTGGTCATCACTCATCTGTGCTTATTTATCAGACATTTCGGAGGGCATTTACTAGTTACCAGGCGCTGTTCTAAACACCCTACAAATATTAATACACCAAATCTAGGGCAAACCCAAGAAGTACATACCATTATTATGCTCATTTTATAGCTGAAGAGAATTAGGCACTAAGAGTTAAGTAACTTGCTTGGAGCCACCCAGCTAGTAGTGTCACAACCAGGATTCAAACATAGGCAGTCTGATATGGTTTGGCTGTGTCCCCACCCAAATCTCATCTTGAATTTTAGTTCCTATAATTCCCACATGTTGTGGGAGGGACCTGGTGGGAGATCATTGAATCATGCATTCGGGAAGTTTCCCCCATACTATTCTCGTGGTAGTGAATGAGTCTCAGGAGATATGATGATTTTATTTGGGGTTTCCCCTTTTGCTTGGCTCTCATTCTGTCTTTACCTGCTGCCATGTAAGACATGCCTTTGTTCTTCCCTCACCTTCCACCGTGATTGTGAGACCTCCCCAGCTACCTGGAACTGAGTCCATGAAACCTCTTTTTCTTTATAAATCACCCAGTCTTGGCTATATCTTTTTTATCAGCAGCGTGAAAACAGACTAATGCACAACCCAACGAGAGATTCCCTGCACTTAACTATTAATAGTTCACTACACTGAAACCATGTGTCTTTTAACCACATACCACCACCTTTGAGTCACAAGATGCAGTTTAACTCCAGCATTATCTGTGCCTAGTGGGCAGGAAGAAAGGAAAAAGGAAAGACAACTTTCAGAATCTGCTTAGTTCTTGTTATTTTTTTCATTTTAATTTAATTTTAATTTAACTTTTATTTTAAATTAAGGAGTACATGTGCAGGTTTGTTACAAAGGGAAACATGCCATGGAGGTTTGTTGTACCAATTATTTCACCACCCAGGTATTAAGCCTACCATCCATTGGTTGTCCTGATCTTCTCCCTCCTCCCAACCTCCACCCTCCCATAGGCCCCAGTGTGTTTTGTTCCCCTCTATGTGTCCGTGTGTTCTCATCATTTAGCTCCCACTTATAAGCGAGAACATGTGGTATGTTGTTTTCTGTTCCTGTGTCAGTTTGCCAAGGATAATGGCCTCCAGCTCCAACCATGTCCCTGCAAAGGACATGATCTCGTTCTTTTTTATGACTGCATAGTATTCCATGGTGTATATGTATCACATTTTCTCTATCCAGTCTACCATTGATGGACATCTAGTCGATGGTAGATTTCATGTCTTTGCTATTGTGAATACTGCTGCAATATACATGCACATGCGTGCGTCTTTATGGTAGAATGATTTATATTCCTTTGCCTATATACTTGGTAATGGGATTGCTGGGTCAAATGTATATCTGTTTTTATCTCTTTGAGGAATTGCCACACTGTCTTCCACAAAGGTTGAACTAATTGACACTGCTACCCACAGTGTATAAGTATTCCCTTTACCCCACAATGTCACCAGCATCTGTGGTTTTTAAAAAATCTTTTTAATAATAGCTATTCTGACTGGTGTGAGATGGTATCTCATTGTGCTTTTGATTTGCATTTCTCTAGTGATCAATGATGTTGAGTTTTTTATATGATTGTTGGCTGCATGTCTGTCTTCTTTTGAGTTTTTGTTTTTTCACAAAATTTTCTGGAAGTCTTGCTAAATGACTTTTATTGATATCTTCTGGGCCAGAAATGTGCCACAGATTAAGGGCAGCCAAAAACTATAGTCATTTTATTTAGGCATGTTACAGCCACAAATGAAATTGGGGTTTTGTTAGGAAAAAAAAGGGAAAACAGGCATTCAATGGGCAACAAACTGTCTAACACAGAGATCAATCTCTTAAAGTGTTTTAAAACTTCCCTTGTGCAATGTTTTTCTCTATCCATTATTTTCCTCGTCTCTGTTTTAAAATTAATTTTCAAAGGTAAACATGAATAAATGACTATGCTGATACTTGAAGCATAAAATCAGGATACCGGAAACATGAGGAAATTTGAAAAACAAAAATCAAAATAAAGAAACACTCTAATTCTAGCTCCAATCCATCAGATCACCGCACGACAGATTACTTTAGTGATGTAGCAGACTCGGTCAGGGCCCTACATATTTCCCTTGTACCCTAGCGCAGCAGTGTACTCCTGACCAGGTCCAAGTGCCACCCTCCATCGGGAGCTTCCTTTGAAACAGTAGAAGTCTGTTTTGCCTGCACATGCAGTGGGCTGGAAGTGCTAACCAGTGGTCTGTTTAGGAGCAGCACTCAGGATTTGGTGTATAAATACCCCAGCTCCCTCAGCCCTCAATGAAATTATTCTTAGGTATATATTCTAGAGAATTTCCTTGTGGGGAAATACATCATAATATATTTCAATCCATTGAAATACATACACATTTACACACTGCTATGGTTGGAATGTCTGTTCCCACAAACCTCATGTTGAAATGTGATCCCCAGTGTTGGAGGTAGGGCCATGAGAGGTATTTGGGCCACGGGAATGAGTCCCTCATGAGTAGGTAAAGTCCCTCTCTGGTTGCAGTAGACTTGGGGCAGCGATGGAGTTCTCAGTGTTGTTAAGAGCCTGGCACTTCCCCTGTTCTTCTCCCTTGCTTCCTCTACTGCTGAGTGATCTCTGCACATGCCTGCTCCCTTCGCCCTCCTCCACAAGGCTTTCTCCGGATGCCCAGTCTTCCAGCCAGCAGAATCATGAACCAAACAAACCGTTTTTTCTTATAAATACCCAGCCTCTCTAGGTTTTTTTGTTTGGGTTTGTTTGTTGTTTGTTTGTTTTGAGAGAACGCCTCGCTTTGTTGCCCAGGCTGTAGTGCAGTGGCACAACCATGACTCACTGCAGCCTTGACCTCACTGGGCTCAGGTGATCCTTCCACCTCAGCCATTCAAGTAGCTGGGACTACAGGCATGTACCATCACAGCTGCATAAACTTTTTTCTATTTGTTTGTGGAGACAGGGTCTCACCGTATTGCCCAGGCTGTTCTCGAACTCCTGGGTTCAAGTGATCCACCTGCCTCAGCCTCCCAAAGGGCTGGGATTGCAGGTGTGAGCCACTGCACCCAGCCTGGTATTTCCTTATAGCAATACAAATGGACTAAGACACACACAGAATATACAATATATTTCATCATCCTCTGCAGGATCAGCTCCAGGTGCCCACTGTGGTAACTGGTTTAATCTACACAACTTGTTAGTAGCCTCCTTTTCCCTGTGTCACTTGCACACTCTCCTATTGAAGTTTCCTGAATGTCCCAGATAAATTTCTCTTGAATCTTTGTCCCAGGATCTATTTCCAGGCTGGCTCAAACTAAGACATGGCTCGTTATTTCTCCAGCAAGACAGGGACTGTTATTGTTTCCCTATAATGGATGACAGTGAGTCAGCCCCCAGGAAAAATATCTGAAAACCTCACTTTAATGGTTATACCTTTCTCAGTGCCACGTCCAGTCTATTCTCTGCTATTCTACCTCCTGCTCGACTCTGGAGTGCCGAAAGTTCTGTAGTGCTTTGTCAGAGACCCTTACTGGCACACAGATAATGCCCAAGTAGCAGAAAGGGTGTATGAAGTGACAATAAGGATTATGATTGGCTGATGGGAAGGAGATATGTTTTCTAAAGAGTCTGTGCCTTTATTTCCTAGGCTCTGAGGTGCTGTGATAAGGTGAACACACAGCAATAAGGAAGCTGAGCTTTCAAGGGTTTTCTGGGGTCCAAAAATTGAGCAGTTGTAGGTCATATCTCAAACAAAGCTAACGCTTTGCAGGTACTTCTGCCCCTGAACAAGGATCTCCTTCGTCCTCCTCTTATCTAAATTAAAGACTTTTGTGAGTCATCCCCGTACCATTTGCCTCCTGGAAAAAGCAAAGCTGTGCAAAAGAGAAAATTCTTGACGTCAAAGAATTGGAAATACACAGAGGAGGCAGGGAAATACCAAGCCTGAAGGCTCAGTCACTCAGCCCTACTGAGATCTTTGTGGGCAGAAAGACATATGCTATTCAGAGAAAAAGGCAACACCCCAGACATATGGGCTTGCAGCTGCTCATCAGTCACTCCCAGCGTCATTTCTCATTATATTAACCTGAATGTGCAAAAACATGAAAGGCCTTTGGATTTTATCATTGGAGTAGAGGTGCTCTTCACTTTTTACCACGAATGTGAGAAATTGTGTTCCCCGAGACTGATGTCAGAAGTGGCCACACTGCTCCCTTGTCTGTCTCTCTCTTTTGTGATGAGCCAGTTTCGGCCAGAAAGTTAAACAGCATTGTTCCACTTTTTCCCAGAGTACTACTTGTTCCTTTTGATCCTCACCCTTTAGAGTAGAAAAAAAATATTAGGTTGGTGCAAAAGTAATGGTGATTTTTGCCATTAAAGCTAATTTTTCCTGCCTGGAGCAGCAGGAAATGGCATCATATACTGATTTTGCCTCTTCATTTTTGTGCTATGTTTTTATTCGAATTAAAATAAAATCAGGCTGGGAACCCATAGAGGAGAAGAAGTGTATGAATAATGGGACTTTGAAGGCCTATGCATATTCCAACAGTTTAAAGCATGGTCTCTGAAATTTGGGAGCATTCCAAATTGGAGTCTTGTCTGTTAGAATTAAAATAATGAACAGTATATGTATTGCTACATCCAAAGCCTAACCCCAGTGAACTGGTTATAGACAAATCTCATCCCATAAAGAAAAAATAAGATCTTATCTAAGAAATAGTTAACATAAGGAAAATAGTTATGTCATTTTAGGATGATAAACTTCTATTCCTTCTGCTGGCATTCTACTAACAGGCATTTTACATTCCACATGAAAATCAAAGTAACAAGAATCTTTGCAAGCTCATCTCTCAAAATGACATGGATACAGCCCTACTGAGCTCGCAGTCTTAGAAGGAAAATAAAGCGATTGAATAACTATGAGTGAAAGTAAAATGACAGTTGTGTTAGATCCACCCTAACCAGCTCCTAGCACCCACCCAGACCTTTTACTGTTATTCTGTCAAGGAAAAGACAGATACAGAGTTAACAGAAGAAATGCAATGTGGCATGTTGATAAAACACCTCTTAGGGACACCACTGGCATGTGATGAGCTGAAACTGAGCAAAGAACATCGTGCACTAGGACTTGGAAGTTGTATTATACAGAAATGTGTGTTTATATTGGGACTTCTACGTTTTTGTGATAGAAAATGCAATCGCTGCAGAGAAGAATGAGATTTACTTACCAGGTCTTGAGGCTCAGTTTTCTTTATCTAAAAAATGGGCTCCTATGATCTCTCAGGCCCCCACCAATTAAAAAGTCACAAGAATCCTAGAAGAGTAACTGAGGATGAGCATGGGTACATTGGAGAGAGAGATGCAGGGTGTCATGAGATCCAGAGATGCTCCATGTCTGGGAAGCACCACCGAGGCCTAGGTGTGCCTGAAAAAAAGGGATTCATGCATAGAGTGTGAGGAGCTGGGGAGCAAGAAGGTGAGGACGCGAATCCCAGTCCTTTCGCTGTTGAGTCCTATTTATGCACTCGACAAATATTAACGCCGTTCATTGTAGCTAAGCTCTGTGCTAGGTGCTGGTGAGCAGAAAGCAGATACAGCCCCATGGAGCTTAGAGTCTGGACGAGAGATAAAGGGATTAAATAACTATAAGTAAAACAGCAACTGTTAGGTGCTACCAAGGGGAAAAGTTCAGGGCGTTCTTCATTCTGAAAGCAGATACTTGGGGCAAGCTGGGACACCCCTAAAGACACACGTCTTGAGCTGCTCTATGAAAGAAGGGTTTGCAGCAAAATGCATGTTGGGGTGAGTGTGGATGTGTGTGGTGCAGCGTGGATCACATCAGTGGGGATGTGGGAGTGCTGTTGGAGCCACAAAAACATTCTAGACACGTCTGGAGGCCAGGACCCAATAAAAGCCTGGAAAATTGAAACACAGTGAAAGAAAGCCAGAGCAAGAGAGCACAGAGAGTGAGGGCTCTCTCCCTGCCTTTGTCTCCCCCACATGCCACACACTGGCGGTGCAGTGCTGCTCATCTAAGCTTCTTGCACAACACCAGGCCCCTCTAGCCATCCATCGGCTGCTGAAGCCACCATCGTCGTGTCCCTGTTTAGGCCTGTTTGAGTTAGCTGATGCATGGACTCGGGAGCTGGACTTCCCAGCTTCAAATCCTGCCTTCATTGATTTCTACCTGGGTGACCCTGGGCAAGTCACAAAACCTCTCTGTGCCATCTGTAAACTGGGAAGAAGAAGAATGTTTGTCTTATCAGGATGCTATGAGGATTGATGAGCCAATATTTTTAAAGCACTTACAAAGGCGCCTGACACATAATTGTTCGCCAAACACAATATTAGTAATAAATTTTCTCCACTACTTTTTCTATCCTCCACCCCTTCGCCATCATAGTTGCCCTGCAGGAATCTGGGTGAGGACAGAGCATGATCCCTTGGCTGCCACGGTCACCCAGTGAGTGCTGCCCGTCGGGATTTCTGAGCCTGCAGAAGAGGCCAGTGGTGTTTGCAGGGCAGCTGAGGAAAGGCAGGCGGCATACTCCTGGGGGCTGGGCCATCTCAGGAGGGGATGTGATGGAAGGGTGTGTTTGGTCTTCCAGGAGGCAGAAATTCTGAACACAGCCATCCTCACGGGGAAGACGGTGGCCGTCCCGGTGAAAGTGGTCTCCGTGGAGGATGACGGCACAGTGACAGAGCTGGTGGAGTCTGTGGAGTGTAGATCGTCTGATGAAGACGTGATTAAGGCAAGTTGACACCTCCCCACCCCTGCAGAAACCTGCTGTCATGTCAGCTTCTGTGCTCCTGGACCAGCTTGGGGCCTCTGGGACCTCTGGGTCCCACAGGATCGCTCCCATCCCATTCTGGTTATCCTGCCACTTAAATCAGGAGACTCTCCCTGGCACAAATATTGGACAGAATGAAAAACTGCTCTGGCTGATGACTCCGAGTCTGGGAGGCTGTCCCTTGACACTCTGTGTTTGCCGAATGCCCTTGGCCTCTTCCCAGATCCCCAGGGAGATTGCGGCAGGAGGCAGGGACCAGCTTACCCTCCACCCACCCCAGGCCAGGGAGAAGAGGGGAGGGAGCCCCAGAGCCTAGATGGATGGGTGTGTGGCCACACACTCCGGGATGATTCTATGGCACACAGCACTTGTGTGAAATCAATGGTGGTATAAGTTATACAACTACTCCCAGCTTTGATTTACAATACTGGCCAAGGGAGAAAGAGGAAATCGTTCTCTATTCCTCTGCTCAGCCCACAAAATTCCACATGAGCTAGGGATATGGATGAACAGCGCTCACCCCTCCTTCCTTCGTCTCGGCCTCTTAAATTGAGTGCAAAAATGATTCAAAACAAAGGCACACTGGGAGACGGATGGAGGAGGCTGAGGAGATGAAGTCTTGCTCTGCCAGGAACCTCATAGAACACTTCCAGCCTGCGGGAGGTAAATGGGTTCCTCAGGCTGCCACCACCCACTCCAGAGCCAGGGCTGCAGTAGGTACCTCCTTGAAGGAGGAGGCTGCCAACAAAAGCCTGGGACAATGAGAAGGGCCTCACGAGGCTCTGGGAGACTCCTTCCGCATGAGTCCCAGCCAGGGCTGGAGCACAGGACAATACCCAGACAGGAACTGGTGTAACCACTCTGCTCTGAAGCAAATCTTCACGGAGCATTTTTGCTCACTTAAAACAGTCAACAAACGCGAATCTAATCCCCACTAAGTGCTAGATACTGTTCAAAACTCTAGGACCGCACAAATGAGATGGACAAGCCCCATCCTTAAGGGTTTAAGAGAGAAGGCAGAGATGTCAGAAAGCAACAGGGCAGCAGGAACACATGACATCATACAGCACTCCTGCCTACTCATTCCAGAATCTTCTTCACATCAGCACAGGGCAACTTCCTTGACTGGCTCCAGCCAATATCTAGGCTCATCTTACATTTCTCCCCTCTCTGCACATCCAAGCCTTCAGCAAATCCTGTTGGCAATGCCTTCCAAGGATAGCCAGGATCCAGTCCTCCTCTACAGGTCCTGCCACCACCCCGATCCCAGAAACAGTCACCTCAATCAAAGCATTGACCACCTGGCTGGTGTCCTAGGTCCCATCCTTGCCTCCTCTCCCATAACCCCTCTTTAGTGCCACAGCCAGGGCGGCCACAGACGATCTGATCATGTCACCCCTCTGCTTGGCCCCTCCCACTTCTCTCACATGATGACCTCCAGGCTGATGAGTGGACACGGATGTGCAGTTTGATAGAAGAAATCAGTCTAATCATGAGGTTAGAGATCTATCTAACCTCATGTTAGATAGATCAGTTGGGTGACGACAGTTTACAACAATCTATTACATATTTCAAAATAGCTAGAGAATAATACAAACGTTCCTAGCATAAAGAAACAACAAATACCTTAGGTGGAGGTTGTCTTAGTTACACTGATTTGATCTTTACAAATTGTATGAATGTATTAAATGGCCACGTGGACCCCAAAATATGTATATTTATTATGTATCAATACTTTTTATTAAAAAAAAATGCACTGGCTTCCCCTCCTCAAAGGAAAAGCCAAAGTGTTTACAGAGATAGAATCCAACCTTTGCAGCCACACCTGCTGTAACACTGACCTCACGCTAGGCACAGCCCCTCTGGTTCCCTCCACTCTGGTCACACTGAAGTCTTGGCCGCTCCTGTAACAGTACAGGCATCCCCTCCCCTCCCTCTGCCTTTAAATTTCTTTCCCTAGATGACTGCACGGCTCCCTCGCCTCATCTTCTCCCCAAGGCCTTTCCTGAGCAGCATCAGCAAAATCTTCACAGACACCCACAGCACTGCCTTCCCCATCCCTGCTGAACTTCTGTTTATATATGCATGTATGTCATACATAGCATATGTTTATGTATTCACAGATACGCTATATATTTTTGTTTATTGTATTCATCATCTGACTGTCCTCCTTGGAACCTAAGCTCCGTGAGGGTAGTGCTGTATTCATTGTCTGACTGTCCTCGTTGGAATGTAAGCTCCGTGAGAGCAGGGCTGTATTCATTGTCTGACTGTCCTCGTTGGAATGTAAGCTCCGTGAGGGCAGGGCTGTATTCATTGTCTGACTGTCCTCATTGGAATGTAAGCTCCGTGAGGGCAGGGCTGTATTCATTTTCTGACTGTCCTCATTGGAATGTAAGCTCCGTGAGGGCAGGGCTGTATTCATTGTCTGACTGTCCTCCTTGGAACCTAAGCTCTGTGAGGGCAGTGCTGTATTCATTGTCTGACTGTCCTCATTGGAATGTAAGCTCCGTGAGGGCGGGGCTGTATTCATTGTCTGACTGTCCTCGTTGGAATGTTGGAATGTAAGCTCTGTGAGGGCAGGGCTCTATTCGTTGTCTGACTGTCCTCCTTAGAACTTAAGCTCCATGAGGGCAGTGCTGTATTCATTGTCTGACTGTCTCATTGGAACCTAAGCTCCATGAGGGCAGTGCTGTATTCATTGTCTGACTGTCATCGTTGGAACCTAAGCTCCGTGAGGGCAGTGCTGTATTCATTGTCTGACTGTCATCGTTGGAACCTAAGCTCCGTGAGGGCAGGGCTGTATTCATTGTCTGACTGTCCTCGTTGGAACCTAAACTCCGTGAGGGCAGTGCTATTTGAGTCCACTTTGTTCGCCACTCTATTCTTATCACAACAGTAGTGGGGAGTTTTTTGTTTGTTTTGTTTTTTGTGTGTGTTTTAAACTTTCATTTCAGGTTGGGGGTACATGTACAGGTTTGTTATATATTAATAGGTCACCTGCGTGTCACAGAGCTTTGACGTACAGATAATTTCATCACCCAGGTAATAAGCACAGTACTCAAGAGGTATTTTTTTCTGATCCTCTCCCCCTCCCACCCTCCACTCTCCCATAGACCCCAGTGTATGTTGTTCCCCTCCTAGTATCCATGTGTTCTCCTTGTTGATCTCCCACTTGTAAGCAAGAACATGCAGTATTTGGTTTTCTATTCCTATGTTAGTTAGGATAATGGCCTCCAGCTCCATCCATGTCCCTGCAAAGGACATGATCTCATTCTCTTTTATGGCTGCATAGTGTTGCATGGTGTATATGTACCACATTTTCTTTATCCAGTCTAGCATTGATGGTCATTTAGGTTAATTTCATGTCTTTGCTATTGCGAACAGTGTAGCAATGAACATTCACATGCATGTATCTTTATGGTAGAATGATTTATATTCCTTTGGGTATCTATCCAATAATACGATTGCTGGATTGAATGGTAGTTCTGTTTTTAGCTCTTTGAGGAATCACCAAACTGCTTTCCATAGTAGCTGAACTAATTTGCATTCCCAGTTTGCACCGTATAAGCATTCCCTTTTCTCCACAACCTCACCAGCATATGCTTTTTTTTTTTTTTTTTTTTTACTTTTTAAAAGGCCATCTGACTAGGGTAAGATGGTATCTCATTGCGATTTGGGTTTGCTTTTCTCTAATGATTAGCGATGTTAAGCATTTTCTCATATGCTTATTGGCTGTATATATGTCTTCTTTTGAAAATGTCTGTTCATGTCCTCTGCTCACGTTTTAGTGGGGTTGGTTTTTGCTTGTAACATTGTCTATGTTGCTTACAGGTGTAGGATATGAAACTTTTGTCAGATGCTTAGTTTGCAGATATTTTTTCCATTCTGTTTGTAGGTTGTCTGTTTACGCCGTTGAGTTTCTTTTGCTCTGCAGATGCTCTTAACTTTAATTAGATCCTGTTTGTCAATTTTTGTTTTTGTTGCAATTGCTTTTGGCATCTTCATCATGAAATCTTTGCCAAGTTCTATGTCCAGAATGGTATTTCTTAGGTTATCTTCCAGGGTTTTTATAGTTTTTAGATTTACATTTAAATATTTAATCCATCTTGAGTTAATTTCATATGTGGTGTAAGGAAGGGGTAGGTCATTCAGGAGTAGGTTGTTTAACTTCCATGTAGTTTTATGATTTTGAGTGATTTTCCTCATATTTATTTCTATTTTTATTGTGCTGTGGTCTGAGAGTGTGGTTGGTATGGTTTCAATTTTTTTTTGAATTTGCTAAGGATTGTTTTATGTCTGATTATGTGGTTGATTTTGGAGTATGTGCCACGTGGTGATGAGAAGAATGTATATTCTATTGTTTAGGGGTGGAGAGTTTTGTAGATGTCTATGAGGTTCATTTGGTGAAGTGTTGAGTTCAGGTCCTGAATATCTGTGTTAATTTTCTGCTTCAATGATTTGTCTAATACTGTCAATGGGATGTTGAAATTTCTCACTATTATTGTATGGGGATCTAAGTCTCTTCCTAGGTCTCTAAGAACTTGCTTTATGAATTTGGATGCTTCTGTATTGGATGCAGGTATAGTTAGGATAATTAGGTCTTATTGAATTGAACCATGTACTATATAATGCCCTTCTTTTTTTATCTTTGTTGGTTTAAAGTCAGTTTTTTTTTTTTTTTTTTTTCTGAAATTAGGATTGTAACTCTTGCTTTTTTTCTGTTTTCCATTTCTTTGGTAGATTTTTCTCCATCCCTTTATTTTGAGCCAATGGATGTCACTACATGTGAGATGGGTCTCTTAAAGACAGCATACCATTAAGTCTTGTTTCTTTATCCAGCTTGCTATTCTGTGCCTTTTAATTGAGGCATTTAGCCCATTTACATTCAAAGTTAGTATTGATATGTGCAGATTTGATCCTGTCTTGGTGTTGTTAGTCATAGACTTGTGTTGTTGCTTTCTAATGTCACTGTTCTGTGTATTTAAGTGTTTTTTCAAATTGGCTGGAAATGGTCTTTCCTTTCCATATTTAGTGCTCCTTCCAGTAACTCTCGTCAGGCAGGGCTGGTGGTAACAAATTCTCCCAGCACTTGCTTGTCTGAAAAAGGGACTTATTTCTCCTTCACTTATGAAGATTAGTTTGGATATGAAATTTATGGTTGAAAATTTTTTTCTTTATGAATGTCGAATATAGGACCCCAATCTCTTCCAGCATGTAGGGTTTCTGCTGAAAGGTCCACGGTTGGCCTGGTGGGGTTCCCTTTGTAGGTGACCTGCCCCTTCTCTCTAGCTGCCCTTAACATTTTTCCTTTCATTTTGACCTTGGATGATCTGATGATTGTGTCTTGGGGATGTTCTTCTTCTGTAATATCTCACAGAGGTGCTCTACATTTCCTGAATTTGAATTTTGGTGTCTCTAGTGAAGTTGGGGAAGTTTTCATGGATGATATCCTGAAATATGTTTTCCAAGCTGCTTGCTTTCTCCCTGTCTCTTTCAGGGATACCAATAAGTTGGAGATTTGGTCACTTTACATAATCCCACACGCCTTCCTCAGAGGCTTTGTTTGTTCTTCTTCATTTTCTTCCTTTATTTTTGTTTGACTGAATTATTTCAGACAGCCAGCCCTCAAGCTCTGAGATTTTTTCAGCTAGGTCAACTCTGCTTTTAACACTTGCGATTGCATTATTTAATTCTTGTAGTGTGTTTTTTAAGCTCTATCACATCAGTTTGCTTCTTTTTTATAACGGCTATTTTGTTCCTATATCATTTTATTGTGATTCTTAATTTCCTTAGATTGGGTTTTGATGTTCTCTTGAATCTCAGTGATCTTTGTTTCTATCCATATTCTGAATTCTATTTATATCATTTCAGCCATTTCAGCCTCGTTAAGAACCTTTGCCAGGGAACTAGTGTAGCCATTTAGAAGACAAAAGGCACTCTCGCTTTTTTAGTTGCCAGAGTTTTGTGTTTGCTCTTTCTCATTTGTGTGGGCTGATATTTTCTTCAGTATTTGAAGTTGGGTCCTTTGGATGGGTTGTTTTGCTTTTTTCTTATTTGATGAACGTTCTAGGGGGTTTGATTATGGTATAAGGTGGGTTCAGTTGACTGGCTTCAAGTCTAGTCTGCTCCTGGGTCTCTGAGGAGCCCCTTCTGATTATTGTTTTCATGCCCGTATTTCTTTTGTTCAGTATTCTGGTCCATGAGGCTCCCTCAGGTAGGAGCTGCAATTGGCAGACAAGCTGTATACTTGCCAGGTTGGTCCTAATCTGCTGTCCATATGCTCCCTGGGGAAATATGGGGTTTTGTGTGTCCATAGAGCTCAGGTGGAAACAGGACTGCTGTGTTGGAAGCTCTCTGGGTGTGACATGTCTGGCTCTGGGAGGCAAGAGAGGGTGGAGTTCCCTGCCCAGCCATCCACATGTTTTCAGAGCAACAGGAGGCTGTGCCCCTTGGCAAATTTAGGCAAAAGTAGGACCACTGAGCCAGAAGCTCTAGCAGGAGTGACTTGCCCGGTTACCAGTGGCAGGGGTGGGTAACAATACCTGCCTGCCATCCAAATGCTTCCTGGGACCACAGGAGGCTGCACCCACCAGCTGAGTTCCCACAGAAGCAGGGCCACTGGACCAAAAGCTCTAGCAAGCATTGTCCTCCTGGCTATCAGTCAACACTAGTGTTGAAAGGAAAACCTTAAACAAATTAAATATAACAGAGTTTAATTGAGTAAATAATGATTCACAAATTAGGGAACCCCCAGTATCTGAACAGGTTCAGAGCGACTCTGGAGCTGCTATGTGGTCAGATGACATTTATAGACAGAAAAAGGAAAGTGGGACCACAGAAAACAGAGTGAGGTACAGATGCAACCAGATTAGTTACGGCTCAGCATTTGCTGTATTTGAACATGGTTTGAAGTATTGGCTACCTGTAATTGTTGACACTCAGCGATTGGTACAAAAGCAGGTTGCAGCATGGTTGAACATGCAGTTAGGTTACTGTTCAGTAGGCATGGAGAAATCTTTGAGCCAAACTTAAGCTGCATGCAGCAGCTTTAGGCTAAGCTTAACACAAGGCACATAGTAGGTGGTCAAGAAATGTTGGCTGTCAGCAAACATTTGCTCAAATATGTTTGACAGCAAACATTTCTTGAGCAACTACTATGTGCCTAGTGTTAAGTTTAGCCTAAAGCTGCCTCACGTAGTTTAAACGCTGAAGGGAAAACACAACCACATCACTCAAGGTTTCCCTGGGGGTGTAATACCTGAAGGATGAACCTGTGCCCAGTCTGCCCTGCCAGCAGAGGAAATGTCATGAGGAAGAGGAATAGGAGGTGGTTCTTTCAGCTTGTGGCCACACTTCCAGCCTCCAGGAGTGGCCATGTGATTCAGGGTGGCCAATCAGAGCATTGCAAATTCTGGACATGCCACTGGCTCAGAGACAGACACATTATCCAATCAGAGCCAATGAGATGCAAGCTTGCGACTTGGGCTGGAACTCTGGAGAAAGAAGTGTTTTCCCTCCTCTTGTTTCTGAGACTGACTCATGAAACCACCCTTGGAAATATAAAGGGTGCAACGAAAAATGAAAAACTTCACAGCATTTATTTTACATCCACCAATAAGCCTCAAAGCCCGATGCACAACTTAGAAATCAAAACCCACAGCTCACACAGTTGTCATTGTGCTGCTCTGTGAATCACAGATGTTGACAAAGAGCCACCTGGTACGTGTGATGTTTTGGCGTCATTTGGAGGCTGTTAAGAAAGAAAGCCAAGGGATTCTCAGAGATGTGTCACAGCCACCTGTGCAGCCCCTGGAAAGCCTCTGAGTGGAGAAGGTCTGCCTTGAAAGGCCCCAGTCTTTTTATTTTTATTTGCTTTCTCTTCTTTCCTCAGCCAAAAGCCCAACAGGCTGGTGTGGGCTTCCCCAGCCACATCAAAACCTCCTCTCAGGAAATCTACTGAAAACTCATTCATGTTGAATTGTAAATTGCATAAAGGCATGCTCTCTTCTGCCTTCCAATGATGCTCGGTTTTTGTTTTTTTTTTCTTTTTTTTTTTCAAGAAGGCAACAGGTCCCCAGGGAAAGCATTTCAGATGTTTGCAATAATATCCATTGTGATTCTCAGGGGTTGGAAATAATAGGAAATGCCACCAACATTAACAAGTTTAAAAAAATTGTCACATGATTGAAAAGTCCAGCTTGGGGCTAGCTTAGGGTGTTTTATTTAGAACTCCAAAATATATCACCGGAACATCCCCTCTCTCCCTCTCCCTCCTTCTCTCTCTCTCCCCCTACCCCTACTCTTTCTCACTTTTTCTTCCCTGTAGACACTCTTCTGTATGAGTTTCATTCTCACAGAGCTGTCGTTGTGGGAGCAAGATGGATGCCTCAGAACTGGCTCACATCCAGTAGAAAAGAGTGTTTGTCTTCTAGGACATTCCTGTATAAATCCTGGGATGTGTGCTTATGGCACCTATTTAGGTCACCTCCTTATCCTTGAGCCCAGCACTGCAGCCAGGGATCCAAACATACTGGTTGTCCAAATCCTAAGTCATCTCAAAGCACATGAACTCAATGAGGAGTTTGGGGAGTAGGGTCCCCCAGGGCCAACCTGTGTATTGTCACTACAGAGAAGGGCAGTGGACTCTCTGCAGCAAGAGCAGCCCATGTCCCCTGCAGCCACTTAGGAGTGGGATAGCCTCGGGGTTGGGAGCACTGTAAGAACCCACAGAGCAGCTGGGAGAGCTGCTCTCTCCTAAAGCCAGTCACACTTCACACACTCGGAGGAAGACTGACTTGGGCTCGAGGGTTATTCCTGAAAAATGTGCTAAGGTTTTTGTTCTTGTTGTTGCAACTTACAGGCTCAAGTGTTCATTAACAGTCCTGAACAAACCAGTATCCACCAAATATTTCAGACACGTCCACTGATAAAAATCAAAGGGGGCAGGCCGAGGCGGGGGGATCACGAGGTCAAGAGATTGAGACCATTCTGGCCAAAACGGTGAAACCCCGTCTCTACTGAAAAGTACAAAAATTAGCCGGGCATGGTGGTGCTCGCCTGTAGGCCCAGCTATTCAGGAGGCTGAGGCAGGAGAATTGCTTGAACTCGGGAGGCGGAGGTTGCAGTGAGCTGAGATCGCGTCACTGCACTCCAGCCTGACAACAGAGAGAGACCGTCAAAAAAAAAAAAAAAAAAATCAAAGGGGCCTGTAGCCCTACCTGATTATAGCTGCTCTTAGTGAACCTGCTTTATTTTACAGCATTTCAACAGCATCAACATCCACCCTTGCTTCCGCACCAGAGACACACCACAGTGGAAATCAGGTGTAATAAAGCTTGACACATTCCCCTAAGGTGGATCAAAGTAGAATCTTTCTCTCTGTGAGAGTAGCAAACTGCTGTGAGGAAAAGGAGTGTAATTTCGGGGATGGGAGCACAACACATAACAAGCTGAGTAAACAATCGGGAGGAAGAGAAGAGTGGAAAATCAGAGAAGCTCTTCCGCAGCTATTTTCAGCATCCCTGGTGGAGCACTTCAGTGTTGGGGCCTGAATGGCCTAACTCCTCTTCCAGCAGCCTGTTCCTGAGGAGAGGAGAGCAGTGGGGAGCCGGCTCCCGTGCAGTTCTGTTTCAGCAATCCAGCTGGACGCCCGACCACCTGCACCGCCACAGGGACAGCCCTCAGGGGGCAGCTTCCTAATTAGTCGCTTCTCTTTTTTTCTCCACCTGCAGATCCTATAACTTCCGATCAGCTTTTTTGTCCGCATCCCAAGAGTTTAGCCAAATGGCTTCAAATATTCAGCTAAGGAATGGAGAAGTTGTGGGGATTGTGCCTCCTCACTGACCCCTGCTGCCTCCTTTGAAGACTTCCTGTGTCACCTGCAGGGAAGAGTTCTCGGGAAGCAGACTGGCCACATAACAATAGCATCCCCCGTCTACGAGCTTAATACCTTTGAAGCACTGACACAGGAGATGCACTTTTGATGAGTGAAGGAGTGTCTCTGAGGCTCTTTTATTCAGGAGGGGTAATGGTTTAGACTGACCTCCCAATTGACACTTCCTTCAATCCATCATGTGGCAAAGGGTGGTCATTTTGATAGGAATCCTTCAATATTGGAGAGGACTCTGTAGCTGCAGAGTGGGAGTGACCACCTGCGGGATACAGGGATTGGACCTGTTGGTCCCCCCTCCATCCAGTGGAGATCCAAGTGGATTCATGGCAGGGAGAGTTAGGGGAAAATAAAGATGCACTGTATCACATAAACTTTGCATACTCACCCGGCATTATTATTGATTTTCAATCATGGCATTCTATTTGGACAGCAAATAGTGGTGATTCTTTCCTACAGTTGACTTCCTAATGTTAGGATTTTTGTTATTGCTGGATTAGGAGTTGATATGGTTTGGCTGTGTCCCCACCCAAATCTTATCTTGAATTGTTGCTCCCATAATCCCCACGTGTCATGCGAGGGACCGAGTGGGAGGTAATTGAAACACGGGGGCGGGTCTTTCCCATGCTGTTCTCGTGATGGTGAATAAGTGTCATGAGACCTTGTGGTTTTATAAAGGGCAATTCCCCTGCACAAGCTCTCTTGTCTGCCACCATGTAAGACATGCCTTTGCTCTTCCTACACCTTCTGCCGTGATTGTGAGGCCTCCCAGCCATGTGGAACTGTAAGTCCATTAAACCTCTTTTTCATTATAAATTACCCACTCTCAGGTATTTCCTCACAGCAGTATGAAAATGGATAATACGGGAGTAAATGTATTAGTTTAGAGAAAACAACTTTTCTGCTTCCTATCCATAGGCTCATCTTGTAAGTTCTTCTACTATATCAATCTGTTTCTAAAACCTAATGTGTGATTTCAGAATTGTTAGTGGATTATTTCACTCCTGATGCAGATTAAAAGTAGTTAGAGATAGCCAAGACTGGTGGTTCACAGCTGTAATCCCAGCACTTTGGGAGGCTGAGGTGGGTGGATCACTTGAGCTCAGGAATTCGAGACCCGCCTGAGCAACATGGCGAAACCCTATCTCTACCAAAAATACAAAAATTAGCTGGGTGCACACCTGTTATCCTAGCTACTAAGGATGCTGATGGAGGAGAATTGCTGGAACCTGGGAAGTCGAGGCTGCATTGAGCCATGATGGCGCCACTGCACTCGATCCTGGATGACGAGACCCTGTTTCAAAAAAAAAAAAAAAAAGTAGATGGACATGTTATAGCAATAAGAATAGAAAGTGTGATGTTTTTAATACTTATTGGATGCTTACTTCATAGCAGGTAAGGATTTGCTTCTTTAATCCTCACAGCAACCCCATGAAATAGGTATTTTTATCAGTTATAGTTTAACACATATATTTTCTGTTTTAATTTTTACTTTATTGTAAATTAACAGTTTATAATTATATATACTTATGGAGCACAAAGTGATGTTATGATTGATGAATAAAATGTGAAATAATTAAATCAAACTAATTAACATATCCTTCACTTCAGATACTTATTTTTCGTAGTGAGGACAGTTGAAATTTACTCCCTTGACACTTTTTGAAATGTACAATATACTATTATTAACTATATTCTCCACACTGTGAGGTAGATTTTTAAAAAATAACTTATTCTTTCTGGCTAAATGAGGCCTTGTACCAAAACCTCAACGTCTGTAATGACCATTGTACTCTCTGCTTTGATGAGATCCATTGTTTTCGTTTAGAGTCCACATGTGAGAACATGTGGTATTTGTCTTTCTGGGCCTTATGTATTTCACTTAGCATACTGTTCTCAAATTTCATGCATATTGTCAAAAATGATACAATGTTTTTTAATGTCTGGATAGTATTCCATTGTTTGTATGTAGATGGATTTACCTATCCATCTGTTGATGGACACTTAGGTTGATTCCCTAACTCGGCTATTGTCAGTAGTGCTGCAGTGAACACAGGAGTGCAGACATCTCTTCGACATGCTAATTTCAGATCTTTGGGGTATATACTCAGCAGTGGGATTGATAGATTATATGGTAATTCTATTTTCATTTTTCGAGGAACTTCCGTACAGTTCTCCACAATGACCAGACTAATTTACATTTCCACCAACAGTATACAAAGGTTCCCTTTTCGTTACATCCTTGCCCACACTTGCTATCTTTTTAATAATTCTTAATGATTGTTTATAATTTTAACAATTCTTAATAATAGCCATTATGACAGGTATGAGGTGATAGTAAAACCAAGGAATGGTTTTAATCTTCATTCCCTAATGATTCGTGATGTTGAGCATTTTTAAATACATCTGTTGACTATTTGTAGCTCTTCTTTTGTGAAATGTCTACTCAGTTCCCTTGCCCATGTTTTAATTGGATTGTTTTCTTACTATTCAGTTGTTTGAATTTCTTATATATTTTAGATGTTAACCCTTATTGGATGTATGGCTTGCAAATATTGTCTCCCATTCCGTAGTTTATATCTTCACACTGTCAATTGTTTCCTTTGCTGTGCAGAAATATTTATCTTTCATTCAATTTCATTTGTCTATTTTGTTTTTGTTGCCTGTACTTTCAAGGTTAAGTACAGAAAATTATTGCCCAGACAAAACTCATACAGTGTTTCCCCTGTGTTTTCTTCCAGCCATTTTGCAGGTTCTGGTTTTGTGTTTAATCTGTTTGTCTTTAATCTATTTTGAGTTGATTTTTGGATGTGGTATGTGATAAGGGTCCAGTTTTACGCTTCTACATGTAGATATCCAGTTTTCCTGGTGCCATTTATTAAAGAGACTGTCCTTTCCGGTTGTGTATTCCTGGAACCTTTGTTGGAAATCAATGGACTTTACAAGCATGGATTCATTTCTAGGCTCTCTGTTCTGCTCCATCGAAAGTGGTGTTATTTTTATCCTCATTCTTGGGGTGAGGGAATTGAGGCACAGAGAGTTCTGACGCTTCATCACAGATCACGTACATGGTATCCATTTCCAACCCTTTTCTATCTTCCTCTATCACTCATCTTCTAGAATAGGGGTTGGCAAACTATGCCTACTTGGGGATGAGATTAGGCATGTTTACCTGTTGAGTGTTGTCTATGACTGCTTTTGTGCTACAGTGACAGAGTGGACATATAAAAATCATATACAATCCAAAGTTCCGTATCCATAAAGAAAGTTTCATTGCAGCACAGCCACACCCACTCATTTATATCTTGTTAATGGCTGCTTTTGCATGACCAGGGCAGAGTTGAGCTGTTGTGAGAGAAATCATATGGCCTGCGATGCTGAAAATACTTACCATCCAGTAGAGAAAGTGCCAATCTCTGCTCATGGACTCTACTGGGCCTTTTCTTCACGGTGGTGACTTTCACGATTATTTACTGAAACGTACTCCCCCAGCCAAAAGTAACTCCTCCACAGATGCTTGCAATTCTTCCAACAAGACTTCATGCCATTGGATTAAGCTTTAATCTCTCCCTACAATCCTTCATTAAAGTTAATACATTTCTAGGTGAGACTGTACATATCAACTCCTGGAAATTTTTGTCATGATGAATTGTTTAGATCACTTTTGTTTTTGATAGGCAAATCTGGACAAGCAGAGATTATACCTCCTGGAGAAATAGGAATACCTCAAAAAAAATAAGAGAAAATGGGTCAAAGATGGACCAACCTTGCCCTATATCTTAGGTTAGTCTAGAACAGCATCATCAAATAAACCTCACACAAGGTACTCCTCCCAGTACCATACCCAGGGCAGACATCACCAGTCAAATACACCACATCATTTTACTGTGCTCAGACATTGGTTGACAATCCCGAATACTGCCAATCGTGGAGCATCTTAGACCTAGAAAGAAACCACATGACCTCCCCATGCCACCTCACTTACATAGAATTTACATAAAGGATTTTGTAGAACATTTAGACCAGGAATCACAAGCCCAGAAGAATACAAGAGCCAGGAGATAATTTAAATGAGTAAGAGCAATAAGGAATCATGAGGATTGCAGCAGACTGGGGGACATATGCCCTTTCTAGAGATAAAGCCACAACTACATCCTACCTGACTGTTGCTACGTGAAAAGAGTATAACATGTTGCTTAAGCATTTTAACTCCTGAGTCAAATTGCATGGATTTAAATCCTTGTTCTGATATTTATAAAAAACTACAACCAGGGCAAGATCCATAAACTCTTTTTTTTTCTTTTCTTTTCTTTTTCTTTTTTTTTTTTTTTTTTGTGTGTGTGTGTGAGATGGAGTCTCGCTCTTTTGCCCAGGCTAGAGTGCAGTGGCACAATCTCAGCTCACTGCAGCCTCTGACTCCTGGGTTCAAGCCATTTTCCTGCCTCAGCCTCCCAAGTAGCTGAGATTACAGGCACCTGCCACCATACCCAGCTAATTTTTTTTTTTTTTTTTTTTGGTAGAGATGGGATTTCACCATGTTGGCCCAGCTGGTCTCGAATTCCTGACCTCAAGTGATCCGCCTGTCTTGGCCTCCTAAAGTGCTGGGATTACAGGTGTGAGCCACCACACCTGGCCCCCATAAACTCTTTATTCCTCAGTTTTTTTCTGTTGTTGAAGGAACATGATCCATTTAACATGAGAAACTTTGATTCTAACAGACTTTTAGTTCTATGACCAGAAAAAAACACATGTGGTTGTGTTGGAAAATTAATCAATTAGAGTCACTTCAATTATGTGTAAATTCCCTTATAATAGGAATATGCCTTCAGCTATGTTCTTAATTTCAGGACTATCTGCACAAATCCTTCCCTGGTTTAATTATTTAGAACAAGATAAGTGGGTCAGGGTCACAAGGTAATATGAATTTCCTATGAGCTTCTCCTTGTTGCTTTTGATTTTGTCCCCCACCCCAAAATCTACTCTCCACTCAAGAGTCAAAGTGATCCTTTTAAAATATGGGCCACATCACGTTATTTCTCCACTCAAAATCCTCCCATGGTTTCTGTCTCCAACTCAGTGAAAGTTACATTCCTTACAACTGCCTCTAAGGCCTATTCCATCTCCCCGCCCTTCCTCTTAGCCCCTACCATCCCGACCTCATTTCCTGCAACTCTCCTTCTGTCCACACTGGGCTTCTTGATGACTCTTGGAGCCTCCCAGGCCTGTGCTTGCCTGGAGACCTCACCCTGCCTTTCTCCCTCCTACTGGATGCATGCAGCTCCCCCTCACTGTCTTTGGATCTCTGCTCAAATCTCCCCAGTTTCAATAGCAATGCCCCATCTCTGACATTCCCCATCCTTCTTCCCTGCTCTATGTTTCTTCATAGAACTTATCACCAAAGCCTTCCTATATTTTTTGCTTGTTATCTGTTCATTGTCCGCCTCTACAAGGGTAAGGACTAGTTGGTTTTGATCATTACTGATTCCCCAGTGCCTGGAACAATGCCTGCTGCCCACTGGGCTATCAATATTTGTTGAAAGAAAGATCTTATCTAAGAAGTCACAGTGGATGAGGATGGAGAGGGCCATCTCTCTTGGTTGTCACATAGAGGATTCTGATTATCACGGGGAGGAGGAAGACTCCACTCTTCAGTGGAATAAAACATAGAAACAACTCTGAACAACATTTTCTTCATTTGGATGAGGAGACACCTGTATACTTACTGTAGGGTGGATTTTTCCTGAACCTTCACATAAAAAAGTGAAAATATACCCTGGATGGTGGATGAGACTCCCTCCAGGCCAAAAGAAAAATAAGCACAAGTTTCAAGAGCTGAATTAATGGATAATGTTTATTTTTATTTTTATTGAACTTTTATTTTAGGTTTGGAGGTACACGTGAAGGTTTGTTACATAGGTAAGCTCGTGTCATGAAGATTTATTGTACAGATTATTTCATCAGCCAGGAATTAAGCCAAGTGCCCAATAGTGATCTTTTCTGCTCCTCTCTCTGCTCCCACCTCCACCCTCAGGTAGACCCCCAGGTCTGTTGTTTCCTTCTTTGTGTTCATAAGTTCTTATAGTTTAGCTCCCACTTATAAGTGAGAACATGCGTTATTTGGATTTGTATTGATGGGTAATGTTTAGGATTGTATTCAGATGGCTCTGTCAGTCCAGTTCAGAAAAGATTAAACCTATGGTGAGAATAGCTGCAGAGTTAATGTTCTGGACGTAAAGGTAAGAAAACAGCGGCGAGGTTAGGAAGAGAGGGGCCCAGCCCTAATTGCTTCTCCATATTTTCTGTTTTCTACATGGAGAGAAACAAATGGGACAGCAAATTAAAATTCTTTATCAGTCTAAATGAAAACAAGGAGCCATGGGCCAAGGGTTCCTTTAACAGGTACTGGGTAGATAAAGTAAACCATGAGGATTGCAAATGGTTGCTTCCCAATCCCTGAAGGTCAAAATGACAAAAGTTGGGCTTTAGAGTCCAAACAAGAGACCTGGTCAGAAGAGCTTCAGTTTGAGAGATGTTCAAGAAAAATCTTCACTATAGGCAAATTTTGCCTTTCTATAGACTGTAACTCTTAGGTAAAATGTGACTTCATCACACTTAGCATATTGTAGTCCTCAGTTATTTATGGGTGGGCAAATCCGATAGAGTTGGAGGAATTCAAGACTGGGGACATGTCTTACTCATTTCTATATTCCTGGACTTACCAGAAGGCCTGGTATGTAGCAGTTGCTTAATAAATAGTGATTTGTTGGATGAATGAGCAACAAACCCATCTTTGTATTAAAAATTGATAAACATCCAATGAGATATAAAGTATTAGATCCTTCATTTCCCTTTTATGATATTTCCAGTTAGGCTGAGTTTTTAACACACATACTTTGTGTTTAATGGGTTATTTTAGTAAAATTCGATTTTGGATATGTTATTTGCAAAATGCTCTAAAGCATGGTGGGCAAGATACTACAGGTCAAGGGATTTGTAATGGGTGCCACCTGGTGGCAGCAGCCCAAATTGCAGGCATAGCACCTTCTGGGTTTCTAACATGCCTGTAAGGGTGAACCTTGCTGATTCGCCTCCATTTCTGTGATGGAGAATTATTTACTTGACTTTTAGTTCTGTGACCACAAAAGAAAATTGCTGTATGAAGAAGGAAAACATACTGGCAACAGCTGCATTAAAACATGAGTTATATGCCATATGTCACCTTAAAACCTCTAACTAAACATGCAGGGAATTAAACACTGTGTATCATGTACAGAGTGCATGTAATTGGCATAAAGCTATTATATAATTTTTGAAGCCCAACGTTAGAATGATAGTGTTGTATATAGTGATTTAGGATTTGAACCTCCTTTGGTGCTAAAATGAGGCACACAGCTGCCACCAGGCACATCACTGTTAAAATGTGTAACATACCCGCTGTACTTCAGACCCCTCATTTATGCCACAAAGTCTCACCAATGGAGGCAGTGATAGATAGTACCCAGCCAGTCCTGTCCTCTGAAACAAGAGAATAAAGATTAATAAGAGGAGAAAACAACGGCAAAAATATTTGTACAACCCTAAATTTGAGATTTTATTTATCCAAAAGGGGTATTTTTCATGATTAGTCTTTCAGGGCCTTACAGTTTCTGTCTTATAAGAATTTGCCACAGAGTCTTGATTTCAATTTTAGAGACAGTTACAGAAGATGGCATCTTTCCCCTTATGGGAAGGTCTTTGATCCAAGACCAGAGGAAAAACAAGTATCACATAATGAGTGTGTGTGATCAAGATGAAAACCAAGCTCAAAGTTCTTCTAAGTGAAACTAGTGATGATACATTTCTTACTTTGGAGGTCATGGCTACAGTCAAGGAAGAGAATCGGTGGATTTCAAATTCCAAATAAGGACTCCTATTTGGATTCTGATGTTCCTGAGCAAAATTTCTCGTGAAAAATTGCCCAGGAGGGAGGCCCCACGGGTCTCTTCCAGACCTCTCCAGCGGGTGTAGACTCAGGTCAAGGTAGTAGCAACCATTCGAGGTCCAGCCAAGAGTAAGACTCAGGCCCTGGTGAAAACCAGAAATGAGCACTGTGCCTCCGCTAGATGCGAATTTTTTTTCTGTGGGGCCAGGTTCAGACTTGAGAGACCCAAGGTTCAGAAGATATGATGGAGGCTCTCGTACAGAATTCAAAGTTAAAGTGTTTGTAACTGATTTAATGAAGAGCCTTCGGCATAAACATAAATAATTTAACAAGTGTTTATTGAGTTTCTGATACATGCAAGCCCTGATCAGAGTGCTGGAGATTAAGCAGTAACAAAAAAGTCCCTGCCCTAATGAGTTTCCAACTGAAGGATGAAAACAGGAGATACTGTGTGTGTGTGTGTGTGTGTGTGTGTGTGTGTGCGTGTGTGTATGGTTCATTATATCCTATGATACAGTTTCATATATATAGTTTCCTCTTTAGAGAAAAAAATAGGAGACATAGAAATATATATATAATCTTTTATTGAGTATATATAAATATACATATATATCTCCTATATCTTATATAATTAGTATCATATATGTAGTTTCCTTTACAGGGGAGAAAACTGGAATACACACATACATCCACATATATCTCATCTCCTATATAACCTATATAGAGCTATATTTATATATATTTTATTTTCATATATATCCTTTATAATAGTTTCATATATATAGTTTCCTTTATAGAAAGGAAAATGGGAGATATTTTCATATAGATCTCTCTGTTCTCTATTCTATATGCGTGATTTCTTATACATAACCTATTTTAAATATACGTGTATATATCCCATATCCTATGTAGAACTCTGTGTGTGTGTGTGTGTGTGTGTGTGTGTGTGTGTGTGTGTGTGGTGTGTGTCCTATTTCCCTTCTCTGTGTTCGGGAAGGTATGTGTATGTGTGCACACATATATGTGTAGCATATGTTATATGTTATATGTGCCTCCTTGGAAAGGTGGCTTTGAGTAGATTCTACGTAGGCTAAGTGAGCAAGTCATGTGACGGTCAGAAAGGAAGAACAGTCCAGGCACTGTGGCAGGAAGCAAGGCCCACGTCCCTTGTTGGGGAAATAGCCAGGTCTGAGGAGCCCAAGATCAGCACCACTGGCAGTGACCCAGAGCAGGCGTCTGGAGCTGGATCTGGAAGGCGGAGAAACAGCTTGCTGAAGACCACAGGCCACACCTGGGGCTGCACCTTTTGTGCCGAGACAGCACCCGGGGCCTGTCCTGAGGTCTGAGGGGGTCTCACCAGCAGGACAGCAAGAGCTCTGGGCTGCTGCATTGAGAACAGAGAGCTAGGACCTGGGCTCGGAATCGGTATTAGTTTCCCACCACTGCTGTCAAGAAGAACCACAAATTTAGTGGCTTAAAACAACACAATGTATTATCTTACAGTTCTGTAGGTTAGAAACCAACCTGAGTCATGCTGGGCTAAAATCAAGGTCTCAACAGGACTGTGTTGTGTTGTGGATGTTCTAGGGGAATATCTCCTTGACTTTCCAGCTGTCAGAGGCCCCCACATGTGCAGGCCCTAGACCCCCCGCTCCATCTGGAGGCCCCCAAGACCCCTCCCTCCATCTGCAGGCCAAGTCCACTCCCTCCATCTGCAGGCCCAAGACCCCCTCCCTGCATCTGCAGGCCCCCATGACCCCTCCCTCCATCTGCAGGCCTGAGACCCCCTCCCTGCATCTGCTGTCCATCCCAAGACTCCTCCCTGCATCTTCACAGCCAGCCATGTTGCATCTCTGACTTTTTTCCTCTAGTCTCACCTCCCTCTGATTCTCATTTTCTGCCTCCCTCTTCCACTTTTAAAGGCTCTTTGATTACACCTGAATAATCAGGATAGCTTCCCCCTCGCAACATCAGCTGTTAGCAACCCCATTTCCATCAGCAACCTCACTTTCCCCTGTCACATAACCTAACACATTCACAGTCTGCAGGGGTGAGGACACTGATGTCTTTGCCGAGCTTGACTCTGCCTGCCACAGACTCCCTTAACAACATCCCAGCAGACCAGACTTGCTTCTCTTGAAATTTAAATGGTGTTGTGCCACCTGAACCCTTCCTTGTGCACTAACTTCCTCAGTTTTGAGGTGACAGAATGGGAGAGGGAAATGTTAAGTGCATTCTCCTGATTTCCCGTGGGGGTGCCTGGCCTTCCTCCGGACGGACCTCACACACCCTGGGTCAGATGCACGGTGGGCCATGGGCCAGCTCTCCAGGCCACAACAGCCCTCACAGCCAGCCACGCTGGCAATGACCCCAGAGGGTAGCCCTCTTTCCTCACCATGTGCAGTCCTCACCCCCCACAAAGTCAGCTAATCTCTTGGTCCTGATTCTGAGGCCTGAGCTGGGGCCATCTTCCTTACTTCCCAGGGATTGGAAACTTGAAAGGGAGCTTTCCCATCAGCCTGTCGTTTTGTTCTTTCATTATCTCCAGGCAGCATCGGGTACAATAACAGCCTAGGCTCCCAAACTTTCAGATTGGAATTGGTCCCGTCCCTGAGGCTGAAAAGTGGTGGTTTAGACACCTCCAAAGGCTATGAGCAAATCTTTAGGGCTTCCCTCCAATGGCTTAATGAAAACTCACCTCTGAGGGACTTCCTGTCTCTCATGGGGACCTGAAGCCCACACGTACTTCCCCTTCTGGATCCTCCCATCCCCTGTAAAACAGCCTCTCTTGTCCTGCAGTCCCTACTTTTTTGTTGACGTTGTTGACCAGTAAAGGGTGGGTAGCATCAATTCTGTTGTAACCAAATGGCACTGTGGGTCCTCCAGGAAAGTGGGTGGTCTCAGCCCCTCAAGCACTCAGAAGTCAGAACGGTGTGCGCCAGGAACATTACACTCTCAGCTATAGCCTTAATCAATTCAAGGGACGTAGAACTCAGCACCTAACAACACTGTTTCATTTCTGATTAAGCTCATAGAGGCTGAGATCTCTCTCTCTCTCTCTCTTTCTCTCTCTCTCATGTCTCTCCCTCACTCCCTGTCACCCTCTCCCCCTCTCCCCTCTCCCCTTTTCTCCCTCTCCCTTCTTCCCTCTCTCTCTCATTTATCTCTATTATCTATCTATCTATCTATCTATCTATCTATCTATCTATCTATCGATCCATCTATCTATCTATCCATCTATCTATCTTCTAGTTTCATCTTTTGCCCTTCAAATATCCATCCTGTGCTTCAGACACATCTGTGCCTGACAACTAGTATGTGTCTCCAGAAGCCCACTGGGGACCAAAACTGTCTCTAGTTGGAAACCACAGGGCTAGGAAGATATGCCTGGGTCAGAACATATGAAGCCAGCACGCCATATTGCCCATGTGCTTCTGGTATCTCTTGTCACAATAATGCTACAGAACAAAAATCACAACCCCTAATGACTTGAAACAGTGAGCATTTATTTCACCAAGAAGCCTGCGGGTCAGCTGGGCTATGCTTGAATCTGCAGTCAGCTGGAGTATTGGCCAGTCCAGGAAGGCTTCATGCATACGTTGGTGGCTTTGGCAGGCTAGGTGTTGAGAGGTGACTGGGCACCCTGAGCTGCACCCTCCAGGAGGCCAGCCAGGACCTGCTCACAAGGCAACAGCAGAGTCCTGGAGAAAGAGAACAGCTTCCAGAGGCTTGTGGGGCCTTGTTTCAGGGCTGACGCAAGTCTGTTGGCCAAAATTTGTCTCCATGCCCACGTTCAAGGGATAGAAAACAGACTTCAACTCTTGGTGGAAGAAGCTGCAAAGTCCTGTTGCAAAGAGGATGGGTGAGTTGTGGGAGGGAGATTAAAATTGCAGCCATTGTTGCTGTCAGTCTACTGTGTCATTTTAAGACAACATATATAACATGTATTTGGCACGTCCAACTATGATTTCCTGAATATTCTTCTTTCAAACCATATTAAATTGTAAAAGTAGTTGGTGTAAAGAAACATATTAGTAAGTAATAATACGGGATAGGGTGACAGTGAGGGTAACACACAAGTGGCCAGAAAAGACTTCTTTACTATGTGACTTGATAAAAGTGGAGAAAGTGTTTCCGTCAGTGGTAAGTGCAGGTAAATCTCTTCGTGGAAATATGTGACTGCTTCATTTTGTCCTATTTGGAAGCATGACTCCACAGGAAAAGGAACAAGGGAAGTTCCAGTGCCACAGGATGACTCACTATTTCTTAGAAGGAGGTGAGAAATAGGACGTCCTACTGACTGTGACTATGCAGCAGTACAAAGAAGACACATTCCCGCTGCACAACTGCGTCCATTACGATTTGAAAACATTAAATGACTCTGGCTTAGTAATTATGATACAGAATGATAACCTGTGGTAGTTTTTAAGTAACTCTTAAGTAATAATATTTCAGAGTTTCATTCTGGTTCTCTCCTGCTCTTCCACTACCACGTCCCTGACACCCTCAGCCAAGTCCTCCCAGACTCACCTTACCTCCAAGTTCTTGGCTGGTATCGTGAGTTAGTTTTCCCATCCCTCCTCCTCCCACTATATTTGTTAGGGAGAGGCTCGCTTCTATAACAAATAAATCCCCCCAATATTTTGTGTGGCCTAACACAATTGGAGTTGATTTACCTTTTGTATAACAGTCATATCAGTATTTTTTATCTTCCTCCACTTGATGACTCAGGGATCCAAGCTCTTTCCATCTTGTGGCTCCTCCATCCCCCTTAGGACTCCTCTATCGCCCTCTAGTGGAAAATAACACACAGTGTTTGATGGTCAGGCCTGAAGGTGATTCACTTCTGCTCACATCCCATTGGCTAAAACACAGTCACATGGTCTTATTTAACTGCAAGAGAGACTGGGAAACCCAGGCTAGCTTTGTGCCTGGGAAGCAGAACAGAGATGTTGTTGGGTGGAGGGGATTGAGATCCAAGAAGTAGGAGAGCCCAGAGCAGGTAATTATTTATATTAAATTGACAATAGTTGTTCAATATGCATTACGTTAGAAATTTATGATTTACCTCATATTTTATAATACGCAAAAATAGTGTGTCTAAAATGTATTACTTAGGGTTTTTTTTAATTTTGTAATTGAAATGTTAGCATTAGACAAAATCAACTCTGAAAAAATGTGTCACTTTCACAATGACGTTGTTGTTGTTATTACAGTTTAGCAAAGAATGATTCCAATGCTAAACCTCCTGCGGAGTGATTGTTCTGATCCTGGCACTGTTTGAAACACTTACATGTGTTAGCGCATTTCATCTTCATAACGTCCCTATGGGGTAGGTTCCGTGTTATGGATGAGGAAACTGAGGCACAAAGAAATGAAGTTGCATGCCCAAGCTTGAACCCAGGCAGTCTGGCTCCAGGGTTCACAGGGTTGCCCATCACAAATAAGCACAGCTCTTGATGACCCAGGAGGCAAAGGAAGGAAAAGCCAGGAAAGGGGCCGAGTGAAAACTGGAGACGGGCGTAGAGGGTCAAGTGGGGAGGTGGAAGAAAGTAAAGCCTGGGCCCCTGTACTACATAGAGGACGTCTGGACCCCTCTCAGTGCAACTTAAGGAAACTAGGGGGCCTGGGAGGGATGACGGTCAGGGTCCTTGCGTCAGCAGAGGCATGGAAGGAGGCAAAGCTGAGGGGTCTCTGCAGGGGCTGCCAAGGGAGCTGCCAACCTGGATAAGTGACACAGGACTCCAGAGGAGCAGGATGTGAGCTGGAGATGTACCAAGGTGGCCTTTTACCCACCTGAATTTCACATGTGCAGAGGCTTCTCCACTGTCAATAGATGAGAAGAGAGCATCCCCCTGGGGGCCTTGGGTGGACTCCCCCCAGCTGGAACACTCAGAGGCTGCTAATGGAAGAATTCAGACATCTCTGTGCTCTGTGGTCAGCAGGGGCCAAGGAGCTCAGAGCCACATTCTGATTGTCTGGGGCAACCCTCCAGCAGGTCTGAGAAAGTATGGTTTTTGGCAACTCAAGCTAGAGGTTTTCTAGGGTATTGTCAGAGCAAAATAGCTTTATTAAAACAAGAACGTTTCCAGGGCTCTGGATTGTATCGGAAGTTGTATATGCACTCCATTTCAGAGCAAAGTGGCTTAACCTCACTAGTAAGAAGAAAAACATGACAGATAGATAGATAGATAGATAGATAGATAGATAGATAGATAGATAGATAGAGTCAGATAGATAAGATATAGATATTAAATGTTTACATTTCCTAAAGAAAAATAACCAACTTTGAGAAGGCAATTTAGAATATTGGTCACACTAAATTATCTGTTGTTCTGTAGGCCAGATGAAAATAAAATAAAATAATATGATAAAAATAATAAAATTAAAATAAAATAATAAAAAATGATGAAAAGTAAAATAAATCATCTTCTGTTGATGACTTTCTAAACAACTGAGAAAAATATTCACTTTCTGGGTGGACAAATTAGTTGGGAATTTAACAAGCATTAACTTGTTTTCACCCATTTTTATTTGTTTTGTTTTGTTTTCAAACGTTCTTTTAAATTGAAAATAGGATTTTTTTTTTCTGTAACTGCTACACTTTTATTCTTGGTGATGACAGATCCCAGAAATCTCATTTCTTTGAAAGCTTAGAGATGTGTTTTGGAAGGCCAGGGTCCTCACGCCCTGGATGGCCTGTTTATTTCTGCTGTAGTTCTGTGAGGTCGTACAGATGGTCTCCAGGATCTTCTCTCCTGGAGGGAGAACTGGGAATTCTAGCCTTTCAGATCGGCAGCAAGTTTAATTCAGAGAATATTCTGTCATTTTAGAAAATAAATAAGTTCAGCGCAGGTTCAACTCGGCTCACGATAATTGGTTTTCGACTTGAGATTTAGTGAAATAATTTCCACCTAGGTTCAGTTTGGTTTGTTTAGCAAATTAGTTCCTTCTCTTCTCATGTGAGACTCAGCCCTGGGGCAGCTCGGGTCATGATTCTTGAGCCCAGAGCCTGAAGCAGAAACACAGGCTCCCGCCCCCACCCTCGCCCCAAACACTCATCCTTTCTTTCACCCGGAACCCAGAGCATCACATTTCTGATGAAACAGCCCAAGGTGCTTGTCTAAGAAAGAGAAAGTGTGTCCCATGTGATCAGAGCTCAGCACCTCAACTGGATTAACCGTCTCTATCTCCGTGCAACCCGGGAGAGACAAGAATACTGAACAAAGACAACAGCCGCAGGCGCTGGCGCGCACGTTGTATCTTCTGAGAGTGGATTGTGCCTGAGGCGTGAACTTCGTGTTGTAACAGCCACAGAGAGACTAAATCCAGGGTGGGCTACTCACCCCCGCCCGAAATCCACCGCCCTGGCCCTTCTGGGCTGGTCCCATAGGTTACCGGAATCCCATGAAATGTGCCCTGGAGCGGCAGGGTGCTGAGGTCAGCCACATGGCCCAGAAATCAACCCCATCGCGTAGTCAGGTGCTTTTCTGTTTCGTCTGTAAACAGTCCGCACAAAGGACAGCCTGTGGCTGAGAACAGCTCTGGTTAACTCTGGCCTCTATTTAAATGCACACACAGGCAGGCCCTCTTGGAAGGTGACTGATGTCTGGGTTGATGTTGGTAATTTATCAGAGGTAAAGAATTCTGACAGTGAGAACGTGAGATAAGGAGAGACTCCCCACACCCCTCCGCCTGCATCGCTGCTGCGGGTGGCCTGCAGAGACCCGGCCTAGATCAGATGTTGTCTTAAGGGAAACTGCAGACTCGGTGGTGACAGGAGTGAGCCGGTGACATGAGTGGGTGACATAGTGGGTCTTCAGAGGGCGTACCTAAGGAACACACTGTCCTCCCAGCCTAGCTTTTTTTTCCTCACTTGTAATAAAAACATGGCCACAGAAAGATTTGCCCCTCCTAAAAGGAAGCCACAGCATTAGTGCAATGGCAAAAAAACAATGCACAGGCACCTTCGTTTCAGAGACAACAGTGAGTGGTTGGGTCTCTGTTGAACTGACAGCACAGTATGCCCCTACCTGAGGGGACAGCCACCACCCAGCTCCAAAGAATGGTCCCTTTGACAAGATACTGGCCCGGTACTACTAGAGCGAGAGACTCTTCAAGAGAAACAGAAACCCAGACTTTTAGGCAGAAATCTCTCATCTTTTAGATAGCCGCAACAAATGCATGTTAAAAAACAAAACAAATCCCGTGTGGCTGAAAGACTGTTGGCATCAACCTCAGACCCCAAACACTAGCAAGGCCCCTTCCAGAAATCCTGTTGTCCAGGCACTCAGGTGGTGTGAAGACGGAAATATGCCTGGGCTGCAAGAAAGGGTGAGTTCAGCTCCTACCAACAAGACAGAGTTTTGAAAACCAAGGTTAGAAATGCCTTTCGGCCACAGAGAGCTTTGACCACAGGCACAAGATAATGACAGATGAGCAGGCTGGCTTTTTAGGAGCAACCCCCACGACAGTGGCCACTCTCACCTATAATAGGCCCCCCGTGACATGAAGGACTCTTTGGTTCAGCTGTGTGTTGACTGGTCTGGTAGACAGTTACTTTGGCTGTTCCAGACTAACCAGGCCTGCTGGCGGTTGTGCCATTCCGGAGTCTCCTCTGTATTGACCATGGTCTTGGCCATGTGGCCTGGCCAGCTTTGGCCAGAGGGGTATGAACATGAGTGATGCACCCAGAGGTTTGGTAGGTGCTTGCACATCGGGACTTGTTCTTGGAGCACTCATTCTTGGAAGCCAGCAGCCACGTGAAGAAGCCTCATTTAGCCCCGAAGAAAGAGAGAAGCCTCAGCCCTCAGCCATCCCTGCCACACCTGCTGCAATCTAACCACCACCCCGTGAGCAGCTCCAGCGAAGGCCAGCAGAAGAACCTCCCAAAGGAGCCTCAGCCAACTCACATAGTCCTGAGAAATCATACAGTGGTGGTGGTTTTAGCCGCTAAGCCTTAGGGTTATTTGTTTCTCCACAGCAGATAAACAACTAGAAGATCCAATTCCCTTCTGTGTTGGTTAATTTTATGTGTTAACTTGACTGCGTCACGGTGCCCAGACATTTGGTCAAACGTTATCATAAGTATTTCTGGGAAGGTGTGTACTTAGATGAGATTAACATTTAAATCCATAGACTCAGAAAAGCAGATTAGCCTCCACTGGGTGGGTGGCACTTGTCCAATTAGTCCAAGGCCTTCACAGAAAACACAACCAACTTTTCTCCAGGAAGAGGCGACTTTGCCAGCGTGCTCCCTTTCGCATGGCGCTGCAGCGTCCGCTCTTCCTGAGTCTCTCCTACCAGCCTGCCCTGCGGAGTGTGGACCTGCACAAGTGCGAATGGTTTGAGACTTGCCTATGTCTGGTTGCAGGATGAAGCAGTCAGTGAGACGACTAATTGTCCATGGCTCCACTTTCTTTTTTTTTTTTTGAGATGGAGTCTCGCTTTGTTACCCAGGCTGGAGTGCAGTGGCACAATCTAGGCTCACTGCAACCTCCGCCTCCCAGGTTCAAGCCATTCTCCTGCCTCAGTCTCCCAAGTAGTTGGGATTATAGGCACGCACCACCACGCCCAGCTAATTTTTTGGTATTTTTAGTAGAGACAGAGTTTCACCATGTTGGTCAGGCTGGTCTCGAACTCCTGACCTCAGGTGATCCGCCCACCTCGGCCTCCCAAAGTGCTGGGATTACAGGAATGAGCCACTGCGCCCAGCCAGCTCCTCTTTCTATCCATAATGGTTGCAGATGAACCCCTCATCCCTTCACTCTTTTTTTTTTTTTTTTTTTTTTGAGTCGGAGTCTCGCTCTGTCGCCCAGGCCGGAGTGCAGTGGCCGGAACTCAGCTCACTGCAAGCTCCGCCTCCTGGGTCTACACCATTCTCCTGCCTCAGCCTCCCGAGTAGCTGGGACTACAGGCGCCCGCCACCTTGCCCGGCTAGTTTTTTGTATTTTTTTGGTAGAGACGGGGTTTCACCGTGTTAGCCAGGCTGGTCTCGATCTCCTGACCTCGTGATCCGCCCGTCTCGGCCTCCCAAAGTGCTGGGATTACAGGCTTGAGCCACCACGCCTGGCCATCCCTTCACTCTTGCCTGTAGCCACCTTGATTCTGTGTTTGATATTGTCAGATACTTTGCTAGGTGCTAGAGACATTGAGATGAATTAGACACACCAGTGGTGGTGAAAAAACAGAGAAGTTTGTCTCTACTGAAAGAAAAGTTTTACAAATCAGCACAATAAAGTTTTACCAGGAGATGAAAGAAAATGGACACATAAAGGATGGAATCGTCACTTCTACGTAGGGGAAGAGGAAGATCAATAAAAATATCACAGAGATGATGACTTGGAAATGGAATCTTCTAAGAATAAGTAGAGTCTCTTCCAACAAAGGCATCCTAAGCAGAGGAAACAGCTTTCACGAGAACAGACAGGGAAAAAAGAACCTGGACTCTGTGCCTGGCAGGTTTGTCTTGAGCTGGGGTGGGGCCTCGACAGGAGATGAGGTGGGAGAGGTGGAAAGGATCCATACTCTGTACATCAAGCCAAGGTTGGGATTGTTATCCTGGGAGGACTGGGGGAGCCATTGAATGTCCTTAGTCAGTGGAATGACATGTTCAGATTTTCGTTTCAGGAAAGTCTGTCTGCTGTTGGAGGATGAATCCCAGCAGGGGGAAACCGTAGGCAGGGAGATCAATTCAGATGTGACTGCGATTATCTGGGCAAGAGTTGATAAAGCAGAGATGGAGAGAAGGGAGTGTCTTTTAGAGGCCTGGGGAAAATAGAATCTCTCTTTGATGACTGATTGGATATTGGAAGAAATGGAGGAGGAGGAATTTCAGATGGCTTTCAGAAACCTGGCTCAGGAGACAGGACAGAGAACAGTAGCTACCATTTAGCCAAATAAGGAGCAAATCTGGAGAGAAAAATTGGACTTAGCTGGGTTTGAACTGAGTATGAGGTGCTGGTTGCATTTCCTGGATCTGTCCACATCCCCCATCTCCACAGTGACTCCTGAGTCCAGCCACCACCTTCATATCCCCAATAACGGCAGCATCCTCGTAACTCATTTCCGTATCTCCTCTTCTGGCCCCATAATCTCCATCGAATTATGCTCTACCCCTGTTGAAACTCTCTTAAGTCTCCTCATCCCACCAAGAAAACATTCTAGACTCCTCTCTGTAGCCCAGAAGGTCCAGGATCATTTGGCCTCTGTGGCTCTCCCCAGCCCTGACTCGTACCACGTTCCCCTTGCTCACCATGCTCCAGCCACACTGGCCATCAGAGGCCAACTCCTGATGAAAGAGGAGACAAGGGAAGCAAGTTAGGGACCTAGCCCTGTCTTTTTCCTGTCTGGAAGATTCTTCCTGCAGACCTGGAAATGGCCTCTTTCGCGTCATTTGGGTCTGATCGTCACCTTCTCAAAGAGGCCTTTCCTAACTGCCTGCTTGTTTAACTGCCCTCCTTACTCACCCCTATAATCTCCTTCACAAATCTTAGCACTGCCTAAAATGTTTCCCGTAAGATCTGTGAAAGCGATGACTGTGTCTGCCTCGTTTTCATCATATTCTTGATGGCTGGAACCCTGCAGGGTATACAGTGAGCGCTCAGTAAGTAAATATTGAACAAAACACACATGAATGGATGACTGAGTATGTGAGCAAATGAATAAATGCATACAAAGAAACCCGTGTACGTGAGTGAGGCAGGGACTCATCACAGAACCATGGACTGCATATGGAAAGCTGGGCGTTGTAATCCTGTAAATTGGCTATGGACACCATGTGAATGAATTGATACCCCAGGAAAATCATACAGAGTGAGAAGAAATATGAAGTGCAGACTGCCTCCTCCTCCTCCTCCTCATCCTCCACACATTCGTAAGCATGTGTGCTGCTTACGAATCCACTGGACACCCGTTGAATTGTGCTTGCTGGGTTAATGGTCCAGAGAGAGTGGTCAAAGTCCCAGCATATGGCAGGTGTCCAACAGACCAGATTCTGTCATTCATGACAGTGGCTCTGACCTCCTTGGGGGTTGCTTTTTTTTTTTTTTTTTTTTTTCTTTTTGAAACGGAGTCTTGCTCTGTGGCCCAGGCTGGAGTGCTGTGGTGCAATCTCGGCTCACTGCAACCTCCGCCTCCTGGGTTCAAGTGATTCTCCCACCTCAGCTTCCCGAGTGGCTGGGATTACAGGTGACAGCCACCACGCCTAGCTAATTTTTGTATTTTTAGTAGAGATGGGGTTTTGCCATGTTGACCAGGCTGGTCTTGAACTCCTGATGTCATGTGATCCGCCCACCTCAGCCTCCTAAAGTGCTGGGATTATAGGCGTGAGCCACCAGGCCTGGCAGGTGTCACATTTTTTAAGCTGGTGACAATGTAAAAGCCGTCAGGCCATCATCCAACCCAAGTTCACATTTCATGAAAAAGAATAAATAACCTGGTTTGTCTGTGAGCACTGAGAAGTAGAAAAGTCCATGAATTTTGTGGTTCATTGTGAGTTTATTTTCCATAGGGAAACAATTTTACTACCCTTAACTGCCTACCAGCCTTAGTGGAATAAAAGTTAAAGTAGCAGCAACAATATTGCCCTGCAGCTCTGGATATGAAACAGCTGGAGAGAATTACTCCATCTCCCTTGTCTCCCACAGAAGAGACACCAGGGATCCCCTGTCTCTTGGCTTCCAAACTGGGGAGGCTCTGGAATCTCTTTACAGCTGTCTCTTTGCACCTTGACCTTCTTAGGAAGGAAAAAAAAAAAAAAAAAAAAAAAAAAAGCTGCCTCTGGAGGGACCAGTCTTCCCCCCGTCTGCAAAGTTGTGTCTCAAGCTTATTTCATCATTGAAGCAATACAACAAATAATCACTCCTTGCCCATTCCATTTCTTCTGCAAATGGCTTTTCTGTCCTCCTTTGAGATCACACTTTGAACATCCTGTTTCTGTATGCTGATGGGCAGTTCTACCCCGAACTCTCTGGGCTCACTCATCTGTTGGCCTATAGTCCCCAAGCAGCTCATGTCCTCTTTCACCCAGCTGGCATTTGGCCCCATTTGGTGTGGGTGTGATTTGTGGCTGCATGATTTATGATAAAGAAGCCTAGCTTGGGCCATTCACACAGTGGTCCCAGAGTAACGGATGTGGCAAGAGCTAAAGCTCCATTGCACCTGTGCTTTGTAACCTCTTGCTTATATCACATCTGCTGATGTTCCTTTGACCCACAGCAGCCACCTGTCCAAACCCAGGTTCAAGGAGTGCAGACATAGACTTCACCTCCTGATGGAGAATCAGTAAAGCTCCTGGTTGCAAAAGCATGTATCCATAGGCATGGAGGAATTTGGGGCCATTTTTGCAATTGACCACCTCATGTATACTGTAATTGGTAAAAGCAGTTTAAGTGATTTTCAGCAGTAATTTCTACTGCCGCCATCTTTTACCCTCTTGAAGTGTTTGCCCAAATGTCACCCCAAGAAGGCCTATGTTTTGTGTTTTTCCTTAAAATCACATGTGCTTTTATGTTATTTTATTTAATTTATTAATTTTGTAAGAGTCAGAGATCTCCATTAGAGAAATGGAAATCAAAACCATAATGAGATACCATCTCACATCAGTCAGAATGGCTATTATTAAAAAGTCACAAAAAGAACAACAGATGCTGGTGAGATTGTGGAGAAAAAGGAACACTTTTACACTGTTAGTGGGAGTGTAAATTAGTTCAACCATTGTGGAAGACAGTGTGGCGATTCCTCAAAGACCTAGAGGCAGAAATACCATTTGACCCAGCCATCCCATTACTGGGTATATACCCAAAGGAATATAAATCATTCTCTTATAAAGATACATGCACATGTATGTTCACCACAGCACTATTCACAATAGCAAAGACATAGAATCAACCCAAATGTCCAATGATGATAGACTGGGTAAAGGAAAGGTGGTCCATAGACACCAGGGAATACTATGCAGCCATAAAAAGGAACAAAATCATATCCTTTACAGGGACATAGATGAAGCTGGAAGCCATTATCCTCAGTGAGCTAATGCAAGACACAAAACCAAACACCCCATGTCCTCACTTATGAGTGGGAGCTGAATGATGAGAGCCCATGGACACAGGGAGGGGAACAGCACACACTGGGCCCTGTCAGAGGGTGCAGAGGGAGGAGGCAGAGCTTCACGAAGAATAGCTAATGGACACTGGGCTTAATACCTAGGTGATGGGATGATCTGAGCAGCAAACCACCATGACACACGTTTACCTATGTAACAAACCTGCACCATGACACACGTTTACCTATGTAACAAACCTGCACATCCTGCACATGAACCCAGAACTTAAAATTTAAAAAAATTATGAGTCAGGGAACTTACCTATTCTATTGCCCAGGCTGGAGTGCAGTGGTGTGATCATAGCTCACTACAGTCTCCAACTCCTGGGTGCAAGCAATCCTCCCACCTCAGCCTCCCAAGTAGCTGGAACTATAGGTACACACTGCCACGCCTGGCTAACTTTTTTATTTTTTGTAGAGATGGGATCTCACTATATTGTCCAGGCTGGTCTTGAACTCCCAGGTTCAAGTGATCCTGCCACCTTGACCTCCCAAAGTTTTGAGATTACAAGTGTAAGCAATCATCCCCGGCCACATATACTTTTAAACATCCAAACACTGGCAACCGTCTCATCCTAATCTATTTTTCCTTATCATTATCACTTTCTGACATACGATGTAATTTGCTGATTTATTCTAGTGATTGTTTATTGTCTCCCTCCCCTCCGTAGAATGTATTCTTCATTGGAGCAGGGTTTTTGTTTGTTTTATTGACTGACATAGCCTATAGGGGGATGTATGTCATTAGGCACTCATTAGGCCCCTAATAAATAGTGGTGATTTGTTAAAAATAAATGAACGCACTGACTTCAAAATCTAAGTTATAAGCAAGAATGAAATACTCTTACCTGTAATTCCACTTATAAGTATTTTCATTTTTTCCTTTTGTCTAATTAATTCCCCATTTTCTAAAATTCTTGTGGTTTTGCTAGCCTGTTACTTTTCAGCACGGTGAGCGCCTCCATCCGTGAGGGATTTTCAAGCCATGCACCAAACCAAAGAGAAAGCTCTTAGCATGAAGCACGGTCAAGACGGCTGGGGGCAGTCCTGGCTGTGTTTGCATTTCCCCTTCCAATATGCTCAACAGGATCTTTCCCAAATTGCAGCATTTGTTCTCAGACTAAATACACCTCCGTGCCTGGCACTTTACTTCTTAACAGCTGTCACTGGGCAATGCCCATGGCACATGTCAGGGAAAGAGTTCTGTTTCTTAGGAGTTAATCACTCAACTTGGTCCTCCCACCTGCGGTAAGCGATGCCCAGCCTGCTCTCATTGGCTGCCCTTCAGCGAAGTTAATTACCAACAGTAAGACATTTCATGTCCTCTCAGAGGCCCTGGCAAAAGTCTTGAAGTGGATTTTAATTCACTGTAATTATTCTCTGCAGTGTTGTATGGTAGAGAGAGCCATCAAAGCAATTTGGGGAGGATACTGCAAATCCCAGGAGGCAAGGAGTGCGCTCCCTAGATCAGAGAAGGGAAGACCATCTTCCTGCTATTCTACTTCTCCTGGTGGCCCGCCTTCTTCTGTGGCCTTGGCCAAGCAGAGGGAAAATTTCCTGAAGTCCCAGGAGCTAGAATTATGTGTCCCAACAACAGCCTATTGCAACCCAGTGGTGGCTACATCCCTCTGTTCTTCAGTAAAATAATTACACCTGCTCTTCTAGACAGTACGGTGGAGTCACACTGTATGTAAATCTGTTGTGGGAATCCAGTTGCTTACGTAAGCATGGGGGTGGGATATACAGGGAGAGAAAGAATAATCCCAACCGTGAGGGAGATTTTGCTACCACTCACACTGAGGAGCTACCTGGTGGCAAAGGCAAGAATGGAGTTGAAATCTGCTCTCCTCCTGACAGTCTCCCTTCCCAGATGCCTCTGGCGGTGTGAACATCTCTCTGCATGTGCATTTGAAGATGTCTAGTTCCACGCAACGTGGTCCTCGAACATAAGCCCCCTCAGTGGCTCCCACGTTCAACCATAGGAAACTGTGACCAGTGTGCTCGCTGGAAGGGAGCACACCTATGTTGGAATTACTCCAGACTCCACTTGATGTTTTGCAAGGGTAAGGAGTCAGGAGTTTGCAAGGGTGATGTGGACTCTGCCAGATATTTTACTTCACATCTTAAACTCTTTAAGAGTTTCAACTCCACTAAACCTAGAAGGATTTTGGACATTCAAAAAAAACAAAAACAAAAAAACAAAAAAAAACAAAAAACAAATTTTGCAAACTAAGAACACTAACCCTGAGAAGTTAGATGGACAAAGTACCATTACGTTTGCAAAAATAATAAATTGTGTAAGCTGCACAGGCCAAGTAGGTACAACAGCAAGATGGCTTTGCCTATTTATTTATTTAGAGATGGAGTTTCGCTCTTTTTGCCCAGGCTAGAGTGAAACGGCGCTTGGCTCACTGCAACCTCCACCTCCCAGGTTCAAGTGATTCTCCTGCGTCGGCCTCCAAGTAGCTGGGATTACAGGCATGTGCCACCAAGCCTGGTTTTTTGTTTTTTTTTTTTTTTCATATTTTTAGTAGAGATGGGGCCTTTTCATAATGATGTCATTTATACAGAACTTTACATGATCTGGGATAATTTTCTCTTATAACCTTTTCACTTAAAATATTTGTAATACAAATAAGGAAACTGAGATACATACTGTAAGTGACATACTCAGTATCAGATTGGCAATAATGCTGGTATCAAACCCTGGCTCTTGGTGTCAAGTCCTGGACTCCCTTCACTCCAATGTACTACATCACTCTTAAAAAGCGGGGCATCCATATGCAGAAAACTGAAACTGGACGCCTTCCTTACACCTTATACAAAAATTAACTCGAGATAGATTAAAGACTTAAATGTAAAACCCAAAACCATAAAAACCTTAGAAGAAAACCTAGGCATTCAGGACATAGGCATGGGCAAAGGCTTCATGATGAAAACGTGAAGAGCAATTGCAACAAATTGGGAATTAACAAATGGGATCTAATTAAACTAAAGAGCTTCTGCACAGCAAAAGAAACTAGCATCAGAGTGAACAGGCAACCTACAGAATAGGAGAAAATTTTTGCAATCTACCCATCTGACAAAGGTCTATATCCAGAATTTACAAGGAACTTAAACAAATTTACAAGAAAAAAACAACCCCCTCAAAAAGTGGGCAAAGGACATGAACAGACACTTCTCAAAAGAAGACATGTATGCAGCCAACAGACCTGTGAAAAAAGGCTCAACATCATCGATCATTAGAGAAATGCAAATCAAAACCACAATGGATACCATCTCATGCCAGTCAGAATGGTGATTATTACAAAGTCAAGAAACAATAGATGCTGGTGAAGCTATGGAGAAATAAGAATACTTTTACACTGTTGGTGGGAGTGTTAATTAGTTCAACCATTGTGGAAGACAATATGGCGATTCCTCAAGGATCTAGAACCAGAAATGCCATTTGACCCAGCAATCCCATTACTGGGTATACACCCAAAGGAATATAAATCATTTTACTATAAAGACACATACACATGTATGTTAATCCCAGCAGTATTTACAATAGCAAAGTCATGGAACCAACCCAGATGTCCATTAATGATAGACTGGACAAAGAACATGTGGTACATATACACCATAGAATAATACACAACCATAAAAATAAATGAGATCATGTCCTTTGCAGGGACATGGATGAAGCTGGAAACCATTATCCTCAGCAAACTAACACAGGAACAGAAAACCAAACACCACATATTCTCACTCATAAGTGGGAGTTGAACGATGAGAACACATGGACACAGGGAGGGGAACAAAACACACCAGAGCCTGTTGAGGGGTGGGAGGCAAGGGGAGGGAACTTAGAGGATGGGTTAATAAGTGCAGCAAACCACCATGGCACACATATACCTATGTAGCAAACCTGCACGTTCTGTACATGTATCCTGGAACTTAAGGTAAAATAAAATAAAATAAAGAAAAGCGGTACATCGTTATTTCAGATGCCCTAATTATTATGTTGGCTGAGTATTTATGTAACCAGGCTACGTTTGTTCTGGTCCAATTTTTATTAAAATAAATTCGTATTTCCCTCTTCTCTTGAAGTACAACTTAAAATTACTCCAAAATTTGAGCAATTTGGAGATATTCCTGTCTCTCTTCAGAATATCTGAAAACACTGAAAAAGGATTACAAATTTTCATCACCTCCTCAGCACATGCAGATAGTTAAAAATGCTGGCAACTGGGAGATGGGTGGCCTTGAAGCTGAGACTCCATCCTAAGGATCCAATCAACACATTAGTCATTATGGATATTCACAAAAATAAAGTAATCACATGCATTACCTCTCAGTTCATAAATGCAAAGTGACAGCCTATGACTTAGCTACAAAAATGGTATTATCGAGACAAAAAGAATCTGAGAGGAAATTGAGAATGCAGGAAGGAGAAGGTGCTAGAATTGAACACTGGCGTAAACATAAATCACAAAAGAAGATTGGTTTAATGCAATATGAGAGTCAGAAGCTGAAGGTGTTAAAAAGATCATCCACTCATCAGATGAAGAATCCCTTAGGCTGAAAATCTTTGGCGAGAAAAAGCCAGACTTTGGACAAAAAGAGCCAGCTAGACAGAGGCTGTTTAAGCCTATATAAGAAATAACCTATCATTAGGGAACATCCTATTTTATAAATTTTAGGTACAAGGTAAGAAATATTTCTACGAGTACAAAGTATCACATCTTTTATCTCAAAAGTAGTTTTGCTTAAAACAGCCCATTTTGAAGACTTTTTTTATATCCAAGGCTTATTAATCTTATGTAGGCTTACCTAGCTTTACTGTGCTTCCAAGATATTGCATTTGTTGTAAATTGAAGGTTCACGGCAACTCTGTGTTAAGCAAGTCTGTCAGCACCATTTTTCGAACAGTTTATGCTCACTTCGTGTCTCTGTGTCACCTTTGGGTAATTCTCACAATATGTCAAGCTTTTTCTTTATTATTATACCTGTTGTGGTGATCTGCAATCAGTGATTGTCGCTGTTACTATTATAATTGCTTTGGGACCCCACAAATCCCACCCATAGAAGATGGCGAGCTTAATCAATGTTGTGTGTCTTCTGACTGTCCCACCCACCCACCATTCCCCCATCTTTTTCCTCTCCTCGGGCCTCCCTATTCCCTGAGACACAATATTGAAATGAGGCCAGGCCGGGTGCAGAGGCTTACACCTGTAATCCCAGCATTTTGGGAGGCCAAGGTGGGCGGATCACCTGAGGCCGGGAGTTTGAGACCAACCTGACCAACATGGAGAAACCCCGTCGCTACTAAAAATACAAAATTAGCTGGGCATGGTGGTGGGCACCTGTAATCCCAGCTACTCAGGAGGGTGAGGCAGGAGAATCACTTGAACCTGGGAGGCAGAGGTTGTGGTGAGCTGAGATCCCGCCATTGCACTCCAGCCTGGGTAACGAGCATTTCAAAAAAAAAGAAAAAAGAAAAAGAAAAAGAAATGAGGCCAATTAATACAGTGGCTTCTAAGTGTTCAAGTGAAAGGAAGAGCCTCTCACTTTAAATCAAAAGCTAGAGTGAGGAAGGCGTATGGAAAGCCAAGATAGGCCAAAAGTTAGGCCTCTCACCTCAGTTAGCCAAGTTGTGAATGCAAAGGAAAAGTTCTTGAAGGAAATTAAAAATGCTACTTCGGTGAACACACAAATGATGAGAAAGTGAACTAGCCTTATTGCTGATATGGAAAAAGTTTTGATGGAAGATCAGACCAGCTGCAACATTCCCTTGAGCCAAAGCCTAATCCAGAGCAAGGCTATGTGGGCTGAGAGGAGTGAGGAAGCTGCAGAAGAAAAGCTAGAAACTAGCAGAGGTTGGTCCGTGAGGTTTAGGGAAAGAAGCCATCTTCACAACATAAAAGTGCAAGGTGAAGCAGCAAGTGCTGATGGAGAAGCTGCAGCAAGTTCTCCAGAAGATCTAGCTAAGATCACTGATGAAGGAGGCTACACTAAGCAAGAAACAGCCTTGCAGGGAAAGAAGATGCCATCTAGTGCTTTCATAGCTGGAGAGAAGAAGTCAGTGCCTGGCTTCAGAGCTTCAAAGGACAGGCTGACTGTCTCGTCAGGGAGTAATGCACCTAATAGTAACTTTAATGAAGCCAGTGCTCATTTAACATTCCCCACCTCCTAGGGCCCTTAAGAATTATGCTGAATCTACTCTGCCTGTGCTCTGTGAATGGAACAATGAAGCCTGTATAACAGCATATCTGTTTGTAGCATGGCTTACCAAATATTTTAAGCCTACTGTTGAGATCTACTTCTCAGAAGAAAAGATTTCTTTCAAAATATCCCTGCTCAATGACAATGCAACTCATCGCCCAAGAGTGCAGATGGAGATGTGCAACATGAATCTTGTTTTCACACCTGCCAACACAACATCCACTCTGTAGCCTATGAAGCAAAAAGTAATTCTGACTTTCCAGTGTCACTGTTTAAGAAATACGTTTTGTAAAGCTATAGCTGCCAGAGACCGTGATTCCTCTGACGGGCCTGAGCAAAGTCAATTGCAAACCTTCTGGAAAGGATTCCCTATTTGCCATTAAGCACATGTGTGATTCATGGGAGGACCTCAGAATATCAACATGAACAGGGCTTTGGAAGAAGTTAGTTGTTTCCAGCTCCCCACCGGATGACTTTGAGGAGTGTGAGATTTCAGTGCAGGAAGTCAGTGCAGATGTGGGGGAAACAGCAAGAGAACTAGAATTAGAAGTAGAGCCTGAAAGTGGGGCTGAATGGCCACAATCTCATGACAAAACTTGAACAGAAGAGGAGTTGCTTTTTATGGACGAGCAAAGAAAGTGGTTTCTTGAGATGGAATCTACGCCTGGGGAAGATGCTGTGAATGTTGTTGAAATGACAACAAAGGTCTTAGGATATTACATAAGCTTAGTTCATTAAGTAGCAGCAGGATTTGAGAGGAAAGACTCCAATTTTGAAAGAAGTTCTGCTGTGGGTAAAAATGCTATCAAACAGCATCGCATGCTACAGAGAACTCATTCGTGAAAGGAAGAGTCAATCAATGCAGCAAACCTCATTGTTGTCTTAAATTTTAAGACATTACCACAGCCGACCCAACCTTCGGCATCCACCGGCCTGATCAGCCAGCAGCCATCAACCTCAAGGCAAGACCCTTCACCAGCAAAAAGATTATGACTTGTTGATGACTGAGATCATCATTAGCATTTTTATCAATAAGACTTTTTTTTTTTTTTTGACTCGGAGTCTCACTGTGTCACCCAGGCTGAAGTGCAATGGTGCAATCTCAGCTCCCAGGTTCAAGCAATTCTCCTGCCTCAGCCTCCCTAGTAGCTGGGACTACAGGTGTGCGCCACCACACTCAGCTTATTTTTGTATTTTTAGTAGAGACTGGGTTTTTACTATGTTGGCCAGGCTGGTCTCAAACTCCTGACCTCAAGTGATCTGCCTGCCTCAGCCTCCCAAAGTGCTGGGATTACAGGTGTGAGCCACCATACCTAGCCCTCAGTAAGGTATTTTTAAAATTAAGGCAGGTATGTTGTTTTCTAGACATAATGCAATTTCATGCTTAATAGACTACAGTATAGTGTTAACATAACTTTTATATGCACTGGGAAACCAAAAAATTCATGTAACTCTCTTTATTGAGATACGAGCTTTCTTGCAGTAGAGCCAACTCCACAATATCTCCAAGGTTCACCTGTATCCACAAATATTTTCAGGGCTTATTTGCTTGCTCTCTGCACTGCAATTCATACCCCAACTCTGTTGGTGAATTACTTTCTGCTCCAAGGACCTTTGCTGCCAGCAAAGATCTCATCATCTTTTGTTTATTTGCAGTTTGCATATGGTAAGAGCATGTGGGAACAGCTCCCCCTCTTTGCCTCACCCCTGGCCTGGAAGGAGCAGCTGTAGATGAGAAAGGGATTTGGAGACTTTATGATTATTCACGAAGAAGTCAGACTGCCTGGACCCAATTAAGCCCTGGCCATGGTCCAGCGTGGCATCTGAAAAGTGTAGACATGATCAGAACCACAGCAAGCCTGAGGATTGCAGGTGCTAAATAGATATTTTTGAAATAGAACATTTGTATATTTGATGTAACGTGTTAGAGAATTTAAGTACCATATCAAAACTGGGATTGTAAATATTTTACTTAGAAGAAGCTTAAGGGTGTTTTTGTAAAAGAAAAAAAGGTGGAATAGTGGAAGTGGTGTTTAGAAAAAAATGGCATTTTGAAAAAACAAAAATGAATGTGAAGATGGTATACACAGATGCTCAAAGCATGAGATGGCCCCTGCAGTATAATTCATTCATTCACGTAAGTGCTTTTTGAATCCTCTCTTATGTCAACCCCTCGTCTTGATAATGGAAATATAGAGGTAAACAAAAAAAATTGATGAAGTAGCTTGTCCCGTTGTATTTGCATGATAAGAGGTGAATGTGTCATTTAAGATGCAATCAGAGAATAACAGAACAACAGACTAAAAGTGGTTAATAATAGGAGTTATCATCCATTCTGCATGACATCAAGCTCAGAGATTGCCAGTCCTAGATGTGGCTATGTAGCAGTGCCATGCAGGGGCAGCCAGACTGGCTTCCTGGGAATTCCTTTGACTCAGTCCTCACTGTCACATGATGGCTGCCATAGCTCCAGCCACAACATCCTCACACCATCATGTCTTACAGTTGTGTTTTCTGCCTGGCCACAGCAGATAATGTGTTTGAGACTCCTAGTTCGCAGACAAGTAAAGGATGAGTGAACGTTCAGATGGTTGTTCTCAGAGCGGGACCCCCAGACCAGCTGCATCAGCACTACCTGAGAACTTGACAGAAATGCAAGTTCTTAGTGCCCACCACAGACCTACAAAATCACAAACTCTAGGGTTGGGGGCTGGAGATCTGTATTTTAACAAGCCCTTTGGATGATTTGGTTGTGGGTTGAAGTTTAAAAACAGCTTTACAAAAATGCGATTTGGGTAAAAAGCAGCCTGATTTCAGCAAAGGTATATTTGAAAGGTAGATTCCTAGAGTGATACAAAGTAGATATCAAGACCTAGGGCTCTAGTCCCTCTATCGGCCACTAGTTAACTGTGGGATTTCAGGAAGTCAATTAACCTTCCAGGGTTTTGTTTCTTTAAATGGTGATGGGAGTTGGGTAGTGTTTGAGAAGAGGGTTAGTTAGGTCAGCGGTTCTCAACTAAGGGTGATTCCCCACTCAGGGGACATTTGGCAACATCTGGATACATTTTTGGTTCCCATCAAAATAAGATGGGATGCCACCAGCATCTGGATGGTAGGGGACAGAGGTGACACTAAACAGCCTATAACTCATAGGACAGCCCCACAAAACATAGAATTATCCAACCCTAAATATCTATAGAGCCCAGGTGGAAGCCCTCCTAGGGAGGTGAACTTGAGGGTCCATCACAGCTCTGGGAACCACAACACAGGTGGACCTTGAGGACGTCACATTAAGTGAAGGAAGCTGGACGTGAAAGGCGTGTCTTATATGACTCCATGTATATGACATGTCTAGAATAGGAAAATCCACAGATCGGAAAGTAGATTAGGGGTCCACAGGGGTTGGCAGGAGCAGGAATGAAAGTGACTCCTAGCAGGTGCAGGGATTCTTTTGGGTGTGGCAAAAATTACATAGTGGTCATGGTTTCATGACTCTGTGAATAAACCAAAAATCACTTAATTTTATACTTTTAAGGGATAATTTGTATGGTATGGGAATTATATATCAATAAAGCTCTTATTGGGGAAAAAAAATCCCAAAAGAGGAGATGGATTGAGCCCAAATAGCAGACTCCCTAGTGGAAACTACAGTTATAACTCTTAGAGAAAGCTGCAATTTTTCCAGGGATAATACCTTCACTGTTTTGAAAAGGGAACACATTTTCCAAGAATTGTCATGACTTTTCCTTCTATTAAGTCTGAACTTGTCATTTTATCTCAGTGAATATGGCTATAATTTTTACCTTTTGCAAAAAGCTCGATTGTTTTGGAAACCACTCAGAGGAAGCCCGGAAGAGAAAGACTTCTTTTTGACAACTTTCTTCCTCTAAAAGCTTCCCTCCAACCATGCATAAACATTTCTTGATGGTGACAGTGTACCATCCTTATGCTCAGTGCAGCCTCCTTTAGGATTCTGAATAAGGTGTGGTTCTTTGCACTTCCTAGGGCTCCCTTATCTTAGAAACACTGAATTCAGGGCTTGGTGGGGCGGCAGGGGGTGCGTTGGGGGGGACTTCCCATTGGGCATACTGCCATTTGAATTCACGTTTAAATTATTTTAATATTAAATAGACGTACATACTCTAGATCTAAGCTGTATCTACTATTGTGCAAATTCCACAGTGTCAGAAGGTATGTGTTAAGGAATAGTCTTCAGTGAAGGAAATGATGAATCAAGAAGCACCAAGAGAAGGCGAAGGTGCCCTGATCTTTCTTCATCCTGTGGAGACCCCATGCCAGGACCAGTGGCTGCTGTACTCCTGCAGAAGCCCTTGACTCCTGTCATTCCTGCAGCTTTTTCTCAGGCAGGTGTAAAAGCAGTGTTGTCACTTGGTAGAGAAATAGACTGCCCAGGTACCAGCAGTCTGGTTTTAGATGCCAGCTACTTAGAGGAGTTGTGTAGGGAAGCCAACAGCCACGTAGCTGGAGACTTCTAGCAGATGGGACATTTCTGCTCTTCCTGCTATGGAGAGTGGGCCCCAGATCCTGGGAGATGCTAATTGCAGTGATTCCACCTGCTAGAAGATGGTGAGGCCTCCTCATCCCAGCAATCTGTGCTTCAGGAAACTTCTAGATTCCTGAGCTCTGTTTGCTACCCATGCTGGCACTGGTGCTTTTTGTTTATTTGTTTTTGTTTTTGTTTTAAACAGAATCTAACTCTGTGTCCCAGGCTGGAGTGCAGTGGCATGATCTCAGCTCACTGCAACAGCAGCCTCCTGGTTTCAAGTGATTCTCCAACCTCAGCCTCCCAAGTATCTGGACCTACAGGCGTGTACCAACACACCTAACTAATTTTTGTATTTTCAGTAGAGACGGGGTTTTGCCATGTTGGCCCGGTTGGTCTTGAACTCCTGACCTCAAGTAATCTGCCTGCCTTGGCCTCCCAAAGTGCTGGGATTACAAGTGTGAGCCACTGTGCCCAGCAACTGGTGTGGTTTCTAAGGTGCTGAGCTAGCCCTGGAAACTGTACTTGTGTCTCCCAAGTTGACAACTGAAATATGTGTGTGTGTGTGTGTATAGTCTTTGTTTCTATGTTTTAGTAATCACATAGCATTGGCTAACTTACAGTGTCTTAATATTAAATTAGATGACAACATTTAATTACTTACACATTTCAGGATAGAATCTAAATTTGGCCTTTACTTGAGATACTAAAAAGCCTGCCACATCCGCCCACATTCATGCATGTCAAACAGTAGCCAGAGATGAAACATATGCAGCCCTTTAGACAGAGCAGGGGTTCTCCACCTTCCCACAGTCCCCTGTCCCCATTGTAGCCCCAACACTCAGTCGAATGAGTGTTAGCAGGTCCCCTCGGGTGCATCCATTTACATAGAGCCCATGTCACTTATTTTTACCTGCCTAAGCCCTGTGGGCATTTGAGTTTGTGAAGCCTGCTGTGAAAATTAGAAAGACCAGTTGTCAAGTCCCAGCTCCCCTAATGGTTTGCTCTGTAATTGGGCAACTTACATAACCTTACTTAACCTGACTTTCATCACCCACAAAACAGTGATAATAATAGCTGCTGTTTCCAATGGTGGTCGTGAGAACTAAAATAAGATGCGTATAATGCATATAAACACGATAACCCAGGGTTCAGCCCATAGTCAGCATCACGTGAATAGTCACTATTATTCTTATTGTGAGCATCGTGCCCGGGGTCATGCCAGCGTCCTTTTAGTGATTTATTTTTTTCTGTACTTCCACAAAGGAAGGCAACCTAGGAAAAGTCTAGTCAGAAGGAGTCAAGGCTCTGTGGGATGACACACTTCGTATCATGTTTTAACTTTTTGTCATGGTTTGTTTTCAACATGGCAGAGTATGTCTTTTGTAGGGGAAAAAAAATGAAGAATAAGAAAAAGAAGAAATGTCTGATACTGCTCTGCCCGTGGCCAAATTTTTATTTTTAACACCGGTCAATTTCCATTTCATGGGAGAACACATGTGGAGAGTGGTGTTAGAGAAATGGGGTAGAGACAGGCTCAAGTTTTGTGTTATTTTGCAATGAACATTTTGCTGTGCTTGTTTTGTCACATACCTATCTATTGATCCCTGCAAGAACTGACTCATTTCTTTGTCCATTTCAGTTAGTTGCAGACATCACAACGCTTTATCTATAAACAGTTTTTTATCTATCATTATGTAGAGTTCAATGTTTTTATAGTTCATTTTTATGTAGACTTTACACACCATGAAATGCATAAATCACAAATCTTGAGTACCCAGTGATGAGCTTTGAGACACGTGTACACGTTTGCATCCCAAACAGCCATCCAGATGTACGTTACTATTGCTGCAGAAAGTTCTTTCAGCTCCCTTCCAAGCCCATCCTACCCTCTCCAGAGGCAACCACTATTCTGACATCTTCATAATAGATTAGTCTGCCTATTCCTAGAATTCCATATACATCAGATCATTTGGTGCATACGGAGGGCTTCTTCCATTCCATGCAATATTTTTGAGATTCTCTCATGTTATTTTGTGAATCAATAGTCCTTTCCTTTTCGTTGCAGAGTAATTTTCTTATGTATGAATATACCACTATCTATTTTCCTCAGAGGATTTCAGCTTTTAGCTCATATGACTGAAGCTGGTATGAACATTCTATATGCAAACCTTCATGCAGATGTATGTTTTGATTGTTCTCTAGTAAATACCTGTGAGTAGAATAGGTTGGTGATATGACTAGGCTTTGTATTCCCACCCAAATCTCATCTTGTAATCGCAAAAATCCCCATGTGTCAAGGGAGATACCAGATGGAGGTAATTGAATCACGGGGGTGGTTTCCCCCATGTTGTTCTTATGATAGTGAGTAAGTTCTCATGATGGTTTTGTAATGGGCTCTTCCCCCTTCGCTCAGCACTTCTTCCTGCCGCCTTGTGAAGAAGGTGCCTTGCTTCCCCTTCACCTTCCTCCATGATTGTAAGTGTCTTGAGGCCTCCCCAGCGATGCTGAACTATGAGTCAATTAAACCTCTTTCCTTCATAAATTGCCCAGTCTTGGGCAGTTCTTTATAGCAGTATGAAAATGGACGAATACAGCTGGGTATATGCTTAACTTTACAAGAAACTGTCAGACTTCATGCTATCAAAGCCTGAGAATTCCAGTTGCCCCAAGTGCTTGCCAACATTTTAGCTGTTTGATTGCAGCCATTATGGTGGGTGGGTAGTGGTATTGCATTGTGGGGGACAAGCCTGTTTTAATTATACGAGGCCAGTGGAGAGCAGTCAGCTCCAGTGAGACTAAGCCTTGACTAAGGTCAGAGGAAAGGCTGTCACGTTCCACTTTTGACATGAGTTGACCAGGAAATGCACTCCTGGGGGTCACAGAACCTGGGGCTGGATTATCTCCCACCAGCTTCCAGGCTGTGTTGTGGTTTTTTTCATTCCAGGCTGTTTTGTGGGGCTTTTTCTGAAGAATTTGCATATAAATCGAGCTGCATACTGGGTAACTCCTTGAAGAGCTGGAGAAAGTCATGCACAATATTTGGATCCTCAGTTCCCATCAGGGAAGGCCGAGGAACTCATTTGGTGTCACTCACTTGAACAAAGAAAAGACAGTTATTTGGTGTCAACTTCCAACCAGCTGGGACCTCTCAGTGTTTCTCTTCCCTAGGGAGTAGATTGCAATTCCAGGTGAGGAGGATTAAGGGGTAAACAAGATAAGCTTGGATTAGAATAAAGTAGCCAATTATCGCTGTACCAGTCTGGACAGACAGGAACCTCACAGAAGTGACTGGGAAGAATTGAAGGAAGGGGCATTTTCAGAGGGTGTGCGGTGGTGTGCGAGGATGGGGAAGCACCCAGGGATTCATAAAAATGGGAAGCCATTAACACCCCAAGGCCTGGAGGGGCAGGGAGTGGGAGCTGGTGCTGGGCCCCAGTACAGCAATAGCAGTGAGGGAAGCCTCCCAGGGACCGGAAGCTTTGTCCATGGAGAAATAGAGGCACCCACCACTGCCCAGCAGCAGTCCAGGAGCCGGGAAGGAGAGGCAGCAAACACCCACAGCTTTTCTGTCCTCCTCTGATCCTGTCAGTGCCTTTCAGTGGCCAAACCCAACCCCAGATCTAGTGGGAAGAGAGGATCTGGTGATGTGACCCATAGAAGCCAGCCTCCTTGGGGAGGTGGGGGAAGATAATGGCAGAGGATGAATCTGCAGAGGCAGAAGGTGGGGAAGCAGCAGAGTCCCAGAACTCATTTAACTCATAATAGCTGTTGTTTGAATGTGGGAGGGAGAAATGAAAAATGCTATTTCAAACAAGAATCACTGCAGCTGTTTTAGCATTGTTAGCTCATGAAACGCTTCATCAATTTTGAGACACAAACACAATTACAACTTGTATTGTTGAAAGCTAATTTCTTAAGGGTACACCTGCCTTATTATCAGTTTGTCTAGAATCTTCTCTACAAAGCCCACCCCTTCCGTGTCTTGCCCAAGAATTTCAGGGGCCTGCAGGGTTCAGGTGAGGACGTGGTGTCGGAGGTTCCCTCCTGCTGTTGCACCTTGCAGCCACACAGTGTCACTGTTGAAAGCTGGTCCTGCGCAGTCCAGTGGCCACTTGGCTGATGCTGGGGGGATGACTGTGCTAGCCCAGGTCCTTAGCAAGTCTGCACAATGACACATTGTTAGACCGTTCTTGCCTTGCTATAAAGAAATATGTGAGAGTGGGTAATTTATAAAGAAACAGGGATTAATTGGCTGACAGTTATGCAAGCCATACAGGAAGCATGGCTCTGGCATCTGCTTCTAGGAAGGCCTCAGGAAACTTCCAAACATGGTGGAAGACAGAGGGGGAGCAGGCACATCACTTGGTAAAATCAGGAGTGAGAGTCAGGGGGAGGTGCCACATAGTTTCAAATGACCGGATCTCATGTGAACTCAGATCGAGAGCACACTGATCACCGAGGCACTCATGAGGGATCCACCCCCATGATCCAATACCTCCCACCAGGCCCCACCTCCAACACTGGGGATCACATCTCACCATGAGATTTGGAGGGGACATCCAAACCATATCACTCCTGACTGGTGCTAATATTAATGTTCACTTTACTTTCCATGTTCACTGCATTTGTCAGCTCTGACTGCCATAGCAAAATACCATAGACTGGGTGGCTTAAACAACAGACATTTATTTTCTCACAGTTTTGGAGGCTGGATGTCTAACATCAAGATATCAGCAGGGTTGGTTTCTGGTGAAGGCTCTCTTCCCGGCTTGTGCACAGCTGCCTTCTCTCCATGTCCTCACAGGGTCTTTCCTCAGTGCATGGAACATGCAAGCTCTCAGAGGCCTTCCTTTTATGTAAGGACATCAGTCCTATCAGATTAGGGCCCCACCCTTATGACCTCATTTATCCTTAATCACTTCCCTAAAGACCTTGTCTCTGAAACAGCCAGATTGGAGTTAGAGCTTAAATATAGGGAATTGGGCGGGGGGACACAGTTCAGCCCATAACCCTCACCCATTATTCTCCAAGCCATCACGCTGTGCAAAAGGAGGAACCACATGTTTCCCAACAAAATTGTCAGGGCTTTGTGCTAAGTAAGAGTCACAGATCTGCAAGCGCGACCTGCTTTGCACTCCGGAGGAATCCCCCTCTCTGGGTCGTTCAATACTTTCATATGATTTCTGAAAGTCTGCCTCCTCCCCAGCAACAAAGTGGTAGTGTGAGGATCCTGCTTTAGAAGACTCAGCATTTTCAACGCTCCACTCTCAGGACATACGTGCTTGCCCACACTACATTTTCAGAATTATGCAATTCTGACATGGCAAAGTAGGTCAGCCGCCAGAGGCCCTGTGGCTACTACACCTAGACAGGGGAGAGGCTGGTGCGAGTTGGATAACAATCTCAGTGACTCTCCATGTTAATCTCTGTCCAGCAAAAGGACTCAGAGAGGGGCAAAAGCCATAACAGAGAAGATGGGTTTAGGAAACTATTTTAATAGATTTAGGAAATTACTTTAATAGCTGTTTGAGTACAAAAAGTAAATCAGTACTTCACTCCAACCCTGCACCATCTCCCCACTTCTGCGATCTTAAGTTTTCACCCAGCCCTCTGAAATATTTCCTTGAGATAAGTCAGTTACAATACTAAATGTCCACAGAAAGCTCAGTTCACTGGAAAGTCCTCGATTTTAATATTTGGAAGCCAACTCTAAAAGTCTAAGGTGTTCAGTTAAATACTTCTGCTCAGGTGTTTTGTTTTCAGAATTATTTTAAACAAAAGGAATCAAGGTCCTTTTTACAATTTATTTAGAATAAATTATGACCCAAAAAATGTGCACAGTCTTTCGTAATGGACTCTCCCAAGAAGAAGCCAGAATGACGTCCCTCCTTCCTGCTTTTCCTCAGAACGTGTTTCCAAACAGGTTTGGAGAAGGAAGCAGGCAGATACCAAATAGAAGAGAGAGATATTTAAGTAATTATTTTATCTCTTGTCTCTATCTCTTGTCTCTGGCTTCCTTCATGTTAGTTTCATTCCTAATCACATCACTTTTTTACTCATTCAATGCATTTTTAGCACATAGTATGCTCTGGGCATAATCCATCAAAATGGTATTTGCAAATGCTGGGTGAATTTTTCTGTAGACAATGATGCAACCATATCTCAAGTCAGCTCATCTAAAATCAAACTCATCTCCCTCAACTCTTGGCCTGAAATTTCTTTAAATGGAATTAGCATCATCTTGGTCACCCACACATAAAAATTCTGAAAAAATGCTTTGACCACTCCTGTCTTCCGTCTCTGATACTCAATTAACCCCCAAGCCCTGTTTCTTTTTTCTTTGTAGTAACCTCTAAGAACTTTCCATTTTTGTGACCTATCTATCTATCAGGCTATGTCCTTCTAAAGTATCCAAGACTCCTCATTTGTAAGGTCAGAAAACTTAAACATGAGGGAAATTGTTGGCCCTTGTAACTAAAAAGTCAAGGGTTACATAGAATGGTTGGGTACATGGGTTCAAACACTACCATCAGGAATCAGTCTCTCTCTGTCTCTTGTCTCTGGCTTCCTTCATGTTAGTTTCATTCCTAAGCAAGAGGGATGTCAGCAGATTCAGTTCCGTGATCTATTGTGTCAGCAACACAATGGAAAGAGAGATTGTTTCACCTACTAATGCAAACTAAAGTCTTCGGACTGAGTCTTTTTGGCTCAATATGGGTGATTTGTCCATCTCTGAACCAGTCAATGCAAACAGATGGAATGGGATTTACTGATTGGTAAGGCCTGGGCCACATGCCACTTCCCAAGCCAACTATTCCAGCCCACTCTGCCTGGGAGTAGGAGAGAGACGATTCTACAAGAAAAATGTGAATTGAATTCTGTGAAAAATAGAAGACAAAATGGATGTGGTTAAGGCCAAAACAAGTTTCCACATGACCCCAACATACACCAGCAGTTGATGGAGTAGCAAAGCATAGATTCCTTCAGAAACACAATCCACTGATATGAGCCCCAAAATCAGAGCTCATCTCTGTTCAACAAGCTTTTTCCTCCCCTTTCAATGAAGGGTGTTTCACCCTTGCTCCATGCTCTTCTAGTCTTACTGTCCCATCTCTTCTACCTCAGGCAGCATCTTAGCTGTTACTTCACAGAGAGATGAGAAACTGTTGTAGAGAAACAGATTCCCTGGCTGCCTACTTGTATCCACAGCCATTCTAACTCTCCCCTCTCACAGTGGAGGAGGCAGCCTTCCTCCTGTCTTAAAACCATACCTGTTTTCCTCTGAATCCCCATTACTCTTGTGTTATCAATTTTCTTTCTTTTTCTTTTTCTTTCTTTTTTTTTTTTTTTTTGAAACCGAGTCTCAGTGTCAACCAGGCTAGAGTCCAGTGGCATGAGCTAGGCTCACTGCAACCTCCACCTCCCAGATTCAAGCAATTCTCGTGCCTCAGCCACCCAAGTAGCTGGGATTACAGGCACGTACCACCATGGCTGGCTGATTTATTTTGTAGTTTTTAGTAGAGACAGGGTTTTGCCATGTTGGGCAGGTTGGTCTCAAACTCCTGGCCTCAAGTGATCTGCCCACCTCAGCCTCCCAAAGTACTGAGATTACAGGTGTGAGTGCCCGTGTCTGGCCAGTTTTCTCTTTTCTATTACGCATATGTATTTTATCTTTCTTCATGCGTTTCTTCCCCAGTTATGAACATGTTCACATTTCCTCCATGTTAAGGGAAAAAACAGATTGACTTTCTATGTAAGGTGTCCCTCCAGCCACTGCCTGGTTTCAGGTTTTCACAGCTCATCCACATGAATGCATCACTTGCACTCATGTGGTTCCTTGTAATCCACACTCACTCTCAGCCTCAACCTAGTGCACTCAATGTATCACTGAATTAAAATTGCACTTCCCAGGGTAACAGAACCAAATACTTGCTGTTAAAACCAAGAAATACATTGTCTATCCTCATTTACTTGAAGTCTCAGCTACATTTGAAACTGTTGATGATATGGTTTGGCTCTGTATCCCCACCCAAATCTCATTTGGAATTGTAATCCCAACATGTCAGAGGAGGGACCTAGTGGGAAGTGATTGGATAATGGGGGTGGTTTCTCCCATGCATTCTCATGATAGTGCAGGAGTTTTCATGAGATCTGATGGTTTAAAAGTGGCCATTTCCCCTGCTCCCTCTCTCCTACCACCTTGTGAAGAAGGCACTTGCTTCCCTTTCACCTTCTGCCATGACTGTAAGTTTCCTAAGACCTCCCCAGCCATGTGGAACTGTGAGTCAATTAAACCTCTTTTGTTTATAAATTACCCAGTGTCAGGCAGTATCTTTATAGCAGTGTGGAAATGGACTCGTACCTTTGATCACTGCCTCTTCTTGAAAGACTCTTTTTTCTGAAATTCCCCAATGCGCTCTTCCAGTGTTTCTCCTAACTTTCTTCATGTGGCTGCTCTTCTTCTGGAAACACTTGAAGACAGATATCCTTTAGGCTTCCATTCTCTACCTCTTCATTTCCCAGGATGCCACTCCTCTTGAGGGATTTTGTACATTTGCATAGATTAAATTAATACCTGGATATATATACTTCTATGCCAACAGATGATTCCCTAATAAGAAATTCCAAACCACTTTTATGTTCTGAGCTCCAATTGTCTGTGCCACATACCAGCTTTAGTATCACACGGATAACTTAAACTCAAGATATCTAAAAGCAAATGTATTTTTTTCTCAAAAACCTGCTTATGCACCTGTGTTTTCTATTTCAAGAACAAGGAATCCTTCTTGATTTCTCCCTCTTCTTCATTTTGCCTCCTCTCCCCTGCAAATCATGCACACGTGTGTGCAAACAGAGTCAGTCACTAGGTCTAATGTACATATGTATTCAGTTTCTTCATGCATCTTAGAGCAGTCCTCTCCTCTCCACCTTTATCACCATTCTTCAAAGCCCTGCCACCATCATCTCTCACTTCAGTTTCTACAACTCTCTATGTAACTTTTTGGTCTCTGAATGGTACCGTTCCCAAACCACTCTCCATATGGTAATCTTTCTCAAAAATATAAACCTCACCTACCCCTCTGTCAGCACCAGGTGCTTCATGATGTTGCCCTGCTTTATCTCATGTCTCATCTCATCTCCACCCCTCTGACAAATTCTATTTTTCCATGCAAACTGAACAATACCTCCACCAGCGCGCCATGCTAAAACATTCACTCCCCTAATAAGGCTTTCACTCCCTAATAGATAATATCAAGCATTCTAGCAAGTGGATTGACAGCTACAGAGGAAAAAGCAATGAAATTATATATGTCATAAATTTGAAAGATAAGAATAATTACGATTATCAAAGAAGCTACATTATGTTCTTAATAATCATTACTATTTTAAAGTTACATAGGCATTACAAAAACCAGATGGCCTCTGGTTTTGTTTTCAGCCAGCATTCAGTTATCAGGCTAAAATTATTGTCAGCTAATGGAATTTTATATAATTTGTGTGTTTCATTTGCATTTGTAAAGTTTGCAGTGTCTGTTGCTTCCATTGCGTTTGCATCATATTTTCAATTCATAAAAATAGATCAATGGCTTAACACAGGTTAACTGAAGTGAAAAACTTAGTAACTAAGGTAGTAATGTCAGTTTTATGTCCATAATGATGACATGAACATAAAGAGTGGACTGATCTCAAGTGTAAATAGGAATGTACTGAGGCAGGTGTATCTGCAAGTATGATGATCAAGCATTGAAAATAATAGGGTGTGCTCTAGTTTGAATGTGTCCCCCAGAGGTTATGAGTTAGAGACTTGATAGCCAATGCACCAGTGTTGAGAGGTGGGACCTTTAAGAGGCGATTAGGTCATGAGGGCCCTGTCCTTAAGAGTGGACTAATGCCATTATCTCCAGAGTGGGTTAATTATCTCGGGAGTGGTTAGTTATCTTGGGAATAGGCTACTTACGATGGGAGTGGGTGAGTTATCTCGAGGGTGGGTTAGTTATCACAGAAGTGGGATAATTATCTCTGGAGTGGGCTAGTTATTTTAGGAGTGGGCTAGTTGTTGGAGAAGTTGATTAATTATGGTAGGAGTGGGTTCATTATCTCAAGAGTGGGTTGATTATCATGGGAGTGAATGAGTTATCTCAGGAGTGAGCTAGTTATCACAGGAGTGGGTTAGTTATTTGGGGAGTGTGTTAGTGATCTCAGGAGTGAGTTATTTATCTCAGGAGTAAGTTTGTATCTCAAAAGTGGCTTATTACAAAGGTGGGTTAGTTATCTTGAGAGTGAGTTATCATGGGAGTGAGTTTGTTATCTTGGAAGTGGGTTAGTTATCATGGGAGTGATTTGGTTATTTGGGGAGTGGGTTATCACAGGAGTCTGATAGCTGTCTCAGGAGTGTGCTATTTATCTAGGGAGTGGATTTGGTATCACAGGAGTGAGTTATGATGACAGTGGGCTGGTTACTTTTGGGAGTGGATTCATTCCATTGGAAGTGTGTTATTTATCTGGGGAGGAGGTTGGATACTACAGAAGTGGGTTAGTTATGTTGGGAGTGGGATAGCTATCTTGAGAGTGGGTTGGTTTTATCAGGAATTGGCTAGTTATCATGGGAGTAGGTTAGTTATCTCAGGAGTGAGTTAGTTCTCATGAGAGTGGGTTGGTTATCTTGAGAGTAGGTTTATTATATTGGGAGTGTGTTATTTATCTTGGGAGTGGAGTGGGTTGGTTATCATGGGAGTATGTTCATTTTATTGGAAGTGGGTTGGGTATCACAGGAGTGGGTTAGTTACTTCAGGAGAGGGTTATCATGGGAGTGGTTTGGTTATTTTGGGAGTGGGTTAGTTATCTTGGGGGTGAGTTAGTGATCATGAGAATGGGTTGGTTATCTTGGGAATGGGTTGGTTTATATTGGGAGTGGGTTGGTTTATATTGGGAGTATGTTATTTCTCTTTGGAGTGAGTTGGTTATTGTGGGAGTATGTTCATTATATTGGGAGTGGGTTGGATATCATGGAAGTGGATTAGTTATCTCAGAAGTGGGTCAGTTGTCATGGGAGAGGTTTGGTTATTTTGGGAGTTGGTTATCACACAAGTGGGCTAGTTATCTTGGGGATGGGTTAGTTATCATGAGAGTGGGTTGATTATCTTGGGAGTGGATTCATTATATTGGGAGTATGTTAGTTATCTTGGGAGTGGGTTGGTTATTGGGGGAGTGGATTCATTATATTGGGAGTGTGTTGGGTATCACAGGAGTGGGTTAGTTATCTCAGCAGTAGTGTGGTTATTTGGGGAGTGGGTTATCACAGGCATGTACATGTGTTAGCTATCTTGGGAGTGGGTTGATTATCATGGGAGTGGGCTCCTGATAAAAGGATGCATCCATCCCCTCCTGTCTCTTACTCTCCCACCTGCTCTTGGCCTTTGGCCATCTGCCCCCTGCTGTAGGAAGATGCAGCATGAAGGCCCTTGCTAGATGACAGCACTTTAATACTGGGCTTCCAGCCTCAAGAACTGTGAGACATAAATGTCTTTTCTTTATAAATTACCGTATCTGTAGCCTTCAGTTATAGTAACACAAAATGCCTAAGCCAGAGTGAGTAGGAAGAATGATAATGACTCTCTGAAAATTGGATTTTATTAAACCAGCATAAAGTCATGACAATGCTCACAACATTTCAAAAAAAGTACCTCTCTAGTAAGCAAAAATAATGCTTTTTATACAAAACTAACATTGTGGTTAAAGGTAAAGAAAATAAAATCACTCCATAATCACCATCAAAGATGCATGTACTCCTTGTAGCATAAAATGAGTACAGATCACACCAGCCCAGAGAAGCTTGGAAAGTCAGGTGCAAATTGAATGCCAGAGATGCTTGCAGAGAAAGTGCAATATGGTATTAGTGAGTTCCTTTATCAGATGGCATTCTGTGTGGGAAACCAATTACTGGCATCTGTGCATTCTTGCAAATGTTTTGTTTTACAAACGTAAGGAATCATTGATGTGTGTGCTTTATACAAAGCATCTCTCATCTGTGCACTGTACGTCTATGAAAGAGAAATTCTGGCTGACTTCACGTTCTGTTCTGTATTTTGTAGTCAACAATATGTTTCCTGATCTTGATCCTGTAATGCCAGAAAAGTGTAAACATGATCCAAAACATACTGAGAATGTGTCTTTTCAGTGGCATGCACAGAGAAATCAGCAGCAATTGCATAATTCTGAGAAAACAATTGGCAACTAAAAGCCAGGGCAAATGCTCTGGGTCTGTGGACATTTCAAGCTTCTAGAACTGTGAGAACCAACAGACTCTGGCTGCTATCTCTAAGGAGTCAGAAAGTTCTAATTTAAAAAAAAAAAAAAAAAAAAGATAAGAAAAGGAACCAAGTGGTTGAGAAAAATGGCTTAGAGGACCAACCATCTGTTGCTGAACCAGATATAGATATCACAGGGAAAATCACAAACAATATGATCCATCCTGGTAATATAAGTATCATCATCATTAAGTTTTAAATACAAAGTTATGATTTGTACTCAATCGCCAAACACTCATTAAATGACCTCAGGATGCTGGATGTCAAAGACACATTCCCCCAAAGCAGGGGATTTTTATACAGTTCTAGAAGCCTGGTATCACGATGGGTGCTAAGCAGTCCGTATTTGTTGAATTAATGAATACATCAGTATCCTCTCATCCTAGCTCCCTGAGTTGCAAAACTGGGGAAATGTAAACATATTTTCTGCGGTTTCTAAAAATGAGAATGAAGGCAGCACTCTGACGTGAGTAGAGTGCACAGCCCTCCGGTGTCTGCTGCCTGGTTCTTATTCTGATGCTCTCTCCCCACCTCCCTCTGAGTTGTGTCCCGCTGAGCTGTCATCCCACAAACGCACCACCTCACATTCACTCCCCTTCACTGGATCCTCGGAGCATCTCCAGATGAGGTCTGTGGATCATCCTCCATCTATCAAGCTGTTCTCAGCTACCAAAGAAAAGACGATGAAACGCCCTGTGTCACAAATTTTAAATAAGAGTAATGGTGATTTCCAGAGAAGATTTTGACATCGAAAGAGGAACCAGGAACTGAAGGAATGTCGTGAATGGTTTTGCCTGGAATGGACAAAAGCCTCAGCCACGCTGTGTCATCTCCTTCCGTCTAAGTGTCCCACACTCCTGATCAGTGCACTTTTGGGGAAACCTTCCAGAGCCGGGAAATGATTCCCAGCTGAAATGAGAGCAGAGTCATCCAGGACACGTGGGAAAAGGTGCGGAACCGCCACCCGGCAAACCATTGCAATCACGTCCGCCTGATGCTTCTGCTTCTGCCACTGAGGTGCACCTGAACCCCTGGCCCTACTGCTGGAGGCACCCCAAACCACGGAGCTTGGCGTTCTATGAAATGCCACCCTCCTGATTTTGGAGTCCTGAAAAGTCACTTACATAATTTTGAGGTGGAATATTTTGTATTTGTTTTGGAATATGAAAATGCTTCATGAAATCAGCGTGTGAAAAATCATTAAGAGACACACAGAAAAGCTGTAGGTAGAAATAATTCATACGTACCGCTCTCCTTCCATTCTTCACAGCCGAGCCTGGAGTGTTCTGACATTTCACGGTGACCCAAACACCGAGACCCGGCATTATGGGGGGAAACAGCAAAACCTTCAGAGCATTTATTCCCATTTATTGAGGCCGCAATCTCTCATTCCATCATTTTCAACCTTTGTATGCCATGAGCAACACCACATTTAAATTCTGCATTTGGTGAGCACCAACTCCCCAAAGAACCACAGGCATAGCTCTCTGACTTGTGGCTACTGCATTTGATCACGGCTGACTCCTTCTCTCCCAGTGTCTGGCACAGGGCTGCATGCAAAATAGGTGTGTGGAGCAAAGTCCAGTCAGGACAACGGAAACAACAGCAAAGGACTCAAGGGATGGGGTTTAGGATGTGGAGCCAGTGTGGACGGGCTGTAAGGACAAAGAGGGGAGCCTGAGACAACCGAGAGATAGTCATAGCGGGAAGCAAATACCACTGCCCAGGCTGCAAAGAGAAAGGGAGGAGGTGGTGTTGCCAGAGCTCGGAAGAGTTGGCAGGAAGTGCCGGGTGGGAGCTGGAGGGATGGGAAGGACTCAGCTCCTAAGAGACACTGGCCGAAGCACAGAAAGAAAGAAGGAGAAAGATACCCTAGCATCTCCCCTCTCACCAGCGCCTCCTGTTGGCTGAAACTACCAGGACACCAGTTGATAAGGAAGCCCAGGAAACGGTTTGCAGAGCCTGGGATTCAGAGCAGAGTAGGGGAAAGGAAAGGAATGAATGTGAGGGCAAATGACCAGCAATGTCAGGTGTCCAGGAAATAATCTCTGAATTACAGGAGATCAAAACGAGCCTACATCCAGGTCTACAGGCTCTTCCCCGGGATTGCTCCAAATTCCCTCCACCTGGGAGACCTCTTGCCCCTCCTAGTGAGGAAAACGCCTGCAGGGGTGGTTGGAGATGATGGAAATGGCCCTCAGCTGAGGCAAACTGCTCATTATTAGAAAGCCTTCAAACACGAGCCCAGGCTCATTTCAGGTCAAATCTGGGGGATTTTTGAGCAGCATTTTGTGCCCCTGAGTTGCTGAGCAGGAAGGTGATGAGCAGTAGTGAGATAACAAGCCAGCTGCTCCTGCCTTCCCTCCCCTGACATTGATTACAAGACAAATTGGAGATGAGATGGACGTGGGGCTCTGCCTTGTTAAAACCCAGGCTGGGAGAATTTTTAGGTTAGCAGAGATGTGGAGAAATGCTCTATAACACCCCCATTACCCAGTGTGATGGAGTCTGGAGAAAAATTTTCAGCCTGGCCATGGAAGCCTAGAGCCTCTTGGTTGCTGTTTTAGGTGAGTTGATTTAAAAGTACATTGAAAGCCATAATCATGCCTATAATCCCAGAACTTTGGGAGTCCGAGGCAGGCAGATCTGGCCAACATGGTGAAACCCCATCTCCACTAAAATTACAAAAATTAGCTGAGCATGGTTGTGGGCACCTGTAGTTCCAGCTACTTGGGAGGCTGAGGCAGGAGAATCGCTTGAACCCAGGCGGCGGAGGTTGCAGTGAGCCGAGATGGTGCCATTGCACTCCAGCCTGGGCGACAGAGCAAGACTCTGTCTCAAAAAAAAAAAAAGTACATCGAATCACATGGTCCATATTAACTAATTATTGTGAATGGCATGTGGATTTGTCCAAGTAATATACAAATATTAACAGATGAACCAGAAGAGCACAAAAAAATCAAAAGAGAGGAAGACAGAAGACAGGGAGCAACATCTGGAAAGCCTCCTGGCCTCCTTTTAGCTGCTGGGTAATGGGAAGCTCTAGCGAATCCCAAGGAAGAGTCTGAAGAAGCTGAGGAGGTGGATGGAGTCCTTGGGGAGATGGAGGGCTGTGCCTACTTGTCAATTAGTAGAGAAATATTCCATAATATTACGCGTGCCGTGACCACATATATGGGTGCCTTCCAGCCGCATGTCACTCCTGGGTGTGGTGAGCGTCGCATCACGATGGCAGGTTGGAACTGAGGCATGTCAGGGAGACAAGACAGGTGTGATGGTGTCGGAGACACCGAGGGTCAGCCATTCCCAGCCCCCTCTGCACTTCACATCCCCTTCAGTTGATCATGCTCACTGGGTATCTAACCCAGAATAAGGCAATCCCAACAAATGTCACCAGCGGTTGAAGGGAGTACTGGCTCACTTCTCCCAATGTCTTTAATGAAATAACCTAGGAGAATAACCCCACCTGAGTCATGTTGCTGGAAACCAGAGCTACTCCACTATTAACACCTCTGGATCGCTGTGGCAGAGGCAGGCTGTGTTCACTAATTTGTCAACATAGCAGTCCATGCCCTGAGTTAGGACAAAGGCTTCGATAGTCTTCTCTTGGGGAGATTGCAGCTTCTTGGTGGATGCGCCTCGTGAAGTCAGGAAATTAGATGCATGCTCTGCAAACCCTGGATAGTGACGTGACCATGTCCATGAGAGCAGCCCGGGGCTTCTGGGATCCTCCAAGGGACAGATGCAAGCCGGCAGCCACTCAGGGCAGGGGAACAGGGCAGGCCTGGCCACCACCAGCCAGGGGAGAGGACACCAGCTGGCCCTCCGGGGTTGGGACAGACAGGAGACAGGGTGAGGCCAGCGACCCCTGACAGGCCAAACCCCACCTCTAGGTCACTTTAGTCCGAGGCCACAGCTGACCCTGTCATGGGGACAGTGAGAAGAGAAGCAGGGAAGGCTCTGGGACTCTGAACAAAAGAAGTGAAGACTTGGCCGAAGGTGTAAGCCTGCCAGCCTCCCTGTGACTGAACCCTCCACGTCTTCAGTGTCTGTGGCTCTCAAGTGGAGAAGCCCAGGGTCAGGAGCACAAGCTCTGGGATCACACCGCCTGGCTTTGAATCCCACCCCTCCTGCTGGTCACCTGGGTGCCCTCTGCGGGTTTCCTTCACCCTGCGAGGCCTCAGTCTTCTCTTCTGTGAAATGGGGCTAGTAAGATCGCCTCACTTTGGGGTATTTTCTGAAGACTAAATGAAATAATGTACAAGTAATAAACCATAAATCATTATCACATACTTAGATATTTTTATGAAAAATAATAAAAACACAAATACATTATAAAGATGATTTGTAAAGCACTATGCAAAATGCCTGACATGATGGAGTGCCCAGTGAGTGGTGGCCGTTGGCATTGTCGTCTGCCCCCTGATCATCGCTGTTCTAGGAGCTCCCACCCACGGGGTCCTGGGAAGCTGGAGTGACTTCTCCTCCACCCAGCACACTCTGGATGGAGCTCCCCTAGCATCAGATAGATGCTGCAGTAGATGGCTTCGTAATATACCTTTCGTTCTTAGGTCTTCCCAGATTGCTGGAAGTAAGCCCCAGCACCCACATATGTGGGCTTGCCACTGGCCTATGCTGTCATCTGGGACACAATGACCCTCCTCTGCAGGAGGTGCAGCTTCCTGTCCGCTGCCATCTGTAATTTACATCTGGCAAAATGAAATCAATACCTCAGTCATTGTTCCCCTCTGCTGCTGGGCATACATTAGGTTTTAGACAAAGAGTACTGGGCTATTCCCAGAAAGAAAAACCAACCAGCATGAGTGCCTTATACATTGGAGAAGCTGGTAGTTAGCTACAGGAGGAGTGTTCAGGACACACAGGAGCTTGGTCTCACTCCTTCTCCAGCTCTGCTGTCTATCTGCCCCCATAGCCAGACACCAGAATGAGGTGACCACCCACTGTGGTTGGCTCCCAGGCCCCCGGTGTTGGGCGGCTCAAGCTGTTCTTGGAGTGAGTGAGGCAGGATTGAAAAGAGGGGCTGGAACCCTACCGTTATTGCCCAGATCTCTTCTTCTACCCTGTTTTACTCTTCTCTTCTCCCTTTTGTTTTATTATCAAAGTCAGCAAATCCACACGGCCCCCAGTGCCCTGAGAGGTGCCACACACGCTGGAGATGGACAGAATAGAAACACGTCTCCTGACTTCTCCAGCAATGTCTGACTGTCCGATGGGTTGTTTTCTAACTTCAGTCCCGAGCAGTCATAAAAATGTGGCATATGTATCTTCCTGCTTTTGTTTCAGGGACAGAAAGCCTTGAGCTCTACTTTTCAGGGCCAGCATATTTTTTAACTTTAAGTTCTGGGATACAGGTGCTGAACGTGCAGATTTGTTACATAGGTATACATGTGCCATGGTGGTTTGCTGCACCCATCAACACATCATCTAGGTTTTAAGCCCCGCGTGCATTAGGTGTGTGTCCTAGTGCTCTCCCTCCCCTCATCCCCCACCCCCCGACAGGCCCCGGTGTGTGATGTTTCCCTCCCTGTGTCCATGTGTTCTCATCGTTCAACTCCCACTTATGAGTGAGAACATGCGGTGTTTGGTTTTCTGTTCCTGTGTTGGTTTGCTGAGAATAATGGTTTCCAGCTTCATCCATGTCCCTGCAAAGGACATGAACTCATTCTTTCTTATGGCTGCATAGTATTCAATGGTGTATATGAGGGGCAGCATTTTTCTTTTTATTTATTTATTTATTTTTCTTATACTTTAAGTTCTAGGGTACATGTGCATAACGTGCAGGTTTGTTACATATGTATACTTGTGCCATGTTGGCATGCTGCACCCATCAACTCATCAGCACCTATCAACTCGTCATTTACATCAGGTATAACTCCCAATGCCATCCCTCCCCCCACCGACAATAGGCCCCGGTGTGTGATGTTCCCCTTCCCGTGTCCAAGTGATCTCATTGTCCAATTCCTACCTATGAGTGAGAACATGCGGTGTTTGGTTTTCTGTTCCTGTGTTGGTTTGCTGAGAATAATGGTTTCCAGCTTCATCCATGTCCCTGCAAAGGACATGAACTCATTCTTTCTTATGGCTGCGTAGTATTCAATGGTGTATATGAGGGGCAGCATTTTTCTTTTTATGTATTTATTTATTTATTTATTTTTCTTATACTTTAAGTTCTAGGGTACATGTGCACAGCGTGCAGGTTTGTTACATATGTATACATGTGCCATGTTGGTATGCTGTACCCATCAACTCGTCAGCACCCATCAACTCGTCATTTACATCAGGATGAGTGAGAACATGCGGTGTTTGGTTTTCTGTTCTTGTGATAGTTTGCTGAGAATGATGGTTTCCAGCTGCATCCATGTCCCTACAAAGGACACAAACTCATCCTTTTTTATGGCTGCATAGTATTCCATGGCGTATATGTGCCACATTTTCTTCATCCAGTCCGTCACTGATGGACATTTTGGTTGATTCTAAGTCTTTGCTATTGTGAATAGTGCCACAATAAACATACGTGTGCATGTGTCTTTATAGCAGCATGATTTATAATCCTTTGGGTATATCCCCAGTAATGGGATGGCTGGGTCATATGGTATTTCTACTTCCAGATCCTTGAGGAATCACCATACTGTTTTCCACAATGGTTGAACTAGTTTACAATCCCACCAACAGTGTAAAAGTGTTCCTATTTCTCCACATCCTCTCCAGCACCTGTTGTTTCCTGACTTTTCAATGATTGCCATTCTAACAGGTGTGAGATGGTATCTCATTGTGGTTTTGATTTGCATTTCTCTGATGGTCAGTGATGATGAGCATTTTTTCATGTGTCTGTTGGCTGTATGAATGTCTTCTTTTGAGAAATGTCTGTTCATATCCTTTGCCTACTTTTTGATGGGGTTGGTTTTTTTCTCGTAAATTTGTTTGAGTTCTTTGTAGGTTCTGGATATTAGCCCTTTGTCTGATGAGTGGGTGCAAAATTTTCTCCCATTCTGTGGATTTACCTATTCCTCTGATGGTAGTTTCTTTGCTGTGCAGAAGCTCTTTAGTTTAATTAGATTCCATTTGTCAATTTGGCTTTTGTTGCCGTTGCTTTTTGATGTTTTAGATGTGAAGTCCTTGCCCATACCTATGTCCTGAATGGTATTGCCTAGGTTTTTCTTCTAGGGTTTTATGAGGTATTAGGTCTAACATTTAAGTCTCGAAATCCATCTTGAATTAATTTTCGTATAAGGAGTAAGGAAAGGAAGGATCCAGTTTCAGCTTTCTACTTATGGCTAGCCAATTTTCCCAGCACCATTTATTAATAGGGAATCCTTTCCCCATTTCTTGTTTTCTCAGGTTTATCAAAGATCAGATGGCTACAGCAGATGTGTGGTATTATTTCTGAGGATTCTGTTCTGTTCCATTGGTCTGTATCTCTGTTTGGTACAGTACCATGCTGTTTTAGTTACCATAGCCTTGTAATTATGGTTTGAAGTCAGGTAGCAGTGCTTAGCTTTTGTTCTTTTGACTTAGGATTGTCTTGGCAATGCAGCGGGCCTTTTTGGTTCCATATGAACTTTAAAGCAGTTTTTCCAGTGTGAAGAAGCTCGTTGAGTAGCTTGATGGGATGGCATTGAATCCTATAAATTACCTTGGGTAGTATGGCCATTTTCATGATATTGATTCTTCCTATCCATGAACATGGTATGTTCTTATTTATTTGTGTCCTCTTTTATTTCACTGAGCAGTGGTTTGTAGTTCTCCTTGAAGAGGTCCTTTACATCCCTTGTAAGTTGGATTCCTAGGTATTTTATTCTCTTTGAAGCTATTGTGAATGGGAGTTCATTCATAATTTGGCTCTGTTTGTCTGTTACTGGTGTATAAGAATGCTTGTGATTTTTGCATATTGATTTTGTATCCTGAGACTGCTGAGGTTGCTTATCAGCTTAAGGAGATTTTGGGCTGAGATGATGAGGTTTTCTAAATATACAATCATGTCATCTGCAAAGAGGGACAATTTGACTTCTTCTTTCCTAACTGAATACCCTTTATTTCTTTCTCTTGCCTGATTGCCCTAGCCAGAAAAAATCCCTTTTTGTCTAAGCTGAAGAGACGCACACTGGTGAGCACCTCCCTTGCTACAAGAAAGCAGCCAGCGCCATCTGGGGCTGTTTAGGTGGATGCCCAGTGTTCTGCAAGACAGTTTGGAGAACCAGAAACCCTCAGGGATATCCTCATGGGGAGGGTGGGGGTGGGGTGAGGGGTGTCCCCTGGCCTGCAAGGAAGCCTCTGTTGCCTTACCAGCCCTGGCGAGCAGCGGTGGAGGAGCGGGTGAGGAGAAAATTTCCCCCTGAAGTCGGTGTGTTCGATTCATATTGCTGCTGTAACAAATAACCACACACAGGATGGATTTTTTAAAAATGCACAAAGTTATCATCTTACAGATCTGGACATCAGAAGTCCAAACATGGGTCCTGTGGGGAATAAATCAAGGCACTGGCAGGGCTGCGGTCCTTTGGGGGCTTAGGGAGAGCTCTGTCCCTAACCTTTCCCAGCTTCCAGAGGCTCTTCACTTTCTGTGGCTCATGGCCCCTCCCAGGAAAACCAATAGCACAGCCTGCTCCGTCTTCTCTGAACTCCTGCCTCTGCCTTTTAAGGACCCTTGTGATGACATTGGGCTACCCAGATAACCCAGGATAACCTCCCCATTTTAAAACCCATAACTTAGTCACATCTACAGAGTCCCCTCTGCCATGTAAGGTGACATATTTACCGATTCCAGCAATTTGCACGTAGACCTCTTTGGGGGCCATTATTCTGCCACCCACATGGGGCTGTAGATTTTATCTTAGTCAAAAGCAAATACTGAGCACCAATTTTAGGACAAGCTTCTCATACGCGCCATGGATACAAAGAGGAAAAAAAGTGGGTGCTTGCCCTCAATAAGCTCATAAGCTTAATGGAGAAGGAGGTAGACAAAACAATAGTAAAACAGGCCATTACTTTTATGGTAACCTGGAGATGTAGGTGAGGGTGTCTAAGCCTACCTGGGAGAAGGAAGGAAACCATGGCATCCTGTTTAAAAGCGTGAACTCTGCAGGCACCCGTGGCAAACACGGAGAAAGTACTGGAAGTGGAATATTCTGATTTTGAAGCCATCACACGAAAGTTGGTTTAGGCCAGATTCGTCAGTTCATGCTAAACCCAAGGTGGGGAATAGGAAATCTGATGTAGCAGGAGTTCCTGTGGTCTTAAGTATCTCCCACAAAAGGCTTGCTGCTTACAAGAAAAAAATGAATAGCATCCACAGAGTGGACGTAGCAGACAATACCTTGACCAGGTGATCAAGAGTAACAAAATGACTGAGGGTTAAATAGACACCTTGCACCTGAGGAGTATGATACCCTAGAAGAATACAATACCTCACACGAATACGATGTCTACCACGAACACGATATCCAACACAGCACCCAATCCAAGGCTGGGTCTTGTACTAGAGGGAGAAAACAACTATAAAGACATGATAGGTTAGTTGACAACATTGGAAACTCGATGGAGGAATGGATACATTTAAATAAAGTGTTCACTGAATCTAATAACTGTACTGCAGTTATGAAAGAATATACTTATTCTTGGTCATGTAAGAGTGTATACTTACATAAGAGGATTTTTATGCTCACGTTTCATCTAAGGGCAAAAGGCCAAGATAAATGTAATTTACGCTCAAATTGTTCAGAAAAAATATATGTGTATATATCTATACGTATATGTGTATACGTATAGATATGTATAGATATATACACATGTGTATATGTGTATACATATACATAAATATATTATGTGTATATGTATACACACACATATTCTCTCATACAGAGAGAGAGAATAATTTTTAAAATAAGGCAAATGGGCAAAATGGCAGTTGAATCTGGGTCAAGTGCATCCAGGTATTCTTTTCTTTGCGTTATTCTTGCTACTCTTCAGTGGGTTTGAAATCATTTTCACTTGAGTTTTCTTTTTTTAACAATGTGGATTCCAGAGCCTAGGTTTGCTAGGTTTGAATCTTTGCAATGCCCACGCGTTCACCGTGTGACCTTTGGCCAGTTTCTTCATTCCTCTGAGCCTCAGGTTCCCCTCTGCAGAGTGAAGATAGCAGCAGTACTTCTCTTACAGGACTGTTGTGTGGCTCAGTCAAATTCACCCATGTGAAGCCTTTGGAAGAGTGTGTTGTGCCCAACAAATGCTCATCACCGAAACCTGTTGTTATTAGTCCCAGAAAAGGTCAAACATAGGCTGAGATCTGGAGGATGTGTAGCAGTTTGCCAGCTGGGTAAGCAGGGTAACAGCATTGCAGGAATTGTGTGCAAAAATGTGGGAACATAGTATGCTGGGGGAACTATTGCTGAAAACAACAGTGTGTGTTGAGTCTGGACAGGTAACGTGTGGCCAGATCATGAAACACCCCTCACCCATGCAAAGGAGTTTCTATTATTTGTTACTTTGTCATGTGGATTATATTTGGGTGACATTAAGGGTTGATGTGATGTCATAACACCTAATTTTCAAAGTCTACTTTGGTGGTCATAGTAGAAATGGATCTGACCATTGAAATTACATACCTGGAAACCAGTAGGGAAGCTCTAGTGACAATTTGGGAAAGAGATGAGAGAACTATAAGCAGGAAAATTGCAGAAAGGCTAGATCAGAAAAAAGAGTGTGAAAGATATGTAGCAGGTAGAATCAGTGGGATCAACACAATTTGGGTGACTGCCTTGCTGTGTCGAGTGAGTGGTGAGGAGAGATCAGGAATGAAAGGGGAGAGAGTTTTAGTTATGCCGGACTCATAAGTTCTGGAGAGGTACAGCATGATGACAGCAGTTAATAATAACACGATAGACTGGAAAATCGCTGAGAGAGTAGATCTCAAAAGTTCTTGCTATAAGAGAAAAAAAAAAAGATCAGTAAGCGGGGTGATGGTTATGCTAATTAGCTTATGTAATCATTTTACAACATGTATGTATACCAAAACATCCTGGTGTACCCACCTTATTTTGTTGTTGTGATTCAGTTTTGTTTTGTTTTAGGCTTTCAGCAGCTTGAAGCCATGAGTTTTTAGTTTCTGTCCCTAGTAATAAGTGGAAAAGAGGGATGAGGAAGGGGCTTTACTGGCTAAGAACCCATGAATGTTTTCTCTCTCTTGGCCACCCCTGGGCACACCATAAATAGATACAATTTGTATTTGTTAATGAGACTTTAATAAAGCTAGGGAGGGGGAAGGATGACTTCACAGGCTTCTGACTTGGAAAGTGACTGAAAAAGCTGGGTTTTTGGCAGAGGGTGTGGGTAACACAAAAATGGAAAAATTTGGAAACGAATGTCTTCAGGGTGCCTTGGGGACATCCAGATGGAAATGTCTGGTAGGCTGTTGGCGCAGAGTCGAGAGCTCAGGCAGAAGATCTTGGCAGGAGACAGAGATTCGGGATCATCGCCTGACAGCTTGTGATGTTGCGACCATGGATGCCATACCCAGGCAGAGTGCACGGAGCTGTGGGTAGTTCTTCACATCTGACAAAAGTCTGTGGCCTCCCCCAGCAAATGCACCTGCCCATGCTCACAGAAACTGTGTAGAAACTGAAGGAACAGCCCCTTGAAGCGCATCCCTGAACCCCCCACCCACCAAGTAAAAACTTGTAGGGCAGGGATTTTCAAGCTGGGAGTAACAATCCAGTAGTAAGTTGTGAAATGATTTTAGTAGGTTATTAATCAGAGTTAGTAAGAGAAATAGAAGAAGCAAGAGAGAGAAAACAATGAAATGAAAAGCAAAGAAATAGAAACTATTATGAGGCATCGTGTGTGGTAAAAGGAAGTCTTACTTTTTATAACTTTTCTTTTAATTATATGTATTTATATATGTATACTGTGTCTTAGCCTATGAATATGTAAAATAATTAATATAGTCCATATGTTTCCATATATAGAAGCATATATGTAAATATGTACATATATGTAAATATGTGTGTGTATATATACATATTACTGCATGAAAAACTACCCTAAAGTGACTTAAAACACAATCACTTTAGATAGATTAGATGATAGATATATAGCTAGAGCAGGATAGATAATAGGTGAATGATAGATAGATAGATCGATAGATAGATAGATAGATCTATAGATAGAGCAGGATAGATAATAGGAGATAGATAGATAGATAGATAGATAGATAGATAGATAGATAGATAAATGATAGATACATACGTAGATTAGAAAATCAGGAGATAGCTGGATAGATAGATGATAAGTGAATGACAGGTAGTTCAGTAGATAGATAGAGTTGGATAGATAGATGATAGGTGAATGACAGGTAGTTCGGTAGATAGATAGATAGATAGAGTTGGATAGATGATAGGTGAATGATAGGTAGGTCAGTAGGTGGGTGGGCAGATAGATAGATAAATAGGCAGGCTCAATAGATAGGTTGAGAGAGAGAGATGATTTGGCAATTTGGGCTGGTCTTGTGTGGGATTACTCAAGTGACCACAGTCATCTGGAAGCCCAGCTAGGGCTGGATGATCCCAGGTGCCTCCTTGCCATGTCTAGCAGTAAGCTAGGGCTATCTAAGCTGGGGCTGTCTAAGCTATGGCTGTCAGGTGGGTGTCTGAGTTCTTCTCCCTGAGCTTTAACCACATGACTAGCTTGGACTTCGACACATGGCACCTAGATTCCTAAAGAACAAGCACTTACCAAGCCTCTGTTCTTATCTTGCTTGCTGATGTCAGATTGACCAAAGCAAGTTAGAAATCATTTTGACATTACACCTAGAGTTAATGTAGGAAGGAAACACACAAGGGTCTGGATACTGGGAGACATGATTTATTGGAGCCGTTAACTTACCTCTACCACAGAGTGACAAGCACATAATTCCTTGTGTGTATTTTCCATGTTCTGCTTGGTCTAGCGGTTTGGGGCTTACCATTCATCCTGGATCGTTCTTGCCTCCCACCCTTCTTTTTTGTTTCTCCCTACCTTACTTCGTTAATTGAGAATCTGAAGCTACACCACAGGGCTAGAAGTAGGGGAGGATGTAACATCTCAGCCCTCAGGTCACTGATAACACTATTTGAGCAGATAGGGGTCCCGCAAGAAAAATGTTAAATAATAAATCAAGGCAGCTGCTCAGCTCCAATTAAATGGCCCAAGAATGGTCCAGGGATTTCCTCTGGGAGTTCAAAAGTGGGCAGGGTCATTATGGTCCTCTAGCAGATCTGCTCACCTCATTCTGAAGGGCACAATTTGAGTTCTCAAATTGTATCGACCTGCAGGAGAAAAGCAAAAACAAGGCCAAAGCTTAGGAATTCAGTAAAGGCTTCCCATCTGTATGTATGCTGTGCTACCCAGAACTCAGAACCCAAAAACAGCATTCCTTTCTCTTTTTCTGCAGTTTATGTAAATATCGGATTATTGACTCTGCCTGGCCACCCCCCTTCAGTTTCCTATACATATATTGGTTTTTATCCACAAGTTCAGGCTCATCACTCCTATAGTTTTTGTTACAGTCTTTTGTTATAATATTGGATATATTAGGCTTTAGGAAACAGAATCTCTCTGCTGTCCTGTTTTCACCAACCACAGGCAGGATTCTAACTGATTATGGGTCCAGAGACCCTCATTCCAGAGACAGTCCTGCTGCATACGCTAGGGGAAGGAATGCTGACATCATGAAGCTTCTGAGCCCTGGGCTCAGGGAGCTTCCTGGTCACTGAACACGTGGAGATTTCTGGAGGGCGGCATCCAGGGAAGGCATGGAAGCTCCACGCCCCTCCCCAGCACTTCACCCTATGTGTCTCTTTGTCTGTATCCTTTGCAATACCCTTTCTAATATGCCGGTAAACATAAGTGTTTCCCTGAGTTCTGTGAGCCACTCTAGCAAATTAATCCAACCCAAAGGGAGATGGTGGACACCCCAAGTTGAAGCCAGTCAATCAGAAGTTCTAGAGGACCAGACTTGCCACTGGTGGGAAGGAGGGGACAGTCTTACGAGACTGAGCCTTCAACCTGTGGGATCTGATGCTATCTTTGGGTAGACAGCGTCAGAACTGAATTAGAGGATATCCAGCTGGTGTCTGCTGCTTGGGGTGTGGGAAAAACAACAGCTTCTTTGTTGATGCTTGTTTTGGTTGGAGCAGAGGAAAACACGGTTTGCAAGATTTTTTTCCTACGTAGACCACAATTATTCGTTGAGGGATGGTCATGTCACCCAAGAGGGTCCAATGGGACTCCATCTGGAAAATTAGTGGATGCTTTGGGAAAAGTACCTAGAGCTGCTGGTGACCATCTTCCACCAAAAGGGGCCTGCCTGCTTGAGAATATCTATGACTGGAGAACAGCAAAGTCTTGGACACAGATAATTTCCTGAGGACATCATTGGCTTTGAAAAGCAGTCCTCATGACAACCTGTATTTTGTCTCTGGTCCAACTTACCAGTCTTTAAACAGTGAGCATTTCTCTAAACAATGACGTGTTAGTCACACAACAAATAAGTTTAAAACTGCTGAATTTAACAAATTTTAAAGATTAGCTTTAATTTAAATGTTGATTATAGACGTAATCATTATTTTCTAAACGTATAATTAGAATCACAAGTCTAATATATCAGATCTTCTGCTTGAAACAGTAAATGCTTGAAACACTTTAACAAGCAGACAGAACACACAGTAATCAAAGGATATAAAGCCAGCCCATCGATGGCAAGGGTGCATATAAATGAGATCTAATGCTGTGACTGTCCACGTGTTCATTATCTCTAGTTTCTGTTTTTATTTCTTTGGGGGATATGATCTTATTCATCTTATCCAGAGAATCAGGGTTGCTTTCAGCTGAGGCTGAAGACATACATGCAGATGATGGTCATCAACATAAGACAGGGTCAGAAAACTCGCTGCACTTTCCAAGGGTCTTGCACAAATCTGTGACCAGTTGAACAGGATTTTCTTTATAGATACAGTATATTCACATGGAAGGGAATATATGATTTATTACTTATGGCCAAACTTTTTATTTTTTTGACAACCTTGTCTTTTCCATCAAATTGGTACTTGTTTTGAAAAGCTTTAGAATGCAGGCCAGTATCAGTCTATATATATATGTGTGTGTGTATGTGTATATATATATAATATAAAATATTATAAGAAGGAAAAGTTCAAGGATGGTTTAAAAATGCATGTTTCTGACTGGAAGTGGTGGTTTATGCCTTGTGGCACCAATAGTTCTAGCAATACCAATGAAGAGTTTGCAGAAAGCAAAGCTTTTTTCCACTTCTCTATTTCTATATATGCATAATTCAAATTAAGATCTTCAGGGTCATCTATAGTGTGTGCAGTGCTAAAACCAAGCCAAAATGCAGGGCCTGTAATATTATTCCCAATAACCGAAACCTGGACGAAACTCTAATGTCCAATAACTGAGGGACAGAAAAACGAGTTCTGACATGGGCTTGCGAAGGAATGCTTCCTTGCCATCAGAAGGAAAGAACTATTGATACCTGCAACAATATGGATGAATCACAGAAACTTTCTTTTTTTGAGACAGAGTTTTGTTCTTGTCTCCCAGGCTGAAGTACAATGGCACAATCTCGGCTCACAGCAACCTCTGCCACCTGGGTTCAAGCGATTCTCCTGCCTCAGCCTCCCTAGTAGCTGAGATTACAGGCGCCTTCCACCATGCCTGTCTAATTTTTGTATTTTTAGCAGAGACACGATTTCACCATGTTGGCCAGGCTGGTCTCGAACTCCTGACCTTACCTAATCCGCCCATCTCAGCCTCCCAAAGTGCTGAGATTACAGGTATGAGCCACTGCGCCCGGCAAATCTCAGAAACACTATGCAACATGAAAGAAGTCAAACACAAAAGACTGTATACTGTAAAATTCTGTCTATATGAAACTCTAGAAAAGAATAAAACTACTGTGACAGCAAACGAGTAGTTGCCTGTGGTCAGGGCTTGGGGAGGGGACCAAGCACAGAAGTGCCTGGGGAAAGGTTTTTGGGGGGAGACTGTCCCATATCTTTCTATTGTATATATTTAAGGTGTGCAACATGATAGTTTGATACACATGTACACAGTGGAATAATTACTACAATCAAGCAAATTAACATATTCCTCTTCTCACATAGTTACCGTATGTGTGTGTGTGTGTGTGTGTGTGTGTGTGTGTGGTAAGAGCGCCTAAAATCTCCCTTGGTAAAGTTTAGTACACCATACAATTGACTGTGGCATTCACAGAATTGTGTATAATTACCCCAATGCATCAAAGTATATGCATAAGGTTGTTGAATTTTATCATATGTGAACAGTATCTTTAAAAAATGAAAGGCGGGAACCTGAAGCCAAACCTGTAATCCCAGCACTTTGGGAGGCCGAGGAGCCGGGTGGATCTGCGAGATCAGAGATGAGACCATCCTATGCTGCAATTAAAACCTAAAAAAAAAAAAAAAAATGTCTAAAAAACTAGCCCGGAGGCCGGGGTGGGCGGGAGCCTGTAGTCCCAGCTTCTGGGAGCAGGGGCAGGAGAATGGCATAAACCTGGGAGGCAGGCTTGCGGTGAGGCGGGGATGGGCATGCCTCCAACCCTGGAAGCGACAAACAAGACTCAAATCTCAAAAAGAAAAGAAAAAAGGGACAGGAACAACACAAAAATACATGTTTAAAACAAAGTGATTTATATGGCTCCCAGCACTTTGGGAGGCAGAGGCTGGGAGATGACGAGCCGAGATTCAGATGAGCCATGGTAGAAACCTGCCTACAGGAGATAAAAAATTAAGCTGGACATGAAATTAGCTATACCTGTAGTCCCAACTACTCAGTCTGGTGGGAGAAGATCATCTGAGTGCAGAAGAATTGATTGAGCTTGAAGTCAAAGCTACAGAAGTCTATAATAACCTACCTGGACAACAGAGCGAGGTCCTGTCTCAATAATAATAATTATTATAATTATTATGTATGTTTATCTGCAGAATTAACAGGTAATAAAATAGGTGTATAAAGACAACAGAGTAGTCAGCTGCTTATTTGACCAGGCACCAGATCCACAGCAGGGACAAGATTTGAAATGTACTTTTGCTTGGTGTTTTCTTTTTTTTTTCTTTTTTTTTTTTTCTTTTTTATTTTTATTATACTTTAAGTTCTAGGGTACATGTGCATAACGTGCAGGTTTGTTACATATGTATACTTGTGCCTTGTTAGTGTGCTGCACCCATCAACTCGTCAGCACCCATCAACTCATCATTTACATCAGGTGTAACTCCCAATGCAATCCCTCCCCCCTCCCCACTCCTCGTGATAGGCCCCCATGTGTGATGTTCCCCTTCTCGAGTCCAAGTGATCTCGTTGTTCAGTTCCCACCTATGAGTGAGAACATGCGGTGTTTGGTTTTCTATTCTTGTGATAGTTTGCTGAGAATGATGGTTTCCAGCTGCATCCATGTCCCTACAAAGGACACGAACTCATCCTTTTTTATGGCTGCATAGTATTCCATGGTGTATATGTGTCACGTTTTCTTAATCCAGTCTGTCACTGATGGACATTTGGGTTGATTCCAAGTCTTTGCTATTGTGAATAGTGCCGCAATAAACATACATGTGCATGTGTCTTTATAGCAGCATGATTTATAATCCTTTGGGTATATACCCAGTAGTGGCCAGTGGAATTGGTTGGGTAAAAAGATCCCTTTCTCTCTTGCTGTCCTGACTCCACTGGGAGTCCCTATGACCCTATGAGCAAGGTTGATGTTCAGCAGGGTTTGCACTGGTGCTGCTGAACAGAGGGTTTGTGGCTGGTGTCTGATTGGTTAGGCCGTCATTTCAACTGGTTGATGCCCGTGCTGTACTGAGAGTTGAGTATTTTGTAAATCACCACTGCCTGTGACAGCAACTGAAAAACCATTCAAATCTCTTAACACACACACTTTCTTTGAAGCCAGAGACTACTGGAAATGTTTTGCTCTCTACTGGAAAGAAAGGATTTTGAGAGTCAGGCAGCCCATCCCTTGCTCTGGGCAACACCAAACTTCCTCCTTTAAGACTTGAGAAGGTTGACTTTTCTCCCCTCCCTGTTTTCCTATCTGTAAATTGGGATTCATCACTCCTACTCCCTGTGCGCCTCGTGTAATTTTGCAAACCCTATTTCAAAGTTGGGGGAAGGGAAGATTTTAATGTGCTTGTCCTGAAATAGTTTGACCAGGCTGCTGCTTCCAGAGCCGAAAGTCAGGATGTCAAGGTTGAGTCTGTGGGTAGTCATTTGTCATCAGAATGAAGGCAGGATCACGGGGTGGGTGCTGCAATTAAAGATGCTGCAGAGACTAGGCGAACCAGCTTCCTGTCACCAGGTTTCATGGTTTCCAGCCTCCGCATTGATGAATGATGGCAATGTGAGGAAATCCTATTTGTCAGCTTGTTTTTGCTGTTTGTTTTTATTACCAGTCCAAAGATCAAAAAAGTTCTAGCCAGCTTTCTTTTTGAAAAGGAGTCTTGCTCTGTCACCTGGGTTGGAGTGCAGTGGCTTGATCTCGGCTCATTGCAGCCTCCGCCTCCCGGGTTCAAGTGATTTTCCTGCCTCAGCCTCCCGAGTAACTGGGATTACAGGCGCACACCACCGCACCTGGCTAATTTTTGTATTTTTAGTAGAGACGGAGTTTCACCATGTTGGCCAGGCTGGTCTCAAACTCCTGACCTCAGGTGATCCTCCCACCTCGGCCTCCTAAAGTGCTGAGATTACAGGCATGAGCCACCACCCCTGGTCCTAGCCATCTTTCTTGCAATATTTTCTTTGGTCTATATCCCTAAAATAAATAAACATCATGATGTTTGCGATTGCAAAGTATGCAAATTGAAGGTCATTGGGTCATATCTAGCCAATACACACATTGTGTTTGGTCTGCAAGGTTTTGGATAGTGGCTAACACTTAAAAATCTGAAATTACTACTTTAAAATTTACATTAAAAATAGAATTCATCATTTCTCTTAAAAAATGGAATGCCTGCAGCACTGAGCCCTTTTTTTGCAAGGCGATGGTAAGGTGATCTAACAGTTGCCCTTCTTTACCCTGGGAGGGTAACTTCTAGATCATATTTAACTCATTTATTTACATTATTTGCCCTCTATAATTGTAAGAATTTGTGATCCCCAAATTAAACTAAAATTTTAGGAAAAAAAATTTAAATTTTCGAACCTTAAGCAGAAGAGAGCTTTATTTGTGTTTAAGTCTCAGTAAGGACCACACATGGCTGAAAATAACATAATGCTTCCCAGAATACCTGACAATAACAGCATTAAAATAGAAAATCCTCTTATTTGTGACGCATGACAAGGAGTCTAGGGCTATTGTGACTGCTCAGCAATGTTTGTAGGGAGTCAGGCCATTTTTAATCTCTGCAGGACCACCTTTAGCAGGTTGGTTTTCTTGCTCATGTCTGTTGCCTCACGGTTGTAAGATAGCTGTCATGCCTCCAGCCACAGATCTACATTCCAAGGATGAAGAATGAAGCAGGAAGGGCAAAGAATATATCAGAAAAGCTCAACATTCCCAGAAGCCATAAGCTATTTCCTACTGTCTGGAAGGTATCACAGAGCCACTACCACCTATAAGGGATTACAGAAAGTTGGAAACATGCAGCACAGCACTGAACATCAGACTCAAAGAGTGGTGAAGGATGAAATTTTTAGTCACTAAGACTGGTATTCAAGTTCTAATTTAACCACTTACCACCAGTGTGACCTTAAGCAAGTGACTTAGCCTCTCTGACCCTCAGTTTCTCCCTTGATAATGGGGGTAGTATTAGTACCTATAGTGTAAGATTTTCAGGGAATTTATTGAGTTAGTGACTATGAAGTAATTTGCATGGCACATGATGATGATGATGGTGATGGTGATAGTGAGTGATGATGGTAGTGATGGTGATAGTGATGTTGATGGTGGTGATGATGCTGACAATCATTGTGATGATGATGGTGATGTGTGTGTCGTAAAGTATATTAATAAAGTAAATATGTGTCGTAATTATATGCATTATAACAGCAATAAATATGTCATGTCATATAATAGTAAATGCATGTCGTTATAAAATGTCCATATAATAAAGTAATCGTAAATAATAAAGATAATCATATGTGTCGATACTTAATAGTAATAATTATGTGTAATGGTAATAATGTCTAATACTATTGTGTAATGAAATTGCTTAATGATGATGGTATTGAGTAGTAGGTGATAGTAATAATGGTGGTGATAGTATAATGATAGTAGTAGTAGTAATAATGGTATTATTGATATATTAGTAGTAGTGAAATTGATAAGTGATAATGGTAGTAGTAAGTAATGAGAGATGATAGTAGTAATATTATTATAATCTAAAATGATATATTAAGTAATAATAATCTGTCTCTATTAATAATGTCATCGCGTAATAATAAATGCTAAGTAAATAAGTAATAATAATGGTAGTAAATACTCATAATGGTAAGTAATAATAATATGTAATAAAATGTGTCCTGTCATTAAATAGTAAATGTCTAAGTAATGTAATGTAAATAGTAATATCTCTGTGTGCATGTCGAATAATGTAATATAAATGAATTATGTAATAATGTCCCTGTGTGTCAAGTAATAATAATGTCGTGGCCATCATGTAGCAATATAGCAGTAAATAAAATGCTTAATTAGTAATGTGTAAATAATATGTAATAAATGTTAATCTTAGTAATGTCATTAATGATAGTGAGTAGGTAGTATTAAGTGATGATGATAGTGATAAACATTCATTAATGAGTAGTGAGCATTATTGATAGTGAGTAAGTGGTAATGTATTGATAGGTATTGGCAGTGATGATGATAGTTATAGCTTGATGAGTGGTGGTGATGATAATGGTGGTGGTGATGGGGATGATGATATTAATGATGGTGATGTTGATGCTGATGGTGGTAATGATGGTACTGATGGAGTGATGGTGATGGTGTGATGATGGTGATCATGATGGTGATGATGATTATGATGATGGTGATAATTGGTTTTAGTTAAATGGAAGCCATAAGCTTTCAAATAGTGTTGTTAAAGTAGTGCCAATATACCCTCTGATATGATGTACTGAAAAAGACAAATCACCTCTGTGGTACTCTTCCCAAAAATGCCTAAACTCAATTTAATCCTGAGAAAGCATTGAACTATCCAAATTGAGGAACATTCTACAAAATAACTGACCAAACTGGTAAGGTCAAGAAAGATGAGGAAAGACTGAGGAACAGCCCCAGATTGAAGGTGGGTAAGGAGCTCTGACAAATAAAGACACTTGGGCAATCCCAGATTGGATCCTGGGACGGTAACAGAATGAGTGTGTCAATTAACAGCATTTGAATAATGTCTGTAAATTATTCAGTCAATTTGGGTGGAGCTGAGTAGAGGTTATATAGGAACTCTCTGTTCTATATTTTCAACTCCTCTTTAATTCTAAAATTACTTCAAAATTAGAAATTTAAAAATTATAACAAGTGGTGCCAAGTAAGAAGTTAATAAAAAATTGCTCCTGACATTTCCTGGCTCTTAGGTACTCTTGAGGGGGTTTTGTAATGTGCCATCTGTTATGGGTTGAATTGTGTCCCCAAAAATTCACATTTTAAAGTCCTAATCACAGGTACTGTAGAGTGTGACCATATTTGAGAATAGGTTCATTGCGGATATAGTTAGTTAATTACTGAAATAAGGTGGGCCCCTGATCCAATATGGCTAGTGTCCTTATAAAAGAGAATGCTGTATAGAGAGGCAGACACCCACACAGTGAGAACACCAAGTGAAATGAAAGCAGAGACTATAAAAGCCAAGGAACACCAAAAATTGCCAGCAAATCACTGGAAAACAGAAGAGATGCATAGAACAGATTCTCCCTCACTTCCTCAGAAGGAACCAACCCTGCTAACATCCTAATTCCATAATTCTAGACCTTCACAACTGTGCAGAAAAAAAAAAAAAAAAAAAGCTATTTGTTCTAAGGCACACAGCTTATAGTGCCTTGTTACAGAAGCTGCAAGAAACTGATACACCATGATTTACTAATCTATAAAACTGTCATGCTGAGCAAAGGCCTTTATGCTCAGATAAAACCTTATGCATCACCCACTTGTGCCAGCCATTGCCAACCTTGATATCAGAGGAGCAGGGATGGTCTCCCCAACGGTACCTCCCTGAAATGCCGCCTTCCTGGAGTCAATCCTGTGAGCTCTGACATGTTACCTGGGTAACAACGTAACTAGCTCGAGAGGAGTCTAACTCTAGAGGAGTCATCCCTTAATCAGCAATTCCCATGAGGTCATGACCATCATTCCCATGTCACTCAGAACTCTTGGCTTCAAGAAGCAGAAAAACAGGGAATATATTGGTTTATCTATCCAAACTGCAGTAAGAGGAGATCTGAAGTTCGGCTCTGGGGTTACCTGATGCACAGACCCAACCCCAGATGCTTCAGTGGTTCTTCCCTACCTCTCCATCTTGACATTGTCTCTGCCCACAGGGCTGCCTCCCACATTCAACAGACTTTTCCATGTCACAGGGGGTATGACCACACGCAATTCCATTGATTTCCTCCACCTGTCCCCAAGAATAAGGAGGAGGAAATAGAGACTTAACTTTGAAATAATATATCAGGTGGGGACTCTGATTGGTCCAGTGTGGGTTTAGGGCACACCTTAGACCAGTCACTGATGCTGGGCATGATGATTGGCCTGGCCTATGACATGCACCATGATGCTTGACCTTGCTTGTGACATAGGCCAATAGATCTTACCTGGGATGAGACCTATTTTAGAAGAAGAAGGAGAACTAAAGACATAGCCACAAGAGGAATCACTTAGGTCTTTGCCTAGTGCCCCACACCACCCCTCTAACAAGTGATAGCACCAGGCCTCAAACCCAGTCTGTCTGTTGAAACTGGACTCCATCAATTACTTTCTGAATCACATTGGACAACTTGTTCTCTTGGATCTTCAGTTTTTTAATTATTAAATGGGAAGAATAATATAAATTATTTCACACACCAGTCAACTGGCCTCTGTAAGATAATATACACAAGATCCTTGGAAAAATGCCTGACAGAAATAGGGGCTGTAAATCATTTCCACCCCCATCGAGGTCAATGAAAAAAAATTCTCTTGAGCTGAGGATATTGACATAAGGAAGAAGAAGAGCCAACCCTGAACCACAGAGTGAGCAGGGGGACAGCAATCAATCACATCCCTCCACAGTTCCACGCTGTTTGTCTGTAACCACGTCCTTAAAGAAAACACACATATCCAAAAGTGGATAAAGAAAGTCTGGTGCCTGATGTCATTGTGTCATTTGTAATTTGGATTTTGAGAACACTTTCTTTGCAAGTCACAAAAACCCAATTCAAAGTAGTTTACACACACACACACACACACACACACACAAACACAATACTCTGTGGGTTCCTATGAGCTTCAAGTATTGCTGGAGATATATATATATATATCTCTCTTCATCTCTTAACTCTGCTTTCCTACACGCCAGCTTCTTGCTCAGGTGGGCTCCCTCCCCATGAGGTGGCAGAGATGGTCTTCAGTAGCACCAAGCGTGCATTCTACCAGTGTACCAACTCCAGAGGAAAGAGCATTTCCTTATTTTCACCACTTCATAAAATAGCCAGGATATAACTTATATTGGCCTAAGTTGCCCATTCCTGACCTAACTAGAGAGTATGAGGAAATGAGGTACTCCACTAAGTGAGGCCTGAGCCAAGTGCCTATGCAGGGACTGGGGGTCCACCGCACACCAAATTCCTGGGCTAAGTAGTGGAAAGCAGAATGTCTGAAAAAATAACTAGGATAAATGCGAGAAAGACAAAAGCAATGGATGTCCACCGTAATAAAAGCACCACCACCATAATAATCAGACCCAGCTCATGTCTATCCTCAGGTCCTCCAAGAAGCAGATACCAAGACAGACCTCCATGTTTAATTGATTTACTGGGAGCATAAAGGGGGAAGAGCAGGATAAAGGCAAGGGAGGCTTCAGATCAAGAAGCAGGTCTGCATGGTGCTCTCCAGGTTCATCTGCATTGCTGCAAATGCCAATAGTTCCTACTTTTTAAAGGCTGAAAAATACTTGATTATATGTGTGGACCATATTTTGCTGGTCCATTCATCTACTGATGGACATTTGATCTGAGAAGATGGGGAATTGCTGTTCACCCGGTGTAAAGTTCTTGTTATGCAACATAAATAAGTCCTAGACATTTGCTACAGCCTTGTGCCCACAGTTCACAAGACTTATTCTGTGCTTAAAAAATTTGTTGAGGGTAGATCTCATGTTAGGTGTTCTTATCACAATTTTAGAAAAAAATAGATGCAGATCTGCTGCCTGGGAAAGGAGAGCAGGAAGCAAGAAGGATTGGGGAGGAACCTCCGACTGCAGCACAGGCTGAGGATGTCTCAGGAACTCAGAAGAGAACTCCGGAGCAAAGACTGAGTTCGGAGGAGATGCACTCAGGCTTCACCTGCCACAATCAGGCATCAGAGGAGAGAGCAATCTCTGCCTGAACATTCTGAATGCTGAGTCAAATCCAACATGACGGCAACTGGAGTGAAGTAGAGTCGGCTGCCCTCTCTGCAGCAAGCTCTCTGCAAGGGGCTCCTCATCTCTGTATCCCCATGGCTACCACAGCCTAAATCTGCTAATCCAGGGTCAACTAAATCCTACTTTTTTCCCAGGTTCCTTGAAGCCTGATTGAAAAATAAAATGTGTACATAGTTAAGGTGTACAGTGTGGTATGTTGATATACCTGTATATCATAAAACAATTACTAAAATTAAGCTATTAATAATTAAGATTTCCATCAGCTCACACAGTTACAAGTTGAATTCATAGGCACTGAGAGTAAAAGGCCAGTTGCCAGGGTGAGTGAAATGCAGGGATTGGAGTCAAAGGGTACAAACTTAGAGCTTTAAAACGAATACCTTCTGGAGACCTAATATACAGCATGATGACCACAGTTAATAATAATGTGTTATATACTTGAAATTTGCTAAGAGAGTAGATCTCAAGTGTTCACAAGTAAATCCTACTTACATTCCCAAATGGCCTATTTTTTTGTTTACAACCAAACCCTTACTTGTCTTTGGAAATAGAAATTGGTTGCTTTGAACTTACCAGAGAAATGATTGCTCATAATTTAAATATTCCAAGAGGTATAAGGACCATATTCTTGTTTCCTCAACACAATATCTTTCTTATATATTTAGGAATTTAGATGATAGATAGATAGGTAGGTTGATAGATAGATAGATAGATAGATAGATAGATAGATAGATAGATAGACAGACAGACAGACAGACAGACAGACAGACAGACAGACAGACAGATAGATAGATAGATAGATAGATAGATAGATAGATAGATAGATAGATAGATAGATAGATGGAGATTATAGAGTCTCCTTTTGAACAAACAAGTTACTGCAAGCATATTTAAAGAAAAAATTTCTAGAGCAATTAACTGCACCAAATTTTCTTTCCTGTAAAAATGCCTTATAAATTACTTATTGCAAATAAGAAAACAGTGAGGTGGAGGATAAAACTTAGAATTCACTCTTTTGTAAATAGAGATAATTACTTTGTCCCAGTGAATCTCTGAGGTCTTGTTTTCATCAATTTAGGAGTGTTAGGTTTGAAAGTCCTTCAAGTGAAGCCTATCTAAAAGTTTACCCTGTGGTGTCCTGTAAAAGTTTGGAAAATATTAAGAAAATATTTGCTTTTAATTTTTTTTCATTTCATGTCTCTGAGAGCACATATTGTGTGCTTTTAGTGGGAATTTAATTATTTGACTAAATTATTGGGGTCTAACAGGTTTCACTAAAGTTCAGAAAAGTCAAGCCTGATGGTATTTAAGTGTGACGTCATCTGTATCACCTGGTGATCCCATTATCATAGCTTTCTTTATGCTTTACTCAACAATCTTGAGCATGCTGGATTCTCATACTTGATAGTAAAACTTTTAGGATTATTTCCTTCCTTCCTTCCTTCCTTCCTTCCTTTCTTTCTCTCTCTTTCTCTCTCTCTCTCTCTGTCTTTATTTTCTTGAGACAGAATCTCGCTCTGTCACCCACACTGGAGTGCAGTGGCACGATCTTGGCTCACTGCAACCTCCACCTCCTGGGTTCAAGCAATTCTCCTGCCTCAGCCTCCCAAGTAGCTGGGATTATAGGCATGCACCACCATGCCCAGCTAACTTTTGTAATTGTTATACAGATGTGGTTTCCCCATGTTGGCCAGGCTGGTCTCAAATTCCTGGCCTCAAGCAATCTGCCCATCTCGGGCTCCCAAAGTGCTGGGATTACAAGCATGAGCTACTGTGCCCAGCCAGATAATTTCTTGTATGTGGTTGTTTGTTTTCTCCAACAACAGTCATCTTTGGACCCCAAAATCAGGAAAACGCACTGGAGTCCAAAATGCTCCCTGAGGTGCCCTGTTTGCGTGTGTGTGTGCATACATACTTATGCATACATACATGTAATGCATATGACTATGCATATATAATTACATGTGAAAACATACTTGATTTTCAGGTTTTTCATTAGGACCCTTTTTGATCTGCATGCCATGATCTTGCCAATAGGTCTCCCAAATGAGTGTTTGGGTCGCTGGTGTTAACCCGGGAGCACAGAAAAACACTTTGGTCACTCACGGTGCTGATGCCTCGGCCGCACCACTGCCTTATTGAATCAGAACCTCTGGGAATGGGACCTGAGAATTGGCATTTTTTAAAGCTCCCCAGGCAATCCTAATGGGTGAGACCACATTTGGTGGGCTAAGCTACTACATAATCTTATTTTTGGTCAGCATCGAAGCATGCATTGGTATAGTCCATAGGTATGTTTTCCAGTTAATTTCTGTAATATGCACCGTTGTACTCCTGATCTGGACATGCTAATTCTTCTCTAGGTCATGGCGTTTCAAAACCTCCCCTGACCACCCTGTCTCTCCTCTCACTGCCCCAAATCCACTTCTCCTTTCTCAATAGTGTGTCCTACTGCCTGACGCTACGCTCTGGACCCGTTGGTCTCTGGTTATTGTCTGTCTCCCTTCCCAGAACGTAAGTTCCATTGGAAAAAGGCTTTTTGTTTTATCTGTTGTATCTCAAGTGTCAAGAACATTCTAGAAAGTGGCAGGTGAGTCCCCTTGGGCAGCAGACCCCCGGATGCTGGTTAGCACGCAGGGCATTCATTCTGGAGTGTGCTTGGGTTCCTCTGCAGTAGAAGGGAGGGGCAGAGGCAGGATGGGATTCAGGGAGAAGTCGAGGCCATGCAGTCCCCAGGAGCAAGGATTCAGCAAGTCCCATGGCGGGCGGGAAGTAGGGGGTCTCTTCAGAGCCTCCCTGAGCTGGGATGAGGAGGCTGAACCTCTCTATCTCCACAGGCATCTCCAGAAGGAGATTGAAGGAATCCATCCTTCCTTCCTAGAGAGGGGGTTCCAGGGGTACATCACAGTGAACACCCCCGTGGTCAATAAATATTTCAGCAAATGTCTTTCTAGTTCCCACTGGATAAACACACACAGACACACACACACACACACGCACACACACACACAGCAGAACCTTGATATTTGAACTCGCATGCAGGTACTTTATCTTGGAAAATAATCACAAAGAATAGGTTGGCCTAGGGAGAATAAAGCAGGGAATGAGATAAGCAAATATGAGGATGTGTTAATCAATAACGCTGTGGGCAACAGGGACTCGATCCTGCCGAGGACCTGAGGAGGCATAAAAAATGCACTTTAGAGTTGCGTTCATGAAGAGGCACTTCCCAATAGAAGACATACCAGCAGCCAACAAGAACATGGAAAGATGCCCCACATCACTCATCATCAGAAAAATGCAAGTCAAAGCCACAATGAGATTTCATCTCTCACCAGTCAGGATGGCTAGTATTAAAAAGTCAAGAAACAACAGATGCTGGCAAGGCTGTGCAAAAAGGGAACTCATATACATTGTTATGATGATGAATGTTAATTAGTTCAGCCACCGTGGAAAGCAGTATGGAGATTTCTCAGAGAACTTAACCCAGAACTACCATTCAACCCAACAATCCCATTACTGGGCATATATCTGAAGGAAAACAAATCATTCCACCAACATGATATATGCACTCTCATGTTTATTGCAGCACTATTCACAATAGGAGACATGGGATCAACCAGCGAGCCCATTGACAGTGGATTGGATAAAGAAAACATGGTGCATATACCGTGGGATACTATGCAACTATAAAAAAGAATGAAATCATCATGTCCTTTGCAGCAATGTGGATGCAGCTGGAAGCCATTATCCTAGGTGAACTAACAATGAAACAGAAATCCAAATACTCCATGTTCTCACTTATAAGGGGGAGCTAAACATTGTATACTCATGGAATTAAAGATGTCAACAATAGACACTGGGGACTGCTAGAGAGGAGAAGGAGGAAGGGAGGCAAAGATTGAAAAACTAACTTTTGGGTACTATGCTCAGTACTTGGGTAATGGGATCATTTGTATCCCAAACCTCAGCATCATGCAATATACCCAGGCAGAAACCTGTACATGTATCTTCTGAATCTAAAAGAAGAGTAGAAAAAAGAAAAGAAAATGTGGCACATATACACCGGGGAATACTATGCAGCCATGAAAAAGGATGAAATCATGTCCTTTGCAGCAACATGGATGCAGCTGGAAACCATCATCCTAAGTGAACTAGGAAGCAGAAAATAAAATACTGCATGATCTCATTTATAAGTTGGAGCTAAACAATGGGCACACATGAACATAAAAATGGAGATAAACACTGGAGACTCGCAAGGGTGGGGGCAGGATGGGACGGGATGAGGATTGAAAAGTTACCTATTGGGTATAGTTTTAACCATTTGAGTCATGGGTACACTAGAAGCCCCACCATATGCAATATACCCATGTAACAAACAAGCACATGTATCCCCTTGGTATGGTTTGGCTCTGTGTCCCCACCCAAATCTAATCTTGAATTACAAACCCCACATGTCAAGGGAGGGACCTAGTGGGAGGTGATTGGATCATGCAGGTGGTTTTCCCCAAGCTGTTTTAATGATAATGAGTGAGTTCTCATGAGATCTTATGGTTTAAAAGTGGGGCACTTCCCCAGATGCTCTCTCACTGCTGCCACCATGTAAGACGCCACCTTACTTCCTCTTCACCTTCCACCAGGATTGTAAGTTTCCTGAGGCCTCCCCAGCCATGTGGAACTGTAAGTCAACTAAACCTCTTTTCTTTGTAAATTACCCAGTCTCAGGTTGTTCTTTATAGCAATGTGGAAATGGACTAATACACCCCTTCATCTAAAATAAAAATATTTTGGGAAAAAGGAAAAATTTTTCTGCCCAAGCCAGGAAAATAGGGAGTGACCATTCACTAGCTCTTGTCTCCACTACTCCAGGTTTGCCTAGAGTCGTGAACTCTCTACTTTCCAAGTTTGTACATGCAGCCTCTAGCTGAGCAAGAGGGAGACCAACTGTCCTGGTTTGTCCAGAACTGACCTGGTTTTACCACCGAAAGCCTCACATCCCGGGAAACTCTTTATGCCTGGGTAACGTAGGACAGTTGGTCACGGTCTAGGCAGCTTCCCCCAGGTACCCATGTGACAGCTGCACAGAAGCCTCAGGGCAGAGCAAGAAATACTTGAGGCAGCAGAGGTGAGTGCAGCCTCATCTGCAGGTCGCTGGCTCTGGCGGTAACCATGGCAGTTAGAAGGTGAATGGGGGAGTGTGAGACGGGAGGCAACAGGCATCAGGTACAAAGTGTCAACCACTGTCCTCTGCTCCTCGGTCAGGCAGGCATCTCACATTTGGAAACTTAGGTCCTGCAATCTAGGCAAATACCCGTCACGGTTTTGTTGAATGTGTTCCCTCTTTCTCGGCGTAGAGGTCGTGTTTACGTGGCCTAATCCCTTCAACCTGTCCAAAAACCTGGGTGAAAAATGGAGACGTGTTTTTTAAAGGCCCCTGTATTTAGCGAATGCCCAGAGAGTGGGCTGTTCACATTGTCTTTTAAATGACGGATTTTCTCGTGCATTGGGCTTGTTTGCTTTCATTCGTATATGAACAAAGAACAAAATTTGGCTCTTGGGAAACCTTCTGGACCTGCCGGAAGCGATGGGTGGTTGCCAAGCTTACCCACATCTGACTGTTCATTGAGTCCCAGCCACTATAATGAAATTAGCCTCAGCTGCTCTGGAGTTGTTTGGGTTCGGGGCCAATGAGGCATTTGGCACAAAGAGGTATCAAATGTTTGTTTGCGCAACGTTCCACCGTGTGCGTTAGTCTTTCTTTAAAAGATCACAACGTGAGGAGGAAAAGTGCTCTTTGGCTGTAAGTGATGGGAAAAAACAAAAACTCAATCAAGAAAATGTGTGCTTTGGTACATTTAGTGTCAGTGCGATAGGACAGCCTTGAAGCCAATGTGTTCAATCCATTTATGAGTCCGTCTCTCTCGCTCTCAGACTACATGATTGGTGGGCAGGTCCGTCGTTCCTTGGCACAAAATGTTTTCCCTCTAGAGGTTTCTCTGAAGCAAACAAGGTAGTTCAGACTGCATCCTTGTCTCTCAGCTGACTGTCCCCAACTGCAGGGCATCACATGCCCAACGTCACTGAAGTGCTGTTCTCTACCCCTCTGGGCATCCCGGCATGCCAGTGTCAGATCTGTTAGCAATAATGACATGTCCCTTCATGGAGAACCGGGCCCTCGTTTGTAATTGCCTGACACTAATAACAAGGAGGAAAGCTCTTTGCTAACTGATAAATTATGTGCTACCAAGATACAAGAAAGCCGTGCATTACTACCCCATTTTGTCAGACTCCTGGAAAATGTATTAAAGCAGAACCCTGCATTAGTTTAAGGAACGCTAATTCCATACGTAACGTAAACCCCTGCCAAATGCGTATGTATTTTACTGATTATCCCTGTACCATTCACCCCCTACCCTGACAGCGCTGGCATATTTTTGCTCTTCAATTAGCCAGATCCCTCCATTGCAGATGGGATGTTCACAGCCATGAGTGGGTTAGTGTATATGAGATGTTATCTGAGCTAATTAAACTAAGATAGAAGACACCCACTGTAACACTGCTCTCTGATGCTTTTGACGTTTCTGTTCCTTATATGTACTCCATGCTGGGAGAAAGGTTGAAGGGGCCAAAAAAATGCAAACAGGATTATTGCTAAAGAAAAAAAAAGAGAGAGAAACTGAGGCAAGAGAATGAAAGTGATAGCCACAAGATGACAGAGCCACCAAAACATTTTTAATTGGCTTTGTAATGCTTCTGAGACAGAAGCCACAGATAAGAGACGAATATGGATCCATAGATGTAAATAGAGAGAGATTTATAGATATTAATATAAGTGGATTTAACTTCCCTGTATGTTTTCCCTTGGCTAATTTTAAAGACACGTACCTTAAGCAACACATTGAGCAAAAGGAAAGTTGGGAAAACTTACAGGCAGAGAAGCATCTGAGCACAAGCAATCCCCAAGTGCCCCTTATCTCACAAAGGGGGTGCTCAGGTTGGGCATAGCTGGCCCCCCGGGAACGTTCTCCAGCCTGACCATGTGCTGTATAAACTTGCAGGAAAATTAGGGAGAGAAAGGAACACGCTGTTGACTCTGTTTCAAGAGGAAATTTCTGACCAAGCAAGTGGCCACGTCACAGTGCTCTGCAACGTGTGGTCTGTGCATGAGCCCAGGTTTGCAGGCTCCACGTGACTGGTGCTCAGTGCGGCAGGTACAGAGTCAAGAGTGAGTATTTCGAAATGTTCACAGTGCACTTTGGGAGGCTAAGGCGAGTGGGTCACTTGAGTCCAGATGTTCAAGACCAACCTAGGCAGCATAGTGAAACCCCGGTTCTACAAAAAAAAAAAAAAAAGAAAAAAAGAAAAGAAAAATTGACCAAACATGTCTGTACACACCTGTAGTCCCAGCTACATAGGAAACTTGAGTCCAGCAGGTTGAGGCTGCAGTGAGCTGTGACTGTGTCACTGCACTCTAGCCTGGGTGACACAGCAAGACCCTGTCTCAAAAAAAAAAAAAAAAAAAAGTCCACAGCAATTCAAAATCATCACATCACCTAAACACATTTTTATCGTATTGTACAAAAGTGTTAGTCTACACTGGGTTGGAAATTTTTTCTTAATCACGCATCAATTAAGAAGATTTGAGCTAGGGGAATTGTGTCTTACGTCAAAATAGCTCAGAACTGCTGAACCAATTCTAGTGAAATTCTGAAAGGGTGGAGGGAATCCAGAATGTCTCCTCAACTTCTCCTTTCTGATCACGCACAATTTCTATTAGGAGATAGCGTCTCAAAAGTGTGTTTAATAGATGGTCTCCATGTTTCAAATATCAAAGTACATAATTCCTCTGGAAATGAACACACTTCCAAGAACATGTCACATTATTTCTGAGCGTATTTGCATCATCACCTCTGCAGACCTGCAGAAGAGCACGAAGCATCAATAATAAAATCCAGACATCCCCCTCCAGCCTTGCAAGAATGGGCTTTATCCCTAAGGTAAACATGCCATCTCTTCATGTCTTCCTCTTAGGATTAGTTACAGAGGCAGTCACTTAATTGTAATGAGGTGGGGAAATGTAATTACATTAATAGCTAGCAACAGAATTCCTCTTAGAGCAGAAACTGAGTTTGTTGGCTCAGAGGGAGGGGGAGCCCTTGAAAGTTCTGGGGATGAAGCATAGGTCTTCCCAAAGACCAAGCAGTTTCCAAAAAATGAGGGCATATACTCGCCAAAAGTTATGTACAAGGATGTTCACCGCAAATTCATTCATAATAGCCCAGAGCTGGAAATGACTCAAATCTCCATCAATAGGTGAACACGTTCTGTGCCCATTCAGTGAAATACTACCAGCAACACAGAAGAGTGAACTGCGCTGAAGGCAAGAGCATGGATACATCTCACAGGCCAGAAGTTGAGCAATGAAGCCAGAAACAAAAGCTAATAGGGGGCACAGTTTCTTCTATGTGAAGTTCGAGGATGAGCACAACTGACCTATGGTGAAAGGAACCAAAATAATGGTTAACTTGGATGGAGGAAGGATGGAAATAAGCAACTAGAGAGACTTTAGGAGAGCTCAAATGTTCCATGTTTTGATCTCATGGACGATACTGGGCTTCACAGATATAAACATTCAGTGAGTTGCACAATTAAGATGTGTGCATGTAAACATATTAAGGTACAGCTTCCTATTTTTGGAAATAGAAATACCTGTGCATGCAAGGTGAGTCTTGGGGATCTTGGGTGTGGGTGAGATTAGTCTGCATGAGATGAAGAGAGCTCTGGGCTTGTCATTTTGAGGGAGGAGGCAGAAATGGAGCAAAGAGAGGGTGTGAGGAGGCCACATGGGAGCCACAGAGTCCTCCCTGTAACCCGAATCTGCAGAAAGTTTAACAATTTGTGGAAAACTCACCATGAGGCTACCTGTATTAGTTGGGGTTCTCCAGAGAAGGAGAACCAGTCGGCTGCACATAGATAGACGGGGAGATTTATTATAGGAATTTGCTCACACAGTTATGGAGGCTGAGAAGTCCCAAGATCTGCCGTCTGCAAGCTGGAGACCCGGAAAGCCGGTGGTGGAGTTCCAGTCCAAACTCAAAGGCCCGAGAACAGGGAAGCTGAAGGTGTAACTTGCATTCTGAATCCAAAGGCCTGAGAAGCAGGAGGGGCACGGTTCAAGGGGAGACAGCGATGGATGTCCCAGTAAAAGGAGAGAGAGAGAGAGAGAAAAAAAAAAAAAAAGAAAGAGATACACAAGCTTTTGTATTGTTGGATAGTTTTTACCACACGCGTGTATTATCTTTTTTAATTGTTCCATCTTTGTGTTCTATTCAGTCTCCTAACAGACTGCCTGAGGCCCATCTGCATTGGTGAGGATGAATCTGGTTTACTCAGTCCACTGATTCAAATGCTAATTTCTGCCAGAAACACCCTCACAGACACACGCAGAAATAATGTTTTACCAGCAATCTGGACATCCCTTAACCCAGTCAAGTTTACACATAAAGTCAACCATCACAGTATCCTTTGCGGAAATCACCGAAGGATCGTTTTCTGAGTTGGCTTGGGATGGACCCTGGAGACCCCATGTAGACAGAACCGAGAGGAGGAGAGTAGCATCCCCAGAAATTGCGGGATGTGGTGGAGGCAGACCCAGGTTCTATGGGACTTGAAGCTTCTACAGTTCACCTGGGGGCACGTGTCTAAGAAAATGAACACAAAATTATGTACACTGAATTACTGAATATTTATTTAGGTTGAACAAAGAAATCAACAACAAATTACAAACTGTCAAAAGCTAGAAAATTCTAGAGGCGTCACAAAATGTATAAAATATAACACAATGTCTTTATTTATTTATTTATTTTTTTTTTTTTTTTTTGAGACGGAGTCTCGCTGTGTCGCCCAGGCTGGAGTGCAGTGGCCGGATCTCTCAGCTCATTGCAAGCTCCGCCTCCTGGGTTTTTACGCCATTCTCCTGCCTCAGCCTCCCGAGTAGCTGGGACTACAGGCGCCCACCACCTCGCCCGGCTAGTTTTTTGTAATTTTTAGTAGAGACGGGGTTCCAGCTTGAACCACCTATGTAATACCTTTTTCTAAATTGTTTGGCTTTGAACAGTCATGGCCATGATTTTGTAATTGCTTTATTTATGAAAGAACTGAAAGATCGCTCATTTTTTATTTTAGCATAGTCAACAAAAATTTATTTTTTATTATTGGTAGTTTAGAAAAGTTACTTTCTGCTTTATGACTCCATATTTTTAATGTTACATATTTTTATGATTATCCTCAAATTTGAGAAAAACCTATCAAGTATCTTTCTTATATGTAAGCTGTAAGATTTCAGGGTCTTTCAAGTTTTTTATGCAAGGTGACCAATCTTAAATACTCTGTACTTTCCTGGCAGTCATTCACTATAATCAGTTTGTCATCAATGTTTCTTTGGTGTGATGCGTTATGAGTTTTATGTTAACTTCAATATTTCACGTCAAATAAGTAAGAAACACAGAAATTCTGATCAAATCTATTTTGCATAATTCCCACTACAAAAGAAAATGTGGAGTACGTTTATTATTTCGTATGCTCCATTATCAAGTAAATTTTGATGAGAAGGAATTCATGTCTTACGAAGCACAGAGGAGAATAGAATCTTCTACTTCTGATTTCACAGGGAGCATCATGGGAACAATTTTCTGGAATTGAGCTTCTGGTGCCTCAGTTTTTGCCCTCTTGGGGTTTGACTTGCTCATTCAACAGATATCTATTGAGCATCTGTTGAATGCCATATACCAAGTCCTGGAGATACAGAGATAAATCAGGCAGAGTCCCTGCTTTTGAGGAGCTCATGGTGTCTAGCAGCAAATTCACGGGTGCCAAAACCAATGGTAGTACCAGGTTGTGAGCATTGAATGTTACTCTCAAGACATTTCCAGTATGTCCTCTTTACCCAGCTAGAGCAGAAAAACTCCTTTAAGCCACTTTACTTTCCTTCTATGTCACCCACTTTCTTTCCCCGACAGCATCTGGTATGTCTGGTGTGTACAATATGCCCGAAGATGAGGACTACATATTCAGCTCTGGAAGGATGGAATGTGAGCTCTGGAAGGGCAGTAGGCCATGTGACCCACATGCTAAATTTACAACAAGGACACAATTAAACTAAAGTCATCTAAACTTAGGGACAGCCACATGGAGTCACACTGGCGGGTCACGCAGCATCGCTCTGCAGCAGTGGTGAAAACCATGGAGATGAGCGACTGCATTCTAGGGCTGCTTCAGAAGAATAGGGCCAGAATCGGCTGGCTACCATGAGCCCACCACCCATCTCTTCTCCCTCAACCTGCCCATTCTCATCCACCCACTTCCTAAAGCCAAAAACCCAAGGCTCAGTCTGGAGCCCTCCCTTTCTTTCACCCTCAATATCCAATCTAGCTGCAGTTCTTGTTGACTCCACCTCTAAAAATATCAAACCTATTTTATCTCTACAGCTCGTCCAATGTCCAAACCACCAACATAAATGTCTCCTGGATGCTTACCGCAGCTTTTGAACAGCTTTATCCCTCCGCACTACTTTTTGTGTCAGTGTATCGTGGTGGCCGGGGTGTGGTGTAGTGCTGTATTGGTTTTCCTTCAACTGAATTTTCCTTCTGTGGGTCCTAGGAGAGGATGTGCTTCCTCGCCGCTTTGAATTTCAAGAGTCCATCTGCATTCCTGGGCTCGGGGGCCCCATTCTCCATCTTCAAAGCCAGCAACAGTGGGTTGAGTCCTTCTCAAAATTATTCACTCCTACTCTGCATCCATCTTCGTATCTCCTCTCCCAACTGACTCTTTTGCCCCTTTATAACTTTAAGGACCCTGGGTTCCACCTGGATAATTTAGGCTAATCTCCCTGTTTCAAAATCAGCTGACTAGTGGGCCAGGTGCAGTGGCTCATGCCTGTAATCCCAGTACTTTGGGAGGCTAAGGGTGGGGGTGGATCACGTGAAGTCAGGAGTTCGAGACCAGCCTGGCCAACATGTTAAAACCCCGTCTCTACTAAAAATACAAAAATTAGCCAGACATGGTTAATGTCTCCTTCCCCTCCTGCCAGCACCCTTTGCCTCATACCTTTGCAGTTTGTTGCCCTATTTTATTTTTCTTAGATCCCACCACTGGTTGAATTTACATCTGTTTCCCTGACTAATTTACATCTGATTCCCTGCACGCCTGTAATCCCAGCCACCTAGGAGGCTGAGGCAGGAGAATCACCAGGAGGTGGAGGTTGCAGTGAGCCAAGATTGTGCCATTGCACTCCAGCCTGGGTGACAGATCAAGGCTCTGCCTCAAAAAGACAAAATAAAATAATAAAATAAAATAAAATCAGCTGACTAGCAAACTTTTAATTCCATCAGCAACCTTACTTCTCCTTGGCCATGTAACCTACCTAGCATATTCACAAGTTCCAGGGATTAGGATGTGAACATCTTTGGGGAGCCATTATTCTGCCTACCACAAAAGCCTTGTTGTTTATACCAGCATTTTTATTTTACTCTTTAGCATTTTAGCTGTAAATGATTTTAAACTAAGAGAAAGTTGTAAATTAAAAAATAATTTGGAAAAACTGTACAGAGTTTATGTGTACCTTTCACCTCAGTCTTCCTAATGTTGACAATTTATATAACAATCATGCAATTATCAACGCCAGGAGAATTATATGAATATTGTACTTATCTATCTATACTATTAATTAAACCACAGGCTGGTTTTTCACCTAATATCCTTTTTCTGTTTGAGGATCCAATCCAGGACCCCACAATGCATTTAGTAGTTGGGTCTTCTAAGTCTCCAATTTAGGACAGCCCCTCAACTTTTTCTAATTTTTCATCACCTTGGTGCTTTTGAAGAGTATGGCCAGGTAGATTTTGGAATGCCTCTGAGTTTGGGTCTATCTTGTGTTTTCTCATGATTAGACTGGACTTATACTTTCCCAGTAATAACCTCCCTGTGTGATGCTGGGATGTGGCATCAATATGACTAATCATTGGTGAGGTTAGCTTGGATCACTTGATGGCGGGTATTAATCTGACACCACGCAAGCATCCTGTTCCCTCTCAGACTTTGACCCACTAATGTTAGCATCTGCTGATATCTTTCACTCTTGCCCCCATAGACTGTACCTCACCATGTAGCTGTAGTGGCTTCTTAAAAATGTAAAACAAACCATTTCACTCTCATGCACAAAACACTGTAATGGTCTTATGCAGTGCTTCTAATAAAATACAACCTCCTCACCATAATGGTGTAGGATTCATGTGATCAAGCCCTTCCAACTTCCTCTCTCTTTTACTTGGGCTCAAGCCATAATGTCTTTTTTTTTTATTATTTCTCTGATTTTGCCCTTGATTTTTCCTCTTTTTGCATACCTTTAGCCTAAGTTTTTCACAGTTGACATGTGACTTAAAGTTCAGGTCTCAGTGAAAACATCACCTCTCTCCACTGTCTCCTTCCCCTCCTGCCAGCACCCCTTGCCTCATACCTTTGCAGTTTGTTGCCCTATTTTATTTTTCTTAGAGCCCACCACTAGTTGAATTTACATCTGTTTTCCTGACTAAGCTTTCATCAGCTTCTTGAAATCAGAAACTTCATCCCTAGCGTTGACTGCTTTATCTCCAGTACCAAGGACAGCGCCTGACTCCCCTGAGGTACTCATCAGATATCTGTTGGATGAATAAATTTTTTTAACATTGTGTAGTCTTTTTATAGCTCTAGTTAGTGCTGAATTTGGATTAATATTATTGATTCAAATGACCTTTTTCAGACTCTCATGTGGCTCCTAATTCTAGCACTTTCAGGTTTGGCAACTAAGTCTCTTTGTGTAAGGCCTGGTCAAGAAACACCATTCCCTTAGGATAATGGCCTCTAGTTCCATCCATGTTGCTGAAAAATGATATGATTTCATTCCTTTCTATGATGGAGTAGTATTCTATGGTCCATACACACCAGATTTCTAATCCCGTCATTCATTGATGGACACCCAGGTTGATTCCATGACTTTGCCATTATGAATAGTGTCGTGACTGATGTATGAGTGTGGGTGTCTTTTTGATGTGTACACTATTTGGGTGATGGGTGCACTAACAGCCCTGACTTAGTGCTACACAGTATGTCCATGTGTACTCCTAAATCCAACTGCATGCATTCCCCCAAATCTATAAAAAGATTTTAAAAAGGAAATTCCATTTCCAAGTTTTGATTTTCCAAGCTGAAGGTCTTTCTGTCATTTCTGTGGTCTCAGAAGCATTCTCCTAGTCGTGGTATCCACCACCTCTCATGAAACAGCCCATAGAAAATGCTTAAAAGGCAAGGGCAGCATAGATGTCATTGTTCCTCTCTGGAGAAGGCTGTTCCAGGGGCAGGTAAGCCTTTCTAAGCACAGTCCATTTGTCAGAGCATCAGATCTGCCCTGTAGAAGGCCCTCTGTTGGAGAAAGAACACATGAGCTGCATGTGAGTAGCTGAGCAGCAGAAATAGGCATGCTGTGCTTTCCTTGAAGTTCTTCCCTCCAGGGCCTGAGAGGTGCCCTCCGATGTGAGCTACAGCACCCTGCCACATCCAGCGCTCTTACAGCAAAGGCAACACACTCCGTTAGACTTGGACTCTTGCCTGCAATGGCCAGGACATTCAATGAATTCAATTCATTTCATGGCCATTCATCCAAGGGCATTTCACTAAAGATCTTTTTTTGATATCACAACAGCAGTGCCAGGTACGTTTTGCTTTGATGTTAATTGGAAGTAGCATTGTTTAATTCAATGCCCTCTAAAAGTCCCACGGGTTGATCACTAAATGTAGGCATTGTAGAGCACGTGCCATTTTAATGGGCCACTGGCCAGCTTGCTGTTCCTGTGTTGATGGGCCACTGGAAACTGGAGCTGTCTCAGTGTCATCCCTGGAGTCTAGCAAAGCAGAAGGCACACACAATGAAAGAGGAGCACACTGTCCTGGCTCCAAGGGAGCGCTGGGGCTGATGAGGGGTGCATCCTGGGCACCAGGTGCTGCCAGAGACCATGTACTGCAGAGCTTGGTAGAGGCTGCCCTGAGGCAGCTTCCTACCCCAGCTGTGAGGGATGTTTCGTAATAACTCAAAGCACCACATTTTTCGTCTCCATCTCCTATGTCTAAAGAAAAATTGGTATTCATTTTCCATTTATCTAACTATCATTGTCAAAAGTATGCTATCATTGTCAAAAGTATGGTTTTGAATGTTTGACTTCAGAATGTTAGAATCCTGAAACTTATTGAGAAGTATTTTGCAATATCTCTAAGCTGTATTTTTAGGGGAAAAGCACAGAACATACAAAGGTGGCCATTATGTTTCAAAAGAAGGAGAAAATACATGATTAAGTACTGGCATATGCATAGACTCTCTCTGGGCAGATGCACAAAATACCAGTAGCGACAGTTACCTTCAGGTTGGGAGCTGGGGAGCTCTAGCCGGGACAGGAGGGTCTAACGTGTCACTGCACATGCTTCCTCCTGTTCAATTTCATTTTAGTCATGAGTTGATATCAACTCCCCATTTTCATGACAAAAAGTAATTACCAATGGAAAACAAAGTCTCCAGTGAAGTAGTCAGACTTTAAAAGCAAATATGAAACATTCATAAAATATGACGAAGCTTTGTGAATTAAAGAAAAAACCCTTAAAAGGAGACATGTAGTCTTTGTTATAAGTATACTTCCTTTCACTGCCATAGAGTCTGAGATCACACATCATCATTTCAGAGCCTACTGGTCTTTTTGAGTTAGAATACCCAGGGCAGGATCGTATAATGCCTAAAGGTGCAGCCCCTGTAGAAAGGCTGGGCCCCAGCTTTGGCCTTGGGCTATTTCCTTAAGGTCTCTGTGCCTTAGTTGCCTCTCAAAAAATAGTCATGATAATAACGCTTTCCTCATTGGGTTGTCTTGAAAATTAAATAAACTGATATGTGGAAAACACTTATATTAGTGCCTGGAACATAGTAAATACTATATAAATGTCAGCTTTTGGGGCAGACCTAAACTGATCCTTTTGTGTTTACCAAAGTTCATATTAGGGTTCACTTTGTGTTGTAAATTCTAGGGTCTTGACTGATACATAATGACATGCATTTACCGTTATAATGCAGAATAGTTTCACTGCCTTAGAAATCTCCTCTTCTCCATCTATTCTTTCCTCCCCACTCCTCCCCCTGAACCCCTAGTAACCAGCAATCAGTTTAATGTTTCTATAGTTTTACCTTTTCCAGAATGTCTTGCAGAATATATACAGAATATAATATAGAATACAGAATATAGCCATTTCAGACTGGCTTCTTACACTTGGTAGTATGTATTTAAGGTTCCTCTATGTCTTTTCATGGTTTAACAATTCATTTCCTTTTATCAGTTAATAATGTTCCATTATATAGCACACCACAGTTTATTTATTCATTCACCTACTAAAGGATATCTTGGTTGCTTCCAATTTTTGGCAATTATGAATAAAGCTGCTCTAAACATTCACGTATAGATATTTTTTTTTTTTGCAGAAATTTTCAACTCATTTGGGTAAATGCCAAGGAGGACAATTGCTTGGTTGAATGTCAAGAATATGTTTAACTTCATAAGAAACTACCAAACTCTCTTCCAAAGTGGCTGTGCACTTTGCATTCCTACCAGCAATGAATAAGAGTTCCTGTTGCTCCATAACCCCAGCAGCATTTTGTGTTGTCAGTATTTTGGATTGTAGCTGTTCTGTTAGGAATATAACGGCATCTCATTGTTGTTTTAATTTGCAATTCCCTGGTGATATATACAACACTGAGCATCCTTCCTTATGCTTATTTGCCATCTGTGTATATTCTTTGGTAAGATGTCTGTTCAAATCTTTGCCCATTGTTTAATTGGGTTTTCTTATTGTTGAGTTTTAAGAATTCTTCGTATGTTTTCTATACTAGTTTTTATTTAATCAGATACGTGTTTGCAACTATTACTTCCCAGTCTGTCTGTGGCTTGTCTTTACTTTCTCTTCCCAGGGTCTTTCTAAACATTTGCTTTTATTACTATCATTCTCCACTGGGCATACAGATTTAGATTTCCAGTGTTAATGTGCCTTTCTCTCTAATAAATGATGAGGACTGGCCAGCTGTTGTCTTTACCTGAGAAGAATACTAGTGAGATGTGACCATGTATCATTTCCCTCTATGTTCCATGCCATAACGTCTCACTACCTTCCGTCAGATCTTCCCACTTTAACCAGTCTCTCTTCCACTCACCTGCCAGGTGAGCACCTTGGACTCCCCAGCCAAACCTTCTCAGCTCCATAGATGGAGACAAACCCTAGACTTCTCTGGGTAAGGTCTTCCTCTGGAGGAGGCCCTGGCTGGAGGCAGGAGTCTCACGGGGTGCCTGCAAAGAGGCAGCGAGGGGGAATTTCTCTGCAGATGGCCTGCAGAGGCATTTTTATCCTGAATTCAGTCAAAACCAAAGAGTGTGTGCCTGTGGTTTCTGAATAATGCCTGTGTTCAGTACTGCTCCCTTTGTCCCCTTTATGAGGGCCCCTCCATATCCTCAAGAAGGCTGTATCCAGCCAAGGGGAGGTGTGGCCACCACCACATGCCCCCTGAGAGCACCCTGCATTGACTTCTCCAGCCAGTCCTGCCAGGAAGTGGCAGACACTCATCCAGGTGAGGCCCATGTGTCTCCTCTGCCTGGAGCTTGTGACATAGGCATCCCGGGCCCTGGCTTCCTGTGGGAGCAGTGCTCACTTGTCCTGACTGCCCAGTGTGCCTGGGGGCTCCCGGTGTCCACCCAGCCCTGACTCACTGTCCCTGTCCCACTTTTTTCTTCTGCATCTGAAAATATATCTTCATCATGGCAGGATACATACTTTCCACTTCATACACTCCGAGTATCATTATTTAATAACACAGGAATATGTCCTGACCCCAGCTCTCTTTAGTAAGAGATTTATAGTCAATTCCACTGAGTCCCATGATGCATGCATTTGAACAAACAGCGCCTCTCTCATATCCACAGTCTTCTAGTTCCCCCAGACCCGACCTCCATCCCAGAGATTTAATCACATCCTGGGGTCTTGATAGAGATGCTCTCCCATTATTCCAAGTTCAGGGAACTAAAGAAGGTGAATTGCATCATCCAGGAAGATAATCATGTTGGCTGAGCTCAAAGATCCCAGCAGAAGCCAGATCATGCTTGTGAGTCCTGCTAAGAATTTGATGTCTTATCCTAAAGCGATGGAAAACAATTGGTGTGTTTTTAGACCATGTCTGGATAGCGACATGAGATGTCACTGGTAGTTATGTGATAAGTTCATGTTTTTAAAAGAAGGCTCTGGGCACTTTTGCAGAAATAAAGCAGCTTGAGTGAAAATAAAAGAGGATGTATATGAGCTCTGTGACCCTTTCCATGCCAAGTATATACCCTACAGAAATGCCTAAGTGTCTTCATCAAAAAATATGTACAGGATGGTTCATGGCAGCATTATCAGTCATAGCCAGAAGCTGGAAACACCCAGATGTCCAGAAATAGTAAAATGAACAAATAAATTGTGATATATTCACACAATGGAATGCTATCCAGCAACGAGAAGGAACAAAATACAACCACACACAACAATGCGAACCAATCTCACAAACATTCCATTAAGTAAAGGGAACTAGGAAAACACATACATCTGGTGTGATTCCATTGACTCCAAAAGTCAACAGCAGGGAAAACGAGGTGGTGACATTCGAAAGCAGGTTAGAGTTTACTCAGAGGATAAGAGCCAGAGTAGTGGCTGGAGGGGTATGGGAGGGGCGTCTGGCGGGATGACAGTGTTCTGGTTGTTGAAGTGGGTCTGGTTGAAGTAAGTTTGTTTGCTTCATGAAATGTCATTGACCTGCACGTTCATGATTTGTACACTTAGCTGTATGCGATAAAAAGTTAAATAAAAATAAATTAAAAGTTTTGTTATAGTAATAAAAGGAGGGAGGGAGAAGAGAAGAAATGAGGAAAAAAGGAAAGGAGGGAGAGAGGGAGGAAAGGGAAGGAAAGGAAGGAAGGAAGGAAGGAAAGAAAGAAAGAAAGAAAGAAAGAAAGGAGTTTGCAACTGTTTCTCAAACTTGACACCATGGACATTTGAGGCTGGATAATTCTTTGTGGTGGGGGCTGTCCTGTGCATTATATAGAATGTTTAGCAGCATCACTGTCCTTACTAACTAGATGCTAATAACATCCCCCTCCCCCTTGTAACAATGGAAATGTCCCCAGACATTGCCTTATGTCCCCTGGGAGCAGGGAACAAATAATTCCCATCCAAGGATCCCTGGCCAAGAGTGTATGCAATGCTGGGTGAAGCCCCAGGTATCAGGCAGGTGTACCTCCTATGCATGGACAACTGGTATTGAATTGGCTGTTGCTGAGGGATGTCTGCACCTGAGGCCAGAAAAGGACAGTTCCTTGGCCCTCACAGTAGGGAAAATGAATGGTCTCCAGGCACTTCCTGGAGCTTGCGTGGGTGGTGGTCTCCTCCTGATGAAGCCCTTACTGTCCACTCCACCCCCTACACAGCTGGCAGAGTCCCAATTTCATCTACATGCTGTGAACTCTTGCTGCGAGTGGCCCCTTGGTCTTCTGTCAAGATCAATGTCTGTGGAATGTCAGAGCCAAGAATGCCCCAAGCCATGTATTGCTCTCCTTCTACAGAGACCACCCAGCCTGGCCTTTCCCCACCCAGAAGGAGATGACTCTTGTCTCTGCCCCCAATACTTACTTTGCTTTCTTCCTGTCTCCTTTCTGGTCTTGACTCAAATGACACTTTTTCAGTGGGGTTTTCACTGGCCGACGGGTCTACAGCTACAAACTCTCCACCCTAGAACACTTTAGCACCCCTCACTGCTTTATTTTTCTCCTTAGCACCTGTTGCTAATACAACTTTTTAAATGTATCTTTTTACTGATTGTCATTTGTTCCCCAGTGTGTAAGCCCCATGAAGGCAGACATGTTTGTTTCTATTCTGTTTCCTCCTGTATCTCCAGAGCCCAGATGTAATCCTGGTTCATAGCTGGTTCTCAGAAGGTTTTTATTAAAAGAGTGGGTGAATCTCTAACTATTTGAAATGGGAGTGTTGCTGAACACCAGGGGTTCAGCCTAAGTCCGGTTGCTCCCTGGACAGAAAGCCAATCACTGAGACAATGAGTATTGTCAGGGAAGAAAGCTTTATTGCTGGTGACATCAGCTGTGAGACAGAAGGCAAATCTCAAATCCGTCTCTCCAACTGACTGAAGTTAGCGGTTTATATGGGAATTGGTCAGCAAGCAGCAGGTGGCCGGATGAGGGTTCTGTTGTCTCGATGTCCAGATGCCGTGATCTTGAAAGTTCAGTTCCATGATACTCTCTGGGAGAAAAGTTGGGCTGGTTTCAGAAAGAAGACCTTTAGAGTAGAAGTAAAAGCATTTGGCTCAGAGGAAAAAAGAAAACCATTTCAATTAATACATCATTACATCATCTTCCCTCAATAGCAATAGCACAAAGATTGCAAAACCTTGGGACTATGGGATATTTCACACAGTAGAATCAAGGTGGCTTCTCCCTTCACACTCACAGCAAAAAGAGGTTCAGGGCTTTCTTGGGTCACAAGGAAGAGAGCTTTTTCTTTTATTCTCTAAGCTAGCGCTGTTCACCAGGACCTTCTGTGATGACAGGGATGTTCTCAACCTGTGCAGACCAATGTGTCAGCCCCCAGCCACTGTGGCTTCTGAGAACTCCTAGTCTCCTAGTGTAGCTGGTGCAACAGAGGAAGTAAATCTTTAATCTTACTTAATTTCTTTTTATTTTTGAGGTGGAGTTTTGCTCTTGTTGCCCAGGCTGGAGTGCAATGGCATGATCTCGGCTCACAACTTCTGCCTCCACGGTTCAAGCGATTCTCCTGCCTCAGCCTCCTGAGTAGGTGGAATTACAGGCATGTGCCACCACACCCGGCTAATTTTTTTATATTTTTAGTAGAGACGGGGTTTCTCCATGTTGGTCAGGCTGGTCTCGAACTCCTGACCTCAGGTGATCCATCCACCTTGGCCTCCCAAAGTGCTGGGATTACAGGCGTAAGCCACCATGCATGGCCACTTAATTTTAATTTATTTAAAATTATAGAGCCACATGTGACTAGCAGCTACTACCTTGGACAGCACAGGTGTAAACCCTGGTTCCTACGTGGGCTCAAAGCCTGAGGATTCTGCCTGTCCTTCCCAACTTTTTATACATTCACCCCACAATGCATCCAGACAGGCCTCATTAATATACCCAGTCTTTGTCACTGTTAGAATCCTCGTTTGCAAGCAATAGAAAGCAACTCTGGCTGATTTATGCAGAAATTGAACTTATTCAATTTATTAAAAGGGTATTGACTACCATGAATCTCCAGGAGAGGTAGAAAACCAGATAAAGAGGCTGTGGAGCCAGGAATGATGTCAGAGATACAGCAGACTTTTTTCTAGCCCTGACACTGCCACCCTCCTCCACCAGCAGCAAAACACGGGCATCATGAAGAGTGCCAGGGACCCCGACTGCTGGTCAAGCCCTCCATGCCACCTGGGACAGTACCCTTACTGGATAAACACATTAAATATGTAATGCTGGCCTGCAAATACGTCATGAGGTGTTTGAAATGCACATTTTGGACAGCATTCCTGTTAGCCTAGTAAAGATTACTGTCTAGCATTGCTAGATATTAAGCAGAGAACACTCCAGCTCAAAGCAGCCGGCAAAGCTAGACTTTTGTTGACAGACTGAGGGGGAGGGAGGTTTTCATGATCAGTAATCACCCACCTTGGAAGATGAAATCAAAACTGAGCCATTCGTGAACGATGGGTGGATTTCATCTTGGTAAGAAGCACTCAGTTCTAGCAGTGCAAGGATTATAGAACAACCCTTTCTCTGGGCGCCGGATGCCTCCCCATCAGGCACTCACGGTGATCGGTGCAAATGAGAAGCTGTCCGTCAGAATGCACGTTCTCTGGCCTGGCTGAGGAGTCTCACTTAGTAGCTGTTCCATTTTCTGGAGCTGCTGTCACAAATTGCCACAAACTTCAGTCACTTTCCACAGCAGTCAGTTGTTCTCTCACGGTTCCAGAGGCCAGAAATCCAAATCAAGGTATGGGCAGGGCCGCGCTCCTTCCAGAGGCTCTGGGAAAGGATCCTCCCTGCCTCCCCTGTCTCCTGGTGACCACAGGCATCCCCTGGCTTGCAGCCCCATCCCTCTTCCTTCCCTGCTCCTTGCAGGTTTTGTCGCTTCCCTATGTATCCTTATGGAGGTCTTAAGTCGAATACGACTGCGTAGTCTTACTTTCCTCTGCACTATGGCATTCTATGCACAGATTCCTGAAGGACTCCCTCCGAGCACAGAAACCCTTTCGCTACTGAGTCAAAGGGACAGCCAGGGGTCCTGAAGGTGGCAGGGGGCTGCATCTGGAGGTTGAGGGCAGCGACAACCTAGAAAGCAATAGAGAGGAATCCCCATCAGCTGGGTTGGTTTTCACAGTGGGAGCTGGGCACACAGGCCCTCCTGTATTGCCTCTGACTTTTCCACTTTGAAATCTGCCCTGGAAATCTCTCCATATGGGTAGGAAGAGCACCGGCAGGCTTCTTTTCATAGCTGTGTTGTAATCCAGAGCTCATTTGAGGTGCTTGTTCAGCCAGCGCCCAGTGACTCTGATGGAGGGTCATGGGCCCGTGGTGTGCGGTGTGGCCCTCAGGCTGATCTGTGCCAACAAGGAGATGCCAGGCAGAGCCAGGGGCCTGAGCCACAGAGTACATCCTTGGTCCTTCCCCTGGCAGCTCCTCTCCCCGTCTTCTTTCCTTACTTAGGCACCTCATGGGGAGGGGGTTATTATTCATGGATTGTGGATGCTTCTGGGGCTGTGTGTTATGATGGTTTCACTTGCTGGTACACAGTTTGCTTTACAATTATTCATACAACCCATTTATATATCTGATGTTCATCTGTATATATGTAATATTTTACAAACAAAAAACTCAGAAAATTAACTCAAGGTTAATAGGAATCAAAAAGCTTCATGGTCCAAAGGAATGAATCTCTAATGGGGAACTTTCTCAATGGTTGGGAGGGAGGGTAGACAGGTAGTGGAGCTGGCTGTTTTCCTCCCTTGCCCCTGACTGTCACATCACAGCACGTGGGGAATCCTCAGAATCCATGAGCATCTTCAGGAAGCAGACAGAGTTAAGTGCACCAGAGATTAATTGAGGACTGCAGTTGTGGAGGATAAAGAAAATATGGAGCAGGAGTAGGAAGGCTGAGCTTCAGGATGCAGTGCAGGTCTGGTCCCTGGGAAAGGAGGATGGGAAGGAGGGAAAACTGGGCAGGAAGTGCCTGACTGCGGGAAGCCCTGGGAATTCTCAGGCAGCCAAGCAGGAAGTGCTGCCACAGAGGTTGTCCATAGAGGAGCCTCGCATGGAGTCCCAGCAGCCACCCTGCACCTTGGCCGTGCTTGGACACTGACCAGGTGCCTTCTGAAGGCCCCTGAGGACAGAGGCTGTGGTGAATGATTCTCCTTCTGGCGACTCCCTCTTGAAGGGACATTTAAACAGCATTCTTCCATGGCTGCCACCCAGACCTCATCAGACTATACCCGCTGGTAGAGAGAGGGTGTATTAGTCCATTTTCACGCTGCTGATAAAGACATACCCAAACCTGGGAACAAAAAGAGGTTTAGTTGGACTTACAGTTCTACATGGCTGGGGAGGCCTCGGAATCATGGCGGGAGGTGAAAGGCACTTCTTACATGGTGGTGGCAAGAGAAAAATGAGGAGGAATCAAAAGCAGAAACCCCCGATAAACCCATCAGATCTTGTGAGATTTATTCACTATCACGAGACTAGGACGAGACAGACCAGCCCCCATGATTCAGTTACCCCCCAGTGGGTTCCTCCCACAACATGCAGGAATCCTGGGAAATACAATTCAAGTTGAGATTTGGTGTGGACACAGCCAAACCATATCAGAGGGTGACTGCATGAATTGGATGTTTGCTACATGCAGAAAAAGTCTAAGGAGTTTGTATATATTAACTCATTTACTCTTCCAACCACCTAGTGAAGTTGGTCCCATGATCACCATCCCCATTTCGCAGAGGAGGGAACCAAGGCACAGAAAGGTTAAGTGACTTGTCCAAGGTCACACAGCCAGAGAGTGAAGGAGCTGGAACAATGTTAACCCAGAACATCCAGATCCAGAGCCTAGCAATGCCTCAGCTTCATCTAGAAGGAAAAACTCACATGGCCATTCAGGCCTGAAGTCTCTTCCTCCCTCAGAAGCTCTGAACACATCCTATTGGTGTCTGCTAACACTACTGTGTTTTTGCTATCCTTATTTAAAAGGAGTTAATTGTGTTTATGCTCGGTGATAGTCGTCTTCCATCTCTGGTAATAGTACAAAGTTGCGTTTTTTACATAAAACAAGAAATTGATTATTGAAGTCTAGTTAATAGCATGCAGTCTAGAGCATCGAGGGGTAAACAGATGTTTGCAACTTCCTTTGAAATGAATCACAAAAGAAGATGAATAGAGAGCTGGGAAGTGGACAGATATGCGATAGAGCAAACACAGCAGAATGTCACTTACGGAAGCGAGGCCGTGGGTATGAGTGGGCACTGTACAATTTATCTTTCTCTATGGTTAACATTTTTCATAATAAAGTCTCGAAAAAAGTAATCAAAATATTGAAAACTCAAGACGATGTGTGGGTATGGCAGTCATTCTGCATGGAGATTGAGCACTGCTGAAGTTCGGGAAACACTGCATACATCTGAGTGTATCTGTGTAAGAGCCAGGGAGTGCTTCCCCAGGATTGGCAGAGGAGACAGAAGAGTCTGAATGAACCAAGCGGCTCATTATGTTCCCTAGCACCTGAGCCAGCCACAGCCTCTGGGGATGATTCACCTGAGCCGAGTCATCTCCGTTCTGCTGAACATCACAGCCACAACCTAAACAGGACCAGGGACATCGTCTGCAAGTACGTCATCTACTATCCAGGACTTTGAGATATGAGTCATCTCCCCAAACCCAGGAATGCAAGCAAGAAACCAGCTCAGAAAATCAAGCAAGCAGCTTGTCTCGGCCCCACCTGCCGAAATCAGGAGGAAAATAAAACTTGCAGGCAGTTTTCTAGGTACCACACGGTGGACATGGAGCAGCCAGTAATGCTCAGCATGCGGGTGGTGTTCGTTTAGGAGAGACAGCACGTGAGCGCCAAATGCTGGGAGGCGGGAATATTCTGCAGCAACAAGGAATTAGTCTAGTCTTAAGAAATAACTGCCTTACTAGTTGGTAAGCACAAAAACGCTGCCAAATGCTGGTAGATGAACTCTGCCTAATAGCCACTGAGCGCATGCTATGGATATACTACTCAGACTCCATTTCCCGAATTCCAGCCATAAGGATTTCTGCCATATCTGAGGACCACCTGTATTGTTATCAATACTTGTATTGATGTATTATTATCTCATCATTAGTAGTAATGCCATGAAACCATAAGAAGCTGACATTCATTATGTGCATTAGTTATGAACAGATGTTCATTTTATGCGTTAGCTATGAACTATGTTCATAGCTAATGCATAACATAATGAATGCCAGCTTCTTATGAATAAAGACTGTTACAACCATATTAAGTCATTGAACATCACAGTAACCCTAATGCGCAAGTACTGTTGTTATCCCAATTTTACAAACGAGGAGACTAAGGCAAGAAGAGATTAAGCAACTTGCTCAACTGTAGCCACAGGGCTACAGTTGGGCTTTGAACCCACGCATCCAGCTCCAGAGCCTGTCTCAGATTCTCTGCACTAAACTTCCTTATGCTCATCCACCTTCAAAGTCATGGTGTGCACCACCAGCCACACTTGTCTGTGAGCTGAGAAACACTCCAGTGAGGTCACTGGAAGTCAGACAAGCTCTTGCTCTCGTAATCCAACAACCTGCTGCCCTCTTTGAGATGTTGGTGGGACTTCTTTCCTTAGAAGTCAGAAAAAGTCACAGGAAGGCTTCCTACTCAGGAACTCGCAGAGAGTGCCTTGGCAGAAGCAGATGAACTGAAGCAGTTTGATAGATGGTCTCTAGTGAAAGAGTTGGTGGTCCTATTGGTCAATAAATATTGAGTGGGAGTAAGTCTTAAGCAGAAGTCCCAGAATGCCTTGTGCTTCACAGCCTGCCAGGGTGACCATAAAACCAGAGGGGAAGCCCAGCACGTATAATGCAGGACAATTTCTTTCCAGAAAAGTGTTAGAATGAAGGGCCCATGAAGCATTTGGCAAAAGAGCCAGTGGTATGATAACTCAACATTATTCACTGTTATCAAGTCAAGAACTATCTTCTAGAACCACTGTGCATGGTTGAGCAGGTTGTGCATGGCAGGAGTTGGGCGGAAGGCTGCCAATCACACAGATGTCCAAGTCTGGAAGAAGTAGCCCTCACTCTTTCTTTCTGAAGGACACCTTGGAGCAATGACCTGGGTCAAGCTTGGGCACCTTCTACCAACAGGATCCACTGGTACAGGGGCCAACAATGGCCATTTCCTATTACCTAGGAGATTACAAGCATGGAAGAGGCTGTAGATGACCTCCTGAATATAGATGGACCATCCTGTTGTTGCGTTATGCTGATTGCAGTCACACAGGCAGAAGGTCAGGGTGAGGGTTGATGAAGACAGGAAAGCCATGCAGAGGAAGGCTGACTCATTCCCATGCACGTGGAAGAGAAATATGTTTTGTCTGTGACATTTCCAGAAGCATCTTCTTCCCTCTAAGGCACACAGGCTCTCCCACCCTGCCGCACCTCCAGGACTTGGTGAATGAAAATGCACTCTTCTCTGCTCATCTGTCCACACTGAAAGCTGTGGATTCTCTTCCTCTTCTTTCCTCTGTGGCCTCCCTTTGGTCACTGTGAGGCAATAGCAGTGACCACGATGTGATGACTCACTGCCCTCTGTGGACTAAGATGGGGGAAGGTCTGTGTGTGATGTAGGGACCCTCAGGGATAGAATATTCTATTTCGAGCCACAGATCTCAATAGGGACATAACTGTCCCCACAGCCATGGAAGTGTTTGGCACATTTTCGGGACTGATTATTTTTCACAAGGATTAGGGCATACTCTTGCATTTCATGGTCAGAAGTCAGGGGTACTAAATGCCCTGCAATGTCCAGGACAGGCTCATGTGACAAAGAGTTGTCCTGTGTTCTGGTCGGGTGCAGTGGCTCACACCTGTAATCCTAGCACTTTGGGAGGCTGAGGCAGGAGGATCACTTGATTCCAGAAGTTCCAGACCAGCCTGGGCAACATGGTGAAACCCCATCTCTACAAAAAAAAAAAAAAAAATTTGCCAGGTGTGGTGATGCACACCCATAGTCCCAGCTACCCATGAGGTGGGAGGATTGCTTGAGCCCAGGAGGTTAAGGCTTCGGTGAACTGTGATTGTGCCACTGCATTTCAGCCTGGGTGACAGAGTGAGACTCTATCTCAAAAAAAAAAAACTGCCCTGTGTTATTCACAACTTATAAATGTCCCATCAAACTAGAAGGGAAGCTGTAGTTATCTGCACTGTAGTTTAACATCAGAACCATGAATTTTTCACAACTGTAAACTCAGGGTTAATCAGGGAATATTTTGTCTTCATTATAACTTTATAGAGAGTTGTTCCCCACACTGGAAAATGTCCTCAGCAGCTACTAAGTGTCAACCTGCATTCAATCTGCAGCATTTACAATGACTATGAAGAGGCGTTTTCTCATGTGGTCATGCTCAAATGGCATGTTGAAATATGTCTCATTAAATTACAAATGCATTTTTACTTGATTTGATATCCAGTTAGAGCATTATATTAATCTTAGTAAAATTACCTTGTATGTGCATGACATTATCTGTGAATTCCATTTCAGCGTTGTAAAAAGGGAGCTTTAAAACATTCATTAAGCAATGGAGATCTCATATCTGATAGGGCTGCGAACCACTGCTTTCAGAAACTTTCTGTTTATTTTTCTCTTGTTACGGTTTCAGAAATTTGGTGCCGTTTCATTGCTCCTATTAGAACTCTTCCACATGAATTCTCACTTTTATGCATTCATTCATCACCTCTCTCTTGTGTGCGTACTGTATGCCAGGCACTGTTCTAGATGATGCAGTAGACATCAAAACAGATAAGGTCTTGCCTGCCATCTCAGTCAGTCAGGATCAGTTAGGGGATGCTGAGGTAACAAACAGCACCAGAATCTCAGCATCCTGCCACAACATGCCTCTATTGTTCAGGCAAAGACAGCAGTCGTGACTGTCCAGGGCAGGCATTCCCCGTGCAGTGATGGCTCAGCATCCCAGATGGCCTTCATGTTGAGGCACCTACATCGTGGGCCTCCTGGGTAGGAGAAGGAGACAAGAAGAGTGTGCACTGACTCTTAAATGTTTCCAATCAGAGGTGACATCCATCACTTCTACTCCCACATCACTGGCCAGAGCACACCACATGCCCATACCGTAAGGAGGCAGAGCATGCCCTCCTCCAATATGTCCAAGAAGGCAAGAGAAGTGGGAGGAGATCTGTGTCTGGTCATTCTCAACCTTCTCCCAAGCCCACAGACATCTTTCAAGTGTGGTGACTGCACCTGATAATGGCAGTTTCCATTGCATTCATCAGAGTATAACCAAGAGACAGAATCTTCATCAGTCATTTGTACAGAGAGATTTTAGCATAAAGATGATTAACTAGGCCAGGCGTGGTGGCTCACGCCTGTAATCCCAGCATTTTGGGAGGCCAACGTGGGCAGATCACGAGGTCAGGAGGGGAAACAGAGGCCTGGGTGACACCCTGGAACCTAATGCATAAAACAGCCACCATCCCTGGTGCTGAAGGAACAAAGAGAAGGTTGGAATTATCCCAACCTGGAAGCTTATAGATGCCCTGTGGGTCTGGGACCCCCCTCCGAGGAGAGCTTGCTGCTCAGCTGTTGCTGCTCCTCCACATCTGGGTGTGGAAGCCAGGCCTCCGAGGTGGTGACATGGCCTTGCTGATGGTATTGTCCATGAGAGGGTGAAATGAGACTGATTCTGCAAGTGCTGGAGAAACTGTGAACTGGATCCAGTTGCTGCTGAGGAAAGGACCTGATGCTATGGGGTGAAGCATTACTGCCCTAATGCTCATGGAAACAGCAAGAAGACAAGGAGCCCAGGAAGAAGAGATGAAGGAGCAAATGCCTCCTCTTCCTCCAGCCTGGAGGCCTCCTAATTTCCCTTACTGGAAGAGCCTACAAGAAAACAGCTGGTAAATCAGACATAAGCTGATTTTGGAGGGTCACAAAACAGAGCATGGAAAGGTGGATTTGGAGCCCAGAGATAATAACTGCCTTCCACGATGTTTACTTTTATAAATGTGCTGATATGTATGCTTCCTGTGTCTCATTTCTACAAAACAAAATGCCGTAATTGTTGTTGGCCTATGCTGCCACACTCTGCTTATGGTTACCCTAAGTGTGCTGGGAAATGCAGCCTCTATCTTCCCAAGACCATAGCCTTGATTCTGCAAAAGTTTCAAGGACTGTAAATAGGAAAGTGACATTTGGGCCAAATATGAAGCATGTATTGACTTCACCTTCACTTTTGCAGCTGGTTCAGTGTCGAGAATATTTTATGATCCCAAAGAAAAGAAAAAGATCTTCAGTAGTTTTCGAAAGTGGATTGTGGGTTTTGTTTCCAAGGAGTATTAGGCTTAGAGAAAGTTTTAGCAAAAGGAGAAACAAAATTCAACACCTGGTAGCAGAAGAAACATCAGTCCATTTAGAGATTTGTTGAGGTTTCCAGTTTTTCCTCTTTATCTATATTTTTGTCCATACATGTGTGTATGTGTGTGCGTGTGTGTGTGTGCGTGTGTGTGTGCATATGCAAGTGTGAGTGTGTGTGTGTGTGCATTGTGTGAGTACATGTGTATGCATGTGCCTGCATGTGTGTGTGCACGTGTGTGCATATGCCAATGTGTGAGTGTGTGTGCATGTGTGCATTGTGTGAGTACATGTGTGTGCATATGCCAGTGTGTGTGCGCGTGCATGTGTGCATTGTGTATGCATGAGCCTGCATGTGCTTGTGTGCATGTGTACATATGCAAATGCATGTGTGTTCATGCGTGTGTGCACATGTGTGTGCATGTGTATGTGTGTGATTAAAGGTAAGGGTGTTTTTCCAGCAGGCTCAGAAAGAGAAGAGCAAGTCTCTGCATATGCAAGACTCATTTGCCAGTTCACTGGCCTGATTCATGAATGCAGCCTCTGTTTACTTTCCCTTGTGCTCCTTGGGGATGAGAAAGGTATCAAGAGCACAGAGGGAAATGGACTAAAAAATATCCAGGCAAGGGTCATCTCTGCCACGTTCTCCATCTCACTCCCCAGGTGTCTAGGTTGTCATGGACCTGGCTTGTTTCCATTTTCATTCCATTCCATGGAGAGAGAGACACAGAGATAGAGAGAAAGAGAGAGAGAGAGAGAAAAAACAGCAGCTTTGAATCACAAATTTTATCATCTACACAGAGAAGCGGGGGATTATGAATCGTGGAATCCAAAAGACCGGTGGTTTCTCTATATTTTCAAAAGTATTGTTTGCATCTAATTGTTTTTATTTATAGTCAGAAATACGTCAAAGGACCTGGGTTGCTGTCAGCGTTTTTCCTCCTATTTTCCACTATCAGTACAAATGCCATTGTCCCTGGAATCTCACTGTCCTGATAAATTAACTGTCACAGCCTAGGTAGAAAAAATAAAAACAGCATGAGGTAATGAAACAAGCAACTACCTTGGAGTGAGAAAGCCTCCGCCAGAAAGCCCGCCTTCAAACCCCAGATCTGCAGCTTAGTAACTAGGCAACCTCGGGAAACGCAGAGTGTAGCTCTATGAGGAGTTTCAGTTTCCTCTTGTAGACAGTTCTCTAACCCGGAATGCTGGATGTGGAGCCAGCTGGGGTTGTTGATTCTCTCCTTGCCTGGTGCTCACATTTCTAGGGCTGCAAATTCAAGTGCTGGTAGCAAGACAAGAGGGAATTGTGGGGACACCAGTAACTGGAGACCGCTGAGCTGGTCACACCAGCTACCAAGAGCCATGGTGGCACATTTCTTCCCAACTCTGCATTCGGTGACTTTGGGTTGGCAGCATCAAATCACGAGTGTTTATACTACAGGAACTGGCAACAGGAATTGACAAATCAACAAATGCTCGAAGCAAAGAAGCTGCACAGGGCTGTTTGTTGGAGGCTCGGCCGGGATGAACCAATGGGCCATGGGCGCTGCAGAACTTAGATCTCTGCCACCGACTGGCACCACAGAGCTTAGATCCCTGCCATTGACTGACACTGCAAAGCCTAGATCCCTGCCATCAACTGGTGCCACAAAGCTTAGATCCCTGCCACCGACTAGCACTGCAAAGCTTAGATCCCTGCCACCAACTGTGCTGCAGAGCTTTGATCCCTCCCACCGACTGCATTGCAGAGCTTAGATCCCTGCCATCAACTGGTGCCACAGAGCTTAGATCCCTGCCTCAACTGGCACTGCAGAACTTCAATCCCTGCCACCGCCTGGTGTGGCAGAGCTTTGATCCCTGCCACCAACTGTGCTGCAAAGCTTAGATCCCTGCCACCAACTGTGCTGCAGAGCTTAGATCCCTCCCACCGACTGCATTGCAGAGCTTGTGGGATCCCTGCCATCAACCAGTGCCAGAGCTTAGAACCTCGCCCTCAACTGGTACTGCAGAACTTCAATCCCCTGCCACCAGCCTGGTGTGGCAGAGTCCTCTCACCAACTGTGCTGCAAAGCTTAGATCCCTGACACCGACTGGCACTGTGAAGCTTAGATTCCTGCCACCGACTGGCACTGCAAAGCTTCGATCCCTGCCACCGACTGCGCTTCTAAGCTTAAATCTCTGCCACCAACTGGCACTGCAAAACTTAGATCCCTGCCACCCACTGGTGCAGCAGAGCTTCGATCCCTGCCACCAGCCCCCAGACAGCTGTCATTTCCTCAGTGCCTCCCCCTAGGACTTGACTCTGAACATCTGAATTCCATTTCATTTAGGCTTAATTTTAAATTGACCTTTATTCTTTGCATAAAAGGAAGTTACTGGCCAAGGGAGTCTTAGATGATAGTTTTCTTAACTAATGAGACTTTTTACATCAGGAGACCTTACAGAACCAGCAAGATGGCTTATCCAAGTCACTTAGCCTCAGCTGCCTCAACTATAAGACATAGGCAATACCTTCATTCACTCAAGAAAAAAAATTATTGAGGCCTTATTCTATGTCAAGCATTGCTGGAAGATAGAATTGGGTGGGATGATTTTCTAAAGTAACTTTGTCCTCAGAAAGACAGGAAGATAAGTTCTGCACATTCACTGCCATCCTCAGCTGACTGCACTGCATCAGTCAGACATAAAAACCCACGGCAGGGATTCTCTGAACTGACCTCAGATCACCATGAGGCACAGCCTGTCAGCCAACCCGTCAGCCTCTCGGACTCTCTCCAAGTCTTTCGCAACTTGCTGGGGTCACGTTGACCTTCAGTGACCTAATTAAAATGGGTTTGGCCATGCACAGTGGCTCACACCTGTAATCCCAGCACTTGGGGAGGCCAAGGTAGGTGGATCACCTGAGGTCAGGAGTTAACAGCCTGGCTAACATGGTGAAACCCCGTCTCTACTAAACTTACAAAAAATTAGCCAGGGGTAGTGGTAGGTGCCTGTAATTCCAGATACTCAGGAGGCTGAGGCAGGAGAATTGCTTGAACCCGAGAGGTGGAGTTTGCAGTGAGCCAAGATTGTGCCACAGCACTCCAGCCTGGGTGACAGAGCGAGACTCTGTCTCAAAATAATAATAATAGTAATAAAATTAAATAGAAAACAAATAAAGTGGGTTTCACTCCCACTTTTAATGGAATGCAACATCTGTCCTTTCCAGTATATTGCAGATTTCTGCCAAGGTGGGACTGAACATAGAAGAAGGTTTCCTGCCCTGCATCTGCTGAGAATTCCTGTGTTCCTTCATTTTTCCCGCAGACCACATAGAGCCACCGGGAGCTGGAACTGTGCTGATGTTCAACACGGTCGCCCGTGTGAGCGGTAGTTGTTCTTGGCGGACTGAAGGGTCCACCTGTGGCTCCTCAATCTGGCCTGGGCTTCCCATGACTCACAGGCTGGCTTCTGTGAGGGGGCATCTGAAGGACTAGCATTCCGGGAGCATAGGTAGAAGTTTTTTCATGACCTGGCACAAGAAAGCTCAGACTTCTGTCAAATTCTGTTGGCCGAGTGCAGGGGTCCAAAGGAAAACTTCTGCTTTGCGCTCTGAAGTTTTGCTGAAAAAATCAACTCAAAAAAGGCAGGTTAATAGGAGAAAATGGCATAAAAATTAATTAGCGTGCATGGAGAGAAACTCGCAGAGTGGTTACCCCCGACCTGACACAATAAGGCGCACAGACAGTTATACACCCTTCTTCTTAGGGGAAAGGAAGATGGGAGAATGTGGATGATTTTAGAGGGGTAGTAAATGGTTTTTAGAGAAATTCAATGGGCTTGAGGAATGTACAGTGACCTGGGGCAAAGTCTGTCGGACCTGCACAGCAGGAAATGCTTTTTTTTTTTTTTTAATTATTATATTTTAAGTTCTAGGGTACATGTGCATAACGTGCAGGTTTGTTACATATGTATACTTGTGCCATGTTGGTGTGCTGCACCCATCAACTCGTCAGCACCCATCAACTCGTCATTTACATCAGGTATAACTCCCAATGCAATGCCTCCCCCCTCCCCCCTCCCCGTGATAGGCCCCGGTGTGTGATGTTCCCCTTCCCGAGTCCAAGTGATCTCATTGTTCAGTTCCTACCTATGAGTGAGAACATGCAGTGTTTGGTTTTCTGTTCTTGTGATAGTTTGCTGAGAATGATGGTTTCCAGCTGCATCCATGTCCCTACAAAGGACACAAACTCATCCTTTTTTATGGTTGCATAGTATTCCATGGTGTATATGTGCCACATTTTCTTAATCCAGTCTGTCACTGATGGACATTTGGGTTGATTCCAAGTCTTTGCTATTGTGAATAGTGCCACAATAAACATACGTGTGCATGTGTCTTTATAGCAGCATGATTTATAATCCTTTGGGTATATACCCAGTAATGGGATGGCTGGGTCATATGGTACTTCCAGTTCTAGATCCTTGAGGAATCGCCATACTGTTTTCCATAATGGTTGAACTAGTTTACAATCCCACCAACAGTGTAAAAGTGTTCCTATTTCTCCACATCCTCTCCAGCACCTGTTGTTTCCTGACTTTTTAATGATTGCCATTCTAACTGGTGTGAGAGGGTATCTCATTGTGGTTTTGATTTGCATTTCTCTGATGGCCAGTGATGATGAGCATTTTTTCATGTATCTGTTGGCTGTATGAATGTCCTCTTTTGAGAAATGTCTATTCATGTCCTTTGCCCACTTTTTGATGAGATTTTTTGATTTTTCTTGTAAATTTGTTTGAGTTCTTTGTAGGTTCTGGATATTAGCCCTTTGTCTGATGAGTAGATTGCAAAAATTTTCTCCCATTCTGTAGGTTGCCTGTTCACTCTGATGGTAGTTTCTTTTGCTGTGCAGAAGCTCTTTAGTTTAATTAGATCCCATTTGTCAATTTTGGCTTTTGTTGCCGTTGCTTTTGGTGTTTTAGATGTGAAGTCCTTGCCCATGCCTATGTCCTGAATGGTACTACCTAGGTTTTCTTCTAGGGTTTTTATGGTATTAGGTCTAACATTTAAGTCTCTAATCCATCTTGAATTAATTTTCGTATAAGGAGTAAGGAAAGGATCCAGTTTCAGCTTTCTACTTATGGCTAGCCAATTATCCCAGCAGCATTTATTAAATAGGGAATCCTTTCCCCATTTCTTGTTTTTCTCAGGTTTATCAAAGATCAGATGGCTGTAGATGTGTGGTATTATTTCTGAGGACTCTGTTTTGTTCCATTGGTCTGTATCTCTGTTTTGGTACCAGTACCATGCTGTTCTGGTCCCTGTAGCCTTGTAGTATAGTTTGAAGTCAGGTAGCGTGATGCCTCCAGCTTTGTTCTTTTGATTTAGGATTGTCTTGGAGATGCGGGCTGTTTTTTGGTTCCCTACGAACTTTAAAGCAGTTTTTTCCAATTCTGTGAAGAAACTCATTGGTAGCTTGATGGGGATGGCATTGAATCTATAAATTACCTTGGGCAGTATGGCCATTTTCACAATATTGATTCTTCCTATCCATGAGCATGGTATGTTCTTCCATTTCTTTATGTCCTCTTTTATTTCACTGAGCAGTGGTTAGTAGTTCTCCTTGAGGAGGTCCTTTACATCCCTTGTAAGTTGGATTCCTAGGTATTTTATTCTCTTTGAAGCAATTGTGAATGGAAGTTCATTCATGATTTGGCTCTCTGTTTGTCTGTTACTGGTGTATAAGAATGCTTGTGATTTTTGCACATTAATTTTGTATCCTGAGACTTTGCTGAAGTTTCTTATCAGCTTAAGGAGATTTTGGGCTGAGACAATGGGGTTTTCTAAATATACAATCATGTCATCTGCAAACAGGGACAATTTGACTTCTTCTTTTCCTAACTGAATACCCCTGATTTCTTTCTCTTGCCTAATTGCCCTAGCCAGAACTTCCAACACTATGTTGAATAGGAGTGGTGAGAGAGGGCATCCCTGTCTTGTGCCAGTTTTCAAAGGGAATTTTTCCAGTTTTTGCCCATTCAGTATGATATTGGCTGTAGGTTTGTCATAAATAACTCTTATGATTTTGAGATACATTCCACCAATACCGAATTTATTGAGCGTTTTTAGCATGAAGGGCTGTTGAATTTTGTCAAAGGCCTTTTCTGCACCTATTGAGATAATCACGTGGTTTTTGTCTTTGGTTCTGTTTATATGCTGGATTACATTTATTGATTTGCGTATGTTGAACCAGCCTTGCATCCCAGGGATGAAGCCCACTTGATCATGGTGGATAAGCTTTTTGATGTGCTGCTGGATCCGGTTTGCCGGTATTTTATTGAGGATTTTTGCATCGATGTTCATCAGGGATATTGGTATAAAATTCTCTTTTTTGGTTGTGTCTCTGCCAGGCTTTGGTATCAGGATGATGTTGGCCTCATAAAATGAGTTAGGGAGGATTCCCTCTTTTTCTATTGATTGGAATAGTTTCAGAAGGAATGGTACCGGCTCCTCCTTGTACCTCTGGTAGAATTCAACTGTGAATCCATCTGGTCCTGGACTTTTTTTGGTTGGTAGGCTATTAATTATTGCCTCAATTTCAGAGCCTGCTATTGATCTATTCAGGGATTCAGCTCCTTCCTGGTTTAGTCTTGGGAGAGTGTAAGTGTCCAGGAAATTATCCATTTCTTCTAGATTTTCTAGTTTATTTGTGTAGAGGTGTTTATAGTATTCTCTGATGGTAGTTTGTATTTCTGTGGGGTCGGTGGTGATATCCCCTTTATCATTTTTTATTGCATCTATTTTATTCTTCTCTTTTTTTTTTCTTTATTAGTCTTGCTAGCGGTCTATCAATTTTGTTGATCTTTTCAAAAAACCAACTCCTGGATTCATTGATTTTTTGGAGGGGTTTTGGGTCTCTATCTCCTTCAGTTCTGTTCTGATCTTAGTTATTTCTTGCCTTCTGCTAGCTTTTGAATGTGTTTGCTCTTGCTTCTCTAGTTCTTTTAATTGTGATGTTAGAGTGTCAATTTTAGATCTTTCCAGCTTTCTCTTGTGGGCATTTAGTGTTATAAATTTCCCTCTACACACTGCTTTAAATGTGTCCCAGAGATTCTGGTATGTTGTATCTTTGTTCTCATTGGTTTCAAAGAACGTCTTTATTTCTGCCTTCATTTCGTTATGTACCCAGTAGTCATTCAGGAGCAGGTTGTTCAGTTTCCATGTAGTTGAGCGGTTTTGATTGAGTTTCTTAGTCCTGAGTTCTAGTTTGATTGCACTGTGGTCTGAGAGACAGTTTGTTATAATTTGTATTCTTGTACATTTGCTGAGGAGTGCTTTACTTCCAATTATGTGGTCAATTTTGGAATAAGTGTGATGTGGTGCTGAGAAGAATGTATATTCTGTTGATTTGGGGTGGAGAGTTCTGTAGATGTCTACTAGCTCTGCTTGCTGCAGAGATGAGTTCAATTCCTGGATATCCTTGTTAACTTTCTGTCTCGTTGATGTGTCTAATGTTGACAGTGGGGTGTTGAAGTCTCCCATTATTATTGTATGGGAGTCTAAGTCTCTTTGTAAGTCTCTAAGGACTTGCTTTATGAATCTGGGTGCATATATATTTAGGATAGTTAGCTCTTCCTGTTGAATTGATCCCTTTACCATTATGTAATGGCCTTCTTTGTCTCTTTTGATCTTTGATGGTTTAAAGTCTGTTTTATCAGAGACTAGGATTGCAACCCCTGCTTTTTTTTGTTCTCCATTTGCTTGGTAGATCTTCCTCTATCCCTTTATTTTGAGCCTATGCATGTCTCTGCATGTGAGATGGGTCTCCTGAATACAGCAGACTGATGGGTCTTGACTCTTTATCCAGTTTGCCAGTCTGTGTCTTTTAATTGGAGCATTTAGTCCATTTACATCTAAGGTTAATATTGTTATGTGTGAACTTGATCCTGCCATTATGATATTAACTGGTTATTTTGCTTGTTAGTTGATGCAGTTTCTTCCTAGCCTCGGTGGTCTTTACATTTTGGCATGTTTTTGCAATGGCTGGTGCCGGTTGTTCCTTTCCATGTTTAGTGCTTCCTTCAGGGTCTCTTGTAAGGCAGGCCTGGTGGTGACAAAATCTCTAAGCATTTGCTTATCTGTAAAGGATTTTATTTCTCCTTCACTTATGAAACTTAGTTTGGCTGGATATGAAATTCTGAGTTTAAAATTCTTTTCTTTAAGAATGTTGAATATTGGCCCCCACTCTCTTCTGGCTTGTAGAGTTTCTGCCGAGAGATCTGCTGTTAGTCTGATGGGCTTCCCTTTGTGGGTAACCCGACCTTTCTCTCTGGCTGCCCTTAAGATTTTTTCCTTCATTTCAACTTTGGTGAATCTGGCAATTATGTGTCTTGGAATTGCTCTTCTCGAGGAGTATCTTTGTGGCGTTCTCTGTATTTCCTGAATTTGAATGTTGGCCTGCCCTACTAGGTTGAGGAAGTTCTCCTGGATGATATCCTGAAGAGTGTTTTCCAACTTGGTTCCATTTTCCCCCTCACTTTCAGGCACCCCAATCAGACGTAGATTTGGTCTTTTTACGTAATCCCATACTTCTTGCAGGCTTTGTTCATTTCTTTTTCTTCTTTTTTCTTTAGATTTCTCTTCTCGCTTCATTTCATTCATTTGATCCTCAATTGCTGATACTCTTTCTTCCAGTTGATCGAGTTGGTTACTGAAGTTTGTGCATTTGTCACGTATTTCTCGTGTCATGGTTTTCATCTCTGTCCATTCATTTATGGCCTTCTCTGCATTAATTATTCTGGTTATCAATTCTTCCACTCTTTTTTCAAGATTTTTAGTTTCTTGACACTGGGTACGTAATTCCTCCTTTAGGTCTGAGAAGTTTGATGGACTGAAGTTTTCTTCTCTCATCTCGTCAAAGTCATTCTCCGTCCAGCTTTGATCCATTGCTGGCGATGAGCTGCGTTCCTTTGGAGGGGGAGATGTGCTCTTATTTTTTGAATTTCCAGCTTTTCTGCCCTGCTTTTTCCCCATCTTTGTGGTTTTATCTGCCTCTGGTCTTTGATGATGGTGACGTACTGATGGGGTTTTGGTGTGGGCGTCCTTCCTGTTTGTTAGTTTTCCTTCTAACCGTCAGGACCCCCAGCTGTAGGTCTGTTGGAGATTGCTTGAGATCCACTCCAGACCCTGTTTGCCTGGGTGTCAGCAGCAGAGGCTGCAGAAGATAGAATACTGCTGAACAGCGAGTGTACCTGTCTGATTCTTGCTTTGGAAGCTTCCTCTCAGGGGTGTACTCCACCGTGTGAGGTGTGGGGTGTCGGTCTGCCCCTAGTGGAGGATGTCTCCCAGTTAGGCTACTCAGGGGTCAGGGACCCACTTGAGCAGGCAGTCTGTCCATTCTCAGATCTTAACCTCCGTGTTGGGAGATCCACTGCTGTCTTCAAAGCTGTCAGACAGAGTTGCTTGCATCTGCAGAGGTTTCTGCTGCTTTTTGTTGTTGTTGTTGTTGTTGTTGTTTAGCTGTGCCCTGTCCCCAGAGGTGGAGTCTACAGAGACTGGCAGGCCTCCTTGAGCTGCTGTGAGCTCCACCCAGTTCGATCTTCCCAGGGCTTTGTTTACCTACTTAAGCCTCAGCAATGGTGGGCGCCCCTCCCCCAGCCTCGCTGCTGCCTTGCGGTTAGATCGCAGACTGCTGTGCTAGCAATGAGGAAGGCTCTGTGGGCATGGGACCCTCCCGGCCAGGTGTGGGATATAATCTCCTAGTGTGCCCGTTTGCTTAAAGCGCAGTATTGGGGTGGGAGTTACCCGATTTTCCAGGTGTTGTGTGTCTCTGTTCCCCTGGCTAGGAAAAGGGATTCCCTTCCCCCTTGTGCTTCCCAGTTGAGGCGATGCCTCGCCCTGCTTCAGCTCTCGCTGGTCGGGCTGCAACAGCTGACTAGCACCGATTGTCCAGCACTCCCCAGTGAGATGAACCCAGTACCTCAGTTGATAATGCAGAAATCACCTGTCTTCTGTGTCACTCGCGCTGGGAGCTGGAGACTGGAGCTGTTCCTATTCGGCCATCTTGCTCTGCCCCTCAGGAAATGCATTGTGACAAAAGTCTGTCCAGCTGTGTTCACAGATTTCCATCTTTCTTCCTGCAATATGAATTCAGTAGATAAAAACTCAGGAAAGCCCCAGAGGCTATTATTTTCTTCCTGTGGGGTGCAGACTTTAGGCAGAAAAGGGAACATTAGAGAACTTTATCGTGTACTTTAAGGGAGACAGAGGATTGAGAGAGGGTAGGAGGGTGATGGTTGGAAGGTCAGAGAGACCTTGAGGCTGCTTCTTCAGTTCAGCATGTCAAGGGAGCATATTTTGAGATGTCAGTTTCTGAGCCCCAACGCAGGCAATTCACTAAGGCCAGCCCAGATTCAAGGCGAGGGCATAAGACTCCACCTCTTCAGTGGGATGTAATAAGGTCACTTTGGGGAGGACGTGAGCAGGCAGGAGAGACTGTTGTGGCCATCTTTGGAAAATGCAGTCTGCCACGTACGTTCACCTCCCAGAGTCTCAACGTTCTTTATCCAGAAGAAAAGGAGATGTAATAACACCAACCTCACAGGGCTGCTGTGAAGAACAGTGGAGTTAGTGGAATTAAAATACTGCTTTATCTTATTGTAAGACTCACTTCTTGGTAGAGACCCTAGGAAAACAGGCATCTGTGCACAGTAGGTAGGCACAAGGACATTTGTCACACTGCATGGTTTGAAAAAGCAAAATACATGAGAATGCAAGCTCTGTGATCCATTTCATCATCATCATTACTACCATTGTTACGAATTTTGATGCCCAGTTGTTCCAGCACCACTTACTGAAAAGGCTGTCAAAAGACTTTGGCTCCATTGAGTTGCCGTTACTCCTTTGTCAAAGGTCAGTTGACTACATTTATGCAGGTCTGTTTCTGGGCTCTCTTTTCTGCCCTATTCATCAATTTATCTGTTCTTTCAGCAATACCACATTGTCTTGGCTATTACGGCTTTCCAGGCAGTCTTGAACTTGAGTCATGTCAGTCCTCTGATATTATTCTTCTGGGCTGCATCCTCACAAAAACTAACTGAAAGTGGGCCACAGAACTGAATGTAAAAATGCAAAAACGATAAAATTCCTAGAAAATAACATAGGAGAAAGTCTAGATATCATCGTGTTTGGTGATGACTTTTCAGATACAACACCAAAGGTGCAATCCATGAAAGAAAGAATTGATCACCTGTAGTTTATTAAAATTAAACACTTCTGCATATGCAGTTTTTGTTTGCAATACAAGCTTTCAACTTGAGGGAAATCAGCATGTCACTCAAAAATATGTGTTTTTGCCATAAGAATTATGTTGAGTTAAAGGGAATTAACAAGAAACAAAGGTAGGAGAAGTTCTCTCTACCCTCTCCTTTTATACCTAAATGGACGATATAAACTCTCCTTTACTGGAGATGACGCTAGACGATAATTAGCCCAGAGTTGACACAGAAAAAATCTGCAAACAAACCTTTCTCCATTAGTTTCCCCCAAATATTTACCTTTCTGTAGTTTCTAAATCATCGGAGGCCCAAGGCTATTTCCTTTCTCCTGTCATTTCTCTATAAAATTGTTGTTCTTTGTGGAAGATGCTACCTACACTCGAATTTTAGTCATCTCTTGGAGTTCCTCATTCCTAAGTTTCTTCCATGGATATAGGTGATGTAAGTGTTCATAAATTTTTATGTTTGTTTTTTTAAGAACGAAAAAGAAAAATACAGAAGCATGTCCATTCATTTACAGAGTCCCCTCATCTGTCTAACAGAGAGTCATAAAAGCTGTGTCATGGGGCTTGAACGAATACATTTACAAACAGGACTGAGAATGGTGGTTCTCAACCGGGGGTGCTCTTGCTGCCCAGGGGTTCTTTAGCAATGTCTGGAGACACTGTTGGTCATCACTGCTGGAGAGAGGGATACTACTGGCATCAGGAGGTGGAGGCCAGGGGTGCCATTCAGCAGCCTACACTGCCCCTGACAGCCTCCTACAGCAAAGAACTCTCCAGCCCCAAATGTGGACAGGGCAGGGGCAGAGAAATGCTGGCCAGGACCAGTGCCTGGCACATGGCAAGAGCGACTTGGTTGGATTGTTTTTAAAATGATTTCCTATCAGACTGCTCATCAGTGACTGTGAGAAGACAACTGAGATCTTATGACCCAGGCCACATGGTGGACAGTTTTGAGGACAAAGAAAAGAGAACATTCACTGAATGCATTATTTCCTCTGACCCAGGAAGGGACTGAAAGTGGAAATTTGAGGTTGTGTAAAAATGTTCTGTTTTCATTTTAAAATAACAGAGCTTCCTGGGAATTTGAATTTCTGATTTTAGAAGAAAATAGGCTATAGAATATAGACTATATATGGAATCTTCTGGTACAAATGATTCCAGAAACACCAGAATATCCCCGTTCCGTGTCATAACTAAGAGGTCCGCTGTGGCTGACAGGGAAAGAGACTCAGACTTTCTTCCAGAAAGCACTGTCGCTCAGCCTCAAGGAGTGCTGGTAGCAGCGCTTAGCTGCTTGGGGGTTCCTGTGTTTTGAGCTGAGTCCTGCTCTTTTTCGGGTAGCCCCAGCTATTAACAAAGATGGTGGTGGTTCAAGGGTCTGACCACTTTCACCAAAGTGGGACTCCTCCCCACGTACGCAGTCTTTGCTCCAGACCCCTCCGGTGAGCTGGCACAAATGTTGTTGAGTCTTCCTCTTGATCCAAGAGCTCCTTCTGCCTTCCGGGGTCCTTCCCTTCCTCCTTCACAGATATTACGGCCTAATGGGCCTTCTGTCTCAGCCTCTGCCCCCCAGAGACCTCACGATCGTACTGTGGCATGCGAGGGATATGAGGGCCAACTCTGGACCCGGAACAGCTTGGATTCCAATCCCAGACCCAAGGCATCCTAACTGTGTGAACTTTAGCAAGTCACCTAATCTCCTCGTGCCTCAATTTCTCATCTGCACAATGGGGATTGTGGTAATGCCTACCTTGCTGGGTTATTGTCAAAATCAAACAACTCAGTGCATGTGCACAGCTGGGAAGGCTGCCAGGTAGACAGTTGTCCTCGATGGCAGGTTTAACACCTCTGATCTGTGAAGCCCTCACTGCACGCTGGCTCTCCCCTGAGTTTCCAGCTAGCCTCCTCTCCATGCAATGCAGGCTGGCAACTTCCTCCTGGAATAGGAAAGCAGGCTCTAGGGACTGAACGGCTGACTATATTTGTCTGCATAGTTGATTGCAGTTTCCTAGGGTTCCCATAAAAAAAAATACCAAGGAGCAGGTGGCTTACACAACAGAGCTTCATTTTCTCACAGTTGCAGATGCTAGAAGTCAGAGATTAGGTGTCTGCAGGTTTGGTGTCTCCCTGGCCTGTGGGTGGCTGCTTCTCACTGTGTTCCCCCATGACCGTTCCCCTGTGCATCCCTGGTGCCTCTCTGCCCTGAGTGCCCTGATGCCCCAATCTCTTCTTCTTAAAAGGAAACCAGGCCGAGCGCGGTGGCTCACGCCTGTAATCCCAGCGCTTTGGGAGGCCAAGGCAGGCAGATCACCTGAGGTCAGGAGTCTGAGACCAGCCTGGCCAACATGGCAAAACCCTGTCTCTACTAAAAATACAAAAATTAGCCGGGCATGGTGATGCCCACCTGTAGTTCCAGCTACTTGGGAGGCTGAGGCAGGAGAATCACTTGAACCCGGGAGGCGGAGGTTGCAGTGAGCCAAGATTGCATCACTTCACTCCAGCCTGGGTGACAGAGTGAGACTCTGTCTCAAAGAAAAAAGGACAGCAGGCATATTGTGTTAGAGGCCCATGTTAGTGACCTCATTTTTACTTAACCACCCCTACAAAGACCCTGCCTCCAAATACAGTCAGATTCATTGGAATTTAGGGAGGGAACCAAATTCAGCCCACAATAGGCTCAAGTTGCCTCTTTTTCCCTCTGCACATGGAGCATCCCTGCTGACCCGAAACCCATCTGTGGCATGTCCCTGCTCCCGGCTGTAGCATGTCCTCCTCCAGGGCATCCATTTAAAACTGTGTTCAGCATGTCCTCCAGGGCGTCCATTTAAAACTGTGTCCAGCGTGTCCTCCAGGGCGTCCATTTAAAACTGTGTCCAGCGTGTCCTCCAGGGCATCCATTTAAAACTGTGTTCAGCATGTCCTCCAGGGCGTCCATTTAAAACTGTGTCCAGCGTGTCCTCCGGGGCGTCCATTTAAAACTGTGTCCAGCGTGTCCTCCGGGGCGTCCGTTTAAAACTGTGTCCAGCGTGTCCTCTAGGGCGTCCATTTAAAACTGTGTCCACTGTGTCCTCCAGGGCGTCCATTTAAAACTGTGTCCACTGTGTCCTCCAAGGCGTCCGTTTAAAACTGTGTCCAGTGTGTCCTCCAGGGCATCCATTTAAAACTGTGTCCACTGTGTCCTCCAGGGCATCCATTTAAAACCGTGTCCAGCGTGTCCTTCAGGGTGTCCATTTAAAACTATGTCCAGCGTGTCCTCCAGGGCATCCATTTAAAACTGTGTCCAGTGTGTCCTCCAGGGTGTCCATTTAAAATTTGCTTATTTCTTGGCAGAAAAGTGTGTGTTGTTCATTAACAGATATACCTGAGTTAGGGAAAGTTGTTTTCCAATAAATAGCCTAGTATAATGAGCTAAAGTTCTCCTCTGATTAATTAGCCCAGTGTGGCACTGGCTACAGGACACTGAGCTTCAATTTTCTTATCTGGAAAATAGGGGTAAGGGTACCAATCTAATAGATATGTTGTGAGGATTAAGTGGAATAAGTTCTCGACACTCAGTACAGTACCTTGCATGTAGCAAACAACGAATATTAGTCACTACTATTATTGTTACCACTATTATTAATGTTATCTTTGTTTTTTGTTTTTTGTTTGTTTGGGTTTGTTTTTTGTTTTTTGTTTTGAGGCATAGTTTCACCCTTGTTGCCCAGGCTGGAGTGCAATGACATGAGTCTCAGCTCACTGCAACCTCCGCCTACTGAGTTCAAGCGATTCTCCTGCCTTAGCCTCCCAAGTAGCTGGGATTACAGGCGCCGCCACCACAGCTGGCTAATTTTTTTGTATTTTTTAGTAGATATGGGGTTTCACCATGTTGGCCAGGCTGGTCACAAATTCCTGACCTCAGGTGATCCACATCTTTAATCCAAGACCGAGACTAAGTACAAAAAGGCACTACCTAACTTGGAAATTGGATGCAAGCATTCCCATAGGATGTCTACTCCTGCCAAGTTTGAGGGGGAAAAAAAGACAGAATTTCAACATCCGTAGCTTTAGCTCTTGAAAAAAAAAAAAAAAAAAGGAAAGAGAGAAATATTAGAAGAACATAAATTTAACCAAGAATGTTGGTGATATTTAAATAAGATTTAAATTCATACAGCATTTAAACAGAAAAGAAGGAAATGGCATTAAATTCACATAAGTGCCGGATTATGCACACTAGAGCCAGAAATATTAACTGTATCCCCATAACGGAACAGTGCGACTGGCTGGAAATGGATTATGAAAGAAGTTCGAGAATTTTAATAGATCATCCCTTCAAACCATCAGCATTGTAAAGTGGTAGTTAATAAATTATATGACATGTACAGTTAGTCATATTTTAACAAGAAGTAATGAACAGGTCTTGCCGGCTCACCTAGACCATTACATTTCTCCAGTTCATCTCCCAGAGGGGAAGTTTGGAGTGTCTAGCAATCTAATGCAATGAACAGAGCTATGAAGGGAAGGATGGATGTCAGAATATGCTGGAAGAAGTTCTGCTCCATCCAGCTGTTGCAGGAACCCATCTCAGGTTGTCTGTCCAGACCAGGATGGAGTTGGGGCCAGGTCCACTGATGGGGGAGTAGGCTTGTGTCTTCCTAAGCTCACCTAGGCTCAGGAACCTGGGTCCCAAGAGCCTAGGGGAGCTTAGGTAAGGTCTCCAGAGCCCAGATGAGGATAGGTAAGGTCCCCAGAGCCTAGGTGAACTTAGGTAATATCTCCAGAGCCCAAGTGAGGATAGGTAAGGTCCCCAGAGCCTAGGTGAGGATACGTAAGGTTCCTAGAGCCCAGGTGAGCATAGGTAAGGTTCCCAGAGCCCAAGTGAGCTTAGGTAAGGTCTCCAGAGCCCAGGTGAAGATAGGTAAGGTCCCCAGATCCCTGGTGAGCTTAGGTGAGGTCCCCAGAGCCCAGGTCAGCTTAGGTAAGGTCCCCAGAGCCCAGGTGAGGATAGGTAAGGTCTCCAGAGCCCAGGTGAGGATAGATAAGGTTCCCAGAGCCTAGGTGAGGATAAGTAAGGTCTCCAGAGCCCAGGCGAGCATAGGTAAGGTCCCCAGAGCCCAGGTGAACTGAAGTAAGGTCCCCAGAGCCCAGGTGAGCTTAGGTAAGATCCCCAGAGCCCAGGTAAGCATAGGTAAGGTCTTCAGAGACCAGCCTGATGGAAAATCATAACGGCATCTTCAGTTGTGTTCATTAGACAATGACATTCTATTTTTGCCTAGGAGATGCACAGGAATTTTCTTCCATCTCATAAAACAATGTGCTCTTTCTGAATTATCTTGGAAACACAGGCTCCCTCCCTTTCTGTTTTCTCCACTTTTGGGTGGAGACATGACTCGAGAGAAACATTTCTCTATTAGAAGAGTGGTGAGATAGACCATAAATAAAGCTGGTCAACTCTAGAGTCAAAAAGACACTGTGGGGTAGGAAGGACTGGAACCCTCAGCACCACTCTGCCCCATCAGGGCCAAGTCAGATTGGAGGCTCCATTTCACCAGTGTCTGAATTCTCAAGCGATACTAGAAATCTAAATTTCTAAGGTGAAATCATAAAAGTTTTGAATGTTGACTCAATGTTCTCCATTCTGCAACCTGTTTTATTGTCTTTTTTTTTTTTTCTTTTTGAGACAGGGTCTCACTCTGTCACCCAGGCTGGAGTGCAATGGCACCATCTTGGCTCACTGCAACTTCCACCTCCTGGGTTAAAGCAATTCTCCTGCCTCAGCCTTCCGAGTAGCTAGGACTACAGGTGCATGCCACCATGCCTGGCTAATTTTTTTTAATATTTTTAGTACAGACGGGGTTTTGCCATGTTGGCTAGGCTGGTCTCAAACTCCTGACCTCAGGTGATCCTTCCTCTTCAGCCTCCCAAAGTGCTGGGATTATAGGTGTGAGCCTGCGCCCAGCCCTTTTCTTTCTTTTGAGAAGTCAGCTCACCTATGAGGATTCAGTCTGAGTTAGAAATGAAGACTTAAGAGAGAACAAGCCTCCTATTAAAGACACCCTGGCCCCTGAAGCAAGGAGAACTGTGGCCAGGCCACAGAGGATTAGCCACCGGAGCCTGCAAAGCATTTAGCTTTGAACTTAGGATTTTATGGACTTTCGGCTGGCAGCAGATACTGGAAGACACAAGCAAAATTCCTGACCATAACTGGACTCACCCATGTTCTCCTCAGCGCCTGGCATGTCCCTCTGCTTCTGTTAACTATGCCTCACTATGAGGATTGCCCCATTGTGTATATTTTTCCTGTCAGAAGAGGACACTTTGGCCAGGCAAGACGCCTGTGGCCAGGGAGGACGCCTTTGGTCAGGAGACACTCCCGTCAGGCATGCCCCGTCAGGAGGCCAGGGACATTAACTCCCTGGCCAGGGAGGACGCCTGGCCAAGATGCCCTGGTCAGGAGGATGCAGCTGTGGACACTCCTAGGGACAGGAGGACGCGCCCCACGGGGAAGATGCCCTGGTCAGGGAGGCATAAATTCTGGCCAGAGGACACCAGTCAGGACACCTGTCAGGAGATCTCCCGCCAGGCGGACACTCCTGGCCAGAAGATCAGGAGGATGCCGGCCAGGAGGACGCCTGCCAGGGAGGATTTAGCCAGGACAATTCTGCCAGGGAGGGATACCCTGCCAGGGAAGACGGGTCAGGAGGACGCCCTGGTCAGGGAAGATGCCCCGGTCAGGGAGGACACCCCGGTCAGGGAGGATTATCCAGGGCTCTGGGGTGTGTCCTCCACTCCCTCCGGGAATTCGTTTTCTGCAGCTGTGATAACAAATCATCACACCACACACCCAGCAGCTTTGTGAGACAATGGACACCCATGTATTCTCTTCCAGTTCTGAAGGTCGAAAGTCTGAAATCAGCTTCACTGGGCCGACATCAAGGTGTTGGTAGGGCTGCCCTCCCTCCGGAGGTTCTAGTGGGGAACATGCTTCCTTGCATTTTCCAGCCCCCAGAGCTGCCTCCTTCCTTCTTTGGTCTCTGCCTCCATCTTCCAGCGTCTTGTTTCTGTGGTCACAGGACCTGCTTCTCCCACTGCAGTCAAATCTCTCCCTGCCTCCCTCTTATAAGCACAGTCAGCTCCACTTAGGGCCCACCCAAGTAATCTAGGATGCTCTCCCTATCTCAAGACCCTTAATTTAAATACTGGTAACAGCCAAGACATGGAAACAACCTAAGTGTCTCTCAGTGAATGAACGGATAAAGCAAATGTGGTGTCTATACACGGTGGAATACTATTCAGCCTTAAAATAGAAGAAAATCTTAGCATTTGCAACAACGTGGATGAATCTGGAGGACATGATGCTAAGTGAACTAGAGCCAACACAGAAGGGCAGATCCTGCATGGTATTGCTTATATGTGGGGAAAAGCCCAACTCATAGAAACAGAGTCGAATGGGGGTTTCCAGGAGCTGGGAAGTGGGGGAAATGGAGAGAGGTTGGTCAAAGGACAGAAAGTTTCAGTTATGCTGGTGAATATATGATGGGGTCCTAATGTATAGCATGACTACTCTAGTTAATAATACCGTATGGTAGACTTAGGATTTGCAAAGGCAGTGAGTCTTCCATGTTCTCACACTTACACACTATTGATGGGAATATAACATAGTATGGAAAATTGATTATGGAAAACAGTATGGAGAATTCTCAAGGAACTAAAATTCTCTACAGCAGTCCCACTACCAGTATCTACCCAAAGGAAAAAAGATCAGTACATTGAGAAAACACCTGCACTCATAATTTAGACACACACTACATTTTCATAACATTTATATACAATGTACATAAATATATAATTCACATTTATGTACAATGTATATAATACTACATATAAACATACTATATATTGTATATATAATATAGTAATTTTGTATACAATACAATTTTATATTACATATATTATATATTGTGTATTATATTGTGTGTATATAATACAATAAATATACAATATACTATATATACAATATATAAATATACAATATATATGGAATAAAATATTTTTCAGTTATAAAGAAGAATGAAGTCATCTCTTTGGCAGCAACATGAATGGAACTAGAGGTCATTATTTTAAGTGAATCAACTCAAAATCAGAAAGTCAAATACCACATGTTCTCACTTACAAGTGGGAGCTAAATACAGTGGACACATGGACGAAGAGCATGGAATAATAGACACTGGATGTTCAGAAGGGTTGGAGGTTAGAAGGGGTTGAGGAATGAGAAATTACTTAACGGGTACAGTGTACATTATTTGGGTGATGTTTACACTAGAAGCCTGGATTTCACCACTGTGCAATACATCCATGTGACAAAACTCCACGTGTACCCCCTAAATATATACAAATTTTAAGAAATATCTTACACACACACACACACACGTGACTATGTGAGGTGATGGATGTGTGAGCTAACTTGATTTGTAATTATTTCACAGTATACATGTGTATCAGAACATCATGTGGTACACCCTAGATTGATGCAGTTTTGTCTGCCAAGTACTTATTTGCCAATAAAGCTGGGAGGGGAAAAGATGCTTAATTTGGTCACACCCACAAAGTCCCTTTTGATGAGTAAGATAACGTTTACAGATTCCAAGGATGAGGATGTGGATATCTTTGGGAGCTATGATTTAGGCTCCCACACTCCCCCAAAGACACGTCCCAGTTCTTGTTTAGGATGAAAACTAAAGGACTCATTGCCTTCCCCCAGGAAAGCTAGGAGACAAGACAAGAGAACAAAGTCCTTCCATTGAACTTGGTTCTTCCCATCAGGGCTGGCATGGAGGAACCATCTTGCACCGGGCAGAAGTTGAGAGCCTGGGCTCTGGGGCCAGACTCCCAGGGCTGAATCCTGGCTCTGCCCTTCCTGGCAGAGGAACATAGGCAGGCTCCCCCGCTCCCGGCTTCCTCATCTGGAATGTGAGAATGGCAGTGGTGCCGAGCGCTGTGGTTGTTCTGAGGATGAAACGAATCCACGTTTGGATTCCCTGAAAAGCGGAACCTGTGATGTGCCCTTCAGAGTAGGCGGTTTATTTGGGGAATGATCTCTGGATGCAGAATGAGGGAATGAGCAGCAAGACGGGACACATTTCGGAAAAGCAGCAGGAGGGGCATCACTGAGCTAGCGCGCGTGGTGAGCGACTTCTGTGGAACCCCATGGAGCCCCTCTAGGGAACTCTGCAGAATCCACCCCATGCCTGTGGGGGAAACTGGTCTGCGCATGCTCTGTTGAGGACGTTCTCAGGCTACACCCACGTGGGAGTGAAGAGAGTAGGAGCGGAAGAGGAGGGGCCAAGCAAGGTCGGCTTCCGGTGCAGTACAGTCAGCTCCCTGAGCAGCTCTTAAGAATGAGCTGTGCTGTGTGTGGGTCCCTCCTTGAGGCAAACAGCCTGGGCTTCTCACCCTCCCACGTAGTCACTGGGCAGAGAAGCGGGGTGAGCAGGACATAACTCCCAGGTAACTCTGAGGGACACAGCTCCACTCACCTAAGGGCAGTCTGCTATGGAAGATGTGGCAGGAGCTGTCGGCAACACACACGCAGCCCCTGGGGAGGAGTCCACCAACCTAGCCACAGGGACCCCAGGAAGCCTGGGTACTCAGAGAGCACCTATCATAACAGCGTCTGCTATACTTAAAAGCAACAGCCAATATCTGCTTCATACCAGGACCTCCTCCCCATAGTAAGTGACCTCTACCAGCCAGGGTGCTTCCCTTTCCTCCTCCTTGGGCCATGCAATGGGATGAAAGCTCACCTTCCCCTCCCCTTTACTCTCTCACCTCTTCACAGGTTTCTGACAGATGTGACTACGTCTTTGTCAATGGGAAGGAAATGAAAGGCAAGGTGAACGTGATGGTGAACTTCACCTACCAGCACCTGAGCAGCCCCCTGGAGATGACGGTGTGGGTGCCCCGACTTCCGCTGCAGATAGAGGTCTCAGACACCGAGCTCAATCAGATCAAGGGCTGGCGAGTGCCCATCGTCTCCAGCAGGAGGTGGGTGTGCCCCTCAAACTCCATGACAGGCTAAGAAGTGTACAGGGTGGCAAATTCAGGCATGACTGGGTCTGAGGATGCATATGGTACCCTAAGGACCAAGTCTTCCTCCACCGCTCAGCTCTGATTTGCTCTGTGTTGGCTTCATTCGCTATCAGTGTTTTTTGGGAGGTTCCAGGCTTTCATCCTTTCTTCTCTGCAACTCCAGCAGGAAGTGCCTCCTCTCCTTCCCACTAGTTCCAGCAAAGTCCTGGATTTAAGTCTTATCCTCACTGGGATTTTGTGGCCTCCCTTATCTAGTTACTGTAGCCAAGGCCCTGGAACATACTGAGTAGCTGGACTCCCCTAACTAGAGCCAGAGGAGCTAGACGAAGAGGTGCACCAAGGCTGAATGAATGGACAAATTCTAGGAGGAGGGAAAATTGATGCTGGAAAGAAGAAGGCAGCAGATGTTCCCTGGAAGGACATCTGACAGGGTCAGCCTGACCTGAGCTGCCTCTCTGTGCTCCAGTCCAGAAGCTCTGAGCTCTCTGCCTTGGTGAAATGAGGTCTGAGCCTTGTCCACTGAGTGTCTGATACATTACTCCAATGGTGCTTGGTAGAGCCCCAGGAGTCTCCACCATCTACCATTGGGAACCACGTGAGTACCATGTAAAGACAGTGGTAGGAGCTCAGGCTCTTCACTCACAGACTTTGTCATCTCAGAGAAACCGTGTATAAGAATTCAGGTATAACGACATGTTGATTGCTAAAAGTATATGCGTTATGAGACAAGGAAATATGCCTGGAGTCTGTGTACTCGGCAGGGGGTGGAGAATTGGTGGTCATCTGAGGGATAACTTATATTCCCTCCCTTGCAAGCTCATTCCTTTGGTCCCATGACCCCTGGGAGAGGGGATGCTTCAAGGACAAAAGCTGTGGGTCTCAGGGACAGTTGGGAACTGGCTTCAGCAATGATTCTTTCTCAGTCGCTGGGGTTTCTGGTGTTGAGTTGAGGGCGTGGATTAGAGGGTGACGGTTGGTGCTACCGAGGGAAGAAACTGTAGGGGAAGATTCACCAGAGACCTGGTTGAGTCTCACCGCAGTACATCCCATACGCTGTCACAGCTGCCTGGTTCAGACATGGCAGCGGAGTGAGTGTGAGAGGGAACAGCTGCTGTTCTGATGGAGACCGAGACGGTGCCATCAAAGGGCTGACTGCACAGAAGGGACCAGATGTTGAGGGAACAGCTGACATCTGTCTCCTTCCAAGCATCCTGGCCCTCTCTGCCTTTCTTATCACATTTGACCTCACCTTGGGTTACATATTCACCTGCTTTCTGTGCTGGGTTACAGAACCACACCATTCATCCCTGGCCTTGTCGTGTTAGCTATATCCATTCTGCCTAACATAGTGGCTTATCCCAAAGCTTAGTGGGTTAAAAATTATCCCCAAAGTTAATGTGGCTTACAAGAACAACATGCCGGCCAGGCACGGTGACTCAGGCCTGTAAGTCCCAGCACTTTAGGAGGCCGAGGCAGGCGGATGGCTTAAGCCCAGGAGTTTGAGACCAGCCTGGGCAACATAGCGAGACCACATCTCTACACAAAATTTTAAAAATTAGCCGGGCATGGTGGCTTGCACCATAGTCCAAGCTATTCAGGAGGCTGGAGTGGAAGGATTGCTTGAGTCCAGGAGTTCAAGGCTGCAGTGAGCTGAAATTGCACCACTGCACTCCAGCCTGAATGACAGAGCAAGACCCTATCTCAAAAAGAGAAAGAACAGCATGTTTATTGAACAGTTTCCGTGGATCTGGAATCCAGGCATGGCTAAGCTGGGTCTTCTGAGCAGGGGCTCTTACAGGCTGCAGCCCAGGTGTCAGTGGGCCTGGGGTCCCGTCTCAAGGCTCATGTGGGGAAGGATCTACGTGCAGGCTCACTCGCGCGGGTGCTGGCTGGTCTCATTTCCTCGCTGGTGCTGGCCAGAGTTCACTCTCAGTTTCTAGCTGGCTGGAAATCTCTACAGCTTGGCTCACAGCATGCAGCTCACTTCATCAGAGTGAGCAAGTGCAAAGAACCAAGGAAAGAAAACACAAGCAAGACAGAAGTCACAGGCTTTTCAAGTCTAGCCAAGAAAGTGACCATCCAATCACTTTTGCCCTAACTTTTTCATTGGACGAAAGAAACTAGGTCCAGCCCACACTCAAGGGGAGAGGTTTACACAAAGTAGACACCAGGAGGTGGGGGCCACTGGGAACACCTTACATTCTGCTGGCTGCACCGGCCTTGCTGATGGGACTGGTCATGCCAGAGCAGTAGTTAGTATGTCAGGTTCACCTCTGCATGTCTGGATGTAAACTCCTTGAAGTCTCATGGTCTCCTTACCTCTGCAGCCCCCACCAGGCTCCACACACAGCCCCTTACAGAGAACCAACAAGTAACTGTCTGCAAACTGTACTGCCTCTTTCACAGGCCTGCTGGGGACAGTGAGGAAGAGGAAGACGATGAGCGGAGGGGCCGCGGCTGCACCCTGCAGTACCAGCATGCCATGGTGCGGGTCCTGACGCAGTTTGTGGCTGAGGCGGCCGGCCCTGGGGGACACCTGGCCCACCTGCTGGGCTCAGACTGGCAAGTGGACATCACAGAGCTGATAAATGACTTCATGCAGGTGGAGGAGCCCAGGATCGCCAAGCTGCAAGGTGGACAGATCCTGATGGGACAGGAACTTGGGATGACCACCATTCAGGTAAAAAAATAAAAATCCCCAAAGCAAGATCTCTCTGTCTTCCCACCTCTGCTCCGCCCAGAGGAGAAACCAGCTGTTTGTCATTGCTGGGAATGGTATCTATTTTTAGGATGCCTAATTCAAAGAAATTGTCAAGTAAACAATACAAGTGATGTTGGCTGGGTGCAATGGCTCACGCTCGTAATCCCAGCACTTTGGGAGGCCAAGGTGGGCAGATCACCTGAGCTCAGTAGTTTGAGATTAGCCTGGGTAACATGGCAAAACCCCATCTCTACCAAAAATACAAAAATTTACCCGAGTGTGGTGGTGCGTGCCTGTGGTCCCAGCTCCTGGAGGCTGAGGTGGGAGGATTGCTTGGGCCTGGGAAGCAGAGGTTGCAGTGAGCTGAGATCGTGCCACTGCACTCCAGCCTGGGTGATGAAACGAGATCCCATCTCAAACAAAACCACAATACAAGTCATGTAATGATGTGATGAGAATCTCGAAATTCCTCCCATATTACTTATAGGTGAGAAACTCTGGGCTGACTCCCATGGTGGGTCATGCTTGAAACACACTATTTTGCCCAAGCCGTGGTGGGCGTTACTATCTTGGTAAACAAGCTTTTGAGGTGAGCTCATGTGATCTGAATCACAGGCACGGCCAGCAACTTCCTGCTGAGCCACTTTCCGCTGCCGAGCGTGGTCACCTAAACCTTCCCATGGCTTCAGGATATTGTGGCCGCCTCTACCGAGTCACAGCCGGCGGCCTGATGAGAACCTGAATAACTCAGACATGTGCTGAAGGAAGGAACGAAGTTATTATGCCTCCATTTGTCTCGTGGGCCCCTTCTGCTGGGGAGCGGGTGATGGAGAGGACCAGCCACAACACTCAGGTTTTGAAACAAACACTTTTACAAAACAGTGTTCTGGAAGGCTTGTAAGGGCTTGGTCATTTACCTCCCAGCTGAGAACAAAGTAGGAGTTTGTTTTCTTTCTGTATACATGTAAGGGGTGCAAGTGCAGTTTTGTTAACTGGACATATTGCGTGTCTGCCTTGTTAGCATAGCCATCACCCAAATAGTGTACATCGTAGCCAAAGGAAAAGTGTATTCCCCAGCAGCCACCCCCTCTGCAGGCAACGCGATTGTCTTATCAGGCAATCTGTGAGGCTTCGAAAACACCTGTGCATGAGGAATCATCATAACTGAGACTAGATTGGATCGTGGAAGATTTAAAACATATCCATTCTAGAAAATTGGCTGGTATATCTAAAAACTTCATTTTATCCAAGGAGGAAAATAAATGGGTTTGGGCTGTAGACCAGGAGTCACACGCTCTAATGATCTCTAAAAGCTGAGAAGCTACCGTCAGTGAGGAGAGTAGGCTGGTGTGTGCTGAAAGACAGCAGCTGATTTTCCTCTCAGTGTTAGAGAGACAACAGGGAGTGGTGGGGCCTGTGGAAAAGGGGCAAGCTCTTACAGCCAAAAGCTGCCAAGAAGAAATGCAAGTCCACTGCAGCCATATGTTCCAATTTGCTAGAAAAGCTGGAAGTCTATGTTTTTATATGAAATCTTCCAGCTCTCTAAATGATGATAATTCTACCTTAAAATATGACTTATGTCAGACAAAACATATCTGCCTCATAGATGAGAGCTTGCAACCTCCATAATTGACTAAGAAGTTGAAAGACCTGAATCCCTATCATAAATCTATAGGCTAAACTGAAACTGATGTCCAGAAACTCACAGTGAGATGAGAATTTGGTATTAACATCTTCCCTTAAGTGACAATTGAAGTGCAAAGGGGAAAAGACATACCGTTCTGAAATCAGGTGTCGGGGAACAGGAAGTGGGCCAGCTTCGCACACGTTAAACGTGAACATTATTTTGGTGAGGCATCTACTCCTGCGAGCCTTGGTTCTTTTTTTCTTTTTTCTCACTGCGTCCTCCTGAGTCATAAATTCACTAGTCCACTTTCTTCTGGGGACGCATCTCTCCCGCTCGCTGCCATTTAAATTGTCCCAATCGGACCGGAAAGTGAAGGTGGCGTTCGGATAGAAGTATGGAGCTTTGATTCCTGGTCTTAAAGGGTCCTAGGAAAACTGCTGTCTTGACATACATCATAAATATCACCAAAAACTTGAAAAGAGAAAGAGGTCGAGAAAGCAGGAGAACAGAGAATGAAGCCCTTCCCTTCCAGAAGGTTGAGTTACACCGGGCCGCGAGGCATCTAAGACAGCTCTTTATCGTTGGGACGAAGGGTGAGAGGAGGAAGAGGTGATTCCACAGACGTTCCTCAAAAGCAGGATTAATCCCAGCACTTTGGGAGGCCGAGGCAGGTGAATCACAAAGTCAGGAGATCGAGACCATCCTGGCTAACACGGTGAAACCCTGTCTCTACTAAAAACACACACACACACACACACAAAAAAAAAAAAAAAAAAAAAAAAGGATTTCCTGTCCAGGGTCTAAACTGCACATAAGCCTCATTTTCCAGGTCATTCCAGGTGTCCACAGGAGAAATGAGGCTTTGGGTTGTTGGCGTCAGGCATAGACACTCAGAACCTACATTTATCAGAATATGCCCGACGATATTCCACATCATCAGGCATCATACGCTTTGTTTCCCAAAGTGTACAGTGTGGCCTCCAGTGACACACATGATTGAGATGGACCAGCAGGATCCACCTTCCAGTTGCACATTGGTTTTCGTGTGCAAGAGAGAAAGCCGTCAATATGTAACCAGTACACCCAACCCATTGTTCGCTGGTGATAGAAAGGCTTTTGAAAAAACAAATTTTAGTAAAATAAATACTTTTAAACAAAATACACACACTAAAGAGTAGAGAGATGATCTGTGATGTAGAAAAATCATAAAGTTAATAGTCAAATGAAAATGTCAGTTCCTCCTGTCCAGGATGGAGCATGGTGGGAAATGGAGCTGATGTGTGGGGAGGGGCCAAGCCCTGCCTGCCCACTACTTGACACCACCTTGCTTTATGCAAAAAATGCTTTCCATTTTCTCAAGCAAAATATGTGATTTAGAAGGCGGTGTCAGTGGGAAAGACCTGTTCTCATACTTTCTGGCTCACACATTGCCCTGTAGCTGCCTGCACACCTGGCACTTCCTCCTGCAACTGGAGGCAGTGCCTGGACCACAGAAAGCCTTTCCTTGTCATGTCGCTTCCGCCCTCCAGATCCTGTCTCCTCTGTCAGACACCATCCTCGCTGAAAAGACCATCACCGTGCTGGACGAGAAGGTGACCATCACAGACCTCGGGGTGCAGCTGGTGACAGGGCTGTCGCTCTCCTTGCAGCTCAGCCCAGGAAGCAACAGAGCCATCTTTGCCACTGCAGTGGCTCAGGAACTTCTGCAGAGGCCAAAACAGGTATGGAGGAGGGTTTGAGACACACTTCAGCAGGGGTCCCACACCAAGTGGATCACACACCAGGCGGGTCCCATGCCAGGCAGGTGGCACAATAGAGTGGGATCACATATCAGGTGTTTCTCCGTCTGCAAAGGGCTCTTATGAAGCAGGTGACTGCTCTGCCTCATGTTTCCCAGCTCCCTCATGCGGAGATGAAAAAAATAAATACAAATATACATAAGGTTTGCAACATGTAAAAATGAGAAGCCACTAAGGGGCAGGAGCCCTGGAGGAAAGGCCCGCCCCTCATCCACCACAGTGCAGGTGCATGCAGGTGGTCACCTGTGCTCTCCACATCCTTCCTGCTTCCATGAGGGCATGAGGGCACGTGCAGGCTCAGAGCAGGTGCACAGCCTGCTGCCAAGGTCCTGATGGAGTGGAGCGTGACAGACCTGCTGAGTGGGGAGCCCGTGGCGGGACATCGCTTCCAGACCATTCATTGTTCAGCTCAAGGCAGAAACAGAGAATTCATAGGGATGTCAGTCACAATTTTCTTTTACTTTATTTGGAACCAGTGTGAGCTAATAGAGTGTGTTGTGTGTTTCTGTGTGTTGTATGTGTGTATTGCATGTGTGTTATATGTGTGCATATGTATACATGTGTTGTGTCTATATATGTTGTGTACATATGTTGTTTTTGCTTTGTGTGTCTATGTGTATGCATGTGTGTGTCTTGTGTCCGTATTTTGTGTTGCTTGTTTTGTGTTGTGTGTGTTGCATGTATGCTTGTGTTATATAGGCACCTGTATGCATGTATGTGTTGTGAATATATTGTGTTGTATGTATGCATTGCATGTGTCTATGTGTCATGTGTATACATATGTGTGTGTGCTGTGGGTCTATGTATGTGTGTCATGTATGTTTTTGCTTTATGCGTGTGTGTATATGCATGTTTGTCTTGTGTCAGTATTTTGTGTTGTATGTATGTTTGTGTTGTATAGGCACCTGTGTACATGTATATGTGTATATGTTGTGAATGTATTGTGTGTTGTGTGTATGTGTGTGGTGCATGTGTTTGTATGTGGATACAATGGCTTACAAAGGGGACTGTTATAGGGGACCTTTGAAAGTAGTATGTTCTCCCTCATTAGAGGTAGATAAACATTATTTCTTAGAACATAGGAATTTGGGTGAAGCTCGCTTAACAACAAAACATGGTGGTTGCAGGTCATTAGTTCTTTGTGCCCCATGAAAAGGGATCATCTTCATGTGGGCAGCTGGAATCCCTCCAGCCCAAATGGGCTATTGTTCTGACTGCTTCCCTTCTGGATCCAGAGCCTTTTCTGCACACTCTCCCTCAGCAGGATGAGGTACCAGGCCTGCCCTGCCTTCGTGCACCAGCAGCGGCTGTGACCATGTTCAGAGGAGGCAGGAGTGCCACACTGGACTTGCCAAGAGGCACAAGGCGCCTTCCCACTTTCCCAGCCTGCACCTATCATGTAATGCTCCCCTCTCAGGCATGAGCTAATCTCCTAGTCCTTATACTACAGTCTTTGTTTGCAGAGTTTTTGATTAGAAAACACTTGAAAGTGGATGATCCCAATAACAGGATTGAATTTTTGGGCAAAGCAAACCTCCTTTTCTCAAGGAAGAATGCCAGCCGAGAGGCAAGTTACAGATGGCAATGAAGAAATAACCTGAGGCTTTTCACTGTCTTTGTGGGTGATAACATCAGCTGACCACCAGCTAGGCGTTAAGGAAGGGATAAGATGCAGCTAGAAGGCGGCCAGAAAGCTAATCCGTTCCTGACATGCAGAGCTAAACATGCTACCCTGAGATTTGCTCCATAGGTGGTTTGCAGGGCTCTCACTCCCTGCCTGCAACTTGGCTCTGACAGTGGTAGTTTCAAGAACTCCGTTGTGCATTTGAATGCTCTGCTTAGATTTCGTGGCAGATTGAGAGAACCTGGTAAGTCAGTGTCATGTCCAGTAGCTTTTGCACTGTGCCTTGGCAAGGTTCTCCACTTAGCAGGGAGTCCAAGCCAATGTCTAACAGCGTAAGTATTTCTTGGCTGAGCTGAAGGAAGGAGCAGAGGCCACCAGCCACATTTGAGGAGCCTTTCTTCTTACTTCCAAAGACTAAATAACAACTGTGTAAAATTACTTCTGTCATGGTCAGGGGCCAGTGGGTTGTAAGAGAAAAAAGTCCACCCCAGGAAAAGCTTAAATAACAAAGGTTGTGTTATGAGGATTGGAGGGATCTCACAGAACCCAGCTGCAAGACCTTGGAGGAAAGGGAAGGTCAACACTCTCATGCCCACTCTCTCTCTCTCTCACCTGTGTTTTTACTTTGGTCTAACTCATTATTGTCTTCCTATGGATAAATGCCATGCCCAAATATTTGCTTACACGTAGTCCATAAGAGGGCTTCATTCCCAATTTTATATGAGCCCCCACCACACAGCTTCTCAACCTGACTTTGCCAGTCTTGTCTTTCTGGTTTCAAGTTTGAGACAGAAAGAGAAAGAGAGAGACAGAGGGTGAGAGTCATGCTGGCTGGCTCAGCGTTGCTGAGATTGATGGCTCTAATGGCAGCAGCTGTCTCGTTCCAATCAGCTGTTGCTGTGGCCCAGCGGGCAGGGTCAGGGGCCGCCTAGTGCTGTTCATCATCTCGGGCTTGGGGCGGAGCAGGTTCTCCGAGAGGGAGGGAGGAGGGAGGAAGCAATGGATCTGCCGCTGCGCTGTCAAGCATAATGACATCTTCACCAAAATTAAAGGCTGGCATGAAATTGGAGGTTATCTCCAATGATCTGCCCGGTCAAACTATTTGCAAAGAAAGTTGGTCTAAATCAACAGAGTGAAAACAGCAAGAGACTGAGAGGTGCACAAACCCCGGCTCTGGCTGCTTTTTGGTCTTCCAGTTTCCTCCAGTTGGGCTGGGTGAAGAAAGAGACGAAGACTCTCCAATCAAGATGCTTTCCCTCTCCTGTTGTCAGGCCTAACTACTCCCCTTCAAGCCAAGACTATGTCCTGAGGTCAGGACAGATCTACTCCTGCAGGCTCAGAAAAGACAGGGCTGGCCAAACCACAGCCTGCAGCCCTGCAGTGGGATCTCATCTAGATCAGACGCTTTTATCTGTGTTGCCAGTAATCAGTAGAGACTCAGTATTACAACTTATAAATAATGTAATAAATATTTTTCATTTGAATGCGTAACACTTGTAAATGATTCCACTCACCAGTAATTTCCTTTGTCGTGCAATTTATTATTGTTCAGAAGTCGATTCTGAATGGCCCAAGGGCCCATCTTCCTTTTAACACCTACGGGAGGAAAAAAAAAAAAAGCAAAATCTTCTTATGGATTGTTTAATACCGACCCTCTTTTGTCATTTCGTTGTTTTATTTTGCGTTTTTGCATCTTTGTGAGAATTCGTTTTCTTTTATACTCTTGGTACTTCTTATCGCTTATTTCTACACTGTTTGAAAGGCTTGTCTTTGTTCTCATAGCCATATTTTTCCATAGTGTGTCTACTGTACTAAGACTTGGGGCTCAATGAGCCTTTTGGCCCATTTTAATTAACTTACATATTTTTCTCAATAGGAAGCAGCCATCAGTTGCTGGGTCCAGTTCAGTGATGGCTCAGTCACACCCTTGGATATTTATGATGGGAAAGACTTCTCCTTGATGGCCACATCTTTGGATGAGAAGGTGGTCTCCATCCACCAAGACCCCAAATTCAAGTGGCCCATCATTGCTGCAGAAACTGAAGGACAAGGCGCTCTGGTCAAGGTGGAAATGGTTATTAGTGAATCCTGCCAGAAATCCAAGCGGAAGAGTGTGTTAGCTGTTGGAACAGCAAACATCAAAGTTAAATTTGGCCAAAATGATGCTAACCCCAACACCAGTGACAGCAGACACACAGGGGCAGGGGTTCACCTGGAAAACAATGTCAGTGACAGAAGGCCCAAAAAACCCTTGCAGGAATGGGGGAGTCAGGAAGGACAGTACTATGGCAGTTCTTCCATGGGACTCATGGAGGGACGGGGCACCACGACAGACAGGTCCATCCTGCAGAAGAAGAAAGGCCAGGAAAGCCTTTTCGATAACGACAGCCACTTGCAGACTGTCCCCAGTGACCTCACCAGCTTCCCAGCCCAGGTGGACCTCCCCAGAAGTAATGCGGAAATGGATGGGAATGACCTTATGCAGGCATCCAAAGGGCTGAGCGACTTAGAAATTGGGATGTATGCTTTGTTGGGTGTCTTCTGTTTGGCCATTTTGGTCTTCTTGATAAATTGTGTGACCTTTGCTTTAAAATACAGACACAAACAGGTTCCCTTCGAGGAGCAGGAAGGGATGAGTCACTCTCATGACTGGGTTGGGTTAAGCAACCGGACAGAGCTGTTGGAGAATCACATCAACTTTGCCTCCTCGCAAGATGAGCAAATCACTGCCATTGACAGGGGCATGGATTTCGAGGAAAGTAAATATCTCCTCAGCACAAACTCCCAAAAAAGCATCAATGGGCAGCTGTTCAAACCTTTAGGACCCATCATCATCGATGGGAAAGACCAGAAAAGTGATCCCCCAACATCCCCTACCTCAAAAAGGAAAAGGGTGAAATTTACCACCTTCACCGCCGTCTCCTCCGACGACGAGTACCCCACCAGGAACTCCATCGTGATGAGTAGCGAGGATGACATTAAGTGGGTCTGCCAGGATCTGGACCCTGGGGACTGCAAAGAGCTGCACAACTACATGGAGAGATTACATGAAAATGTGTAAGCCACACGCAGCCATTGGTTCTCACTCACCTTTCAGCCTTTAATTCCAGGATGTGTAGCAACGGTGACCCCGGAAGAGAAACAAAGCAACAGGACAAAATAAGGATGACACTGTCCATGGAGCCTCAGCCAATGACCCCGGTTCAGCAGCGAGGCCTGGAGTCCGCATCGACGCACACATTCCAGAGTACAGTGTCTTGCTTAAGAGGTTTATCATGCATGGCAAGATTTTTCAGACTTGAAACAAAAACGAGTTTGGAATCACTGAGCATCTGAGTTTCCAGGAAAGAATAGCCTCTCTCTCTCTCGAATCAAAGCAATTTGGATATTGTAAAATCCACATGGCTCCAATATTCGATATTGCAGACTACGGGAGAAAAGCGCAACTCAGGTGGAGCATCCATGGATCAATGGGAGGAAGCGGTCCTCGAAACCGGAGCAGCACATCTCGCTGTGAGCGAGATCACGGGCGGTCCAGTGCCGCCGTCCTCTGGGGGAGGCATGACTGGGAGTCATTGTCTCTCAAAGGCTGGGCCAGAGCTGGCTCAGATCATGGGCAGGCCAAGGCAGTGGCTGACAAGGACTGAAAGGGAACATGTGGGCTAACAGGCCACAAATACCTTTGTAACTACATGCCAAGGACAAATACACGGACGCAAATCCTCTGAGCCCTTCAGGGCACTTCTTTATTTGTAAACTTAAGGATACTGGGCATAGAATTTGAATCAGGTTCAAAGAACCAGGCTCTTTTGATTCCTATCAAGTTCACAATGTATCCATTTCTATTCCTCCACTGCATTGCCACCCTCCCCAGAGCCGCTGGTCACCCGTGGGTAGGGGAGGGAGAGGGCAGTTTCTAGTGTTAGCTGAGTCTTTTTTCTCCCTCTGGGTTTTGTGTCAACTCCCAAGTGACATTCTATAAAGAAGCTCCCCCCACAGACCTGGGCGTATGTCCCACGCTGTCCGTCTTTGAAGAGGCTGGTCTCTGGGCATGGGCGGTACTCACAGTGAATTCCACCGCAGGGGACACTCCCTTCCTTTTCTAGAAAGAAAACAGGGCCACTTGGGACGGGTCTTTCACTGTTCATGGCAGATCTCCTGTCCAAGAATGTGCCCTCGAGGCTGTTGAGACAAATCTGGGTGCCTGTGTGGAATGTGCAGGACGTGTGGAGTTGGGGGGTTCTGGGTGTGAACGCGGTGGGTCCAATAGGAAGCCTGGCCTCGCACACACCGGACAGCACAGAAGCCTTCTTCGCCTTGGAGGTGTGAAGGGATGAGGGGCGTCTGCGTGTGGTGGAGATGCAGGTCTGCAAGCACTTGGTCCTGCAGTCAGCCCCAAAAGGTTTCGCATTGCTTGAGATCAGCATGACTCAGGATATCCCTGAATCCCCTCACTTATGGAGCCTATGAAGATGGGGAGAAGGAGACATCAGCGAATTCCTGCCCCATATCACGCTCACTCCAAGGTAGAGAATGGTGTGTTGGGTGCCAGCCAGATAGGATCCTGAGAAAGATGGTAGGGGGCAGCGGGTGGAGGGCAGAAGAGGCCGTGCTGTTGAATCCATTCCATTTTTCACTCTTTGTCATTTTCTTTCTCTCTGCTCTTTCGATGTCTGTTTTCCAGTCTGTGTGTCTCTGTATCTCTCTCCTCCTTTGAACCTATCTCCCTGCTTCCTCTCTGTCTCTAATTTTGAGTGTGTGTCTTTACGCCTTCTCCCTCTCCATAGAATTGAATTCTCTTTAGATCATGTGTGTGTAAATTTCACCAGTTTACCCTTCCAACCTTAGCCCTCTCCCCTGCAACTGTGGTGCTATCAGTTTGCTCTTGAGACTGGGGTTTCTGCAGCCAGTAAGTCACCTGCTCTTGTCCGCAAGCTTACCTACCTTGTTTGGTTGGGTGATTAAGCTGTCACCCCTTTTGATGAGAATCCTTTGCTTTCAGTAATGTCCTCATATTTCTTTCCATTCTTACCTGTGTCATGTTCTGTTGAGTAATGCAGCCACTGCCCGCTCCCAAATCCATCTACGTGTAGAATGTACTGTAGATTGTAAGAATGTAATATATATTTATAAACTTACTGACTGTAAATATAAAGTTTGCATTCAGTGGCTTTATGGCTGTCCTTTGTCCTTCTCCATGCTGACCCCCTCCAAGGGGCTTGCATCAATCGCAAATGGCTCTGCAAAAGCTGTGGCTCTAAATGAAATGCAGATTTAAGGATCCCAGCACAATCCAATTACACCCTTACATCGTGTAGTGCTGCTCTCTGCATCGAGGGGATGTTGACACGTGATGACAAAGTGCATTGTGTACTAAGTGTCTCTCCTTCAGGACCTGAAAGGATTTGCAAATAAATCACACGTGCAATCCTCTCCTAAAAGCCTACTGACTGATAGTGGTAAGTGGAAACTGTGGCAGGCAAGCATGTATTCCAGCCTTCTTTTGGGCTGGAGTGAGGAAAATTTTCCGTCCTTCCTTTGGGTCTTGAGTGTACATACACACAGTAACTCTGGGCTGGGTTAAAAAGTTGATTGTAGATTCCTTTATCAACTGCAGCCCCAAGACAATTCTACATAACAAGAAGTTGCATGGAATCCTTATATTCATGCAAACAATAGCAAGTGATAGATCAATGTTTTACTCAGCCAGTATTTACTGAGCAGCTACTCTGTACCAGGAATAGCTGCGAGCACTAGAGACAGAGTCATACATACAGCAAACGCACATGCACTTTCAAAAACCTTACTTACATCTATTTGGGTGGGGGGAATAAACAGCACACAAAATAATTTCAGATAGTCTGGGGTTTTTGTTTTTGAGACAGGGTCTTGCTGTGTCTTGTCGCCCAGGCTGGAGTGCAGTGGCACAATCTCAGCTCACTACAACCTCTGCCTCCTAAGCACTGAAGTGATCCTCCCACCTCAGCCTCCCGAGTAGCTGGGACTACAGGCACATGCCACCACACTCAGTGAACTTTTGTAATTTTTGTAGCTATTGGGGGTCTTGCTGTGTTGCCCAGGCTGATCTTGAACTCCTGGGCTCAAGCAATCCTCCCACTTCGGCCTCCCAAAGTGCTGGGATTACAGGTGTAAGCCATGGAACCCAGCCAGTCATAAGTTTTGTAAGAGACAATGAAACTGGTTGCAGAATGGAGAAAATTGAGGCAACATTCAAAACTTTAATAATTTCACCTTAGAAATCTAGATTTCTAGCATCGCTTGAGAATTCAGACACTGGCAAAATGGAGCTGCCAATCTGACTTGGCCCCAATGGGGCAGAGTGGCACTGAGGTTCGAGTCCTCTCCACCCATGATGTCTTCTGGACCCAGAGTTGACCAACTCCATTTATGCTCCATCTCACCACTCTTCTAATAGGTGTTTCTCCCAAGTTACGGCTCTACCCAAAAGTGGGGGAAACAGAGAGGGAAGGAGCCATGTGTTTTCAAGATCATTCAGAAAGAGCTCATTGCTTTATGAAAGGGAAGAAAATTCCTGTGTGTCTCCTAGGCAAATATAGAATGTCATTGTCCACAGAACACAACTGAAGATGCCATTACGATGCAAACCGTCATGCGATCTGTGTGCCCAGAATCCAAGAAAGAACTGATAGGAAAATCTGAACTGAAATGTCCACTAGATGTCTTTTCGAGTGTGAATAAATAAGTGATGCGGGGTGGTTTCTCTCGCACCTGGCTGGTTCGCTCTCTGACGCCACCTGCGGGGCCCCTGGAGGCTCTGAGTTTCCCAAACTCCCAAGGAAGATGGTGCTGGAAGCTGGAGGGCTGCTGGCCTCATCAGCATCTCTGTGGGGGTCTGTCCCTTGCGGCTTCTCCGTTCCCTCCCTGGACTGAGGTTACAGGTACTTTACCATAACTAAGTACCACAAACTGGGCAGCTTAAATCACAGAAAGGTATTGCCTCACTTTTCTGGAAGCTTGAAGTCTGAGCTCAGTGTGTAGGCAGAGCAGGTTGCCTCGGAGGGTTTACTGGGGGAACTCCTGCAGGTCCCTCCCAGCTCCTGCGGTTGCTGGCATCCTTGGTAGTCCTTGGCTTATAGAAGCATCACTCTAATCTCTGCCTTCAGCTTCATGTGACAGACTCCCTGTGTGTGTGTGTGTGTGTGTGTGTGTGTCCAAATGTCCTCCTTTTTGTGAGCCGGGGATCTCACTTTGCTACCCAGGCTGGAGTACAGTTGTGTGATCAACTCTCACTGCTGCCTCAACCTCCTGGGCTCAAGCAATCCTCCCACCCTAGCCTCTCAAGTAGCTGGGACTACAGACACACACCACCACACCTATTTTTTTTTTAATTTTTTGTAAATATGGAGTCTCACTATGTTGCCCAGGTTGGTCTCAAACTCCTGGCCTCAAGCAATCATCCTGCCTTGGTCTCCCAAAGTGCTGGGATTACAGGATAAGCCACCGTGCCCGGCTCCAAATTTCCCCAAGGAAACTAGGGCCCACTGTACTCCCGTATGACCTCATCTCAGCTAATTACATCTGCAGTGACCCTATTTCCAAACAAAGTCATCTTCTGATACTGGGCGTTAGGACTTCCACTATGAATTTGGGGTGGGGGAGACACAGTTCAATCCATAACACCAACCACTGGTCCTAAGGTCCTAGGCAGCTAAGCCTGTGCACAAGCCGAGGGCAGCCAGTTGTGACGGCCCTGGCACTGGGCTGGTGGGGCCCACTGGCCTTCCAGGAATGTGTCTTACCCCTCAGAGCCTCGCCCTACCCTCGGTTTCACACCCATTTTACAAATGAGTCTCTGCTAAGGACACCCTGGGAGTGTAAGTGAACAATTTATCTTTTTCCTTCTGGGAAAGCTCAGAACTGTGAATTAATTACCCAGTTGGCACTTCCCAAGGTGCAGTCATTAGCTCCTTGCCACCCTTTGTTTTGCCCTTGCAGCAGCAAATGATGCTCTGGCAGGAAGATGGGTGAGCCCGGGGTGTCCCCCAGTGGAGACTGGCATCCTCTGAGCCGGTGATTACTGTGGATGACTGCTCCGGCGGGTGGAGAAGGGAGGCAGAGGTGAGAAGTGCTACAGGCCAGAGGCCCAGTGCAAGTGTGACTTGGATCGGCGGAATCTCTGCCTGGCCAACAGGTCCTTCTTCTCAAGCACACTGTGACATGCCTTCCCCACATCTGACCCCAAACGATATGTGTATATGGGAAAACATGCTGATCTCTTCATCAGAAAGTCAGAGATAGGAGAATGCAGGGTCTGTCCTTAGCACAAAGGCTACCTGTGTTGTGGGAGATATATTGGTTTTCTGGGGCCATCATAACAAATCACATAACAAAGCAAACAGGGCTGCTCACAGCAACCAGAATTTATTCTCCAAAGTCCATAGTCACGATGTTGGCAGAGGTGGTTCCTTCCAGGTGTTATGAGGTCAAATCAGCCCCATGCCTCCTCTTCCAGCTTTGGGCGGCTCATGGCAATCTGGGGTCTCCTGGCTGCTGCACACATCACTCGAGTCCCTGCCTCTGTCATCACATGACCCTATCTCCCTATGAGTCTTTGCGTCCAAGTTTTCTTCTCTTAAGCAATTCAGTCGCTGGATTTGGGATATACCCTAATTCGTATGACTTCATCTTACCTTGATGACATCTGCAAAGACCCTATTTCCAGATAAGGTCACATTCACAGGGACTAAGAGGTAAGACTTCAACATGTCTTCCTGGGGGACGCATTCCCATCCGCTCCAGGGAGAAAGAAGTCCCCACGGCAGAGAAGTTGTTCTGTCTTCCTGTTTGCTTTAAAGAGAATCCTTTCATTGCAAGTGATTTAAAAACTAAAGTGGGCTGAAGGGAAAAATAGCAGGAGTGAGGAAGAGGATGTGTTACTTTCTAGGATGGAAAAAGCAGTGGTGCATCCAACGTCTGTCCGGGATGGTTGGTCCAGGGGCTCCCTGTCTCTTCTCTCTGTTTTCCTCTGTATTTGCCTATTCGTCTTCATTCTTGGACAGCCCATTCTACCTAGCAGCCTCCGGAAGCTCTAGACTTGGTATTAAAGTCGTGCAGGTAACAATCGCAGAGCAAAGACAGTCAACTCCCAACACGTTCAAAAAAAGTCCTCCATTGCCTCCTATTGGCTGGCGTGAGTTACTGGCTAAACAGTCAGATCTGTTGACGGAATGGCCCAGGCCTGGTCACAAGTACCTCGCCCCAGCCCTGGCACTTGGAGAATGAGGAGCAAGTCCTCATCTAAACCACAGCAGAGAGACTAGGAGTAGAGGTTCCAAAGGCAGCATGGAAACACTTTGCCGTTAACTGGGGAGATGTATGCTGTTCTTGCAAAGCAATGCACCCCAGTGCGCCCTTTCATTGCCTCCTCCTGGCTTCTGTGCCCCCAGATCCCATTCCCACGAGTTTTGCTTTCTAGACATTCAAGAAGACTCCTGAACCAATATTAAAGGACCCCAGAGAATGCTGGGCCATGGTGAAGAGTGGGAGTCAGCCCCTTCACCGAAAACCTCTGTGGGGGCCCCTGCAGAGACCCTGTCCTGTCTGGCCCAGTGCCCGTGAGCGTCCCCTGCAGGGCCGGCACTCCGTGCAGCTGTTCTTTCTGCCAGAAATTCAAGCCAGACCTTGAATTTCTCACAGCTGTTTTTCCTGATGTTGAATCAAGCCTGACTCACCAATTATGCTAATAGACTCAGAGCGCGGTGGCCGATGATTGTCTTACGACTTTAAAAGCTTCCGCCTGGCTATTCTTTGTTCCCCCTGCAGGCAGAGCATTGCGAGGCCCCTGGGTGAATCTTCTAAGTGGGCAGTCAATGTTTTTCTAAATGAAAATTAACAGAGTGACCTTTAAAAAACATGATTTAAATCATGTCACTCCTGGCTTAAAACCCTCCAGTAGAGGCCCATAATTTCTGGAATAAAATCTGGACTCCATCATATGACCAAAAGGTCTTATGTGATGCAGAGCTGCCTGCCACCCACCCTCACGCCCACCGCCCGCCCACTCGCTCACTGCAGCTTCAACCCCACCGGTTTCCTTCTGTCTGTTCCTCTGTCAAAAGAAGCGCACTCCCGGCTGGGCGCGGTGGCTCACGCCTGTAATCCCAGCACTTCGGGAGGCCGAGGTGGGCAGATCACCTGAGGTCAGGAGTTCGAGACCAGCCTAGCCAACATGGCGAAAGCCCATCTCTACTAAAAATACAAAAATTAGCCAGGCATGGTTGTGGGCGCCTATAATCCCAGCTACTTGGGAGGCTGAGGCAGGAGAGTCGATTGAAGCTAGGAGATGGGAGATTGCAGTGAGCCAAGATTGAGCCACTACACTCTAGCCTGGACGATAGAGTGATACTGCACCTCAAAAAAAATAATAAAAGAAAGAAAAAAGAAGCAGCGCACTCCCACCTCAAGGCCTTTGCCCGTACTGCTTCTTTCTGGAACTCTATTCCCCCAGATTCTCAAGGTCTCACCCCTCCCCATCATGCATGTCTTGGCTCATACTTCTATTCCTAAGAGAACACATTAGAGCAGCCTCACCCCTCCCATGCCATTTTCTTCCACTCTGATCATCTTATATAGTTCATAGCATTTAGAGCACCCTGAAATTGTTCTGTTTGCTTTTAGCTTATTGTGTGTCTTCCCTAGTAGAATGTGAGTTCCAGAGGAGTAAGGAGATAGTTCAATCTGTTCCCTGCTATATACCCTGTGACTAGAGTCATGCCTACAAAGAGTCAGCAATCAATAAACATTTTTGAATGAATGGTTGCATGGCCAGATGATGGTGGATTGGAGAATGGGTGGATGGATGGATGAATGGTTGAAGGCTCATTGGATGGATGGATGGTAGATGGTTGGATGGTGGATGGATAAATGGATGAAAGTTGACTAGATGAATAGATGAATGGTGGGTGGTTGGATGGATGGATGGATGGATGGATGGATACAGGGATGGATGAAGTTTGATTAGATGGATAGATGGTAGATGATGATGGATGGATGAATGGATGGACAGACAGATAATAAATGGCTTACAGAGCATGAATGATGAAAGCACAGTCTGATAAATTTAAGTGAGCCACCTAGTGAGAACCAGGAGACTGAATGCTGCCTGAGGATTGATTTTATATAGTCCAGAGTTGCTCTGCTGTATGGACGTGACACTAGCATCTTTCACTGGGCCAAAGACAAGCCTTCATTATCTCTGTACTGGTCATTTCAGGGGAGACAAAAATAAATTAGATGCAATTTCTTCCCTCAAGAGACACATAGAAAATGAAACCTCTTCTCATCTCTTTCTATAGCAACCTTGCTGGCTTTCTTTCTAGGCCTAGCCCTCTGTGAATGAAGCATGGTTTAAATGAAACATCCCTTCCTCCCCAGATTAACCTTACTTAATGGAAGCCTTCCCCTTAACCAGGTTTCTGCCAGTCATATTCCATACAGTTGATAACTCCAGTCTACTGGTGAGTAGACATTTTCCTGGCTGTTTCAAGTTTCCAAGAAAAGGGAGGAGGCTCTCTTCTTCCTCTATAGCCCCCCCAATACTTGATACACGTTTGGACCTGGGAGTTGAAGCACAGACAGTAGTGCCCAGTGCAATTCCCAGCTGCCTTGCAGTTCAGGTGGGGGCACGCAGCTAATTCTTGGGAATAGCCATGAACAGTAATGAGAGCTGTCACTTCCAATGAGAACAGGTAAGAGCCAGTGTGAGTTCTCCATGTGCATGTTGACACATGGCATCACACAAGGGAACCTGGAGAGCACCTCGTCCTCATCAGACTCTTTTCAGCAAGAAACAGACCTTTGTTCTGCAATACCACTGGTATTTTGGGTTATTTACTACTGTAGCAGCCTGCCCCCTGACCTGATGAATACAATACTTATTAATTTATCAGATGCTGCTCGGCTTAGTGAGTGGCTGCAATCTGACGAGCACATCTTCATGTGGAAGCGGCAACTTGGTGGGAAAGGCAAGGATTGGATTCAGGCCAAACTTGGTTACTTTTCCCTTTTAAGGTTCTGCCTGACCTGGGCGCCCATGAAGTCTTGACCTGAAGGAGCAGAACAAATGCATCATCCTGAGCGTGAAGGGTCTCCCGAGGCCTCATTGTGATTTTTATTAGCAGCTGCAGGAAAGCGACAGTTGCCTGCCTTGCTCCTCGCACTCATGGCGGGTGTGAGCTCATTAGTCTGTTCACTGTCTGCTTTGCTCTGTCTGCAGTGATGCTGCCCAGAAGCCTGACTTTCCCCAGAAGGCCCCTGTGCTGGCCAGTCCTCCAGCTGTCCTGCCTGCCCTGCTCCCCTCCTGCTCCATGCAGATGTGCGTTCGTGTGGGAAGGGCTGACCCAGCTCAGAAGAGTTAGGCTCTTCTGGGCTGCACGTCCTTGCACCTCCCCACAGCTTCCTGGACACGGCAAGCAGCTTAAGGTCAGGAAACAGCAGACCCGAGCTCCGTGCCAGCTGCCTCTCCTTCTGAGAGTGGCAGATGCGAGCCGCCTTCCAAGCTCAAACCTCAGCGTGGCCTCTGCTGCTCAAAGAAAAGTGGAGGCTGCCAACGGCTCCTGTGCTCCCCATTCGTTTTTGAAGTATTTTATGATGCTAAGATCTGATTCCGTAAATACAGCCAGGAAACAAACACAAGTCACTCTTGTCCCTGAGCCTCCAGTTCATCACTATAACATGGAGAGAATGTCACTCGGATTGGGCACCCTTTGAAAAGGCCTTGCAGCTGGTAAAGGTCTGTGTGCACCCCCCAACTTTTCACAATGTATTGGTGGGTCTGCCTGAGCACACCTCTGTGGACCCCAATTCCTGTGGTTTGGTTGGTGGTTACTGCTGCCCCTTAAGACACACCCTTTTCTCGTCTGTACGTCCAAAGCTTTTTTTACTCCCCAACTTCCACTTCCGTGACCCCAGCTGAGCCCCACGACTTCAGTCTGTGCCCGCTGCTTCCCTGTGCCAAGCCTTTGCTAGAGCAGGTGAGCCCCATCCCACCACAAGTCCGGGCCACCTCATTAAAGTGGCTGGAGTGACCTTACAGGGACAGTCACAGGACCTCCACCAAGCAGCAGCCTGTTCTTGGCATGCATGCAGGAAGAGCTGTTCAAACAAAAAAACACTCAGCAGAGGTGACCATCTTGAATTGGACACAAGGGTCCCTGAGACTGTGTTATGTGGCATCGTCTGGCTAAGAGCTGGCTCTACCTTGGCCAGCCCTTGGCCTCCCCCTAGCCTGGTGGGTCTGTAGAGAAGCTGGAGTTACTTAAGCCCATGGCCTCAAGCCAGCCTTCTCTTGAACTCCAGGCCTTGTAACAAAACAGATCGTGGTCTTCCAGCCTCAAGAAGGGTAGTGAAGGCTACACCCCGGAAAAGAGATGAATGCCAATGAAAACAGAGATTTGTGTCCTTCCCAGCAGGTCGACAGAGGTCCCAGAAGACAAAATCACCAGTGCCTTCTTCTATCCCTATCATTTTAGGAGGATGTAGACCAAGAATATCTCTCAAGTCATCAGATTAAGCTAAATATCTCAGTGCATAATTTCCCTTTTCAAAATTTCCATTGCTCCATGAAAAGGAACCATCCCTGTCCACCTTCAGGGTGGGTTTTCTGGGCCACTCTGTCCTGAAAGGGCGGGAGGTTCCTTCCCATCCTCCTCCTGCCCTGGCACCTGCAGTGGCTTCAGACACCACACGAAGTAGACTTTGCTGCTCTCTCAGGGTGGTTCCATCCATTCCCAAGGGGCATTCTCCCCGCCATGACTGTCACCTATGATTTACCATGGGGAGGACAGTCACTCTGCCTGGAGCAGAGCTCAGGCACCTGTAAGTGAGACGACTTCCCGAGTTATATTTTTCTCCTTCGATAAATAAACAAAATTTAATCCTCCCAGTTTTAAAGAGCCTCGAGGAATATGCAGAACTCACTGTTGTCCCTTAGGTATTTGAAAATAACTATGCTTAACAACAGCAACAAAAGTCATCTGGATCCATGGCCTAGCAAATTCCTGCTGCTTCCCTACTTTTGAGATGCTTTAAAGTATACCAAGGTTTTGAAAATAATTCCCCATCTGTCTCGCTGCTCCTCAAATAACTGAGATGTAATCAATATGTGCAATTAAAATTTTCCATTTGTTGATATATAATTGGACAGACAAATAGCCTGAGCTCTAAGTGTCAATATATAGATCTTGGCAAGGAGGATAATCTGCTGCGAGCAGCTATTAATCATATCGTACACCTGCTTGGGAGGATTTCGGTAACTTTGTGTTGGAGAATATGAATCATTGGAGATTCCAGTCCATTAAAGATTCTAGTCTTGATCTTCAGGCTCCAAACGTCAAAGGAATTTTATCAGAGTCACACAGCTAGCAAGTAGCAAAGCTACACGTTTTGGGTAACCAGTGATTATTGGGTAGGGCATAATAGCTTCCGAACCCCTTTTTTATTACCTTCACAAATTCCCTGGGGCATCACCTGTCCTCCTTGGGCATATTCTTGATAGAACAGTAAAGGCCAGTGGCTGAGCTTTTGCCACAGAAGTTAAAGGGTTGGGGCCTTCCTGCCAGCACTGGGTGCCCGGCCAGCAGGTGGGCACAGCCTGATCCAGGGGAACCAGGCAGACGCTCTTTCGTGGGCCAGGGACTCTCAAACAAATGACCCAGGGACAAAGGAGCAGATAGAATGCCCCCATCCCACCAGGAGCAACTTGCCCCCAGTTGAGATCATTCCACAGTGTCTGCCTTCCAGCCTCCAAAGCTACCCTGTTCCCTGTCTATTTCCAAACACCCTGGTGATTCTGCGAGTTCCCAGTGGCTGTTCAGTAAAGTGTATTTTACTTTAGTAATAAGGTCCATTTCTTGCTTACAACTAAACATCCTATCTGATAAAACTGGTCTTCCTCTCAGATGCTGCCTGACAAGAAAAGGATGTCTGTTGTCTCTCTGTGACATCCAGGCCACCATCAGCTGGGGAATCTCGGATGCCCTACATTTTGATAAGGCCCCATATCAGATAGGGTACAAGCCACACTTCCAGGGAAAAGAAAATTGAGACATTAATTTCAAGTGCTGGTTTAGAAAGGAATGGTCCATGGCCAGGGGAGGCTCCGCCTCTGACTCACAAGCTCATCTAGGGATGCATTTCCTTCTACCAAGATGCTCCTCCAAGAATCACCCTCACCTACAGCCTTGCTCCACCCCAGCACTGCTGGCATTTTGGGGTGGGTGATCCTCCATGGGGGGACCGTCCCGCACATCACACGGTTTGTTGTAGCACCCCCTGGCCTCCACGCACCAGAGCCAGTCACCCCTGCCACTGGGACAAAACTAGGTCACAACCTCAGTGCCCTCATTCCAGCCCGCAGGGAGAAAGGAGGAAATAAAAGGCAGTGGTGGCTGAGCGAGCTCCTTTAGGACCTGGCCAATGCCAGGCCCCTCCCTCTGCTCCATTAGCACCAACTTGTCCCCGGTCACTCCAGCTAGAGGGGAGGCAGGAGGCGTCTCCAGCTGAGCGGCGTGAGCCTGGCTAAAGCACAGGGGATCTTTTTTGCTAAATTGGTGGGGAGAAGTCATAGATTCTGGAAACAAAGAGCAGTCTCTGTCGCAAGCCCTGACGGACCACTCCAAATGCCCGTCTCACGGGATCAACGAGAGGCAGGGCAGAGAGGCCTGGATTCAGGTTATCTCAGCTGGATATGTGTGGAGATAATTATGTAAGCACATGTGTTTAACACACATACACACAGCACACATATAAAGCATACATGTGCATAATACATACATGTACACATATACTTGTTTATATAACATCACACATACATTGTACATGCATGTACGTTATATGTGTATTTACACTCATGTATATACATAGAAAACTCCCATGTACATAACATACATGCACACATATATGCATAAATAACACACATATTTAACATATATATATACTCTCTGTTTCTTGGGTTCTCTAGGAACGGGAGACCTAGAACATAGAGAGATTGTAAGAAAAGTCAGTGGGCATCATCTCAAATGGGCAAAAGTATACTCGCCGTTGCTGCAGCAAAGCCAGTGGGTTCAGAGCAGGAGCTTTGGGGTCATAGGGACACGGATTTAAGCTTGCTGCTGGTGCTAATAACCCCATGGTACAGAAGATGCAATGAAGGTTTAAAGAGCGGAGGTTTTGAGGGCAGACAGTCACTGATTGGAATCTATGCTCTACCACTTCCTAGCTGAGGAAGTTTACTGACTCTATTCCTTGATGACTATTCCCTTGTTTACTTCACGCTAATCCTCAATCATTTCGTATGTGAAATGGGATGATAGTTGTGCAAACATCATAGGGTTGTGAGGAGGGGTAAGGAAATGGTGCACATTGGCTGGCTATAGGAAGCGTTCAGTAAACAGGAGGTATCACAGCTGTAAATAGTACCAGGTTAGCCCTTCATGGATGCTGAGGGGTGGATTATAGCACTGGGCTAGGTCAGTGGTTCCTGAGACCTACTTGGAGAAGAGTTTTTACAAAATCTAGATAGAAAAGCACCCCCTGTCCAAGGAATTTGCAGTTGATTCACTGGGGCAGGGCCTAGGAGTTTGTATTTGTAAAGGCTTCCCCCAGCTGATTCTGATGTACAGCCAGGTTTGGGAAGTGGCCTTCCAATGCTAAAAGTTTATATTCCAATTATTTAACTTCACTCTCTGCCCTTTTATCTTCATGCCAGAAATCCTAGCCTTGGTCCCTTCCCAAGCCATTAATAAACATTTACGACTCTGCCGTCCTTCCTCCTTCCAGTCCTGATCAATAGTTCTCCTCTTAGTATTTGGCACTCCTCTTCATGCACTGGGCAAGCTCTCAAGGTCAGTGATGGGCAAAGAATCTTCTCTTTAAACAATAGTGCTGACCTGCAGGATTCTGTGTTCTGAACCATTCTGCGGTGACTGGATTTAAAGCAGTCCTCTGCTCTATGTGCACGGCAGAGCGAGACGGGAGCCACACCCAGTAGAATGCTGTTGGGTAGACCAGTGCCGAATGCTGCAGAGGTGTGGCGAGCAAATGAATTCAGTGCAGAGGGTGGCTGCCGGCCCCAGACACCGCTGCCACCGATGAAGAATGAGCCTCCAGACGCCGGCTGCAAGGAGCTCCGCTCCTGTATGGAGCCCGCGTGCGGTTACTCAGACAGCTCGCCAAGTGACCCCCAGAAAAAAGGCAAGACTTGACTCTTCAAAGTACATGAGGTAATTTATCCTAAAACTGGACCTGTGCATTTGCACAACAGATAAAGGCATCAGGTTATTTCCTGCAGAGCTTACTGTCCTGATGAAACACTGCGAACAACCTAAATGGCCTTCAGTAGGAAGCTAGCGAAGGAGTTCGTGGGGCTCTCTGCTTCTGTGGGGTTGTGACAGCACCTCAGTCCCCATGGACATAGTACTGGTTTCCAAGGCTGTAAAGGGCTGATATGGGCTCTCCCGGCCTTGTGTGGACCCCATAAGTGTCTCCAAGCTTCGAGGCCGGTGTGGACTCCATTGTCCAGTGGTGTGGACTGGTATAATGGGTTGATTACAGCGAGAAGCCCCAATTCTTCTCCCCATGTGCACACCACTTCCCTCTTTTCAGTTTGAGATATTTAATAAAGATTCTATGTACTCAACGCATACAACATGATACTTTGATATTATATATACGTTGCATAGTTATTTTCAATATATCTCTGAACTCTATTGGTGGGGCGGGGAGTGTATTTCTCCACGTTTTGAATCTCAGCTGACCTTTCCACTTGCCTTAGTTCACAAAATACAGTCGATGTAATATTGTGCCAGTTCCAGATCTACGTATCAAGAACCCTTGAATGCTCCTGCTCATTCTTTAGAATTTTCTGGCTCCATATTAACAAGTCCAGGCTAGCTTGCTGAGGAATGAGTCATGTAGAACAGTTGCCCTTGTCAAGGCTGCAAACATAAGACAGCACAGCCAACTGACCACAGAAACCTCAGTAAACTCAGCCAAGATTTAAGAACTGTCCAGCCAATGCACAGATGCACGTATTGGATAAATGTTTATTAATAGTGGGTTTAGTGCTTGTGGGTTTAGTGCTTGTATATCGGGCTTAGTGCTTGTATATTATGCAGCAGGAGCTAACTGATACATCTGGGTAGGGCTATGGTGGTTCCCTAATCTTTATTATAGAGTCAATGTGGCCTCCTGTTATCACACAGTATTCTATAGGACCCATAGTATAAAGGATCTGTGGAGTCTCTTCTCTGGACACATAAAGTCACCCCAGGCTTCCAGGACCCCCATATATGCCCCAGGAGCAGAAGATTCAGACCTCACCATCATCAAAATAAGTGTCTCTGGCACTACGATGATCTCTGGGGAAGAAGGCACAGGCAGCTGTGATCCAGAGCCAGCAGAACAGTGGCTATCATTGTGGTTGGCTTTTTCAGTGGGGATATTAAGGTTTACAAGGGAAGTCACTGTCATCAGTTAACACAGGTGGTGACACATGGCAAAGACAAGGTTGGAATCTGGATGGCAACATTGTCTCCATACTGTCACCCTGGGGCAGAAAACTCAAGTACCTGCCAGGACCAGCCAGGTAATGAAATGTGTGAGTCGTCAGACCTGACTGCATTTTCTTCAGCACAGAGGCACGTTGCTTGCATATTAAACAGGTGCACAGAATCTTTACTTACACAGAGAATTAGCCTCTCTATCATTGTTCTTGGAACACAAGAATGATGGGCTTCCCTCTTGACTCTCCCGTAAGAAACACATGAGCACACACATCATGATATATAGCAACTGACAATTGGGTTTAGTGTCAGGAAGACAATTAAAAGGGGTAGGGATTGAGGAGATGTTTTTCTAAAAGGGGTGACCACCCCCTACACACTGGGCATGTGGAAATGCAAGCTCAGTGTCTTCAAGCTTTTCAAATTTTCAGGAGAATCAGGAAGTTTCAATCTGTATGTGAAACCTTCAGATAGGCAATTCTTCGTAGCTATCTAACAAATAAATCATGTTGGGATTGTAGGAAATAATAAATGAAGGAGGTTATACTCTTTGACAGTGTGGTTAAAATAAAAATAACAGGTAAAGTGAATTGAGTGCTTATAAACACAATGTTAAGCAAAAGAAGACACAAAAGAGCAATATACTATATGACTGCATTTGTAGGAAGGTCAACAACAGGCGAAATAACATATAATGATATGAGTCCAAATAGTGATTACTGTCAAGGTTATATTGCCTAGAAGGGGTATGAGAAAGCCTTCAAGGAGTACTGCTAATGTCCTATATCTTAATCTGGGTGGTGGTTTCATGGGTGGTTACATATTTAAAAATTTGTAGGCTGGGTGCAGTGACTCATGCCTGTTATCCCAGCACTTTGGGAGGCTGAGACAGGCAGATTGCTTAAGCTCAGGAGTTCAAGAACAGCCTGGGCAACATGGCAAACCCTGTCTCTTCAAAAAATACAAAAGTTAGCCAGCTGTGGTGGTATACGCCTATAGTCCCAACTACTTGGGAAGCTAAGGTGGGAGGATCACTTGAGCCCAGGAGGTCAAGATCTTGCCACTGCATTTCAGCCTGGGCAACAGAGTAAGATTCTGTCTCAAAAATAAAAATAAATACAAATTTTAACAAATTGAAAATAAAAATATGCAGTTCTGTGCATTTTCCTAAACTTAAATTATAGCTCTATCAATATAACAAAAATGATAATAATATAAACTATAAACAACTGTATGTTATAAATATGAAAAAAAGAAAAATAAGTGAAATGTATTGAGCACTATGTGGCAAACACTGATCAAGGATAGTTCACATATTTCATTCTCACAACTACCCTATGGTGGCAAATTTTACCATCCCTAATCTATAAATGAGAAAATCGAGGTTCATAAAAACCATGGAACTTTCCCAAGTTCATGCAGCTCATACATAGCAGATGTGGGCTATGAAATTAGTGCACCTGGCCCCAGAGCCTGCATTCATAACTCCCATCCTATGCACAGGCGTGGTGTGCCTGCACACTCTCACACACACACCCTCAAGGTAACAAACCCAACTTATATCTCTATATGCCCACTATAGAGAGGACCCAATTTAATTTCCTCTTTTTACATTTTTGTTTACAAAGCATTCAGCTGTTCAAGTGAGGCTATAATTTCTAAGTGATTCAGAGTTTTCTGCAGCTGAAAACAATGCATGTTTCCTGTCATTTATATCCATACATAAAATGTCCTGTGTGAAAAGTTATCATATTAATTGCAGCTTCTCAATTTGTTAACTGGGCTGGGCGAGTAGTGACCATGCATTTACGATACCAAGGCTGAGCACAGAAGTCACCCAACCTGGTCATTACCACAACAAGGCAGGGGCTAATGGGTGGATCTGTCCATGGTGCTGATTGACTCACTAGAGAATAAACAAGGCTATTCCCGCCCATCCAGATGCAAGCTCTGGTATTTTCCCATGCTCTGAAGAGGAGGAGTCTAGGATCAAGATCACTTGAGACAAATTGGATTCTATTTTCAAGCGGGATCAGGGTGAAGTTGGCTAAGCTTTTCCAAAAGCTGTACTTGAGGAGGTGGCAGCAAGGCAAGGTTTAAGTAGACCCATGAAGAATAGAGGTTGAGGCTTGATAAAGGAAAAAAAAAGAGAATTAAGAAAAAGTACTTGGGGGGCGGAGCAAGATGGCCGAATAGGAACAACTCCAGTTTCCAGCTCCCAGCATGAGCGACACAGAAGACAGGTGATTTCTGCATTATCAACTGAGGTACTGGGTTCATCTCACTGGGGAGTGCCGGACAATCAGTGCTGGTCAGCTGCTGCAGCCCGACCAGCGAGAGCTGAAGCAGGGCGAGGCATCGCATCACCTGGGAAGCGCAAGGGGGAAGGGAATCCCTTTTCATAGCCAGGGGAACAGAGACACACAACACTTGGAAAATCGGGTAACTCCCACCCCAATACTGTGCTTTAAGCAAATGGGCACACCAGGAGATTATATCCCACACCTGGCCAGGAGGGTCCCATGCCCACGGAGCCTTCCTCATTGCTAGCACAGCAGTCTGCAATCTAACCGCAAGGCAGCAGCGAGGCTGGGGGAGGGGTGCCCGCCATTGCTGAGGCTTAAGTAGGTAAACAAAGCCCTGGGAAGATCGAACTGGGTGGAGCTCACAGCAGCTCAAGAAGGCCTGCCAGTCTCTGTAGACTCCAACTCTGGGGACAGGGCACAGCTAAACAACAACAAAAAAAGAAAAAAAAGAAAAGAAAAGAAAAAGAAAAAAAAGGGCAGCAGAAACATCTGCAGACGCAAGCGACTCTGTCTGACAGCTTTGAAGAGAGCGGTGGATCTCCCAACACGGAGGTTAAGATCTGAGAACGGACAGACTGCTGCTCAAGTGGGTCCCTGACCCCTGAGTAGCCTAACTGGGAGACATCCTCCACTAGGGGCAGTCTGACACCCCATACCTCACATGGTGGAGTACACCCCTGAGAGGAAGCTTCCAAAGAAAGAATCAGACAGGTACGCTCGCTATTCAGCAGTATTCTATCTTCTGCAGCCTCTGCTGCTGACACCCAGGCAAACAGGGTCTGGAGTGGACCTCAAGCAATCTCCAACAGACCTACAGCTGAGGGTCCTGACTGTTAGAAGGAAAACTATCAAACAGGAAGGACACGTACACCAAAACCCCATCAGTACGTCACCATCATCATCAAAGACCAGAGGCAGATAAAACCACAAAGATGGGGAAAAAGCAGGGCAGAAAAGCTGGAAATTCAAAAAATAAGAGCGCATCTCCCCCTCCAAAGGAATGCAGCTCATCGCCAGCAACAGATCAAAGCTGGACGGAGAATGACTTTGACGAGATGAGAGAAGAAAGCTTCAGTCCATCAAACTTCTCAGAGCTAAAGGAGGAATTACGTACCCAGCGCAAAGAAACTAAAAAGCTTGAAAAAAGAGTGGAAGAATTCATAACCAGAATAATTAATGCAGAGAAGGCCATAAACGAATGGACAGAGATGAAAACCATGACACGAGAAATAAGTGACAAATGCACAGACTTCAGTACCCGACTCGATCAACTGGAAGAAAGAGTATCAGCGATTGAGGATCAAATGAATGAAATGAAGCGAGAAGAGAAATCTAAAGAAAAAAGAAGAAAAAGAAATGAACAAAGCCTGCAAGAAGTATGGGATTATGTAAAAAGACCAAATCTACGTCTGATTGGGGTGCCTGAAAGTGAGGGGGAAAATGGAACCAAGTTGGAAAACACTCTTCAGGATATCATCCAGGAGAACTTCCCCAACCTAGTAGGGCAGGCCAAAGTTCAAATTCAGAAAATACAGAGAATGCCACAAAGATACTCCTCCAGAAGAGCAACTCCAACACACATAATTGCCAGATTCACCAAAGTTGAAATGAAGGAAAAAATCTTAAGGGCAGCCAGAGAGAAAGGTCGGGTTACCCACAAAGGGAAGCCCATCAGACTAACAGCAGATCTCTCGGCAGAAACTCTACAAGCCAGAAGAGAGTGGGGGCCAATATTCAACATTCTTAAAGAATTTTAAACCCAGAATTTCATATCCAGCCAAACTAAGTTTCATAAGTGAAGGAGAAATAAAATCCTTTACAGATAAGCAAATGCTTAGAGATTTTGTCACCACCAGGCCTGCCCTACAAGAGACCCTGAAGGAAGCACTAAACATGGAAAGGAACAACCGGTACCAGCCATTGCAAAAACATGCCAAAATGTAAAGACCACCGAGGCTAGGAAGAAACTGCATCAACTAACGAGCAAAATAACCTGTTAATATCATAATGGCAGGATCAAGTTCACACATAACAATATTAACCTTAAATGTAAATGGACTAAATGCTCCAATTAAAAGACAGACTGGCAAACTGGATAAAGAGTCAAGACCCATCAGTCTGCTGTATTCAGGAGACCCATCTCACATGCAGAGACATATATAGGCTTAAAATAAAGGGATGGAGGAAGATCTACCAAGCAAATGGAGAACAAAAAAAAGCAGGGGTTGCAATCTTAGTCTCTGATAAAACAGACTTTTAACCATCAAAGATCAAAAGAGACAAAGAAGGCCATTACATAATGGTAAAGGGATCAATTCAACAGGAAGAGCTAACTATCCTAAATATATATGCACCCAATACAGGAGCACCCAGATTCATAAAGTCCTTAGAGACTTACAAAGAGACTTAGACTCCCATACAATAATAATGGGAGACTTCAACACCCCACCGTCAACATTAGACACATCAACGAGACAGAAAGTTAACAAGGATATCCAGGAATTGAACTCAACTCTGCAGCAAGCAGACCTACTAGACATCTACAGAACTCTCCACCCCAAATCAACAGAATATACATTCTTCTCAGCACCACATCACACTTATTCCAAAATTGACCACATAATTGGAAGTAAAGCACTCCTCAGCAAATGTACAAGAATACAAATTATAACAAACTGTCTCTCAGACCACAGTGCAATCAAACTAGAACTCAGGACTAAGAAACTCAATCAAAACCACTCAACTACATGGAAACTGAATAACCTGCTCCTGAATGACTACTGGGTACATAACGAAATGAAGGCAGAAATAAAGACGTTCTTTGAAACCAATGAGAACAAAGATACAACATACCAGACTCTCTGGGACACATTTAAAGCAGTGTGTAGAGGGAAATTTATAGCACTAAATGCCCACAAGAGAAAGCTGGAAAGATCTAAAATTGACACTCTAACATCACAATTAAAAGAACTAGAGAAGCAAGAGCAAACACATTCAAAAGCTAGCAGAAAGCAAGAAATAACTAAGATCAGAGCAGAACTGAAGGAGATAGAGACACAAAAAACCCTCCAAAAAATCAATGAATCCAGGAGTTGGTTTTTTGAAAAGATCAACAAAATTGACAGACCGCTAGCAAGACTAATAAAGAAGAAAAGAGAGAAGAATCAAATAGACGCAATAAAAAATGATAAAGGGGATATCACCACCGACCCCACAGAAATACAAACTACCATCAGAGAATACTATAAACATCTCTACGCAAATAAACTAGAAAATCTAGAAGAAATGGATAATTTCCTAGACACTTACACTCTCCCAAGACTAAACCAGGAAGGAGCTGAATCCGTGAAGAGACCAATAGCAGGCTCTGAAATTGAGGCAATAATTAATAGCCTACCAACCAAAAAAAGTCCAGGACCAGATGGATTCACAGCTGAATTCTACCAGAGGTACAAGGAGGAGCTGGTACCATTCCTTCTGAAACTATTCCAATCAATAGAAAAAGAGGGAATCCTCCCTAACTCATTTTATGAGGCTAACATCATCTTGATACCAAAGCCTGGCAGAGACACAACAAAAAAAGAGAATTTTATACCAATATCCCTGATGAACATCGATGCAAAAATCCTCAATAAAATACTGGCAAACCGGACCCAGCAGCACATCAAAAAGCTTATCCACCATGATCAAGTGGGCTTCATCCCTGGGATGCAAGGCTGGTTCAACATACGCAAATCAATAAACGTAATCCAGCATATAAACAGAACCAAAGACCAAAACCACATGATTATCTCAATAGATGCAGAAAAGGCCTTTGACAAAATTCAACAGCCCTTCATGCTAAAAACTCTCAATAAATTCAGTATTGATGGAACGTATCTCAAATCATAAGAGCTATTTATGACAAACCCACAGCCAATATCATACTGAATGGGCAAAAACTGGACAAATTCCCTTTGAAAACTGGCACAAGACAGGGATGCCCTCTCTCACCACTCCTATTCAACATAGTGTTGGAAGTTCTGGCTAGGGCAATCAGGCAAGAGAAAGAAATAAAGGGTATTCACTTAGGAAAAGAAGAAGTCAAATTGTCCCTGTGTGCAGATGACATGATTGTATATTTAGAAAACCCCATTGTCTCAGCCCAAAATCTCCTTAAGCTGATAAGAAACTTCAGCAAAGTCTCAGGATACAAAATTAATGTGCAAAAATCACAAGCATTCTTATACACCAGTAACAGACAAACAGAGAGCCAAATCATGAATGAGCTTCCATTCACAATTGCTTCAAAGAGAATAAAATACCTAGGAATCCAACTTACAAGGGATGTAAAGGACCTCTTCAAGGAGAACTACAAACCACTGCTCAGTGAAATAAAAGAGGACATAAAGAAATGGAAGAACATACCATGCTCATGGATAGGAAGAATCAATATTGTGAAAATGGCCATACTGCCCAAGGTAATTTATAGATTCAATGCCATCCCCATCAAGCTACCAATGAGTTTCTGCACAGAATTGGAAAAAACTGCTTTAAAGTTCATAGGGAACCAAAAAAGAGCCCGCATCTCCAAGACAATCCTAAATCAAAAGAACAAAGCTGGAGGCATCACGCTACCTGACTTCAAACTATACTACAAGGCTACAGTAACCAAAACGGCATGGTACTGGTACCAAAACAGAGACCAATGGAACAGAACAGAGTCCTCAGAAATAATACCACACATCTACAGCCATCTGATCTTTGATAAACCTGAGAAAAACAAGAAATGGGGAAAGGATTCCCTATTTAATAAATGCTGCTGGGATAATTGGCTAGCCATAAGTAGAAAGCTGAAACTGGATCCTTTCCTTACTCCTTATACGAAAATTAATTCAAGATGGATTAGAGACTTAAATGTTAGACGTAATACCATAAAAACCCTAGAAGAAAACCTAGGTAATACCATTCAGGACATAGGCATGGGCAAGGACTTCATGTCTAAAACACCAAAAGCAACGGCAACAAAAGCCAAAATTGACAAATGGGATCTAATTAAACTAAAGAGCTTCTGCACAGCAAAAGAAACTACCATCAGAGTGAACAGGCAACCTACAGAATGGGAGAAAATTTTTGCAATCTACTCATCAGACAAAGGGCTAATATCCAGAACCTACAAAGAACTCAAACAAATTTACAAGAAAAAAACAAACTACCCCATCAAAAAGTGGGCAAAGGATATGAACAGACATTTCTCAAAAGGGGACATTCATACAGCCAACAGACACATGAAAAAATGCTCATCATCACTGGCCATCAGAGAAATGCAAATCAAAACCACAATGAGATACCATCTCACACGAGTTAGAATGGCAATCATTAAAAAGTCAGGAAACAACAGGTGCTGGAGAGGATGTGGAGAAATAGAAACACTTTTACACTGTTGGTGGAATTGTAAACTAGTTCAACCATTATGGAAAACAGTATGGCGATTCCTCAAGGATCTAGAACTAGATGTACCATATGACCTAGCCATCCCATTACTGGGTATATACCCAAAGGATTATAAATCATGCTGCTATAAAGAGACATGCACACGTATGTTTATTGCGGCACTATTCACAATAGCAAAGACTTGGAATCAACCCAAATGTCCATCAGTGACAGACTGGATTAAGAAAATGTGGCACATATATACCATGGAATACTATGCAGCCATAAAAAAGGATGAGTTTGTGTCCTTTGTAGGGACATGAATGCAGCTGGAAACCATCATTCTCAGTGAACTATCACAAGAACAGAAAACCAAACACCGCATGTTCTCACTCATAGGTGGGAACTGAACAATGGATCACTTGGACTCGGGAACGGGAACATCACACACCGGGGCCTGTCACGGGGAAGGGGGAGGGGGGAGGGATTGCATTGGGAGTTATACCTGATGTAAATGACGAGTTGATGGGTGCTGATGTTGATGGGTGCAGCACACCAACATGGCACAAGTATACATATGTAACAAACCTGTACGTTATGCACATGTACCCTAGAACTTAAAGTATAATTAAAAAAAAAATAAAGAAAGAAAGAAAGAAAAAAGAAAGAAAAAGTACTTTGGCTGGGTGCAGTGTGCAGTGACTTATGCCGGTAATTCCAGGACTTTGGGAGTCTGAAGTGGAGGATTGCTTGAACTCAGGGGTTCAACACCAGCCTGGGCAACAAAGTGAATTAAAAAATTAGCCAGCCATGATGGTACATGCCTGTAGTCCCAGTTACATGGGAGGCTGAGGTGGTGGGATTGCATAAGCTTGGGAGGTTGAGGCGGAAGTGAGACATGATTACGCCACTGTACTCTAGTCTGGGAGACACAGCAAGACCCTGCCTCCAAAGAAAGAAAATAAAAGAAAAAGGAAAGAAAAGGAAAAGGGAAAAATAGCAATTTGATGCATAAATCTTATGCTAGTTACAAATTCTGAAGCACAAGTGATATGTTGTCAGCAAAGGATTATATAGGTCTGGTCAGGAGGACATTTCTTACAGTCTCTTAATTCCCCACAGGAAATGGTATTCTGTCTGTTCAGGATTACAGGAAGTCTCAAATGGGGTTTACCAAGGCTCTTGCAGCCCCGGCTATGTTACTCTGAAGTAGTTGTGAGGTAACAACCTCATAACTCCCTTTCCTGGTTTCAAAAATGACTTTAGTAAGCCACAGCTCCTAAACCTCACATGCCATTTTGAGTGTAATTTTTGGTATCTCCCTATATTGTCCACAGATTACATGAAAATGGCAAAGCATCACCTGTGCACAGTTATGCTTCAACTATTTAAGAAGGAACTATTTAAGACAGAAAGAATTCAAATTCTACAGGGCTTGAGAGGGACTGGGCACAGTAAGCTTAGCCAGGACCTACACAGAACTGCCATGGCCACCAGATTATTGCAAAAAGCAGCAAATATTTTCTCCACTATTCCCAAAATAAATAATACATCTAGCCTACTTTGCGATATTAATGTTATCGTATGGAGTATAAATACAATTGGCAATGGGGAAGTAGAATTGCTCTCAGGTATTTTATTTTGGGGGATGTCTAGGGAACCCCAGTAGCACCAAAATCAGCTGCATCCACCAAATCAACCACTATTCTTGTGACCACACTGTAAGAGACTCTTACAGACATGTGGTTTGCAATCATCCTGAGTATGGGTACTTTTATTGTTTTGCAGAGGCAATAGAATATGGCATTTAAAAGGTTAAACTAGAACCAGACTACCAGGGTTCAATTCTTGGCCCTTCCCTTCCAGTCCTATACACCAAAGTAATTTATCTACCATCGCTCTGCTTTAGCTTTCTAACCTGTAAAATGAGAATAATAATGATCTCAAAATACAGTTGTGAAGATTGAGTAGATATAAACTATTTAGAACAGTTCAATGAAGTAAGAGTTAAATGAAGTCGTTAAACATTGTCTTCTTATCTTTAGCCCCTTCAGGATGTTTAGAAGATACCTTGCTTTTTTTTTTTTTTGAGCCAAAATAAATAGCATTTGCCACTACAAAGCTTGTTGGAGATGGCCAGATTTCTTGGTTGCAGGCAACAGAAGTTGACTCATTACTGAGATGAGAGGCTCAGAAGACAAATGACTAATGATAAATGCTTGGGAAGTGAACAGAACCAAGGGAACAGCAAAGAGTGAGATGTTGGATACCACAGCAGAAGAAAAAAAAAAGCCACTTCTATTCCCGCCATGGGTGTGACCTCCTATAGCCCTCAGCCTCCCTGCACTTCTGGTTCAAGAATCAGAATTCCTGAAGAAAGACTCAGGTTGACCAAGCCCTAGCCATGTACTGACCCAGCTGTGAGAAGAATCTCACGCCTTCAGCTTCCAACTCTCTTGAAGGAATCATTGGTGTTCAACAGTCAAAAAGTGACAAAATCCCACTGGGATGACAGGCACAAGCTTCTGAGCAATGTTCTTCCCTAGAGCAAAAACATTTCCCATGGGTAGTCCACCAAGAGATCTAGAAGAATTAAAATGCAAAAACAGGTCTGCTGCTATCTCGTTAAATTTAAAGCAACAACTTGAACATGAAAGGGCTGTAACTTTTCTTCACTCTTTTCCCATTTCTTCTCAGTTCCTGGACTCCAATAATTACTGAAATTAAATATAGCAATTGAGGCTGCCTATTGTTTCTTGCTATGTAATACGTTACAGAGGCACCTTCAAACTCAGCCATCTGTCTGAATTGCCTCTGGTGTGTGGCTCACACAATGGTTATTGTTGTAAAAAAGAGACCCAGGAAAGCGTTCTTGCATTATTCACTTCATTTATTTTGATACAATATTTGGAGCTACTTCATTAAATTTGCTTAGAATGTCCTGTCATTTTTTCCTCTGCCAGCGTCTGTTTCACACAGATAATATAACACACAGAGAGTGAAAAAAAGTTGCTTGCAGAAGGGAATAGAAATTATTTAACTTGATTTATAGATTTGGGTTAGCTTTTTTTCCTTCTCCTCTCAAAGAATCCAAATAGCATAAAACATTTCATTAATGGACATATCAATGTATTTGGTTACTAAATAGTTACTAAATGGGGAAGGCAATTAAGCTGCTGTTCCCTAAGATGAAAAGAGACAGTGTTTGGCTTTGTTTGGGGGAGGGGTTTCATCTAACTAAAGCTGGCTCTGACAGCAGAAATGCTAAACAGGAAGCGCATGTGTGCACTTTTAACTTTTTTCGACGTGAGAGACTGAAATCTTCAAGTTCTGGGCGATCTTGCATCTCAGTCTAACAAAACAAGCAAAAGACAAGCAGCTGTCTTTTTCGGAGACTGTTGCTTTTTTACAGTTAATAAATTTGTCACTTGTGGTTGAGAGATGCTAGGCAAACAGGAATTGAATTTCACTGAATATAAAGGTCCCCAGTCTCACATTTACGGTAGGAAAATAGACCAAGATAAGACTACAGGACCCAGTTGAAGAAGAAGAGTTGAAATGACAGAATGTCAGAATCCCTAGCCCAAAGCTCTCCTCGTTAGGCACACTGGTTCCAAAATTATCCAAAGATGAATACATAGGAAGGAAAGACAATGTAAATAAGAAACCAGTGTTTTTTTTATTTTTACTTCTCCAGCTTTCAGAAAAAGAAAACTAAATTCTTTACAAGTGAAAACTATGTCTACCTGCAGCTGTGGCTGATGTTCAGTTCGCATACACCAACAGGGGCATCCCAGATGTTTATGGCCAGTTCCATTCTGATTTGTCAGTGTTCATACTAGTTATTAAACATTCTGAATGCAATCCCTCTGTCAACCAAGAGGTCAAAGAGGATGGAGTAGTCAGCTCCTGTTTTGGTGTCAGCAACTTTTCCACCTTTTTCTGGCAATAACATTCCAAATTTCCTTTAGGGCAGCTACTTTTCCCCTCTCAGATGCAGTCTGGTGAAGCTCTCAATCAGGATGCTTTAGTTTCCTCCACTATAGGATGTCTCCTTGGTGCCCTCAAGCGACCAGCCATCGGTTTCTATTTCCTATTCCTGCTCTGCTACCTGGGTGTTCCTCCTGTCCATTTTAAGTCTCATTTTCATTCTACTTTTCCATTTTGTAAGATACCCTCTAATAAAGCCCATTCCTCTCGAAGTTAGTCAAAATCCATTTCTGTCACTGGCAACCCAAAGAACCGTGGATGAACCCCAAAATATAAGCCCCTTAGTCTTCTAGAAATGATAGGTCAATCCATGAGATAATAGCAAGTCACACCCCACAGATGGAATTAGCTGGCTGCAAGAATGCTTCCCAAAGCAAACCTTCCTGAAAATATAGCTTGGAGACAAGTTTCTGATGAGATTAAAGTGCCTCTCTATGTCATCAGGAAGCATCAACTAGGAAGAAAAGTCTGTAACGATGAGACTCTTAACATGCTATTAAATGTCTGTTGAAAATACAATACTGACTGACAAGTGTGGGCCTCAAACCAAATAAGGTCTGGGAAGCATTTAATCAATATTTATGCAGAACTGTGCAGAAAAACTGTTGCTTATTTTATTTAAAAATTATTTTTCAAAGGCTTGCATGAGCATACTTGAAGGCATCTGTCCATCTACATTTGTTCTGCTTCCTGATGAAAACAACCCTCGACTTGCTATTAATGATACTCATGATGCCTAGATTTATTAGGATACACCCAGGCAGTTGTAAATGACAGAATCTTGGCTCAAATTGTTTTAAGCAAAAAAGGGAATTCATAGGCACATGTAAAATAAAACGGTGTCTGGAGGGCACCAAGACTTAGATTCTCTTTGTCTTCTGGCTCAGCTTTCCTCTGAAACGACATGACTCTCAGGAAGCCTCTTCCAACATGGTAATTGCCCCAGAAGCCTCACGCACACGTTCTCCTGCTTTCATTTTCTAAAGAAAGGTTCTCTCCTCTTGGCATTTCCATGAAATGTCTAAGAATTGAGCCTCATTGACTGACAAGTCATGTGCCCATCCCTGAACCAATCACCATGGCCATTTAGATTCTACCTTCTGAGTGGTTAGGTAGGAGCCTCCCCTCCCCTCCTGGGGGTGGCCTAGAGGCCCCGTGCAAGAGGAGGGCTTTCCCAAAAGAAGGCCAGGATGCTATTACCAAGAAAAAGGGCAAATTTAAATGTCCACTGGCCTCTCTTCACACTAGAACAAGAGGTCTATGGTTCATTTCTGAAATGGCTTATTAGTAATTGTCTTTTTGGATTTATAAGGAATTCTTTTTTTTTTTTTTTTTTTTTTTTTGAGACAGGGTCTCACTCTGTTGCCCAGATTGGAGTGCAGTGGTGCAATCATGGTTCACTGTAGACTTGACCTCCCAGGATCAAGTGATTTTCCCACCTCAGTGTTCAGAGTAGCTGGGTCTACAGACACACATCACACCCAATTACTTCTTTACTTTATATATTATAGAGTCTGGGTCTTAGTATGTTGCCCAGGCTGGTCTCAAACTCCTGGTCTCCTTGATACCCCTGCCTCGGCCTCCCAAAGTGCTGGGATGACAGGCATGAGCCACCACACCTGGCCAAGAATTCTTGTAAACAGGAGAAACAAACATTATTTTGCCTGGTCCTGAAGTCTCCCTATTTCTCTACCAACTACGAACTGGATAAAATGAAGCAAGTGTGATTTGAAATCCTCACAGCTGAAGGGGTCTTTCTCCTTAGCCTTTCCTGCTAAGTGCCTTTCCTCCAAACAGCAGATGCCATCCATGGTGTAAGACTCTTCACTGGCCGCACCTTTCCACCTGCCTTTTAGTCCCCTTTGCCTCCTTGGGCCACACTCCCAAAAGATTCGACTCCTCCCTTCCTCCTCTCCCTTTCAAAACTTGTTTTCATCTAAGTAATCATGAGCTTAAAAATGTCCAGTGAGGTAAACAGCAGTAGATAATAGATGTTTCATTATCTACTAATAGAGAATAATGAAGCATCAACTATATATTGTGCTTTTGTCCCCAGTCCCCTGTAAACGTGCCTGAAGTATCTGGTGTTTACTATATAACCAGAAGGATAGATTGTGGCCATGGAAGTTTTACAATTGAATGGGGTTGGGGTGGTCACATACCCACAGAGACTCTGCGGTGGTGATAGGATGGGGTCCTTTGAAGTCTGAGCAGTTTTCGCCAATGGGAGATATACTTACTCCTGGGTTGCTTTTCATGATTTCAGCAGGCAACATTACTTCATGCATAGAATGACCTCAAGGGGCTTCCCTGGGCATCTGTGCCCAAGAATGAGCCTTACTAATCTGACACTTTGTAACAGAAACAAGGAGTCTGTCGTCAAGGTTCATTCTCAGCCCAAAAGATGGGCAAGGAAGCAGTGTCAGTGGCCCCATTCGCACAATGGCCTGTGTAGCAGGACACCCAGCCACGCTCCTCTCATTCATTCACCATGTTGCTTACTCATTCAACAAACACTAAATCCTTCCAGCTTCACACCGTGATCAGAACCCCCTAGAGGCACACAGTCGCGTGAAGGAGGGCAGTGGCATGACCAGGATGACAAGTGGATCATCAGCGGGTTTCCTCCTACTCCTGAGACAGCATATTCACTTTTTAGGGTTGCCATAACAAAATGCCACAAACAACAGAAATGTGTTCCCTCATAGTCGAGCCTAGAAGTCCAAATCCCAGATGTCAGCAGAACCCCATGCTCCCTCTGAAGGGCCTGGAGTGGGAGCCTTTCCCTCCTGCAGCTTCTGGGGCTCCCTGAATTCTTGGCTTGTGGCCACGTCACCCCAATCCCCACCTCTGCCATCCCATGGCCCTCTTCTCCCTGGGTAACCCTCTGTGCCTTTTCTTTTATCTTTAGGCCTGCTGGCCTTGGGAATTTTTTTTTTTTTTTTTTTTTTTTGACAGAGTTTTTCTCTATCACCCAGGCTGGAGTGTAATGGTGCAATCTCAGCTGCAACCTCTGTCTCCCGGGTTCAAGCGATTCTCCTGCCTCAGCCTCCCAAGTAGCTGGGATTACAGGCATGCACCACCATACACAGCTAATTTTTGTATTTTTAGTAGAACTAGGGTTTCACCATGTTGGCCAGGCTGGTCTCAAACTCCTGACCTCAAGTGATCCGCCCATCTCAGCATCCCAAAGTGCTGGGATTACAGGCATGAGCCACTGTGCCCAGCCTTCTCCTCTTCTTATAAGGACACTGAGTCATTGGATTTAGGGACCACGCTAAATCCACATCATCTCTAGACCCAAGATGATGTCATCTCTAGACCCTTAACTAATGAATCTGCAAAGACCCTAATTTCAAATAAGGTCCCATTCTGAGGTTCTGGGTGGACATGACTTTTGGGGGAATGACATTCCACCCACTACAGACAGGGACAAGCCCAGGAGTAGTCAAGGGAGCGACATGGGATGAGGAACAGAAGAAACGTAAGAAGTCCTGCTGTCAGGCTCTGAGTCATATTGAAACTCCAAAGAAAACCAAGCAAACAAAAATCTGAAACTAAGACAACAATCTAGCACCTTGCATCCTAGTAGCCACAGAAGGCATTTCACTGACAAGTTGTTTTCCTGGTGCTGATGGGAGCTGAGAGGGTGTATGTGCACATGTGTGCATGCGTGTACATGTCTGTTGCTATTAAGTCTGTGTGTGAAGGGGGGTGTCCGGGGACAGAGTAGCAAATCAAGGAGGACGAATCCTACTTCTGTTTTTTTGACTGTGCAAATACTTTCCCTCACTCTAGATTTTAGAGTAAAATCTGGGAACACTGCCTCTCCCAGCAGCACTCAATGTAGCTCCACAGACAGTTTCTTAAAACCAGTGCTGGCCGGGCACGGTGGCTCACACCTGTAATCCTAGCACTTTCGGAGGCCAAGGTGAGTGGATCACATGATCAGGAGTTCGAGACCAGCCTGGCCAGCATGGTGAAACTCCATCTCTACTAAAAATGCAAAAAATTATCTGGGTGTGGTGGTGTGCACCTGTAGTCCCAGCTATTTGGGAGGCTGAGGCAGGAGAATTGCTTGAACCTGGGAGGTGGAGGTTTCAGTGAGCTGAGATCACGCCACTGCACTCCAGCCTGGGTGACAGAGTGGGACTCCAGGAAAAAAAAAAGTTCTTCATCCAGTTATATCTATAAAGAATACACCTCCATTAAGGGTTTCTGACTATTCCACTAGCTAATTATAATAACTAGTCCTTCATAAAAGACTCATGGCCAAAATAGGCCTGTTTAGATCCATTCATTCCTGTCTGCTTTTCACAGAACAGGGAGAAATCTATCTGCCTTTGCAACAAGGCAAGAGTTACAGGGTGAGCCCTGCACCAGCCATTCAGTTGCTGCATCCTACAGCAACATCAATTCTCCTGTGTGACAGGGTAGAAAGCTTCATAGCCATCGGCAGCCCAGACGCTTTTTCATCCTAATTGCTCTGCAGACTACTCCTGCTCAGAGGGGCCTTCCACTGAGTTACTGCAGGAACTGTAAATTGCGTGTGCACGGAAAGGCTACAACCGTCATTCGGCTGTTAGAGGCTGGCTTGGCCCACATATGTGGGGCACGGTGGGGAATGAGGGGGAGATCTAGGGGCTGGAAGTTAGGGATGAGGAGTTCTTTGTTATTCTCTGCTTTGAGGGGTGACGAGTCCTGGCCACAGCCGATGGGGAACAGCAGTGCCCAAGAGCTTCTTGTTCATCTTCCTGTCTCGCAGTTAGACTCCTATTTGTCCCCATCTTTCCCCAGGCTAACCGTGGAGCGCTGGAGGCCAGGGTGAGATGCTGCCTTCTTACGGGCAGGGAGACTTCCAGTCATCTGAGAGCTGGAAGGCAACTAGGATTTATGGGAAGAGTGGACTCATCTCACTTGCAGGCTGGGTGCAGAGAGCTGGTGGCTGGCAGCTTCTTGGAGGGGAGGCAGCCGCGGCCAACATTACCTACCATCACCACATCCACAGACCCACTGGGGCTGCTTCAAGCAGAAAGAAACCCCAAGGACACTGCTCTACGGCTCAGACCAGAGAGCTGTGTGGGGTCCAGAAATATATCTGTGGCTGCAGAGGAACAAGGAAAAGGAGTTTGGGTTTTCTGCAGGCCCCATGCCCTAAGCCAGCCTCTGCTTCAGAAACTGAAACATTTAAGAATCAAGGGGCTGGGCACAGTGGCTCACGCCTGTAATCCCAGCACTTTGGGAGGCTGACAAAGGAGCCCAGGAGTTACAAACCAGCCTGGGCAACAGAGCAAGACCCCCTCTCTACAAAACATAAACAAAATTACCCAGATGTGGTGATGCACACCTGTAGTCCCAGCTATTCAGGAGGCTGAGGTAGGAGGACCTGTTGAGCCTGAAAGGTTGAGGTTGCAGTGAGCCATGATTGCACCACTGCACTCCAGACTGGGAGACAGAGCAAGGCCCTGTCAAAAGAAAAAGAAAAAGAAAAAGAAAAAGAGAAAGAGAAAGAGAAAGAGAAAGAGAAAGAGAAAGAGAAAGAGAAAGAAAAGAAAGAAAGGAAAGAAAGGAAAGAAAGGAAGAAAGAAAGGAAGAAAGGAAGAAAGAAAGGAAGAAAGAAAGGAAGGAAGGAAGGAAGGAAGAAAGAAAGAAAGAAAGAAAGAAAGAAAGAAAGAAAGAAAGAAGGAAAGAAAAAGAGAGAGAGAGAGAATCAAGGGTCCTATTCTGATTGCCACATCTCCATCCATCATACAAACTCAGGTGCTACCAGGGTCAGATAAAAAGTAGTGACAAGGCTGGGAGTGGTGGCTCATACCTTTAATCCCGGCCCTTTGGGAGGCCAAGGCAAGAAGATTGCTGGAGCCCAGGAGTTTGAGACCAGCCTGGGTCACATAGCAAAGATCCTGCCTCTACAAAAAGAAAAAACAGTAGTGAGAGTGGTGGGGGCTGCCATGAGCTGGAGACACACTCCCATCAGATAAGAGCAGGCAGGTGCCACTGGGCACCAGCCAGTGGTGGTCATGTGAAAGGTGAGGCTGGCGTTGACAAATTTTCTGATTTTGAAGGATAGCAGGCCTCTGGAAAACTATCTAGAAATCAGGATTTAACATAAACCCCTCCAATGCTTTCAAGTTGGTTAAATTTTTAAAAACATTCTGAAATACACACCAAATTGGTCTGTGGCTCAGAACTGACCTGGAGGATACCAGCTTGCAGGCAGCACCTCCCAGTAAACCCTCTTAATAATGATAGTCGATGCTCACGGGACAGCAGCTTCACATCAAAGCCTTCCTGAGAACCTTGCACGACCCATCTCATTTAATTCTCTAGCAACCCTGTGAGCTGCTTATTCATGTATTCATTCTTTCAAATCTCTCTTGAGCACCTACGATGGGCCCAGCAGCACTCACAGTGCAGGATCCAGCAGCGAACCCAGTATTACCCCTTCTCTTGGCAGCAGCACCCTGGACTTCCTTTGAGAAAACCCCCTTCTTGCATGGGCCTCCTAAACCAGCCCCAGGAGGGGAGGTGTGACTCCTACCTGTCCAAGCAGAAGATAGATTCTAAACAGCCACAGTGATTGGTTCAGGGATAGGCACACAACTCTGTCAGCCAACGAGGCTCAATCCTTAGACATTTTACGGGAATTCTAGTAGGAGAGAACCTTTCTTTAGAGATTGAAAGTAGGAGCACCTGAGGCTGAGGCTTCTGGGGAAATCACCATTGTAAGGGGCAGAGCGAAGGCAAACAATGAAAAAGGGTATAAATAAACAAGGTCATCTCGAAACTGATGAGTGGCTCTACGGAAAATGTCCTGGGACTGGTGGCTGTTGGGGACAGGTAGTTGACGAAGGTCTGCATGGAGGACACACATTTGAGCCAGCCTTGTGAGCAGAGGGATGCAGGTTGTTGCAGGAAGGCAGGAGTGCTAGGTCCAGGGGCAGCGTGTCCAGGGAGGCTGGTGAGGCTGGAGGAGAGAGCAGGGAGGACCATACTGGGAGATAAGACAGAAGCCATGGGAAGGCCACATGCAGAGGGCCTGGTGGCTGTGAAAGGAGCTGGAACACAGCTGGGTGCGGTGGCTCACTCCTGTAATCCCAGCACTTTGGGAGGCCAAGGCGGATGGATCACTTGAGATCAGGAGTTTGACACCAACCTGGCCAATATGGTGAAGCCCTGTCTGTAGTAAAAAATTTTTAAAGCAGCCTGGCATGGTGGCAGGCACCTGTAATCCCAGCTACTTGGGAGGCTGAGGCACGAGAATCACTTGAACCCGGGAGACAGAGGTTGCAGTGAGCCAATTGTGCCACTGCACTCCAGCCTGGGTGAGACTCCATCTCAAAAAAAAAGAAAAGAAAGGAAAAGAAGAAGCTGGAATGTTACTGTAAGTGCAGTAAGAAGCTCTTGGTTGGCAGGACCTTGTCTGCAACCTTTGCAGGTCACTCTGAGTGCTGGGGACATGGAGTGTTGAGGGGCAGCAAGAAGAGACCAGCTGAGAAGGGTCTTTGCAGAGGAAGAATGTGAGCACTGTGTCTGCAAGGTGCATCCAGAGAACCACGTTACCTGAACAAAAACTCCTAGAGGAAAGCCAAACACCCAGCTGTCCACCCGGGAGCTGCCTGCAGAAAGCGCTGACTGACACCCAGGCTGAGACTCACAGAGACAAACTGAGGACTGAGCATGTGCAGTAAAAAACCCTACTAATTTCCCCAAAGTCTGAAACTCAAATAGGAGCCATATGTCTCTCCCTGAACCGAGCGCCACAGACCTACACACTGCAATTCCCCAGTTTGTCATTAACTCGCTGAAAAAATGTCACATCTTTCAAAAACAAAAGTGACCTTTGAGTGGATTTTCTGGTTGTTAGTAGGAAAAGGGGGCTGTGAAGGATCGCCTCTCTTTCAGGATCCCTAGGGTTCCCTGGCAAAGCAGCTGCAAGCCGGGCCACTGTCCAGGGCTGAGGGGGTAGCATTGGTCGTGGGCTGCAAATGTGTCTTCGTGCAAAGCTGAGAGATCCGACTGACAATCAAATGTTCTCCCAAGGTAGCTTTCTGACCTTAGGGGGTCCCCAGACTCAAATGAGCCTTCCCTCCATCCAGGTAGCTGGAGGCCAGCAACTTCTGCTTTAGAAATTCCTTTAAGTTCAGATGCTTCCAGTCCTATGTGAATGCAAATGTCCTTCCAGGGAAGAGCGGCTTTAGGCCAGTGTTTTTGAAAAAGCTTAATACAGTTGGCTGTCATTGCTCAGCAAGCCTTAGAAAGATGGCACAGAGGACTGGGAAGGTCACCGTGGGGGCTGAGAGAGGCAGCAGAAAGGGAATGCCTCAGTGGTGGTCCCCAGATCCAAAGGAGAATATAATTTTCCAATAATGATGAAAGGGCTTTGCTGAACAACTAATAATTTAGAAGAATCCCAGAGTAAAGTAGAGACAATTAAATCCAATGATTTCATCTATCCTTATTCAGAAGAAAAGAAAAAGAGAGATGTCATACTTCCTCTAAGGGCAGGGAGCACGTCAAGCTGAGGACATCCAGGTGTCCGATATGGCGTTCTGCAGACCGTCAATGTCTTACTTCAATCATCTTTTCACCTGTCGTTGGTTTTGCTAAGGGGACATTCCAAACCCTTCTACCTCTTAAAAATCAATATCAATATTTACTGAGTTCCTGCTACATGCCAGAGTTGCAGTAAGGGCTTTTATACAGTATTTTTTCATCCTAACAGATCTGCAATGTCTTACCCACAATTCTGAAAATTTTTTGGAAAAAAAAAATCACTCTCAACTTCAAAATTTTTCTTCATAGGTTTGCATCAAAATATTTGGTGAGAAAATTTGGAATAATGCAAAACTATATAAAGTGCTTTTATAGCACACTTACTGTTGCTGTCCTACATGTTTTACTACAGAAATATTGTTTTTATATTACAGGGTTCTACCTCAGATTGGAGGTAATCCTGAGTATGATACCATATATTAATATACTATGTATCCATCTATGTGTAGAATTGTGTGTGTGCATGTGTATGTGTGTGCATAAAACTTTAAGTTTCTATTTTTTTTTTTTTTTTTTTTTGAGACAGAGTTTCACTCTGTCACCCAGGCTGGAGTGTAGTGGTGCAATCTCAACTCACTGCAACCTCCGCCTTCTGGTTTCAAGTGATTCTCCTGCCTCGGCCTCCCAAGTAGCTGGGATTACAGGCACCTGCTACCACGCCCAGCTAATTTTTGTATTTTTAGTAGAGACGGGGTTTCACCATATTGACCAGGCTGGTCTCAAACTCGTGACCTCGTGACCTCGTGATCTGCCCACCTCGGCTTCACAAAGTGCTGGGATTACAGGCGTGAGCCACCGCGCCTGGCCTAAATTTCTAAATCTTAAAGCTCAGTGGAGCACCAAGGTTTTCAGTGAATGACTGTGGACCTGGGATAGACTGTGCAGTTGTTTAACATATTCACTCTCGTTCCTTCCTTAAGAACAGTCCCTATGGGAGAATCGTACATGACTACCCCGCCCACATCCACACAGCCATATGACTTGCTCAGTCCACTGGAATGGGAACAGAAGTGACTTTTTTGCTGCTCCCTGGAGTTTTAAGTGCCATGAAAAGATCCCCTACTTCCTTTTTCTTCTCCCACAAGACCCGCAACACCCCAGGCAAGAGCTGTTCTGTTAACACAGTTCACAGAATGAACAAGATGTGACATCACAATAGACACAAAATGTGGCCCTGAAATAAATCTCTGATGAGTCACCGAGATGGTGGGGGGTGGGGGGGGTCCTATGTTTCTGCAGCACAAACCAACCTAAATTGACTGATACGGGACTTACGACCTCCATTCTCCATGTAGGTAACTGAGGCACAGAGAGGTTAAGAATTCTGCCCAAGATCACAAAGCCGGTCATTGGTAATGCCTGACCTTGAATTGGGGGAATCTACGTCCCAAATATACTTTGTTGAGCACACACTTGATCACCTCTCGCTGAGCCCACTTGGTATTTTATTATTATTTTTTGAGACAGGGTCTTGCTCTGTCACCCAGGCTTGGAGTGCATTTGTGTGGTCATAGCTCACTGCAGCCTCAACCTCCCAGGCTCAAGCAATCCTCCCACCTCAGCCTCTAGAGTAGCTAGGACCACAGGTGCCCACCACCACACCCTGCTAATTTTTATAATTTTTTCTGTAGAGATAGGGTCTTATTATGTTGCTCAGGCTGGTCTCAAACTCCTGGGCTCAAACTCCCACTTTAGCCTCCTAAAGTTCTGGGATTACAGGCATGAGCCACCATGCCCGGACATAAGCTCACTTTTTCAAAAATGACTTTTCCTTGCCTGCGAAGATCCAAGCTCCCAGGGTCTATTCCCCTCACACTGCCCCCAAGTCCAAGAAAGCTCTCACGTGAGGCTGATTCTATTTCCGTGGAAGCCGGTCTGCTTGCTGCCTTCAGACCAGCAAGACCCACGGGGTCTCATCAGAGCCTGGCCTAATGAGGGAAGATTTTCAGAGTGCTGATTTATTTTCCTGCCTCCTGAGGTGTGAGCCATGTGGGTTAGAATAACTTACCCTGGTCTGCTGAAGAGCAATTACCCTTCTACAGCTCCCCAAAGGACAATTGAGTCCCCTGTCCATATGTAAAGGCGGCTGCGGGAATGTTCTGTTCCGCAGCCATAAAAGCAGCACAGAGTGTACCTTATTATCACGCTTGCAGCAGCCGCCTCCTTCTTTAACGGTAAACTCTCCTGACATCTCCAACCAAGATAATTATGGTGCTTAGGGGAACTTTTGGCCTTACTAAAAATACTTAGCAACAGTTTGCACAGCAAGGAATGCACTTACAGGTGATGCAGTAAAGATGCTGGAGCCAGCGTTTGCTCATTCATCAGGGAGCCCTCGAAGCTGCCGTCTGCCCCCAGCTTAGACGCATCTCCATTCCTCCTGCATGGAGTCCTCCCTGACCTCATATCCCTGCTGTTGAAGCCAGCACGCTTAGCCCACGTGGATCCTACCTAACAGGGAGTGGATAGAGAGGAAGGAGATGCACCTGCTTCATTCCACTGCTGTGGCTGCAGCTGCAAGGTGTTCACCAAAACCAGCTTCCTTTCCTCTTGGGAACGCAGCTCGACAGGATTTCTCAATCTCCCCTGTAGTTAAAGCGAGATGACTGAGGTTTCATCAGTGGAATGTGAGTGGGAGCGAATTCATGGTTGAATGAAGACCTGGCTTATAAGAACCTTCTCAACCTGATCTCTCCCTTGCCCATCTGCCAGCTGAATGAAGAAGCCCCACAGGAGGTCAGAGTCCCAAGATGGAAAGGACCTGGGTCCCTGAATCACCATGTAGCAGGAGTTCCCCAACGCAGTGGCACTATTATGTGAGCAGGACATAAGGTGTGTTGAAGCGCTATTTACAGCAGTCAACTTTGCCTAACACCACGGCCCTGAGCCAGGGCTGCCCCGACTAAATCCCAGCTGTCTTTAGCTGAGCCATTGGAGAATCCCCGAGGTGCCCTAATTGAGATACTCCTCTAACCTGGAGCACAGTGTTTGCTAACTGTATTTAGCAAACACTGTGGGTGCTTACAGTTTACCAAGCATTCACTGGGCACCGACTTGGTGCAAGGCACGGAGATAAAGACTCATGGGCAGCCACTGTGTACAAAGATTGTTAGATGGGCTCAGTCTCCGCCCCAGGAGTCCACACACAAGTTCAGGGCAGCAAGGCCATGTTCAACTCACATAATTCTACCCGAAGGGGCTGTGCTCACCTATTTGGTCTCCTGAGAAGGAAGTTCAGCTGGGTTTTTTTTCTTTTTTTTTTTTCCCCAACTTTATGGAGGCACAATTGACAAATAAAAAGAGTATATATTCAAATGTGTCTAGTGTGAGGTTTTGAAGTATGTATACACTTTGAGATGATTGTCACAACCGAGCTAGTTAACATATCCATCCCTTCACATAGTTACCTTCTGTGTGGTCGAAACACTTGAGAGTTATTCTCTTCACAAATACTATTAACTCTATCAGCACACAGCACATTAGGTCTCCAGAGTTTATTCTTCTTATGACTCCAAGTTTGTATCCTTTGAACAACATCTCCCCATTTCCTTCACCCTTGACTCTTGGTCACCACCTTCTGCTCTGTTTCTATGGGTTTGACCACTTTAGAGTCCACCTGTGGGTGAGATCACGCCGTATTTGTCTTTCCGTGTAGGGCTTATTTCACTTAGCATGATGTCCTCCAGGTTCATCCACGTTATCCCAAATGGCATCATTACCATCATTACCTTCTCTTTAAGGGTGAATAATACTCCTGTGTGTGTATACAGGTGCCACATTTTCTTTTTCCATGCATCCATTGGTGGACACGTGAGGTGATTCCATGGCGTGGCTGCTGTGAATAGTGCTGCAGTGAACTTGGGTGTACAGACGTCTCTTCAATGCACTGATCTCATTTCCTTTGGATACATACCCAGAAGTGGAATTGCTGGATCATATGGGAGTTCTAATTTTTTTTTTTTACTTTTTGAGGAACCTCCATACTATTTTCCATCAAGGCTGTACAAATTTACATTCTCACCAACAATGTATAAGTGTTCCCTTTTCCCCCCATCCTTGCCAACACACCTTACATCGTTTTAATACAGTTTTAATACTAATAGCCACTGTATTCGTCCATTTTCACACTGCAGTGAAGATACTACTAGAGACTGGGTAATGTATAAACAAAGGAGGTTTCATGGAGTCACAGTTCGGGAGGCCTCAGGAAACTTACACTCATGGCGGAAGGTGAAGGGAAAGCAAGGCACCTTCTTCACAAGGCGGCAGGAGAGAGTGAGAGAAGCCCATGGGAAACTGGTGTTTATGGAACCATGAGCTCTCGTGAGAACTCCCTCACTGTCAACATGAAAACAGCCTGGGGGAAACCGCCCCCATGATCCAATCACCTCCCACCAGGCTCCTCCCTTGACATGTGGGGATTATGGGGGTTGCAACTGGAGGTGAGATTTGGGTGGGGACACGGAGCCCAACCATATCAGCCACCTAACAGGTGTGAGGTGGCATCTCACTTCGGTGTTGATGTGCATTTCCCTGATGATTAGCGAGGTTCAGCACCTTTTCATACACCTGTTGGAATTCAGTTTTCTCCTAATCCCCCTTTAGCCAAGAATGAGAAGCATTCTTTTCACACCACCACTCTTCCAAGTGTCTTCAGCCCTCACATCAGGTGATCCTGCAAGTCATTTGAGCCTGTCTGGGGCACTGCTCATGCCGAAGAGTCTCACCACCATCTCTCGGTCAGCGGCCCTCACTGGACAGGGGCGAGAAGGAAAGCAGGCCCTGACCCAGCTGCACCTGGCTCCCAGGCTCTGCCACAGAGGGTGCTCGTGGTCTCCATCTTGCTCCTGTGTGTAGGATGCTTCTAGGCCAGCTCCTCCCCCAGCCATGCTGCCTTGTACACAGAGCAGGGGCAGAGAAAGCTTGGCCTGCTAAGGTGCTTCTGCCGCTTTCTTGCACCATCGGCCTTGAATACAAGAATTGATCATCTGCTGCCCTTAGAGCGGCCAGTCTCTTTCAAAAGTCTGGCTGTCTTAGGGAGAAGAAAGGGCCTTTAAAGACTTTGAAGAACACACAGGAAGAACATAAAGCACATTGGTTTAACAAATATGTTCTGAGCATTGCCGCATGCCAGGTACCATTCAGGTTGCTAGGAAGAAAGTCATGAAAAAAATACAAGGTCTTGGGCCAGGCACAGTGGCTCACGCCTGTAATTGCAGCACTTTGGGAGGCTGAGGCGGGCAGATTACCTGAGGCCAGGAGTTTGAGACCAGCCTGGCCAATGTGGCGAAACCTCATCTCTACTAAAAATACAAAAAATTAGCTGGCCGTTTTGGTGGGTCCCTGTAATCCCAGCTATCCTGGAGGCTGAGACACAAGAATCGCTTGAACCCGGGAGGCAGAGGGTGTAGTGAGCTGAGATTGTTCCATTGGACTCCAGCCTGGGCAACAAGGGCGAAACTCCATCTCAAAAAAAAAAAAAAAAAGACTTTATATATGTATATAAAGTCTCTTCCCTCTTGGAACTTACATGCTAATGGAGAGAGACAAATACAAGGGATGTGTACGTGAGTCTGTGTGTGGGGGGATGTGAGTCTGTGTGTGGGGGGATGTGAGTCTGTGTCTGGGTGTGTGAGTCTGTGTGGGGGGATGTGAGTCTGTGGGAGGGTGTGAGTCTGTGTGTGGGGGTTTGGATATGTGTGTGTGGGTGTGTGAGTCTGCGTGTGGGGGTGTGGATGTGTGGGTGTGGGTGTGAGTGTATGTGGGAGCATGGGGGCTGTGAGTGTGTGTGGGTGTGTAGGTGTAAGTGTGCCGGGTGTGAGTCTGTGTGGAAGTGTGTGTGGGTGTGTGAATCTGGGTGTGGGGGTGTGGGAGGGAGTGGGTGTATGAACCTGTGTGGGGCAGTGTGGATGTGTGGGTGTGGTGTGGGTGTGTATGTGGGGTGTAAGTGTGTGGGGGTGTGGGGGGATGTGAGTCTGTGTGGGGGGTTGTGGATGTGTGTATGGGTGTGTGAGTCTGTGTGTGAGGTATGGGTGTGTGGGTGTGGGTGTGAATGTGTGCAGGGGGTGTGGGGATGAGTGTGTGTGTGTGGATGTGAACATGTGGGGGTGAGTGTGTGTGGGTGTGAACATGTGGGGGTGACTGTGTGGGGTGTGAGTGTGGGGGCTGTGAGTGATAAGTGTTATAAAGCAAAATAAGTAAGGGGAGCAGAATACCTAGAGCAGGGGTGCTCTTATTTACATGGTAGTCAGCAGTATTTGAGAAGACAGCTGAAGGAAATGATGCAGAAAGACAAAGAATCACAGGAAAGAGTGTTTGAGGCACGAGCGATGAGCTGGATGAGCAGGAGGACACGGTAGGCAGTGAGATTAGAGAGCAGACAGGGGTCAAGGATGGGGTAGGGCGAGTTTAACTTTCCCTCTGAGTGATATGGGAGTAATCAGACGATTCTGAAGACAGGAGAGGTACAATCTGGCTAATCAGACGATTCTGAAGACAGGAGAGGCACAATCTGGCTGATGTCCTAAAAGAGGCATTCTGGCTGCTCTGCAAAAAATACATGAGAGAGAGTCAAAGATGGAAGAGGGGAGACCAGGTAGCAGACCATCGCAATAATCCGGGGAGGTTCGGGGCAGAAGAGTGCCATAATCTGACTTCTTTTTAATAGATTTATCTGGAGTAGGGCAAGAGTGCATCGAGAGAGACCAGGTAGAAAATCAGTGCAATAATCCCCAGAGATGAGGGTGGTGAGAAGTCCTCAGAGGCTGCCAGAGCCAGAAGGGTTTGCTGATGGGCTGATTGTGTGGCGTGACGGAAGCAGAGGAGTCCAGGTGACTCCAGGGTCTTCAGCTGGAGCATCGGGATAAATGAAGTTGCCATTGACGGAGACGGGGAAGATGGCTGCATGAGCGCACTAACCCATGAGTTCTGCCTCAAGCATGTTAAATTGAGATCTATGCTAAATATACAAGAAGAGATATCCGGAAAGGTGCTGCATGTGAAAATCTTGAGTCTGAGGTAGATGTCCAGGCCAGATACATAGACAAGAGAGTCATTAGCCTGTAGATTGTACTAAAGAGAAGGAAGAGAGGAGAGGAGAAAAAAGAGACCTAAGGAATTGAAAAATGAGGAAGAACTTGCCCAGGAGATGGGGAGGGAGGTGCTAGTGGAGGGAGGTAAGAAACAGGAGGGAGTGGGGTCCCTAAAGGAAGAAGTTGATTCAGGAAACAAGAAACGATCAATGGTGCTGTATACTGATTAAAGGCAGATCAAGATGAAGACAGAGAATTGAACATGAAATTCAGCAACACTGAGATCACTGGTCTTCTGGACAGGAACTTCTTTTCTTGAGTGCTGGGAGCAAAAGAGTAGCTTAACAAAAGAATGAAGAGAGGAAAATACTGTGGACAGTTTTTCTAATGGCTTTTGCTAAAATAAAGAAGAGGGGAGGAAAGAGAAAAGGTGGGATAGCAATTTTCTTAAAAATTAGAGATATTATAAGACATTGCAGGACTGATCAAGTGGTGAGAAGAAACATAATATTGCAAGGGGAAAAGAGAACCACTTCTGGAATGTGAATGTCCTCACGTAGTTGATAGATGGAATGCACTGACCAAGGAGAAGGCTTGACCTTAAATCAGAGCGCAAACCATTCATCCATTGTAATAGGATGGAACCTATCTGTAGGTTGAGAGATAGGGCTCTGAGAACTCACAAAATTCTTCTCTTACTACTTCTATTGTACTCAGTGAACAGAAAGCAAATGGCTTTGGGAGCTGTAAAGGGGTTTCTAGACTGCACTGAGGATCCACTGAAATTCATGGCCAGAAAATTGAAGCAAGGCCAGTGGGCATGAGCGGGTGTTTCCCCAGTTACTTCCAGCTGCCTGCATGCAGGGGCGATGTAGATGCACAGTTGGATTTACCTGGAATTGCTGTTTTTGCAGGCGAACCTAACAGATGGAGAGAGAGCCCTGAGCATTGAGGGTACAGACAAGAGTTCGACGATGACTGTGGAACATAGTGTCTAAGCTCAGCACAGAGAGAGATGAAGATGAACTGTGTGTGTTCTGATTGGAGGTCAACCTCTCCTCCCCAAGAGGAGAGTGATGAAACATGACAAGGAAGTAGGAGGAATGGAGTACAGATCCAGGTGAAATAAAAGAACGTCAGGATTTGAAGAACGGGGGGCAGTGAGCTACCCAGGTGAGAAGTGGAGACCAGAGAATAATGAGACATTTGGAATTGAGAGTGGGGTGGGTGTACTTTTTTTGACAATGCAAAAACATCTAAAGGGTGATATCAACAAGGGGCTGCTTCACAGTCTCTCAGTGTGCAAGGCTAATATCTGTCGCAGAGGGTCATGGAAGGGCTTTAGGAGCATAGAAATTGGGAAATTAATTCTTACTCACGCTCACTGAGGACGTTGAAGAAGGCTGCACAAATGAGGTGGGTTTTTGGGGGGGTCTTTTTGGCTAGGTCTTGAAGCATGCACAGATTCTAAATGGGTGGGGATTGTGCAGTAGAGGACTAACCTTGGCCCAAGAAAGGCTTGGCTGCTGACCAGCCAGCCTCTAAGTCCTTGGGATGTCCTGCCTGAAAAGAGCATCTTTGTTTGCCGGGGACCCTTTTCCCACATGAGTCAATGTGGTTCATGGTGTGGGTTCTTAGACAAAGCAGTTATCCACTCAACCTCTGTAGGGCCTGGAGAATAAGGTCAGCCATGAGGGTGGTCAGGTGAGTCTATAGGACCATCACCCAGTCAGAACTCTGCCCACCAAGGCTGGGGGAGCTTCACTGGCTGGCAGGAGTCTGTGCGTGTTGCCACACTTCATGGCTGGGGGCAGTAAGTGCTGTGCCTGTGACTCCAGTGGGAGAGGACAACTGGAACTCTCCTGGGCCCGCCCTGTGCACTGCTTCCATATGCTGGGTTCAGTCTGCACACTTTCACTGTAATAAACTGTCGCTGTGAGCATAGCTGCTTTGCTCAGTCGTGGGCCTTCCAGGAAGCCACTGAGCCTGGGGGTAGTCTTAGGGGCCACAGTATTGGAGGTAAAGATGAAGGCCAAGAAACTCTAGTTAAGGACCTGGTATGAAACAAAACAAAACAAAACAAGGAAACTTGGAAATGTCATTTTCACATGAATAGACAGTACACAGAAAGGAAAAAAAAATTACTCTTAAACATATGAAAAAAGGGTCCAACCTGACTTTATAATATCACAAGTATAAAAGTATATTGAGATACCATTTTTTTAACCTAGGAGATTGGAACAAATCCCAAAGCACAGTAACACACTGCATCGTCAAGGCTGTGGGGACCCAAGGTCTCTCACATACAGCTGGCAAAAATGTGAATCAATTTAATTTGGCAATATCCATTAAAATTACAAGTACAAATACATTCGACCCATTTATCCTATGTCTGTAAATTTATCCCATCCAAATACTTGTACATGTGAGAATGCCTGTGCATAACAATATTCATTGCAGCTTTTTTGTGTAATAGAAAAAGATCGAAAGTAACTCATATGTCTATCAGTAGGAGACTGATTGAATAAATTACATTATACTATTCACCAGAATAAATAATGCAATGCAGCACATCTGAAAAAGAGGAATGAGAAAACTGTGTACTGATGTAGAAACAGATACATTTCAATGACAAAAAGCAAGTCGCAATACGGTATTACAGCAGGCAACTATTTATGTTAAAAAGTGTGGAAAATAAGAATACACATTGTATTTGCATGTGTTCGCATAAAGATACCATGTAATAATACACAAATAATGGATAAATGTAATGGCCTCTTTGGGGGTGAAGAGAGGAAGGGGAAGGATTATTTTTGTACCATATGAATATATTGTTTATTACACAGATTAAATTTAAAAAGAAAGAACTGCTATTTTCTAAACCACAGTACATTTTTGAATGCTTCTAAAAGACTGAAATGAAGTTGACTGCAGAAACATGTTTTGTGCCATTTCTGCTGGTTATCTGCTAATGTACTAGGCAGCCTCTACAATGCCCCCACCAATGCCTGCCTCCTGGCATTCATGCTCTTGTGTAATCCCCTCTCCTCACATGTGAGCTGGACTTACTTCTAATAAATGGAACATGGCACATGCGATGAAATGTCACTTCCAATGTTGGGTCATAAAAAGACTGTAACTCCCACCTTGGGTAGCAATGTGAGGTGAAATGTGTCCCTTTACAATTTACCGTTAAACTCCTAACCCCCAATGTGAATGCATTTGGAAATAGGACCTTTACAGAGTTCATTAAGGTTCAATGAGGTCATAAGGGTAGACCCATACTCTGATAGAACTGTGTCCTTATAAGAAGAGAAGCTAGGCACTGTGGCTTACTTCTGTAATCCCAACACTTTGGGAAGTTAAGGTGGGAGGATTACTTGAGCTCAGGAGTTGGAGACCAGGCTGGGCAACATAGTGAGCCCCCATCTGCTAAAAATACTTTTTAAAAAATTATGGCTGGGTGCAGTGGCTCATGCTTGTAATCCCAGCATTTTGGGAGGCCAAGGTGGGAGGACCACATGAGCCCAGGAGTTTGAGAGCAGCCTGGGCAACACAGTGAAGCCCCAGTTCTACAAAAAACAAAACAAAACAAAAAAACAAAAATTAGCCAGGCATGCTGGTGTACACCTGTAGTCCCAACTGCCTGGGAGGCTGAGGCCAGAGGATCTCTTGAGACTTGGAGGTTGAGGCTGCAGTGAGCCATGATTGTGCCACTGCACTCCAGACTGGGCAACAGAGCAAGACTCTTTACAAAAAGAAAGAAAGAAGGAAGGCAACACCAGAGCTTTCTCTCTTTACTATGTGAGGACACAGAGAGAAGGCAGCTATCTACAGGCCAGGAGGAGAATCCTCACTAGACACCAACACTCTGGGACCTTGACCTTAGACTTCTAGCTTCCAGAACTGGGAGAAAATAGATTTCCTGTTGTGTAAGCCACACAGTCCATGGTATCTTGATATGGTAGCCTGAACATGCTCCTTCAGGTGACAGGTATGCGCTCTCTCTCTCTCTCTCTGCGTGTGTGTGTGTGTGTGTAATTACTTGTTCTAGAAGGAGTCAGGAGCCACATCACAAAACAGCCCCACGGAGAGGCCCAGGTGACAGAGGCCTGAGGCTCATTGACAGCCACGTGAAAGAGCTTGGAAGCCAACCCTCTCCACATCAAGCCTTGAGATGACTTTACCCCCGGCCAGCATCATGAGAGGCCCTGAGCCAGAGCGACTTGACTAAGCTGCTCCCAGGCTTCTTACCTACAGAACCTGTGAGAGACTGAATGTTAGTTGTGTTCAGCTGCTGGTTTGGGGGTAATTTGTTACACAGCAATAGATAACTGATACATCCACACAGCAAGTTATTCCAAAGCTTAGCAGCCTGAAACAACAACACACACTTATTATGGCACACAGTTGCTGTAGCTCAAAAATTGATACTGGCGTAGGCATTGGTCTAGCTCAGGACTCCTCATCGTTGCCATCAAGGTGTTGGCCAGGGCTGCACTATTGGTTCAACCGGGGTTCAGCAGCCACTTCTAAGGTGGGTCACTCACAGACTGCTGGAAGGAGGCCTCTGTTCCTGACTGTGGGCAGAAGGTCTCAGCTCTCCATCACATGGGTCTCTCCACTGGTCTGTTTGAGAGTCCTTTCAACGTGGCAGCTGGTTTCCCCCAAAGCAAGTGATGCAAGAGAGAGAGAGGAGAGAGTGTGTGGCCCTGGATGTCATGCACTATTTATAATACCCTATTGGTGACCCAGCTCAGCCCTATTCAGTGTCGGGGGGGACCTTCCCAATGGAGTGTACTCCAGGATCAGGGACCCTTGGGAAGCAGGTTGAAGACTCTATTGAGACGGGATTTTTCCCTTGACCTTGACCCTTCCGGAGTGGTTCATTTCACTCAGCCTGCAGTCTGTGGACAGCTAAGTGTTAACAGCTCGGTGAAGAGTGAGGGTGACAGACTCCTGCACCTGCCCTTTCTGACACAGTTTTTGTTGGGTGTTCAGGAAGAACCAAGTCACATGAACTGTTTGAAAGATGATGAATGTGGAAGGCTTTACTGAACAGTGGAAGTGGCTCTCAGTGGAAGGGGAGCTGGAAAGGAGATGGTGCAGGAAGAAGGTGATCTTTTCCTGAAGGCCAGCCGTCTCTGGCTGGGCTCCCCTCCAAAGCTGCACCATCTGAAGTTCTCCCTGGCTCAATTGCAGTTTCTCGGCTCCCCACTCAGCCGCTTCCATCCTGGTCCATCAGCAGCTTGTGTTGCTCCCTTCTTTTTTTCCTGCCCGCTGGTCTGGCTTTTGTGGGCACAGGACAGGGGGCAGGGTGGGCCAAAAAGGCAGTCATTTGGAATGGGATCAGCTGCTTTCACTTAGGGCCGAGGGTCCAGGCTTGAGGGTGGAGTTTAGCCAGGAGCCCAGCCCTTCTGTATGAGGGTCAACTGCTTTTACTTAGGGTAGAGATTCCAGGCTTGAGGGTAGAGTTCAACTGGGAGCCCAGCCCTTCTGTATAAGGGTCAACTGTTTTTACTTAGGGTAGAGGTTCCAGGCTTGAGGGTGGAGTTTAGCCGGGAGCCCAGCCCTTCTGTATAAGGGTCAACTGTTTTTACTTAGGGTAGAGGTTCCAGGCTTGAGGGTAGAGCTTAGCTGGGAGCCCAGCCCTTCTGTATCACTAGGACAACATTGATAACACAGTCCCAGGGCTGGGGGTGGGTCTGAGGATTGGGGGATTTCAGGAATGAGGTTTAGGGATGAACAAAGAATGCTTGAGCCTTGTCAGGTAACCATTTCTAACTACTTGGTGCTTTCCTTTCCCTATAAATTTATATGGAGCCTACATAAAGAAGAAGGAAATAACATAAATGATAACATACTGAATATATATGTTGGTGAATTTTTTTTTTTTTTTTTTTTTTTTTTTGAGACAGAGTTCTTCTCTGTCACCAAGCCTGGAGTACAGTGGCAGGATCTTGACTCACTGTAATCTTGACCTCCCAGGCTCAGGTGATCCTCCCACCTCAGCCTCCTGAGTAGCTGGGGTTACAGGCGAGTGCCACCATGCCTGGCTAATTTTTGTATTTTTGTAGAGGCAGTGTCTCTGTATATTGTCCAGGCTGGTCTTGAACTTCAAGGATGGTCTTGGACTTCAAGGATCACGCTATCGGTCCACTTCAGCCTACCAAAGTATTAGGATTACAGGTGCGATCCATTGCACCTGGCCACTGCTAGAGACTTTTCATACAACAGTATGTCATGGAATTCTATGTTAGTACATATAGGTCTACTTTATGCTATTTGCTTTGTTTAAAAAAAATTATGGCAGTGAGGTGTTTAATATTTTAAAATATACAAAAACAGTGTAGATATATTTGAGTAATACTGAATTCTTAGAAAATAATCTATTGGAGTGTCATATATGAAAGGATAAGTAGAGATTTGGAAATGCTTTTTTTAATTGGACAAGAAAACTGATCAAATCTATATCTGGACAAACTAGAAACAGAAACTTTGAGTGCTAGCAATACAAACTATAGACACATTGATTCTATCGTCATTTCTACGTCAGAAGTATCAGAGAATTGCGGTGCCTGCAAAGGCATGCTCTTACACACCAAGACACCCATTAAAAAAATAAAGCCGAGGTTTCCAGTGTGTTTAGCACTCATTTAATGTACTTGTTCTTCCAAATATTGCAAGGTAGGATGGGATTTCTAAAGATAAGGGCATATAGAACCGAGGCAAAGACAATCAGCACATACACACTGAATCACTCTCCATAATCATATTGCTAGAACGCCGTCAGGGAGTAGCCCTGAAATCACAGACCTGCTGCCATGACGTGCAATTACAGGACAGAGGTGCCAGGAGGAGAAGTGCCCACTGACCAAGGAAAGCCTTTGTGAGAAGATTACTTCAGGGTGCTCTCCATCAGAGGAGCACACCCCTGATCTTGTATTCCTCATCGGTCCAAGGTTTATGTGAAATGGTCAGGTGGGGAATTTTTTCTTTCACAGACATCAGCCTCTTCTGAGTTTCTTCATCAAAGGCAGATTTGTGCAGCCTTAAATCTTCAGAAGTAGGGAAGATGGTTAAGTTTCCTTTTAGCTACAGTGACACCAAGCATCCGCAGGGGGCACAGTCCGGGTGGCTCAAAGCCTCACACAGCACCGCCACCACATCAGGGTCCAAGGTAACCCAGTTGAGGTTCAGGCTCCTCCATGTTTTGCGGCAGTGAGTGCCACAGTAGGCATGGGTGATCGGCCATGTTTGCATTGCAAGACACTCTAAAGTGAGGATGGCGTCACATAACTGTTTGACACCAGCACCTCCTATTTCATCATGCCCAAGTTTCAGGGTCTTCAGTATTTCATTGCAAATAAGAACAGCAGCAATGTACTTAGGGAAACAGAAGTAAGGAAACAGCCCATCAACCACAACTCCTGTATGTTGCAGTGTGTGTGCTTCAGCGCTTCACACAGAGACGCCGTGCCATTATCTTCCAGGAAATTTGATCCCAGATCAAGGAGGAATAGGGATTTATCCCAGAAAAGGAGGAGGATGAGACACAGGTGAGACAGCAGCACATCAACATCAGTGTCGCCAGGGCACAGCAACATCATTCTTTCATCCTTTGTGGGATTTTCTACCAAGGAGAGATGTGTCAGCTTGCTGTTGCAGGCCAGGACAGAGGCGATGTCTTCACAACCTTCATGGGAGATGCCAGTATCAGCTCTTCTATCTTGCATGTTGCATGCTTCAATGTCTCACACAGGTGCCTGACATCAGTATGGGAGAGGCATACAGGCTCAGAAATTTCATATGAGGGTCATGAAGAACTGCCTTAAATAATTCTGAATCATTTCCAAAGTTAGGCATACAAGTAAATGTGAGTTTTTGGAGCTTACAAGCAGGTTGAGCCAGCACTTTGCCAAGAATTGCCAGGGAGGCATCACCAAGCCTACTGTTTTCCATGTCTAACGTCTGGAAGTTCTTGTTGGTAATGAACATTAAGCAAAGCTCCCGCCAGTAAACGAGCTTGTCATTGTGATCTGAGATGCATCCTGAGAAATCTGGAAAATATTCTCTACACACATGTGAAGTATAGTTAAATTCTGACAATGCTTCAGGCAGACTGAAGGTACTACCAAACGTTCTATGTCACCAATATAAATGAAAACTTCTTCAAAGAAATTTATCACTTGTGTTACAAATTCTTTTTCCTGAGTTGCGAATAAACCACGGAATAATTCCTGGAAACCTATCGCTTCCCTATCAGCTTCACACTGACTTAAACTTTTAAGGCACTGGGTTATTTCTTGCTTTAGGTCTTTTGACAATGGAAAACCGAAGGATGTCTCCAGCAAGCTGATGATTTCTTCTGTTGAATTTCCAAACACGAATACCCCCACCTGGGTCAAGTGGGTTTAAGGCTGAGCCACCCTGGCTCTTACAAGATGGATTATGCTTTCAATGGTTGGGTTAGGATCATCTTTGGGTCGTTTGAGCAAATAAAACATGGCAGCACAAAACTCTTGGATACATATATGGATGAAGGTAAAACAGTTACCTCTCCTTTGGAGAAGTTTCATACCCACCCACATTAAGCCCTCAGACTCAGATAACCCATTCCTCCAGAGATCCCATGGCAAAATACAAGTGTATGTGTCCACATTCCCTGACTTCCTGCTTTAAATACATTTGTTTAAAATGATGTATATAAAGAGGTGGTATTTTGGGAGTTTATCTCAAGGTCTTCTCCCCTTTCTAGCCACCATTTCATACAAGTACAGACCAACCAGCATATAAAGGGATTATGGCACAAGATAAACAGCGGTCCAGTATCTCTCACAAAATTAAAGGCTTTCAAGGCTTTATTCTTCTCGCTGAAGAAGTAGGAGAAATACAGCTTCCTTTCAAGTTCAGTGAATCCTGGGAGCTTTATGAGTTTTGGGGGCTACAACATAAAATAGTTTTTTTTTTTTTTTTTTTTTTTTGCATACCCACTTTTCCTAATGCAATAAGCAGAGAGGATTCTGGAATCATCTTTTTTTTGCAACAAACTGCTCAGGATAATTTGTGTTGGCTGCTGCCGCCTCCAGTCATCATACAAGTCAGCTTTAAGTTCCAAGTCAAACTTCAGTTGCTCAAAGCCATCCATGATGAACAGAATTTGCTCTGGCTGGGAAAAAAAAAAAGTCTTTGATCTTTTCTGGAGACTCAGGCCAGTCCCAGTCCCTAGAGAGGAGCTCCAGTAAGCTGGTCTCTGTGATACCGATCGTTTCACAGACATTAAGGAAAAAAACAAATGTGAATCTATCCTTCCATAACATAAGTTTCCCTCTGCCCAGTCCAACATCACTTTTTTTTTTTTTTTTTTTTTTTTTTTTTTTTTTTTTTTTTGAGACTGAGTCTTGTTCTGTCATCCAGGTTGCAGTGCAATGGTGTGATCTCAGCTCAGTGCAACCTCTGCCTCCCAGGTTCAAGTGATTCTCCTGCCTCAGCCTCCCAAGTAATTGGAATTATAGGCATGCACCAGCATGCCCAGCTAATTTTTGTATTTTTAGTAGAGACGGGGTTTCACCATGTTGGCCAGGCTGGTCTTGAACTCCTGACCTCAGGTGATCCGCCTGCCTCGGCCTCCCAAAGTGCTGGGATTACAGGCGTAAGCCACTGCACCTGGCCCATTACTTTTCTTAAAAGGGTTGTTTTTCCAATTCCATCAGAGCCTTCCAGGACCACAGTGAGTAGTCTAGCTTCAGCAGTATATGCATCATTCAATACTTGGACTCATTTTTCATGATTTCTTTGTAGAAATGCTCAGGGACATGAACATAGGTTTCCCTTTCCCATACAAGTTGAAATTTTTCTTTCATGTGCTTTCTATATGGGTTGAGCTTATTTCTCATCTCTTCCTGAGCCTTCGTCCAGAGATCTTTCCTACTGATCTGTAGAAATAGGTTCAGTGTCACCTTCCATGCCTGTTCTCCTGGATAATGTTTGTCCAACAGCTTTGCTACATCTTCTTTGGAAGGCTTCTTTAGCTCAGGCCAGGTGATTGGCTTGAGTTCAGATGTCAAAGGTTCTTGTCTGAGGAGCTCCTTAAATTTCCAAAACTCTTCCTTTCTGAGCTCCTTCAGGCACCACCACAAGCCAAAATCTGAAAAGAAAGAAAAAAAAAAAAAAAAAAAAAAAGGGATTCCACCACATTGTCCCAGATTGTGAGCTCAGATGTCTCCAGAGGGAAAAGAAAGATCCTCAAAAATAAAGAATAAATGATACCCAATCCTGCTCCTGGTCCTTCCGGCTGGTACTCATCCTATTTTATGCTATTTTAACTGGCATATGGCACTTCACAGGATGTTTATAGACTGTTTTATGTAACTATTCACTTATTGGTGTACTTTTCAGTTAGTTCAAGTTTTGCACTGTGAAAAATAATAATAGACAATCTCCAAAGGTTATGTACCTTATGATTCTATTTCTGTGATATCCTAAAAAAAAAAAAAAATTATAGTGATGTAGAACAGATGACAAGGGCCAGAGGTAAGGGGTGGGGAAGGAGTATGTTACTACAAAGGGTTAATGTGAGGAAATTTGCAGTGCCCTGATGGTGGTGCCAGTTATACCAATCTATACCTGTGTAAATTTCATGGAACTATACAGAGACAACATGCCAATTTTGATAAGTGGTAACTTTTTAAAAGTAAATTGATGTTTTAAAGTAATCATATATGTACAATGCTTCTGTGACCATCCATGTAATGCCCGACACAAGGAGGCTGCTCTAGGGCAGCCTATAGGAAGAGTGATGCCAAGTCACAGGTTATCACATCTTTGATTTTCATATTTTCTGCCAAGTAAATATTGTATTGTGTTGCTTGAAAGCAGCTACACAGATGGGCTTTTTTTTAATTAGCAAATTTTGTTTCATATATTTGAGGTTTACAATGTGATGTTTTGGGGTACATATAGATGGTAAAAATGGTAAAAAAAAAAATGCAAAAGAAATAAAAAAGAAAAAGAAAAGAAAACAATTACTGTAGTGAAGCAGATTGACATAACTGTCATCTCACATAGTTCCTTTTTTGTGACAAGAGCAGCTAAAATCTACGTATTTAACAAAACCCCAATACAATTTTGTTAACTTTCGTCCTCGTAATGCACCTTAGACCTCTAGATCTGTTTATTCTGCATATCTGCTCATTTGTATCCTTTGGCCCACACTGCAGCATTAGTAACATAGTCACAAAAACCAAGAGACCAAAACAACCTGAATGCCCATGAGCGGATGAATAGATAAAGACAATGTGGTTCTGTAGGGAGAGAGAATGGAATAGTATTCAGCCTTTAAAAAAGCGGCCGGGCGTGGTGGTTCACACCTGTAATCCCAGCACTTTGGGAGGCTGAGGCAGGCAGCTCATGAGGTCAAAACATCGAGATCATCCTGGCCAACAAGGTGAAACCCCATCTCCACTAAAAATATAAAAATTAGCCAGGTGTGGTGGTGCACGCCTGTAGTCCCAGCTACTCAGGAGGCTGAGGCAAGAGAATCACTTGAACCCAGGAGGCGGAGGTTGCAGTGAGCTGAGATCGTGCCACTGCACTCCAGCCCGGGTGACAGAGCGAGACTCCATCTCAGAAAAAAAAAAAAAAAAAAAAGGAGATCCTGCCATGTGCCACAACATGAATGAACCTGGTGGACATCATGCTAAGTGAGATCCAAACACAGAAGGACAAATCCGGCATCATCTCACTTACGTGTGGAATATTTTCTAAAGAGCTCAAATATGCAGACATAAAGAATGAAACAGTCATTACCACAGGTGCGGGACTGGGGAAACAAGGACATGTGGGTCAAGGGATACACAGCAGATAGTAGCATGGGTTTTTCTTAAAGGCAACATGGCCTCAGGGATAGTTCCTGCTATGGGCTCTATGGGGGACCTCAACAGAGAAGTGAAAATCTGTATATTAAAAATCCTAAATATCCCAAATCTATTTTCCAAACTGCTGTCCTTTCTTTTTACTGGGGTAGGTTCCCAACGCAGGGACAGAATGAGAAATAAAACAGAAAAAGAGGAAATGAGAGGAGGAGTAGAAAACTCCAGTACTTACAGGGCCCAGCTGGTAACATGAAAAAACAATTATTATCGTAAGTATAGCAAACATTGAGAGAGATCTTTCAAGATGTCAGGCACTGGCTGAGAGGGTTTGCCTGTGTCCCCACCCAGATCTCATCTCGAATTGTAATCCCCACATGCCAAGGAGGGACCTGACGGGAGGTGATTGGATCTTGGGGATGGTTTCCCCCATGCTGTTCTCATGATAGTGAGTTCTCAGGAGATCTGATGGTTTAAAAGTGTGTGGCTTCCTTCACGCTCTGTCTCTCTCCTGCCGCCACGTAGACTGCCTTGCTTCCCCTTCCCCTTCTGCCATGATTGTAAGTTTCCTGAGGCCTCCCCAGTCATGCAGGACTGTAAGCCAATTCCACCTCTTTTCTTTATAAATTACCCAGTCTCAGGTGGTATTCTTTTTTTTTTTTTTTTTTTTTTTTTGAGGCGGAGTCTTGCTCTGTGCCCCAGGCTGGAGTGCAGTGGCGCGATCTCGGCTCACTGCAAGCTCCGCCCCCCCGGGTTCACGCCATTCTCCTGCCTCAGCCTCCCAAGTAGCTGGGACTACAGGCGCCCACCACCTCGCCCGGCTAATTTTCTTGTATTTTTAGTAGAGACGGGGTTTCACCGTGTTAGCCAGGATGGTCTCGATCTCCTGACCTCGTGATCCGCCCGTCTCGGCCTCCCAAAGTGCTGGGATTACAGGCTTGAGCCACCGCGCCCGGCCTTATAGCAGTGTGAGAATAGACTAATTCACCAGCCAAATGACGTTCCACATCACAATGGATTTGATCCTTACAACACACCTCTAAAGCAGGTTACCTTCATATCCCGCATCTTACAGGTGAGGAAACTGAGGCACAAAGAGAGTGAGCAATATACCTGATATTACACCTAGAAAATGGCAGAAGCAGAACTCAAGACAAGGCAGTTCAGAATGCACAACCGTAAGTGGATGAAATCAGCCAGGAGTTAGAATCCTGACATTCCATATTGCATTGTCAACACCACACCTGACAACCAGAGTGAGGATCGAGGAGGTGAGGGCAGATGCGGCAGGCAATAGCTCCACACATGGCTGCCCTTGGAAAACACGCTTAGCATCAACAGATATTTCATCTTTTTGTGGAAAGAGCTCAAACTTGGGATTTCTTTATAAAGTGTCTCAATTTTAAAATATGGACTCAGTTGACTTGTAATAACTGTAGATCTTCTTATGATCTCTGAATTAGAACTAGCTAATGTTGTGTTGACACAAATTGCCAGCCCTCTGTGATTCATTTAGACCCAGCTTGAGGAGCTCGCCCAAGGACACCCTCTCTTTATCTGTTATTGCATCACAAAACTAACACATTAAATCTTAATGACTTACAGTGAAAACAGTTTGCTTATTATGATGGTTTATTGATTGTAATTTATTATGATGGTTTATTAATTACTATAACGATTGCTCATGAGTCTACAGCTCTGCTGATCTAAGTCATGCTCGGCTGGTTGTGACTGGACTCACTCATATATCTGTGGTCAGATGCCTGGTTGGCTGGGGGCTGGCTGGTCTAGAATGGCACACAAGACACTGGTTCTACTGCATGCTGTTAACAAAAGCAAGTCAAGGGACCAGGCTGTGTTTTCCACTCAGGCATGAAGAAATAGACAACGAAGTCCTAGGCATGGAGCCCAGGCAGGGGAGGTGATAAGGCTGCAAAAATAACCCCACTTCCTTGCCACCGAACTAGTTTTGTGGCCTTACCCCCTCCTCTGCCCAGGCTCTGCACCTAGGACTTTGTTGATTGCTTAATGAAAGCCAAAGGCTAGAAAGGAACAATTAAACTTTCACAAGTGCTAGTAAGTGAAATTATTCATTGACAGCTGATAAATTCAAACTATTCAGGTCCAATTTTATTGTTTGCTCCTATTCCCATTGAAATAGTCATCAAAGGAAGCTGAAGGTAGAAGTCAAGCCCTATCAGGAGTTAATTCTATGGATTGTATATCTTAAAGGTAGTAGGAAAAAACTGAATAAATAGCCTTAGCTGAGGCAGAAGTTCAGCACTATATGAAGACCATCACCCTCTGAGAAGGCTTTTCCCACCTTCCTCCTAGAATGTGTGGAGTTGTGTGAATCTAACATGCTAACATATGCAGAACAGTGCTTAGAACAAACGGAGGACAATGCAAGTGTCAACTATTACTCTTATTTCTAAATCCCACCATGTTTTACTAAGAACCTACTTACTACACAATGTTGTGATAAATGTGTGTTGTGGGATTTAATAAATGCTCCCTGAGTTGAGAGGAGCCTGTCACTTTCGTTTGCTGCTTGACTTTCCTTCCTTCCTTCCTTCCTTCCTTCCTTCCTTCCTTTTCTCTTTCTTTCTTTTTCTCTTCTCTTTTTCTTTCTTTTCTTTCTCCTTCCTCTCCTTCCTTCCTTCCTTCTCTCCTTCCTTCCTTCCTTCCTTCCTTCCTTCCTTCCTTCCTTCCTTCCTTCTCAGACTCATGCTGTGTCACCCAGGTTGGAGTGCAGTGGTGCCCAGCTCAATGCAACCTCTGCCTCTGGGGTTCAAGAGATTCTCATGCCTTAGCCACTCAAGTAGCTGGGATTACAGGCACGCATCACCATGCCCGGATAATTTTTTGTATTTTTAGTAGAGACAGGGTTTCGCCATATTGGCCAGGCTGGACTCGAACTCCTGGCCTCAAGTGATCCACCCACCTTGGCCTCCCAAAGTACTGATATTACAGGCGTGAGTCACTACATGTGGCTGCTGCTTGACTTTCTAAGTGAGACATTCACATTCTGGACCTGCAGTAAACAGATTTGCAAAAGCCAGGAAGGCAGATTAGTAAGGTTAGTTCCACGTTCTTCTCCCCCTCCACACACACATTCTTTAGATTATGTGGTAAATATAAAATGACACCCCAGAGACGTCCACATCTTAATCCCCGGAACCTGTCGAGGTGTTACTGACATGGCCAAATGGATTTTGTAGGGGTGACGTATTAGTCTGTTCTTGCGCTGCTATAAAGTAGTAACTGAGGGTGGGTAATTTACAAAGAAAAGAGGTTTAAATGGCGCTCAGTTTTGCAGGCTGCACAGGAAGCCTGGTAGCCTCTGCTCCTGGGGAGGCCTCAGGGAGCTTTGATTCATGGCAGAAGGTGGAGTGGAAGCAGGTATCTTACATGGCAGGAGCAGGGTCAAAGGCGGGTGGCGGTGTGACACACTTAACCGGGCCGCATAGGAACTCACACGCTCACTCTCCTGAGGACAGCACGGAGAGAACGGTGCTAAACCATTGATGAGAACTCCGCCCCCATGATCCAATCCCCTGCCACCAAGCCCCGCCTCCAACCCTGGGGAGAACAACGCGGTAGGAGATTTGGGTGGAGACACAGATCCAAACCACATCAGGTGATTATGTAAGGAGATCATCTGGGATCATCCCAAGAATCAAAATGTTTATATTAGGGAGACAGAGTCCCAGAACAATAGGCGATGCAAGGACACGCAGAGGTCAGAGGGACCTGAAGACGCTGTCCCGCTGGCAGTAAAGATGGAAGAAGGGGCTACATGAGTCCATTGTCGCATGGCTATGAAGACATACCTGAGACTGGGTAATGTATGAAGAAGACAGGTGTCATTGGCTCATGGTTCCGCAGGCTGTACAGGAAGCAGAGTGGCTTTTGCTCGGCTCCTGGGGAGGCCTCGGGGAGCTTTCAGTCATGGTGGAAGGCAAAGGGAGAGCAGGCACTTCCCGTGGCTGGAGCAGGAGGAAGACGGGTGGCGCTGCACACTTTTAAATCATCAGATCTCACGAGAACTCACGGTCACCAGGACAGCACCAGGGGCGATGGTGCTAAACCATTCATAGAGGATCCACCCCATGACCCAGTCACCTCCCACCGGGCCCCACCTCCACACCCACACATCAGGTATAACCACTCTACATGAGGTTTGGGCAGGGACATGGATCCAAACCACGTCAGCGGTCATGAGGCAGGGAATTGGGCAGCCTTTACTTAGGAGCTGCCAGAGACAAGAAACTGATTCTCCCCAACAGCCCTCAGCAGGAAGGGAGCTCTGCCAACACCTTGATGTTAGGACTTCTGATCTTAGAACTGTCTGATAATAAATGCATGCTGTTTAGAGTCACTAGATTTGTGGTGATTTGTCACTGCAGCAGTAAGATACCAATACAGATGGAAATGGGGCGGCGTACCCTCATCAGTTCTCAGCCTCCCGAGTCCTGTCAAGAAAGAGCCCAGCACAGGGGCTGCCCTCAGGGTCTCTGGGACCAGCCTGCAGGTGTGAATTCCCAGCTCTCACACCAGTCATTTGAATCCCTTGTGTCTCAGTTTCCTTACCTACACAATGGGCATAATACAAGCTCATGCCTCATGGCGTTGATAGAAGGATTTAGTGAATTAATATATGAAATGTGTTTCCAGTTTCCAGCACATATAAAAAATACATCCTGATTTCTAGGGATCTGCAAACCAGTTTGAGAAGAAAGACGTAGTTCTTGGTGTTAGTATTCCGTATTTCCATTTCTAATTAAATTCAGGGAGAGAAGAAAAGAAACAACCACTTCTGCAAACCTGGGTACAGCGTTTCTCCGTGCAAGTCTTAGAGATCTGTGCGCTAGTGTGTGTTGTGTGGGCCTGTTAGCACGTGTAACTTTTGATGGACCACTTATCTTAGTTATTGCTTTCTATTTTATTTCCCCTGGATCCCAGTAATAAATTGGGCCTTTCTGTGGTATGAAAGATCTCTGAAAATAGTTCAGACCCTGTTGGATGCCTACTAAAACATGATTGAATTAAGCTCAAACTCCAGATGGCCTTTATCTAGAGGGGTAACCAAGTAAAAGATGTTTTCATGTAAAAGGCTAGACATCACATTGCTTGCCATCTCCCTAAAGCCCTTGTAGACCTAGAAACATTAAAAAATAAATAAATTTAAATTAAAAACAATAAAAACACCTCACGCCTCTCACTGATGCCCATCCTTCTCTATGGAGAAACATGCATTTGCTCAAATCCAGGAAGAGCCCACCATAGTGTCCCCCTGTGTTACCCTCTGGCCCTTTTCTCCTCACCCCCACCTGGGTTCAGGTGCTCCGTGGTCAGTGCTGTGTGGAGGGGTGGAATGGAAATTACCCAGACATTGTACCTATGCACACAGGGTGACCAGTTGATTTGTAATGGTCCTTATGGTACAAATACATTTCGTCTGGAACATTTCTTGAAGGACAGTCCTTGTTATTTGACTTTGCAAGCTCATGAGGAAAGTAATTTGTAGGACATGAAAAAGAGACTCGTTTCTTATTGTGTGGCAACAGGGTTAGTAATTAATGAATTAGCCCTAAGCTCCATTCACGTGTATGTAATTATCTATTCCACACCTCTGGATGGGGATCTAAAAGGCACCCGTAACTCATTCTAACAACAGGGGTTCTTGGTTTTTGTTCTACTGTTCATTTCTCCCCCTAAGAGTAGACTCAGTGGCACAGAACGGAAATCACAGAAGAACAGCTGCATAAACATAATGGTCCTTATTCTCCCACATAAAAGGCACTGAAAGATGGACAGCTCAGGCCTGACACAGAGGTCCCAGGAAGTAATTGGGGAACGAGGCTTTTTCTACCCCAAGGTCACAAAGTGGCCCCTGAAGCTCCAACTACCACACAGTCATTCCAGGTAGCTGGAAGGAGAGGCAAGAGGTGGGCCCCTCTTGGCTGAACCAGAACCTTTAAAAGCCCTTCCTGGAAGTTCCTTCTGAAGATGCCACTTTTATCTGATTGGCCAGGACTTAGTCACATGCCTAAACCCAGCTACCAGGAAATCCAGAAGGTGCAGACTTTTTGATCTCAGCAAGTTGCCACCCCTGAGAAAGGCTGGGCTCTGAGGCTGAGGGAGGACAAGGGAACACCAGCGTGGCAACAGCAGTCTCAGCTACCCACTCCAAGCCGCTCCTCTCTCAGCTACCCCCTCCAAACTGCTTCTCTCTCAGCCACCCCCTCCAAGATATTCCTCCCTCAGCTACCCGCTCCAAGCTACTCCTCCCTCAGCTACCCCCGCCAAGCTGCTTCTCTCTCAGCTACCCCTCCAAGCCACTCTTCTCTCAGCTATTGCCTCCAAGCCACTCTTTTCTTAGCCACCCCCTCCAAACTGCTTCTCTCTCAGCTACCACCTCCAAGCTACTCTTCCATCAGCTACCCCCTCCAAGCCACTCTTCTCTTAGCCACCCCCTCCAAGTCGCTCCTCTCTCAGCTACCTGCTCCAAGCCACTTCTCCCCAGACTTGCCCACCTCATGAACGGCACCCCCAGCTGCTCCAGCCAAAACCACAGCAGCACCCATGGCTCACTTGCCTGCATCCTCCACACCTAATTGAACAGCAGGATGCACCAATTCCATACCCAAAATACATCTCTTCCTGCCCACATCTCTCTGCATCCCTGCTGCTACCGTACCCCTGAGACGTTACTGTAAGTGTAGGCTATTGCTATTATTGTTCCTAAGTCCCACTGTGTTTTGTTAAGAAACTACTGACCAGGCCGATGGCTCATGCCTCTAATCCCAGCACTTTGGGAGGCCAAGGCGGGCGGATCACAAAGTCAGGAGATCAAGACGATCCTGGCCAACATGGTGAAACCCCGTCCCTACTAAAATACAAAAAAAAAAAAAAAAAAAATTAGCCAGGCGTGATGGTAGGCCTGTAGTCCCAGCTACTTGGGAGGCTGGGGAGGCTGAGGCAGGGGAATCTCTTGAACCCAGGAGGCGGAGGTTGCAGCGAGCAGAGATCGCACCACTACACTCCAGCCTGGCAACAGAGTGAGATTCCGTCTCAAAATTTAAAAAAGAACCTACTTAGTGCACCATGTTGTGATAAATGTGTGTTGTCGGATTTAATAAATGCTCACTGAATAGAGAGCAGCCTGTCACTTTCGTTTGCTACTTGACTTGAGACCCAGCTGCTCTCACTTTCCTATAACCCACTCTCCACAGAGCAGCAAAATCTCACCATGCCACTCCCCTACTTAGACCTCTCCTATGGCGCCCCTTGAGAGTTGAGTTAAAAAACACCAACTGGCCACTGCCAGCCAGACCGCCCATGGTCTCAGACCCAGAAACCCTGAGCACTTGTCCTGCCTCCACATCGCTCACTCCTGAGCTCCAGCCACAGGGGGGCCCTTCTTCTCCTGTTCCTCCAACAGTCCAAGCCCTTCCTACCTGGGGTTTCTGCACGTCCTCTTCCCTGTGTCTGGACAGCTTAATCTCAGCCGTGAAAGTACAACCTCATCACAATTCCACCTCAATACAATGTCCCTCCTCACAAGCACCTGCTCCCATCACCTGAGACCAAGTCTCACCCAACTCATACACGCCCCAGTCACTCTGTAGCCCTGTTTTGTGTTTTTCCATTTTTAATTAATTAATTATTGAGACGGAGTCTCACTCTGTTGCCCAGGCTGGAGTGCAGTGGCACGATCTCGGCTCACTGCAAGCTCCGCCTCCCGGGTTCACGCTATTCTGCCTCAGCCTCCTGAGTAGCTGGGACTACAGGCACCCGCCACCATGCCTGGCTAATTTTTTGAATTTTTAGTAGAGACAGGGTTTCACTGTGTTAACCAGGATAAGTCTCGATCTGACCTCGTGATCCGCCTGTCTCGGCCTCCCAAAGTGCTGGGATTGCAGGCATGAGCCACCGCACCCGGTCAGCCCTGTTTTATCTTCTTTACAACCTGGCCGGGTGCAGTGGCTCACATCTATAATCCCAGCCCTTTGGGAGGCCAAAGCAGAAGGATAACTTGAGCCCAGGAGTTCTAGGCCCACCTGGATAACACAGCCAGACTCTGTCTCTACAACACAGAAAAAAATTGGCTGGGTGTGGTGGCATGTGCCTGTGGTCCCCAGCTACTTGAGAGGCTGGGGTGGGAGGATCGTTTGAGCCCAGGAGTTTAAGGCCAGTCAGCCATGGTCACCACGGCACTCCAGCCTGGGCGACAGAGCAAGACGCTGTCCCAACATAAATAAATAAAACCTATCATTACCTGCAATTCCCTTTTTTCAAATGTACTGGCTTACTGGTTCATAGTTCAACTCTACCTGTTAAAACACAACCCCCCATGAGGACAGGGAGCCTGTGTTTCTTGAGGTCAGAATCCTTGATGTGTAGGAGTGCATTTGATGCATAATAGGTGCTCAAAAGCTGTTGAATAAACAAATGAGGGGAGGAGCGAACTCTTCTGAGGCAAACGTGCATGAGATCAGAACGGATGGGCACTGGAGAGGTGGAGTGGACCTGGGGATAATAATCCACCTCCCTGGGAAAGAAGAACGAGTCATGAAAACGCCGACAAAGTCAACCAAGACCACAGCAGGACACGATGAATGCCAGGAGTTCACTCTGAGAAAGCTGCCCGGCCACTCAGCGGGCACCAGATAGAGCTGTTGACTTTCTCGTGACTTTGCGTCTGACCTGAAAGAACAGGAGAAAGAGGGAAGCTTCCTGGAATGATGAAATTACACCGGACAACTTAATGAAAAATTCTCAGTTCCCACTGAGGCATTAAATAGTTGATTTCCACATGGAAGCCTCCATCGCTTGTGACAAACTGTGTCTTTATTTTTCCACAGAAATGTTAGAGACGAAAAAGATGAACCGAGAAGACCTCCTCTGACTGCAGCCTTGCCGGTGAGCTTCGTTGCTCAGCAGTGAAGATCCAGCCAGCAGCGGAAGAACAGGAGCATCCAAAGATGGATTATGCTTTCGCTTCCAATTAGAATGGGCTATTAATTACATGTTTTGAATTGACCTGAGTAATAAATTGCTCATAGGGAAAGAGAGCTGTTTTCTTTTTCCCACGTAGTTCAGCATTGCCACCTTCCATCGGCAAAAAATAAAAGTCCTCTCTTGAGAGATTTTCAAATTTCAGTAACTGAGGTTGTTAAACAAGGAAAGGCGAGTTTAGCTCTGAGAGCTCGGAAGTAATTCACATTTGGCTAATTTGGGACTCTCAGGCTGGCCATTACGTCTTTAGATCACTCGGGTGGACTCTGAATTAAAGGTGGCATCCCAAATCGCTGCAATTAATCTGCCGAGTACGCTCGCCACCGAATGTCAGGATTTCACTCGGTAGGGTCTTCAAAAAGCTTGGCACGGTTGATACACTGACAGTCGCAACACAGCTAATTTCGACTGAGTTAAGAACTGCAATGGCCGTATTGATCCGTTAAACACCACGCCATATTTGAGTGGGAGGTTACTCCTGATCTCCCTCTTAAAACCCTCACAGATTAAAGTCATGTGCCGGTCTGTGTATGAAATGAACATTTCAACGTGTAATCCTGGAGCACTGTATTTGAGGTGTGCCCGACCTTTATGTCCAACACTCTTTCTTTCTGCCATTTCATTAAGTACTGGCTAGAAGACCAAAACACAGCCTTAAGCCAGAAGCCCAGGAAATACCTACACAAAACACGATTCGAGCTTGGATCAAGATTTCATGACTTTTTAGGATGAAATATCTCCAGTGAGACACCGGGGAAGAAGAGGGAAAGGTGCCCTTCATTTTAGGCCATGCCCTCAGCTAGTTCACTCCACAAACAACACATTCGTCTCTCCTGTTGGCATTTGGACCTGGTAGGAACCGGAGTCACAGTCACTGAGGGATGAGTCAGAACTTAGTAATTATGTTTTCTGCTTCGTTCCCTTAATTCTTTTTAAAATATCATTTTTTAACCTACCAAAAAATGCTCACTTTGGAAAACCTGAAAAACTACAGAAAAAAATGCATAAGAAAATAAAAATTACCCATAACCTTATCACCCAAATACACACGTGTGTACCACCACAAGCTCTGGTTTATGCATATATATGCATCATTTCAATAAATATATATGCATGTTTACCTATTCTATATAATTGTGTGTGTGTGTGTGTGTGTATAAAACCAAGTAGTTCTAAAGACAGCTTGTGCCAAGCTACCAATAACAATCCCACCAGCAGCGCGTGAGAGCTTGGTGATTTTGAGGTGCTTGCGTCTTTAGCCGGCACTTTGATGTCTTCCTTTCTTCCACCAACCTGCCTTCTAATTCCACAGGGCAGAGAGCAAATGCTCTGACTGATTCCATCAGGATTCGGTGTAAAATGTCCCCACTCCCCACCCTCTCGCCCCCACCCCTGCTACAGCAGTGGCTAGTTGTCTAAGCAATCCACAGAGAGGACAGCTTGTTCGTGCAGGGGGCCCAGGTGCGTTGAGAAGCTCTGGAGGGTGACATGCACATTTTATTCTGGAAACATGGAGGTCCTGGGTTGGCACATAAATGGTCTTAACTTGGCTAAAATGTATCTGCGCTGGTGTAGTGGGTTGAATCATGACCCTCCAAAGATATGTCTACCCAAAACCAAAGCACGAGATCTTATCTGGAGCACGTATCTTTGCAAATCTAATTAAGGCAAGAATTTTTTTTTTCTTTGAGACAGAGTCTCACTCTGTCACCCAGGCTGGAGTGCAATGGCACCATCTCAGCTCACTGCAACCTCCGCCTCCTGGGTTCAAGCAATTATCATGCCTCAATCTCTAGAGTAGCTAGGATTATAGGTACCTACCACCACGCCGGACTAATTTTTGTATTTTTAGCAGAGACAGGGTTTCCCCATGTTGACCAGGCTGGTCTTGAATTCCTGGCCTCAAGTGATCAACCCGCCTCAGCCTCCCATAGTGCTAGGATTACAGGCGTGAGCCACTGCACCCAGCCAAGGTGAGGATCTTGAGATGAGGTCATCCTGGATTTGGCCCTAAAGCTGAGAATGAGGATCCTGACAAGAGAGAGAAGAGGAGAAGACAGAGAGACACAGGGAGGAGGCCACGTGAACACAGAGGCAGAGATGGGAGCAATGCAGCCTCAGGCCAAAGAATGTCTGGAGTCACCAGGAGCTGGAGGAGGCAGGAGGGAGCCTTCCCTGGAGCCTCTGAAGGGAGCACAGCCCTGGCCACCCCTGATTTCGGATTCCAGCCTCCAGACTGTGGAGTGACAATCTCTGTTGTTTTAAACTTCCAAGTTGTGGTGACCTCTTTCTTTTTTTTTTGATGAAGAGTTTTGCTCTTGTCGCCCAGGCTACAGGGTAGTGGTGCGATCTTGGCTCACTGAAACCTCTGCCTCCTGGGTTCAAGTGATTCTCCTGCCCCAGCCTCTTGAGTACACGCAACCTTCTCTGTCCCTCAATGTGCCTGTGGCCCCTGCGGACACCTGTCCCACCTTCCCTGTCTTGCATTCGGCGCCAGGGACTCACTGGTAAGGATAGATGAGCCGCTTGCTCACCCAGTGGCTTCTAGGAATGGGGGGTACCAGCAGCCAAACAGAAGAGGAAGGAGCGTGGGTGTTCCTCCCTGCAGGGGCCCCATGGGGGCCGGGACTGGAGAGGCTGCACCCCTCCACACAAGGCTGCAGCTCCTATCAAAGCGCCCTCTCCACACACTTTCTCTCTCCAGGTATGGGAACCGCTCCCACCCCTGCTCTTCGGGTCTATAGATTTGAAGCTTCCCCCTCTATTAGTCCCAGAGATGCACCAACCTATGCGATGTTCCTAGACTCTGCCGCAACTGTGGAAGTCATCCTTGTATGAAACTCTTCTCAAAGCTGGATGGGGCCACCTATTTCTGTGGCATGGTTACATGAGTAGATCATGGTATTATTGCATGCTTTATGTATGTTCAAAGTTCTCCATGACAAAAAGTTTAGAAAAATCTAACAGAGTTTTTTAAAAAAGAAGGCGGAGGCAGAACACTGCTCCAATCTCCTGCAGGATGGTCCAGCTGCCACCTCCCTGCCTCCTCATGCTTGCAAGATGACTGTTGGAGCTCCAGCCATCACACCTGAGTTCTGGACAGGAAGAAGGGATAGGCAAAGGGTAAAAGTCATCTGTTTCTGGTAATGTCACATCTAGTAAATTCTGTGTACACCATATGTGCTGGGACTGTGACTCATGATCACAGGCAGACTGGAGGGATGTAGTATTGTTACCTGAGCACACTGGCTTCTTTGAACAAAACTGGGGTTTAGTTGGTAAGAAAAGAGGAGACAGTAGGTATTGGGTATGCAATTAGCATTCTCTGCCACTGAGGGTGAATTCACTTAGAGGAAGCAAAAAGGTTGCCAGTGAGAAAAGGTTGCCAGTGAGAAAAGGTCGCCAGTGAGAAGATCTCGCAACAGGTTCAGAAAGGCATGAGAGCACCCTCAGTCATGGCCAGAGCAAAACCCACGGATTTAGTGACGGGATTCACCAAACCCTAAGCTTGACTGCACTCAGATGGAAGCTTTTACACTTGACCTGTCAGTGCCTTGGACTAATCCCATTCCAGACTTCCGAATAGCCTTGTTCACCAACAGCGTTCAAGTAATTATAAATCGCTTTCATTGCAATCCAACCCATACTAACGTAAGCAAAAAGCGTAATTTATCTTAAAGGTAAGAGGGGTCAGTTGGAACCAAAAGATAAGAACTATCTCAGGAACGACCAGAATCAGGGACTGGAATGCCTTTGGATCTCTCCCTCTCTCGCATTCTGCTTTTTTCTGTACCCTTTCTTATATTTTCTTCTCTCCTTTGTGGCTCCAAATTGTCAGGGAAAGATTCTGATTGCCTGTTGTCTTGAAACAAGCATTTATTCCTGGTCCAACAAACTGTGACCAGAGGAAGAGTTCTGAGGAAGAGGCTGTATGTGATATATCATTAATTACCATATTAGTCCGTTCTCACATGGCTATAAAGAACTGCCTGACACTGGGTAATTTACAAAGAAAAGAGGTTTAATTGACTCACAGTTCCACATGGCTGGGGAGGCCGCAGGAAACTTACAATCATGGTGGAAGGGGAAGCAGGCACATCTTACATGGTGGCAGGGGAGAGACAGTGTGTAGGAGGAATTGTCAACACTCATAAAATCATCAGATCTTGTGAGAACTCACTGCCACAAGAACAGCATCGGGGAAATCACCACCATGATCCAATCATCTCCCACCAAGTCCTGCCCTCAACATGTGGGGATTATAGGGATTATAATTTGAGATGAGATTTGGGTGGGGTCACAGAGCCAAACCATATCAATAACTACATATATATATATATATATATTCTTGATTATAATTCAGACATTTTAAACATTTGCAACATTAAAGATTAAAAAGGATCTTAGTCAAAGGGTGATGCAAATGATTTAGACCAGTCAACCACAAAGATTATGACTTTGATTGGTCTTATTTGACCGTTTTTGAAAACTTCACTGAGAATATAGACATTGGTGTCTCATAATCTTCTTCAAACTGACTTTGTTTTCCACTGGTCCCCTCATTAAGGTGTTAAATGAAACTTAACATAGTTTCATTGGTAGAATTGTATTTTTAACATTTTGAAATTTCTATTTGTAACCTTGCTCATGTGGTAATCTTCTACCTTCTGTAAAACTCATGCTTTAACATCTGCCCTGTAAGCACATGCTGGGCATTCCTGATTCTGGACAGGACGTCTGAGGTGTCTAAGGTCACCTTGCCTTGCCTTGCCTTGCCTCCCTCATTCCCTAACCCTTACCACCACTTCCCACCACTTAGGAGCACTTTTCAAATACAAACCAATCAATCCAGAGCCCATACCTTCCTTATCAGGCTCTCACACCCTAGAGGTCAGTATCCACCTGCCCAATCACCCCAAAGCCAGGTACCAGACAACTAGAGGCAGCCTCATGCTCAGAACTATTCAAGCAAGTCAATACTAAGCCTCACTTGTTCCTGCCCATGGCAACCACAATAAAGTGTCTTCCTTGTATATTCCTCTCTCTGTGTCTCCTGAGCAACCCTGGTGCATCCCGTGGGGTGAGATGTGTCCCCTCCTCTTGGGAACTGTGAGTGACAGCTATCATTTGAATGGCAGTCATCTCAGATCTGTTGATCTTGCCATAACCACAATTTCCTATTCATACTCTGTACTTGAGAACAGACAGCACCAAGATCATCTCTTCCTCTCCTGCCGCAAGGTCGCTGGGCCCAACACCTCCCCCAGCTGTGTCCTCTACTCTCAGATCACTGTGTTTAGTTGATCTCAGGGATGGCGACAGAGGGGATGTGGCACACACCCTGCGCCTCCTGCATCCCACTCCCGGCTCCCACCCTCGCCCCTACCCCAGCCTGGGCCACCTTCTCATAAACCCGGGGGACCTGGTTCATCTATTTTCTTTCCAATCTGGTAATTAAAGCACAGACATTAAGCCTGAGTCCTTTAGGATTTTGAGTCTAATACCCATCTAGACCTTGCATTTTGAACATTAAAATCATTCTCTCTCAAAAAAACCCTGCTTTGCAATTCAATAGCTTTGTTTCTCAAGACTATTGTTTCCTCTCTCATAACATTCAAAAGCCTCCTCAGACACTCAGAGCCAAGAATTTGACTCTTGATGACCTGAATTTGGCTGTGTCGATGGCCACCTCCAGCCCCAAATGCAGTAAGCTCAGAATGGTGTAATTTTCATAGTGAATTATATGTGCATGTATGTGTGTATGTGTGCAAAACAAAATACTTACCAGTTAATATCTGAGTTTATTATTCTGCCACTAAAAAACAGAACAAATGTTTACATACAGGCAGTATCATAGCTTATGACGCTTATCCAAAGAATAGTTATTTGTAGACTACTAAAGACATTCTAAAACCAATAAAGTCTCATTGTATTGAGAACCCAATAATCAAAATTCCCTCTCCGTGCCTCTTATCAACAAATAACAATCGTTATGTCAGAGGCGTTTGAACCAGAGCAACTCCATCTCGAACAGGGGCTGGGTAAGATGAGGCTGAGACCTACTGCGCTGCCTTCCCAGGAGGTTAAGGAATTCTAAGTCATGGGATGAGATAGGAGGTCAGCACAAGATTCAGATAATAATGACCTTGCTGATAAAACAGATTGCATAAAGAAGTCAGCCAAATCCCACCAAAACCAAGGTGGTGGCGAGAGTGACCTCTGGTCATCCTCACACAGCTCATTATGTGCTAACTATAATGCATTCGGAGGCTAAAAGACCCTCCTACCAGTGCCATGACAGTTTACAAATGTCATGGCAATATCAAGTAACTTCCTGACATTACCCTATATGGTCTGAAAGGGAGAAGATCCCTTGGTTCTGGGAATTGCCCACTCCTTTCCTGCAAAACTCATGAATAATTCACCCCTCACTTAGCATACAATCAAGAAATCACCATAAAATAGCCAACAGTAGCCCATACTGCTGCTCTGCCTATGGAGTAGCCATTGTTTATTCCTTTACTTGTTTTTTTTTTGAGACGGAGTCTTGCTCTGTCACCTGGCTGGAGTGCAGTGATGCCATCTCGGCTCACTGCAACCTCTGCCTCCCGGGTTCAAGTGATTCTTCTGCCTCAGCCTCCTGAGTAGCTGGGACTACAGGCATGCACCACCAAGCCATGCTCATTTTTTGTATTTTAGTAGAGACATGGTTTCTCCATGTTGGCCAGGATGGTCTCAATCTCCTGACTTCGTGATCCACCTGCCTCGGCCTCCCAAAGTGCTGGGATTATGGGCATAATCTGTGAGCCACCGGGCCTGGCCTATTCCTCTACTTTCTTAATAAACTTGCTTTTGCTGCAGGACTTTTCCTTAATTCAGCCAAAGACAGGGTCCTTGTCACATGGCCGTGGAAATTTAGGCTCGCAGACTATTTGAAGGGTGAGTAGGGCAGGGTTTTATTGGGTGAAAAGGAAGAGGAAACAGAAACCCTCCACAAAGACAGAGTCCTGGCTGGGGCTCATTATAGAAGATGGGTCAGGCTCCTCCTGCCAACAGTGCAGACTTCGGTGGCTCCACCCAGAGTGCACTCCTCCCAGTATACAGGCCGGCTGGAGTTCTGCTGGGGAGGCCTTCCCACCTGTCTTCTCACTGTATGGACTTGCTCCGAATTATTTCTTGTGCAAGATCCAAGAACGCTCTCTTGGGGTCTGGATCACGACCCCTTTCTGGTAACACTAATACTATGCACCTCATTCAAAGTAAATGTGAGAATATTAAAACTGATGGTTTCCTTTGGCCTGAGTTGGACATTTGTCTAGCTCATGTGCAAACTGGGTATCATAGGGTACAGCTGGCAACTGTATGAGGGAGGAGTTGGGGGAGAGAGAGACAGAGACAGAGAGAACCAGAGAGAGAATGAGAGAGCACAGTAGGCTGGGGGCCGTGACTCACACCTGTAATCCTAACACTTTGGGAGGCCGAGGTGGGTGGGTCGCTTGAGGTCGGGAGAACAGTCTGGCCAACATGGTGAAAACTCATCTCTACTAAAAATACAAAAATTAGCCAGGCATGGTGGTGCACACCTGTAATCCCAGCTACTTGGGAGGCTGAGGTAGGAGAATCACTTGAACCTGGGAGGCAGAGGTTCCAGTGAGCAGAGATTGCACCATTGCACTGTAGCCTGGGCAGTAGAGTGAGACTCCATCTCAAAAAAAAAAAAAAAAAAAAGAAAAGGAGAGAGAGCACAGTGGACACAGGCCAGCTGGCCATGCTGCCCAGCTCCTGCCCTTCCTCCCCTCATCCCAGGACCAGGTTCAGGGCCTTGGCTTTCTCACTTGTAAATATATGGGGTGGTTTGAAGATTAACTGAACTATTGTGGATAAGACACTGTCGAATAACAAGTAAACCTGGACTCTGGAAGGGACTTTATTCTAACGGATCCCTAAGGGGGCAGGACGGGATGACGGCAATGTGGAGAGGGCTCTAACTGTGAGCTCTGCCAGTCTCCAGGGTCAGGCAGCCTGGACTTTTCCTTTTCTTGGGAGGCGCAAGCAAGCTAGGAAGAGCTGGTGCAGTGCGAGGAGCTGGGGTGAGGGTGGCAAAAACCAGACAGCAGATCCAAAGAGTTTTGCCTTGGGGCCATCTGCTCCTCGGAGGGGCTGCTGGGGGCCATCCGCAGCTCAGGCTGGGGAGTGAGGCAGGCCTGGGAGAAGGAGAGGAGCTTTAATAAAGTTTGGTTCACATGCGTTTTGTTCTGGTCCACCATGGGGGTACAGTTCAGCTCAGTCACTGATGAGGCAAAGATTGAGATTTTGGAGGGGCTGTATCTGGCCTTGTCACAGGTAAACATAGGAGTGTCTGCAAGTCTCATCCCATTCAGGGAAGGGGCTCTCTGCAATGAGGGGTGTCCTGACCTTTGCTGTCTTCCAGGGTCAGCAGGTAGGGAACATCTCCAGGGACTATGGGAAGCTAATCCACTTGAGCATCAGCCGGTTTTACAGTCTCCTGCCCCACAGCCTGTTCTTCCCCAAACCCTGGGTAGAATGTGGTCACCTTGTGGGCTGGAATTCTCTCCTGACAGCCCCAGCAACGTATAGATGAGCCTGACTGACCCTTCCTCAGTGCCGAGCTAAAGCCTCCATCCCGGGAGCGGCTACAGCTTCATTACCATCACACGTGACCTGTGCTGACATGGGAGGGGCTACAGCGTCATTACCATCACACGTGACCTGTGCTGACATGGGAGGGGCTACAGCGTCATTACCATCACACGTGACCTGTGCTGACATGGGAGGGGCTACAGCTTCACTACCATCACACGTGACCTGTGCTGACATGGGAGGGGCCGCAGCTGTCACTTACCATCACACGTGACCTGATGCTGACATGGGAGGAACCCTCCCAGTGCTCTCCTTACTTCAGTCCAGTAGTAAAATTCCTATTGATCATGACATGGGATTGGGGCTACAGCTTCACTACCATCACACGTCGACCATGTGACTGAACATGGGTAGGGGCTACAGGCGTCACATACCATCGACACGTGACACTGTTGCTGAGCACTGAGGACTGCCGGGCTACAGCAGTCACTGTACCAGTCACACGTGACCTGTGCTGACAGTGGAGAGGGGCTACAGCGTCATGTACCATCACATCGTGACCTGTGTCTGAGTCATAAACGCGGTTTTGTTCCGAATCCTCTCATGACTGGCAGTTGTTGACAGAATGGCTGAGCCCTTGAGTGCATTTAGACATCGGGAGAGACAGGACAGAGAAACACAGAGAGGGACACCTTCTTCACAAACACAAATCCAGCTGGTGAATAGACTCAGTAAGCTGTTTTTCCATATATTTCTAAAATCCAGGAATTCGCACCAAATACTGAGTCAGAAACCTATTATAGTCGACTGTACTATCAATGACCGGCCTGTGGTCTGTTAGGAACGGGGCTGCTCAGCAGCAGGCAAGCGAGCGAAGCTCCATCTGTATTTATAGCCACTCCCCATTGTTCCTATTACCATGATCCACCTCCAGTCAGGTCAGCCGCAGGATTAAGTACTCACAGAAGCGTGGACCCCATCGTGAACTGCACATGCAAGGATCTAGGTTGCGTGTTCCTTACGAGAATCTGATGCCTGATCATCCGTCACTGTCTCCCGTCATGCCCAGATAGAACCATCTAGTTGCAGGAAAACAAGCTCAGTGCTCCCAGTGATTCCACATTATGGTGAGTTGTAGAATTATTTCATCATATGTTACAATGTAATAATAATAAAGTGGACAATAAATGCAACGCACTTGAATCATCCCCACACCATCCCCCCCACCCCAGTCCATGGAAAAGCTATCTTCCACAAAACCAGTCCCTGCTGCCAAAAAGTTTGGGGACCGCTGAACTATACTGCTTGGCACCCCGATCTCTGGATTCTTGCAAACATCTGGCTATTAACCTTTCTGCCATATTTTTATATGAGATGGTAAAATGAAAATACACATGCTAAAGACAACAATCTGTTTTCAATGAAGCATGACGGTTTTACTAGCTGAGGCTTTCCAAAGTGCTTAGGGTGATTTCAAAGGCCTCTAATGAAAAAGGCATGACTATGCGATTTTTTTTTTTCCTTCTTCTTTCTTTTTTCTTTTCTAAGGAGAAAGCTTTTGAAGCTTTTGTAATTTAGTAGAATTGTGTTATATTTTAGGAGGACAGTTCTCTCAGCCTAAATTTTTAAGGACCATTTATGAGTCTGAAAGAAGTAAATTATTAAATAATCTCTTTAAAATAGATTGTGGCCACGGAGGCAGATGAAGTCGTTCCTTTTAACAAACCCCTCCCCTTTTTTTTGTATTCATTTTTCCCAGAAATTCCTTTACAAAGATTCTCTTAGAAATTACTTGCAGCATCTTGGATGTGGTTTTTATCCTGAAAAGTTGTTGAGGCTGAATAGCCCTTAGGTCACGTTCTCAGTGACTTTCGATCCTAACTTCTTTGTTAGAGATGACTCTGTAACATCGTGGAACACTTTCCATGAGAATGCATTAATGTTCACGCCTATAATCCCAGCACTTGGGGAGGCCAAGGTGGGTGGATCACAAAGTCAGGAGTTTAAGACCAGCATGACCAAGATGGTGAAACCCCATCTCTACTAAAAATACAAAAATTAGCTGGCGTGGTGGTGGGCGCCTGTAATCCCAGCTACTCAGGAGGCTGAGGCAGAAGAATCGCTTGAATCTGGGAGGCGGAGGTTGCAGTGAGCCAAGATTATGCCACTGCATTTTAGCCTGGGTGACAGAACAAGACTCTGTCTCAAAAAAAAAAAGGAGAATGCATTCTAACAAGATTTAATTAATACTAATTAATTAAATCAGTGAAGCACCCCGGAAGGTACCCCAGCCCCCAAAACACAGCCTGAGCCAATTATTCTAATAAAAACTTATAGAATGAATGAATGAATGGTTATATAGATGCTGTCAGAACAGGAAAAAATAAACTCCACAGGAAGATGGGAATATTTCCACATTTCCTGCTGGAGATTCAGTTCTGAACCTCAATACAGAATGGCTTGGAGAGTCAGACGGTCAGAGGTTGACTTTCATTGAGCTTAGGGGCTGAAAATCTTGACTGTGCATAGGATATGATGTGCAGGGCTGTACATATGTGGTCAGACATGCCATACATTGGGGAGTTTTCAAGGAGAATTTCGACTATACGAGATTTTGGTTTTAAATGCTACCTCTAGAACTCACACTCTGGACAAGATGGCCTTCCATTGCATCTCATTTTTAATATCAATTCTTGATTTGTTTTAGTCAAGCTGACTCATGGATCCCTTCAGAAGAGATTTCTATTTCCCAAGATCCTCCAACAGGAACAACAATGCACTTAGTCATTCAGGGTAGTCATAAAAACATTCAGAAGGGCCAAAACTGGGCCAGGTTCAGTGGCTCACACCTGTAATCCCAACAATTTGGGAGGCCAAGGCAGGAGGATCATTTGAGGTCAGGAGTTTGAGGCCAGCTTGGCCAACACAGTGAAACCCTGTCTCTACCAAAAAATACACAAAAATTAGCTGAGCATGGTGGTGTGCACCTGTAGTCACAGCTACTCAGGAGGCCGAGGCAGGAGGATCATTTGAGGTCAGGAGTTTGAGGCCAGCTTGGCCAACACAGTAAAACCCTGTCTCTACCAAAAAATATACAAAAATTAGCTGAGCATGGTGGCGCGCACCTATAGTTGCAGCTACTCAGGAGGCTGAGGCAGGAGAATCACTTGTACCCAGGAGGTGGAGGCTGCAGTGAACTGAGATCATGCCATTGCACTCCAGCCTGGGTGACACAGTGAGACTCTGCATCAAAGAAAAAAAAAAAAAAAAAAAAGAGAAGGGCCCAAATTATAAATACAGTTGATACATTTAATTGTGTAGTGTTTTCCAAGATTATGTCTCACCTAACACGGAGGGACATCTTACGAGATTCAGATGAAACCCTATGTATTCTTTCACTCTGAGTTTTTAATTTGTGAGCTGCAGGGTTTGAAGCACTAATCAATACAAGTAGTTGGCTGAGGACTCATTTTACAAATGAGGCTCTTGGGGAGGAAAGGTGGACTGTGTCACAGTGGACTCAAAGGCTAAATTAAAACCTGCTGGAAAACACTTTTCTTGGCACTAAAAGGTATTTAGTGATTAATAAAAAGTAGGGGCTGGGTGTGGTGGCTCAAGCCTGTAATCCCAGCACTTTGGGAGGCCGAGATGGGTGGATCACAAGGTCAGGAGATCGAGACCATCCTGGCTAACACGGTGAAACCCCGTCTCTACTAAAAAATACAAAAAACTAGCCAGGTGAGGTGGCGGGCGCCTGTGGTCCCAGCTACTCGGGAGGCTGAGGCAGGAGAATGGCGTAAACCCAGAAGGCGGAGCTTGCAGTGAGCTGAGATCCAGCCACTGCACTCCAGTCTGGGCGACAGAGCGAGACTCCATCTCAAAAAAAAAAAAAAAAAAAAATAGGATGCCTGTAACCATTGCAGACACTAAAAACAGTTCATCTCAATAGCTGCTGCAGCTGCAAGCTGCCTCTAAAATATGCATTCTCCCTTTTTTTTGTCACAGATCCCAGCTTTTCAACCAGACACATGGCTGCTCAGAAAACCCTGCATTTCCAAGATTCCCTTGCAGCTAGGTGTGGCCATGGGATGTAAGTGGAGGTGGAGATTGTCCCGAAAGGAAGGAGAAAGATGTCTTCATTCCTGCCTTCCATTTTCCTGCAGCCTGGAATTCAGGCATGATGCTGGAGCATGGGCAGCCACCTTGCACCATGAGGTAGAGACAGCCACATACTGAGGATGGAAGAACAGGATGGAAGGAGCCTGGATCTTTGCCCCATACCTGCTCGGTGAATCTCTTGAAATAGAGAAAATATGCATCCTCTTTTGCTTAAGCCACTGTTTATTATGGATCTTATGTCTGTTTGAAACAAATGTCATCCTGATGCCCTCCCACTCCATAGCAGTGTCAAGTCAGTCCCTCTTCCTGACTCTTAGGTGTGTAAAATGTTTAAAATAAATACTAACAGGATGTAAATACATTGAAAAGTAAAACTGCAAATGTTGCAAAAGATGCAGGATTTGTTGAAATTGGTGAACTGGATGTTGGAGAATTACTTGGACCACAGGCACGTTAGGCTCTGGCAGTGCTGGAAACTGGCTAACAATTGAGGACAAACCCAGCAGGAGAATGAGGGGACAGGCCTCGCAGAAGAAAACTTCAATTTCAAAGGGAGAATCTCTGAGGGGTATTGATGAGGTCCTAGCACATTGTTTCTTATTTGTATGAAATATCTCTTGGCCTGGCTGGGCACGGTGGCTCATGCCTGTAATCCCAGCACTTTGGGAGGCCAAGGTAAGCAGATCACTTGAGGCCAGGAGTTCGAGACCAGCCTGGTCAACATGACAAAACCCTGTCTCTGCTAAAAATACACAAATTAGCCAGGCATGGTGGTGCTTGTCTGTAGTCCCAGCTACTTGGGAGGCTGAGGCAGGAGAATTGCTTGAACCCAGGAGTCAGAGGTTGTAGTAAGCCGAGATCACACCACTGCACTCCAGCCTGGGCGACAGGGTGAGACTCCATCTCAAAAAAAAAAAAAAAAAAAAACGAAAGAAAATAAAAGGAAAAAGAAGTACCTCTTGGCCTTATACTCATAATGTTGTTTTCTTTTCTTTTCTTTTCTTTTCCTTTTTAATCAGAGACAGGGTCTGGCTCTGTCTCCCAGGCTGGAGTGTAATGGGGCCATTATAGCTCACGGCAACCTCAAGCTCCTGGATTGGAGCAATCCTCCGGCCTCAGCCACCCAAGTAGCTGGGACTACAGACATGTGCCTCTGTGTCTGGCTAATCTGGCTAGATTTTTGCTATTTTTTGTAGACATGGGGTCTCACTATGCTGCTCAGGCTGGTCTCAAACTCCTGGGCTCAAGTGATCCTCCCACCTTGGCCTCCCAAAGCACTGGGATTACAGGCGTGAGCCACTGGATACTGTTTCTATTATGCCCACACAAATCAATTTTGTTCAACGTAAGACAGATTTAACCTATGTTCATAATTTTGGGCTTCATTTTTCAGTATGAAGTCACAATCCAGCCTTTTCTTAGACTGTCCTTGTTTTCCATGAAATTCTGGTCCCTGTTCGAATGGATGATGTCAGTAAGCAGCTGTCAGCTTCTGCTGCACACGGGGTCACTGGGCTGTTTTGGGCCTGGGTCTCCCCTGACAGTCTGATTCCTTTGGTCAGGGACGCCGCCTGAGTATCCAGATTTCTCAAAGACAAGGCTGGGAGCTGCCATTTCCAGTGGCCCCGCCAGCTGCGGCTGATCCCAGGTAGGGAGATCTTGGCTCACACCATTCCCACATCAGCTCCTACCACTGACCGACCATTTAAAGTGACATTAGAATCAGAGAGGGGAAGTAAGGATGGGGACTGGGAAGATGCAAGGAAACAAAAAAAGAAGGAGAGAGGGAGGAAGGGAGGAAGACAAATGTTTCTTCATCAGAAAACAGAGAAGAAGAGCTAGCTCTCCCGTCTCGTAAGAAGCTCCAGATAAATGCTAAAAAAGGCAAGTTCAACCACCAGGGACGCTTCAAGGCAAGAGGTCCCGTAGCTCCATGCAAAGTACTACTGCAGAGGCCAAAAGAGGAAAGCAACGAACACCTGACACCAAGACACCTGCTGTGAGCTCACAGGTTTTCAACACTCCAGCCTTAACTGTATCCGGGGAGTGCGGTCTTCACCACACTTTCCAGATCCGCAGGGCTGGCAAGGTTCTGACTGCGCCCGCGCGGCCCCATTGACAAGGGGAGCCTATGCAGTCTGGTTTTGTAAACTTTAAGATGCACGATGAACCTCTGAAGGTGGAGAAGGTACTCTGTCTTACTGCTTTACTGTGAGAGTGTGGGAAGGGGCTGAAGAGTGGTATTTAAGGAGAAGCTGTAAGCCTCAACTCATCACTCGGACCTGCAACCCAGTGTCAGCCATGCCTCTCGCTACATGACACTAAGTTATTAGATACATATATGTATATGTGTGTATATATGTATATATGTGTGTATATATGTATATACACCCATAATATATATATACATATATATACACACGATATATGTGTATATACATATATGTGTATTTATATACACACACACACACACATATATATAGTTTGTTTGTGTTTTGTTTTTGTTTGAGGCAGTCTTGCTCTGTCACCCAGGCTGGAGTGATGTGGCATGATCTCGGCTCACTGCAATCTCCACCTCCTGGGTTCAAGCAATTCTCCTGCCTCAGCCTCCCTAGTAGCTGGGATTACAGGCATGTGCCACCATGCCTGGCTAATTTTTGTGTTTTTAGTAGAGACAGGGATTTGAACCATGTTGGCTAGGTTGGTCCTGAACTCCAACTCCTGGCCTCAAGTGATCCGCCTGCCTGGGCCTCCCAAAGTGCTGGGATTACAAGCGTGAGCCACGGAACCTGGCTTAGTGTTATTTTTATTAAAAGTATTTCCCTCAATATGTAAAGGTTATAGTATCTCAGTTTTATCCTGCAATGTATTTTTGAGTCATTCAAACCTGTACATCAGCAAACTAAAAACTACACACAAAACGTTTGAACATTTTACCCACAGGAAAAGAAATCATTATATCCAAAGGACACGTGTGCTCATATGTTTATTGCAGCACTATTCACAATAACAAAGATATAGAATCAACCTAAGTGTCCATCAATGGAGGACTCGATAAAGAAAATGTGGTGCCGGGTGTGGTGACTCACGCCTGTAATCCCAGCACTTTGGGAGGTTGAGGTGGGCGGATCACCTGAGGTTGGAAGTTCGAGACCAGCCGGGCCAACATGGAGAAACCCCGTCTGTACTAAAACTACAAAATTAGCTGGGCATAGTGGTGCATGCCTGTAGTCCCAGCTACTTGGGAGGCTGAGGCAGGAGAATCGCTTGAAGCCGGGAGGCGCAGATTGAGGTGAGCTGAGATTGCGCCACTGCACTCCAGCATGGGCAACAAGAGCAAATCTCCGTCCAAAAAAAAATGTGGAATATATACACACAATGAATACTATTCAGCCATGAAAAGGAAGGGAATCATGTCTTTTGCAGCAACATGGATGGAAGTGGAGGTCATTATTATATTCAGTGATACAACTTAGAAACAGAAAGACAAATCTTGCAAATTTTCCTTGTAAGTGGGAGCTAAATAATGTGTACACATGGAAGCAGAGTGTGGAATGCTGGGCCTTCGAGGGCTGAGAGGGAAGAGGGGAGGATGAGGGTTGCTTGGCGGGCACGGTGTGCATTGCCCAGTGAGAGATGCCCCGAAGATCCTGACCTCACCACCGTGCAATGTATCAACAGAGCACAACTGCATGTGTGCCCCACGAATATATACAAATAAAAATAAATACATGTTTAGGTCAGGCGTGGTGGCTCATACTTGTAATCTCAGCACTTTGGGAGGCCAAGGCGGGCGGACCACTTGAGGTCAGGAGTTCGAGACCAGCCTGGCCAACATGGTGAAACCCCATCTCTACTAAAAATACAAATAAAAATACAAATACCATATACAAATAAAAATAAATACATGCTTAGGCCACGCATGGTGGCGGGCGCCTATAATCCCAGCTACTCAGGAAGATGAGGCAGGAGAATCACTTCAACCCACGTAGCAGAGGCTGCAGTGAGCCGAGATCGCACCACTGCACTCCAGCCTGGGTGACAGAGCAAGACTCTGTCTCAAAAATAATAATAAAAATAAATAAATGTTTAAACATAAAGTGAACCAAGTGTGAAACTGACACCATGTAGAACCCTCGTGGAAAAGCCCTGGTTTTACATCTATACTTGGGTATTAAAATAGTGGCTGCATTTTAACCCCCACTTAACTAGATGCTAGAGTGTCTGTACTTCCTTTGAAGACGTGAGGTCTGGCGGAGGGATCTGCTCCTTGCAGAAGACTCCTCACCGTGGGCAGAAACAGAGGCTATTTTCATGTGGCTAATGGTGACATACTTTATTAATTTAAAAACACGCCCTTCCCCCATAGTGCATGGGGCATGTGCACATTTTCCTACAAAGACATAAATGGTGATGTGGAGGTATGGTGGAGGTCAAGCATCTACAGGGTCATTCAAGGAGGAACAGATTCAAGCTTTTGGATGATCAGCGTTTTGTAAATAGCAGCATCTTCAGATCTAAGACAACACTGGACCTGGTAGGACCTTTTCTTTGGGTGGCATTAATGACTCCAGATTCAGAGCAGGTGGTCCACTCCGGGCCCAGGCTCTGCCTCTGCCTCCTCTGTCCCACACCTAGACATGAAAGCCATAACCCTTGGGTCCCTCAGAGGACAAAAACAAGGGAGGGGAGGGGGACGATGGGAGCCATTGTTGAGCAGCTGGGAGCCTCTGCTGTTTCCAGCTAACTGCCTTTCTGGAAAGCGATTCTGTTCCACGATGGAGGCAGTGGAATGAAACATCAAATTACACGGCACAAGATCCAAGCTAGTTGTTCTCATCCCCGGGGCATCAGAGTTTAAGAAGTTTAATTTGAGGCTACTTCTTTTAAAAACAAGATGTAGGTTGTGCCATTAAAAAAAAAAAAAAGATGGTTGAAAACATGAAAGCAGAAAGTCCAGACATCCTAAAACTTGAAGCCAAGACAGCGCCGGTGGAATCTTCTCCCTCGGCCCTCCGAAGCGCCTGCACCCGCTTTCACCGAATGCTTCCCACGCAATGCTCTGCCCTGGCTGTGCCTTCTTGCCTCCTTAAAGCAGACTCTGCTTTCTACCCACACGAGGTGGGAAACACCACCTTCCCCATTTGTTGTAAGGAATCTACCGGCATGCAACAATTTCAGTGTTCAGTGGAGGTTTTCCCAGGCAAATTCCACTAGCAGAGGACAAGGAAGACTGCACGTTCTCATGTGACATGGGTGACATGGATGGGGCGAGGCCACCATTACCATGATGGCAGGGCTGGCACGGGCTGACCTCACTGTGTGGCTGCAAAGCCCTGCAGACCTGAGCTCCATCCTGCCAAGGGCTGGAGGCTGGTGACCCTTCCAACACCCATCCCTGGGTCCCTGATGTGGGAAGGGGAAGGGCCCACCCTGGACCCAAAGCCCCAGGACTCCATCTCTGGGTTACTTGAGTGTTTTGCAGGCTACGCATGATGTGGCGCTTGTTCCTACCTGGTTTTCCACTCAAATTCAGCCAAGAGGTGGGCGGGGCCTACAAGCAGCCTGGCCACTTTTCTAAAAAGCACAATTTTCAATTCCACCATTGAAAAGTGAGATGTGCTGGGCGTGAGCTCACTCGCAGCACTTTCTATTGTTCAGAGAAGCCTGGGGCCACCCACGTGTCTGTCAGAGTCCTGAGATCACAACAAAAATCCTGCTAGAACCCGGCTCAGCTGACATGTCTGTGTTTTGCTTTTGCCTTTCAAACTGGCAATGATGGGTAGAGGTCAGTCAGAAGGCAGGTCGGGGGAGTCTGAACCGTGACTGCTTGAAAATAAGCCTCTATTGTCTGCACCAAAGCCCTAAAGCAGGTAATCAAATTCTCTCCCAAATTCCCTGAAAACCAGTTCCTCCTTCCCTGTCCCAGTCAACCCAGTCACTCAAGCACCTCCATCAGGACTGGCCGGTGAACACACCTGGGACAGCATCTGAATGCACAGAAGGATATGGGATAAATGCAGTGGCTCTGGGGACTTACGACCAACATTTTCTAGGATTCTGCTGAGGCTGGTTTTATATGAACGGCCCGGGACCCACGTTACCCAGAACTCTGTCTCTGAGTGTCCACCCAAAGCTGTGTGTCGGACAGCGGGCGTCTGATGAGGCAGGGCCCTCAATCTTCAGTGCTTCCTTCCAGCTTCCTGATGAGCTGTTGGTAGGTGTCTCTTTCCACCTGCCATGAATGATACATTCTCACGTATTCCCTTCCGTTCACTACAATTTCCTTTTCCAATGCAGGATCACTAAGCAGTCTCTTTGCCAGATGAACAAACTCCTGCAAAAAAAGGAAGGAGAAGTAGACATAAATCACTGACGAAGGGAGATTTTGCAAATGCACCCAAGACCCTGTGTCTGCATTAGCTGCTGGTCTTGCCGTTGTCTGCCTCCTGGACCTGGAGAGAGTGACTTTTAGGAGGGATGGGAGTTAATGCAAACATTGAGACTGAGTGGGAAATAATATATATGCACAGACACACACGCACACACACACATGTACACACACATGCACACGCACATGCACACACACACACATATGCTGGGATGAACATCATAAAAAATACTGGAGCCACCAACTCCCTTCCCTAGATCAACAAGACCACCTGTCTTCCCAAGGACTCTCAGATCCACAGTTTCTTCCCTCTCATAAGTGGACCCTCAGATGTGAACTTAGGTCTTTCCCCAGAGTCTGAGTCCCACACAATACGACCCCCCGCCCCATTTCTTTTCCTTTGTGTTGTTCTGTCCTCTTCCCTGGGTGCAGAGCCAAGCCTGTCTTCATAATACAGGTGGTGTCTGGTGCAGTGGAAAGCACTAGTGCTTCAGAGCCAGATCTGGGTTCAAATTCTTCTGAACGACCTAACTTTGCTGTGTGGCCTTGGGCAAGCTAGTGAGCCTCTCTGGGCCCCACATTTCCCATCTGTGGAGGAGTGATGGGTACTGAGTCGGTAAACCCAGCCCTGCTCCGAGTCCCAGGGGCTCCCTGCATGAAGCTGCGAGGGAGGGGGTTGTAACAGCCCTTTGTTGTTCTGGTCTTTCTGCAGCTCAGCTTCTGGCTGCGTTTCTGCTTATGCTCCTCACTGATGAAGGCTTGCAGACCCTTGGCGCGGCAATGGCAATGAGAGAGTGCTCCTGCTGACCTGCTTTTCATATCAAAGCCCTTCAGGATTTCAGGATTGGAAAAATAAATTAGAAGTATTTTAACTGTTAAAGGGTATTCCGGGAGAGGAGGGGACCAGTCATTACTCTCCATGTGTGCACATAAATCAACAGCAGAGTTCTTGATGCAGGAGGCGTGGGTTTAAATTCACACCCTACCCTTCACGTGAGCGGCAGTGGGTCAGTTTCTTACCCTCCCTGTGCCTCAGCTCCTCAACTGTCAATCAGGGGTAGTCACATACCTCTTTCCTAGGGTGTTGAGAGGATAGCAAACGAGTTACTGCAAACAAAGAATTTTGAGCAAAGCCCAGCACATGCTTAGCTCTCGTTACCATGGTTATTCCCCTACAGCCCACGTAAATTCCAAGAAGGCAGCTATGTCTAAGATCAATACACAGCGCTCTTGCTGTTTAAAAGGAATATAAACATATTCTCCAAATTATTGTTAATTAAATGTTGAATGCCTTTTATAGCTGGCAATATACACAGTCATATTTATGGTACAGTAGAATTATATTTTTATAGATTATGTTTATACTTTATAGTAAATTGGTAGTCGTTTTATAATAAAAATATAATATGTTTATTCCCGTTTCAGGGCAGAACAACATTCTTATTAAAATTATTTGAGATGCTTATAGCTGGGTATATTATTTTATGATGCTGGTCATATCTTTGATTTATCTCACGTGGAGACTTTGGTGGAAACCCAATCCCCTCCTTCCCCGCTCTGCTTGTTATTCTTACAGAATGTATGGCCCTTTTACCACAAAATCCTGAATTACAGAGTTTCTAGGAACAGGTTGTAATAAAACACACTCTTCTTTTCTCTCCGCATAGAAGAGTGAACAAAAAAACATATACTTAAATAAAGCAAGAGAGAGGGGGGTTATGAGTAAGCAACATCTTGGCTGCTGGCTTAATAAAACCCTGGATGACTGGCAGAAAGAAAGGAAAAGAAAACCATCAGAAAAAGCAAACATCTCTCTTGAATCATAAGTCACTCCCTGAAGCTCTGGGATTCTTTTCTTCTGGACTAAAAGCTCCTATGTAGCTGCATCAGGAATCTGCTGGACACGCGCCTGTGGACATGAGAAATCCATGTGGACACAGACTCTGTCGTTTGCTTACCAGTGTAGACGGTTTGCAAAGGTGGCCACACCCTCTACCCCTGTATGCATGTCTCTTTGCAATATGACACTGCCACTCTCCCCATTGAGCAGGTGTGGTCTATTCCCCACCCTGCCCCGATGACTCTGACTTGGTCTTGGTCGGGTAATTTGCTTTGACTGACAGGACACATCAGAAGTGATGCAGTCTGCCTTCCATGCAAAGCTTCAAAAGCTCTTATAGCTTCCAAACATTCCCCGGCTCTGTGAGAGCCCTGGAGACCGCCAGGTAAAGCAAAGCCTGGGCTAGCCTCCTGGGGGAAGGGAGGCCATGTGAACACGGGCACTGAGCAATGACCAGCACCATGAGTGAGGCTGTCTAGGACTATCCAGCACCAGGCCAGCTGCCGGAAGACCCTCGCTGGACCAGTGGCCCCAGGCCACTCCCCAAACCAGCAGAAGCACCACCCCGCGAACCCAGCTCCAACTGCAGACTCAGAAAACTGCAAACAAATAAAATAGTGGTAGTTGTAAGGCACTGACTTTTGGGATTCTTAGTTACACAGCTATGTATAACCGACACTCTCGCCAGGCACTCAGCGCCTCCTCTTCAGCAAGAGAACCGTGAATGTTTGAAGTTCTACCCCTCTGCACACGGACTGGGAAGAAGACCCCGTCTCCACTTCCAAAAGCTGGTCCTGATTTGTCCGAGCCAGTTGTGGTGTGGCAGACACACCCTGGGCTGACCCCAGGAACCCCGGCCCGTGACATGCGTGTGGGTGGACTTGCCTCCAACCAACAGAATATGGCAAAGGTCCGGGGATGTGGCTCCCTCGACAGGGTGACGTCACACAGGACATCATCTCAGCAGAGCGGAGCAGGGGACACCCGTGTTGCCAGGCCGAGGGGCAGCAAACCACAATCGGTCCTGACTTATGATGGCTCAGCTTCAGGTTTTTCCGTTTTCCAATGGTGTGAGAGTGAGATGCTTTCAGTAGAAACTGAACTTCAGGCACCCATACAACCATTCTATTCTTACTCTCAGTACAGTAGTTGATAAATTATATGAGATATGCAAAACCGTACGCTAATACAGGCTTTGCGTTGGATAACTTTGCCCAGCTGTAGGTTAGTGTAAGGGTTCTGAGCACTGTTGAACCCTACCCCAGGTAGGCTGGGCTAAGCTGTGATGCTCCGGAGGTTGGTGTATTAAGTGCATTTTCTCTTCTTCTTCTTTTTTTTGTGGGGGGGGGGACAGGGTCTCGCTCTGTCACCCAAGCTGGAGTACAGTGGTGCGATCACAGCTCACTGCAGCCTCAACCTCCTGGGGTCAAGAGATCCTCCCACCTCAGCCTCCCATGTAGCTGGAAATACAGGCACATGCCCCTTATCTGGCTACTTTTTGTATTTTTTCTGAAGATGGGGTTTCACTGTGTTGTGCAGGCTGTTAGGTGCATTTTTAGCTTCCATTGGGTTTATTGAGATGCAACTCAATCACACATCCAGGGGCATCTGTCCCGTCAGCTTCTAAGAGCTGAGGTGGCCTCTGGCCAACAACCAGGGAGAGAACAATGGCCTTAGGAAACTAAACCCTGCCACCAACCATGCTCTAGATGAGAATGTGGCCTGGCCACCCAGAGTGCAGCCTGGTGGGACTTGAGGCCCTGAGCTGAGGACCCACCTGGGCTGTGCCCAGAGCCTGGACCCGCAGAAACTGCCAGATGGCAGATGGGCATGGCTTCAAGCTTCTGAGTTTGTGTTGATTTGTTGCATGCAATAGAGAACAAACACTGTTTTCCTGTTCTCCCCTGCCAACATTTGACCCAAGTCTGGCCACTGAGATTGTCAGAGGCGTTTGAACCAGAGGAACTCCATCTTGAATAGCAGCTGGGTAAACTGAGGCTGAGACCTGCTGGGCTGCATTCCCAGACGATGAAGGCATTCTAAGTCACAGGATGAGACAGGAGGTCGGCACAAGACAGAGGTCATAAAGACCTTGATGATAAAACAGGTTGCAGTAAAGAAGCCGGCCAAAACCCACTAAAACCAAGATGGCAGCAAGAGTGACCGTTGGTCGTCCTCACTGCCACACTCCCACCGGTGCCAGGACAGCTTACAAATGCCATGGCAATCGTCCTCACTGCCACACTCCCACTGGTGCCAGGACAGTTTACAAATGCCATGGCAATGTCAGGAAGTTGCCCTATATGGTCTAAACAGGGGAGGCGTGACTCATCCACCCCTTGTTTAGCATATCACCAAGAAATAACCATAAAAATGGGCAACCAGCAGCCCTCGCGGTGCTGTGTCTACAGAGTAGCCATTCTTTATTCTTTCACTTTCTTAATAAACTTGCTTTCACTTTATGGACTCGCACTGAATTCTTTCTTGCTACAGATCCAAGAACCCTCTCTTGGGGTCTGGCTTGGGACCCCTTTGACGTACCAAGATGGGAGGGAGAGACCAGCAGTCAGTGTCTTCTGGAAAAAGTGGTTTCCTCCTTCTAAGAAGAGAACACTGGGAACCACTGCCCCCTCCAGCCTCTGAGGCCACCCAGGTCGCGTAGGGAGTCCAGATCCACTGCGGCGATTCCCACCCACCTCCGGACGACGCGGCACACAGGAAGGCAGGGCCAGACACTCCCACGGAGGAGGAGAGCCGTGCCCGCCCTGACATGCCACGCCGGACATCAGCAGTGGCTCTGGAATCTGACACCGGACACCTCATCAAATGCACTGAAGAGCTACACAGCAGGACTTGCCGCCCTGAGTGTCCCTGAGAGGGATCCTTCCAGCCCAGGTGCTGCAGGTTTCACACAGGTTTCAGCCAGGAGCTGCGGAAAAGCCGATTGGCTGTAATCCTGGAGGAGGGGGGGTCCACTCAGGATCTTCCATTGGCTATGCAGTGATCTACTCTTGAAAATTATTTATGAAAATAACTCAGAGGCCGGGCGCGGGGGCTCATGCCTGTAAACCCAGCACTGCGGGAGGCTGAGGTGGGCAGATTACCTGAGGTCAGGAGTTCCCGACCAACCTAGCCAACATGGTTAAACCCTGTCTCTACTAAAACTACAAAAAAATTAGCTTGTCATGGTGGTGGGCACCTGTAATCCCAGCTACTCAAGAGGGTGAGGTAGGAGGATCGCTTGAACCTGGAAGGCAGAGGTTGCAGTGAGCTGAGAGCACCATTCATTACACTCCAGCCTGGGCAAGAAGAGCAAAACTCTGTTTAAAAAAAAAAAGAAAGAAAAAAGAAAAGAAAAGAATTCATGGGGCATTACAGAGGGCAGACGCTAAAAACTCAAAGCAAAGCCAAGTACAGAAATTCCATCTCTCAGGAGAGTTAAAAAACACAAGCCTCACCTCTGTTCCCGATCAGCGGTGGGAGACGCAAACGCCTTCCGGGGCCCAGCAGGTGGAGTGGGAGGTGAACACAGCCACCGTGGTCAATACAGGCCTGTGCTGGTTGCCGCATTTCTTTCTTTTTTTTTTTTTTTCCCAAGAGAGGTCTAAATTCTGGATATTTATGTAAAAGTGTTCCATGTTAAATATCAACAAGTAATTCAATATTGTAAGAATACAGCAAACTAAACAGAACACATGTGCAGACCAGACCTAGGTCCAGGGCCACAGGTGTGCCAACCCTGGCTCAGGTAATGCACTTGTGATGTTAAAAAAAAATAATAATAATGCAAAAGAGCATAGTTTTGTCTTTAGAGAGTAATTACTCAATTAGTAGATGACCGTCCTCAGAGCTTCTTCCTTCTGAGGAGTCTGGGGCTGCTGGTGGAGCATTTCTCATTGAATCCTTTTGACCTGCTCCATCTCCCTGAGGTTTCACCAAGATCCAGAGGACAAGAAGTTGTGCCCTTTTGTTTTGTTTGTTTGTTTGTTTTTGCTTTTTTGAGATGGAGTCTCTCTCTGTCGCCCAGGCTGGAGTGCAGTGGCACAGTCTCGGCTCACTGCAACCTCTGCCTCCCGGGCTCAAGCGATTCACCTGCCTCAGCCTCCCAAGTAGCTGAGATTACAGGCTTGTGCCACCACGCCCGACTAATTTTTGTATTTTTAGTAGAGACAGGGTTTTGCCATGTTGGCCAGGCTGGTCTTGAACTCCTGGCCTCAACTGATCCACCTGCATTGACCTCCCAAAGTGCTGGGATTACAGGCATGAGCCACTGCGCCCAGCCAGTACCCGTTTTATAAAATGAATATTAGAACCCCATTACAATCCTTCTCATGATGATGTCACCTCAAAGCCACAGAACAAAAGGGGAAAAAACTCCACGAGAAGCGAAAGCCTTGAGCAGGACGCATGCTGGGGCTGGCAGATTTAAAATGTTATGGTTTTAAAGAGCATTACATTCTGACAACCTTCAGCAAGTGATACATACTTATTTTTCCAAGATGAGCTACAGTCAATCACAGGAAAACTGAATTTCAGGCTTGGTGTGTTAAATTAAACAGCCCCGAAGCTCCTCTCCCGCTGCTTCAAATACGACAGCTTATTGATGGGAGACGTTGACAGGGAAGTTTCCCAAGACTGGCACAGGCTGCCGTCATTAAAGATCTCGGGTGTTCCTCAGGCTTTTCTGGTTGCAGCCTTTGAGTTAATTAAGGCTTCGATGGTGGCTTTGCTTCTCAAACCTTGCTGTAAGACGCCCTAACGGAGCTTGTAAAACACACACGCCCCACACACCCGCCCTCAGCCCCCAAGATACTGATTGGGTGGGTGGACGGTGGGGTGCAGGAAAGTGCATTTGCTAACAGTGCCCAACGGCGCCCCCAGAGGGTTGTGGGAAGCCTGACAGGTCTAAGGCAGCCTGCCGTGCCTGCCTCGTTTTCCACAAATTTGGTCGTAGGACAGATTTCCTGTGTTCGAAACTGCAAGTTGTGAGGCTCCTCCTTCAAGACCTCAATGCCTAGAAGAGGAACATGCACCTGACTGTGGTACTTTTCTCGTACACGACACCATCCCTGTGGTCACATTTTACGGCACTATCCAAACTGTCACCGCTGACAACCCTGTCTCAAAAGAAAAAAAACAAAAACAAGATCGCGCCACTGATTAACAGCAGAGAGAGGTGGCCCAGAAACTTCTTGGGTGGGGGGGCGGAGCAAGATGGCCGAATAGGAGCAGCTCCAGTCTTCAACTCCCAGCGCCAGCGACACAGAAGACCGGTGATTTCAGCATTTTCAACTGAGGTACTGGGTTCATCTCACTGGGGAGTGCCGGAAGATCGGTACTGGTCAGCTGCTGCAGCCCGACCAGCGAGAGCTGAAGCAGGGCGAGGCATTGCCTCACCTGGGAAGCGCAAGGGGGAAGGGAATCCCTTTTCCTAGCCAGGGGAACTGAGACACACAACACCTGGAGAATCGGGTAACTCCCACCCCAATACTGCGCTTTGAGCAAACAGGAACACCAGGAGATCATATCCCACACCTGGCTGGGAGGGTCCCACACCCACGGAGCCTCCCTGATTGCTATCACAGCAGTCTGTGATCTACCCGCAAGGCAGCAGCGAGGCTGGGGGAGGGGCGCCCGCCATTGCTCAGGCTTAAGTAGGTAAACAAAGCTGCTGGGAAGCTCGAACTGGGTGGAGCTCACAGCAGCTCAAGGAAACCTGCCTGTCTCTGTAGACTCCACCTCTGGGGGCAGGGCACAGTAAACAATAACAAAGCAGCAGATACCTCTGCAGACCCAAACGACTCTGTCTGACAGCTTTGAAGAGAGCAGTGGATCTCCCAACACGGAGGTTGAGATCTGAGAAGGGACAGACTCCCTGCTCAAGCGGGTCCCTGACCCCTGAGTAGCCTAACTGGGAGACATCCCCCACTAGGGGCAGTCTGACACCCCACACCTCACAGGGTGGAGTACACCCCTGAGAGGAAGCTTCCAAAGCAAGAATCAGACAGGTACACTTGCTGTTCAGAAATATTCTATCTTCTGCAGTCTCTGCTGCTGATACCCAGGCAAACAGGGTCTGGAGTGGACCTCAAGCAATCTCCAACAGACCTACAGCTGAGGGTCCTGACTGTTAGAAGGAAAACTATCAAACAGGAAGGACACCTACACCAAAACCCCATCAGTACATCACCATCATCAAAGACCAGAGGCAGATAAAACCACAAAGATGGGGAAAAAGCAGGGCAGAAAAGCTGGAAATTCAAAAAACAAGAGCGCATCTCCCCCGGCAAAGGAGCGCAGCTCATCGCCAGCAACGGATCAAAGCTGGACGGAGAATGACTTTGACGAGATGAGAGAAGAAGGCTTCAGTCCATCAAATTTCTCAGAGCTAAAGGAGGAATTACGTACCCAGCGCAAAGAAACTAAAAATCTTGAAAAAAAAGTGGAAGAATTGACGGCTAGACTAATTAATGCAGAGAAGGTCATAAACGAAATGAAAGAGATGAAAAGCATGACATGAGAAATACGTGACAAATGCACAAGCTTCAGTAACCGACTCGATCAACTGGAAGAAAGAGTATCAGCGATTGAGGATCAAATGAATGAAATGAAGCGAGAAGAGAAACCAAAAGAAAAAAGAAGAAAAAGAAATGAACAAAGCCTGCAAGAAGTATGGGATTATGTAAAAAGACCAAATCTACGTCTGATTGGGGTGCCTGAAAGTGAGGGGGAAAATGGAACCAAGTTGGAAAACACTCTTCAGGATATCATCCAGGAGAACTTCCCCAACCTAGTAGGGCAGGCCAACATTCAAATCCAGGAAATACAGAGAACGCCACAAAGATACTCCTCGAGAAGAGCAACTCCAAGACACATAATTGCCAGATTCACCAAAGTTGAAATGAAGGAAAAAATCTTAAGGGCAGCCAGAGAGAAAGGTCGGGTTACCCACAAAGGGAAGCCCATCAGGCTCACAGCAGATCTCTCGGCAGAAACTCTACAAGCCAGAAGAGAGTGGGGGCCAATATTCAACATTCTTAAAGAATTTTAAACCCAGAATTTCATATCCAGCCAAACTAAGTTTCATAAGTGAAGGAGAAATAAAATCCTTTACAGATAAGCAAATGCTTAGAGATTTTGTCACCACTAGGCCTGCCTTACAAGAGACCCTGAAGGAAGTACTAAACATGGAAAGGAACAACCGGTACCAGCCATCTCAAAAACATGCCAAAATGTAAAGACCATCGAGGCTAGGAAGAAACTATATCAACTAATGAGCAAAATAACCAGTTAATATCATAATGGCAGGATCAAGTTCACACATAACAATCTTAACCTTAAATGTAAATGGACTAAATGCTCCAATTAAGAGACACAGACTGGCAAACTGGATAAAGAGTCAAGACCCATCAGTCTGCTGTATTCAGGAGACCCATCTCACACGCAGAGACATACATAGGCTCAAAATAAAGGGATGGAGGAAGATTTACCAAGCAAATGGAGAACAAAAAAAAGCGGGGGTTGCAATACTAGTCTCTGATAAAACAGACTTTAAACCATCAAAAATCAAAAGAGACAAAGAAGGCCATTACATAATGGTAAAGGGATCAATTCAACAGGAAGAGCTAACTATCCTAAATATATATGCACCCAATACAGGAGCACCCAGATTCATAAAGCAAGTCCTTAGAGACTTACAAAGAGACTTAGACTCCCATACAATAATAATGGGAGACTTCAACACTCCACTGTCAACATTAGACAGATCAACGAGACAGAAAGTTAACAAGGATATCCAGGAATTGAACTCATCTCTGCAGCAAGCAGACCTAATAGACATCTATAGAACTCTCCACCCCAAATCAACAGAATATACATTCTTCTCAGCACCACATCGTACTTATTCCAAAATTGACCACGTAATTGGAAGTAAAGCACTCCTCAGCAAATGTACAAGAACAGAAATTATTACAAACTGTCTCTCAGACCACAGTGCAATCAAACTAGAACTCAGGACTAAGAAACTCAATCAAAACCGCTCAACTACATGGAAACTGAACAACCTGCTCCTGAATGACTACTGGGTACATAACGAAATGAAGGCAGAAATAAAGATGTTCTTTGAAACCAATGAGAACAAAGATACAACATACCAGAATCTCTGGGACACATTTAAAGCAGTGTGTAGAGGGAAATTTATAGCACTAAATGCCCACAAGAGAAAGCAGGAAAGATCTAAAATTGACACTTTAACATCGCAATTAAAAGAATTAGAGAAGCAAGAGCAAACACATTCGAAAGCTAGCAGAAGGCTAGAAATAACTAAGATCAGAGCAGAACTGAAGGAGATAGAGACACAAAAAACCCTCCAAAAAATCAATGAATCCAGGAGTTGGTTTTTTGAAAAGATCAACAAAATTGACAGACCACTAGCAAGACTAATAAAGAAGAAAAGAGAGAAGAATCAAATCGACGCAATTAAAAATGATAAAGGGGATATCACCACCGACCCCACAGAAATACAAACTACCATCAGAGAATACTATAAACACCTCTACGCAAATAAACTGGAAAATCTAGAAGAAATGGATAATTTCCTGGACACTTACACTCTTCCAAGACTAAACCAGGAAGAAGTTGAATCCCTGAATAGACCAATAGCAGGCTCTGAAATTGAGGCAACAATTAATAGCCTACCAACCAAAAAAAGTCCAGGACCAGATGGATTCACAGCTGAATTCTACCAGAGGTACAAGGAGGAGTTGGTACCATTCCTTCTGAAACTATTCCAATCAATAGAAAAAGAGGGAATCCTCCCTAACTCATTTTATGAGGCCAACATCATCCTGATACCAAAGCCTGGCAGAGACACAACAAAAAAAGAGAATTTTAGACCAATATCCCTGATGAACATCGATGCAAAAATCCTCAATAAAATACTGGCAAACCGGATTCAGCAACACATCAAAAAGCTTATCCACCATGATCAAGTGGGCTTCATCCCTGGGATGCAAGGCTGGTTCAACATTCGCAAATCAATAAACATAATCCAGCATATAAACAGAACCAAAGACAAGAACCACATGGTTATCTCAATAGATGCAGAAAAGGCTTTTGACAAAATTCAACAGCCCTTCATGCTAAAAACGCTCAATAAATTTGGTATTGATGGAACGTACCTCAAAATAATAAGAGCTATTTATGACAAACCCACAGCCAATATCATACTGAATGGGCAAAAACTGGAAAAATTCCCTTTGAACACTGGCACAAGACAGGGATGCCCTCTCTCACCACTCCTATTCAACATAGTGTTGGAAGTTCTGGCTAGGGCAATTAGGCAAGAGAAAGAAATCAGGGGTATTCAGTTAGGAAAAGAAGAAGTCAAATTGTCCCTGTTTGCAGATGACATGATTGTATATTTAGAAAACCCCATTGTCTCAGCCCAAAATCTCCTTAAGCTGATAAGCAACTTCACCAAAGTCTCAGGATACAAAATTAATGTGCAAAAATCACAAGCATTCTTATACACCAGTAACAGACAAACAGAGAGCCAAATCATGAATGAACTTCCATTCACAATTGCTTCAAAGAGAATCAAATACCTAGGAATCCAACTTACAAGGGATGTAAAGGACCTCTTCAAGGAGAACTACAAACCACTGCTCACTGAAATAAAAGAGGACACAAACAAATGGAAGAACATACCATGCTCATGGATAGGAAGAATCAATATCGTGAAAATGGCCATACTGCCCAAGGTAATCTATAGATTCAATGCCATCCCCATCAAGCTACCAATGAGTTTCTTCACAGAATTGGAAAAAACCGCTTTAAAGTTCATATGGAACCAAAAAAGAGCCCGCATCTCCAAGACAATCCTAAGTCAAAAGAACAAAGCTGGAGGCATCACGCTACCTGACTTCAAACTATACTACAAGGCTACAGTAACCAAAACAGCATGGTACTGGTACCAAAACAGAGATATAGACCAATGGAACAGAACAGAGTCCTCAGAAATAATACCACACATCTACAGCCATCTGATCTTTGACAAACCTGAGAGAAACAAGAAATGGGGAAAGGATTCCCTATTTAATAAATGGTGCTGGGAAAATTGGCTAGCCATAAGTAGAAAGCTGAAACTGGATCCTTTCCTTACTCCTTATACGAAAATTAATTCAAGATGGATTAGAGACTTAAATGTTAGACCTAATACCATAAAAATCCTAGAGGAAAACCTAGGTAGTACCATTCAGGACATAGGCATGGGCAAAGACTTCATGTCTAAAACACCAAAAGCAACGGCAGCAAAAGCCAAAATTGACAAATGGGATCTAATTAAACTAAAGAGCTTCTGCACAGCAAAAGAAACTACCATCAGAGTGAACAGGCAACCTACAGAATGGGAGAAAATTTTTGCAATCTACTCATCTGACAAAGGGCTAATATCCAGAACCTACAAAGAACTCAAACAAATTTACAAGAAAAAAACAAACAACCCCATCAAAAAGTGGGCAAAGGATATGAACAGACATTTCTCAAAAGAAGACATTCATACAGCCAACAAACACATGAAAAAATGCTCATCATCACTGGCCATCAGAGAAATGCAAATCAAAACCACAATGAGATACCATCTCACACCAGTTAGAATGGCGATCATTAAAAAGTCAGGAAACAACAGGTGCTGGAGAGGATGTGGAGAAATAGGAACACTTTTACACTGTTGGTGGGATTGTAAACTAGTTCAACCATTATGGAAAACAGTATGGCGATTCCTCAAGGATCTAGAACTAGATGTACCATATGACCCAGCCATCCCATTACTGGGTATATACCCAAAGGATTATAAATTATGCTGCTCTAAAGACACATGCACACGTATGTTTATTGCAGCACTATTCACAATAGCAAAGACTTGGAATCAACCCAAATGTCCATCAGTGACAGATTGGATTAAGAAAATGTGGCACATATACACCATGGAATACTATGCAGCCATCAAAAAGGATGAGTTTGTGTCCTTTGTAGGGACATGGATGCAGCTGGAATCCATCATTCTTAGCAAACTATCACAAGAACAGAAAACCAAACACCGCATGTTCTCACTCATAGGTGGGAACTGAACAATGAGATCACTTGGACTCGGGAAGGGGAACATCACACACCGGGGCCTATCATGGGGAGGGGGGAGGGGGGAGGGATTGCATTGGGAGTTATACCTGATGTAAATGACGAGTTGATGGGTGCAGCACACCAACAAGGCACAAGTATACATATGTAACAAACCTGCACGTTATGCACATGTACCCTACAACTTACAGTATAATAATAATAAATAAATTTAAAAAAAAAAAAAAAAAAAAAAGAAAAAAAACAAAAAAAAGATCGCGCCACTGCACCCCAACCGGGGGGAAAAAGCGCAAAACCCCGGCCAAAAAAAAAAAAAAAAAAAAAAACAAAACAAAACAAAAAACAGCTATGGGAATCTTCTGCATATGGAGACTGAGCAAGGCAACAGGGTAGGGTCGGAAATAACCTCTCGGTCAATGAGCCCTGTGCATAGCAACTGCTCGACACAGAGCCAGAGGACAAGGTGGCAGGGTGGGGACTCTGACCCCTACTCACGATGCTTGACCCCTCTGCCCCCAGTCACGATGCTTGAGTCTGATGTCCATTCCAAGACTGACCCCCGTGAATCTGCCAGTGGGCCCTGTGCATGCACGCTAAGCCAGGGAGGCTCCGTGCTCAGGCCCTTTGCCAGGACAATGCCCGAGCGTGTATCTAACAGGTCACCCACAGACATGGTGGGTGCTCGGGAGTGACGGTGCGTGGGAGTCTGTAGCATGCGGAAGGAGGTTTGCAGGTGCAGGTGCAGGTGCAGGTGCAGGTGGGGACACTAAACCAAAGAGAGCCAGCAGGTGAGAACGCTAACTCCTTTCCGGTTCATCTTCGCTGCTGGTGGAGGGGAGGACAGCCTCAATGAGGGGCAAATGCTTCTTTCTTCAACACTTCTTTAGTGAAGAGAGAGCCAGCCTCTGGCCAAGAACCTCCAGTGGAGTTCGGGATCCAGCCAGAAATTAACAGCAGCCAACCACATACACGGAATGAGGCTTCAGAATTCAGGAACTGGGGGATTTTAGTAATTCGGCTGCTATAGCCTTCTATTATGTATCATCTCCAGCAAGGTCTAAGGCCATGCCCGTCAACAACAGATCCATGTTTCTTAACCAAAATGTATGAATAGTCCTGTGACTCAGGACAAACAAAGCCCTAGGTAACTTCACATCAATTCAGAAAGGAGTTATGGCACCAAACTCACTAAAAAGAGTGGTCTTATGGGTGGTGAGACAGTAAAACTCCTCTTTCCCTTATGGCATTTGCACACCAGAGGTCGATTGTGCTGGTCAAAGGACAGCTGTTATTTGAGGAGGGAAAACAGTGCATAGACCTGGGTAACTAACAGCAAGGTCATTGACACGGGGGAACTTGTATTTTATTCCTGCCATTCCCAGGGCTCTGTGGCTCATGAAATACATGGTGCAGGGTTAGTGTAGCTCAAAGGCATTGCTGTGGCTGAGGTAGGAGGGAGCAAGAGCCCTCGTCCTCTCTAAGCCAGGTAGGTCCGTAGATGTCGGTGTGAACAAGGACTCCGGCCATCAGTCAGGTACCTGCTAGTAAAAATGTACAGAGCTGGCAGGTGGGCCCCAATCGCAGGTTTTTCAAGCACATGTTTTTGAAGCGCTTTTTGGATTCTGAAATTGCAGAAAAGGAACTAGGAATTTGGACTATTCCTATGTGCCCTCTCCCCCTCCACACACAGATCAAGAGATGGGAGCCCAGGTCACCCAGGAATCTGCCTGAGGTTAACATCACTGAGTGGCCACATCACTGAGTGGCAGAAAAGGCATCTAGACCCAGACCGTCCCCCTCCGAGCACCACCCTCCGCACCCCTCCTCCCCCGCCACACACACAGACAGGGGAAACCTGGGAGCCACCGATGAAGCTAAAAAAACTACCTCAGGAATATTTTCTGTGCTTCTCATTCGCTCACTTTCCAGATGATGGGCTGAGCAGAACACTAGCCATTTCAACACACAACTGGCTGGCTGAAAGGTGCTTCTGCTGCTCTGGTGTGCTTTAGGGGTTGGTGGGGAGAAGATGGGCATCTTGAAGGAAAGAAGAAGGTGAGAGGCAGGGAAGGGAGGGAAGAGGGGGCCCGGGAGACTTTCTCCTGGGCTCGTGTGATGGCTTAGTGGGTTACAGCAGGAGGAAGCTGGAGGGAAAGATCAGCCCATTAAAGTGTGGCAGTAAATCTGCCATTCATTCTGGTTATGCCTGGGGGAGAAGAAAGAAACACAAGCAGGCTGGGGTGGTGGCTCACGCTTGTCATCCCAACACTGTGGGAGGCCGAGGTGGGCAGGTCACTTGAGGTCAGGAGTTTGAGACCAGCCTGGCCAACACAGTGAAACCCCATCTCTATCAAAAATACAAAAAAAAAAAAAAAAAAAGTTAGCCAGGTGTGGTGGCACATGCCTGTAATCCCAGCTACTGGGGAGGCTGAGGCAGGAGAACTGCTTGAACCCAGGAGGCAGAGGTTACAATGAACCAAGATCAAACACCGGGACTCCAGCCTGGGTGGACAGTGAGACTCCTGGAAGGGAAGGGAAGGAAGGAAGGAAGGAAGGAAGGAAGGAAGGAAGGAAGGAAGGAAGGAAGGAAGGAAGGAAGGAAGGAAGGAAGGGAAGGGGGGGGAGGGAAGGAAGGAAGGAAGGGAAGGAAGGAATGGGCGGAATGGAATGGAATGGTGGATACAGCAGGACAACACCCGCCAGCTCTGTCCATTTATACTAGCAGGTACCTGCTGATGGCCGGAGTCCTTGATTACACGGACATCCATGGACCCACTCAGTTTACAGAGGGCAAGCACTCTTGCTCCCTCCTACCTCCGCCAGAGCAATGCCCTCAGGCCACACTAACCCTGCATCATGCATTTCAGGAGCCGTGGAGCCCCGGGAATGGCAAGAATAAAACACAGGTTCTCTAGTGGTCAGTCACCCTGCTGTTATTTATCTAGGACTTGCACTGTTTTCCCTTCTCAAATAACAGCTCTCCTTTGACCAGCACAGTCAGCCTCTGGTGTGCAGATGCCAGAAGGGAAAGGAGAATTTTACTGCCTCACCACCCTTAAGAGACCAAGAACCAGGATGGACTCGCCATGCATTTCTCTGCCCGACAGTGGCGACAGCTGAGCCCGCATAGCTTCTGGCACGTGCCAGGCAACCGAGAGGCTGCAGAACTCCCTGGGCAGAGGGGCCTTTCGCAGAAAGGATACATCATGCCTGCATAAGTCCTAACGAGAACATGCTGGGAAAATAGGAGGCTGTCTCCAAATTGTAAGTTATGGGTATTTTTAATTTGTACGTTTTCAATTTTTCTATAAAGTGTTCATATAACATAAAACTTACTTTTAATTAAAAAGATCAGATTCCACTTATCCTAATACAGACAGTAGTATAATGGTTAAGAACACAGAAAGACATACCCTGACGCCATTATTATGCACTGCATGTCTGTCAAAATACGAACCTCCAAAATACATATACCTACTATGGACCCACAAAAATTAAAACCTACATTTAAAAAACACAGAAAGATGGGCCAGGCACAGTGGCTCACGCCTGTAATCCTGGTACTTTGGGAGGCCGAGGCGGGTGGATTGCGAGGTCAGGAGTTCAAGACCAGCCAGCCTGGCCAACACAGTGAAACCCCATCTCTACTAAAAATACAAAAATTATCCAGGTGTGGTGGCGCGAGCCTGTAATCCTAGCTACTGGAGAGGCGGAGGCAGGAGAATCGCTTGAACCCAGGAGGCAGAGGTTGCAGTGAGCCGAGATTGTACAACTGCACTCCAGCCAATTTTGAGACTCCATCTCAAAAAAAACCCAAAAACCAGAAAAGACAAATACTTAATAATTTTACCTATAGGCAGATTCTTAAAATCAACCTCATAGAAACAGAGTGGGAGGGTGGTTACCAGCGGCTGGGGGGCTGCAGGAGAGGAAACGAGGAGATACTGGTCAATGGTTCCAAAGTTTCAGTTAGGAGGGTCACATTCTGAAAACCTATGGGGCAGCCTGGTGACTCTAGTGTACTTGAAAGTGGCTAAGTGAGTGGATCTTAAATATTCTCATTACAACAAAAAAGTATGTGTGGGGATGGAAATGTTAATTAGCTCGATTTAATCTTTGCACAATTGACGCACATAGCAAAACACTAAGTGGTATACCATACATGTCGACAATCTTTAAATTTGTCAATCAACCTTAACAAAGCTGAAAAGCACAGTATGAACCTCAGCGGCACCTTTTACCAGGTTCTGGGCCTTGAGGAAGTTAACTCCTCTGTGCCTGGTTTGCTTGTCTAGCAAATGGGGCTGGTAAGAGCTCATTTGTCATTGTGCAGGTTAAACAAGATAATCCACGCATAACATTTGTATCTGTAGAGCAAGCACTCAATAGATGCTAGCCATCTTCCTAATGACGGGTCTTGTTTTCTGTCTTTTTTTCTCCCAGAACACGTTAGCCTCAGTCTTTGGGGATGAAAGGAGGAGCACCCAGTCATACAGTTGCTCCCCCGTTCTTCCCAGGCCACAATTCCCAGCCTCCCTCGCAGCGGGCGTGATGTGACCAGGTTGCAGCCAAGGGAGCATGAGCGGAGAGGGGCATGTGCTCCCTCCAGCCCAGGTCACACGTACCTCCCATGGTGGACCCTGTCTTCTCTCTCCCCAGCAGCTACATACACACGGAGCTGCAGCCAGGTCACGGAAGGAGCCAGGGCTCTGAGTGACCACACGGGCAGTGGTCACAGACCAAACAACCAGCTCTGGCCTCCAGGAGAGCAAGAAATAAGGTCTCCCAATGCTGCCCTCCTGAGGTGATGGGGTCCATTAGAGCAGCTGCCACTTCCTGTTGGCATGCTGGTCATCTCATGGCTTTGCTCCGAATGCAGCCCAGTTCCACTGCAGTCCAAGGTCCCCAAGGGACAGCTTGCGCATTCAGACACGTGGTAGCGACACTACAGAGATTCAGGGAACACCAGAGACCATGCTCCTGTATAAAGTGCAAACAACGGATTCTCCTGGCAAAACTCAAAGGAAAGTTGAGCTCACTAATGAGGAATGATGAGGGCAGTGGCGCACAGGAAGGGAGAGAGGAGGGGAGGGAGGGAGAGAAGAAGGGAGGGAGAAAGGAAGGGAGGAAGAGAGAGAGGGAGAAAGGGAGAGAGGAAGGGACAGAGGGCGGGATGGAGGGAGAAAGGGAGTAAAGAAGGGAGGAAGGGAGGGAATTAGGGAGGGAGGGACAGAGGAAAGGAGGGAAGAAGGGAGGGAGAAATGGAGGGAGGAGGCAAGGGAGGAAGGGAAGGAGGTAGATAGGGAGGGAGGGAGAAAGAGGAAGGGAGAGAAGGAGAGAGGGAAGGAGAGAGTTACGGAGGGAGGGAAGTTGAGAGGGAGGGAGGGAGGAGGAGGGGAAGAAGGAAGTCAGGAGGGAGGAAGGGAGAAAGGAAGGAAGGAGGGAGAGAAATCAAAGAAAATGGGAGCAAAGAACAGATGAAGAAAAGGAGGGAAGAAGAAAGGAGGGAGATGAAGGAAGGAAAAAGGGAGGGAGAGAGGAAGGGAGGGCAAAAGAAAGACAATTTCTGAGCCAAAGGGATTTACATGGGATCTAAGCACCCAGGCAGGAGAAGGCAATCCTGTCATTTTGCCGCGTGGCACTCAGCACCAGTACCTGTGATTGGCATGAAACTGTCAGAGACTACTTGCTAGGCATGGGGATAAAATCTGACAGGTGCCAATGATTGGGCGGGATGACTGCTGTCATCTGCGACTTCGAAAAGAAAAAGTAAAGAGAGCAGTTAAGTACAACTGTGTGGCGTGCTGCATCGCTCACTATCAGATGAAAATAGCGAAACATGCCCTTTGGAAGGGTTGCCCCTTGTACGCTGGGGCATAGTCATCCCTTCCAGTACTCACTGAGCATCCAGTCCACACCAGGGTCCCTGCGAGGGAGAGCTGATCAGTAAACATGCCTGATTGCTGCCCTCGGGAAGCTTCCAGGCTGGGGACTGGGGTTTATAGATGGCGAAGAGTTCAGTGTATTCAGACACACGTGCAGGGACAGAGGAAACCCAAGTGGGAACCCCAGTAACACTGGGTGGCCAAGAAAAGTCCTTTCAGGGTGATTTCAACCAAGAAACAATTGAGGAGGCGCCCGCCGCGGGCGCAGCTCGGTTAGAGACCGAGGGTGAGCAGAACTCAGGTAGCGGACAGAGAAGCCTGGAACGAGGAGGGGGCGGCGCGGGCCGTGCAAGGCCTCAGAAGCCAGAGAAGAAGTGGCATTTTCTTCTAGGTCCAATGGGGAAGTCACCAGAGGGCCCTCAGCTGCGGGATAGAAGCGGACTTTCACTTGGTGCCTGTGGCTGCGGGGAGGGAGTGGGCGGGCTGGAAGGAGGTGGCTGCTGGAACAGCCCGGGCAGGAGCCCACAGCGCCTCGGTTGGGAGTCCAGTGGAGATGGGGTCCAGCTGCGTTTGGAGACAGAGCTCAGGAGAAGTGGGACAGAAGGGAAGCAGGGCTCAGGGAAGAGAGCGCGGCGGGCTTGGGAGCCCCGGACCCAGGATGGTGTGCCCGGCGGCTTGTGCACGCACCTGCAACAAGCAGGGGCTGAGGCTCCAGGCAGGCGTCCCCCTGCGGCGTTATCCCTAAGGCTGCAGCCCACGGGGGTCCTCCACAGGACCCTGGCCCGGCTTCTACCAGTGCCAACAAGTCACCATCCTCCTCCTTCTGAATTCCAGGATACCCCAGAAACGGCCTTCGGAGTTGATTCCTACAGCAGTGTTGTTTTGATGCGAGGCAAGCACGCCGCCTACCAGGGACTGCATTTGTCAGTGCTGACACAGATCACCAGGAGGCCTCCAGGAAGCGTACACAGGCAGAGGCAGAGGCAGGGGGGGGGGAGGGTCTCTCCATGCCTGGCCCCTCAACTATTCACAGTTCCCAGCTGGAGCCTGCGGGCTCACACTCCTGGCAGGTGCCCAGCAGGCTTTGCACAGCAACAGGTGCACCCACGCGAAGGCCCAGGAGATGGCGGAAAGCAAGTGTCAGGATGACGCAGAGATGCCTCCTCCTGTTCTCAGAAGTGGGGACTGAGCTCACAGAGGGAAGGAAGCTCTTCTCTCTCTCTGTATTTTCAGAGAATTCCAGACGCGATGCAAGCAGGATGCTCCCTGCTTGGTCAGGAGTGAGGCGGCCAGGAGGAGCCCCGAGGGCCTCCGCACCTTGGTGACAGCCCAGCATCCGTGTCTGAGCAGTGAGCCCCACCTCGTGGCTCACCCGCGTCCTGGTCCTGCTCGCTGCGCCGCAGCTCTGTGCACGCTCAGCTTGGTGCACACCCGGCTCGGTGCGTACCTGCCGCAGGGGCTGCGCAGTCAGCCAGGGGCTTTCCTTCCCACCTCATGCTGCATCCAGGGGCATCTACACCCAGGGTGGGGCTCAGAAATGGTCCCTTCTGCCACGAACACAGACAGAATCAGGGTGAGAACAACTTCAGAAAACAGGTAGAAAACAGGAGAGAAGGGGAGGGAGGGAGACAGGAAGAGAGACAGAGACACAGAGCGAGAGAGAGAGCCAGAGCCTGAGATAGAGGCAGAAACAGAGACAGAGGAACAGACAACGAGACAGGAACAGAGACTGAAGGGGAGGAAGGCTACAGCAACAGACAGCGACAGACAAGGAGATGATGAGACAGAGGGAGAGGGAGAGAAAAAGGGAGGCACAGCAGGAAAGGGGAGGCACAGTGAGGAGGAGGTGCCAGGGCAGCAGCAGGGAAGGGAGAGCAGGGCCATTTGTGCTCCCAGCCTGAGCTCAGGCTCTGCAGTCAGACCCAGTTCTCACCCAGCTCCTCAACCCTCCCAACTGGCCCGAGGCAAGGGACCCACCGTCTCTAGCTCACTGGAGAATCTGTGTCCCTAACAATACACCAGCCTGGGCACCCAATCACAGCCCCCACACAGGCTGTCCCTACGCTGCTCCAGTGAGGTTTACATCTGTTGTCCTAGTATTATTATTATTATTATTATTATTTGAGACGATGTCTCGAACTGTCACCCAGGCAGGAGTGCAGTGGCATGATCTTGGCTCACTGCAACCTCCACCCTCTGGGTTCAAGTGATTCTCATGCCTCAGCCTCCTGAGTAGCTAGGATTACAGGCACCTGCCACCCTGCTCAGCTAATTTGTTGTATTTTTAGTAGAGACGGGGTTTTGCCATGTTGGCCTCGAACTCCTGACCTCAAGTGATCCACCTGCCTTGGCCTCCCAAAGTGCTGGGATGACAGTCGTGAGCCACTGTGCCCAGCCTGGTGTGCTTGTATTATTATTATTCCACTCTCAGATGCTTCCCAATATCGCACAATAAGCAATCAGGTCACACTACTTCCAAATCCACGTAAGTTTTGCATTAACCTCCAATTTAGTTCACACACGCTTTGCCCCACGTTTCCTCTAGGCTTAACTGGAAATCCAGTCAACGCAGCAGGGTCTCCATCTCGGATTTCATGCTGAGGACCTACTGTGTGCTGTCACTGGCTGGTGCTTACACATCCTGGATGCGTTTAATTTCCAAGAATTATAGACGTTATGTTAAAACATTTTTTAAAAATAAGAGAGAACTGATATTTTACGTAATGTTGGCCAGTCGCCTCCCCAAATCCGTAAGTAGAACGTGACTGTAAGTGAGAGTGAGATAGGAATTACTCCCTGGGTTCGCAGTGCCCTGCACTGGGCGGAATCCTGCTGTGGGCTGGTCTCCACAATTAAATATAAGTGCTTTCCATACTCCACGGCTTCCCCTAGTGCGGTGAATGCGGTGGACTATTCTCCGTTTTTGTCCCAGGGGAAGAGAGAGGCAATGGTGCATGTGCCCTCCCTCAGCTATTCCCCAAAAAGAGGTCATTATCTCCACTCTCCCGAAGAAGCACGGAGCAGAGGACAGGAGAAGCGTCCAGGATCACTCAGCTCCCAAGTGCAAAACTTGAGATCTCAGCCCAGCCCTGCCTGAATGAAAGTTTGGAGGCTGATGTTTTCCCTAGGGCCTCACATTTCCCAAACGTTAAACTGTTGACTGACTATTAAAGCCATTAGTGTTTGAAGAAAAATAAGCTATCTTTAGTGGAAATGCCAGTCACATAGACATAGAACACTACAGCCAGAGCCCGACCCAGAATACCCACTGGACAAATGCTAGCTCTGGTCATCGTCATTATCCCAGAACTTAAGTTTTTCTGTGCACCATTCAAACAGAACCTCCCAGCAAAATAGGTTTGAGCTACACTTTAAAAGTCTGACCCTGGGAGAGTGTATAGATTCACAGTTTCTATTAAATGTCAAATGGATTTTAATTTCGAAGCTATAAAACAGAGCAATAAAATATCTAGGAAAACAGCTCAACACTTTTCTACTTCTTAAAAGGAGAAATAACAGGATTGTGGTGGTAATGAAAAATCAATCTTTAGTAGGTCTGGAAGGCTTTGCTTAAATTGAAGTTTTCCAGGGGTGAGGTATATAAAAATAGAGATTATTCTGTTCCTACCGGGGTTGAATATGCTTAATCATCATTTTTTTAAAATGGTTTTTTATTCAGTTTGGTAGGCTGTCCTCATAAGCTCCCTAAGGCAAACTTCCCTCCAGATTCCCATCATCTTTGCGCCAACAGCTGCTACCCCCACCCCAGGACCCTGCGCTTAGCACTCACCTGTCAACACACATTCAGTGCCAGGCGCTGCCCAGGTGTTGGGGCTGCGTGCGGAAGAGCACAAAACCCCCAGGTGAGGCCTCGCTTCCCCATTTTACAGTTGGAGAAATTGCTCTCCTGGATCTAACAGTCTGAGGGGTTTGGGGAGGAGGGTGTGGGGAGCAAGCCAGGACGGAAACAAGAAAATAAGATGGGGAAGGGTGGTGAAAAGAGGCTGTGGACTCAAGTTACCCGTGAGGGAGGAGCAGAGATGCCCACGTGGCCGCAGAGCAGCAAAGGCAGAGTGGTAGGCAGCGGTTAGCTCAGGGACAGCTTGGTGGCCATCAGAAAAAGTCTGGCCTTTCTTCCAAGTGCAGCCGGCCACCCCTGGGGCGTTTCAGGCAGGGGTGCTGGCTGGTCTGCATGCCCTCTCAGCTCAGCCCTGGCTCCCAGGAGCACTCTGCTGTCTCCTCCTCTCCAATTGCACCAGGGACTCCTACTCCCAGCCCCTCATTGGATGGAGAAAGACGCAGTGGTTGCAGGGGAAACAAACATAAGGTTTTCTCCAACAAGACCCTATGAATCCCCTTGAACGATCTTCCATCATCTCAAATGTGATGCATTAATTACCTGAAACAGTCCTCTTTCTGGAGGTCCCATCTCCGCCACTGTGAACACATTCTTTCCTCCTCCACAGCCAGCTGCATTGGCACCACTGAAAACTCTTCCCCTGCCTTCTTCCTAGAGCTAGTTCTCTTTCTCTTTCTTTCTGAGACAGGGTTTTGCTCTGTTACCCAGGCTGGAGTGCAGTGGCAAGATCTAGGCTCACAGCAACTTCCATCACCCAGGTTAAAGCGATCCTCCCACCTCAGCCTCCCCAGTAGCTGGGACTACAGGCACGAGCCACCACATCTGGCCAATTTATTTCTCTCTCTCTCTCTCTCTCTTTCTTTCTAGCAGAGACAGAACTTTGCCATGTTGCCCAGGCTGTTCTTGAACTCCTGAGCTCAAGCAATGTGCTTGCCTGAGCCTCCCAAAATGCTGGGATTACAGGCGTGAGCCACTGCGCCCGCCTCTGGGACTAGTCTTCTATTGCTGCATAACAAATAGCCACAAACTTGGGACTTAAAATGACACCCATGTATTGTCTCATGGTTTCTGCAGGTCAAAATTCAGGCACAGACACGGCAGAGCTGACTTTTCAGCTCAGTGTCCCATGAGCCTGAGATCAAGGTGTGGGCTGGGCTGGGCTCCTGTCTGGAGCTTAGAGTCTTCCTTGAAGCTCACAAAGTTGTCGGCAGAATTCAGTTTCTGTGGTTGTAGGACCCAGGCCATCTTTCTCCCACTGGCTGTCAATGAGGGGTCGCCCCCAGCTCCTAGAGGCTGCCCAAAGTTCCTTGCCATGTGGCTCCCTCCACAGGTCCCAGTCTCTCTGAATTCTTCTGTCCTTGGCCTCTAGATCTAAATTCAAAAGGCTCTGATGATGAGATCAGGCCCACACAGTTCATATCTTTGATTGATTCAAAGTCAACTGATTAGTTACCTTAATCACATCTGCAAAATCCCTCTTGCCATATAACCTACCACAACAGCCAAACACCAGGAGGCAGAGGCCACAGGGCATCTCAGAACTCTGCTCACCACACTCCCCTATGCCCCACGCTCCTTACATCTGAGTTCCCTTTCACCTAGGCCATTCCTTCCCTAACACCTCCCACACTCACTACGCCTAACTCTTCCAATGCATTGCATTCTCACACCCCTAAACTTTTGCCCAGGTGGCGCCCGCTACTGTGAATGCCTTTCCCTGCCTAGGGAATCTCGTTCTTTGAGGCCCAGCTCAACATCCCTAGCAATCTCTTCACACTAATAACACAACATGCCAGGGTCACAAGGCTCCACGTCTGGCTCTGACACTTACAAACTAGTTAACTGGGCTTCTCCATGCCTCAGTTCCCCCACCAGTCCAACAGTGATTATGAAGGTGTTGGCATCATGGCATCATTGTGAGAGTCCGTGGAGTCCATTCATGTAAAGCAGCGGGAACCATGTCCATCACAGGGTGAACATTTGACAAGGGGTCATATTGTGGGGTGAATGTTTGTGTCTCTGCAAATTCATATGCTGAACTGCTCACCCCCAAGGGGACGGCAGAAGGTGAGGTCTTGGGAGGTGACTGGGTCATGAGGATGGAAAGATTGGTGTCTAACGTACTGTTTTGAGACAGGGTCTCACTCTGTCACCCAGGCTAGAGGACAGCCACGCCATCATGGCTCCCCTGTAGCCTCCACCTCTTAGGCTCAAGTGATCCTCCCATCTCAGCCTCTCGAGTAGCTGGGATTACAGGCGTCTGCCACCACCCCCAGATAATATTTTACTTTTTTTGTAGAGACAGGGTTTCTCCATGGTGGCCAGGCTGGCCCCAAACTCCTGGGCTCAAGCAATCTGGCCTCCCAAAGTGCTGGGATTACAGGCAAGAGCCAGCACAACTGGCCGAGATTAGTGTCCTTATAAAAGGGACCCCAGAGAACTGTCTCGGCCCTTCCACCATGTGAGGACACAGGGAGAAGACAGCTGTCTATCAGGTGCCCATCTTGGATTGCAGCCTCCAGGACTGTGAGAGATAAATGTTTGTTGCCTAAGTCCCCAGTCTATGGTGTTCTGTTACCACAGCCGGAACAGACTAAGACAGGTGTCACTCATGATGGGCTGACAATGCAGAGGGCACGCTACCTGATGCTATGCTCTGCCATCTGCGCACCACCCACAGCCGACTGTGCATTCCTGAGGACTTGCACCCTTTCTGTTTCATTTCTTCACCTCCAGGACCTCGCTCAGTGCTGGGAATATCGTAAGAACTCCACAAAAGCTCTCTGCCTAACGTGCCTGTGCATGATAGGAGCCAACACACGTTAATTTTCACATAGAGAGAGAGAAAAACACCTTTTTGCTTTTGTTTTGAGATGGAGTCTCACTCTCACCCAGGCTGGAGTGCAATGGTGCGATCTCGGCTCACTGCAACCTCCACCCCCCAGGCTCAAGCGATTCTCCTGCCTCAGCCTCCTGAGTAGCTGGGATTACAGGCACCCGCCACCACGCCCAGCTAATTCTTGCATTTTAGTGGAGACGGGGTTTCACCATGTTGCTCAGGCTAGTCTCAAACTCCTGACCTCAAGTGATCCACCCGCCTCGGCCTCCCAAAGTGCTGGGATTACAAGTGTGAGCCACTGCGCCCGGCGTCCCATTGTTGTTTTATCACATCAAGTCCTTCCTATTTTCTGGCCCATACGACTCTGGACTCAACCCCATTCCACTGCCGAACCCACAGCAGGCCCTCCTGCGACAGCTGGCACCTCTTCTGTCTGGAGTGAAGAGGACAGTGATGGCCAGAGGCAGCCCTGACCCTGGGACCAGACGTCACCCTTGCTGTGTCCTCCTCGGGTAACCCACTGTCGTTGGTGTGCACAGTGCACTCTGGCTGAGTGACATTTCCCATTTGTCAGTGGAAAAGGGGTATCCCTGATCCAGAGCAGAGCTCACAGGCTGGCAGTCAATCTCCCCACAAATGTGTAACTACGTCCCTATCATGTTTAAAAGAATTATTTTGGCTGGGCACAGTGGCTCACACCTGTAATCCCAGCACTCTGGGAGGCCAAGGCGGGCAGGTCATGAGATCAGGGGTTCAAGACCAGCCTGGCCAATATGGTAAAACCCTGTCTTTACTAAAAATACAAAACTTAGCGGGCATGGTGGAGCACACCTGTTGTCCCAGCTACTCGTGAGGCTGAGACAGAATAATCGCTTGCACCCCGGGAGGCCAAGGTTGCAGGGAGCCGAGATCACACCACCGCACTCCAGCCTGGGCTGGATGGAGAGAGACTCCATCTCAAAAAAAAAAAAAAAAAAAAAAAAAAAAAAAAGGAATCATTTTAGAATTTGACTGAGTTGTCTACATTTATAAATTGGTAATACCCACATAAGAATCAGACTTTCAGCCGCTCTTCAACAGCAGCAAGGGCTGCATGTCTGACCCGAGGGTCCCTAGGGTTGCACCTGACCAGGCCACTTCACCCCCTGCATACCTGTGTGCCCTCCAGACACCTAAGCTTGAACCTCCTGCACGGCACAGGCCACGCTGTGTTCAACTCCCTCCACTCGTTCCTTGCCCACATCTGTTTGTCAGCACGTCTTTCCCCAAAGACCTCACTGCTGCTGCCCAGGCTAATTGAGGCTCTGCTATAACCATTGCCGGTGTCTTCGTCCTGTTCCTTCTTACACGAGATGTGAATATTCATTCAAAGACTCTGGACATTGTGTCTGGACCCAGAGCTAGCCCTGCAGGTCTGCAACAGACAGCTAGGAGAACGTGTGACTGCCCCGATCCCACCATACAAGGCAGCTCACTCCACCCTCGAAGGCATGACGTGTGTGACCCCTCACTGGAGCGCATACACACGGGGCCGCCATAGGACACAAGCGCTGGGAAGGGAGGAGGGGGACAGGGGCACACACACAAGGCCACCGTAGGACACAAGTGTCAGCAAGGGTGGAGGGGGACAGAGTCCTGGTTACCAAAAAAACTGCCTGACCCACAGAATGTATGTTATGGTTCCCAAAAAAAAAAGGTCACATTTCTATTCCTTTTGTTGGTTTAGTTTTCATGATGGTTAATTTTATGTGTCAGTGTGCCTGGGCTGAGGGATGTCCAGATGGCTGGTGGCGCCTTATTTCTGGGTGTGTGTGTGAGGCTGTTTCGGGAAGAGATTAGCATTTGAATCTGTGAACTGAAGAGGGAAGCTGCACCCTCAGCAATGCAGGCCGGCACCATCCAATCCGAATAGAACAAAAAGGCGGAGGAAGGGAGATCTTCCTGCTTCTTGAGCTGGGACATCTATCTCCTTCTGCATGGAGACATCTGAGCTCCTGAGTCTCAGCCTTTCAGACTCCAAGAATGTACGATATTCATCTTTCTTTGCCTGCCTTATTCCACTTACTATAATTTCCTCCAGTTCCAGCCATGTTGCCATAAGTGACATAGCTCCTTCTTTTTTATGGCTGAATAGGACTCCACTGGGTATATGTACCACATTTTCCTCATACATTCATCTGCTGATGGACACTTAGGTTGCTTCCATACCTTGGCTATTGTGAATGGTGCTTTGATAAACACAGAGGTGCAGGTGTCTCTTCCATATGCTGACCTCCTTCTTTTGGATTCACACCCCTGATTCTTGGGCGCTTTAGCCTTGTACTGAATTGCACCACTGGCTTTCCTGCACCTCCAGCTTGCAGACAACAGATAATGGAAATTTCTGGCTTCCATAATCATGTCAGCCAATTGCTATAAGAAATCTCCTCACATATTTATATATATCTCCTACTGGTTCTGTTTCTCTGGGGAACCCTGACTAATACCATTTTATAAAAGATTCACAAAATGAAAAGAATAAGGAATGCCCGTTAACAGTCACCCACATCCTTTACTGTATGTAAAATCAGTTTTCTGTTTTGAAAAATAGTTAACTGGGGTATTAAACGTACAGTCTAACATGTTGAACTTCATCTTTTTACACCAGGTTTCTTTACATTCTCAATTAGAAAATAAAAGTGAATGCAGAATGACTAACTGCACATTTAACAGTGATTTGAATAGCAAGCATGGTAAAATATACTCCATATGCGTACATAACTAAGGCTGCCGCTCTGACATGGACATTCCTTCTTTAAAAATGGAATGCAGGTTCCAAAGCATATGGAAATACTTATTTATTTATTTATTTATTTATTTATTTATTTATTTATTTATTTTTGAGATACCCAGCTCTGTCACCCAGGCTGGAGTGCATTGGTGCAATCTCGGCACAATCTTGGCTCACTGCAACCTCCACCTCCTAGGTTCAAGTGATTCTCCTGCCTCAGCCTCCCGAGTAGCCAGGGTTACAGGCACCCGCTACCACACCTGGCTAATTTTCATATTTTTAGTAGAGACAGGGTTTTGCCATGTTTGCCAGGCTTGTCTCGAACTCCTAACCTCTGGCAATCCACCCACCTCAGCCTCCTAAAGTACCGGGATTACAGGCGTGAGCCACCGTGCCCGGCCTCATATTTAACATTAATCTTGCCAACACTGGCAACCCACTAGTGGTTCCTTTCATCTGAGTTTCTTAGTCCAGATTCATAGAACCATAGTCCCTGACTTATTTAAAATGCATATTGTTTTTAAAGCAACAGCTCCTACCCCGTGCTAGGTAAAACTGGAAGGAGACTGTAAAGAAAACCAAACTAAACCAGGTGCGACATCCATGTCTAGCGCACTCTTTCAACATGTGCTAAGAATCACAGCCTCCCCCAACATAAAACCAGAAGAGTTTGATTTTTTTTAACGTCTTTTGTGAAATGAACATGAAAGTGCTGGAAACAAAATAAGTCTGCAACTAGACTCCCTGAGTGCTGCAGAGTTGTGTCTGATGGCTCACAGGAAGCCAGTAACTAGCAGAAATGACCTGAATACATTGGAGGCACGATAGTGATTTGCAAACATTAAATGCAATATCTTACAAGAGGTTGTGTGAAATAGGAAGAGCCAAACTGCTTTCATTCTCCTGTTCAGCCTAATATATCCACTTACAAGGGATTGCTATTCAGACGTTCACCGATAAACTTGGAGTGCTTTCTTTGGTCCTTTGAATTATAAAGTAAATAGACGTTGCCTTTTGGGAGACGGAAAAAAAAAAAAAAAATCCAGAACACTTTGCCAGAGTGGAGATTAATAATATTCGCTGACCTGAAGCTTGGCTGGAGTTGATTTTGAGAGATATAGAGTATGGTAAAAAGCAATAAGCCTTTGTTTGGAGAATCAACAAGTAACTACTGAAAACTCTTCCTATCCGGATATTATTTGGGCTTTTAGATATTACTATCAAAAGAGAAGCCTTCAGTGCTACCTACGCCTTTTGTAGACAATAACAGACAAATGCCTGGGTCCCACCTTTGCTATTTCCTTCCCCTTCCCGGGATGGTCAGTGCATTCATTCACGACTTGCTGATACCTCACGGCTTGCAATCTCTATCCCCACCCCCCTGCCACCCCCCACCCCCCTACCACCCCCCACCACCCCCCACCACCCCCCACCACCCACCGCCCCATGAAGCTTTCATGTTGTTTGTGCTGGAATTTGTTTACAACTCTGTGAGAAGCAGGCAGTGAAAAGCATGACACGTCATCACACTACAGAAAGGGAAAGTGAACTTGAATTAAACATCTGCTGCAGGAAATCTTAAAAACTGAATATTCAAGTATTTGAGTTTTCAGTTTTGAAGCATAGCTTTCTGGATTTTGGAAGAGCATATGTGCTTTAATAAAGACGGTTAGTAGTAGAAGCTAATATTTTTTTAAGAAGCTAATTTTCGCTGAACGTGGTGCTCACGCTTATAACTTCTGCATCAGGAGGCCAAGCAGGGAGTCGCTACAGAGACCAGCCTTGGGCAAGTATGAGATCCTGTCTCTACAAAAAATAAACAAAATTAGCCAGGTGTGGTGGCGCATGTCTGTAGTCCTAGCTACTTAGGAGGCTGAGGTGGGAGGATCGCTTGAGCCCAGAAGGTCAAGGCTGTAGTAAGGCATGATCATACCACTGCACTGTGTCTGTTGCATTAGAGACTCCTGAAATTAAAAAAAAAAAAAAAAAAAAGATTTTTATTTACTAGGGATACGAAGTGACAATGCCTTCCTTTTTTTTGAGACAGAGTCTCACTCTGTTGCCCAGACACAGTGCAGTGGCGCAATCTTGGTCCACTGTAACCTCCCTCTCCCGGGTTCAAGTGATTATCCTGCCTCAGCCTCCGAGTAGCTGGAATTACAGGCATGCACCACGCCCAGCATTTTTTTTTTTTTTAAATCTTTTTAGTAGAGACAGGGTTTCACCATGTTGCCCAGGCTGGTCTCAAACTCATGACCTCAAATGATCCTCCCGCCTCAGCCTCCCAAAGTGCTGGGATTACAGGCGTGAGCCAGTGCACCACTGCACCCAGCCAACACCTTCCCTTTTGATAACACTGGTGTTTAGTGAGCTCTGGGCATGTGTCGTGCGCACCACTAAAGCTCTGCCATCAACGCATTCAGCGCATCTCACAACTCTAAGAGGCAGGTGTTACAATAAGCTTCACTTATCCGGAAGGCAAAGTGGGGCTTGGAGACTCGGCCAGGGTCACTCTCTGCAGGAGGCACTCTGGGTGTCGGATGCAGGCAAACCCTGGAGGACGAATCCCCAGAACCATCTGTGGCCCCCTACACTGGGCAATACCTTTCCATGCTCCTGGAAGGTGATGGCACACGTGTACCCCAGAAGTCACCGGATAACCAGCTAAATCAAGGGACAGGTACATGGCCCTTTCTTCTATTTCCCGATGTACACACATGTTCATGTATTTACGCAGGAACCCTGCATAGTTTGTGCATTTGTTTCAAGGAATGAAAAGTGATCACATAAGCGCTCGTCCTCTGAAAGCCAGCAGATGTTCCATAAATACAAGGTTGTATCTGAGACTACCCATTTCAGAAATCAGAAATCCAGACATCTCAGAGGTGACGTATCTTTCCCAGCTCTGTACAGCAACTTGGCAACAGAATCAAGAATGCAACTCAATGCTCCTGTTCCCTAGGCTTCTGCTAGTGGCACACCCAGGCAGCTGCCCAGGTGATAACAGAAGATAGCACGCTTTCTGCAGGGCTCCGGCTAGGACAGGAATACTGAGCGCTAACAGAAAGACTCTCTCCATTAAACACAGGAAAACTATTCAGACGAGGTGAGTGAATGGAGGGAAAGAACTTTTCTTTACCTGAGGATTGGAAAACAGTAGCCCTGTGACTTCATGCTTCACCACGGCAGCATTCCCGGGGATGTTCCTGGCCAGCACCGGAACTTCTAAATCCATCGCCTGAAGGAGACAGGAGGAAAGGGGGCAGAAGGCAGTCATTTCAAGAGCCTCTGCGGCAAGGTGAGCCAGTGTGGGGCGGAATAACTTCTTGGGTTAACTGGACCTCTGGCACCTCACAAAAAATACGCCTTGCCAAAACGAGATCCCAGTCTCAATAGCACGTTTGAAAATACATCTGAACTTTAATTACTTACTATGTTTGGAAGCTCTGAAACACTATATACTGTAATCACTTGTCTGACATAATTATTGCAGTGTCACAAAGAAGCCCCTCTCTCTGAATGCTCATTTGATACCTCTTCACCGACCACCTGGAGGATGTGTTTTTAATCACCATCGTCTCTTTCCCTGAGGGAGCCATTTCCTTCCAGCACAGGCAAGGGAGTATGAATGCCACAAAAACCAAACTCAGCTCTCTGGCATGCAGACAAAAGGAAAAGGAAAGCGATTTATCCTTCCGATGAGTCACGAAGCCGACTTTCCATTTCCGAAGGTCTGGAGATAGGCACCTGATACTCCACAGCCTGGCAGCAGCTAGCAGCTGGGCCACAGGACGACAGCCCGACAGCACAGCTGCAGCCCTGGCCCCGCCTGCCCGGACAGGAGGCATTTTGCGAGTTCTCTTTCTACAGTGCTCGAAGCTCAGTGATGTCAGGTCGAAAGGAAACAGAAGCCAACTTCAAGGGGATCCCACCGACCACAGCAGGACAATTTTGCAACTTCAAAAAGAATGATTGTAACAGATGGTAACACACTAAATTTCAAAAATATCTGATTCCCTAGTGATGAGAGGGAAATGAAAGGAAAGAGGAGGAGGAGGAAGAGGAAAAGTAGGAGGAAGAAAAGGGAAGGCTCTTCTCTGCAGAAGAATCTGCGTGTATACTAAGTGTAGACAGAAGGGCAGAATTAGAAAATCATCACACTGTAACCCCCAGTGTAATAAGTGATTCAGGCGAGGATCGGGGATCAACAGTGGATCCCAGTGGATCCGGATCAAATCCATTGAGTAAAAGGTCATCGGGAAACAGGATGGTCTCCGACTTACAATGATTCCACTTAAGATTTTTTGACTTCATGGTGCTGCAAAAGCAACACATGTTCAGTAAAAACCATATTTCAGCAACAATATAACCATTCTGTTTTTCACTTTCAGTACAGTATCCAATAATATCTTCCACGAGATATTCAACACTTTATTATAAAATAGTTTCATGTTAGATGATTTTGCCCAACTGTAGGCAAATGCAAGTCTTCTGAGCATATTTAAGGTCAGCTAGGCTGAGCTACGATACTTGGTAGATTATGGGTATTTAACGCATTTTCAACTCACAGTATTTTTTTTTTTTTTTTCCGAGACAGAGTCTCACTCTGTCGCCCAGGCTGGAGTGCAGTGGCGTGATCTCGGTTCACTGCAAGCTCCGCCACCCAGATTCACACCATTCTCCTGCCTCAGCCTCCCAAGTAGCTGGGACTACAGGTGCCCGCTACCACGCCCGGCTAATTTTTTGTACTTTTAGTAGAGATGGGGTTTCACTGTGTTAGCCAACTCACAGTATTTTCAACTTGTGATGGGTTTATTGGGATGCAGCCCATCGTAAGTCGAGGAGCATCTGTGTTCCCAAAACCCAAAGCGCCACTCCACGGATGACTTATCAGTCACAGAGAAGAGGTAAGGCTTCACAGTGGAGCCATCTGTCACCAACAGCCGGAAGAGCTGACCGATGTGTCTCCCGTTTGACGTGGTGGGAAGCACACATCACCTGCGTGGAGTCCCAGCTGGAGGTGGGATGTAAATCCAACCCCAAGGAATGCATCAGCCAAATCTATCTGTGTGTTCTCTAGGACAACTGACCAGGGCCCCTCAGAGGGTTCGATGTCATGGAGAGCTATGGGGAGCTGGGCTGGGGGACACTAAAGAGACACAAAGCCAAATGCAATGCATGAATGCTGTGTGGATCCTGCCTGGAAAAAAAAAAAAAATACAACACCGAGGGAATTACGCATGGAGTGCATATCCAGTGATGTAATCTGACTGACACTGAATTTTCTCAGGCGTGCTCATGTCTTCCCAGGTGCAGGAGAGGACACCTGTTCCACAAAGTTTCAGAGAGAACTATTAGCTGTGCTGTGATCAACCACCTTCTTTCAGATGATCTGGCAAAAGAAAGAGAGAGGAAGAGGGTGTATGTGTATGGAGAGAGACAGGGGAGAGGAAGAGGAAGCAGGAGGATGAACGTGGGTGAAGGGTACACAGGTATTCGCTGCACCATTCTTTCAGTTATTCTATAGATTTTACACTTTTTAAAAGTAAACAAATGATAACATTTGTAAGGGAAGCTCTGAAGCTGATCGGCCTGGGTGTGAATCCCGGTTCCACTAGATACTACTCGTACCATCTTGGGTCAACATCTCAACCTCCCCCAACTGTTTGACTGTTTCCCCTGAGGTAAAACAGAGATAAAAGTATCTCCTTCACAAGGGTAGTGGGGAAGATTAAATAACCTTTTTTTGCGGGGGAAGGGGGCACAGGGTCTCACTCGGTTGCCCAGGCTGGAATGCCATGGCTCAATCTCAGCTCACTGCAACATTCGCCTCCTGGGCTCAAGCAATCTTCCCACCTCAGCCCCTCTAGTAGCTGGGACTACAGGCACATGCCACCATCCTCAGCTAATGGTTTTAAAAAATTTTTGTAGTGATGGGGTCTTGCTATGTTTTCCACACTCATCTGAAACTCCTATGATCAAGCAATTCATCCACCTTGGCCTCCCAAACTGTTGGGATTACAGGTGTGAGCCACCTTGCTTGTCCAGACTAAATGGCTTAATACTACAGAATTTACATCTGTCTCTGGGCATTGTTATAACTGCAAATGAGATTATAGTAGCAGGTGGGCTTCCTACCTGACTCAGTAAGTTTTATAGAGCATAGTGACCTGTCCTAGGTCTTGAGAATGCACTTCACACCCATAAATCCCAAGTAAAAAACAGGTGACCTTAGAACCAGACATCGAGATAAAGTAAATTAAAATTATATTAAAGCTATATTAGGCTGGGCGCAGTGGCTCACGCCTGTAATCTCAGCACTTTGGGAGGCCAAGGTGGGCAAATCACCTGAAGTCAGGAGTTCGAGACCAGCCTGGTCAACATGGTAAAACCCCGTCTCTACTAAAAAGACAAAAATTAGCCAGGCCCGGTGGCGTGTGCCTGCAATACCAGCTACTTGGGAGGCTGAGGCAGGAGAATCACTTGGACCTGGGAGGCAGAGGTTGCAGTGAGCCGAGATTGGCTATTGCACTTCAGCCTGGGCAACAAAAGTGAAACTTTGTCTCAAAAAAAAAAAAAGAAAGAAATTTCCCTTTTTAGCCTCCCCCTCCCCACCCCACACCCCTGCCCAGGGACCTCATTCTCACTTGATTACCTCTCTCTCCAAATACGTTCCCATTCTGAGACGCTGGGGCGAGGACTTCAACAAAGGCATTTGGGAAGGGGCCACCGTTCAGCCCACGCCACCATGGAGCCTCCCTGAGCACATCCCCACCGCCCACTGTCCCGTCTGCTGCTGCACTTCCTCCTCAGCACTTACTACGTCCTAAAGTTCTCTGTTCACTCTTCCCTTTGCCTGCTTCCTGCCCGTCTCCCAGCTCTTCTTTCAGTCCCTCACAAGGACATGGGCTCCATGATAACAAGGCCCTTTAGCGTCTGTCCGCTGCAGCGTCTCCAGAGCCTGGCAGACCTGGCACTCTACCCACTTCTGCTGAATGACAGAAGGCATGAACATACTCATCCCATCTGACGGTCCACGGCGCAAGGGGAGACGCAGGGAAGGATTCCACACCGTGGAGGGCACGGCCCTGCCTGCAAGGAAAACCGCAGTTCAGCAGAAAAGACGCAATGCAACCCGCTCACGACGTTGTGAAATGAACAGAGGGCAAAGAGACTTCAGTGGAATCTGAGGGTTGCACATTTACAGAAACCTAGTTCTGAAGTCACCTCGAGAAACCAACAAAGAGTGCCTTTAACAAAGGAAACGTCTTAAGGAGAGAACTCCTGGACAATGGCGACGGTGTGCAGCTGGGCCTGACAGGTGCGGAGACGGCCGGTGCCTGGGCGGACGGCGCAAGAAGGTGAGTGTGCTCGCCCTCAGAACGTGCCCCGTGAGTCCACAGCGGGGCACCGTGCACGACTCACAGGCTTGGGACAGAAAGCAGTTCAGAGCCAGTGTCAGGGATCCCACTCCGGAACTAAGACAAATGAAATGTCAGGATCCAAGATGCACCTGACACCTTTGTGTTTGAACTTAATTGATTAGAAAAAAAAAACTGGCAAGCAAAAATTGCCTACATTTACAGTGTACAACATGATGGGTTTTTGTTTTGTTTTGTCTGAGATGGAGTCTCGCTCTGCCACTCAGGCTGGAGTGCAGTGGTGTGATCTCAGCTCACTGCAACCTCCGCCTACCAGGTTCCAGCAATTCTCCTGCCTCAGCCTCCCTAGTAGCTGGGATTACAGGTCCAAGTCATCACACCCGGCTCATTTTTGTATTTTTAGTAGAGACAGGGTTTCACCACGTTGGCCAGGCTGGTCTTGAACTTCTGACCTCAGGTGATCCACCTGCCTCAGCCTCCCAAAGTGCTGGGATTATAGGCGTGAGCCCGGCCACAACATGATGTTTTGATAGACATCTACCCCGTGGGATGGCTAAAGCAAGCTAATTAACATATGCATTACTTTATACTTGTTTTGTGTGGTGGGAACACTTAAGATCTACTCTTAGCAATTTTCAAGGATACAATATATTGTTGTTAACTATAGTAGCCATGATGTGCAGTACACATCTTTTGAACTTATTCCTCCTAATTGGAAGTTCAGGTCCTTCAACCAACATCTCCCCACTCCTCACACTCCCAGCCTCTGCTACCCACCATTCTACTGTCTGCTCCTATGAGACTCACTTGATTTCTTATTTTCCCCAGATGAGCTCTCCAAGCTCTTATCAGGCAGAGGGAAAGTTCATATGAGACTCTTTGTAAAAGCCTTTGTGGCCAGGATGCCATTTTCAGCAGAGCTGATAAAGGTTTACACAGACACTGCCTCTGTTCTACCCTGCAGAACAGTCGTAAGAAACTCAGCAGCCAGGCCCCTCCTCAAAACAAGTGAAGCCTGATTTGTGAGGGGTGGGCACCATCACCTGTACCTATGATTGTTTAGGCTTCAAGGTAATTCTGGTACATACCTGGGGCTGGAAACCACCATGTCTAGATTTTGTTGCAGAGAGGTTGGCCTGCATTTTAATGGTCTTCACTGGGCGTCTGTCAAGTCAGACAAGCATTGCTTGTCACGTGGCGATGGAGTTGGGCTGGATGTGCCCACAGCGCATTTGGATCTTACATAATTGGGGTTACAGTGATTCTCAATGGGGGTGCCAACAGCATTTTGGGTACAACTCTGATGCAACAAATTGATTAGAACCAATTCAGATAGCCAAAGTGTTCAATCGTGGAGTAAGTGTCTGTCACTTTTGAAGGAATTGATCTTTTGACCTTTCAGAATTAGCCGTATTCTGGCACCTTGAACCGGCACCCCACCTCCCTGCAGCTTCTCCATCCCAAATACGTGCCAGTAGCATCTTCCTAATGATGAAAACTCAAAAGGCCCTTCAACTTTCCAAAGTGGCAAAGGCATCTCACCGCCGAATCCACACACACACTTACAAACACACAAACACGCTGACACACTAGTCGAGGTTAAAGTGACACAGAGTCACAGAGTCATCTTGAAAGACCTCACTATTTCAATCACTAGGTGAAATCCTATTTCAATCACTAGGGCTGGAGTCTGGAAGCCAAGGGGCCAGGAATCACCTCCTTCCTGGAGGTGCTCATCTCTGCTTTAGAAGATGGGCTTCCTCTCTCAGGCAGAGCGTGTGTGTGCGTGCATGCATCTGTAGGTGCATGTGTGTGAGCATGTGTGTGCGCCTATGTGTGTACGTATGTGTGTGTGCGCACGCGTGTGTGTGTTCTGGGGCCGGGAAAAGAGCCTAATCATGACGGCTGGGATGAGCAAATAACTGTTTATATACTTTTAATGTAATTCTCTGCAGGATTCAACTCTAAAAAAGCTCAAAACTGGAAACAACTGATTAGTTGTAGAAGTGTTCACGCCGCCGCCCACGCGTCCAGCTAAAGTTTGATTTTCGGAGTTTATCAGTAAAAAACGTGTTTCTGCAAATGGGATGTGTATATGCTTCCATGGGAAAATACTGCTAATTCTGAAAGGTCAAAAGATCACTTCCTTCAAAAGCGATAGGCACTTATTCCATGATTAAACGCTTTGGCTACCTGAATTGATTCTAATGAAATGCACCCTTACCACTCCTCCAAAATCAGCTTCATTCAAAACCCTTCGCCCAAAGGTTATTTGGGAGTTTTCAAAAGGAACACAACATCAACATTTTAAGGCAGTTGGAATTGCCAACAGCTGCCTTTGCTTTGAAGTAAATGAGGTTTGACAGCGGCAGTGAAATGCTGTGTGTGCTGGTTGTAAAATCATTCCCGAATTCCACTCTACCTTTCCTTAAGAAGTTGAAAAAACATGTATATTTACCTACAAAGGAGCAATTCACAATAGCTCAAATACTGGGGCCATCAGCATATACACTTTTAAAGCTAACATATTGCTCGGAGGACTGCAGCTGGGAGCTGATTTGAAAGGACAATGGAGATTAATACTAGCGACAACCCCTAAGCTGAGGTGCTGACATCTGGCTGAGGATGATCGCGTTACAAACTCACACTTTGCACTTTGAAAGCATCTAACAGCAGATTCATGAGCACAGATACACAGCTGCTACCGGCTCCCTCCGTGTTTTTTTCTTTCGAGGTTTTTTTCTTCTTTTATAAATGATGTCAAATTAAGAGCAAATATTATGCACACAATGTCAGTCATTTCTTAAACGTAGGGAGAGGATTTTTTTCCTAGTTTACCACGTTCTCTCTGGACCCCTAAGGTTTGCAGATCTTAACTTTTGTTAGTAAGTCCAGTACATTCACCCGGTATCCAAGGGGATACATGGATATCCCAAAGACTTATGATAAAGAAACAGCATTAATCTAAGTAGACACTGAACTAAGAAATCCACATATTCAGAAAGAACACATGAAACCTGGGCCAAAGACCTCGGGAAGCAGTGGCCACATGTTTCTCTCGACAGGAAAACAGGCTTTATCATGTGCCCATCAATGCATGCTTACGCCATGTCTGTCGTGTGCAGCGTGTGCGCCGAGAACCACCAGGGGTGCCACGCATGCGGTATTGGGTGCTTTAATCGCATGAGGAAAACCCGGTACCAAAGGCTGGTGTTGGCATGAGTGAGTCCAGCCTGCCCTTTTCTGGGTTCATTCTTCAGGAGCCCCCAAGGCAATGAACTAACCCCAAAACAAGAGAAGGAACGTCTTTTTCTGTTAGACACAGGCCAGTGATTCTCTCCAGGAGCTAACATCAAGTACCGAAGATCATGGTAAAATGCCCCAGTCAAAAACCTCTCAAGGAGGAGGAGATGTTGTAGGTGGTCCCATTGCAAAGGGGATGCGAGGATTGCCAGGACCTTTTACAGAAGAGGGGACACAGCCCAGCCAGAACCTGCCCAGGTTTCAAGAGCACGGTCTTCCCACTCCAACCTCGGTCCTGAAAACATAGATACGCTGGTGGGGAATTGCAGAGTGGTGCTGGGATAGACACGTTTTGTCAAAAAAGATGAAGCGATTTTACAGAGCTGACTGCTAGATAAAGAGATCAGATCCAGCCTGGCCCCCACGCCACCCCGTCATCTGTGATCACTACCCTGCCCCTGTCTCCTGCCACCTGCAAAGTCCAGCCCTTTCTTCTCCTCCCTCAAGCTCTGGAATTACAGAAAATATGGAAAAGAAAGAGAAAAGATCAAGTAAAAGGAGGCTTCCTGCAAAAACACCTTCATACTGTTTCCTGGCCCAATCTTTCGTAACCTTAGCTGCCTTCCTGTCAGAGATATTTAGATGGTCAGAGAGGCAATGCCATCCCAGTTTTATTTTACATCATCGCTGGCAAGGAGAAATAGCAATGAGAAATGAAATGATATTTTTAAACTTCCAGATAGAACTTCAAAGGTACTTTTGAACTCCAACGGGTATGCTGCTTGGCCTTTTTAGCTTTGAGAAGTGCAGAATGCTATTGACAAAGACGTCACCTCCATAAATAAGAAAAGGAGTGATGGACAATTTCATACTCCCACTTTCAGTACTCGAGTTACATAATTACCTCCAGAATTGCAGCTGACATGCCTTCCGAGACAGAGCTGTTCACCACCGCGAAGCAATTCTTCACCACCGCGTGCAAATCTTCTTGGGGCATCTCTCCAATCAATCGAACCCCAGCGGCCCTGAAACACAAAGCAGGAAGAGGGGCTCTAATTCCAAGAATCTCATGGGTAGGCAGCTGGGAGGAGGAGAGATGACAGTTTGGGTGTAATACTTTAGATCAGCAAGTAAGCATTGTTGACCAAGCGTTCAGCTGGGAGAACTATACTGGGGTGGAAATCCTTACAGCTCATGTCCCTGACAAGGGAGGGGGGGAGTTGCTTAACATGTCTGCTTTTGTTTTCAGTACGCTCAATAAAGACACCTGCTCTCAAGGGCTAGGAGAGTCAGAGATAAGGTTTGTGCCATTTTCTCTGTATGATTTAGAAAACATTTTTCTAATAATTCCACTTTTTTTCAAATAATTTTTTAAAATACTAATAAGATAATAGGAATAGAAATAATAGAAACAGGCCAGGTGCAGTGGGTCATACCTGTAGTCCCAGCACTTTGGGAGGCCAAGGCAGGTGGATTACCTGAGATCAGGAGTTCAAGACCAGCCTAGCGAACATGGTGAAACCCCATCTCTACTAAAAATACAAATATTAGCCAGGCGTGGTGGTGTGTACCTGTAATCCTAGCTACTTGGGAGGCTGAGGCAGGAGAATTGCTTGAACCCGGGAGGCGGAGATTGCAGTGAGCTGAGATTTTGCCACTGCGCTCCAGCCTGGGTGACAGAGCACGACTCGGTCTCAAAAAAGAAAAAAGAATGGAAATAGAAATACTAAATAGTGATGATAATGTCACAAAAGCCCTGTTCCCAGCACACAGCGTTGACAGCTATTTTGTCATAGACATTTTGCCTTGTTCTATTTTTTTCACCACACAATGTAAATCTTCACCTTTCTTTGATCTTCCCAGTCCCCACCACTGGCCACCACTCCCACGGCTCTGCCATGCCTCCCTTCCCCGAGCAGGTGATACTTTTGCACACATGGGTCTGCAACTAGGAGCAATCTGAAGATCCCTGATTATAGATGGGGAAAAAACCAGTCTTTGTCAGTGCCCTTGGTGGTTGGTGTGGCCAACGAGTCTGGCTGGAATCCTGGGGGCTGTGAGGACACCACTTTACAGGAGGCTGACCCAAATGAGACCCACATCCTTCTGGTCTGCTCATTCCCATCGCCCCACTTACAACGCAGACTGATGACACAGCTCTAAAGCCACCACGTCACCTTCAGAACGGGAGCCACAGGCCGAGGAAGGCAGGACAGAGACAAGAGCCAAATCCCTGAGGTCTCCGCGAAGCCTCCACTTTGCTCCCTGACTGACCACCCTCAGACTTGTCGATGTGGGCAATGAAACCTCAATGTGTTCAAGCCTGTGCTGTTGGGTTCCCGGCTGACAAACGCAACTTATAACCAACACTCCAACAAATTGCTCCCCAGACAGGCTGTGACAAAGGGGAAATACCCCTCCATTCTTCCAAACCTTTGAGACTTTAAATCTTTCCATTTTGGCCAATGTGATCAGTTAAAAATTATAATCACAAAGTGGTTTTTATTGGCATTTCCCTGGGCAAATACTGGTGCCTAGGATGCCATGGGCTCGCTGGGAGGATGCACCACACGAGGAAACACTTGGAAACTGCTTGGAATAGTGTCTGGGACTGGATAAATGTGAGTTCAGGTAACTCAGGGGCCACTCAGGCTTCCCGTTCTGCAAAATGACTGGTCTCCACCAACTCTTACCTTCTCACTTTGGCTTTTACTTCCCTTGTAAACACTGGATCGACCTGAAAAGAGACAAAGATAAATGTCAGCGGTCGCCGCCTGCTAGTGGCACTGCCAGCCGGCCAGCATGGGCCAGGCCAAAGCCCTGGTGTCAGCGTGGCGCGGGCCCTGGTCTGCGGCCATGGGGGTGTCCTCGCGGCTGCTGTGCACGGTGACCATGGGAGCCCCAGGCTTGGGCAAGGGCACCGTGTCATCACGCATCACCAAACACTTGGAGCTGAAGCACCTCTCCAGCGAGGACCTGCTCCAGTACAACATGCTGTGGGGCACAGAAATTGGCGTGTTACCTGTTCTCACTCATAAGTGGGAGCTGAACAATGAGAACACATGGACGCAGGGAGGGGAACATCACACACCGAAGCCTGCTGGGAGGTCGGGGGCTGGAGGAGGGATAATGTTAGGAGAAATAACTAATGTGAATGACGGGTTGATGGGTACAGTAAACCAACATGGCACATAGATAGGTATGTAACAAACCTGCATGTTGTGCACATGTACCCCAGAACTTAAAGTATATATAAATATAGAAAGAAAGAACAAAAGAAAGAAAGGAAGAGAGAGAGAGAGAGAGAGAAAAGAAAGACACAGTGATTAACCTGAATGTGTCCTTTTAGGTCATTAAACAACGCCTTACTGCTCGCTGGATTCATCCCGCCAGCGGCCGAGTCTACAACACTGAATTCAACCCTCCCAAAACTGTGGGCACTGATGCTCTGACAGGGAGCCTCTCATTCAGCGTGAGGAGGATAAACCAGAGACGGTTATCGAGAGACTACAGGCTTAGGAAGCCAAACAAAGCCAGTCCTGGAATATTACCAGAAAAAAAGAGGTGTTGGAAACATTCTCCAGAATAGGAACCAACAAGATTTGGCCCTATGGTTACGCTTTCCTACAAACTAAAGTTCCTCAAACAAGCCAGAAAGCTTCAGTTACTCCATGAGGAAAAATGTGTGGCACTATTAGTAGTAAGATGGGCACATTCATAGTCCTTGCATTTAGAAGCTGTTTTTCCTAAGACTTCCAGTATGTATGAATTCTTTGAAAATTATATTACTTTTATTTCTGCTGATTTTATTCTAGATGCTAAGGATGTGCCAAATGAGTCAGATACTAAGATGCATCCTTTGAAATCACCTAGTGTGTTTTATGCAGCTATCTTCAAAAACATCAGTGATGTCTGAACTTTTAAAACATCTGTTAGAGCAAAATTAAAAGAGCGTTTGGTAGTAATCTAACTTTTTGTTCAGTTAATAAGTGGTTGATAAAGTTTCCGTATTTTCCTGGAAAAGTTAAAAAAAAGTTACATGCCATTGGGGGAAAATAGGTGATCAGAAATGTTTGCACAGATTGATGGCAAAAAAGACATTTCCAGCATTGTGGAACATGGTGAGACACTACATAAAATTCCAGAAAGAAAGCAACTGGGTTTACAGATTTCTTGTAAGACACAAATTCTCTGCTACTAAGAAATGTATATGCTAACCATACATGCTGTATTTATTTTGTTGTTAAGCATACTTTCAGTTTACTCAGAATTTTCAATTTGCTACAAAAACGTATCCATTAGCATATAGAAAAATATTACTTTAAGATGACTTGTTTCCTTTGAAAATACATATGTACCGAGAGTTATGATTTATGTCAGAAATTGACATTATAAGTCCTTGGAAAAGCACCAAAGTTGAATGAATTTTCAACAAAATGTAATTAAAATCTATATGTTTTCAGATGTGACTCAGGTTAAGAAATGTGTTTTAGGATCTACTTGCCGGTTTCTCTTTTTGATCCAAATGTATGATCTGCCCTGATAAATAACAAGTTATGGTACCACCCCCTGCCAAAAAAAAAAAAAAAAGAGAAAAGAAAAAAGAAAACCCGCGGCGCTATGTAAATAAAGTAAGCACGCATTGTCGTGAGTAAATAGATGAGAGATGCCTGGGAAATGCTCCCTTGGCATAAATAGCAATCAATCATAATTAGTAAACAGGTGTGCCAATAAAAAGAATGTACACAATAGGTTAACAAGGACCAGGAAAGTAAGTGAGTTTCCTGAAGGAGTTCTTTGTTCCTGATCAAAGAAATCGATACCTGTGAGCATTCACTGCCACCTTATTTTAAGGGGAAAGAAACTTTGTTGGTGTCATCTGAGAAGCCATTTAAAAACTGGAATGTGGGCCAGGCGCAGGGACTCACGCCTATAATCCCAGCACTTTGGGATGCTGAGGCGGGTGGATCATGAGATCAGGAGATTGAAACTACCCTGGCCAACATGGTGAAACCCTGTCTCTACTAAAATACAAAAAATTAGCCGCGTGTGGTGGCAGGTGCCTGTAGCCCCAGCTACTCAGGAGGCTGAGGCAGGAGAATGGTGTGAACCTAGGAGGTGGAAGTTGCAGGGAGCCAAGATTGCGACCACTGCACTCCAGCCTGGGGGGCAGAGCGAGACTCCATCTCAAAACAACAACAAACAAACAAACAAACAAAACTGGAATCTAAAGTGATTCCTAAGTGGGGCAGCAAGGATGGTTGCTGATGTGCTGTGTGGTCTGGTAGAAGTGGGGCAGTGTGAGAGGTGGAGGAAATGCCCGATGGCGTCTTCCATGGCGTATTTACTCTTGACTTGGTGCCAGCCAATGAAACAAGCCCTCGTACAAGCTGTTATTAATTGCCTTTAAAAATCTGTTCCATTTTTTTCCAGGTACTTAAAATACAAGTGCCAGTAAGTAGTTCTTATGTATTTTGGGGGAAATATTTTATTTTCCTTTTCTTCTGATATTTTAAAAATTCACCGAGCCTTCAAGATGAACCAAAGTTTCTTAAAAGAATTATAGTAAACACTTCATTCTTTATAAAACTTTTTATAGTGCCTTATTTGAATGTTAATCGTATGTGCTTTCTAAAAATGTTGTGAACTACCAAACTTATGGATTATTGCTAGGTTATCAGGCATACATTAGTCTTTATCAGAATAAAATGTAATTTCATAACCGCGGCTATTACTTTGTCCTTGGTCCTTCACAGGGCCTGCTCCAGCCCACCTTCCTTCCTGCTGCCTGATGTCTCAACGGCTTCTGAATGACTGTGTTTTAATAAATGATCTTAAAACAGTAAAAAAAAAAAAAAAAAAAAAAAAAGATACATGTTAGCAAAAGCCTGAAATGAGGCTAAGTCTCCAGCGAATTACATCGAATGGCAGCAGAGCCAGACTCAACAATTCAGAGAGGGAAAAAAGTGGTAGGAAATGGTACTATGAGCCCAGCTATTAAATAATAAAAATAATAGTAAAAAAAAAAAAAAAAACAGAGAGAGAGAGAGTGGGCATGGTGGCTCAAGCCTGCAATCCAGCACTTTGGGAGGCCGAGGTCGGTGGATCACTTGACGCCGGGAGTTCAAGGCCAGCCTGCCCAACATGGTGAAAGCCTGTCTCTACTAAAAACACAAAAACTGGCCGGGCGTGGTAACGAGTGCCTGTAATCCCAGCTACTCGGGAAGTTGAAGAATCACTTGAACCAGGGGTGGAGGTTGCAGTGAGCCGAGATTGCGGCATTGCACTCTAGCCTGGGTGACAGAGCAAAACTCTGTCTCAAAAAAGAGAAAGAAGACAGAGAATGTTCCAAAGAATACATATAGGCTCTGGTTAGGAGCCTGTATGGTTACATCCGAGTGTGGCGAGTGAGAACCCTTCAGCCAACTTAAGGTCTTGAGACAGAGTCGTTTCCAGAAATGGGACAATTGGACGACAACCGAATTTTGCAGTGAAAGTGTTGCTTAAATGATGCAGAAGGATTTTGTCATAAAATCATTCAGGCAGAATAGGTTGGAATCCTTAGGAAGTCTATGACTAAAGGTCTGACCATATCAAAATATCTTTTAACAGGATGACTTCTCAGAAACAGTTGGAAAGGCCAGGACCTGATCACCAGCTGATGAATGAGTAATCGTGACGTGCCTGTCCACACAAAGGAGCGCCACTCAGCCATGACAAGGAAGTGCTGACTTAAGCCACAACAAGGGTGAGTTTGGGAAACACAATGCCACATGAGTTACACCAGACAGAAAAGACCACAGAGTGTATGATTCCATGTCTATGAAATGGCCGGAGCAGGCAAATCATAGAGACAGAAAGTAGATTAGCGGTTACCCGGGGTTGCTTAGGATCTAATTAGGGGTTATTGGGGTGAGGGGGAAATGGGAAGTGACTGCTTAGTGGATAAAGGGTATCCTTTTGGGGTGAGAAAAATATTCAGGAATGAGATGGGCGTGATGGTTGCACAACTTTGTGAATAGACTAAAGCCCACTGGCTTGTGCACTCTAAAATGGTGAATTTCGTGGCATGTGAATTCCACCTCAACTTCTTAAAGGCCAGGGGCAGCCTTTGCATTAGTCACAACCTAACATCCTCCAGTCCCAACTTGACTCCTACTTTGCATCTGGAAGGAACAGGTGCTTTGGGGCAGGGACTGTGTTCCGTCCTGTTGCATCCCTGAGGGCTAATAACACACTTGTTGAATTCACGCAAAAATTAATGGCAACATATTCAAACTTATTGCTCCTCAGAGATAGGCCACAAGTTTTTAAGCAAACTCGTGGATAGTGGATGTGTGGAGGCCAGAAAGAGGCAGCACCAGACTGAGGGGACTCCGGATACAGAGGGCCAGGGTCAAGGCCCCCCCAGGCACCAAACTAGCCTCATGCACATTAACGGACCTCTCCGCGTGTCAGTTTGCTCATCTGTCCAGGGAGATCTCTAGAACCTTGGGATTGCTCGGAGGAGTAAATGACTTAGAAGACGTGAAGTGCGGAGCCTGTATTCACATTCAGGCCCACTCCAGGGGCTGAATTTGTAAAACTATGCTCTGCTGCCTCTCTGCTTGCTGTTAGAACTGTGCCTGGGACACAGTAACTGCTATACGTGTTGCAGAAGAAAAAAGTCAAATGTCAAAGTCTTATTAGAAAAATACTGGAAGAAAATAATAATGAGAGCTACAGAGAGCACCACCAATACAAAATAATCCATAAGCTTAATCTCACATATATATGTATATAGTACATAATATGTAATATATTATTGTATGTATATGCACATGTATATTATATGTATATGTGTACATATATAAGATATATATATACATATTAGAAATGGGGTCTGATGGTTAGAATCTGTGTCCCCACCCAAATCTCCTGTTAAATTGTAATCCCCAGTGTTGGAGGTGGGGCCTGGTAGGAGGTGATTGGATCACGGGGGTGGTTTCTAACAATTTAGCACCATGCCCCAGTGTTGTCTCATGATTGGGTTCTCAGGAGATCTGGCTGTTTAAAAGTGTGTGGCACCTCCAGCCTCGAGCTCTTCCTCCTGACCCAGACACGTAAGATGCGCGCCTACTTCCCCTTCGCCTTCCGCTGTGATTGAAAGTTTCCTGAGGCATTCCCTGGCTGTGCTTCTTGTACAGCCTGAGGAACTGGAGCCAATTAAACCTGTTTTCTTTATCAATTACCCAGTCTCAGGTAGTTCTTTATAGCAGTGTGAGAACTAATACAGGGTCTCACTATGTGGCCCAGGCTGGTCTCGAACTCCTGGGCTCAAGCGATCCTCCTGCCTTGGCCTCCCAAACTGCTGGGATTACAAGCATGAGCCACTGTACTCAGCCAAGCTTAATCTCAAATGTGTACTTTTTTTTTTTTTTTTAGTAGAGACAGAGTTTCACCATATTGGCCAGGCTGGTCTCAAACTCCTGACCTTAAGTGATCCGCCCACCTTGGCCTCCCAAAGTGCTGGGATTACAGGTGTGAGCCGCTGCACCCAGCCTCAAGTGTGTACTTTTTTGATTAACTACACATCTGAGATTAAGCGGCACTGCCACACCTCCGAACACTCCAGAACTGGGAAGTAGAGAGAAGCTCCCTGATTGCCTGAAAGGAACCCCTGTGTTCCCAAGGGCAGCCGCCACACTCCTCACCACCAGAAACCTCGCCATGACATGACCTTGTCTCGTGCAACCTCGTCTTGTGCAATGACCTCATCTTGTGCAACGACCTGGCCTCAGGTAAGTTTGCTTACTGAGGTACTGAGAGGACCTTCCTAGCGTGCTGCTTCACCTTTTCCAGCCACTCAGGACAAAGCTGCAGTATATAGTTACCATATCTGGCTCATCCAACAGCAAAGTCTTCAACAAAACAACCAACACCCATGCCCTTCCTGGTCTTATCGACAATGAATAGAATTTTAAAACACTGAAAAAATATTCCTAAATGTATGCAAGTGTAACACAAAATTCTAAGCATTTATTGAAAGATACAGGCAGAGGGTCTAAACGCATTTTGCTAATGCCGTGCCTGCAGTTTCTTCCCAGCTGCTACTCCTGATGAGCCAGGAGTGAAGGCATATTCAATTTCTATTCTCATTTACACTTTACCAGTAGGCATTATGAAGTACAAACCAAGCTGGTTTAAAGAATATGATGATATCCTAACAGTTTATAATACTAACTGAAATAATGCTGCTTTCTAGAAACTTTGTTTCCTTTCTTCTGGCAAGGAGATGTTTATTAAACCCCAGCTTCTTCAGTTGACCAGAAAGCCTGAGATTTAACCCAAAGGATTGGTAATGTTCAGCTTGTTGACATCCCTGAGGTCACCAAGTCACTGAAAATTTGCAGTTAGCCTTCAGCAAATTTGGATGCATAACAAAATTTAAAAGAATTCCTAGAAATCTATTTCAAGAGAAAAATTCATAGCCATACACAATTTTTTTGTTTATTGCTGTTGTTGCTATTAATAATCTATACTTCTCGGCCACCTACTCTGTGCAGAACATATGCTGAGTCCTTTACATGCATTAGCTTATTTCTTCCAACAACCTGGTTATCATTACCTGCCTTTTACACATGAAGACACCGAAGCTCAGACAGTTCTATAACTTAACCAGGATCACACAGCTAGAAAGTTGCTGGGCCAGTACTCACATTCAGGCTGACTCCTGGGGCTGAATTTGTAAAACTATGCTCTGCTGCCTCTCTGGCTTCTGTTCAAAGTATTTCATCAGATATAGTTCATAAGCTTATGTAGATTATAGAAAGCCTACCTACTGATTAATTTACCCACTACACCCCATCCATGTCTGTATTAGTCTGTTTTCACACTGTTAATGAAGACATATCCAAGACTGCATAATTTACAAAGGAAAGAGGGTTTAATTGACTCACAGTTCCAATGGGCTGGGGAGGCCTCAGGAAACTTACAGTCATGATGGAAGGGGAAGTGAACACCTCTTTCTTCACATGGCAGCAACAAGGAGAAGTGCAGAGCAAAGGGGAAAAAGTCCCTTATAAAACCATCAGATCTTGAGAACTTACTATCACAAGAACAGTATGAGGGTAACCACCCCCATGATTCAATGACTTCCTGTGACACGTGGAGATTATGGGATTGCAATTCAAGATGAGATTTGGGTGGGGACACAGTCAAACAATATCAGTGTCTGTGTCCCTGCATTCTCTCTACCAGGAATGTCATCCTCTGTCCCCAAAACCTATTCATCCTCTGAGATGAAGGCAATGCCCCCTCTCTGAGACACTTTCCCATCATTCTGTCCAGAAGTAACATCTCCACCCCACGCTATCATAACACCTACCACAGGGACCAACCTCTTTTGATACTTGCCCACATTCTCCTCCTATCTCCATGTCCCTCCCAAGGGCATGCACAGGGCCCTGCGTACAGTTCTGTGCTCATAATATCTGCAAAAAGAATGATCTCCGGCTGACCCCACTTTTCCATTTCCCATTTCTGATGCCTTTTGCTCGAATTATCCTAAACAACTGAATTACTCTTTATCCATAATATCTTATCATGAAAAAGCACACAGTCCAATGAAAGCCTTTTTTGGGCTCTACATATTAATTTTCAAAATCACATTTTATGAGTATTTTTAGTTAGAGATTTCTCTTATTTTTAATTTTATTAGCATGCCTCTGCTCTCATTAATAACTATTTAGGGAAAAATAATTTATCAAGGAAAAAAATCAAATTGTATAAAACCACAAAAACACTTCATCTAAAACTTAACTGAAGGCATAACAGCAACTTTCAAGTTGAAACTAAAAACTGCATTAAATTTTTCTGGATTTAACTTCCACATTAGTTCACTTTCAAATTTCTTAGTGAAGCCACGTGGAACAAAGTGCGAGATAAAGAAAAAAAGAAGGAGGGACATTTTTATTTAATGAAAGCACATGTCATGAGATTTTAAAAGGCAAAAGCATTGCAAGCCACAATGAAAATTCTCATTTCCTCCTTCCAAGCTTATTTATTTTCTAGCAAAATACATTGTTTCAACTCCTAGACTTAAGGGAAACAATCTTTGATACAAGAAGTTATCGTGGAAAGTCATTAAGCTGTCATGCTCAAACCAAATGTTCATACCCTGCTCCTTATCAAAGAGCACCAGAAAATGCACCCACACAAGATCCCCTGCAAGCAGACACCATATGCTTCGTTGAAATGCTTGAGCTAAGAGATCAAAGAAGCTTTAATAGAAAACCAAAGCCACGCTCAAACCATCCTGCAGCTCAAACAGAATCTCAGCATGTCAAAGCAGAAAAGAAACACCAGCATGAAAAGATATTTTATTTTATTTTATTTTATTTATTATTATTTTTTTGAGACAGAGTCTCGCTCTGTCACCCAGGCTGGAGTGCAGTGGCCGGATCTCAGCTCACAGCAAGCTCCGCCTTCCGGGTTCACGCCATTCTCCCGCCTCAGCCTCCCGAGTAACTGGGACTACAGGCGCCCACCACCTCGCCTAGCTAGTTTTTTGTATTTTTTAGTAGAGACAGGGTTTCACCATGTTAGCCAGGATGGTCTCGATCTCCTGACCTCGTGATCCACCCGTCTCGGCCTCCCAAAGTGCTGGGATTACAGGCTTGACCCACCGCGCCCGGCCGCAAGGTATTTTATTTAACACTCATAGGACGCTGCCTAGGAATGAGGCACTATTCCAGGCACCGTCTAAGTCTTCACTCGTCGACTCCCCGCTGCAAACTGTGAGGCAGGTAGTATTAGCTCAGTCATCCCCATTTTACAGATGGGGAAACTGAGGGACGGACTGTGCACCCAGGTAGCTGGATCCAGAGTCCACGACATGTGTGTGACCACTCTACTACACAGCCATGTGGCTGTGGTCTAGGAGTGGTAACTAACTTGCCAGCCGTTAGCACTGAATGATTGCATGGATTTCATACGAGACTACGACCCATCTTTTTAAAAAGTTCTTGCTAATTAACACAAAAATAAACATGTGTGTGGCATCTAAAAACTAAAATAGTGCTAGGCATGATGGCATGAGCCTGCAGTCCCAGTGACTTGGGAGGCTAAGGTGGAAGGATTGCTTGATGGGATCTAATTAAACTAAAGAGCTTCTGCACAGCAAAAGAAACTACCATCAGAGTGAACAGGCAACCTATAGAATGGGAGAAAATTTTAGCAATCTACTCATCTGACAAAGGGCTAATATCCAGAACCTACAAAGAACTCAAACAAATTTACAAGAAAAATCAAACAACCCCATCAAAAGTGGGCAAAGGATATGAACAGACATTTCTCAAAGAAGACATTCATACAGCCAACAGACACATGAAAAAATGCTCATCATCACTGGCCATCAGAAGTGATAAATCAAAGCACTTAATGAGATACCATCTCACCAGTTAGAATGGCAATCATTAAAAGTCAAGGAAACAACAGGTGCTGGAGAGGATGTGGAGAAATAGAACACTTTTACACTGTTGGTGGATTGTAAACTAGTTCAACCATTATGGAAAACAGTATGGCGATTCCTCAAGGCTCTAGAATAGAGAGGAGAGTACCATATGACCCAGTCATCTCATTACTGTTATATACCCAAAGTTATAAATCATGCTGCTATAAAGACACATGCACACGTATGTTTTCTTTGACACTATTCACAATAGCAAAGACTTGGAATCAACCCAAATGTCCATCAGTGACAGACTGGATTAAGAAAATGTGGCTTTTATATATACCATGGAATACTATGCAGCCATAAAAAGGATGAGTTTGTGTCCTTTGTAGGGACATGGATGTAGCTGAAACCATCATTCTCAGCAAACTATCACAAGAACAGAAAACCAAACACCATGTTCTCACTCATAGGTGGGGAGCTGAACAATGAATCACTTGGACTCGGGAAGAGGGCATGTCACACACACTGGGGCCTATCATGGGGAGGGGAGGGAGAGGATTGCATTGGGAGTTATACCTGATGTAAATGACGGAGAGTTGATGGGTGCTGACAAGTTGGTGGGTGCAGCACAGCAACATGGCACAAGTATACATATGTAACAAACCTGCACGTTATGCACATGTACCCTAGAACTTAAAGTATAATAAAAAAAAAAAAAAAAGAAAAAGAAATGTAGAAACTCAAATTATTTCATCCACTGAGATGACGTCAAGGTTTTTGTGGGGGTGGTTGTTGCTTTTCCCTTAGATTTGAAAGACCTTCGACAAGGCAGAGATCTTAAAGTAGGATGGTGCCCAGAGCCTTTGCTTCTGCTAAAGGCCCACCAAGGCTGGCAAGACCGGTGGCCTCACTGTAAACCACGACTGGAAGTGGAAGCCTCAGTTTCAGCAAATCCCAGGACAGCTCGGGGCTACGTGTAAACAGGCACAAACCTGGCGCTTATGACCTGTTTGCTTAAGCAACAAATCCATAACCAAAGGGTGCACTTTTCCATTTCCTAGGACTGCTTTAATTATAGATAGCAAAGTGCCTCATGAAAGAGGTGCTTTAGAATTCTTCATAATTTATGGCAACGAATTAAAAAAACTCTCAGACCACCGTCCTTCCCACCCGGGTCTCGGACACTGCTGCAGCGCTGCCTCTCCTAGCTACCCTTTCCTCTCACTACTTTGTGTTCTCTGCTCCACCCAAGCCAACGAACATGCTGGGCTGGACGTGCAGCTCCAGACAGGGACATGGAGGTTTCAGGGACGGCGATCCAGTTGGGGTGTGGGCTCAAGGGGACTCATCTGGGACCTGTACTTGCCTACCACGTATCTTGTCATCAGATATGTTACAGATGTGTTAGACTAGCTTGGAAATGGAGAGGGGGGCCTCTGGAAACCATGGCGGAGCTAAAGCTTCCCCAGACGGGGCTTTCCATCACTGCCAGGAGCCCGCAGCACCTTCAGCCAGCCCCATGCCCCCGACCGTTCCCTAATCCTGGAATGTCAAGTCCCTGTCAACTCCTCAACAGGCAAAGCCATAGCAATCGTTGCTCAAAACCATTTTGCAATGACCTTCTTCCAGAATTAGGAAAGGAAAGAAAATACAGAGATGCATTTTGTAGGACATACAAGGCCAACAGGGCATGTGTGTGTGTGTGTGTGTGTGTTGCACATGCACGTATGCTCACATGCACACAGTGTTTAGTTAGTTCCCAGCCCTTAAAAATAAAGGCATTTCAGTGGCGTTATTTTTAATGAAAACACACACACATTCACCCCTTCAAATAAAAAGAGGAGGCCTCTGGACTTGTGGCTTCTCCTGCAGAGTCAGCTCCCAGCCCTGCAGGGACAAGATTCCTAACAGCCACTTTAGGAGGGAAGACAAACACTTTTTACACTTACTGTGCTTTCAAAAGCAGGCAAACCAAAGTTAGAGGGAGGTGCCATGTTCCATAAAGAAGTGGTAGAAAGGGGCCAGGCGCGGTGGCTTACACCTGTAATCGCAGCACTTTGGGAGGCCGAGGCAGGCGGATCACCAGAGGTCAGGAGTTCGAGACCAGCCTGGCCAACATGGTGATACCCCATCTCAACTAAAAATACAAAATTTGCTGAGCGTGGTGGTGGGCACTTGTAATCCCAACTACTCGGGAGGCTCAGACAGGAGAATCGCTTGAACCCAGGAGGTGGAGGTTGCAGTGAGCTGAGATCACACCACTGCACTCCAGCCTGGGCGGCAGAGCGAGACTCCGTCTCAAAAAAAAAAAAAAAAGGGCTGGGCACAGTGGCTCAGGCCTGTAATCCCAGCACTTTGGGAGGCCGAGGTGGGCGGATCACAAGGTCAGGAGATAGAGACCATCCTGGCCAACATGGTGAAACCCTGACTCTACTAAAAATACAAAAAATTAGCCAGGCGTGGTAGCACATGCCTGTAGTCCCAGCTACTAAGAAGTCTGAGGCAGAAGAATCGCTCGAACCCAGGAGGCGGAGGTTGCTGTGAGCTGAGATCACGCCATTGCACTCCAGCCTGGGCGGCAGAGCAAGACTCCGTCTCATGAAAAAAAAAAAAAAAACACGGTGGTATAAGAGACATTTCCTCTGGGAAGTGAAAAACATTTCTGATTGCTTCATATGAAAACAGCAGCAGCAACGATGGCGTCTCTCCTAAAAGACGATTACTTAAGAAGTCATTAAGAAACAGAGTACCTGCTCCCTCATCAGCGGGCAGCCAAGTTAAAGAGGAAAGACCAGCCCAGGCAGCGTCTTTTGTTCCAGCAGCTCTCTCTTCTCCCGCCTCTGCAATCAGCCCACATGTGCCCCGAGTCTTTTTTTTTATAGCTATATAGATATTATTATTTTTTATTATACTTTATGTTCTAGGGTCCATGTGCACAATGAGTCTTTACTTCTCTGGAAGAGGGCTCTGTCACGTACCCAGTGCTGTGTACCCCTGCGTTTGCCCCCCATACCAGCTTCCTGGAAAGGAAATGTGATCCAGAAAAAGCCAGACGTTGCGACCAGATGATGGCCAGTTCAGGGTTTGGATGTTCTTCTCCAGCAGGGGTTCTTTTTAAGTATTTCCACCCCACACGCTAATGCCGTACAGAACTCTCCCAAACTGTGGCTAGTCGCATGCACTTTCATAGTTTGTCATATCTACATGCACCGCTGCTTGTTTAATACTTTCTGTGAAGTCAATTTATTTTGAGAGGAAATTTTCATAATTGGAAAGCTGGTATCAAGCATTATAAATGGGATGTGATCATCAGAATGAAAACAATGAAAAAGAAAACCACGTTATTCAATGCCTGCTAGATACTGTTGCTGCCTGCCCATGGCTCCATGTCTGAGGCCTTCTCTCTTGATTAGCCAGAATTTTAGCATCAAACTAGAAGGTTTTGTTTCAGTGTTCTTCAAACAGAAAAATGAAACGAGAATTTTTAAAAGTAATAATGATAACCGTACCTCTATGGGATTTAACATGAATGAGCGCACTGGGAATTATCTTGTTACTACTACAGTGCTGGCACTTAACGTGTGTGTATGTGTGTGTGTGTGCACGTGCACGCACATATGTGTGTATGTGTATATGTGGGTGTATGTTAACGAACTGCCACATTTAAGCGTAATTTATCTTCCATATGGTATTCAATGTGGCCACACAGATTCTAGCCCTTGGTGTTTTTGTTTGTTTGTGTTGAAACGGAATCTTGCTCTGTCACCCAGGCTGGAGTGCAGGGGCGCAATCTCAGCTCACTGCAACCTCTGCTTCCCGGGTTCAAGTGATTCTCATGCCTCAGCCTCCTGAGGAGCTGGGATTACAGGGGGCAGGCCACCATGCCTGGCTAATTTTTGTATTTTTAATTTTTGTACTTTTAGTAGAGATGGGGCTTCATCATGTTGGCCAGGCTGGTGTCAAACTCCTGACCTCAGGTGATCAGCCTCTCTTGGCATTCCAAAGTGCTGGGATTACAGGCCTGAGCCACCACACCTGGCCTAGCCCTTGATATTTTTAATTCCTTATGTGGCCCTTTCCAGGTAAATATTTCCAAAAGCCTTTGAAAATACTGAGAAAAGCTTGTAACTCCATGTTCTGCTTTTATGGGTCCCTAGGGAACTAGAAAAACCTATATAAGGAAGAACCACAAAACAGACAAGGCTCCCGGCAGTTGTGTAGAGCTCCCTTCACTCGGATTTTCAGGGACACTGCTGCTGTAGGGACCGGAAACAGAACCCCCCGAAGAAACGGAGTTGGCACTGCCAGTGGTACACCCCATCTGACTGGAAACGCTAAGTGTGTCTTGCTTTCCAAACCGCCTGGAATCTATGCGAGCTCTTCCTCCTGAGATGACCAGGGCAGCCTGGAGTCTATGCGAGCTCTTCCTCCTGAGATGACCAGGGCAGCCACACAGACTTTTATTTAACACTGCAGACCAGGCGGCTGTCTTAGTCCACGGGAGCTGCTATTGCAAAATACCATAAAGCAGAGGCTGACAAACAACAGAAACATCGAGGCGTGGGAAAGATGGGTGTCTGAGAGGCCTGCTTCCCATCCAGATGCTTGCCGTGTCCTCGCTTGGTGGAAAGGGTGAGGCAGCTCTCTGGGGCCTCCCTAATGGGCACGAATCTGCCCTCATGCCTGAATCACCCCCAAAGGCCCCACCTTCTAATACCCTCACACTGGGGAATAGGTTTCAACATAGGAATTTGGAGGGATGCACACACTCAGGCCACAGCAGCAACCCTGGAACAGAAACCCCACAAAGAGGCCAGGTGCGGTGGCTCATGCCTGGAATCCCAGCACTTTGGGAGGCCAAAGCGGGTGGATCGCCTGAGCTCAGGAGTTCAAGACCAGCCTGGCCAACCTGGTGTAACCCCGTCCCTACTAAAAATGCAAAAATTGGCCAGGTGTGGTGGCGGGCGCCTGTAATCCCAGCTACTAGGAAGACTGAGGCCGGAGAATCACTTGAACCCAGGAGGCAGAGGTTGCAGCGAGCCGAGATCACGCCATTGTCAGCCTGGGTGACAGGAGCAAAACTCCGTCTCAAAAAAGAAAAAAGAAAAAAAAAAAAGAAACCCCACAAAGACAGGGAGCTGTCACTGGCAGCGCTTCACCCTGTCTGGCTGGAAACACTAGGCATATTCTGTTTTCCAAACCACTTGGAGTAAAGACAGTTCATTTTCATGAGATGACCAGCGCAGTCACAGATTCTGTGAATCCTAAGCGCTTGGGACTTCTATTAGGACTGACGTGGAACACAGCACGTGTTGGATCCTGATCTGGTGAGGCATGAGTGAATATCCCGGAGTCCCCACAGTATGGGAGGCGGCGTCTGCAAGTGGCTCCTGGGGGCTCCATTCCTCGGTCACGGCCACCATGGTCGGGTAAGAATGTCTGCCATCCAAGCGTGTTTCTCGGATTTACAGATACTCATTTTCCACACAACAAGACTCCCAAAGGTGTCACCTGCCATCTGATGTTAGGTGGAAGGAATGGCGCCAAGTTTGTTGAGCAATTTAAGGAAATTTCAAAGACAATTTGGATCACATATAATATTTGTCTTATGCAGCAAATTAAACTAATTTTCACTTTATATAACTTTAATTTCCTTTTTATAGGACTCCTATGTATTTCTTTTCTTTTTTTCTCTTTTTTTTTTTTTTTTTTGAGACAGAGTCTTGCTCTGTCGCCCAGGCTGGAGTACAGTGGTGCGATCTTAGCTCACTGCAGCTTCCACCTCCCAGGTTCAAGCGATTCTCCTGCCTCAGCCTCCCAAGTAGCTGGGATTACAGGCACCCGCCACCATGCCCGGCTAAATGTATTTTTAGTAGAGATGGGGGTTTCACCATGTTGTCCAGGCTGATCTCGAACTCCTGCCCTCAGGTGATCCACCGGCCTCAGCCTCCCAAAGTTGCTGGGATTACAAGCATGAGCCAGTGCGCCCTGTCAGACTCCTCTGTATTTCCATACAAGTTATTAGTTATCCTTTGTAGCAATAAATTAGTTGTAAAGATTCATTGTCGTTGTAATGATCTGTAACCTTGGTCTAGTTTTCATTTTTTAAGAGGCAAACTGACTTCATTTACTTAAAAAGAGGAAAACCCCACTTAGTAAGAAGAGCGATGGAGGCCAGACGCGGTGGCTCACACGTGTAATCCCAGCATTTGGGGAAGATGAGGCAGGCAGATCATGAGGTCAGGAGATCAAGACCATCCTGGCTAACACGGTGAAACCCCGTCTCTACTAAAAATACAAAAAGTTAGCCAGGCGTGGTGGCGGGCTCCTGTAGTCCCAGCTACTTGGGAGGCTGAGGCAGGAGAATGGCATGAACCCAGGAGGCAGAGCTTGCCGTAAACCGAGATCACGCCACTGCACTCCAGCCCAGGCAACAGAGTGAGATTCCGCCTCAAAAAAAAAAAAAAGAAGAGCAATGTAAACTAATTGTAGAAAATACATGAAAAATATAAAGAGGAAAACAGATGAGATAAATGTTTACTGCACATCAACTTACTTCAGGACCTGCAATCACCAGGTACACACTGGGCTCCTCCTGATGCCATTCTTGGGAAGAAAAAAGAAGACAAAACAAACACTTAAAATGGTTTTATGTCACAGCTGCAAGCACAATTAACTTCAATATAAATTTCTCAATAATATAAATTAGTTCATATCATTTGGCTTTCATTCATAGTATTAGTCAATTTAAATTACATTTCTTTAGAATTTCTGTATTTGACATTTTATGATTTTAAGTAGAATTTTTTTCTACAGTATTATCCATTGTCCAGATTTCGAATTTACTGAATAACTAGGACTACTCTCCGGTATCACCACAATTCAATGTGGCTTTGGAATATACTAAAGAATATATAGATTATCTTAAACAATAAACAAAACTCCAAATGCATCACACAAATCGGCATGTGTGAAATATTTTCAGGTAAAATTCTTTTAGTCTTATAATTATTTGCTATTTTTATGAATTTCTCAGAACCTGAGGGCACAGGACAGTGGAAAACTAAACGGAAATTCCTCCACAGAGCTGCTGATCCCATACATTATTTTTCTGTTCTTTTCCAAAGTAACAATCTAGAAACAGTTCTGCTCATGTGCAAAGAATGAGGAAAGAAAACTCAGAGCCCTGAAGACAGAAATGCTGAGATGGGTGCCCACACGGAATTCCATACACAGTGGAGGAAGGTAGCCAGCAAACACACCTGAAAATGCATCCACCAGATACAGAGGATCCTTAACTTGTCGAAGTCCACATATCAGAAGAAATATGTGCAAATTATCAGCACTTTGGTTAATCTCTGTAAGAGAAGAGTTCAGAATGTTTTCAGTGGGGAGGGCTCTGGATGCTGTAGCAGCAATGATATCATGGATGCACTCAGAAGTGGAGGCCTCTGACTTTGAGGCCAGCTGCTCCTACTCTTATTTATTATTATTATTATTATTTTTTGAGACAGAGTCTTGCCCTGTTGTCCAGGCTGAGTGCAGTGGCACAATCTCAGCTCGGCTCACTGCAACCTCCTCCTCCCCGGTTCAAGTGATTCTCCTGCCTTAGCCTCCTGAGTAGCTGGGATTAGAGGCCTCCGCCACCACACCCAGTTAATTTTTGTATTTTTAGTAGAGATGGGGTTTCACCATCTTGGCCTGGCTGGTCTTGAACTCCTGACCTCAAGTGATCCTGGTGAACCACCATGCCTGGCCAAAAAGCCTCATTCTTAAGAATGAGAACAGAGGTTGCGGGGTCAGATTAGAGGGTACTGGTGTGAATGGGGCAGCGGGGAGAGTGGAAAACATGAAGTCTTCCCTGGCCCAGGCTTGGAAAGCACATATGGCCACTGCCACTGACTCTATTGGCCATCGGAAGTCCCAGGCCAGCCCAGGGTCTTGGGGTACAGAGATCTGTTCCACTTCTGGTGGGAAAGGCTGCAAAGACTGTGGCCATCCACCACAAGTAGCCTTAGTGACAGATTCCAACCTGGGAAACAATGCTGCTTCTTTCTTTTGTTCATATATAAACATATTTTTTTATTTTTATTTTTTACTTTTTCCATATTTATTGAGTTATAATTGACAAAAATTATACGTATGTGAGGTGTACAATGTGATGGTTTGATATCTGTATACATTTTCTTTTTATACCTATGGACATGTGTTTATTTTTTCTTCAACTTTTATTTGAAGTTCTGGGTACATGTGCAGGATGTGCATGTTTATTACATAGGTTAACAATGTGCCATGGTGGTTTGCTACACAGATTATCCAATCACTTAGGTGTTAAGCCCAAACATCCATTAGCTGTTCTTCCTGATGGTCTCCCTCCTGCCACCCCCAACCCTCCGACAGGCCCTGGTGTGTCCTTCCCCCATGTGTCCATGTGTTCTTATCATTAAGCTCCCATTTATAAGTGAGAACATGCGGTGTTTAGTTTTCTCTGCCTGCGTTAGTTTGCTGAGGATAATGGCTTCCAACTCCATCCATGTCCCTGCAAAGGACATGACCTCATTCCTTTTTATGGCTGCATAGTATTCCACGATGTATATGTACCACATTTTCTTGATCCAGTCTATCATTGATGTCCATTTGGGTTGATTCCAGGACATGCATTCATTTAGGCGTGTGGATCTCTCTATGCATATATGAGTTCATGAGGACATTAATATATAAACCATTTTTCTAGTTTTATCAAGACATTATACCTCCTATCCGGAATTGTATCTAAATCTTTCCTAGAATGTCTGGCTCCTATTTCAGTCATAGTTCAGTCAGTTCCCCCTTGCCTCATCCTTTTTCTTTGCAGCAGAGGTGAAGTTGCATTTTACAGCCTGAGCTCAGCTCCATTTTCCCCACCATTAATTTACAGCAAGGAAATTAATATAAATGTAAGAGTAGGGGCGGGGCGTGGCGGCTTACGCCTGTAATCCCAGCACTCTGGGAGCCCAAGGTGGGCAGATCACCTGAGGTCAAGTCTCACTCTGTCAACTAGGCTGGAGTGCAGTAGCACGATCTCGGCTCAATGCAACCTCCACCTCCCCGGTTCAAGCAGTTCTCATCCCTCAGCCTCCCAAGTAGCTGGGATTACAGGAACATACCACCATGCCCAGCTAATTTTTGTATTTTTAGTAGAGATGGGGTTTCGCCATGTTGGTCAGGCTGATCTCCAACTCCTGACCTCAAGTGATCCGCCAAACTTGGCCTCCCAAAGTGTTAGGATTACAAGCGTGAGCCACTGCTCCAGGCCAAGAATGAGGCTTTAGTCTGGAGACTCCCGGCTGCATGAGTCCCTGAACACATTATGAGCTCATGCAGGACCCAGTGAGGGTTCAGCCCTCTGTAAAAGTCCAGGTGAGCCCAGCAGACACACATGAAGCAGCCCTCACAGGGCCAAACCCCAAGATCAGGAGAAATGCAGGGGTGCTGCTTTCAGCTGGTACATCTTTTTTTTTTTTTTTTTTAATGAGAAAATATGTTTAATTTTGTAATAAAAGTTTTGGGAAAAGAGGCGTAAATTTAGACACATTTGCTTCACAGTGCAAATTTCCTGTATTGCATCTGCTCTCTAAAGTGAGGGATCCTGGCCGGGCACAGTGGCTCATGCCTGAAATCCGAACATTGTGGGAGGCCGGGCGGGAGGATCACCTGAGGTCGGGAGTTCAAGACCAGCCTGACCAATGTGGCGAAACCCTGTCTCTACTAAAAATACAAAAATTAGCCAGGTGTGGTGCTGCACACCTGTAATCCCAGCTACTGGGGAGGCTGAGGCAGAAGAATCGCTCGAACCCAGGAGGCGGAGGTTCCAGCGAGCAGAGGTGGTGCCACTGCACTCCCAGCCTGGGTGACAGAGTGAGACTCCATCTCAAAAAAAAAGAAAAGAAAAGAAAAGTGAGGGATCCAGACCAAGACATCTGCAGATACAGGAAAAAGCTAAGCCTTATTAGCAAAGGGCTTTGGAGGCATTAGAAAATCCATACCCCTCACCACACAACAAATGGGAGCAGGTGGTACATCCTGAGGTGGCTTCTTACAGCTCAGTACATGACACATGCAATAGAAATTGCTAATATATTTAACACAAGCGGACCTAAAACTTCAGCATTTATAACCTGTGTAATTGGCCATAAAATCATGCAGGTTCAAGGTTTTTTTCCCAGGACAGGCATTTGTCCATTATTTAATTCAAAAACTTTCATTTTCTCTATGCTATTCCAAATCCTGAACAGGAATACAACTAGTGTGAATACAATGACTTATGGCGACACCAAAACAATCACAAGAGCTTCAAAAAATTAATACGTAACTGGAGAAAATCTTTACTGAAATGTTAAGATTGAGATGTCGCTCTTAGAAAAGCCTTGGAAAATGGTCACAGCCTCTGAATAAGCCGCTGACAATCTGCATTGCCAATTTTCATTGAAGTATGTTGAGTTTTTAATATTTCCCTAAGACCCTTTTTTTTTTTTTTTTTGAGATGGAGTCTCAGCCTGTAGCCCAGGCTGGAATGCAGTGGTGCGTTCTCTGCTCACTGCAACCTCTGCCTCCTGGGTTCAAGCGATTCTCCTGCCTCAGCTTCCCGAGTAGCTGAGACTACAGGCACAGGTCACCATGCCCGGCTCCTTTTGGTATTTTTGGGAGAGACGAGGTTTCACCATGTTGTCCAGGCTGGGCTCGAACTCCTGACCTCAGGTGATCCACTGGCTTCATCCTCCCAAAGCACTGGGATTACAGGCATGAGCCACCACACCTGGACCTTTCCTTAATATTCTAAGTATCCTGAAGCTAACTTTAGGAATGCAAACCTTAGTGAGTCCTTGTTTGACCAAAAGTCTAAGCTAGATGCTACATGCAGAATTTTGAATTGGAGGTCAGAAGAATTTGAGGTTAGGCATTTGAATATGAGGTCAAGAGTCAAACTATTCATTTTAATACATGATTTTTAAAAATGGAGAAAACTTTTCAAGATTGCGATGTCAGGAAGGAGAAACAGTCTGAGCCTACATTGCTAGGCAAGAGCCACTAATGAAGGCTAAAATTTGCAAGTGAAAGTTTGATGAGGATAGAGATTAAGAGCACCCTCTCAAAAATTACTTATTAATTACAAAGGAAATATAATACCAGCACAGTACACGGAGAAACCAGGGGATACCAGCTTAACTAAGGGAGGAAGCCTTAGCTCAGCACACATGGCTGGTGTACACACACACATACACACACACACACACACAGAGTTTACACAGTCAGAAAAAGAGCTCCGTTATTGGGACAGGCTGATGCTGTACATATCCAGATGTGATACACTGAGAAGCAGCAACGTCACTTTCATCACATTCTTGATGTGCACGAATATCTATTCACATACACAGCAGGAGGAGGAGGGAGAGAAGGAAGGAACAAGGAGAATCACAAATGTACCAAAAAGAGGGGGAAAGTCGAGAATCGGTGTGACCGAATTGGGGAAAAAAAAGGAGATGCCAAACAAACCAACGATCTACAAAGATGGCATCCAGAGATGGTATTCAAAGCACTGTGTGAAGAACGCAGGTGACGTCAAGGTGAAGAGACTCTGTTTAATTCTTTGTTTTTGCTGTGTGAGAAGTATGAGTGATGGAAACCTATTTTGTTCCTGTACTCTGACACACTTAGCTACTGCGAACTCGAGGCTCTGAAGACGCATTGGCATTTTGGTCACGTAGGCTGTAAACAAGTGGCCCTCCAACTACCCCTGTCCTGGGATCCCTTGGAAAGATGGCCCTGAGAAGAGAATAATCCATAAGGTAAAATATTGATTTTCAGAGTTTTTTGACTATGACATACGGTAAGATAAACATATTATGTTGCAACTTAGTCACACGAGATACATAAATACACACATACACATACATAGACACAGAGTTTATATATGGTTAAAAACATACTTTAGGCTGACTACATGCAAGCCACTTTGATGTTTTCTGTTTGATTTCACTTCGATGTTTAAAAATGCTCGTCCCTAACGTACTCAATTCATTATGAGACCCCAACCTGCGAGACACTGCAGGGAGATGGAGGGAATCCTATATTCCTTTCCTCTCTCCTCGTCTTCTTCCCGGGTTGGAGATTAAGTGTAATGGGAATATAGGAAAATAAATTAGAAAATGATAGAATGAAGGGCTATAGCCTTGTCTTTAGGTTTAAAAAACCAAAAAAACTAAAAGGCAGAGATAGCATTTGGATTTGCGTAGCTTATGTGCACTTTCCACATACTAAAATCTCATTCACTGAAAATAAAGATTACAGAGGAAAAATCCTGATCAAGTGTTCAAGGGCTCAGGCTCATCGCACGTAAGCATCCACTCTGATGAATTACATTTCAGGCTCCCTAAAGCCCCTGACAGCTTTAAGGTGGTATAAATTCTTAGCTTTTAACGAAGAACTATTAAATAAGGTTGGCCTGCTGATGCTCAGAGGCGAGGCACATACCTAATTTTTTTAGTAAATTTTGTCTCCTCCTTTTAATGTCAAACTTATTATTATTACCTTTGCCTTTCCTCTAATGTCTAATTTATCCATGAGTCAAAATTTGAACTCGTCACTTAACAAATGCACACATTTACATGTTTTTCCGATAGAACCATTTCCTGGAGAATGGTATTTTTATCTTCAAAACAAAATGTGTTGTTTTCACGATCTGGCATATTGCTGCCAACAGCTACATTCCACGTTGCTTCATCTCCCAAGTATGAGTCACGGGCGGGCTCAGGAACAGAAGCCCAATCCATGCTGAGGCGGTCTCTGTCCTGTATTCCATTCTAGAAGCTGTCTTTATTATTTTCTTTTTTCTTTCTTTCTTGTTTAAGTTTCACTTTTGCTGTCCAGGCTGGAGTGCAACGACGCGATCTCGGCTCACTGCAACCTCCACCTCCCAGGTTCAAGCAATTCTCCTGTCTCAGCCTCCCAGGTAGCTGGGATTACAGGCATGCACCACCACACCTGGCTAATTTTTGTATTTTTAGTAGAGACAGGGTTTCACCATGTTGGTCAGGCTGGTCTTGAACTCCTGACCACAAGTGATCCGCCGCCTCGGCCTCCCAAAGTGCTGGGATTACAGGTGTGAGCCACCACGCCCAGCCACTGTCTTCATTATTTTTCACTTGTTATTACAAAAAAAAAAAAAAAGTACTTCAGTTGAACACATTAGACTTACTAAATTATAGCTGAAAAAGCTGATCTGGGGGGCTGTGCAAGAATAAAGACTTCTACTAACACCAGTTTTCCAAATGAAAAACAAGTGAGTCTTCCTAGGACTAGCCTGAGGAAGAAAAGTGCTACAATCTGAGTTAGGCAAATTTGAGTTTCCATTATAGAAATACAAATAGAGTTGACAGAGAGATAGAGATAGAGATGGAGAGAGAGAGAGAGAAAGAAAGAGAGAGAGAGAGAAAGAGAGAGACAGAAATGAGCAATAAAACTAGAAATACAATAAAACAGAAATCAGAAAAACAGGAAGGAGTTACCCAGTCAAATTTAAGCTTTCATACATTTTAGGTTTGATAGCCTGAACGGAATCATGACTTTAGATTGTGTTGGTTGTTGGAATTTAAAGGCAAAACTCACAGAACATGGAATCATCGCACTTAAAATGTATCTGGAAATGCACAGAAAAACTCAAAGACCAGGTAACTAATTTGATGTCTACACATCGATCTTTCAATCAGAATAGCTATTGCCAATATCGTGTGAAAAAATTATAACAATGCCATTTACTACATTTAACCTGCTTTACTATTTATTTGTTCGTAGTCCATCTGTTTGCATGTGATATAATGGTAAGCATAAGAGGGGTTTAATGTTTTAAATTAAGGAGACTTAGTAATTTGTTAGCTGGGGCTTAGAGATAAAATTGAGAATGGTCAGAAAACCTGTGACATGCCGGAAGAGGAGAATGCATCGTGACGCGGACATCAGACATTTAAGAAGCACACTACAAACCCTGGTGACTACTCAATGACTCAACTGTTTACATGCAGTGTTAAATGAGGCCCTTCCCACCCACTCCCCCTGATTTCAAGGTTAATAGTTGGTGAGAAGGCAGAGGGTATTTGATCACTAATAGTCTCTACCAACTTCACTCTATCTTCTGTTTTCACTGTCTGCAGCTCCAAGTGGGAGGGACAAATCATAGTCACAGGTTTCCAATGCTCCAGAGGCCAAGGGAAGATAAAGTAAGGATGATGAGGACAGCCCATCCCCAGAGCCTGAGAGATGACAAAGACAAACGACGGCACAAATGCGAACAGATGCCTGGTCATAAAACCCAGAGACACAGATTAATCCTACATCTACCCTTAAGCCATTATCTGCCACTGTCAGCTACCAGAGCCACAACCAGTCTCTCTAAGCCAATATATTCTGAATACATTTACAACTTCTAATTGCACACATTAAGATTAAGCAGCAGCCAAGTAGGTCTCCAGAGGAAAACGCTTTCTAAGGAGTGTTTAAAATCTCCTGGCTGTTCCCTTAATCATTCAATAGCAAGACCAACGAAACAGTCAACCCTGAGACTACAGAACGTGACGACAAATCATTCTCCTACTGGAAATTATGAATCTTAGTTACAATGCGATTGCGTCCTGTGATAGATTGAAGACAGACTGGCTTTACAACAGGAAATTGAAAATGGGCCCCCTCGTTCTGAATAATGGTACATGTAACTGACATGACAAAGCAGCTGAGGTCGCGTGGGTTCATCTGTAACACTGAGAACAACCATGCTACTGTGGCTGAGATTGATGAGTATACTACGAAAATCATTTCTGAAAAAATGCTTGGAAATTTTTCTTTTCAATAGAACTTAAAACTGACACATAGAGTACGTGGTAGAGGCTTTGTTTCAAGTCTTTTTTGTTTCATTTTGTTTTATTTTAAGTTCCGGGATACATGTGCAGGATGTCCAGGTTTATTGCGTAGGTATACGTGTGCCATGGTGGTTTGCTGCATCTATCATCCTATCACCTAGGTATCAAGCCCCGCATGCATTAGCTAGTTTTCCTGATGCTCTCCCGACGCCCCCACCCCCACCCTCCCCTGACAGGCCCCAGTGTGTGTTGTTCCCCTCCCTGTGTCCATGTGTTCTCACTGTTCAGCTCCTGCTTATAAGTGAGACCATGCGGTGTTTGGTTTTCTGTTCCTGCCTTAGTGTGCTGAGGATAATGGCTTCCAGCTTCATCCATGTTTCTGCAAAGGACATGATCTTGTTCCTTTTTATGGCTGCATAGTATTCCATGGTGTCTATGTACCACATTTTCTTTATCCAGTCTATCATTGATGGGCATTTGAGTTGATTCCATGTCTTTGCTATTGTGAATAGTGCTGCAGTGAACATACATGTGCATGTATCTTTATAACAGAATGATTATATTCCTTTGGGTATATACCCAGTAATGGGATTGCTGGGTCAAATGGTATCTTTGTGGAATTGCCACACTGTCTTCCAAAATGGTTGAACTAATTTACATTCCCACCAACAGAGTAAAAGCATTCTTATTTCTCCACAAGCTCGCCAGCATCTGTTGTTTCGTGGCTTCTTAATAATCGCCATCTGACCGACGTGCGATGTTCTCATTGTGGTTCTGATTTGCATTTCTCTCATGATCAGTGGATGACGAGCTTTTTTCATATGTTTTTTGGCTGCATGTATGTCTTCTTGTTTCAAGTCTTTAGCATGAAAACAGACTTGGGGCGTCTTTCTGTAGGCTGAGGGCAGAGAACTGATTTTGCATCTTCAGTCTTTTCTTAGAAGTTTGCAGCATGAGGCCAGGCGAGGTGGCTCATACCTGTAATCCCAGCACTTTGGGAAGCTGAGGCAGATGGATTACTTGAGGTCAGGAGTTCAAGACCAGCCTGGCCAACCAACACGGTGAAACCCCCCCTCTCCAAAAATTACAGAAAATTAGCCGCGTGTGATGGGGCATGCCTGTAATCCTAGCTACTCGGGAGGCTGAGGCAGGAGAATCGCTTGAACCTGGGAGGTGGAGGTTCAATGTAATAGGATTTTACAGAAATTGACAAGTTGAGCCCAAAATTTAAATTGATATGCAAAAAACCTAGGATAGCTAAAATAATTTTGAAACAAAGTTATTGACTAACACTACTTGGTTTCTAGACTTACTATTAACCTATAGCAACAAAACAGCATGGTATTGGAATAAAGACAGGCATAGATAGTGGAACGCCACATACAGTAAACTGACTTTCAACGAAGGCACCAGAGCAATTCAATGGGCAAAGAAAAACATTTCCAATAAATGACGCCAGAACCATCTGGATATTGTTAAGAAAGAAAGAAAAAAAAAAGATTCCTACCTCATATAACACACAAATAGTAATTTCAGATGGATTTGTAATCCTAAATGAAAGAGCTACAGCACTCAAGCTTCTAAAGACATTTAAAAAAGAAAGAAAAGCATCTTTGTGACCTTAGGGTAGGTCAAGATTTTCTAGACAGGACTCAAAAGCACTAACCATCAAAGAAAAAGTCTGGTAAACTAGACTTCAATAAAATTTAAACCTCTTCTGTTCTTCAAAAGACATGGTTAAGCAGGAGAAAATATAAGCCAGAGAATGGGAGAAAATATTAACGATATATTTATCTGACAAAAGGTTTGGACCTAGAATATAAGGAAGTTCTACAAACCAATAATTAAAAGACACACATACAATTGGCTAGACACTCACCAAACAAGATACATGAATGGCCAACGTGCACATAAAAAGGTGCTGAACAAAATTAATCATCGGGGAAATGAAACTCAGAAGAATGACAATGAGACACCATTTCATTATCTCCCTAGAACAACTAAAATTGAAAAGACTGTCTACTCTACCGGTGGGCGAGAACGTGGAGTAACTGAAGCTCTTGCCAGGTTCTGCTGAAGCGTAAGATGGCACACCTTGGAGAACTGTTTGGATTTTTTTTTATAATGTTAATCATACAGTCAAGCTATTTGACTTAGAGGCATTTATCCAAGAGAAGTGAAAACGTAGGTCACCAAAAAACCTTGCACAAGCACATTCATAGTAAATGTATTTGTAATGGTTAAAAATGGCAAACAAGCTAAAAGTTCATCAACAGAAGAAGAGACAAACAATTTGTGATATATGGAATGGAATACACCATTCCAAAATAGAATACTAAGAAGAAAAGGACTACAGATACACACAATAGGGATAAATCTCAAAAACACTAGTTGAACAAAGAAAGCCAGATACAAAAAATTATTTAATGCAGGACTCCACTTAGATGAAGTTCAAGAACAGGCAAAACTAATCTAAGATAAGAAAAACTAGACTAGGAGTCACCTATAAAGAGACAGAAATTAAATATGGAAGATGGCATGAGAGAACTTTCTTGCCTGGTGGAAATGTTACCTGTCTTGATTAGGGTATTTGTCACATGGGTATATACATTTGTCAAACATTTACCTAATTTTGTACTTGAGATCTCTTCATTTCACTAGATAGAAACTTCAGATTTTTTTTTAAAAAAGGGCGAGTTCACTCTATTCTATTGACATAATGAGCAAAGAAGGCAGGTTAGAGTAGTAAGTGAAGCTTGATTTTGTCTTTTAAAAATCATTATTTACATGTAAATTGTTGAGAAAGATCACATCAAACATTAATAGCAGTTCCTTTTTGGTGATGAAATTTCAAGTGATTTAAATTTTTGTTGCATTTTTTGGCCAGGCCCGGTGGCTCATGCCTATAATCCCAGCACTTTGGGAGGCCAAGGTGGGTGGATCACCTGATCAGGAGTTCGAGACCAGCCTGGCCAATACAGCAAAACCCCGTCTCCATTAAAAATACAAAAATTAGCCGGGCGTGGTGGCGCACGCCTGTAGTCCCAGCTTCTTAGGAGGCTGAGGCAGGAGAATCGCTTGAACCCGGGAGGTAGAGGCTGCAGTGGGTCTAGATCACACCACTGCACTCCAGCCTGGGCAACAGAACGAGACTCCGTCTCAAAAAGAAAAACAAAACAAAAAAAGTGTTGCATATTCTGGTATTTTCTCATTTTTCTACAAGGGTAATTTAATTATGTGTGTAATTAGTAAAGTAAAATAAAATGAACACATGAGGTTGTTATTCTCGTAAAGAACAAATGTCACAGGAAATGGTACTGAAAATTTGGGAAGCAGGTGCTAAAAACAGCATCAGAAAGGGCCGGAGCCCCTGTCTCTCTGGCTTTCTAGCCCTGCTGTTCCTCAAAGGGTAAAACTACTCATGAAGTCATAGACAGAGGGAAATCAACCTTGTTCTCCCTGACAACCACTTTTTCAAAACCACACGAACGTCACAAGCTCCTGAAAGTAACTGACAAGATGCACTTCCTCAAAATCCTCTAAGAAGATCTCATATCTCACCGGAGCGTTGAAGAAAGGTATTCCAGTTAAAAGCGGCGTTTGGTGTTGTTGCAATTCCTGGGTCAAAGAAACAAAAAAAAGGGCAAATTCACTTTGATGCGATTGCTGAAATGCAACCAGTTATTTTGTGTTGAGGCTTATTATTATTATTACTATTATTATTATCATTTTGAGACGGAGTCTCGCTCTGTCGCCCAGGCTGCAGTGCAGTGCCACAGTGTCAGCTCACTGCAACCTCCTCCTCCCGGGTTGAAGCGATTCTCCTGCCTCAGCCTCCGGAGTAGCTGGGATTATAGGCACCCGCTGCCACACCCGGCTAATTTTTGTATTTTCAGTAGAGACAGGGTTTCGCCATGTTGGCCAGGCTGGTCTCGAACCCCTGACCTCGAGTGGTCCACCCGCCTCAGCCTTCCAAAGTGCTGGGATTACAGGTGTAAGCCACCATGCACGGCCCACTTGTGTTGAAGTTTAAATAATGGTACCAGCTGGTTTTTATAAAGCCACTCGATGCTCTGAGTGCGTCACTGAAGTCCCATGAATCCTTCAGCACGGGAGGGTTAAAAAGACCCCATGGATTCCACATGAGAAAAGACCCACCCCTTTCAGCCCCAGGATCCATGACAGGCCCAAACTGGGTTAGACAAACCATAAGTTCCTTAAAAACGCCAGGAAGTGACAGGTTTCAAACACACTGTCAACTAAGCTCCATGTGAAAATTATACCTCCCTTTAAAATCCTCACTCTCAACCCTCACCAACTCATGCCTGATGGTCTGTTGGCTATTACTTTCTCAGAGAGAAGTTACATTTAATTTTTGCTGAAAAAAAACAAATATTTTACAATTTAGAAAATCCAGAGGTAATATCTAACACGTTATCTTGGTAACAGAAACATTTTGAAATTTTATAAAACGTAAGTAAATCAAGTCATCTAACCACCTCTAAAATCCACCTGCATAATCATTATTCACACTGAATGATACTGACAACGGCTATTTGACGAGCATCCGCTTCAAGCCAGCCCTGGGCTCCGACTGCATGTAGGCACTTTCCATACTCCACTGTAGCCCTTAAAGGCCCACTGAGCAGACTGGTTCCTCCAGTTTATCCAGCTGGACACTGAGGTTCCAAGAGGTTAAACGGGCTTCAAAATGCGCAGGGTGGAGGTGGTAGACGCTGTGTTCAAACCTACGCACTGCCTCAGAGCCCCGGTCTTTCCTGCTGCACCTGCTAAAAATGTCACTGAGGCCAGTGCAGCAAGGACACAGTGATGGCAGGATGGCATGCCTCACTAAGGTGCGCCTGAGCACCATGGAAGTCCTCAGGAGGCACGAATGCCTGGCCTCAGCATCTGCACCTGTTCTAACCTGGGCTTGGGGCGAATTACACTTTCTTCCATGGATCTAGGCTTTCCATTATTTCTATCGTGTAGTACAGTGGTTTACAGACTCTGTTTAGAGAGGCCAGGCACAGTGGCTCACACCTGGAATCCCAGCAATTCGGGAGGCCGAGGCAGGCGCATCACCTGAGGTCAGGAGTTCCAGATCAGCCTGGCCAACACGGTAAAACCCTGTCTCTACAAAATGTACAAAAATTAGCTGGGCGTGCTGGGGGGCACCTGTAGTCCCAGCTACTCGGGAGGCTGAGGCAGGACAGTTGCTTGAACCCAGGAGGCAGAGGTTGAAGTGAACCAAGATTGCGCCACTGCACTCCAGCCTGGGCAACAGAATGAGACTCCATCTCAAAAAAAACAAAAACAAAAACAAAAAACAGTGTTTAAACCTCAGAGGGTTTGATGAAGGGCTTCGGATGCCACCATAGGGGTAGGACTGGGCAGGGAGGAAGGGGGAGGATGAAGGGAGAAGAGTTCCAGGTCCCCCAACTCAAGTCAGCCGAAACAGAAGCCCTGCCTTTGGTTTGGTTTGTTTTTCCCAAACATGCTGCCGATGGAGTATATCGTACTTCTACTGGTGGAAAATGTTAAGTGATCTGCATTTTAAATCATTATTTTATAATTTCTCCTGTTTATCTTTTATTCTAATGTTAGAAAAATCATAACAATGTAGCCATTCTCAGGCAGACTGCTTGAGCCCAGGAGTTCAAGACCAATCTGGCAACATGGTGAAACCCCGTTTCTACAAAGAATACAAAAAAAATTTAGCTGGGCATGGTGGCTCACGCCTGTAGTCCCAGCTACTTGGGGGTCTGAGGCTAGAGAATCGCTTGAACCCAGGAGGCAGAGGTTGCAGTAAGCCGAGATCGCACGACTACACCAGACCTTGTCTCAAAAAAGAAAAAAAAAAAAAGTAGCCATTTCACTGATTATTTTTAAGTAAATCTCAGAAATCATATTATCTCCTTCATAAACATCTCAATATATGTCTCTTAAGGGTGCAAACGTATTCTTTTAAATATATATATTTATCACATATAAATATACATCTATTTATTCATTCTCTATCCCTGTACATAGGTAAATAAATATTTGAAAATGCTTACCTTGACTCTGGACGTAGATCTTACCCTTAGCATGCGGCTTTTGAAAGGAGGGGAGAAAGAAAAGAGAAGTACATTGGAGAGTGCATGACAACTGCTTTTTAGAAATAAAATGAAGGTCATTAACAAAAAAAGCCATCCTGGAAAACATCACTGAGAATCATCTACACAGCTGCTCACAGACTTACCACTCTCTAAGAGCAAAGCGTTACTTCTGCTTTTAATAGGTTTTGCCATTAAAAATACAGCCTCTATCAGGTAAGAAGCACACACAAAAAGAGTCTCTTAAATGAGGCCTAATGCAATTTTGCAATGTTATGCTTGCTGTGTTAGTGGAGACATTACTGAGGTTCAGCCAGAGAGCATGCCAGTGCCGGCCCAGCTGAAGCAGCTCCTGCCGCAGCGTGGAGGTGGAGGCCTGCGGAAGCACGGTATGACTTATGCAACCCTGAGGCGAAGAGTACTTCCACCACCCCCAGAAAAGATGAAGAAAGGAGTAGGAGGAGAAGGAGGAGCTGCCAATATGTTGGAAAACCAAAGACAGGCCCTAGGAGGCAGATCCTTCCAGACAAGGGAGGACAGCCGGATGGAAAGTGTCTGGTAAGGGCCTCCCCAAAGGCCTCCCTGGCACCAAGGAAAAGGCGGCCCTTGCATGACTGATTTGGGTATTTGTACCAAGATATCAACTTACTATTCCTTGCCGTGTTTTCTGGCAGAATGTCACAAAACTACTAGAAATACCATCCATTTCTCCAGTTCATTTTGAAACAGTGGCAGGAATATTTTTAAGATGACGTTTAGATGGAAAGGTGGAGGCAGGAGCAGAGTGAGACCCTCTCTGGAACAGCTGGTGGAGCAAGTCCATGCCAAGGACGCTTTCTCTCAAGTGATCAAAAATGGGCTGTCATTTTGGTGAAAGAGTCCAAAAATGGATGTCTTTTTGTCATGTGACATAAGCCTGATCAACGCATGAAATGACTGAACTAGCTAGATCCCTGGAGGTCACAGAAGTCACACCCCTGTCCTTTCTCAGTGTAGGGATACAGTGTGGTCTTTAGGGTACCAGGGAGCCCTCGACACTGCATGGGGTATGCTGGTCCACGTTGGACGTTGTCCCCATGTTAGTTTTACATTTTGGGACACAAGTCAAGGGTGAAGCAGCCCTGCCAAGGGCGAGTCAATCAACAGGAAGGAGACTGGCCCCCCCAAGCCTGGAAAGGTTTGGCAGAGGCAGCAGCCAGGCAACAGGTGGGTGGCATGACCAGGCACAGTGGCTCACCCATATAATCCCAGCACTTTGGGAGGCTGGGGCAGGCAAATCATTTGAGGTCAGGAGGTCAAGACCAGTCTGGGCAAAATGGTAAAACCCTGTCTCTACTAAAAATACAAAAAGTAGCCAGGTGTGGTGGCAGGCATCTGTAGTCCCAGCTACTTGGGAGGCTGCGGCAGGAGAATCGCTTGAACCCGGGAGGCGGAGGTTGCAGTGAGCCAAGATTGTGCCATTGCACTCCAGACTAAGTGACAGAGTGAGACTCTGCCTCAAAAATTTAAAAAAAAAAAAAATAAAGAAGGTGGTGGGTACACACAAGGCTTGGTGTGGCATTGGTTTTGTCCTTATCATCACATTTTGTATTTAACTACAGGAAGCATCTCAATCCTCCAGAAATCTTGCCTCTCCTCCCCACTTCACCATGCAAGTGGATATGCGTGGTATTCCAAATGCCCTTAAAATAGTAAACCTTTACGAGAGAGTTTCAAAAACCTCTTCTCTACCAGTTAAAAAAGACATTAACTTTAATGGAAAAAAAAGGCTAATGGCAACCACTGAAATTAGAAGTTGCAGTTCAGAGCCCTAAACTATTCCTTTTGCTGAATTATAATTTCCCTGGAAAGCTGGAATTGCTGTTACTTGAGTGTAGTGGAGGCTCGGAGTATTTTTTCCTGAAACAACCCTGTGTCCAAAACACTTGCCTGGCAACATCTGGAAGAGGGATGGTAAAGCACTCACAATAGAACACCATGGCATGTAACTTTCAAGTTAATGTAAGTGTTTGACAATAACAGATTCAGCAGAATCCTAGATAAATATAAGGGGAGGCAACATAAAGTTTTTGTCACTATTTTCACTGGAAATATGCTCTGCAATTAGCAATACATAAACTCAAAATGTTCCTGTCAAGAATCTCCTTTCTCCACCAAAAAAAAAAAAAAAAAAAATTGAGTTAAACTTGTATCTCAGCTCTGTAAGCAGAAGGAATTGACTGAATGTGAAGATTTCTGGACTTATCTGCTGATCTTCCCACATCTCTGAGCATCGTTTTTCTAAAATCAATTGAAAAGTATTTCATAAATGGTATTTTCAGATCTCATCCAGGCAAACAGAGGAAATAGAGTTGCAGTATAACGGAAGTCTAGACCTGAGTTATTTTTAATCATTGCAATGAAAGAAATCTGGCAAAAGCCAATTGGCTTACATTGATTTTGAAAACCATTTTCTGTATGAAAGTATAACAAATACAAATTAGCTTTCTTTGCTCAATATTTATTATTGTTCTATCTGCCTTGAAATAACACGAGTCAAAGTCCTGCCTTGCAGATAAGGTCTGCCTTGCAGATAAGGTCATCAGTGCACACAACGGCAAACACCGAGGTGTGTTTATCAGCAACTGCTACCTCTTTGGCTCATTATTGGATGTAAAAAGCCAGGATCCTATAGGACAGATACCTATAAATAGATGGACTTCTAACAGACCCAAGGGCTAACTGATGCCTTTTCATGCTGGAATAACATCAACCAAAGAACTTCCCATTCTTTGACTACATATAAGCCAGAGATTCACCTTCTAAAATTAAACTTTCTGCAAATGGAAACCACAATAGATTATTTTTGAAATATAGGCACAATTTTATGCTCTACAGATGGCAAAAATAATAGTTTTTGTTCTGAAATTATAATACAACTGCAGATTGTGGCTTTGTTAAAACTACTTCTGAAACGATTACAAATCGCTTAAAAGACATGATGGCCCATACACATAAAGTTACAAAATAGATTTATGCCACAAAACACATAGAAACTGGACACTTTTCAAGGTCACGGTGTCTTTTTTCCTCCCTCTACTCTTTTCCCTTAGAAATCTGTTATCGTGCATTAAAAAAGAAAAAATATTCAAAAGGAAGGGGAGGTGTGTGTGGGGAGATTCAACCTTGCCACTGAACTCCTGCAATGGAACCAGATAAAGAACGATTTTCCATTTCTTTTCTTTTTTTACTAGGAAGTAATCATTTTTCCTAGAAAAAAAAATGTCCAGGCACTAACACTTCACAACATTTTAACAACAAAGAAAGAGGTTTTCAAGAGTTGGGATTCTGGAACATGAGGAAGATGCGCTGGTGTCCTGCTTCATCACAGATGGATGGCACAGGTCAGAAATGGAAGACTGGCTGCAAAGCCAGTATCGAAACCCAGTGGAATGACGCTTGGACTTATTGTGTTTATTTTCCTTCCTGTTGTCCTCCCTGTCCCACAGAAACACCAGCCACCATACAGAGCCCAGTAGCACCTAGCTGAACTGCCAGTCTTCCCTTGGGTAAAACAATTTTTCCAAAAAAAAAAAAAGAATATACATGGGTGAGATGAGAAACAAATGTTAAAACTAGACTGGGATAGGATTCTGTCAGGTCCAACATGAGCAGGCATAGAGATGAAATTAACAAAATCCAGCCAGGCGCAGGGACTCACACCGCGAATCTCAGGATTTTCGGAGGCTGCAGTGAGCTGAGATCGCGCCACTGCACTCCAGCATGGGAGACAGAGCAACACTCGTCTAAAAAAAATAAATAGTTAAATAAATTTAAAAGAACAACCCGTGACCCTTCACAAAATCAAAGGATGAGAGTGTGGCACCCAATCTAGTGGGGCGACTCAAGAAACAGGAACACCAACAGGAAATTTCCAGAGAAGATTTTCGTTTTTTAAAACAATTAAATGTATGGAGTAAACAACTCAGAAGGATTGTTCGTTTTATTCAGAAGATTCCCCTACCATGCTCTGCCTTGGCAATTTAATGAATTAGAAACAATTCTTGTGATGGTACCACACATTTGAGCCCCGGGTCATGGAAAAAGTAAACTCAAGATCTATGGTCTGGAATGGATGCGTTTTTCATACTTTTAAGTTCCTTTAAAACTTCTCAGTTCCCAGGGATCTCACGTGGCGGGAAACAAAAAAACCCCACACAGATGTAAAGAACATTTGCAGTTCCATCCAGAAATCTCCAATGAAGGCTCAGCTTCATAGAAGCTATTAAAAAGGATTAGCTTCCTGGGACATGACCAATGCCTGGAGCTTCTCCTGCAGAGGTGAGAGGGCTGGCACAGAAACGAGGAATTCTAGAGGCGAAGCCCATGTGCTCAGTGCGTTTTTATGTTTCCAGGAGGGTGGAAACTCTAATGAAAGGTGTGGGCTGTGTAGTTTCAGCTGCTACCAAGATGACTTTCTGAGGTAATCAGACACAAAGCAATGGGCCATGCGGGAAGAGAGAGAAGTAATAAGTAGCTCAGAAGACAACATGCTTCTACTGCAGACTTCAGGGATAAGTCGACACGCAGCTCATTCCGATTAGGCCAGCGCTAACATCTGAGCTGACTTGTGGAGCTCACCTGTACAGGAACTGCACGTGTGACAGCCAATGAGATCTGTCTTGCCTTCTATATTTTAATTTCCAAAAGAATTTTGATGAGTCAATGTACACAAAGTAAAATTACACTTTAGGTATTGCCTAATACAACAACTTCCAGAAGTTACTTTTCTTTAACAAGTGCCAAGGCAAAGTAGATAAATTAGGCCCCAGAAGGTGGTAACTCAAAGTTTCCAGAAAAAAAAAAAAAAAAAAAAAAAAAAAAAAAAAAAAAAAAAAAAAAAAAGAAAAACCTCACTCTAAAGATAACACCTGAAAACTTAGCTCCATGCTTGCAAAGCATATTGATGGGCCATTATGAATGGCACTGTGCTTTTTTGTTGTTGTTGAATTTGATAACTGCTTCAAGCAATATTTACTTAAACAGGATTTTAAAAATATAGCTCATAAATAAATATTTGAGTTTAGATTACATGTCCTCTTAGAAGAATGCTTATTAGGAAAAGAGTATGAAAACAGACATGAGGGGTTTTGAACCCAATGGAGACATATTAAACCATAATCATTGCTTCTCCTGGTAGAAGCTTCCATTAAGATGTACGTTTGTTTGTGGGTGTTTTTTTCTTTTTGGTGAAAATTTTACATTTTCTGGTGAAATGCTGATGAATTTAGACAAAGCACTCTAAATGTGGATTAGAACTAGAAGTACTCAAGTTTGCATCCTGAATATCTATTACATATTGTAGCAAGAAATCAAAATCCTACATAAGATATTTTCAAACTTTCCACAGCATATATCTCAGGATCAGAAATGTGAAGTGAATCAAATTCTTGAAAATGTCAAATCAATATTATAATATCAGAAACTGGCCAGCACAGAGGCTCACGCCTGTAATCCTAGCATTTTAGGAGGCTGAAGCAGGAGAACTACTTGAGGCCAGGAGTTCAAAAGCAGCCTGGGCAACACAGTGAGACCTCATCTCTACAAAAAAAAAAAAAAGTAAAAATTTCAGCCAGGTGTGGTGGCATGGGCCTGTAGTCCCAGCTACTCAGGAGGCTGAGGGGAGAGGATCGTTTGAGCCCACGAGTTTGGGGCTGCAGTGAGCCATGATCATGCCCCTGTACTCCACCCAGCCTGGGCAACAGAGTGAGACCCCTTTAATAAAGAAAAAAAAAAACACTTAAAAGATATATTATAATATCACAAACCAACACAGTAATGCCATAACCCAAACCATGACCTACGTTGATCACGTGCACTAGGCATTAACAGCGTAGCATGCTGACCTGGTGAGGAGCCCACTAGGATTGTATATTTTACAAAGTAGGTACAATGTCAAATTAAGGCTGATATAAACACACTAAAAAATAATGACCTGAGCATAAACAAAGGCATTTCAAATTAAAAGAGATAAAACCATCTTTATTGAAATCCAATCAAACTAATTTGTGAAGGGTCAGAGACAGGTAGCTCCCAAGACAGTGTATCCGTAAGAGCACCCCTGGGGGCTGAAGTTCACTCACGGGTTACAAATGAACCCTCATTTGGCACGTGTCTGTTCATGTGTCCTCCACGGTCAGATACCGTGTGAGTAAGTGTTTCAGAAATCCTGAAACAGAGCTGCCCTGAGCACACAACAGCCCCCGCCACAGGCGGCTGATCCAGGACACCTGTAAAGCAGCCGGTTTGAATTAAGATGTACTGTGAGTGTAAAATACACTCCAGATTTCAAAGACTTCATACAAAAAAAAGGTAAAATATGTCACTAGTAACTTTCATATTGATGACATGTTGAGATAATGTTTTGGAATATAGTGAGTGTGTACTAGGAAATTTGACCTTGACCAAAGAGAGGCATGATCTGCCCCTTACCTTCTGGGAAGCGGCGTCAGTGGTGTGATACCTGACAGCCGAGGGTTTGTTTAGGGTGGGAAATGGGCCAGGCACAGTGGCTCATGCCTGTAATTCCAGCATTTTGGGAGGCCGAGGTGGGCAGATCACTAGAGGTCAGGAGTTAGAGACCAGCCTGGCCAACATGGTAAAACCCAGTCTCTATTAAAAATACAAAAATTAGCCGGGCATGGTGGCAGTCACCTGTAATCCCAGAACTTTGGGAGGCCAAGGCGGGTGGATCGCCTGAGGTTGGGAGTTCAAGACCAGCCTGGCCAACATGGTGAAACCCCATCTCTATTCAAAATACAAAAATTAGCTGGGTGTGGTGGTCCACCAAGCACCTATAATCCCAGCTACTTGGGAGGCTGAGGCAGGAGAATTGATTGAACCCCGGAGGCAGAGGTTGCAGTGAGCCGAGATCATGCTACTGCACTCCAGCCTGGGTGACAGAGCAAGACTCTGTCTCAAAAAAAAAGAAAAAAAAAAAGACTGTTTACATGCTTTAACCATCACCTGGACACCAGTGACTCACACGTCTGTGTCCCTAATTGTGCCCTCCTCTGAGGACAGTCCTACATTCTCAGCTCTATTCCCCTCTGAGTCCAATATTTGTCTCTAATTCAATACATCTGGAACTAAATGATTCAATTCCTCTCCTTTTCCCCATCCAAACTCTTTTCCATGATTTCTTCCAAACTGTACTGATAAAAACATTAGGTTGTATGAACACTCTTAAACCCCTCTTTATTTCTTCCTTACTGACTGTGGTCTGCCAATATAAAAGTTACCTGTACCATGGTGTTTATGTTTTTTAAAAAAAGTCTTTATCGAAGTACATTTACAGGTAAAATGGCACCTAATTATAGGTGAAACGGCATGATACTTGTGATTTTTCAAATTATTCTAGAAAACACTGTATGTGTGTGTGTAGGTGAGTATAAGTGTGTGTGTGTATTCAGGAGGAAGTAGAGTAAGAATCAAGGAATAGTAAACTGGGTGGTGGGCACCTAAGGGCTCACTCTACTATTCTTTCTACTTTTATGTATGCCTGAAAATTTCTTTAATAAAAAGTTCTGGCCAGGTGCGGTGGCTCATGCCTGTAATCCCAGCACTTTGGGAGGTCAAGGCGGGTGGATTACAAGGTCAGGGGTTTGAGACCAGCCTGGCCAACATGGTGAAACCTGCTCTCTAATAAAAATACAAAAATTAGCTGGGCAGGATGGTGGGCGCCTGTGATCCCAGCTACTCAGGAGGCTGAGGCAGGAGAATCGCTTGAACATGGGAGGCGAAGGTTGCAGTGAGCCTAGACTGTGCCACTGCCCTCCAGCCTGGGCAACAGAGCAAGACTCCATCTCAAAAAAAAAAAAAAAAGTTCTGCCTGAGCGCAATGGTTCATGCCTCTAATCCCAGCATTTTGGGAGGCCAAGACGGGCAGATCACAAGGTTAGGAGTTCGAGACCAGCCTGGCCAACATGGTGAAACCCCGTATCTACTAAAAATACAAAAAAAAAATTAGTCAGGCATGGTGGTGCACACCTGTAATCCCAGCTACTTGAGAGTCTGAACCAGGAGAATAGCTTGAACTCAAGAGGCGGAGGTTGCAGTGAGCTGAGATTGCACCACTGCACTTCACCCTGGGTGAAAGAGCAAGATTCCATCTCAAAAATAAATAAATAAATAAATAAATAAATAAATAAATAAAAAGGTTCTAAAGGAGGAGTCATTCCTAATCAATCAATTTAATGGATATTCACTGGGCATGAGACAGTATACTCTTCTCCAAGGATGCACGAGTGACTATATCATGTCCCTTCCTCAAGAAGCTCACCGCTTGAGAAGCACAGGGAAGGAAATAAAACAGGCTACACTCATTAGAGACAAACAGGAAGTGTGGCAGATGGTAACAGAGGCCATCAATTCTTCCCCACCCTGCATCCGCACCCTTTTAGTGAGGCAGCATTAAAGATCCTCTCTTTAGGAGGTAGGGACCGTATCTCCACCCGTTGAGTTGCTTTGGTCAATGGGAAGGAGGCAAGCCTATCACAGGCAGAGGCCCGGAATGTGCTTGTGGGTTGGGGCTTGTTCTCTCCTCCTGCTGAGCCTAAAACAGGATGACAGACACCGTGAAGACAGGCCTCAGGGGTCCCCACCATCCCAGCTAAGGTCCAGGCATGGAAGTGAGGCCACCCTGTGTGTTTAAGGCAACTGGTTTGTTAAGCAGCAAAAGGTAACTGACAGAGGAAGGGAATTCATCTATGCCAATTCTGGAGGGTCAAGGAAGGATTTGTGGCGGAGGATGACATTGAAGGCTGACAAGTTAGAGAAAAGGGCAGTGAATTCATGGAGAAGGAGCATGCTTCCACAGGTAAAATCTTTTTTTTTTTTTTTTTTTTTTTTTTTAATGAGACAGAGTCTTGCAGTGGCGCCATCTCTGCTCACTTCAACCTCAGCCTCCCGGGTTCAAGCAATTCTGTTGCCTCAACCTCCTGAGTAGCTGGGACTGCAGGTGCACATCACCATGCTCAGCTAATTTTCTGTGTTTTCAGTAGAGACAGGGTTTCGTCATGCCGGCCAGGCTGGTCTTGAACTCTTGACCTCAGGTGATCCGCCCACCTCAGCCTCCCAAAGTGCTGGGATTACAGGTGTGAGCCACCGCGCCTGGCAATTATTTCTTTAATATCTGTCTTAACCAACACAGTTGGGTTCTCATGTTTGCTGTTTCATATAATTTGTTGCAACATGTTGTTTTGGTTGAGGTTTATAAAGAACATCCTATATCTTGCAGACAGGTAGTAGGAAAAGAAAGAGTATTTTGATAGCCTTTCACACCACTGTAGGCATTATTCTTGGACGCTGGACCCAAACTCAACAAGTGGCAATTTCTTAAAGTTTAGCTGCATTAGGGAACGTTTTATACTCAGTTATATTAAAGTCCATTAGTCTACCTGGTACTTTGAACTGATCTTTCACCTATACCTGATTCTATGGGTCACATATTGGTCATTTAAAACATACTGGCTCACTGAGTCATGTAGATCTTTCAAACGTTTAAACATTTCATTATACAACATCCAAAAAAGTCACATTTGTTAGTACAACCACGGATCTTGTCAGGAAAATCTTCAGATATTGGGAAACCAACAACCTCATGCTGGCTTTCCAAAATTCTAATCTTTACTTGAAAATTCAAATTTGGCCACATACAGTGGAGTGGCTCATGCCTGTCATCTCAGCATTTTGGGAGGCCGAGGTGGAAGGACGGCTTGAGCCCAGGTGTTCGAGGCTCCAGTAAGCTGTGATTGCACCATTGTACTCCAGCCTGGGTAACAGAGTGAGAGCCTATCTCTTAACAAAAAAAAAAAAAAAAAGAGGGACTGGGCGCGGTGGCTCACACCTGTAATCCCAGCACTTTGGGAAGCCAAGACAGGCAGATCACAAGGTCAGGAGTTCAAGACCAGCTTGGCCAAGAAGGCAAAACCCTGTCTCTACTAAAAATATAATAACAACATGTATTCAAAGGTTAATATATGAAAAGCTAATAATTTGCATTTTTTCATCAAGGACATTTTTAAGTGAAATTGGCTTAAGTGGGTGGCGGTGACTAATCAGTGAATATTAGCACAGATGGGCCTCCTGCCTTTATTAGTATTCAGGCAGCAGCACTTTTACTCATCATGGCGTTTTACACCATGAGAAAAGCCAAAAGAAAAGGCTTCGCATTATTATTTAGAAAAGGCTTGACTTGGTGGAGGCCCTGAAAGAGTCCCAGGGAACCTCAGAGGTCCAGGGACCCCATTTTGGTAACCACTGGTTTGAAAACTACCTTAAGAAGCCAGACAGATAGTCCAACAGGTAGGCCGGGTGCAGTGGCTCACGCCTGTAGCCCCAACATTTTGGGAGGCTGAGGTGGGTGGATCACTTGAGGTCAGGCATTTGACACCAGCCTGGCCTACATGGTGAAACCGTGTCTCTACTAAAAATACAAAAATTAGCCTGATATGGTGGTGCATGCCTGTAGTCCCAGTCACTCAGGAGGCTGAGGCAGGAGAATCGCTTGGACCCGGGGGGCAGAGGTTGCAGTGAACTGAGATAGCACCGTTGCACTCTAGCCTGGGTGACAGCGTGAGACTCTATCTCAAAAAAAAAAAAAAAAAGTACTACAATAAAACTGGAAACCAGGATGCCTGTTGGGTTTTCTAATACTGAGATTGACAAGTCATTAAATTGCACTAGGAAATACAATCTCCATGCTCTGCCTGGGAAAAGTCTGACATAAAGAGTAAGACTATGCACAGTCGGGGCATGTGCAACTTTACATTCACAGATGTCTAGCATCCTGAGCTTTCGGAAGAGACCACAGATGACTGGGTTCTGCCCTTGTCCCAATGCAGCAGTTCCCAAGTACCACCATTTTGCAAGTTGCAATTCTATAAAGAAAGGGCACAGCCTGCAAATGATCAGGGCATCCACACAGTGCACAGTGGATTAACTGGCGCAGCACAAGCCCTAACAGCACTGGTGGAGCAGGCTCAGTGCAGTTCCCACCGCCAGAGACAGCAACCTCGCCCACCAAAGGGAACCTGACCTTTGGCTTTTTTCTTTAGTTTTGCAGGCACCAGCGGTACGGTGCGTTCACATAGCTCCTTACTGAGAATTCAGTTAGGCTCCCACCAGCTCATATACCTGCCCTCTGAGTCATCATGAATAAAAAGTCAATAAATGAATTAACTTATGGATCTACAAACTCTTGTCTGTTTAAAGCTCTTCTAATAAACGGTCCAACCCAGGACACTACCTCTGTCACCTAAGCGATGGTTACTCTCATGTATACAAGGTTGCCGCAACATTTACGCTGCAGCTGATAAATCACCCGATCTGAGAACACAGAAGAAAACAGGGCCAGGTTCGGTGGCTCAAGCCTGTGATCCCAGCACTTTGGGAGGCTGAGGCGGGCAGATCATTTGAGGTCAGTAGTTCGAGACCAGCCTGACCAACGTGGTGAAACCCCATCTCTACTAAAAATACAAAAAAATTAGCTGGGCGTGGTGATGCGCACCTGCAATCCCAGCTACTCAGGAGGCTAAGGCAGGAGAATTGCTTAAACCCGGGAGGTGGAGGTTGCAGTGAGCTGAGGTCGTGCCATTGCATTCCAGCCTGGGTGACAGAGCGAGACTCCATCTCAAAAAACAAAACAAAACAAAACAACAACAAAGAAACACAGACAACACATTACTGGGCTATTTTTGTCATTCAATAGCAACATCAAAAAATATCAGGGACAAATATCTACACACACAAAATCAATCTATGGGAAACAACACACTATTGTGGCCACAACAGGCACCATCCATGGGAACACTATCGGCTCAGTAAGGCTGCCTTTCAGTTCTCCAGTTCTGCAATTTCATCAGCACAACCAAAATAACAACACCAGATAAACACATACCCACTGCGCTTGTGCCATTTCCTTCATTGACTCTGTGAAAGCGACAGCAAATCTAGTAAATGAACAAAAATAATAGAAACAATTAGGCCAGAATTCAATTAAAAGAACTAGGAAACAGCTCTTTGGAACAAATTATGAGAGACAAGGTAAGACACTAAATTTAAAATGCAATCAATCTTTATTACTTGTGGTCATTGGCCATTAGGTTTAATCTCAACTCACATCAAAAAAAGTTGTATATGCAAGAAGTAAACCAAACGAAGCTTAAAACTTCCTGTTTTTTTCTCTTCCTTCCACGCAAGTTCAGAGAGGCAGGGATAAAAGCAAAAGCAAGAAATCAAGATGCAGGAGAGAAGCAAGGAACTTGCTTGACTAATCCACCCTGAACATTCAAGGGCAGCCTGTCCACTCCACTAACTCTGCCAAGGGGAGACTATGGGGACACAATTACAATTTACTGAGTGCACATGGGTGCTCAATGTTATCATCTCCCTCCTTTCAATTGCTTCTTCAGGAAATGCACAAGGGCCCTCAAAACTAAGAATATAAAGGTAATCTATTTATTAACTTTATGTTTGCCATGAAGTGCAGGAGTATTAAGAGATACTTTTCCATGGAAATGTGGAGCCCATTCTTAGATGGGAAGCTCCAATACTACCGAAACATCCATTGTTATCAAATTACATGACAAAATCAATAATTCAGACAAAATCCACAAGTGAACTTCCATTGAAATTCGACAAAATAATTTTAAAGTTTACCTATACATATAATTGGGTGACAAACAATCAAGAATATTTTGATAAAGAAGAATTCAGGCCAGGCACAGTGCCTCACACTTGTAATCCCAATACTTTGGGAGGCTGAGGCAGGAAGATCACTTGAGCCCAGGTATTCAAGACCAGCCTGGGCAACACAGGGAGACCCCCATCTCTACAGGAAAGAAGTTTTTATAATTAGCCAGACATGGTTGAGCACACTGTAGTCCCAGCTACTTGGGAGGCTGAGGCAGGAGGAACACTTGAGCCTGGGATGTCAAGGCTGCAGTGAGCCATGATTGCGCCACTGCACTCCAGCTGGGGTGACAGAGGAAGAAGAAAGAAGAAAGGAAGAAGGAAGAAGGAAGAAGAAGGAGGAGGACGAGGAGGAAGAAGAAGAAGAATTCAAAGATGAGACTTGTATTAACAGATATCAAAATATATTAAAAATATAAAAATTAAAACAGTGTTGGCAGTGAAGAAAAGATAGAAAGATCAAAACCAAATACAAGGCCAGAAACAGACTCAAATACATTTAAGAATTTGACATAGCATAGGCTGGGCGCGGTGGCTCACGCCTGTAATTCCAGCACTTTGGGAGGCCGAGGCAGGTAGATCACAAGGTCAGGAGACTGAGACCATCCTGGCTAACACGGTGAAACCCTGTCTCTACTAAAAATACAAAAAATTAGCCGGGCGTGGTGGCATGAGCCTGTAGTCCCAGCTACTCAGGAGGCTGAGGCAGGAGAATGGCGTGTACCTGGGAGCCAGAGCTTGCAGTGAGCCGAGATCGCACCACTGCACTCCAGCCTGGGCGACAGAGCCAGACTCCGTCTCAAAAAAAAAAAAAAAAGAATTTGACATAGCACGAAGCCAGAGAAGTGGTTCAGTACATGGAAAAAGTTAGTTTCCTACCTTATATCACATATCTAAAAAGGTGGTTCAGAAGCTAAGTAAAAAAAAGGTAAGACGACAAGAGGAGTCTGGAATGATAAAAGTGACCAAGCAACTGGCCTCAGCCTGGGAAAGGTTTTCTGAGCATTAAAAGATAGGACATTATTGGATACCACAGGCAGGGTATGAAAAGGAGAAAGAAAAAAGTTATGAAATTAATTCTAAAGATAAAAAAGCTTTGATTATATTAAAATTAAAAGACTACTGAAATACCACAAATTAATGTGGAAGAAATGCGTGCAATTGACATGGAGAAAAGAAGGACACTATCCTTAGTTGGGAGCTCTTCAAAATTAACAAGGAAGCCAAATATCCCAGGGGAAAAAAAGGGATGGGAAAAACGGGACATTCACATGAGAGCAAATACAAGGGACCATAAAATGTGAAGAAAAGTAAAATTTCTCTAATAACAAAATAAATCTAATTAGAACAATAGGAAAGAATTGCATCACATATAAGACTGGCAGTTTTAAAAACAAAAATGCCCAGTGTTGACAAAGGTGAGAAAATGAAAACATACACCCACTTGGTGAATTAAAATGCAAATATTCTTTCTGAAGAGAAATTTGAGAAACTGCATCAATATATTCACATGTTCATATCGTTAGACCTTGCAATTCTACCTCCATGAATTCAACCTAAAGACAGAATCAGACAACTACACAAAGACAGAAACAGGTTGTTCCCTGTGGTGTTGTGTCTAATAAAGATATAAATGCCCAATCTCAAAGAATCGGTTACAGAATTTATGATAGAATTCTACCCAGCCATTCAAACCATGTTTGGAACCTTAAAATTATCAAAAATGTAGCTGGATGTGGTGGTGCATGCCTGTAATCCCAGCTATTCAGGAGGCTGACGCAGGGGGATCGCTTGAACCCGGGAGGCAGAGGCTGCAGTGAGCCAAGATCGCGCCACTGCACTCCAGTCTGGCGAGAGAGCAAGACTCTGTCTCAAAAAAATTTATATATATATATACACACACACACACACACACACACACATATATACGTATATATATAGAGTACGTGTCATTCAGCCCAAATTTTCAAAAATAATAATAACAATGAAAATACAGTCACAATCATACAAATAAAAGTAATTTAAAGATCACCTACCAAAAAGCTAGTCATGGTTAAAGTACACATAAAGTACAAAGAAATTAGGTAATTTGCTTTTCCCTGGCTTCTTCAGTACTTTCCAAACTTTCTTTTTTTTTGGAAATGGAATCTCGCTGTGTAGCCCAGGCTGGAGTGCAGTGGCATGATCTCGACTCGCTGCAACCTCTGCCTCCCGGGTTCAAGTGATTCTCCTGCCTCAGCCTCCCGAGTAGCTGGGACTATAGTGCCCACCACCACACCCGGCTAATTTTTTGTATTTTTAGTAGAGACGGGGTTTCACCGTGTTAGCCAGGATGGTCTCGATCTCCTGACCTCGTGGTCCACCCGCCTTGGCCTCCCAAAGTGCTGGGATTACAGGCATAAGCCACCGCACCCGGCGTTACTTTCCAAACTGTCTACATTGCATTGGGACAGACTTTTTTTAGTTAAAAAGAAAATTTTTAACAAAACATTTTATAAAGTCAGGACTTTCAATCTTTCAAGACTTCCTGTAGATAATATACATCCTCCTACCTTTCTCCCACATCATTATTTTCCCCTCTACTCATTATAAAAATGCTATTATTTCTCTTATCTTAAAAACGACTGTCTTAATCCCACAGTCCCTGCTTCAATTATTGTCCTTTTTCTCTTTTCTCCTTGACAAGAAAAGCCCCAATGTTACCTTGACTCAACATCTCCAATGCTTCTCTTCTCATTTAAACCACTCCAGGCAACTCCCCTGACTGCACCATTGAAATTGCGCTCAAGGTCACTAATGACCTCCATGTTGGTAAGCTAAATGGTTCCATCCTCAGTCTTCGTGTTACTTGACCTATCAATAGCAACAGACACATATGCTCCCTCCTTCCTCCTTGGAATGCTTCTTCATTGGTTTCCACCCCACCATTCCATTTCATCTTTCTGGCCACTCAGTCTCAGTCTCACTAATTCCTCTTTCTGATTTCTCAAAAATGGGCTACTCCAAGACTCCGTTCTTGGGCTTCTCTTCTCTATCTGCACTTACTCCCTTGGTGATCTCACCAGTTTTCAGTTTTCAATAGCATCTGTAAGGCTGGATGCGGTGGCTCACGCCTGTAATCTCAGCACTTTGGGAGGCCAAGGCGGGTGGATCACCTGAGGTCGGGAGTTTGAGACCAGTCTGACCAACATGGAGAAACCTTGTCTCTATCAAAATTACAAAATTAGCCTGGTGTGGTGGTGCATGCCTGTAATCCCAGCTACTCAGAAGGCTGAGGCAGGAGAATAGCTTGAACGTGGGAGGCGGAGGTTGCGGTGAGTCGAGATCATGCCATTGCACTCCAGCCTGGGTGACAGAGCGAGACTCCGTCTCGAAAAAAAAAAAAAAAACAGCATCTGTATATTGACCAACAAACTCCCGACCCCTCCCCTAACTTGCCCAGACTTCTACCTACTTCATACCTCCATTTGGATGCCTAACACAAACCTTAAGCTTCATACCTATGTCAAATAATGAGAACCACATTTCTAGTGATGAAATAAAAATACATATAGCCATATATGTGCATATATACATACATACATTTCCAAGCTCTAAGAGGGCTTACAAGAAATGACACTGAGTAAGCAATAAGCACAGAGCTTAGTTTCTAAATAGTATTCTCTAAAAAGACAAAAAAAATTATAAAGGACTAAGGACTCCTTTGAGAAATAGCCATTTCCAGAAGTAGGACAAGGTAGACAGGAGATGAATCATGAACATTTTATGATACCAGAAAGTAGAAAAGTGCTCAGAAAATGATGAATGATGAGAGCATGTCAAAAGAACTCAGGCATCAGCTCAAAGCATCTCCTGTGGGCAAATCTGGGACAATTTGAGCAACCAAATAAACAAAAAGAGTAACAGATAACCTGTAAAGGAAAATAAAATAAATATCCATGAGTCCATGTTTTTATATTTTTTTATAAATATATTTCATATTTTTATTTTATATACTTTAAATATAAATTATAAATATAAATATAATTTATATTTTATATTTTTATAAAAATATATTTTATAAATATATATATTTTATATACATATATATAGGTATATTTTTTGAGATGGAGTCTCGCTCTGTCACCCAGGTTGGAGTGCAGTGGCGCAATCTCAACTCTCTGTAACCTCCGCCTCCTGGGTTTAAGCAACTCTCCTGTCTCAGACTCCTGAGTAGTTAGCATTACAGGCACGACTAATATTTTTTTTTTCTTTCTTTCTTTCAATTTTTTTTTTTTTTTTTTTTTTCATTTTTAGTAGAGATGGGGTTTCACCGTGTTGGCCAGGCTGGTCTCGAACTCCTGGCCTCAAGTGATCCACCCAACTCAGCCTCCAAAAGTGCTGGAATTACAGGCATGAGCCACCACACCCGGCCCCCACGAGTCCATACTGAATAACAAATAAATAAATAAGTAAATGGGATAAAAGGGGAAAGTCTTCCGTAAGGTAGAATTCCAGTTAATAAACAAGATGCAGTGCGAATGGAAAAATCATCATCAGGCAAATACCGCAGGAATAATTACTGCAGACAAGAATCAGGAAAGGACGATTCCTTCCCTGTAGCAGGACCCAGATACGGCAGATTCTTCCTCCAGAAGGCCCTGCTTCCCCTGCCTCTGTCTGCCCCAAGCCTTCCTTTCTGCCTCCTCTACAACCCTGTCACCAGTCTAGGCACATTCCATTGCAGGTCCCCTACTGAAGGAAGAAGGAAAGACGGACGACAGGAGATCACGCTGGACTTCCCACCAAGGCTCACTTTCATAATCCAAGCGCTACACAGTGCTGACGCGGAAGGAGGCTGGAGCCCAGCACGGGTTGTTCTGCTGGCCTCAGTTATGAGAAGCTCTCCATTTGCTCTGAAAACTAACAAGGGGTGCAAGGAAACTGTGTCTGGGGTAATAAACTTTATCCTGTGAAAATAAGATAAAAAAGAAAGAAAAGTAGCTAAATAACAATTGCCTGACAATGGGCCCTTCAGGGGAGTGTATAAACCTTCCTTTGCCGGGAACATTGGAAACCGAGAAACTTAAGAATTGAACAATGGGTGGGGTGCAGTGGCTCATGCCTGTCATCCTAACCCTTTGGGAAGCTGAGGCAGGCAGATCACTGTGGTCAGGAGTTCGAGACCAGCCTGGCCAACACAGGGAAACTCCATCTTCACTGAAAATACAAAAATTAGCCAGGCGTGGTGGTGCACACCTGTAGTCCCAGCTACTGAGGAGGCTGAGGAAGGCGAATCGCTTGAACCCAGGAGGTGGAGGCTGCAGTGAGCTGAGATCGCACCACTGCACTCCAGCCTGGGGGACAAAGCAAGACTGTCTTCAAAAAATAATGAAATTAAATTAAATTTTAAAAAAACACATTTCTTATGACAAACATAAAGCTACCATTTTTGCACTTTCAGTTGAACATTGCCATTTTGAAATAGATTTACTCACTTTCACATGTGATTTTTTTTGTAAAAAATATCTTTGGGCTTAAATATCTACAGCTTAAAACTTGTGAAAACTGGCCGGGCGTGATGGTTCACGCCTGTAATCCCAGCACTTTGGGAGGCCGAGGCGGGCGGATCACGAGGTCAGGAGATCGAGACCATCCTGGCTAACACGGTGAGACCCCATCTCTACCAAAAATACAAAAAATTAGCCAGGCGAGGTGGCGGGAGCCTGTAGCCCCAGCTACTCGGGAGGCTGAGGCAGGAGAATGGCGTGAACCCGGGAGGCGGAGCTTGCAGTGAGCCGAGATCGTGCCACTGCACTCCAGGCTGGGCGACAGAGTGAAGACTCCGTCTCAAAAAAAAAAATTACGAAACTACCAATATTCAGCCATTTTATGCATACAAAACAGCAAATTCACCTTGTTTAACCTATTGTGTGCTATGTATTTCCTATTTATGACACTATTTTTTAGGTGTTTCATTTTATACAAACTCTCTTGCTCATTTGCTTGACAATAATTATTTCTTTTCTTTCTTTCTTTCTTTTTTTTTTTTTTTTTTTTTTTGAGACAGATTCTCCCTCTTTCACCCAGGCTGGAGTGCAGTGGCGAGATCTCAGCTCACTGCAACCTCTGCCTCCCCAGGTTCAAGTGATTCTCCTGCCTCAGCCTCCTAAGTAGTTGGGATTACAGGCATCCGCCACCATTTTTGTATTTTTAGTGAAGACAGAGTTTCCCCATGTTGCCCAGGCTGGTCTCAAACTCCTGGCCGCAGTGATCCACCCACCTTGGCCTCTCAAACTGCTGGGATTACAGGTGTGAGCCACCCACCGTGCCTGGCCAACAATATTTTCTTCTAATATGTACCTGGATGATCCTTCACCAATTTCCATCGGTTTCAAATACTCTTCATTTAATTTTGATATTGATAACATAATTATCAAGTACTTATTACATTATAATACGTGTAAGCCAAAAAGCTGAAGCTAAAGTAAGTTCAAATACTATATTACATAGAAAAAAAAATTTAATACTAAAAAAACTTCAAAAATAGACCCTATAGGAAAAATATAACTATTTAAAATCATTTGATTAAAAATGAAATACTCGGCCGGGCGCGGTGGCTCAAGCCTGTAATCCCAGCACTTTGGGAGGCCGAGACGGGCGGATCACGAGGTCAGGAGATCCAGACCATGCTGGCTAACACGGTGAAACCCCGTCTCTACTAAAAAATACAAAAAAAAATTAGCCGGGCGAGGTGGCGGGCGCCTGTGGTCCCAGCTACTTGGGAGGCTGAGGCAGGAGAATGGCGTGAACCCAGGAGGCGGAGCTTGCAGTGAGCTGAGATCCGGCCACTGTACTCCAGCCTGGGCGACAGAGCGAGACTCCGTCTCAAAAAAAAAAAAAAAAAAAAAAAAAATGAAATACTCATTATAAAGCTAGACAGGTTCAATACTTTCTTTTACAGAAAAGTGTGCTATATTGTATTGGACAAGGAATGTGATTCATGCCGCTTTCCTGCCCACTAACCTCGATCAATAACCCCCCGAAATAGAAATCAGTGTTTGCTTTAATAACAATGCAATGAATAATACTAATGATAATACTGTAAGATGGATTCATTCAATGTTGTTTCTTGTAAACAGAATTATTTTCCTTCCATAAGGCAGTGTGTTACCAACTACAGGAATCTAAAGGTAATGAATTTGCAGAGTGTAAGAACAACAGCAATAAGAAAACCTGTAATAAAAGATCCCCAAGGTTACCCCAACGTGTTTTAATGCCTTTTCTTATTGTAATGCACACACACGGGCACACGTGTGTGCTATTATGATTAGGTGGTGTGAAAGGAAAATATCTTGGGACCCCAGATCACTAAGCTAAAGGGAAAAGTCAAGCTGGGAACTGCTAAGGGCAAACCTGCCTCCCATTCTATTCCAAGTCACCCCTCCGCTCACTGAGATAAATGTGTATCTGGCCTCCTTGGGAAAGGCCAATCAGAAACTCAAAAGAATGCAACCTTTTGTCTGTCACCTACCTGTGACCGTGACCTGGAAGACCCCTCCCCACTTTGAGTCTTCCTGCCTTTGCTTCCAGTTGTCCCGCCTTTCCAGAACGCACCACTGTACTTCCTACATATATTGATTGATGTCTCATGTCTCCCTAAAATGTATAAAACCAAGCTGTGCCTGACCACCTTGAGCACATGTCATCAGGACTCCTGAGGCTGGGTGCGTGTCTTCAACCTTAGCAAAATCAACTTTCTAAACAGTAACTGAGACCTGTCTCGGGTTTTTTGGGTCCATACTTGCATTGCCACAACATATGGTCAGGGGTCCTCGGGAAGGGCTAGGGTCCTAAATGCAGTGATACCTCTCACTAAGCCTGGATTTCAGAAGCGAGACTGACACCTACATTACCAAACAAGGAATCTGAGGCTCCAGACAGAACTCTGAGTACTGTCCCCGGTATGGAATAGGGCGATCCAGCTACATGAAGACTTGAAGTGTCCCAAATTCCCTGGCCAGAGCTTCCCAGCCATGAGGTGAGCCACAGAAAACTGATGGCTGGTGATTGATTGGGTGAAAATCAATGATCAGTTTTACTGTTTTGTTTTTTACAATGATTCAAAAATTTGAAAAGGTTGAAGGGATAGTTAGGCAGTACTCGTTGGGCCATCTGTAAACTGTGAATTCAGGGTTATTGTTCTAGACATAGGTGAGGCTTTCTTCTAACATCAGCAGCCAGTGAACATGTGGGAGGACAGACTGCACAGAACCCCCTCGACTGTCTGGGGAAATCCCGAGGAAGCCCACTGAGCACCTCATGACTCATCAGAAAAGTTCTTTGTTTGGGGTATGCATGTACAGTTAGTTCTTTTGATTTAATTTCTGCTTTTTTTTTTCACAATTTTCATATGATCATGGAAGATTCATATTGCTTTTATCATTATTTTATTTGATTTTTTTATTTTTAAAATTAATTAATTATTATTATTTTTTTTTTTTTTGAGACAGTCTCGCTCTGTAACCCAGGCTAGAGTGCAATGGCAAGATCTTGGCTCACTGCGACCACCACCTCCCGGCTTCTTTGGTTGTTGTCGTTGTTTGTTTTTGAGACGGAGTCACGCTCTGTCTCCCAGGCTGGAGGGCAATGGCACGATCTCGGCTCAGTGCAACCTCTGCCTACTGAGTTCAAGCAATTCTCCTGCCTCCGCCTCCCGAGTAGCTGGAATTACAGGTGCAGGCCACCACGCCCAGCTAATTTTTGTATTTTTAGTAGAGACGGGGTTTCACCACATTGGCCAGGCTGGTCTCGAACTCCTGACCTCAGGTGATCCACCTGCCTCAGTCTCCCAAAGTGCTAGGATTACAGGCATGAGTCACCACACCTGGCCACCTGCTGGGTTAAAGTGATTCTCCTGCCTCAGCCTCCCAAGTAGCCAGAATTACAGGCACCCACCACCATGCCTGGCTAATTTTTGTAGTTTTAATAGAGATGGGGGTTTTACCATGTTGGCCAGGCTGGTCTCGAACTCCTGACCTCAGGTGATCCACCTGCCTCGGGCCTCCCAAAGTGCTGGGATTACAGGCCTGAGCCACCGTGCCCGGCCTGCTTTTATCATTATTTTAATTCTTCTTATTGCATTTATTAGACAAAGAAATGGGAGTGACTTTTTTAATCAAGCCTTTCAATCCACCTGAAATTGCTATACAAATATGATAATTTTCTAAGTATGCCTTGTCAAGACACAATGACAACAAATTTAGTTCAGAGATTAGAATGGGCTTTTATTAGCAGTTCTAGAATTGGGCAGCACCTCATTCTACAAAACAGAATGAGTATTCTGATGAGCTGAGCAGAGGAGGTGTGTTTTGCAGACAGACAAGGGCTGAAGAAAGCAGACACAGAAAACAAAAAGCAGATGGGACATTTCAGAGTTACTTGCCCCACAGGGTTAAAGCAGAGAAGACATCCCTATTCTGCTGACTGAAGTTGGCTGGAATTTCTTGCTTTTTAGAAAACTGGCCGATTTCAGGCTGGGCACGGTGGCTCATGCCTGTAATCCCAGCACTTTGGGAGGCCAAGGCAGGTGGATCGCTTGAGGCCAGGAGTTTGAGACCAGCCTGGCCAAATGGTGAAACCCCATCTGTACTAAAAATACAAAAATTAGCTGAGTGTGGAGACGGCCGCCTGTAATACCAGTTACTGGGGAGCCTGAGGCACGAGAATCGCATGAACCCTGGAGGTTGAGGTTGCAGTGAGCCAAGATCACGCCACTGCACTCCAGCCTGGGCAACAGAAGGAGACTGTCAGGAAAAGAGAAGAGAGAATAAAGAAGAGAGAAAGAAGACTGACCCATTTCAAAGTTTAGTTGATTACACAGCACTCAGCACAAGTGACTCCTTTCTGTCATGGGCTGGTCTGCTGGGGCACAGCGCAGGGGCCAGTCCAGAACAACGGCCTCCGATGAACCTCCTTTTACCACATCGACATGGATGAAGTTGGGAAGTACAGCGCTGGAAGGAATTCTCAACTGGGGATAACTTCCCCCACCCTGGGGGCATTAGAATTATAGGCAGACATACTAGGTAGTTGTGGTACCTGGAGGCTGCTGCCCATGGTTAGTATCTGGGATCAGAGACATGCAGGGCAGCCCCAAGGATTATCACAGTGACCCCTGTGAGAAGCACCACTGAGAGCACATAGAGCTGTTCTCACAGCAGCTACCTCTCAGGTTCCCAGGACAGCTAGCGGGACATACCCAAGGAAAAGGCCTGAGCCACAGTTTAGAAATCCCTTCTTGCAAATAGCATTTATAGCTCAGAAAGCTACATAGATAAGACCCATGCCAAAGACAGTCTACTTGGGCAAACCTGATGCAAACTAGACCCTCATTTGTGTGCTGCTAAGGCTGGAGTTCGTCTGTGGTCTGTGTTTTCTACATTCAGAACACCTCTTTTTTGAGAAGAGGGCTTTGGTCTACCACCCAGGATGGAGTACAGCCATAGCACACTGCAGCCTTGGGCTCCTGGGCTCCAGCAATCCTCCCACCTCAACCTCCCAGGCAGCTGGGACCACAGGCGTGCCTCACTATCAAGCGATCCTCCTGCCTCCGCCTCCCAAGCACTGGGACCACAGGTGTGCCTCACTATGGCTGGCTCCATGCAGACCATTCTAAAGAGGCTTATCTAATATTAACTGTAGTTGAAGACTTAAGTGCAATAACCTGTTAGCAATGACGATTTGTGGCAAAACAAAAATGTACCAAATTAAAGAAAAGGTTACATGAAATTTGTTTTAAGTGATAAGATGTAAACCTTCCCGACAATTGGTGCCCTTGGTCTTTGGTTTCAATTAATTCCATCCACATAGTTTAAATGCTTGGCATGGGTGAAATTCTCGCAAGTATTACCTGGCTTCCTCAAGAACTCTGCCCATGACTGTGTTCTTTTCTTCCTGGTTGGCGTCTTCATTGACATCAGTTCCTCCAAAGATGATTCCAAAAGGGATTCGGTGGCCTGCAAAACGATGACAGTCACAAAGCAGAATTCAGCCCTAGAAACAGCCTTCACCAACCATTCCCAAGCAAGGATCTTAAACACTGAAGTTCCCAGATCACAGGAGCTGTGTGCTGCTGTACGTTCAGCTGCATCCGCCTCTCCTGGATAGCAGAATGGCTATCACTACAATAAACACAACATCAAGAGGAACATGGGAGGCCCCGACCACTGTTGTCAGGCCTATCTTTCAATTCATTCATTTTAAACTTTAGCAAATAAAAAATATTGTTAGCCATCATCTATCAAAGCCAAGCTTATCATTCCTAGGAAATGGGCTAATCTGGCATCATCAAAATTCATGACCAAAAAAAAAGGGCTCTCCAAACTGAGTCCTATTGTTCATCAACACCAACAGGCACCGTGCTACCTTGGGACAAAAACAGGGGAGAGAGAGGCACAGACAACCTTGACGACATCCTCAAGAACTGCTCAGTGCAGCAGGGATGATAAATTACGACAGGCACAACTAGGATGAGGGCCAAAATAACACAAGGTGCTGAGCGCATAAAGTGGGAAAGAATTTGCAACGGGAGTATGTATATTCTGAGTGACAGGTCCTGTGCGGATGGGAGGCAGTGGGTGAGTCCACTCCTGGCTTCCTCAATGAACATTTCATAAGCGCAGATGGGCAGGACAGGGCATTAGGCCTTTTGATGAGCACATCATAAGCGACTCCCCAAAAAGACTCCCAAAGGTCAACTAAAAATTTCAAAGAGACTATGGCCTACAAATCACCCCATAGACCAGATCTAACTGGAGTTCACCTGGTTAGATTTCTCAAACAAGCTATTTCTATCAAGATATTTAAAGGAGAAGATACTGATCTTTCCTTTCATTGGCCTTTGAATTGTTTTTGTCATGTAAATTAGCAGATCCCATCTTCTTTCTCTCTATCTAGGTCTCTCTCACCCTAGAATTCCACTGCTATGAATTCAGCCTCCAGATATCAAGCCCAACAATAACACGTACAGCTCCAGCAAGGCTGCTAAAAGTAGCACAATTTGAGAAGCAACTTACTTGTGCATTGGTGAAGACCAACTCTTTTTTTTGGAGCTCTGTGTGTGTGTGCATGTGTGTGTGTGTATGTACTCACACAGAAAGACTGGCAAAAAGAAAAACACATATTGGTGGATAAAAGATGCTTGCACAAAAACAAAAGCCATAAATACACATTTCTATATGCACAGAACATCTGATGTGACAGTACACAAAATAATAACTGTTGTCACCTCTGGAAAAGAGACCTGGAAGGCTACAGATCTGGGATGGACCAGGCGCGGTGGCTCACGCCTGTAATCCCAGCACTTTGGAACGTCAAGGTGGGCGGATCACCTGAGGCCAGGAGTTTGAGACCAGCCTGGGCAACATGGCAAAACTCTGTCTCTCTTTTTGTAAAAATACAAAAATTAGCCAGGTGTGGTGGTGCACACCTGTAATCCCACCTACTCCAAAGGCTGAGGCATGAGAATCACTTGAACCCAAGAGGTAGAGGTTGGAGTGAGCTGAGATCACGCCACTGCACTGCAGCCTGGGTGATAGAGCGAGACTCTGCCTCAAAAAAAAAAAAAAAAAAAAATCTGGGTTAGGAGTGAGACTTACTTTTCACTCTGTAACATTTTATATTGTTTGAATTTCTTACTGCAGACCTTAAGAACTTTTCCAAAACTACAGAGAGACATAGAAACGCCCACCCAGTAGAGATGGTTCACCATGGGTGATGGGTTTAGGCTTTGGGAGATGTTGGGACAGAGTGAATATTTTTCTCATGTGGGAAGGACATGAATCTGCGGTAGGGAGAATAATTGCTCCCAGAGATGTCCACATCCTAATTCCCAGGACCCATGAGGCTGGGACAGGGGAGGGACATTATGGTAGACTATCCAGGCGGGTTCAGCCTAACCACAGGGGTCGTTACAAGTGGAAGAGGGAGGCCAGAGAGTCAAGTTTAGTGTGAGGAAGACCTCACCAGTCCAGTGGCTCTGGAGATGGAGGAAGGGCCATGAGCCAAGACATGTGGACGCCCCTCGAGGCTGGAAAAGACAAGAAAACAGATTCTCCCCAAGAGCCTCCAGGAAGGAGCACAGCTGCTGACACCTGAATTTCAGCCTGGGAGACCCACTTCAGCTTTCCAACCTCCAGAACAGGCTCCCCTGTCACAGCCTCAGGGGTCCTGGGAAGTAGGATGTGGACATCTCTGGGAGCAATTCTTCTCCAGAACTGGAGGTCAGGTGATGAACTGGTGTTGTCTGAAGCCAGTGGGTTTGTGGTAAATTATTACAACAGCAGTGGGAAACTGATACACCCTATTGCCACAAAGGGACCGTATTAGTCCATCTTTAAGCTGCTGATAAAGACATACCCAACTGGCATGGCAATTGGATATGTCTGGGCAATTTACAAAAGAAAGAGGTTTAATGGACTCACAGTTCCACATGGCTGGGAGGTCTCCCAATCATGGCAAAAGGTGAAAGGCACATCTCACATGGCGGCAGACAAGAGAAGACAGCGTGTGCAGGGAGACTGCCCTTTATAAGACCATCAGATCACGAGAGACTTATTCACTATCATGAGAACAGCATGGGAAAGGCCCACCCCCATGATTCAACTACTTCCCACCAGGTCCCTCCTACAACACATGGGAATGTGGGAGATATAATTTAAGATGAGATTTGGATGGCGACACAGTCAAACTATATCTGGGACATTCCCCCAATAAAAACTGCTACTGAAGGAGGCTAAGGAAAACAGTGGGAAAGTGGTTTTCCATGAAATTCCCAAAGACAGAAAAATAGACACCTAAAAGATACACACTATCAACGAGGTTGCTTAAAAGGTGTGAACATATTTAGTACGTAAGATGACAGCTCTTTCTTACTCTATCAGCCCAGCAGCAATAATTCATATATGTCAAAGCTAATTTGGCCTATTTTGAGAAATCACAAGACTTTCTCTCCAGATAGCCCCAGGTTAGAATCCTGCTTCTCCACCTAGAACAGGCATGACTTTGGCCAAGCTACTCAGTTTCTCTGACCCCCAGCCACATCATCTGTGAAACGGAGATATTAATTAGCAGACTGGTGAGACGATATATGACATTCTGGTACAAGGCAGACCCCGTAAGTGAGAGCTAGTTTCACCATGTTTTACACTAAAGAAGTTTTAAACACATAAATCCAGAAATTAGCACTTAGAAGAATGGAATATGGGCTACTTCACTTAGTTTTCTGGGTTTTTTTTTGATGCTCATTCCATTGTTAAGAAAATAAAGTTTTAAATAAGTAGCATGTTAGCCTTAATGGCAAAAGACTATTATAAGGGTGGGCACAGTGGCTCATGCCTGTAATCCCAGCACTTCGGGAGGCCGAGGTGGGTGGATCACTTGAGGTCAGGAGTTCAAGACCAGCCTGGCCAACATGGTGAAACCCCGTCTCTACTGAAAATACAAAAATTAGCTGGATGTGGTAGCGCACGCCTGTAATCCCAGCTACTTGGGAAGCTGAGGCAGGAGAATCGCTTGAACCTGGAAGGCAGAGGCTGCAGTGAGCCAAGACTATGCCACTGTACTCCAGCCTGGGTGACAGAGCGAGACTCTGTCTCAAAAAAATAAGACTCTTATAAATTCACCCATGATTGCAATTGAAAAATTCTGTAAGTCCTGTACTATAACATGATGTAGATAAAATATTTTTGCAAACTCTCTCTTTATTATTGTACATATATGGTGTACAACACGATGTTTTAAAATATGTATACATTGTGGAATGACTAAATCAAGCTAATTAGGTCAAGCGTCGTGGCTCACACCTGTAATCTCAGCACTTTGGGAGGCCAAGGCAGGAGGATTGCTCCATCCCAGGAGTTTGAGACCAGCCTGGGAAACACAGCAAGACCCCATTTCTTAAAAAAAAAAAAAAAAAAAAAAAAATCAAGCTAATTGACATATGTATGACCTCATGTATTTATCATTTATTTTGTGATGAGAACACTTAAAACCTACTACTCTCTTAGGAATTTTTTTTTCTACTTTTTGAGACAGAGTCTCACTTGGTCACTCAGGCTAGAGTGCTGTGGTGCTATCTCGGCTCACTGCAGCCTCCACTTCCCTGGTTCAAGTGATGCTCTTGCCTCAGCCTCCCAAGTAGCTGGGATTACAGGCAGCGCCACCATGCCCAGCTAATTTTTGTATTTTTAATAGAGACAGGGTTTCACTATGTTGGCCAGGCAGGTCTCGAACTCATGACCTCAAATGATCCACCCACCTCAGCCTTCCAAAGTGCTGGGATTACAGGTATGAGCCACCACGCCTGGCCCATCTCTTAGCAATTTTCAAGTATACAATACATTGCTATTTACTACGGTCACCATGCTGTGCAATAAATCTTGAATGTATTCCTCCTAATAGAATTTTTTTTTTTTTTTTAGACGGAGTCTCGCCCTGTCGCCCAGGCTGGAGTGCAGTGGTGCGATCTGGGCTCACTGCAAGCTCTGCCTCCTGGGTTCATGCCATTCTCCTGCCTCAGCCTCCCGAGTAGCTGGGACTACAGGCGCCCGCCACCACGCCCAGCTAATTTTTTTGAATTTTTTGTAGAGGCAGGGTTTTACTGTGTTAGTCAGGATGGTCTCCATCTCCTGATCTTGTGATCCGCCCGCCTCAGCCTCCCAAAGTGCTGGAATTACAGGCGTGAGCCACTGCGCCCAGCCCCTAACTGAAATTTTGTACTTTTAACCAATGTTTCCCTAATCCCCTCATAATCCTGAGCACCTGGTAACCATTCTACTACTCTCTGCTTCTATGAATTTGACTTTTTAGATTTCACATACAAGTGAGAACCATGTGGTATTTGTATTTCTGTGCCTGGCTTATTGTATTTTATTTTGCATTATGTCCTCAGGCTCATCCATGTTGTTACAAACAACAGAATATCCTTTGTTTTCCGTTACATATATATACACATTTTCTGTATCCATTTACCATCAATGGACACAGGTTGATTCCCTGTCCTGGCTATTTCGAATAGTGCTGCAGTGAACATGGGGCTGCAGATATCTCTTCCACACAGTGATTTCATTTGCTTTGCACATATACCCAGAAGTGGGATTGCTGGATCCTATGGTAGTTCTATTTTTCATTTTTCAAGAATATATTTGCAAACTCTTATTCTCCCTTCAAAACCCTATTCAGTCATCCCCTCGTTTCTGAAATTGTCTCCAGGTCTCTCAGAAGCAAATCCTTTTCCTTCTATGTCATGCCATGTATCATAAAGTCTTGGGTTTTATTTGTAGACTGGAAGATTCTCTTATTTATGTCTGCATCCCGTGCTCTAATATGATGGTTACTCAAAGTTAGGTCCTCAAACAGTATTTGCTGAAATGCACTGAGAATGAAGAGTGGTACACAAGCTATTTTCCAAGTAGGTTGACTCAGAGCCACCCACGTAACGGGTCTCATTCATAAATCCGTACTTGTGCTAGAGGTTTGTCTCTCCCAGTAGTCTGCTGAGAAAAACAGAAAATCATAGCTTCCTAAAATTGGCTTCTTCTTTTTTCTTTTTTGAGACGGAGTCTAACTCTCTCACCCAGGCTAGAGTGCAGTGGCGTGATCTCGGCTCACTGCAACCTCCGCCTCCCAGGTTCAAGCTATTCTCCTGCCTCAGCCTCCCAACTAGCTGGGATTACAGATGCCCACCACCATGCCCAGCTAATTTTTGTATTTTTGGTAGAGAAGGGGTTTCACTGTGTTGGCCAGGCTGGTCTCAAACTCCTGTCCTCGTGATCCCCCACACCTCAGCCTCCTAAAGTGCTGGGATTACAAGCATGAGCCACTGTGCCTGGCCCTAAACTTGGCTTCTCAATCATCCACCTGACCCTATCTGCTTCCTTATTAGGCTCAAGCCTAAAGCATATTCTTAAAAAGAAACAAGGCTAGGTGTGGTGGCTCACGCCTGTAATCCCAGCACTTTGGGAGGTCAGGAGTTCAAGACCAGCCTGACCAACATGGTGAAACCCCATCTCTACTAAAAATACAAAAATTAGCTGGGCATGGTGGAGCATGCCTGTAATCCCAGCTACTCAAGAGGCTGAGGCAGGAGAATTGCTTGAACCACGGGAGTCGGAGGTTGCAGTGAGCCGAGATCCCACCACTGCACTATAGCCTGGCGAAAGAGTGAAACTCTGCCTCAAAACAATAAATAAAAAATAAAAATAAACAAATAAATAAAAAGAAACAGGAGGAGCTTCACTAACACACTCTTGGCCAGCATCAAATCAACCTGTAAGTTTTTCCTTGTGTGCCATTTAGCGTACATAGGAAAGAGTCCAGAAAGCATACTACCTGGGAACAGGTTCTATTCCATCTAAGTTAAGGACACCTAAAAAGTTCTATTCTCACACACTTGAAATGATGGATTGGTATGCATGTCAAAAATATTTTACAGACATGCCCAAGAGGGAGAAACAAATATAATGTGTTACTTTGACATTCATATAATAATTGGTCCAGAGCTTAAGGAATTAAAGTTGATATTGTTCTTTAAAACATTTCCGGCTGGGCGCAGTGGCTCACACCTGTAATCCCAGCACTTTGGGAGGCCGAGGCAAGCGGATCACGAGGACAAGAGATCGAGACTATCCTGGCTAACATGGTGAAACCCCGTCTCTACTAAAAATGCAAAAAATTATCCGGGCATGGTGGTCGGTGCCTGCAGTCCCAGCTACTCGGCAGGCTGAGGCAGGAGAATGGCATGAACCTGGGGGGACGGAGATTGCAGTGAGCCAAGATCACGCCACTGCACTCCAGCCTGGGTGACAAAGCGAGACTGCATCTTTTTAAAAAAAAAAAAAAAAAAAAAACACACACACACACACACACAAACATTTCCAGGCTGGGTGAGGTGGCTCACACCTGTAATCTCAGCATTTTGGGAGGCCAGCGCAGGTGAATCACCTGAGGTCAGGAGTTCGAGACTAGCCTGGCCAACATGATGAAATCCTGTCTCTACTAAAAATACAAAAATTAGCAGGGCGTGGTGGCACGCAACTGTAGTCCCAGCTACTTGGGAGGCTGAGACAGGAGAATTGCTTGAACCCAGGAGGCAGAGGTTCAGTGAGCCAAGATCTTGCCATTGTATTCCAGCCTGGGTGACAAGAGCCAGACTCTGTCTTAAAAAAAAATGTGCATTACACCTGCAATATATCTGTAATGTGTATTAATGTTGTTAATGTGCTATTTCCCATTATTTGCATATTCTACTTAGCTATTTTATTTAATTATTTGCTCAGCAAATACTGATTTTAAACAGAAAAGCAAACTTCCACTTGTCCAAGATGTTAAGGTTTTACTTAGCAATATTTAATATACACAGTTATATAAATGTGACTAGTTATTACTTGGCAATACGTAACAAAAGCTTTAAAAATGCATATGCCCTTTGATCCTGCAAGATTATTTCTGGAAAATCCTAAAGGAAATGGGCTCCAAAGGTTTATGCAGAAACTTGTTCATCATGATATTATTTATAACTGAGGGGAAAAATGGAAATAGGACGTGACCATTCATAACTATGCTGCAAAAGAACATTCAATGACAGAGGAAACATATACAATCTATTTCTAACACATTGTAAAATAGGTTACTAAATTAGAAGTATATGATTACAATTTTTAAAATATACACACAAACTACAGAGCAAGAGTCAGATACAGCAATATCTCTGCATTCAAAGCATTTATCAAAGTGCTTAGCACATACTAAATACTCCACAAAAAATATGTTTTTTATATATTATATATAAGAAATATATATTTATTAGATATAGAAATACATTTATTTTTATAAATATATTTACATATTTATATATTTGATATATATCAATACATTTTTATATATCTGTATTTATAAAATACATATATATATATATATATTTTTTTTTTTTTCGATACAGAGTCTCACTCTGTTGCCCAGACTGGAGTGCATGGGCATGATCTCAGCTCACTGCAACCTTCGCCTCCCGGGTTCAAGTGATTCTCCTGCCTCAGCCTCCCAAGTAGCTGGGATTACAGGTGCCCGCCATCACGCTCAGCTAATTTTTTTTGTATTTTTAGTAGAGATGGGGCTTTACCATGTTGGCCAGGCTGATCTCAAAATCTTGACTTCAAGTGATCTGCCTGCCTCGGCCTTCAAAGCGCTGGGATTACAAGTGTGAGGCACCACACCCGGACTACAAATATTTTTCAAAAGAAGTTGCAAGCTTATATTGTAAAAGTATACCTTTTTTGCAAAATTAATTTTAAATAAAAACATAAATAAAACCAAAAACACAGACACAAACAGTGGTCATTTCTGGGTGGTGAAATTGCAGGTACCGTATTTTCTTCTTTGTATTTTTACATAGTTTCCAAGTCACCTCTCTAAGTAATTTAAAAATCAGTAAGTGCTATATATATTTAAATACAGTTTAATGAATAGAAGGCTGTCTAAGAAATGCATAGTGTATGCATAGAATGAAATATCACACAGCCAGTTAATCACAGGGTAGGGCAACTCCATGTCTGCAGCTCATGCAGAGAAAGTCCCTGGATACTTTGTTAAGTGCAAACCTCACAGTGCAGAGGGACGTCTCTTCTTCCTGACAATGGTTCTGGTGCTTTTCATACATGATGCTACACGGACAGACTTTAACCTTCAAAAACATAACTCTGAGGAATAAATACTGTTTAATTTCCATATGGACAACAACTAGGAATGAACAAGTAAAAGTTTAACCACATTTACTAAGAGTAGCATGGCTTCCGTTCTTGATATTTATTCGATTGAGCAATGTAATTGATTTGTTTCCTCTGGGCAACAGGTTGGTTTTGCAGAGGGCACCTCTCCTCTTTCAACTCTTAGAAGCAAACCTAACTTCAGATGACTCTGTGTTTATTTGAAGCAGAGGTCAAGCACGGTAAAATTGAGAACTGTAAGTCTGAAGGAAAAAACAAAAATCCAGCCATCTGACTAGAGGAGAAATAGGTCCTTGCCCATCTGTTAGAATATGAACTGGAATAACCTTTCCATATAGCATTTTGTCACTGTCAATCAAAACAAAAGTTACACAGTCCTTTGGCCCACAGGCTTTCCTAGGAATTTGTATTTCCAACATCCACATACAATGGAGTAAAGAAATAAAATAGAAAATACTTCAGCCTTGCTTGGAAGAGCAAAAAACCAAGAGAGAGACTTTTAATAAGTATGGTGCATTCTCACAGTGGAATACCTTACAGCCAATAAAAAGAATAAGATAGATGCAGCTTTGTGGAGTTGGAAAAAAGCTAAGATATGAGTTAAATGTACAGACCTAACCCCACTTGTGGGAATAAAATGTTCCACATATGTGTGTAAAACATTTAAAAAGAAATAATAGGGGCCGGCCGCACTTGGTGGCTCCAGCCTGCAATCTCAGGACGTTGGGCGGCCAAGGCGGGCAAATAACTTTAAGTCAGGAGATGGAGACCAGCCTGGCCAACACAGTGAAAGCCGATTTCCACTAAAAATACAAAAATCAGCTGGGCGTGGTGGCACGCACCTGTAATCCCAGCTATTCTGGAGGCTGAGGCACAAGAATTGCTTGAGCTTGCTAGGCAGAGGTTGCAGTGAGCCCAGATCATGCCACTGCACTCCAGCCTGGGCCACAGAGTGAGACTCCATCTCAAAAAAAAAAAAAAAAGAGAGAAGAAAAAGAAAAAAAAAAGAATAATAAATATCACTTTGCAGAAAACGACACAACTTATTGGGAGTGGGGTGGGAGGAGGGAGAGCATCAGGAAGAATAGCTAATGGATTCTGGGCTTAATACCTAGGTGATGGGATGATGTGTACAGCAAACCACCATGGCACACGTTTGCCTCTGTAACAAATCTACACATCCTGCACGGGTACTGCTGAACTTAAAAGTTGAAGAGAAAAAGAAAAGAAAACAACACAACTCACAGTCAACAGAATCACTAAACTCAGGGCCGTGGCTTTGTGACTGCACAAAAGAGTTGCAACAGTCAGTGGCAACCTTTCACAGGTTCCTACTGAGCTATCAGGGGTTCGGAACTTCATCTTGGCCTATAAGGAAAGTTAAACTCTACGCTTCTTTCACATTCAGAGACAAAGCTCAGACTGTGTTTCACCACACTTAAAACTGAATTCAAGGCTGGTGCAGTGGCTCATGCCTTTAATCTCAGCACTTTGGGAGGGCAGGGTGGGTGGATTGCTTGAGTCCAAGAGTTCAAGACCAGCCTGGGCAACATGGCAAGACCTCATCTCTAAAAATATACCAAAAAAATAGCCGGGCATTGTAGCACATGCCTGTAGTCCCAGCTACTCGGGAGGCTGAGGTGGGAGGGTTATTTGAGCCCAGGAAATGGAGGTTGCAGTGAGCCGAGATTGTATCACTGCACTCCATCCTGGGCAACAGAGTGAGATCCTGTGTCAAAAAAAAAGAAAAAGAAAATTCAAAGTCATATACTTGTTCAGCAGAAAATAACTCTCTAGAAATAATACTTTTAGAAACACTGTCTGCATATACAGAAAACAGTTTAGATTGTTCAGGCATGGATGCAAAAATATGGAAATACAGATATATTCTCCCAAGTTCATATGCTATGATGTCTGCACAGAGACACACATTCTAATGGGCGAAATAGAACAATTAAAGACAACATAAATGTTTATTAATTGAAGACTTTAAATGATGGCATCTCCATAAAATGAATGAGATAGATCTATGTACGTGCCACTATGGGAGAAGGTTGCCGGATATGTGGCTGAGTGGTGAAAAGGAAGATGCTGAATATATATTCAGCAGTAGGCTTCCATTTGTGTGTGTGTGTGTGTGTGTTGAAGGTGGGGGAGGAGGTACATGTAAATACATGCCTGGGTCATGAAAAATAAGGCAACTTCCAACTTGCTTTTCTTCTGATGGTTCTCTCAGGGAGAAGCTGGCCATCATACCATGAGGACACTCAGAAGCAAAGCAAAGAGATTATTGTATGTCTCCCATTTCTGAACTGGATAAACAGGAGACACCGTTTCCCATATTATTGGACATTACAGGTGCTTCTGGTTTTCAGAATTTCTGGTGTTTTACTTTTGAAGAGAAAGAGGATTACCTTGCAAAAGCCTGCCTCCCCTATAGAGATGAAGAGCCAGGGCAGCCTCGCAGTTCTCAGCCAAGATGAGGTTTGCAATCTCAGATGGGCTTTCAAAGTCAAAGGCATCTTTCAAAACGCACACGTGCCCTGCAGCCTCTAGATGGGCCCTTTATCCAAAAATACAGAGAAAGGAGAAGATGAGGGGAAAACGTTAATACGTAACAGGTTGCTGCTACAGTAAAGGTTTTTTATTTTTTTTGGTTGTTGTTGTTGTTGAGACAGAGTTTCACTCTTGCTGCCCAGGCTGAGGTACAGTGGTGTGGTCTCAGCTCACTGCAACCTCCGCCTCCCGGGTCTCCAAGCGATTCTCCCGCCTCAGTCTCCCGAGTAGCTGAGACCACACGTGCGCACCACCATGCCTGGCTAATTTTTTGTATTTTTAGTAGAAACGGGGTTTCACCACGTTGGCCAGGCTGGTCTCAAGCTTTTGATCTCGGGTGATCCACCTGCTTTGGCCTCCCAAAGTGCTGGGATAACAGGCATGAGCCACTGTGCTCAGCCACTATGATTAAGATTTTGAATGAATTCCATAAGATTACTTATTTACTGAATTGCCCTTGGTAAGCACCCTGCCTTAAAATACAAAAGAAGGCCTAGAATCAATGACATTAACCATACATCTGCCCGTCTCAGATACCCAGGACTGTGGCTGCGACCGAGGCCATTGGAAGGAAGGTTGACCCAGGAGGCCTTGAGCCTCAGACATGGGGCACACACTGCCGCCTCCAGTGGCATTTGCCATACCAGACAGTTCCTTTTCTATTTCCTTAATTCCACGTTTTCTCTCCTGTCCCTGAATTGTGGTATCTAAAGATTATTTTCGGGCCTCTGTTGCTCAGTTCTTTGAAAAGACTTCAAAAGTCACCTATTATCATAGCTTCAAAAAATACTTCCTGGTCTTTCCATTCTACCTGCTACACACACACACACACAATATTTATGTCTTTCAAACATGTCTCTTCTCTTTCTCTCCACCTTAGTTTCAGTTCCTGCTAACATAAATATAAAATATCTCATAAACAAAAAAGAAATTTTTTCAATAGTGACAACAACATGAAGAAAATTGGAAGACACATGAACAAAATCAGAAGACAAATGAGAAACTGGGGAAAAAACTATTTACAGCTCTTACTAAAGAAAAAAAGTTCATCTGCTTAATATATAAAGAGCATTTGTAAATCAATAAAGAAAAAAGGCTAACAACACAGTAGGAAAACAGAGATGAGGACTGGGTGAGGTGGCTCATGCCTGTAATCCCAGCACTTTGAGAGGTCAAGGCAGACAGATGGCTTGAGCCCAGGAGTTTGACACCAGCCTGGTCAATATGGTGAAACCCCATCTCTATAAAAAATATTTTTTTAATGCACTGGGCATGGTGGCACATACTGGTAGTCCTAGCTACTTGGGAGGCTGAGATGGGACAACTGCTTGAGCCTGTGAGGTCGAGACTGTAGTGAGCCAGGATTGTGCCACTGTACTCCAGCCTGGGTGACAGAGCAAGACTCTGTCTCAAAAAAAAAAAAAAAAAGCCAGCCATAGTGGCTCAAGCCTGTAATCCCAGTACTCTGGGAGGCTGAGGCAGGCAGATCACTTGAGGTCAGGAGTGTGAGACCAGCCTGGCCAACATGGTGAGATTCCATCTCTACTAAAAATACAAAAATTAGCCAGGTGTGGTGGTGCACACCTGTAATCCTAGCTACTGGGGAGGCTGAGGCACGAGAATCGCTTGAACTCAGGAGGCAGATGTTGCAATGAGCCAAGATCGTGCCACTGCACTCCAGCCTGGGCAACAGAGTGAGAGAAAGAAGAGGAGAGGAGAGGGGAGGGGAGGGGGAGAGAGGGGAGGGGAGGGGGAGAGGGGGAGAGGGAGGAAGGAAGGAAGGAAGGAAGGAAGGAAGGAAGGAAGGAAGGAAGGAAGGAAGGAAGGAAGGAAGCAAGGAAGGGAGAAAAAGAAAAATAGAGATGGGCACAAAATTGCAGTCCATAGAAAAAGAAATACACTGGGCTCTTGAACAAAGAAAATGATGCTCAATATCAGCCATCTTTTTAATCCAGAACATCTGTAAAGATTAAAAAGTTGACTGGAGGCCTCCTGAAATAAACACTCATATACATTATCTATGAGAGAGCAAACTGGTACAACCTCTCCCGTGGGCAATGTAACAGCAGCTAGAAAATTTTAAATGCACAAACCCTGTGACCAAATAACTCCACTTCTAGGAATTTATTCCAAAGATATACTTGGATATATGTGCAAAAGCCTGCACCCAGGAATACGCACTGCAGCTGTGAAGTAGCAAAAAAATTAAAAAACTACCTCCACGTGCATCCACAGGGCACTCGTTATATTATGGTAGATGGACCTAATCATGTTCTTTGGCCATCAAAAGAATGCAATAGATCACTATGAAGTATTAAGAATGAATTCCAAGATTCACTATTAATGAAAAACAGAGCAAAGTGAAGAATACTTTTGAGTACATACACTATGTGCACATAGAATATCTCTAGAAGGATACATTAAAAAGAGATAACAATGATTGCATCCAAAAAGGAGAATCAGGCCAGGTGCAGTGGCTCCCACCTGTTATCACAGCACTTTGGGAGGCAGAGGTGGGAGGATCATTTGAGCTCAGGAGTTTGAGACCAGCCTAGACAACGTGATGAAACTCTGTGTCTACAAAAAATTTAAAAAATTAGCTGGGTGTGGAGACATGCACCTGTGGTCCCAGCTGTTTGGGAGGCTGAGGTGGGAGGATCAATGAGTCCAGGAATTCAAGGCTGCAGAGAGCCATGATCATGCCAGTGCGCTTCAGCCTGGGTCTCAACAGAGTGAGACCCTGTCTCAAAATGAAAGAAAGAAATAAAGAGAGAGAAAGAGAGAGAGAGAAAGAGAAAGAGACACACAAGCTTTTGTATTGTTGGATAGTTTTTACCACATGCATGTATTGTCTTTTTTAATTGTTCAAGGTGTGTGTGTCCGTGTGTGTGTGCGCACGTGTGTGCATACGCAACAAATGGGACCAGGTCTCTTTTCTGATTAAAACCTGCAAAGAGCTCACTGTATCCAGTTCAACTGTCAACCACATGAGAATGGGGACCATTTCTATTCTGCTTAGGGAATAAACTAATGGCTGAGTGTGTCTCTGGGATAAATGCCTCGGCCCAGAACACAGCTCACCCTGCATGGCAGAAGTGCACTCCGCTCCAACCACCCTCCCACGGCTGGACCTCTGGCACATCACGCTCCCTTCGAGTCTCCACGCCTCTGACATGACACTTTCTAATGCCAGCTCCTTCCAGAGAACTCTCCTGACAGCCCCAGTTCCTACCACACCGCAGTCTCTCAAAATTTCCATTTAGTTTTGAGCCTGTCTCTGTTATAACCCCTCTGTACTGCACTTATATGGAAGATGGAGTTCACATCTTACTTGGGGCATTGATTACAAAATCAGCACATACAAGAAAATCAAGTACACTTAAAATTACCCTTGAATCGGCTGGGCGTGGTGGCTCACGCCTGTAATCCCAGCACTTCAGGAGGCTGAGGCGGGTGGATCAGGAGTTCAAGACCAGCCTGACCAACATAGTGAAACCCCATCTCTACTAAAAATACAAAAAGATTATCCAGGCATGGTGGCGTGTGCCTATAATCCCAGCTACTCGGGAGGCTGAGGCAGGAGAATCGCTTGAACCTGGGAGGGAGGAAAACCACCAGCCCCAGGAAGACAGGGAGAGAGCGTGCGGTGGAAGGGGCTGCCATTTGAGAAGAGTGGGCATGGGAGGTCCCACTAAAGGTGACCTGAAGGTGGCTGGCACAGTTGCTCATGCCTGTAATCCCAGCACTTTGGGAGGTCAAATTGGGTGGATCACCTGTGGTCAGGAGTTCGAGACCAGCCTGGCCAACATGGTGAAACTCCGTCTCTACTAAAAATACAAGAATTAGCCGGGTATGGTGGCACATGCCTGTAATTCCTGCTACTCAGGAGGCTAAGGCAGGAGAATCACTTGAACCAGGGAAGGGGAGGTTGCAGTGAGCTAATGTCACGCCACTGTGCTCCAGCCTGGGTGACAGAGAGACTCGGTCTCAGGAAAAAAAAAAAAAAAAAGCCTCAAGGTGATGAGGGAGGAGCCACGTGGATACTGTGGGGGAAAAGATGAAGAGCTAACAGAGTCCAGCACACAGAAGTGGAGAGCAGAATGGTGGCTCCCGGAGGTTAGTGGGGGGCAGGAGGAGGAGCAGGTTGTACAGCATGGTGACCATCGTCGATAATAACATACTGTATATTTCAAAATTGCTTAAAAAAAGATTTTCAATGTTTTCACTACAAAAAGTAATAAGTACAATCATTCCTGGGTATCTGCTGGGGACTGGTTCCAGGACCCCTGTGGATAACAAAATCCGAGGATGCTTAAGTCCCACATATAAAATGGCACAGCATTTGCATATCACCTTTACACATCCTCCTGTGTACTTCAAATCATCTCTAGATTACTTATAATACCTAATACAATGGAAATGCCCTGTCAATAGTTGTTCTGCTGTATTGTTTGGGGTTTTGGGGGGTTTTGGGTTGTGTGTGTGTGTGTGTGTGTGTGTGCGTGGCAGAGTCTCACCCTGTCACCCAGGCTGGATTGCAGTGGCGCGATCTCGGCTCACCGCAACCTCTGTCTCCCGAGTTCAAGCGATTCTCCTGCCTCCACCTCCCGAGTAGCTGGGATTATAGGCACGTGCCACCATGCCTGGCTAATTTTTGTATTTTTAGTACAGATGGATTTTGCCATGTTGGCCAGGCTGGTCTCAAACTCCTGACTTCAGGTGACCTGCCCAATTCGGCCTCCCAAAGTGTTGGGATGACAGGCGTGAGCCACTGTGCCCGGGCTGTGTTGTTTTTAATTTCTATAATTTTTTTAACATTTTGATCTGTAGTTGCTTGGAACTGCAGACGTGGAACCCACAGATACGGAATACCGCCTGTCTTCGAGGCGGTAGACATGTTCATTACTGTGATATAATCACTCCACAATGTATTTATAGTCCAAAACACCACACTGTATCCCATAAATATATACAATTACTAGTTGTCAAACTAAAAATAACAATGTGAATTTTAGAAATAAGTAAATTCAAATAAACAAAAAAATAGTATCAGTGGGCATTATATCCGAATATCAGAAAAGCAGGTGCTACGGGCCTGACGTGGGATGTGCTGGGCTTTGGGAGATCACAGGGGTCTGGGAAGGGTATGTCACTGAGGGGCCCACAGCGCAGAAGATAGCAGGTCCTGGCAGAAACCTCGGTGTGTGCTGGATGTGAAGCAGAGAAGAGATGCAATCTGGCTGAGCGTTTCAGCAGACTCAGTCTGACTGCTGTGTTGAAAGTGAAAAGAGACAAGCTAAGAGGCTTTGGCAATGACCCAGGGAGGGCTGGGGTGGTGACACCTTCCCTCTCCTCCAGCCTCTGCGGTCCTTATCCATCCTGCCACCAGCAGCTCATGGCCTTCCCTCCTCCACAGAGAAAGTTACAGCTGCAAGACAGGCATACTCTCAATTGCCCCCCACCATGCCCACCCCTCTGGCACCTGCAGACCTCTGGGCCTCTCCCAGGGGTCCCAGCAGAGGCCACACTCCTTCTCCAGCATCCCCACCCCCCTCACCAACTGCTCAGGAGTTAACCACCCCACAGTCATGCCGCCTCCTGTTTCCTCTCCCCACTCAACTTCAGGCAGCATCAAATATGCCCAAGTCCCTTAGAAGCTTTCCCCAGCAACCCAGCAATCTCCCCCAGTCAGGGTCTACTCTCTCTCCCCTGCCCATCACAAAAGGACTTCCGGAAATGAAAGGGTGGCACACATTCACCATCTCCATCTCCCATGCCTACCCACTCCTGCGCTTCCACCTGCCATCTTGTTCCTGCGGAACAAGATCAGACAAGATCTCCACGGACCTTCAGGTGCCAACTGCCATTGCCCCTTTGACGTCTTGAGCAGATGGACCTGTTAGCAGCATCCAGCATCGCTAACTAGCCCCCCTGCTTGGGAAATTCCTCTTCTTTGGCTTCCATAAGTTTTCTGGATTTCCGGGGCCCTCTGCCTTCCCATCGTATCTCCTTTCTGATCATGTAATCTCCCAGTTTGTCCTACCCCTAGTGCCCTACTCCTAAGCTAACTTCATCCCACTCGCAGCTTCTTATCTTCAGCTCAGAAGCCTCTCTGAGTGCCCAAGGGTTCCAACTGCTCTAATCCAACAAAAACTTACAGAGTGTGTCGTCTGACAGGCACCTCGCAGTCAGCATGTTATGACTCTCCTGCCCCAAACAAGCTGGCATCAGCCAGTATTCCACATGCAGGGACCTGCCCACCGTGCACACAGTGGCACAAGCCAGACCCCTGGAAGTCCTCCTAGTGCTCTTCTCTCCCCGCTGCCACAGCATCGCAGGGTCCTTCCAGATAGGATGCAGATCTATACCCTTTTTTTTTTTTTTTTTTTTTTTTGAGACAGAGTCTTGCTCTGTTACCCAGCCTGGAGTGCAGTGGTGCGATCTCGGCTCGCTGCAACCTCCGTCTCCTGGGTTCAAGCAATTCTCCTGCCTCAGCCTCCCGAGTAGCTGGGATTACAGGCATGCACCACCACACCCGGCTAATTTTTGTATTTTTAGTAGAGACAGGGGTTCACCATGTTGGCCAGGCTGGTCTCGAACTCATGACCTCAGGTTATCTGCCAACCTCGGCCTCCCAAAGTGCTAGGATTACAGGCGTGAGCCACCGCACCCGGCAGATCTCTACACTTTCTTTGTTCTTAAAGCAGCAACCTCCATCCCTCATCCTTCAATCCTGACAGCTTTAAACCCAGAATCCACAAGGTGACAGTGACAGTGACTGGATTCCACCCCCGAGCTGCCCACTCAGGTCCTCAGCCAGCTCCTCTGTGGGGTCTCACAAGCTCCTTCCTGGCTCAGGGCGTCCTCCACACATACAGTTCCCTCTGCCCGGAATGCACTTCCCAGCCTCTCCCCTCGCTGACCCTGATGGCCCCAGCTGAAAAGGTTACTTCCCATGCGCAAAGGCTCACAGCAGAGGACTCAGGATAGCCCCAACGTGGAAATGTCCCAAAGGCCCACCATTCTCCAGTTGAGGAGTGGACAAGGAAAAGTGTACATCTGGCCGACGGGCATTCCTCAGCCACACGGGAATGAAGGACTGACACTTTAGGCCAAGCCCGCAAAAGGGACCACATAGTGTATGATCCCAGAATAGGTCTATTCATAGAGACTAAAGGAAGCTGACCATTTCCCAGGGCCTGGGGGAGCGGTGGAAGAGGAGTGTCTGCTAACCGATACGGGTTTCTTCTGAGAGTGATGGAAATGTTTGGAAATCAGATAGGAGTGACAGTTGCATGACTTTATGAATACACTAAGAATCCCTGGTGTGTACATTTTGAAAGGGTGAAGTTTATGGTATGTCAATTATATCTCAAATTTAAAAAAGAAAAAAAAAACTATATGGGGCCGGGTGCAGTGGCTCACACCTGTAATCCCAGAACTTCGGGAGGCTGAGGAGGGCAGATCATTTGAGGTCATGAGTTCGAGACCAGCCTGATCAACATGGTGAAACCCCGTCTCTACTAAAAATACAAAAAATTAGCAGGGCGTGGTGGCGCATGCCTGTAATCCCAGCTACTCAGGAGGGCTGAGGCAGGAGAATCACTTGAATCTGGGAGGCGGAGGTTGCATGAGCCGAGATCGTGCCAGTGTACTCCAGCCTGGGGGACAGAGACTCTGTCTCAAAAAATAATAAAAATAAAAATAAACTATATGAGAAATAAAATATTATTTCTTGACAAAGTCTTCCCAGACCCTGGCTGGGGTTCAGAAAAAAAGAAACCCCAAAACGAAGGCCTCAGCAACTCTCTCTGACTCTCTCCCGCCCTCCTGTCTCTGGTCCCTCATTTTCCCCAGTGGTTAACCAGAGAAGCTAGAATTCCTCTTCCCCATGGGGGTTCATGGAAACCAGAACTCGTTCTCCCCAAGGTCAGCCATAAAACCCAAAATTATTACTCTGACTTTCCCCTGCCTTCCTGTGTAAAACCTGACCATAAAAACATTATCCCAGGCCAGGTGTGGTGGCTGACGCCCGTAATCCCAGCACTTTGGGAGGCTGAGGCAAGTGAATCACCTGAGGTCAGGAGTTCAAGACCAGCCTGACCAACGTGGTGAAACCCCGTCCCTACTATAACAATACAAAATTAGCTGGGTGTGGTGGTGCATGCCTGTAATCCCAGCTACTTGGGAGGCTGAGGCAGGAGAGTCGCTTGAATCCAGAAGGCAGAGGTTGCAGTGAGCCAAGATCGCACCACTGCACTCCAGCCTGGGTGACAAGAGCGAAACTCCATCTCAAAAAAAAAAAAATTATCCAAACTACCTTGTGTTGATTGTAGATCACAAAGCCCCCATTCCAGAGAGGGCCTGCCTTGCACCAGAAGGAAAGAAGGCTGCACAGAGGGGCCAAGATGAATCCAGACAGACTCGCCTTGCTGGGCTTCCCCAAGCAGTCTATTGGTGTTAAATCAGACCCTTTTCATTGTCCTATTTCCATGTGGCTGTCCATACCTTGTTGAACCTAAGCATAAACTGGCCAGTCTCTCAGGTCTCCCTGGGTCTTCATACTGAGGGCTCCCATGTCATGGAAAACCATCACCAATACAGGTGTGTGCCGTGTCTCTTATGAGCCTGTCTTTGGTCAGTTGGTTTTCAGTGAACCTTCAGAGGGGGAAGGGGAAGTTCTTCCTTGGACCCTACACCCTCTGGAACTAGGTCGGCTCTATTCAAAGTCCTCTCTCTGTCATCACCCAACACTTCTCCGTCACAGCACCGATCATATCACAGTCAGACAAATGTTTGGGTAATTACACGCTTGTGTCTGTCTTCCATGCTAGAATGCTAGACTTGTCTTCCAAATGACAATGCTTAGCATCGAGCTGATGTGCAGAAGCTCTCTGTGGTTGAGTGGCTGCCTCCTGAGGGCAGGGGCTACATGACGCCGGCTCTCTGTGTAGCGCCTACACAGCACTATGCCCATGGGAGACACTCAAAAATACCTGCTGAATGAAGATATTAACAACTCTCTTTTTTGTGTGTGATACAGGGTCTCATTCTGTTGCTGCCCAGGCTGGAGTGCAGTGTGCAATCATGGCTCATTGCAGCCTCAACTTCTCTGGGCTCAAGTGATCCTCCTGCCTCAGCCTTCTGAGTAGCTGGGACCACTATGCTCAGCTAATTTTTGTATATTTTGTAGGATGGGGTTTCACCATGTAGCCCAGGCTGGTCTCAAACTTCTGAGCTCAAGCAATCTGCCTGCCTCAGCCTCCCAAAGTGTTGGGATTACAAGAGTGAGCCACAGCGCCCAGCAACAACTTTCAATGGCTATCTTTGTGTTTTTTTGTTTGTTTGTTTGTTTGTTTGTTTTTGAGACAGTCTCCCTCTGTCACCCAGGCTGGACTGTAGTGGCACAGTCTTGGCTCATTGCAGCCTCCGCCTCCCAGGCTCAAGCAATTCTCCTGCCTTAGCCTCCTGAGTAGCTGAGATTACAGGCATGCACCACCATGCCCAGCTAATTTTTGTATTTTTAGTAGAGACATGATTTCACCATGTTAGCCAGGCTGGTCTCAAACTCCTGACCTCAAGTGATCTGCCTGCCTCAGCCTCCCAAAATGCTGGGATCAGAGGCGTGAGCCACTGCACCCGGCCTCAATGGCTATCTTTGAACATGGAAAAATTGGTAACAAGCTCTTAAAAAAACAAACAAAACAAAAGAAGGTGGAGAAAATAAAATAGCCTCCTTGTCTCAACTTCATATGTATTCACACTTTTCCTTTGACTCCTTGAAAGAAAATCCAGAAAAACTGAAAACTTTCCCTCATACTTTTTTTTTTTCTTCCCAAATGCTTGGCAATCACAGAGAATTCAGAATGATGCGGCCAGAAAGTAGCCCGGCCTGGAAGGGAAAGTACGGCCTTGCACGCAAAGGATGTTTGCACTTCTTCCTTTGCTTTCTCTCCCTTCTGGTCAGTGTCCTTTAGTGCTGCAATCTGCCCCCACTATCTAAAATGCTTCCCATTCCGACAAACACACTTTTGCACTCTCTGTTCCAGATGGACAAACAGAACAAACACACAGTCACCACCCCGCTGCACCAAGTCCAGCTATCAGTGTGACAACATTTGCCACCATTCTGATGTCAACACACTCCCGGCTGGACTGAACTGCCCCTCGGGCTTCCCTGCTCTGGGCCAAGGAAGACTAATGCTCTGCTTTGCTCATTCTTTCCACCACCATCTTCATGCATTTCCCCAGTACCCGTGGCAGCTCTGCAGACAATACACCAGGCAGTCAACTCAGTTCTCTAGCGAATATCTGATATCATGATGCAGAGCCCGGGTCAGGAGGCCTTTCGTGGAAGCAGACGGAGAGGAAATACCTTTGGGTTTGTGGGTCAGAGGGCCTGTGTTCTAACTGCTCCATTCTGCCCCTGAGAAGCAGAAGCAGAAACCCAAACAACACGCAAGTGTATGGTACAACTGCGGCCACTAAAACTTTATTGACAAAACTGGCAGAGAGGCTGCATTTAACCCGCGGCAGGCAGCAGTTTGTTGCCCTGGGTTTGGAAGATGATTTCAATGCTTCCAAGGACTAGCCTCCTATTTTAGCATAACAGGGGGCGCCCTTTGAAACAACTCCATGACTTACTCTCCACGTGAATATTTTTTACATCCACTCCTCGTGCAGTTTACCCCCCTCCACAGGTGAAATGAACTTGGTTCTCTAGGTGTCAGACTCTAGTTTTTCACTTACCAGAGCTGCTTTTAATTTTGAACTTCACTGTTAGAAACTGACCTAGACCAATTTCCCCAGTTCCGGGAGGACGGCCTGGCTCTCCTGGTAAATGTTCATTCTCAGGGGATCAGAAGTGGTGGGGACCCTGCTGACCTCTTCCTTCTAACCTCACCACTGGGTGTGCCCCACAATGAGAGGAACTCTCACTCTAGATTCAGCCACACACACACCAAACAGTCTATTCTGCTGGGCGGCAGAACTCTGTGTTCTCCAAGCACCCTGCCCGAAGGGTCGAGTCCACACTGGACCATACTGGCAGCCACACTAGCCAATCTAGTTAAGCCAGATAACAGAGGGTTATGGCAGGGACGCAAGACCAAATAGAGCTATCAACCTCAAGGGCTGCCCAGTAGGTGAGGGCTCCCTGAATTCTTGGTCAAAAGCCTGTGTCATCTTCCCAGTGAACCACATATCTTAGACACCACTAATTTCTTTTTGTTGAGACAGAGTCTCACTCTGTTGCCCAGGCTGGAGTGCAGTGGTGCAATCTCAGCTCACTGCAACCTCTGCCACCTGGGTTCAAGCGATTCTCCTGCCTCAGCCTCCCGAGTAGCTGGGACTACAGGTACCAGCCACCATGCCCAGCTAATTTTTGTATTTTTAGTAGAGACGGGGTTTCACCGTGCTGGCCAGGCTGGTCTCGAACTCCTGACCTCAGGTGATATGCCCACCTCGGCCTCCCAATGTGTTGGGATTACAGGCGTGAGCCACCGCGCCCAGCCTAATTTCTGAAATACTTTATGCTAATGAACAAATCTTCTGATGTGGGTTGCTAATGGTATAGTGCTTAGGAGACATCTCTAGAGAGTAGGTACCACATTAGGGTATGCAGAATACTCGCTAGCAGCTCACAGGTTATACTTAAAGGAAACTTACACACCCTGAACGCTTTATACTGAAGAATATTCAACGTGACACGCAGGCAATGTAACATCAATTCTCAGGTTATTGATCCCCTAGATTTTTTGCCCAAGAAACACATTATTCCATTCTATCACCTACATCTTCTAAAAAACTACTAGACAGCAGAAGCCTTAGATGTTCCTGTTTTTTCCCCAGTATTTTCCCTCTATCATGAAGGAAATCATGGGTTTTTCTCTCCTTCATTCCCAACCCTGAACTGCCAAGGCCTGTTCATTTTACTTCTTAAATATGTCAAACCCAAAGGCATACATGATTTTCAACTACACACAAATCTCATGGCCTTTCATGGTGCAGTCCTATTGTTGGCACAAAATTGAAAGTGTTGCATGGCCCTGTCTCCCTCTCCAGTCACATCTCCTGACCCCACCTAGAGAAGGATTCATCAGCCAAGCCCTGTTCACATGTCGAGCGGGGTCACTCTTGGGGAGGGGCTGTCCTGTGCACTACAGGGTGTGGAGCGGCGTCCCACTCAATGCCAGTAGCCCCCAACACTAGCGGTGACAGCGAAATATGTCTCCAGACCTTGCCCAGTGACCCTGGGGGCAAAACGGCTCCCCCTCCTCGGCACATCCTCTGTGCGCCATGCGTTTCTGGAGCGTCGCTGATCTACAGGATTCTGTCCCGTGAAGGCTGCGTGACTCTCAGCTCTGGAAGAGACGGTCTCTTCCCATCCCATTGCCTGACCCTCTGCCTAAGACGCCTCCCCCTCCGTTCTCCCACCTTGCTAACTAAGGACTATCATGCTGATTAATAGCTCACAACTATTGTCCATGAAAAGAGTCCAACTCTGTAAAATGTTTTAAGAGATTTATTCTGAGCCAAATATGAGTGACCATGGCCTGTGACACAGCCCTCAGGAGGTCCTGAGAACACGTGCCCAAGGTAGTGGGGTGCAGCTTGGTTTTATATATTTTAGGGAGGCATGAGACATCAATCAAATACATTTAAGAAATACATTTGGTTTGGTTCAGAAAGGCGACAACTCAAAGCGGCGGGGCGGGGGGGTGTTGCGGGGAGGAGGGATAGTTCCAAGCTATAGGTCAATTTAAACATTTTCTGGTTGACAATTGGTTGAGGCTTAAGACCTGAGATCCATAGAAAGGGAACGTTCAAGTTAAGATAAAAGACAGTGGAGACCAAGATTCCTTTGAAGTCTTACAGTGGCTGCCCTTAGAGACAATAAATGACAAATTTTTCCTCTTCCAATCTTTAAAACGTGCTAGACTTTTAGTTAACCTCTTCAGGATTGGGAGGAACTGGAAGAAAAAGGTCTAACTATGTTAATAGAGATTTTTTTTTTTTTATTTTTTTGAGACAGAGTCTCCTTCTGTTTCCTAGGCTGGGGTGCAATAGCATGATTTCAGCTCACTGCAACATCTGCATCCCGGGTTCAAGCAATTCTCCTGCCTCAGCCACCCGAGTAGCTGGGATTACAGGTGTGTGCCACCACGCCCAGCTAATTTTTGTATTTTTAGTAGAGACAGGGTTTCACCATGTTGGCCAGGATGGTCTTCAACGCCTGACCTCAGGTGATCCACCTGCCTTGGCCTCCCAAAGTGCTGTGATTACAGGCGTGAGCCACCCTGCCCGGCAGAGATTCTTTACAGAGGCAGATTTTCCTCCCACAAAGGATGGCTCTGCAGGGCCATTTCAAGATATGGCAGAGAAGCATGTTTTGGGGTTAAATATTTTGATTTTTCTTTTTGTCTCATAATGTTATGCCAGTCAGATTGGAAAGTAAATCACGATATATGGGGTCAAATAAAACCCATCTAATGAGAATTTATGGTTTACAGGGCATGACTTCCCAGACCCCTTAGATAGGAATCTGGGAAAGATTTTTAAAAAATCAGAGCTTAGTCCTCACTATGTTCCAGACACTGCTTTAAAAATGCTGAAAGTGTATTAGCTCATTTAGTTGCTTTCACAACCCATATTGGCATCATCATTATAAATAAGGACACCGAGCCACAAAGCAAACTTGGTCTGGACTGTGCAATTTGTCAGCAGGGAACGGGCTTGGAAGGCACCAGAAGGCTTTCCCTGACCTCTGATCTGGGATCGGTCCCCACCTATATGTCCCCAGAGGATCCTGTGCTTCTCCGGCCAATACATTTATCAGAATTTTGCACCATTACTTATATACGGGGTGTTGATTTACAATGACCACCTTGTGTAAGAATAGAACCACTTCATTTTTTCTTTAAATCCAGTCTTACCTAATTCTGACCTCCTATTGTGCCAGGCTGATGGGAACTCCAGATTTATGCATTTGGTTTAAATCCAGTCTTACCTAGTTCTGGCCTCCTATTCTGCCAGGCTGATGGGAACTCCAGATTTATGCATTTGGGGAACTCCCTCCCCCAGGGTCCAGGGTCAGTTGAGGGTGGTCTCCAGGGTCTTTGGCAGGGATTTTGGAGGAGAACGCCCGGTCCTCACTGCTCACTGCTGATTAGCTCACAGGGACTCTCAGTCACCAAGGGAACCTCCCTCCCTGCCCGTCCAGGACACCAGCATCATTTCCTCAAGGAGCCTAAGCTTTCACAACGCAGAAGATGTCTTCAAGCAACTTCTGCTTTTTTCTTTTTCTTCCGCCAGCAATCCTTCCTGAGGTGAAGGACAACAAACGCTGGGTCTGAATAAACATCAAAGCATGAATAGCAGCCTTTATTCTGCTTCTGCACAGCCAGGAAAAGAAAGAACAAAGTGACTAAATAGCCCTCCACTCCAGTTTAGCTGAAGTCAACCTTCTGCATAAGCCCTGCCCACTTCCTCCCTCTCCATAGCCCCAAGGCCTAGCAAGACAGGCAACTTCAAAAGTGCACCACCAATGGAACGATGGGAGAGTGAATCTCAGGAGAGCAGCTAACATAGTTATTTTTTCTATTAATTCACCTCTGAGTTGGGACAAAAGTAACGTGGCCTTGTGGGTGGGTGTGAGTTTGGGCCCTTGGAAGATGTGGGTATATAGCTCAAGTTAGGAGCAAAATGTTAAATAACAGGTAATATTTCTTTGTTGCCTGAAGGTTTTAACTCTGTGCCTGTTCAGGTTCTTTGGTCACTCAACATTTTTTTTGGTTTTCTTTTCTCTTTTTGAAAGGGAGTCCTGCTCTGTCTCCCAGGCTGTTGCACAGTGGCGCCATCTTGGCTCACCGCAACCTCTGCCTCGCGGGTTCAAGCGATTCTTGAGCCTCTGCCTCCTGAGTAGCTGGGATTACAGGTCTGTGCCACCACAGCTGGCTAATTTTTGTATTTTTAGTAGAGACGGGGTTTCACCAGTTTTTTTTAAGTGGTAATTATTTCTTAAGCACAAAGTGTTTTCCCTACCACATGTACAAGCCAGACTTGGCCTCTCTCTCTGACTCATTTACTAGCACTGGCCCCAAACTCTCTCCAGTCCAGTGACCCTGGCTGCCTTTCTGCTTCTTACACAGCTCATGCTTCCTCCAGCCCAGGGCCCGTGTTCTCAATATTATTCCTTCCTGGGACCATCCCTCCAGATCTCAGTGACGGCCTATATGCGGTCTTAGCTTCAGTGTCATCTCCTGAGACAGCCTCCCGGACCACATTCTCTAAAGCATCCCAGCCATCATCATGCCTCTCAATCATTTTATCTAGTTTTGTCAGAGGCATCTGAACCACAGCAACTCAATCTTGAATAAGGGCTGGGTAAAATGAGGTTAAGACCTACTGGGCTGCATTCACAGATGGTGAAGGCATTCTAAGTCACAGAATGAGACAGGAGGTCGGCACAAGATACGAGGTGATAAAGACCTTGCTGATAAAACAGGATGCAGTAAAGAAGCCAGCCAAGACCGACCAAAACCAAGATGGCAACGAGAGCGATCTCTGGCTGTCCTCACTGCTACACTCCCACCGGTGCCATGACAGCTTACAAATGCCATGGCAATGTCAGGAAGTTACCCGATACGGTCTAGAAAGGGAAAGCGTGAATAATCCACTCCTTGTTTAGCATATCATCAAGAAATAACCATAAAAATGGGCAACCAGGTCCAGGTGAAGTTGCTCATTCCTGTAATCCTAGCACTTTGGGAGGCTGAGGTGGGTGGATCACCTGAGCTCAGGAGTTTGAGACCAGCCTGGCCAACATGGCGAAACCCTGTCTCTACTAAAAATACAAAAATCAGCTGGGCATCGTGGTAGGTGCCTGTAATCCCAACTTCTCAGGAGGCTAAGGCAGGAGAATTGCTGGAAACTGGGGGTGGAGGTTGCAGTGAGCTGAGATCCCGCCATTGCACTCCAGTCTGGGCAAAAGAGTGAAACTCTGTCTCAAAAAAAAAAGGGCATTCCATCTCAAAGAAAAAAAACAAACAAACAAAGGCAACCAGCAGCCCTCAGGGCTGCTGTGTCTATGGAGTAGCTATTCTTTTATTTGTTTATTTTCTTAATAAACTTGCTTTTACTTTAAGGACTCTCCCTGAATTCTTTCTTGTGCAAGATCCAAGAAGCCTCTCTCGGTTCTGGATCAGGATCCCTTTCCGGTAACGGTTTTGTTTTATTTTTTAGAGTTTCGATCTGCCACCCAGGCTGGAGTTCAGTGGTGCAACGTCAGTTCACTGCAGCCTCGACCTCCTGGGCTCAAGCAATCCTCCTGCCTCAATCTCCTGAGTAGCTGGGACCACGGGCACGCACAACCACATCAGCTAACTTTTAAATTATTTTTTGTAGAGATGAGGGTTTCACCATGTTGCCCATGCTGGTCTTTAACTCCTGGGCTCAAACAATTCTCCCATCTCAGCCTCCCAAAGTGCTGGGATTACAGGTTTGAGCCGCCGCACCCGCCCGCCCTAGGTTTTTTTTTTTTAGAGTGCAGTGGCGTGATCCCGGATCAATTGGCTCACTGCAACCTCTGCCTCCCAGGTTCTAGCGATTCTCCTGCCTCAGCCTCCTAGTTTTGCTTCCTTAATAGCACCAATCCCTACGTGAAATCACCTCCTTCATTCCTCTCCCGTAGTGGTATGCTGGATGCTGATCCATCCAACAGAGCCAGGAACACAAAGGGCTCCTCATTGCTAGACCCAAGCGGAGCATCACTGACCTATTTAATAGAAACCTGCACCATGAAACCTGAATATAAATTTTCCAGCAAACTTCAGAAAACAGATGTATCCTCTCTTGGTCATTTCTGCTTGTGAGCTTTAGGAGAAATCAGCTGAAAGGGACATGAAAGGGTTGGTGGAGTCTCAATTGCTCATTTTAATGATGAGGAGGCCAGGCACAGTGGCTCCTGCCTGTAAACCCAGCACTGTGGGAGGCCGAGGCAGGCGGATAACCTGACGTCAGGAGTTCGAGACCAACCTGGCCAACATGGTGAACCCCCGTCTCTACTAAAAACACAAAAATTAGCCGGGTGTGGTAGTTCGCACCTGTAACCCCAACCACTTGGGAGGCTGAGGCAGGAGACTCGCTTGAACCCGGCAGGCGGAGATTGCAGTGAGCCCAGATCGCGCCACTGCACTCCAGCCTGGGCGCCAGGAGACTCCATTTAAAAAAAATAAATTGATGAGGAAACAGGCCCACAGAGGGGAAGTAAATCGGAAAACCTATTTCATGAAGCAAGTCCGTTTTTCTTCACACACACACACACACACACACACACACACACACACACACACACGGCTTCTGTTAAGCTGCAGGCTCTAATCCTGGCACTTCCCAGGCTTCGCCTCAAGGAATATGTTTATCCGGCTAATACAGGCGGAGCGCCCGCGGTGCAGGCGGGTGGCGGCGGGATTAACGCGGCAGCCCCTCCCCGGGCCCCCGCCGGGCTTGGGTTCCACCGACCAGAACACAGACCAACAAGTAAACAAATAAGACAAAGGCAGAAAAAGATGAGTGTGAAGGAGCTAACCAGCCAGGAAGTCGAGAATAGAGAGGGCGGAGGGGAGGTGGGGAAGGGATTTCGGGGGACAGGACTCCGGACGCCGGCACACAGCCGAGACCCGATCCGAGAGGGCAGGGCTGGCACCGCGGTCCCCGGCCTGGAAACGCGCCCCCGCCCAGAGCTCCGCAGACCGTGCTGCGCTTCCCTGCGAACCCTGCTGCGCATCCCTGCGGATCCTGCTCCCATCCTGCTCCTGCAGCGAGGCCTTCCCGGGCCCCTCCGCGGGCGGCCCCGGGCCTGTTCACCTGCTCAGTCCCCTCCGGAGAGCGCGAGGCCAACGCGCCGGCCGCACAAAGACCCGGGGACACGCGCGCCGGGCTGGTCGCACCGACCCCCGCGCGCCCGGCAGGCGGCACCGGCCCGTCCGTTTGTGCGCGCGGCTCGAGGCTGCCCCGGCGCGGCTGGAGGGGGCCTGGCTGAGCGCCCCGCGTCCCCGGGTCCCGCGTCCCCATCCCCTAGACCCCGCCCCCCGCCCCCGACTTCGCAGGCCCCGGCGCCCTGCACCTACCGGACGCGCTGGGCCGTGACCGCGTTGCCCGTGTGCGGGCGCAGCACTGCCAGGAACAGGAGCCGCATGCCGCCGCCGCCGCCCGGGCCATCGACCAGCCCAGCCGCCGCCGACCAGGCCCCGGGGGCGGCGCAGACGCGGACGGCGGGGGAGCCGGGGCGGCTGGGTCTGTCCCGCCCGCCCCTCCCGGAGGCCGCGCCCGCCCCTCCCCGAGGCCGCGCCCGAGCTCGCAGGTTCCGGCGCCAGGCGGGGAGGAGGACGGGAACCAGGGGCCTCGGATGGCGCGAGGTCTGCGTGCGGGTTGGCGCGGGTGCGCCCCGTGGGGTCCATCACCAGGGTAGCCGCGGTCCGCTCCCACCTGGACCAGGATGAGCGGTGACCACAGTCCCTTCCGCGGGGACCAGTGCCAGCGATTACCACGGTCCCTCCCACGGGGACCAGGATCAGCGGTGACCACAGTCCCTTCCGCCGGGACCAGGACCAGCGGTGACCACAGTCCCTTCCCACAGTGACCAGGACCAGGGGTGCCCTTGGCCCTTTCCCACAGGGAACAGGAGCAGGAGTGGCCATGGTCCGCTCCCATGGAAACCAGTGATGGCTTCCATGGGCTTCATGGGGAAATCAGTGAGCTTCACGGAGCACCGGGATGGCTGCAGGTCTGTACCCACCAGGACCAGCAGAGACCTCGGGTTCCCTCCCACAGGGTGCTGCAGAGAGGGGCTCTCAGCCTCATTTTCCATGACAACCTGAGTGGGGCCTTGGTCCCCAGGAAGCCCAGGATTCCTTTCTAGTCCCATTCCAGGGGACGTGGCATGATCAGTCCCAAATTCCTTCCCAGGCCAGACTACCCTAAAACTAACCAGAGGAGGGGAACATGGGGAATGTGTGAGGAGACAGTAGAAACACATTTCAGGGCCGCACCTGTGAGGTGAGGAAGATGATAGGGAGGGGAACTCAGGGTTCATCAGGGTACATGGGCTGCACCTGGTCTGGATCTCCAAACTAGGATACCTTGAGTGAGAGAAATAGGGAACTAAAGGAAGCCTCTGGCAAAATGCCATCTGTGGATTTAAACAAGCACCCCCCAAAACAGATGTTAAGTGTTTACAAAGATGCATTTGTATTTACAGATGTGGAACATTCTAGTGGGTGCCCAATATTTTCATTTACCTTCAAACTTGATTTTCTCTCACCCCCCAAATATCTTCCAGCCTCAGAAAGGGAAAGTGGGAATGAAGAAAGCCATGACATGTGACAACCACCATCAGTGGCAGGTCTCCAGCCTCATTATGCAGCATGGTGACCCCCAGGCTTATCAAGACATAAATGTCCATCCTGGAGGGTGCACTGGGCTCCGCGGGCCTTCTCCCAGTTAGATCCACCACTCTGTCTCTCAGTGTGGCATGGAGTAGGGGAGAGTTTTATATCATTGTAGAACAATCAAAATCCTGTCCTCCTCTCACTCTCAATAGAACACCCAGGATTTTGTTCTTCTTCCTGGTATTTCAGCTTCCCAGGCACTGGGCAGGCAGGCCACATCCTTTTTTTAAGGACAAAAGCAATCTGAAAATATTATCATTCTGCTAAACAATACTTTCCAACAGAATTACACGAGGAAACAGGAAAGGGGACAAGTTGCACAGAGCTGCCACAACCCCCTTCTGACAAAATTTTAGAAAGAGAGTTTTGACACCGGGCGCCGCAGCTCATGCCTATAATTCCAGCACTTTGGGAGGCCGAGGTGGGTGGATCACTTGAGGCCAGGAGTTCAAGACCAGTCTGGCCAACATGGCAAAACCCCGTCTCTACCAAAAATAGAAAAATAGATGGGCGCGGTGGTACACGCCAGTAGTCCTAGGTACTTGGGAGGCTGAGGCATGAGAATCATTTGAACCCAGGAGGCGGAGGTTGAAGTGAGCTGTGATCACACCACTGCACTCCAGCCTGGGCAATAAAGCAAGACTCAATGTTAAATAAATAAATAAGTTTTGAGTGGACTCCTGCTATATTTGCTACACACCATGAAGAGGCAATAAAACGCAGTGTCTTGTGTGCAGAAGTAGAGGGGTGGCATCTGCCCATGATCTTCCCCTATTTGACCTTGCCCATGGGATATTAAAAGCTAAATGTGAATAGATACATTTCTGATTTTACAAAGGCGACTTCAGCATGAGCCCAGAAAGGAACCTCCCTAAGCAGAGTTCAACTGGCAGCCCTGTGGGCTAAATATCACCCTTAGATGTATTGTATTTAGGCTACACCATGTTTTTAATGAAAGCTGAGCTATTATGTTTTGTTTGTTTTGAGACAGTCTCACTCTGTCATCCAGGCTGGGGTGCTGTGGTGTGATTATGGATCACTGCAGCTTCCACCTCCTGGGCTCAGGTGGTCCTCCCACTCAGCCTCAACAGTTGCTGGGACTATAGATGTGCGCCATGATGCTGGGCTAATTTTTTGTAGAAGTGGGGTCTCACTATGTTGCCCAGGCTGGTCTTGAGCTCCTGGGCTCAAGCAGTCAACTCACCTCAGCCTCCCGGAGTGATGGGATTACAGGCGTGAGCCACTATACCTGGCCAAGCCACCATTTTTAAATTGGGAGCTTTCATACAGAAGTTGGAATATCTGTATCTGTTGAAAAACGAGAGATCTGATTAAATGAAGCTACCATCCTGTGGCTGAATGAAGCTGGGAAGCAGCTGCCTACTTTAGATGAAATCCGAATGCGCCATTTCACACTGTGGTTGAAGGCTCACTTCTATTCCTTGATAACCTTGATCTGTATTTTTAGAAAAACATTGACGTTTATTTTTATGTAAATTAAGTTCAGAAGCAGGTGGCCCAAGCCTAATATCGTGGCTGTACTATCACCAGGAACCTAGACTTTCCTCTGTCTACTCCATCATGCTAGTGTTTGGCTTCTAGTCTCAAGATCACCTTATCAAGGAATTGATAAGGAGCAGTACTGCTGCAGCTCCACCCATCACATCAACATTCCAGGCAGCAGGAAGGAAGGAAAGGCAAAAGTGGTGCACTCCAATGGTGTATTTCATTTTAAAGCGTCTTCCTGAAAATGCAAACAGCCCTATGCCTTTATCGTATTGGCCACGTGACCACTTCTTGCATCCAAGGAGGCTGAGACATGCAGTCCATTAACTGGGTACACTGCCACCTAAATACAATCGTGCTTACTAAAGAAAAGTGGCAGAATAGGTTTGCAGTAAGTCACCTCTGCCATAGCAATATAAATTAATAGATTAAAAGAGAAAATGGCAGAGGCATTTGAACCACAGCAACTCCCTCTCGAATAGTGGCTGGGTAAAATGAGGCTGAGACCGGGTGGGCTGCAATCCCAGGAGGTTAAGGCATTCTAAGTGACAGGATGAGACAGGAGGTCGGTACAAGATAGAGGTCACAAAGACCTTGCTGATAAAACAGTTTGCAGTAAAGAAGTCAGCCAAAACCCACCAAAACCAAGATGGCAATGAAAGTGACCTCTGGTTGTCCTCACTGCTACACTCCCACTAACGCCATGACAGTTTACGAATGCCATGGCAACGTCAAAACAGGGGAGGCATGAATAATCCACTCCTTTAGCATATCATCAAGAAATCACCATAAAAATGGGCAACCAGCAGCCCTCGGGCTGCTCTGTCTATAGACTAGCCATTCTTTATTCCTTTACTTTCTTAATAAACTTGCTTTCACTTTACTTTATGGACTCGCCCTGAATTCTTTCTTGTGTGAGATCCAAGAACCTTCTCTTGGGGTCTGGAATAGGACCCCTTTCCAGTAACAGAAACACATGTGACCCTCTCGGTGGGTGGAATAAGAACATTCAGTAGGATTCAACACTCATTCTTGATGATACAAAAGAAGTAATAAAAGTAAGAAGAAAGAAAGGAACAAGGGAAGGAAGGAGGGATGGGGAAGGAGGGAGGCAGGGAAGGAGGAAGGAAGGAAGCAAGGAATGAATTCAGTTATAGAAGAAACATGAAGAACCTTAAAAACTCTGTTTTTTAAATTCTTGCAGGTAAAAATGGCCTGACTCTGTGATTATCTCTTTTCTAGTCTCTCTACAGCTTATGAGTGGTTGAGCCAGATGCAGAACTGCTCTCCAGAGGACTTTTGGAAATTTGGGGGTGGAGAAGGAAATTTGTTGTCAGAATGATTAAGGAATGTCATCAATATTTCACAACTAGGCCCAGAAGTTTTAACACCTTGCAACACATAGGACATCCCTGCCTAAAGAAAAAATGCTCTTCCCAAATGCCAGTAGATACCTGTATTAGGGTTCTCCAAGGAAGCAGAACTAATGAGAGATTTCTATTTGTAAAAGGAGATTTATGATGAGGCATCAGCTCATGTAATCATGAAGGCTGAGAAGTACCGTGATCTGCTGTCTGCCATACGGAGACCCAGGAAAGCTGGTGGTGTAATTCAGTTCCAGTCTGAAGGCCTGAGCAATGGTGTAAATCCCAGTTTGAGGGAGGGGGGGAATGGTGGGGGTGGAGGCTGAGAAGATGACATGAAATGTGCCAGCTCACGCAGTGAGGCAGTGGGGAAAACGGAGGGGCATGGGGGTGCGGCGCAAATTCCTCTCTCCTCCTCCTTTTTTTCTTGAGACAGGGTCTTAGTCTGTCACCCAGGCTGGAGTGCAGTGGTGGGATCTCAGCTCACTGCAAACTCCGCCTCCTGGGTTCAAGCAATTCTCCTGCCTCAGCCTCCTGAGTAGCTGGGATAACAGGCAAATGCCACTACACCTGGATAATTTTCGCATTTTTAGTAGAGATGGGGCTTTGCCATTTTGGCCGGGGTAGTCTCGAACTCCTGACCTCAGGTGATCTGCCTGCCTCAGCCTCCCCAAAGTGCTGAGATTACAGGCGTGAGCCATGGCACATAGCTTTCAGGTATTTCTGTTTGTTATTGTTGTTGTTTTTGAGATGAGGTCTCATTTTGTCATCGCATAGTCTGAAATGCAGTGGTGTGATCTCGGATCACTGTAGCCTCCGCCTCCTAGGTACAAGTGATTCTCCTGCCTCAGCCTCCCGAGTAACTGGGATTACAGGCATGCGTCCAGATAATTTTAGTATTTTTAGTAGAGACGGGTTTTCACCATGTTGGCCAGGCTGGTCTCAAACTCCTGACCCCAGGTGATCTACCCGCCTCAGTCTCCCAAAGTGCTGGGAAGATAGGTGTGAGCCACCATGCCTGGCCTTGGTATTTCTCTATAGCAGTGTGAGAATGGTCTAATACAGCACCACATGCTCCCAGTCAAGCTGACACATAAAATTCACCACAATAGGTGATGGTTAATTCCTCATGATTGAGGAACAAACACGGTGAACACTTTTTTGTTTTCTTTTTTTTTTTTTTTGAGACAGAGTCTTGCTCTGTCGCCCAGGCTGGAGTGCAGTGGTGCTATCTCGGCTCACTGCAACCTCTGCCTCCCGGGTTCATGCCATTCTCCTGCCTCAGTCTCCTGAGTAGCTGGGACTACAGGCGCCCGCCACCATGCCTGGCTAATTTTTTTGTATTTTTAGTAGACACGGGGTTTCACTGTGTTAGCCAGGATGGTCTCGATTTCCTGACCTCATGATCCGCCCGCCTCGACCTCCCAAAGTGCTGGGATTACAGTCGTGAGCCACCGCGCCCGGCCACTATTTTGTTTTCTAAAATGGAAGTAGTTCTCTACTGCTGGGCATGGCCTCCTTCTCCTCCAGACTGGACTTTCCCTCACTCAAGGCTTCCTGGGGCTGCATAACAAAGAACCACGAACGCCTCCGTGGCCTAAGCCTTTCCTCTGGAAGCTCTGGAGGACAGACGTCTGGGATCATGCTGTCAGCAGAGGGGCCCTTCCCTCTGGAGCCTCTAGTGGGGAACCTGTTAGTTGCATCTTTCAGCTTCTAGTGGCTGGTGTTTCTTTTTTCTTTTATTCATTTTTTTTTTTAAATGTAATTAGAGACAGAGTCTCCCTACGTAGCCCAGGCTGGTCTCAAACTCCTGGCCTCAAGCAATACTCCTGCTTTGGCCTCACAAAGTGCTGCGGTTACAGGCATGAGTCATGGGGCCCAGCCTGTTGATGTTTCCTGACTTGTGGCCCCATCACTGCAGTCTCTGCCTTCGGGGTCACATGGCCTCCTCCTCTGCTGGAGCATCCCCTCCTATTTGTCTTTTTTTTTTTTTTTTTTTTTGAGATGGAACCTCACTCTGTCACCCAGGCTGGAATGCTGTGGTGGGATCTCGGCTCACTGCAACCTCCACCTCCAGGGTTCAAGCAATTCTCATGCCTCAGCCCCCCAAGTAGCTGGGACTATTAGTGTGCGCCACCACACCTGGCTAATTTTTGTATTTTTAGTAGAGATGAGGTTTCACCATGTTGGCCAGGCTGGTCTCAAACTCCTGACCTTAGGTGATCTGCTTGCCTCAGCCTCTCAAAGTGCTGGGATTACAGGCATGAGCCACCATGCCCAGCCTCCTGTAAGTTTATTATGAAGGCACTTATCATTTGATTTAGGGCACGCTGGACAATCCAGGATGATTTCCTCATCTTAGATCCTTATTTTAGTTACAACAACAATTATTTTTTCTCATAATGTCACTGCTGTGGTTTGAATGATGGTGTCCTCTCTAAAATTGATACTGAAACTGAATCCTCAATGCAACAGCATTAAGAGGTGGGGCCTTGGCCGGGCGCGGTGGCTCAAGCCTGTAATCCCAGCACTTTGGGAGGCCGAGACAGGTGGATCACGAGGTCAGGAGATCGAGACCATCCTGGCTAACCCGGTGAAACCCCGTCTCTACTAAAAAATACAAAAAAATAGCCGGGCAAGATGGCGGGCGCCTGTAGTCCCAGCTACTCGGGAGGCTGAGGCAGGAGAATGGCGTGGACCCGGGAGGCGGAGCTTGCAGTGAGCTGAGATCCGGCCACTGCACTCCAGCCTGGGCGACAGCGCGAGACTCCGTCTCAAAAAAAAAAAAAAAAAAAAAAAAAAGAGGTGGGGCCTTTAGGAGGTGGTTAGGCTGGAAGGGCTCTGCCCCCATGGACACGATTAGTGTCTTATCAAACGTCTTCAGGGTGAGTTCATCCCTTCCACCTCCTCCGCTGTGGAGGACCCAGCGTTCATCCCTCTGGAAGATGCTGCAATGAGGCACCATTGTGGAAGCAGACAGCAGCCTCACCTGCCCCCACATCTGCTGGTGCCTTGATCTTGACCTTCCCAGCCTATAGAACTGTGAGAAATAAATTCCCATTGTCAGGAAATCACCCAGTCTATGGTATTTTGTTACAGCAGCACACAGGGACTGAGCACATCCAATTTACAGGTTCTGGGGATTACGACATGGACGTTTCTTTCGTGGGGCCACCCTTCGGACCACCACAAAATCCCTCTTCAAAGATGACTGCATTTGTTGTTGTTGTTGTTGTTGTTGTTTGGTTGGTTGGTTGTGTGTGTTTGTTTGCTTTTTGAGATGAAGTCTCGCTCGGTCACCCAGGCTGGAGTACAGTGGTACAATCTTGGCTCACTGCAACCTGCGCCTCCTAGGTTCAAGCAATTCTTCTGCCTCAGCCTCCCAAGTAGCTGGGACTACAGGCACGCACCACCATGCCCAGCTAGTTTTTGTATTTTTAGTAGAGATGAGATTTCGCTATATTGGCCAGGTTGGTCTTGAACTCCTGGCCTCAAGTGATCTGCCTGCCTTCCTTGGCCTCCCAAAGTGCTGGGATTACACGGGTGAACCACCGCGCCTGGGCAGATGACTGCATTGATGAAGGCCCCCCAATTGCCTCATCTGGGACTATTCTCCATCTTCCCTAACCCTGAGGCTCTTTGGCCCTGTCTCCTGTCCTGATCCCATTGTGCATTATAACCATGGAGCAGTCAGCCCTTCCCCTCAACTGGATAGTGACCTCCTGGACAGCCAAGTCATTTGCACCTATAACCTCTGCTTGCCTGGGACAGTGACATGCCTGGGTAAAGGCAGTCAATCAATGTTTGTTGAGTTTCATCAAATCTTTAAATGTGCACTGTTACAAGATTTTATTCCTATAAGAATGTATTTCTGACTCTTTTGAGATGTTGTCTCGCTTTCTCACGCAGGCTGGAGTGCAATGGCTCGATCTCGGCTCTCTGCAACCTCCCCCTCCTGGGTTCAAGCAATTCTTCTGCCTCAGCCTCCCAAGTAGCTGGGATCACAGGCACATGCCACCATGCACAGCTAATTTTTTGTATTTTTAGTAGAGATGGGGTTTTACCATGTTGGCCAGGCTGGTCTCGAAGTCCCGTCCTCAAGTGATCCACCTGCCTCAGCCTCTCAAAGTGCTGGGATTACAGGTGTGAGTCACTGTGCCTGGCCCATTTCTGATGTTTTAATGGGAGTCAGTGTTACAAGGGGATTTGCTGAGCTGAAATTCACATATATCTGGTTGTTCTGGAATACACTTGTTTCACAAGGTAAGATATTCTGACATCTCTTTTGGGACCCATTACTTTACACACTCATGGCTTCAGTTTACCCATTTGTAAAACGAGAAAAAACTATAAACAATATCATACTTAATTAGTTCTTTTGATGGAGTCTTTTATGATTCTCTCAAGTAGGTAACATAAAAGGGTACAAAGGCAATGTGTTATTATGGGATAATGTAGAAATAATTACCGAGGAGGAGAGCAGTATTACAGAAAAAGTTGTAGACATCTCTCATAAGATTTCTCCAGATGTTTCTAACATAAGGGTCTTACAATACATGTAAAGCAAAATCTGTTTTTTTCTTTGATCATAGTGTTTGCTCAGACTATTTTTCTAGTTCCTAGCACCAGGGAAAACAAAACTTTATTATCTACCCTGTAATAAAAATGATAGCATTTTCAAGAGAAAGCATGGTGGGCATACTGACTTCAGAAGTGGCTCTGTGAGAAAAATCAACACAACTTCTCTCCTTTTTGCTTTAGAGCATTAATGAGAAAGGCACTCTGCTTCTCTGTTTCTATCAGAATTTTTAGTCTTTGACCATCATTTCTCCCCCATGGTACAGCAAGCTACGAATGCTGTGTGTGTGTGTGTGTTGTGTGTGTTTGTGTGTGTGTGTGAGAGAGAGATACGGAGAGACACAGAGAGACAGAGAGACAGGGACAAGAGACAGAGAGGGGTAAGAAGAGAGAGGGGGAGAGAGAGAGACAGGAGACACACAAGGACAGAGAGGGGGAAAAGAGAGAGGAGGCAGTGAGAAATGGAGAAAGAGATAGAGAGAGACAGAGAGGACGAAGAAGAGAGGGAGGAAAGAGAAATCCGCATTTGAATAAAGCAGGTGCATGTGGAATTGTGGTTTCTTTGCCCTAGTTATGTTTCCTTTTCCTGACTTTTATTAACAGCACTTGACCAGCTGCAAAAAAAAAAAAAAAAAGAAAAGAAAAGAAAAAAGAAAAAAGAAAAAAATCTGTTATTCTGGAAGTATCTAGTTCCTGTGAAGGTTGTTTAATGAACATGACAATGTCAACCAACCAGAAACAAGTGATTTCTTCCATTTGAGCTTTTGGCAAGAAATCGGGGTTTCAATTTCCACTGCTGTTCTGATGACAGTGCAGACCCAATTCTTAACTTTTCAGCACAAAGCCGCTCATCCCGAAGATGGTCATCCCTGCAAAGGAGACAGTGAGCTCAACAGTGCAAGGCACAGTCGTAAGGATCAGAGGTTTACTCAAGGGATGATGGGCTCCATTTGAACAGCTTCCAGTAGCAACCTGTTGTGGACAGAGACCTGTATTTATTGTTTTAACATTTTAACTTATTTTTTATTAAATAATAAGATATGTTTAAGAAATTCAAATAAGCACAAAACAATTATAAAAATCACATGGTTGGGTGTAGTGGCTCAAGTGTGTAATCCCAGCAATTTGGGAGGCTGAGGTGGGCAGATCACCTGAGGTTAGGAGTTTGAGACCAGCCTGAACAACATGAGAAAACCCTGTCTCTGCTAAAAGTACAAAATTACCTTGATGTGGTGGTGCATGCCTGTAATCCCAGCTACTCAGGAAGCTGAGGCCAGAGAATCGCTTGAACCCAGGAGGTGGAGGTTGCAACAAGCTGAGATAATGCCATTGCACTCCAGCCTGGGCAACAAGAGCAAAACTCTATCAAAACAAAAAACCAAAAAAACAAAAAACAAAAAAACAAAAAAACCCACCAAATTTTGTTTCCTGGAGATAACTACTATTAATATTTTGGCATCAAGTTTTTCCTGACTTGACATACAATCATCGTAATAGTCCACTTTACTGGGTGTGCACCAGGAGCCTAACATTTTTCTAAGCACTGTTCAGTGTCCTTCAACGAATCTTCCCAAATCCTAAACTTCAGGGACGGCTCTCACCATTTCACAGATGAAGAGCTGGAGACGCAGGAAGGTGCCATGCCTCCCAGAGGTAATACAGACAGTGGAAACGCACTGCTACAGTGCTTCTTCAGCTCTGCTGTATGGTCACAGTAGGTAATACAGGCAGTGGAAATGCTACAGTGTTTCTTCGGCTCTGCTGTATGGTCACAGTAGGTAATACAGGCAGTGGAAACGCTACAGTGTTTCTTCAGCTCTGCTCTGTGGACACAGTAGGTAATACAGGCAGTGGAAAAGCTACAGTGTTTCTTCAGCTCTGCTGTATGGACACAGTAGGTAATACAGGCAGTGGAAATGCTACAGTGTTTCGCCCGGCTCTTGCTGTGGACACAGTAGGTAATACAGGCAGTGGAAATGCTACAGTGTTTCTTCGGCTCTGCTGTATGGACACAGTAGGTAATACAGGCAGTGGAAATGCTACAGTGTTTCTTCGGCTCTGCTGTATGGACACAGTAGGTAATACAGGCAGTTGAAACACTACGGTGTTTCTTCAGCTCTGCTGTATGGACACAGTATTCTTGTTGGTTCTTGTTTTGTTTGTGTTTGTCATTTTTGCTACAAGAAACACTCTACATTTTTGGTATTCTGCTCTTTATTACTTAATAATTGTGGTAGGCAAAATTCTAACAGGGCCCGCTAGAGTTCCCAACAATGGTGCATATACACACCTCCTCCCGATTCCATCACACATCAATCCAGGGGCTGGCACGGAGAGAATTTGCAGATGAGACTTGAATCCCCAAATTAGTTGATCTTAAAATAGGAAGATTATTGCAGGATAAGCCTCACTTAATAATTGTCTCCTTGAAAGCACTGAGCATTTCCTCAGGTCAGAAAGATTCAAAGGATGAGAGGGACTTGATGTCAGGGAGATCCTCTACTGCTCCTCCGAAGACGAAGAGGACAGCATGATGACGGAGGCAGGCCGGCTCCAGGAACTGAGAGCAGCCCCCAGCTGTCAGGCAGCAAGGAAACGGCCCTTCAACCCATCTCCTCGAGGAACTACCTTCTGCCACAACCACATGAAAGAGAGCCCTGACCTCCCGATGAGATCTCAGCCTGGCCAGCACTTTAATTTCAGCTTTGTGAGACCCTGGACAGAGAGGCCAGCCACACCAATGCCTAGACTTCCAGCCTCCTGAAGCATGTGAACTCATCAATGGGCGCTGTTTTAAGCGGCTAAAGTAGTGGTTATTTGTTACACAACAATAGAAAACTAATACAATAATAAGTCATGAATACTTTTCCAACTCATAATCTTACATCTGCTGTATCATTTGAATAACGACATAGCATTCCAATATATGTATGCACTAGAATTGATTTGATCTCTGCCTTGTTGTTGTACGTCTTTGCCATTTCCAATCATTTTGTGATTTTATGCAACATCGTAATGAACATTTTATTGGTAACTCTGGGCACACATTCTTTAATTTCTAGAAGTGGAATTGCACATTCAAAGTGTAAGCCAATACGTTTTTGATACAAGTGACGAATTGCCTTCCAGAAAAGCTGCGCCAATTTACTTTCCATTGGTCATTTATGAGCATACTTATTTCCCAGAACATTGCCAACACGGGCTATTTTTCAGGTCAAGTGACAAACCATGTCTCCTCTTTTTGCATTTTAAAATTATTGGTGTAATTTGTCTTTTTTTTCCATGAAAAGCATTTGTATTGTTTTCTGTGAGTATGTGTGTATGCTTGTATTGGTTCACACTTCTTTAATTTTTAAATTTTTTCTTTTTAATTTGTATGGGTACATAGTAGGTGTACATATTTAAGAGGCACATGAGAGATTCTGATACAGGCAAGCAATGTGTAACTGCATCAGGGTAAATGGGGTCTCCATCACCTTAGGCATTTATCATTTCATTTTGTTATTAACAATCCAATTATACTCTTTTAATTATTTTAAAATATACAATAAATTGTTGTTTATTGTTGTGCTATCAAATACTAGATGTGTTCATGAGTTATTTCTTTTTTTCTTTTTTTTTTTTTTTTTTTTTTGAGATGGAGTCTCATTCTGTCACCCAGTCTGGAGTACAGTGGCACGATCAGTCTCATTCTGTCACCCAGACTGGAGTACAGTGGCTCGATCTCAGCTCACTGCAACTTCAGCCTCCCAGGTTTAAGTGATTCTCCTGCCACAGCCTCCTGAGTAGCCGCGATTACAGGCACGTGCCACCACACCCAGCTAACTTTTGTATTTTTAGTAGAGACGGGGTTTTACCATGTTGGTCAGGCTGGTCTGAAACTCCTGACCTCAGGTGGCCTGCCTGCCTCAGCCTCCCACAGTGCTGGGATTACAGGTGCGAGCCATCGCACCCAGCCAGATCCCTTTATTATCATACACTGAGATTTTTCTTTTTTGCTTTATTTTTTAATTTTTTAATTATTATTTTTCTTTTGAGATGGAGTCTTGCTCTGTTGCCCAGACTGGAGTACAGTTGCACAATCTTGGCTCACTGCAACCTCTGTCTCCCAGGCTCAAGCAATTCTCCTGCCTCAGCCTCCTAAGTAGCTGGGACTACAGGTGCCTGCCACCCTGCTGTGCTATCAAATACTAGATCGTATTCATTTTATCTAACTATATTTTTGTACCCATTAACCATCTCCATTCCTTCCTTTCCCCCTACTATCCTTCCCAGTCTTTGGTAACCATCTTTCTATTGTCTATCTCCATGAGTTCAATTGTTTTAATTTTTAGCTCCCACTAATGAGTGATAACATGCACAATTTATCTTTCTGTGCCTATCTTACTTCACTTAATATAATGTCCTCCAGTTCTATCCATGTTGTTGCAAATGACAAGATATCATTCTTTTTATGGCTGAATAGTATTCCAGTGTGTATATGTACCACACTGTCTTTATACACTCATTTGTTGATGGACAGTTAGGTTGATTCCAAATCTTGGCTATTGGGAGCAACGCTGCAATAGATAAGGGAGTGTAAATATCTCTTCGATATACTGATTGTCTTTAATTTGACTATATATCTAGCAGTGGGATTGCTGGATTATATGATAGCTCTATTTTTAGTTTTTGGGGGAATCTCCAAACTATTCTCTACAGTGGCTGTACTAATCTACATTCCCACCAATGATGTACAAGGGTTTCTTTTCCTCCACATCCTCACCAGCATTTGTTGTTGCTTGTCTTTTGGATAAAAGACATTTTTTTTTTCAAGAAGGAGTCTCACTCTGTCACCCAGGCTGGATTGCAGTGGTGTGATCTCAGCTTATTGCAACCTCCACCTCCCAGGTTCAAGCGATTCTCCTGCCTCAACCTCCTGAGTAGCTGGGACTACAGGTGGACATCACCACGCCCAGCTAATTTTTCTAATTTTTTTTTTTTTTTTTTTTTTTTTAGTAGAGACGAGTTTCACCATATTGGCCAGGCTGGTCTCGAACTCCTGATCTTGTGATCTACCCACCTCGGCCTCCCAAAGTGCTGGGATTACAGGCGTGAGCCACTGCGCTGGCCAATATAAAAGCCATTTTAACTAGTGTGAGATGATATCTCATTGTAGTTTTGTTTTGTTTGATAGAGTCTCACTCTGTCACCCAGGCTGGAGTGCAGTGGCACAATCTCAGCTCACTACAACCTCTGTCTCCCAGGTTCAATCGATCCTCCCACCTCAGCCGCCCGAGTAGCTAAAACTGCAGGCGCCTGCCACCGCGGCCAGCTAATTTTTGTATTTTTAGTAGAGACGGGGTTTCACTATATTGGCTAGGCTGGTCTCGAACTCCTGACCTCAAGTGATCTGGCTGCCTCAGTCTCCCAAAGTGCCGGGATTACAGGCATGAGCTACCACACCTGGCCTCATTGTAGTTTTGATTTGCAGTTTTCTGAGGATCAATGATGTTGAGCACCTTTTCATATAGCTGTTTGCCATTTGTGTGCCTCCTCTTGAGAAATGTCTATTCAGATCTTTTGCCCATTTTAAAAATGAGATGATTAGAATTTTTCCTATTGAGTCATTTGTGCTGTTTATATATTCTGGTTAGTAATCTCTTGTCAGATGGGTGGCTTGTAAATATTTTCTCCCATTCTGTCGGTTGTCTCTTCACTTTGATGATTGTTTCCTTTTCTGTGAAGAAGCTTTTTAATTTGATGTGATCCCATGTGTCTATTTTTGCTTTGGTTGCCTTTGCCTGTGGTGGAATTTTACTCAAGAAATTGTTGCCCTGACCAATGTCCTGGAGGGTTTCCCCCACTTTTAGTATTTGTTTTGTTTTGTTTTGTTTTGAGACAGAGTCTCACTCTGTCCCCTAGGCTGGAGTGCATTGGTGTGACTTCGGCTCACTGCAGTCTCTGCCTCCAGGGTTCAAGAGATTCTCCTGCCTAAGCCTCCAGAGTAGCTGGGATTACAGGCACCTGCCACCACAGCCGACTAATTTTTGTATTATTAGTAGAGATGGGGTTTCACCACATTGGCCAGGTCTCGAACTTCTGACCTCAAGTGATTTGCCCACCTCAGCCTCCCAAAGTGCTGGGATTATAGGCATGAGCCACTGCGCCCGGCCTCCCCTGTCTTGTGTTGTCTTTTCTTTTTTCTTTTGAGATGGGAGTTTTGCTCTTGTTGCCCAGGCTGGAGTGCAATGGTGTGATCTCGGCTCACAGCAACCTCCGCCTCCCAGGTTCAAGCGATTCTCTTGCCTCAGCTTCCCGAGCAGCTGGGATTACAGGCATGTGCCACCATACCCGGCGAATTTTGTATTCTTAATAGAGACAGGATTTCTCCATGTTGGTCAGGCTGGTTTTGAACTCCCGACCTTACGTGATGTGCCCGCCTCAGCCTCCCAAACTGCTGGGATAATAGGCGTGAGCCACCATGCCTGGCCCTCCCCAATGTTTTCTTGTCATAGCTTCAGAGTTTTAGGTCTTAGATTTAAGTCTTTTATCCATTTTGATTTGATTTTTGTACATAGCTGGTTGGGACTTTTTCTACTGCAATTGACAGAATGTCACATTTGCTTAATCAAAAAGAGAATTTATGGTCTCGCAATTAAAATGTCTAATTTTGAAGGAAAAGCTACTTTTAGCTATGATCAGAACCAAGATCTACAAACAGACCTTTTTTTTTTTTTTTGTCTTTTGCTCTGTTGTCCAGGTTGGAGTGCATTGGCGCCATTGTGGCTCACGGTAACGTTCACCTCCCAGGTTCAAGCAATTCTCCTGCTTCAGCCTCCCAAGTGGTTGAGAATACAGGCAGATACTACAATTAGCCTGGCTAATTTTTGTATTGTAGTAGAGACGGGGTTTCACCATGTTGGCTAGGTTGATCTTGAACTCCTGACTTCAGGTGATCTACCTGCCTTAGCCTCCAAAATGCTGGGATTTAAACTGTCTTTTGAAAACAAGTGTTTCTCTCATCTTTAGCTCCTTCTGGGATGCTTAGTTCTCTGGTTTCACAAGATGGCCTCTGGCAACTCCAAGCTTATATCTCCATAATCTCAAACCCAACAGAAAAGAGAACCACTTCTTCCTGCTCATTCCAGAATAAATTCTTGGATTAGCTTTGACCAGCTAGGATCACATGTCCATCTCTGAACCAATTACTTTATTTTTGTTTATTTATTTTTTGAGACAGAATTTCACTCTGTTGCCCAGGCTGGAGTGCAGTGGCATGAACTCGGCTCACTGCAATCTGCCCCCAGCATTCAAGTGATTCTCTTGCCTCAGTCTCTGAGGTAGCTGGGATTACAGGCACGTGCCACCGTGGCTGGATAATTTTTATATTTTTAGTAGAGATGGGGTTTTATCATGTTGGCCAGGCTGGTCTCGAACTCCTGACCTCAGGTGATCTGCCCGCCTCAGCCTCCAAAAGTGCTGGGATTATAAGCGTGAGCCACCGCGCCTGGCCTGAACCAAGTACTTTAGCTCAATAGATGGGATACTGCTGATTGGATAGGTGTAGGTCAGCTGCCCACTCTTGGACTGGAGGGTCAAGCCGCCCTACCTACATCACAGGGAGCGTTGATTAGCTAAGGAAAATCAAGGTGCAGTCACCAGAAGGGAGAAGGGATGCTGAATAGGACCCCAACAACTGCTGTCCTCTAAAGAGCCTGGCCACTCACTGTGCCAATATTATTTGCTGGGTGTTTATCCTTTCATAATATTCTTTAGAACTCTTTATAAAATAAGAACATTGGCCGGGCGTGGTGGCTCAAGCCTGTAATCCCAGCACTTTGGGAGGCCGAGACGGGTGGATCACGAGGTCAGGAGATCGAGACCATCCTGGCTAACACGGTGAAACCCCATCTCTACTAAAAAATACAAAAAACTAGCCGGGCGAGGTGGCGGGCGCCTGTAGTCCCAACTACTCGGGAGGCTGAGGCAGGAGAATGGTGTGAACCCGGGAGGCGGAGCTTGCAGTGAGCCGAGATCCGGCCACTGCACTCCAGCCTGGGCGACAGAGCGAGACTCCATCTCAAAAAAAAAATAATAAAATAAAATAAAATAAAATAAGAACATTAACTTTTGGGAGGCTGAGGCAGGAGAATCACTTGAACCCGGGAGGTAGAGGTTGCAGTGAGTTGAGATCATGCCACTGCACTCCACCCTGGGTGACAGAGCAAGACTCCATCTCAAAAATAAAATAAAATAAATAAAATAAAATAAAGGCATAGTATGGAAAGATTGTCATTCTGTACATACTTACAATAGGATAAATAGAACTCAGGAATATGGAGATATAAAAAGTTCTGCGAGGCCGGGCGCGGTGGCTCAAGCCTGTAATCCCAGCACTTTGGGAGGCCGAGATGGGCGGATCACGAGGTCAGGAGATCGAGACCATCCTGGCTGACACGGTGAAACCCCGTCTCTACTAAAAAATACAAAAACTTAGCCGGGCGAGGTGGCGGGCGCCTGTAGTCCCAGCTACTCGGGAGGCTGAGGCAGGAGAATGGCGTAAACCCAGGAGGTGGAGCTTGCAGTGAGCTGAGATCTGGCCACTGCACTCTAGCCTTGGCGACAGAGCGAGACTCCGTCTCAAAAAAAAAAAAAGTTCTGCGAAAGAGAGTTTATAGAATGGGTGGCAAGACTCTGTCTCAAAAAAAAAAAAAAAATTCTCTTATGTACCTCAATTTTTTTTCTTAGTTTGTGTGCTCTCAACAGCAATTATTATTTTTTATGCACATAAGTTTTAAATCTTTATGGAGTCAAACTAATTTTTTACTGCATGCCTTCTGCCTTTGGTGTGAGGCTTAGGAAGGCATTTTCTCTCGAAGATTATATATTTGCCAATATTTTCTCCTAGTGCTTTTATAGTTTTAGTTTCTTAATTTTTATATTTAATCCATCTGGAATTTATGTTGGTACAAAATATGAAGCCTATTTTCCCCCATGTTTACTCATTCATTCCAACATAATTTGTTTAACAATCCTTCCTTTCCCCATGAATTGATGAATTGCTGATCCTTTTTTTTTTTGAGACAGAGTCTTGCTCTGTCGCCCAGGTTGGGGTGCAGTGGTGCAATTTCGGCTCACTGCAAGCTCTGCCTACCGGGTTCATGTCATTCTCCTGCCTCAGCCTCCCCAGTAGCTGGGACTACAGGCGCCCGCCACCATGCCTGGCTAATTTTTAGTATTTTTAGTAGAGACGGGGTTTCACCGTGTTAGCCAGGACGGTCTCAATCTCCTGGCCTCGTGATCTGCCCGTCTCGGCCTCCCAAAGTGCTGGGATTAGAGGCGTGAGCCACCGCGCCCGCCTCCCCGCCCTTTTTTTCTTTTTTGAGACGCAGTCTTGCTCTGTTGCCCGGGCTAGAGTGTAGCGGCATGATCTCGGCTCACTGCAACCTCTGCCTCCCGAGTTCAAGTGATTCTCTCACCTCAGCCTTCTGAATAGTAGCTGGGATTGCAGATTTGCGTTACCACGCCAGGCTAATTTTTGTAGAGATGGGGTTTCACCATGTTGGCCAAGCTGGTCTCAAATTCCTGACCTCAGGTGATCTGCCTGCCTTGGCCTCCCAAAGTGTTGGGATTATAAGCATGAGCCACCACACTCGACCAGAACCCTTTATTAACATACACTGAGATTTTTCTTTTTTGCTTTTTTAAAAATTATTTATTTATCTGAGGTGGAGTCTCACTCTGTTGCTTAGGCTGTAGTGCAGTGGCACAATCTCAGCTCACTGCAGCTTCCACAGGTTCAAGCATTTCCCTGGCCGCAGCCTACTTAGTAGCTGGGATTACAAGCGCCTGCCATCATGACTGGCTGGGTTTTGTATTTTCAGTAGAGACAGGATTTTACCATGTTGGCCAGGCTGGTCTGGAACTCCTGACCTCAAGTGATCTGCCCAGCTTGGCCTTCCAAAGTGCTGGGATTACAGGCGTGAACCACCACACCACGCAGGCTTTCACTATTATTATTATTATTTTTGAGACGGAGTTTCACTCTTGTTGCCCAGGCTGGAGTGCAATGGTGCAATCTCAGCTTACTGCAACCTCAGCCTCCCAGGTTCAAGAGATTCTCCTGCCTCAGCCTCCAGAGTAGCTGAGATTACAGGTACCCACCATCATGCCTGGCTAATTTTTTGTATTTTTAGTAGAGACAGGGTTTCACCATGTTGGCCAGGCTGGTCGTGAACTCCTGACCTCAGGTGATCCACTGGCCTTGGCCTCCCAAAGTGCTGGGATTACAGGCATGAGCCACCACACCTGGCCTCATTATTATTTTTAATTGACATGATAATTGTACATAATTATGGGGCATAAGGTAGGATTTTGAAACACGAACTTTTATGAGATCAACTTTTTTAGCTTCCACATATGAGTGAGAACATATGGTATGTATCTCTCTGTGCCTGGCTGATTTCACCTCATACAATGAGTTCTTTTGTATTAGTGATTCTGTTCTTGTTCTTTGTATTCATTTCCTTCATGTTTCCTGTAAGGCCTAATCTAGAAAACAAATTCACTTATAATTACTAATGAACTATTATATGATTACAGTTTTGGCTAAGATTGCTTACAAGGAATTGTGAAAGTGGTGGTTAAAATAGGATCTTAGGTGTGGTCACACCATCTTGCGCTTCTTGCAATAGAAGGAAGCAGAAGTTCATTTTCTTTCACTTACTCTCTCTTCACCTCCCTGCTTCTATTGGCGAAGCCCAACTTTTGCAAATGTCTTGGGGTTTTTTAAACACAGGTGGAAAAGTACCCAAGAAACAGACGTTGCTACTCGCAAGGGTCAAATAAAATCAGTGCCTGAAACAAGTCAAATCAAAACCAGCTCCCTGACCGTACATTCTCACATCCTCTGTTAAAACAAATGCCAAGTCATTCTGGGAGCTGAATTAGTTCATGCTAAAAGTAGGTTAGTGTGGCTTTGGTTTAAGCTCAAGGATTTAATACCTGATTCTATTCCATTGGTTGCCTGTGTTTTTATTGATTTCACTTTTTATACCTTCTGCTTCTATCAAGATTATTTGTAGCCAGAAAGAAGGGTTGCAACAGCGACTCCTTGAAGTAAATAGAATTTATGGCAACTCTCTGTACCCAAGGAGATTCAAAAGATGTATGGCATGGCCTGTGGCGGTACTATGGCTAATGACTTAGGCTGTGGCCTGATGCACGAAGATGAGGAGGCCTATCAGAGTCCCTCCCGAGGGAACTGGGAAATCGGAGAAGCCGAAGCCCTGGCTGAGAGTGCTGAGGCTGAGTTGAGCTGAGGCCGAGCTGTCATGACTCAGCGGGCAGGTGTTCAACAGTTGTTTGTTGAGTGAATGAGTGATGTATGGATGGCACAGAAAGGCTACGATGGCTGCTTGTAACCCGAAGTTTTGAGGAAGCTGAAACTGTAAGGAGAGGCAACTGTCTGGCAGCGAGGCGTGAGAAACTCAACAGAGATGTGAAACAAGAGGCAGAAATACCATGAAAGAGGCAGAAAAGCCAGAGGAGTCAGGCAGTCCCTGAATGTCCTGTCTCTGACGGTTTCTCAACTCACTGCCTCAAATCGTACCCACTTGAGCGCCACACTGGCTGAGGCTCAGGAGACAAGGTGGTACCAGAGAAGGGAGAACCCTGTGTTTCCAAGTCTAGTCCACACCACGGGCACCTTTGCAAAGAGTGTCCTTGCCCCTTTTTCAGAGGGCCCTTGAGGTGAAGAGCCAATAGACAAAAATGCTATTTTGGAAGACACGGTTACCTATCCCTTAGATGCTGACTGAATGGGTCAGGTCATTTATTAATCTTAGCTGCAAAGGAGACTCACAGGATCACTCTTTGGGGCAGGACTATATTGCAAGCATATCCAATAAAGTGGGAGGAATCATCTTACATCAATTCTTTAGCTGTCCCACCACTGGGGCTCAGTACAGGGGCTGCGAACCCAAGCACTGCAGGAGCCAGGCAGAAAACTCATGGGTCAGGCATGAGAAAAAAATCAGGCTGCCCTGATAGAATTTTGATAGAATTATGATAGGTGGCTTGGGGCCACAAGTAATACAAAGAACAGAAAACCCAACACGGTGGCTTAAACAACGTTAAGGCTTATTATCTCACTTCTCCCTGAGTTTCCTGTGCCATCCCCCAAGTCAGTCTCATCCTAAGCTGGTTCATCTCATGGTTGTCAATAGCCATCAGGAGCTATTAGAGCTGCAGGCTTCCTAACTCATGTCCAGTTTGGGAGCATGTGTCTCACCCACAGTCAGCAGATAAGTGGCCTTGCCTCTAGTCTGACTGGGTCAACTTACTCCATTTGTCCACTCCTGGGTCAGTAACCACAGGCACCAGGGAAATTTCGTGCCTGAAAGGTTAGAGTCTGTGTTCCTGAACTAGTCATCATGAAGAGGCATGAGACTAGTACTGGTGTGGGCTAGTTTCATTTGGGAACAAGGATGAAGTCAGGTTCTCCTGAGCTACACAGGAAGCTGGTGGGGGCAGGGGTGGGTTGAGGAAGACAAATACCTGAAAAGAATCAGGATTGTTTGGAAAAAGAAAGAGTATGGATGTCGGCTAATTAGTCAATCATATCCATTACATTTTAGTATGGAATGGTGTTGCTGGTCGGGCGTGGTAGCTCACACCTGTAATCCCAGCAGTTTGTGAGGCCAAGGCAGGCGGATCACCTGAGGTCAGGAGTTTAACACCAGCCTGGCCAACACAGTAAAACCCCATCTCTATAAAAAATACAAAAATTAGCCTGGTATGATGGCAGGTGCCTGTAATCCCAGCTACTCGCGAGGCTGAGGTGGGAGAATCACTTGAACCTGGGAGGCAGATGTTATGGTGAGCCAAGATAGCGCTATCGCACTTCAGGGGGCATAGTGAGAAACAGAGCAAGACTCTATCTCAAAATAAATAAATAATAAATTTATTTATATATATAAATAAATTTATTTATAAATATATAAATTTATATATAAATAAATAATATAAATTTATTTATATATAAATAAATAATATAAATTTATTTATATATAAATAAATAAATAAAGGATGGAGTTGCTGATAGAAGTTACTGCAATGATGGTGTGAACTAAACTATGCTGTCCAATATGGTAGCCACTAGTCACAAACCACTTGAAATATGGCTAGTGTAAGTGAGGAACAGAAGTTTTCATTTTATTTAATTTTAACTAGTTTCAATAGCCACACATAGCTAGTGGCTCCTGCACTGGACTATGCAGATATGGGGAATGTTCTCTATGATAAGAAAAATAAGACAATAGTGAGTGGGGAGGGTTTAGGAAAGCCAGAAAGCGTCTGTCATCTAAAGACAATGGCTGCTGCTGAGTGTCAGCAGATTGCGGCTACAGGGGAAGCAAATGTGTTTCCATTACCTGTTGCTACATAATAAACTGCCCCAGAATTTAGTGGCTTAAAAGAACAACCATGTTATTTGTTTACAATTCTGCTATCTGGGCTGAGGCTCCGCTGGGTGGTTCTTCTGCTGGTCTTCGTGTGGCTGCATTCAGTAGGCAGGTCATCTGGGATGCTGAGAATCCCCTCTCCATATAGTTGCAGACTCCTCCTCAACCTATGATGGAAGGTAGGTGGACTTCTAATATGATGGCTCAGGACACCCCAGTCATGAAAGTGGAAGGTGTCAGACTTTAAGCCTGTGCCCAGGCCAGGCCCAGAGACACTTTTGATGTATTCCCTTGGTCAAAACAGGTCACAGGCCAGGCCTTGTGGCATGATCTGTGAGGAATACAAAGGCTTGAATACTACGGGGCGTGGTTCAAAGTGGTGGGATCATACTAATGTTAACAGGTAATCACAAGTCCAGCATTGCCAGAGCTCACATTTTCCCCAAATAGCAAGGCATCCAAATTTATACGTGAAACCTTTCAAATTGTAACTGTTAGTTCACTTTCTTTTGGTACCACCTTTATTGAGACATATTTGCATACCATATAATTCACATATATAAAGTGTAGAATTCAGTGGTTTTTAGTACATTCACAGAGATGTGCACCAATCTTCCCCTCCCCTCCCCCAGTACCGGGAAACTGTAGTAATCTGCATTGTCTGTATGGATTTGCCTATTGCCTATTTTGGCCACTGCCTATAAATGTGATCTTGCAATATGTGGTCTTGGCTTTTTTTTTTTTTTAACTTAGCTTCAGTCTTCTCAAGCGAGGTAATGCAATTGGATTAGTTACTATCGCCCAAAAATGGCAGAGCGTACTCAGCACTGTTTGGACCTTCAGTCTTCTCAAAGGAGGTAATGCAACTGGATTAGTTTACTATCACCCAAAAACGGCAGAGCGTACTCAGCACTGTTTGGACACTGGGTTCACTATCGCCCAAAAACGGCGGAGCGTACTCAGCACTGTTTGGATACTGGGTTATCACGTGATTCAAGGCATTTGCTTTGCTTTCATTCCATGTTTAATGTTACTTTTACTCTAGACTTTGCCTGAGCATCAGACTTATCAGTCTTAGAGCAAATACTCAAAGATTCTGTCTCATCTGCCAACCGCAAAGTGGAAGCAGCACTGGACTCATAATTAGACATAAGCCTTTCACTGACATCTGAGTTCTGTTGCTTTCTCTATTTTTTGAGACAGTTTCGCTCTATCACCCAGGCTGGAGTGCAATGGCGTGATCTCGGCTCACTGGGACCTCCACCTCCTAGGCTCAAGTGATTCTCCTGCCTGAACCTCTTGAGTAGCTGGGATTACAGGTGCGCACCACTACCACCCGGCTAATTTTTATAATTTTAGTAGAGATGGGGTCTCATCATGTTGGCCCGGCTGGTCTTTAACTCCTGATCTCAAGTGATCTGCCTGCCTCGGACTCCCAAAGTGCTGAGATTATAGGCACGAGCCACCGTGCCACTGCACTCCAGCCTGGGTGACAAGAGCGAAACTCTATCTCAAAAAGAAAAAAAAAATGGCATATATGTGTGTGTGTCTACATGTACACGTTCAAGGACATATATTAGCATCAAATAATAAGTTAGGATACTAATATATGCTCTTGAACATGTATAGACACACATATATACACACACATATACATACATGTACATATGTACTTACACACAGATATACATATATGTATGCACACACGCATATATGAAAACATAAGGTGACTTGCATCATTTACATTCAACAAATGGTCAGTCATTCACTCATCCAGTTAATTCTACACCTATTTATCAGTTGCAAGCACTGTGCTAGCCTCTAGAACTACGATAGTAGCTGAAACAAAGATCCCAGCCATCCCAGCTTTAAAGACAGGCATTAAATAGTTGCACAAAACAAGTATAAATTATAACAGGTTCTGTGGGAAAAAAGTATAGGGAGTTCCAAGGCCCTAAAACAGGGGGAGCTAACCTAGTGTGGGAGGGTTAGGAAAGTGATATTTGAGCTGACAGCTGGAAATGACAAGCATCAACAGATAGGTGGCAAAGGTCCAATTCGGGCATTCAATTATTCTCTCATTAGACACTCATTAAATATATATTGCCTGCAGTGTGGCAGCACTGTGCTGACCATCAGTCTGTCGAACATTTTTAAAAATAGAATGCATGCAACTTCAAGACTTACTGGCAGGATTACTTCTCTAGATGACCTACTGGCAAGCCAACTTCCCAGGTACTGGCTCCATCCTCGTCTTAGCTGGAGGGAAGGATGATGGAAGAGGAGGTGGTCTTACACTCATTGAATCATTGCAGCAGCTGTGGATCCCGATTCCTTTCTTTCTTTCTTTCTTTCTTATTTTCATTATTTTTTTTTTTGAGACAGGGTCTCACTCTGTCACCCAGGCTGGAGTGCAGTGATGCCATCACTGCTCAATGCAGCCTCTACCTCCTGGGCTCGAGTGATCCTCTTGCCTCAGCCTCCCAAAGTGCTGAGATTATAGGCATGAGCCATCATCCCAGGCCAGGGTCTCAATTTCTTAAGACATGCTGAGGGCCATTTTTGGGCGGCCCTCTTTCACTCCACTATGTGCCAGGCGCTGTCCCAGAGGCAGGGGGCATAGTGAGGAACAAAACACAAGAGAACCCTGCCATCAGGAAGCTTACGCCTATGAACACATGCAGGCTGGGAAGATAAACGAATAAATTTAAAAATGTGGCTGGGCGAGGTGGCTCACCCTTTTAATCCCAGCGCTTTGGGAGGCCAAGGCGGGCAGATCACGAGGTCAGGAAATCGAGACCACGGTGAAACCCCATCTCTACTAAAAATGCAAAAAATTGGCTGGGCGTGGTGACGGGCGCCCGTAGTCCCAGCTACTTGGGAGGCTGAGGCAGGAGAATGGCGTGAATCCGGGAGGCAGAGCTTGCAGTGAACCGAGATGGTGCCACTGCACTCCAGCCTGGGCAACAGAGTGAGACTCTGTCTCACAAAAAAAAAAAAAAAAAAAAAAAAAGTAACAGGTAATAAGGAGAAAGGGTAATATGACGGAATGAAGGGGATACTTGGGCCTCGGATGGGCTGGTGAAAAAAAATGTTTCTCTGAAGTCAACACTTGGTGGAAGGCTAAAGGATGAGAAGCCAGCCATGCAACCATAGATGGTTTAGGGGCAGTCTCTAGGAAAGCCTGAAACGGGCTGGAAGCTTGACTTGTTCTAAGCCTGTGATCCTCAATGGGGGCGTTTGCCCCCATGGGTCCTTCGGCAAAGTCTAGAAGACATTTTCGGTTGTTAACTTGAGGTGACAGGGGGTGGAACTGGCCCCTAGTGGATAGCAGAGGCCAAAGCCGCTGCTGAACATCGTGCAACGCACAGAAAAGTCCTGTGGCTCAAAACGCCAACGATGCACGGGTTGAGAAACCGGGTCCTCTCCAGGACTGAAGCCCAGGGCAGGGAGCACGGGGCGGCCTGGGCAAACCCGCCTGGAGGGCAGCCGCCGTCTCAGTGTGAGTTTTGGCTGCCTACTGGGCCCTACTGAAGCCCGAAGAGGGGCTCGGCTTCTTTGTTTAAACTCCCTCAGTCTGACTGCGTGCAGTGGCTCACGCATGTAATTCCAACACTCTGAGAGGCTGAGACGGGAGGATCGCTTGATGCCAGGAGTTCGAGACCAACCTGAGCAACACAGCGAGACCCCATTTCAAAAAACTGTTCAAAAATTAGCCAGAGGCGGTGGCGAGCGCCTGTGGTCCCAGCTACTCGGGAGGCTGAGGTGGGAGGGCCGCTTCAGCCTGGGCAGCTGAGGCTGCAGTGAGACATGACCGCATGACTGCACTCCAGCCTGGGCGAGAGAGGGAAACCCTGCCTCAAAAAAGCAAAAAGAGGCTCTCAGCGGCCAAGCTCCGGAATCTCCAGCTCCCCAAAACACTCGCTGACCCACAGTACGGTCCACCCTCGCCTTAGTTTCGGTTCGGCGAGTGGGGCGTTGAGCGGCGGCGAGCCCGCCCAATAGGGACGTCCCGGGCCCGGCGGTCTCGCGAGAAGGGCGGCGTCACTGGGTTCTGGGACAGGCGACCCGGCGGCCCGGCGAGGCAGTTGGCGGCGTCGGGCTGAGGGCTCGGGGGCGGCCCGGCGAGCGGGCGCCGCTGCTCGGCGCGCGGCGGGCGGCGGCGGCCGCGGCGGCGGCTGGGGCGTTCGCGGGCCGCCGCGCGGCGTGCGGGGCCGTGCTGCTGACGGAGTTGCTGGAGCGCGCCGCTTTCTACGGCATCACGTCCAACCTGGTGCTGTTCCTGAACGGGGCGCCGTTCTGCTGGGAGGGCGCGCAGGCCAGCGAGGCGCTGCTGCTCTTCATGGGCCTCACCTACCTGGGCTCGCCGTTTGGAGGCTGGCTGGCCGACGCGCGGCTGGGCCGGGCGCGCGCCATCCTGCTGAGCCTGGCGCTCTACCTGCTGGGCATGCTGGCCTTCCCGCTGCTGGCCGCGCCCGCCACCGGAACCGCGCTGTGCGGTTCCGCGCGCGTGCTCAACTGTTCGGCGCCGGGTCCCGACGCCGCCGGCCGCTGCTGCGCACCGGCCACCTTCGCGGGGCTAGTGCTGGTGGGCCTGGGCGTGGCCACCGTCAAGGCCAACATCACGCCCTTCGGCGCCGACCAGGTGAGCCGCGCCCCCGCGCTGCTTCTGTCCCTGCCCAGCCCCTGCCCAGCCCCTGCCCAGCCCCAACCTCTTCTCCAGCCCTAGCCCCAGCCCCAGTCCCTGCCTCTGATCGCAGAGGGAGCCCCTTGCCCCGGGGGCTTCTGTCTAGTGCAGAGGAAGCCCGCCAGCAGGTGGGCCAAGACTGGAGGGACCGATGTGATAGGTGCTGGAAGGGGTTTGCCTGGGGCGGGGTGAGGTCTGTATACACACAGTGATGGCCACAGTGGCTTTAAAGAAAAGAGAGGCCGGGCGCGGTGGCTCACGCCTGTAATCCCAGCACTTTGGGAGACCGAGGCGGGTGGATCACCTGAGATCAAGAGTTCGAGACCAGCCTGACCAGGCTGGCTAAAAATACAAAAATTAGCTGGGCGTGGTGGCGGGCGCCTGTTATCCCAGCTAGTAGGGAGGCTGAGGCAGAAGAATCGCTTGCACCCGGGAGACAGTGCAAGCCGAGATCGCGCCACTGCACTCGAGCCTGGGCGACAGAGCAAGACTGTCGCCAAATAAAAAAGTAAAACTAAAAATTATTAAATGAAAGGAACCCTCTCTGTGTTCAGGCCATGTAAGTTGAGACCAGAAGGCTGGGAAAGAGCAATTGTTGAGGAGCTTTCCAGACATGGGGATTCGCAGGGGCAGGGCCCCGGGCCGGGAAACTGAGGGAAGAGAAGCCACTATTGTTGCCTTAGCTTCCTTTACAACGAAGTGGGAAAACACTCATATTGCGGCTTTGTGGCTTTAAAGGAGTTTTGGGCTAGGTTGGATAGGAAAGCTCAGATGAAAATGAGTTTGAATCAAGTTAGCATCAAGCTGCTCCCCTGCTGCTGTAACTGCCAAGAAGTGAGGGAGGAACCACTGCAGCTCTTCAGGAGGGCAAAGGAAATGGCCACCAAGTATTATATGCAGAATAGGCAGCCTTTAAGAGCAATAGCAAACTCAGATCATTTCAGAAAATATTTAAAAAGTGGGAAGTGAGGTGGAAGGCTGGGGCCGGATCGCATGAGGAGCGTTAAAGCGTTCGGGATGCAGTGGGAGCTTTACTGGCTTCCGGCAGGTAGTGATACTATTTATGTCATGTGCAGAGCAGGCACCACAGCTGGGGTCGCAGGTCAGGTCTACTTCTTCTTTTCTGAGGACTCACAAGCTAAGAATGGTTCTGAATTTTTTATTTATTTATTTATTTTTTTTTATGTTGAGACGGAGTCTCGCTCTTGCCACGTTGGAGTGCAGTGGTAGGATCTCAGCTCACTGCAACCTCCGCCTCCTGGTTTCAAGCGATTCTCCTGCCTCAGCCTCCTGAGTAGCTGAGACTATACGTGCACACCACCATGCCCAGCTAATTTTTGTATTTCTAGTAGAGATGGGGCTTTCACCATGTTGGCCAGAATGGTCTTGATCTCTTGACCTCGTGATCCGCCTGCCTCGGCCTCCCAAAGTGCTGGGATTACAGGCATGAGCCCCGGCACCCAGCCGGTTCTTACATTTTTAAGTGGTCGGAAACAGGATAATTTGTGAGGAGTGAAAATTTTATGAAAATCAGATTTCAGTCTCCATAAATAAAGCGTTATTGGAACACAACCCCACCTGTTTCTGCGACACAGCCACTATGCTGGGACTGCTTTCACTAAGCAGTGGCAGAGTTGAGTAACTGTGATGGAATGTCTCATAAAACTCAAAGTGTGAGCTGCCTACCCCTTCACAGAAGTGTGTGGATGCTTGTAGAGAATGGGTTGTGTAGGAAGTGGTGACATTGGGTATATGAGGTCGGAGTCTCTCCTAACTAGAGTGGGGGCAGTGGAGGTGGGTGAAGTGGGTGGGTGGAGTTCAGCTGTGGAAGTAGAACGGGTAGGAAGTACTGGCAGGTTGTCTAGTCCCTGTTTGTGTTGCTATATAGGAATACCTGAGGCTCGGTCATCTATAATGAAAAGAGGTTTATTTGGTTTAGGGTTCTGCAGGCTGTACAAGAAGCAGGGCACCAGCATCTGCTCTGGTGAGGGCCTTGTGAACGGGAGCCAGCTGTGTAGAGATTACATGCACTAGAGGAAGTGAGAGAGGGGAGGGAGGTGCTAGGCTTGTAAATAACCTCTGTCATAGGAAAGTTCACTCCTAAGTGCGACAGCCCTGAGCCTTTCTTCAGGGATCCATCCCCATGACCCAAACAGTAGGCCCCACCAGCAGCACTGGGGATCACATTTCTTCTTGAGATTTGGAGGGTCAGACATTGAAACCATGGCATGTGAGCAGTAGGGAAGGCGACTCTTAGGCTTTTGCCTAAGTATCTGTGAGTGCCTGTTTTTTAGGAACATTTACTGAGAGCTTACTGTGCACCAGGCACAGTGCTTGCTAAGTACAGTATTTGGTGAGTCCACATGACGCGTATGCTACGTGTCTACAAGACTGCTTGGTTAGTCTACCTGACACGTACGGTGCCCATTTTACTGATGAGGAAACTGAGGCTTGAGAGGCTTAATCATTGACCCAAAGTTACACAGCTTGTATGTGACTGAGCCAGGATTCAAAAGCCTGTCCTTTGAATGTGAGCTTTCACTCTGCTTGTGTAAGGCTATCCATTAGTCAGGAGACACCTTAGAATGATGTTAGAAATGATAGTCTTCTAATGTAATGAATTGGAACTGGGTTTTTTGTACAGTGGCTTATGCTTTACATACGTGACCAAATCTGAACCTCACAGGAGTCTTAGATCCATTTTATTGATGAGGAAACAGGCACAAAAGCAGATCACTTTCTTACTGCCTATAGGTAGTGAGTGGTCAAGCTGGACTTCCATTCCAGCTCTGATTCTTTTTTAACTACTGCACTAAGATGGGCCCAGTGCGCATGCGTTCCGTAATGATTCTTCAGGGCTGGATCTCAAGACCCAGGCTCTTGGCCTTGGGGTGCCATTGGCTCATGAAGGAACGGGGCTGGTAGCACAGTCAGGCTCTATCTTTTAAAGACTTGGCCACGCCACACAAGTGTACTTGAAAGCTTCTATTTTGCCTCTTTCTTGTGCTTTTCCCACATGATCTTACTTAAGCCTCACAACAGTTGATGGTGTATGTGCTGCAGTTACGCCTGTTTTTTTAAAAAAAAAAAAAATATATATATATGTATATATTACTTTAAAGAATGACATTGTACTTCCTGGAATAACCTAATTATTACCAGAGGAAGGAATTCATATCTATGCCTTACAAGAACTTTCACTTTATTTATTTCTTTTTTGAAATGGAGTTTTGCTCTTGTTGCCTAGGCTGGAGTGCAATGGTACAATCTCGGCTCACCACAACCTCTGCCTCCCAGGTTCAAGCGATTCTCCTGCCTCAGCCTCTCAAGTAGCTGGGATTACAGGCATGCACCACCACGCCCGGCTGATTTTGTATTTTTAGAACAGATGGGATTTCTCCATGTTGGTCAGGCTGGTCTCAAACTCCCGACCTCAGGTGATCCGTGTACCTTGGCTTCCCAAAGTGCTGGGATCACAGGCGTGAGCCACCGCCCCCAGCCAGTCATGCCTTTTATACAGGGAACAGAGGCCTAAAAGGTTGGCTGCCAAGGCTGCGCAGCAAGTGCCTATGGGAGCTGGTTTGGGGCCCTGGCAGCCTGACTTAAAAGCTGGTGCTCTCCAGGAGATAATAGGCGAGTAATTGTTACTTCTTAAAATGAGGAGGAAACGGTGCTCAGTTATCTCAAATGAATCTGACAGAATATGCACCCTTTCGTCCACAATTACATGTGGATGTTGAAAGGCGATGTGCCTTCTTCCACAAGATAGCTGGCCTAATCTCTTCCGATGTAACACTGTCATGGGTAAAGGGGACCTTGTGGATGAAAGGCTACTCGGGAGACCTGGCCACCCCCTGCAACGCATGCTGAGTGGTTGGATCCCAGCTGCTTTCATGGCCATTCTTCTCGGATGCTTGGGATCGTTTGCAGATCACCTATTAGCTAATAACAGACCAATGTTGCCTTTCTTAGGTGTGGTAATCTCACTGCCGTTAAAAGAATGTCCTTATTTCCAGGAGATTCATGATGAAATTTTGGGGATGAAATAGGTTGCTGGAGCTTATCTGTAAATAGATCACCCAGAAGTATTTTTTTTAAGACCGAGTCTCATTCTGTTGTCCAGGCTGGGGTGCAGTGGTGTGATCTCAGCTCACTGCAAACTCTGCCTCCCGGGTTCAAGCTATTCTCGTGCCTCAGCCTCCTGAGTAGCTGGGACTACAGGTGTGAGCCACCACACCTGTCTAGTTTTTGTATTTTTAGTAGAGACGGGGGTTTTGTCATGTTGGCCAGGTTGATCTCAAACTCCTGACCTCAGGTGATCCACCCGCCTTGGCCTCCCAAAGTTCTAGGATGACAGTCATGAGCCACCACACTCGGCCAGTATTTTTTATGTATACAAAAAGAGTGCTGAGGTTCCAAGTGAAGGGTAGGGAAGTGTGCATTTTGCGATTCAACTTTTCTATACATTTGGACTTTTTTTTTTTTTTTTTTGAGACGGAGTCTTGCTCTATCGCCCAGGCTGGAGTGCTGTGGCCGGATCTCAGCTCACTGCAAGCTCCGCCTCCCGGGTTTACGCCATTCTCCTGCCTCAGCCTCCGAGTAACTGGGATTACAGGCGCCCGCCACCTCGCCCGGCTAGTTTTTTGTATTTTTTTAGTAGAGACGGGGTTTCACCGGGTTAGCCAGGATGGTCTCGATCTCCTGACATTGTGATCCACCCGTCTCGGCCTCCCAAAGTGCTGGGATTACAGGCTTGAGCCACCGCGCCCGGCCTTGGACTTTTTTTTAATGAAAATATGAGAAAATGTTCAGTGATGAATGTATAAACTCAAGGTAGTATATCCATACAATGGAGTATTTTTAAGCCATTAAAAAAGAAACGAAGTACTGATGGGCCTCGTAAACATTGCGCTGAGTGAAGGAAGCCAGACACACAAGGCTCCAGTTGTGTGATTCCATTGATGTGGAATGCCCAGAAGAGGCGAGTCCACAGAGACTGGAAGTAGATTAAGGGTTGCCAGGGGCCAGGAGAGGGGCGTAGGAGTGACTTAAAGGGAACAGGAGTTCCTGTTGGTGTGATGAGAATGTGGACTTGGGTGGCAGTGATGGATGTACATCTCTGAATATACTAAGCATTACTGAATTGTACACTTTTACAGGGTGAATTTTTTGGTATGTGAATCATAGTGAAAAACATTTGAGGGGAAAGTGCCCTTATGCCAGGGTGCTTCCCTGTGACCAGATGGCAGGTCGCCGTCCTAGTGCCGCTGCTTCATGGCAGGAGGCCTGGCTGGGGACCCTGAGGTGTGCAGGCCTGAAGCACACTCTGCTGTGCCCCAGGCGAGGGTTAAATTGTCCTGGTTTGGTCCTTCTCATGGAGAGGAAGCCTATTTGTATTTTTAAGGTGCTTTTTATGGTTCTTTGTCACTTGCCTCTTCATCTCCCAGGTAAAGCCTCTGGGAAACCTGATAGGAGAGACCATGGGGTGAGGCTGCGTGGCTTTGAGAAGGAGGCCTCGCTGGTGTCTTTAGAGGGTGTGTGAGCCGTGGGTCCAAGGGAGATGTGTGTTCATGTAAATCATGTCAACCCCGAATCTTCCCCCAGTGCCGCACCTTTTTCAAAAGTCACCGTCATTCTTGGTGAGTAGATTATTTGAAATAGTGTCCTGAAAGAAGAAAATCTTATGTTATGGATAAACAGAGCAAATGATGGATTTTTTTTTCCAGAGGAAAAACTGATACTTCACTTTAAGGAATTCTGTCAGCCAACTGTTTGGTGTGCTGTACACAATTCTATTCTTTTAGCTTTTCTTCCCCAAATTGATTTTGGTGGCATCATTTGACCAGTCATGTGAAAACCTTGTTTGCCCTTGGTAGGGCATGTGGCTGCTGCTCACACGGTGATGCCATGCAGCCGATGGGCAGGGAGGCTGTGGCCTGCCCACCCGGGGCGGGGAAGCATGTGATGGCCTTCACAGCAGCCAGCTTCCCTTGGTACAGAAATGCCTACTGTGTGGTTATTTAGGGCTTCGTAATTTTGGTTTATAAAGTAATTTTGATGGATTACTCGAGGAGTTGAAACAAACTGACCACCACAATTACACAGGAAATGAGGATGATGGCATTTTAAGGTTAGGATTTTCCCAGACTAATCAAATACTGATTTTCTCATGCTTCACCTCAGGAGGACATAGATCTGAGACTCTGGGAAGGGGTGTGCAGTGTCACTGCGGGGAAGGGGAAGGTCCGAGCAAGACCGTGGGGAGGGGTGTGCAGCATCACTGTGGGTAATTGAAAGGTCCGAGCGAGACCGTGGGGAGGGGTGTGCAATGTCACTGTGGGTAAGGGGAAGGTCCAGGCGAGACCGTGAGGAGGTGTGTGCAGTGTCACTGTGGGGAATGGGAAGGTCCGAGCGAGACCGTGGGAAGGTGTGTGCAGTGTCACTGTGGGGAATGGAAAGATCCGAGTGCATTTCAGTTATGAAATCATTTGTGCCTCTATTAAGTTTAGATATTATGTTTACTGGCCTGTTTTATGCTTGTAAAAAATTACTTTTTGTTTGTTTGTTTTCACACTTCTAGTTTTGTTTTCTCGGTAACCATTTCTCTGCTCACATTTTTCATTTTTCTTCCTGGTCTGTGTCTAGTATAGCATGAGAATGGGTGTCCATTGTTGAGCAGTATTTCAACGCATTGTGTCCTAGTGAAGAAGTGTCTTAGATGTCTAAGAAGTTCTCACCTCAAACTCTTTATTCGGTAGAGATGTCTGCATTTGGTCTAGGACCTCTATTCATTATTGTCATAGATAGGAGAAGAGTTTGAACTCTTGAAAACGTGATTTTCTTTTAAACGTAGGTTTTTAGTTTGAAGTGGTGTTACTATGTATTAATTAATTACCTATCACCACAGTAGCCATGCTCGATCATTCGGACTTCGAACAAGTCTCTTTTTGAGGAGCACACAATTTTTTTTTCTTTTGCTTTATTTCCTTTAGAGAGAAGCACACAATTTTAACTATAAATTTTACACCTCTGATTTAATCTTTAAAAAATAGAGCTTCAAATACCGTATGAAATATGTGACTGCTAAAAAGATGCATGTGCTTATTGCATACCGTATCTGTTTTTTTCTTTTGAGACAGGGCCTCTGTCGCGGAGGCTGGAGTGTGGTGGTGCCATCACAGCTCACCGCCACCTCCTCCCCAGTTCAAGGGATCCTCCCATCTCAGCCTTGCAAGTAGCTGGGACTATAGGCACACGCCACCACACCTGGCTGATGTTTGTAACTTTTTGTAGAGATGGGGATCTCTCTGTGTTCCCAGGCTGGTCTCAAACTCCTAGACCCAGGTGGTCTGTCTGCCCTGGCTCCCCAAAGTGCTGGGATTCCAGACCTGAGCCACCATGCCCAGCCATAATTGGTTGTTTTGGCCCCATTGAGAATTTGTTATTCAATAGAGCAGATTGTTCTGTGGATCCAGAAACTAGATCTATTATTGGAATAAGAATTTTCTAACTCTTTCATAACCTGTGACTTAAGAATGAGACAGTAGAATTTTTTAAGACAGCAAGAGAGTCTTTTTATGAGATCCAGTATCAGCCTCTCATAAGTTTGTTAAAAATAAATTTATGAAATGAAACTCACTAGAAATGTCTCTGTCTCGTACAGGGTTCATTTGCACAGATCTTATGTAGAGGTAAAAATCCAGGTGAGCAGAGAAGGCTTCTGGTGTGTCTGCCCCCAAATGACCTGTTCCCAGCGCTTGGGCTTCATTGAAGTAGCCTGGTGAACTGCATAAGCCTAGATGTTGTGTGATTATCTCAGTGCTTTTGTTTGCGTCCAGGAAGTCAGTGATTTTTGAGCCTTTTGGAAATCCCACCCTTATCAGAATTTCTCCCATTCCATTAATAGCCTGTCTAATCTAAAAATAGCATGTGGTTTTATCTTTAGTCTGTAATTTCCTCTTTGCTTCACGTTTACCGAGATCTCTGATTCTCAGGAGACCAGATACAGTTGGTGTGGGTGGTGGCTTGGCCTCACTGAACAAATGCCGCCTGCAGTGTTTCTCTTTGGGGCTAAGCGTATTTGCGCGGTGCCGCATGGTACTCACATGTAGCTCAGGAAGGCATGGAGCTTTATAACATTGGTTCTAAAACTTACCTGTGAGTAGAAGTTACCTGGGAAGTTGCTTGAAACGCAGATTCCTGGGCCTGGGCCCCAGAGACGGTGATTCAGTAGGTCTGGAGCGTGGGTCCTGTGACTCTCTGTTTTTTTTTTTTTCCTTTTTGAGACAGAGTTTCGCTCTTGTTGCCCAGGTGCGGTGGCACGATCTCGGCTCACTGCAACCTCCATCTCCTGGATTCAAGTGATTCTCCGGCCTCAGCCTCCCAAGTAGCTGGGATTACAGGTGCCCGCCACCATGCCTGGCTAATTTTTGTATTTTTAGTGAAGACAGGGTTTCACCATGTTGGCCAGGCTGGTCTCAAACTCCATACCTCAAGCGACCCACCCGCCTTGGCCTCCCAAAGTGCTGGGATTATAGATGTGAGCCACCACGCCCAGCCCACTCTATTTTCAAAGAGCATTCCAGGTAATTCCAAGGCAAATGGTTCAGATACTTAGAAAAATTCTATAGTAGGTGGTCCACATAATCGGAAAAACTCTCTAGGATTTGTTGGAATTTAGTATAATTAAGTGAAACCTACCCCGCTCCTGTAGTAATTAAAAGTGTGGGGTATGTTTTTTGTCGAGATCCGTGAATGTTTCTGTAAAGACCATTTTGATTGTGTTGCACTTCTTAAAGGTTGTGATGACAAAGGTAATTTTAACCACTTGACTGTGTATGTTTTTCCTCCTTGAAGACTGTCATATATTTTCAAGTGTCTTTCCTCCCTGTTATCTTAGGTTAAAGATCGAGGTCCGGAAGCCACTAGGAGATTTTTTAATTGGTTTTATTGGAGCATTAACCTGGGAGCGATCCTGTCATTAGGTGGCATTGCCTATATTCAGCAGAACATCAGCTTTGTCACTGGTTATGCGATCCCCACTGTCTGCGTCGGCCTTGCTTTTGTGGTCTTCCTCTGTGGTCAGAGCGTTTTCATCACCAAGCCTCCTGATGGCAGTGCCTTCACCGACATGTTCAAGATACTGACGTATTCCTGCTGTTCCCAGAAGCGAAGTGGAGAGGGCCAGAGTAGTGGGTAAGCACTTAATTCTTATCTCAAGCTGTTTGATAGGACTTTATCGATCTCTTTATTAACATCCTAGCTTAGGTTTGTTGTGTGCTTATTGTGTGCTGGGCCGGGGCTGAGGGTTTGCTTGTCTTCTCTCCTTTAACATTGCATTTCCCCAAGGAGGCGGGTGCGGTCTTAATGTCCCATCCTAAAGACAGGCCAGTGGCCTGATTCCAGAGCTCATGCTTTAACCCCACATTGCACTTTCTCTCACTGCTAGTGTGGACGGAAGCTCCTTTAGTGCCAGATTATAAAGGTAGAAATGTGTGGAGAGCATCGAGGAGACAGAAGACATGCTTTATACATGTTTCTTTTTATTTTGAAAACTTTGAAATACGTTTGAATGAAAAACTAAGCAGTTGCTTATGCTGTCAGTACCTGTCTTTGCTCTTTAAAAAGTAAGCCACTGCCTCTCACCTGAAGGTCAGCATGGGCTCCATCATTCAGCGGTCAGGTCTGTCACTCTGACAGGAAGATGCAATAGCAGAATGGCGAGATGCACTGAGGGTAACCAGATGATCTCATGGGACTTACCCGGCGTTAGCACCAAAGTCCCATGAACTGGGGTGTTAAAACAGAAAGGCCTGTGTCCTCAGAACCCCTCCAAGTCACTGACCAACTATGACTCATGTTTGGTTGGTAATGTTTGATGCCAGTTAATAAAGTCCAGAACTTAAGCCCGAGAAAAGAACTCAGAAATTTTTGTGTTATTCTTGATTGAGGAATAATTTGCAGGTAGTAAAATTTACCCCTCATAGCTGTACAGTTCTGTGAATTGTGACAAACTTACTCAGGTTGTGTAACCACCAGTGCAGTCAAGGCATAGATTGTTTCCATCATTCCGGAGAAGGCTCTGGGAACTTTTGTAGTCATTCCCCTCATGGAATGTTTGGATCAACATAGAAATGCCTGGTGGCTGCTGGTTGGGAGGCTGATGACTCAGCCATCGGAGGGTCCTGTGTCTCCGAGCCGTGCAGCCCACTGTGGCACGGCACGGGTTGCTGGACCTTCTTCTGTAGGCCCACTCACACATCTGCCTCCCTCCGGCTTGTCTGTGTTTGTCTTACTGATGTGCTTGGAGCCATAGCCAATGTGTCTAATATTCCTTCCACGTGGTAGATTGAAACTACACTAAAATGGCCCTATGCGCCTACTTCTTTGCTCCTGAACATCTCTGATTTCTCCAGGTGTCTCTGTGTGGAGTCATGGCAGATCTCACCAGTCTAGATGACCTGTTGGAAATGCTGGTGGGTCATTGTGGCATTCAGACACATAATTCAAAACTGCAAATGGTGGGACCACACTAAAGAATTTTTAGTAATTAAAGTACAGGAGGCTAAGGTGGGAGGATCACACGAGCCCAGCAGGTCAGGTCAAGGCTGCAATGAGCCATGATTGCACACCGCACTCCAGCCTGGGTGACAAAATGAAACCCTGTCTCAAAAAAAAAAAAAAAATTTAAGTAGCCCTGTCTTAGCTGACACTAGTCTTTTGCCAGGGCCTTATTTGATTAGACAAAAGCAGTGTTTCAGATCCTAGAAGTCTTTTTCAGGAACAACCCTTCAAGTTTTAGTATCTATGTGGGTGGTAGCCCATAGACATTTCTGCAAGAGGACGGCATTGTTTTGTGGACATACTTGGGTTTTAACGCACAAATGGCAGCATGGAGTGGGTTTGAAGTTACTTTTACTTAGGAAACTAATTTCCTCTTAGGATTGTCTTTGAAAGTCGTCTTGGGCACAAATAAGGGGAAAAAAGCAGGGGTTAGCTTACAGAAAAGTTGATGGTCTGAGGAACTCTCAAATTCTGCTGTTTGTATGAACTGGCTCTGTAACCTTGGGCAGGTTACTGGTCTGGTGAAGCCCAGCTTTCCTTTTTGTACAGCAGAGATGGATTCATCTCATGGCATCACTGTGAGGCCTGAGCATGGTGATGTGTGCAAGGCCCTCAGCAGGGTGCCAGGCACACGCTAAGGGCCCTGTCAGTGGTGACCACTGTGACGAGGGTGCCTTAAAAAAGTTGGGCCTCCAAAGCCTGAGGAAGCATGACATACCCAGCATTTTACAGTCGTGACACTTAATTTCATCTGGCCCAATCTCAGTTTCCATCCAGGGCGATCTGTGTCTTGAAGATAATGCAGTACTCGCTATTAAATGAGAAATGAAGGCACATTGGTTCAATTCATCAGGCCAGGGTAGAAATGGTTCTACAGCTTTTTGAGATACATACTTCTTTGGGAATCCGTGAGAACCGGTGGACTCTCTTCCTGGAGAATACAAACACATACGTGTGGCCTTCACAGAGACTTGGGCACAGGCGTCCTGAAACGAGCTTGTCAACTTTTGTGGGGAGGAGCAGAGGGCTCTTGTGGGTGTTCGGGTGTCACTTGTGCCCATGGCTTCATGTTGGACCCTTGTGTGTTGCAAAATAGTGCACCTAACAATATGTATAACCCAGTAAAACTTCAGATGCATATTGATTTCACAGCTTTTAAATATTTTAATTATGTAAAGCTAAAGTAATATAACCAGTAACCCATGTGAATAATGCTTTGTGTGAAAATGAGTTTGTTGTTTGTTGTTTAAGTGTTTTTAGTGAAACATATTTAATATGATGTGGTAAACCACTGATAGTATCTGTATTAGGTACAAAAGGACTTTTAATTTCCTTTATGAAAAAAAGTAGTACTTGAAGAAGTTAATGTTTTCAAGTGAAAGTATTTATAATGTCTTTGGAATTTATTTTCACTTTTGGGTGTTTTTGTGTCTGATTATTTTCCCCCACTAGACTAAGTCCGTAAGGACAGGAGCTCTTTCCTTTAGCCCCCAGGTAGAGCAATGCAAGGCCTGCAGCAGGTACTCAGTCAGTATTTGTTGAATCGAACTTAGTTTTCTTGTCCAAAATTTGGCTAAAATATTAAGTTATAGTTTTCAGCGCTTTTATTTTTCCCCACTCTGAATGTCCAGACTTAAAATGTTGGCTTTATAAGATAAAGAATTTAAAATACTGGCACCATAGTAAAATGGGACATGAGTTAATAATCTAGAAAACTGACAGGTGCCATTTCTGTTGGCTTCCCACAGTTAAACACAGTCTAACTCTCTCCTGGTACTTCTTGGCTTTAGAGAATAGTGTGCACTTTGTTTTCCCATTTTACCCCTGAGATCCTTGGTGCCTGTTCCCCATTAGAGTGTTTTGGCGCTGGGAGAGAGTGCGGAGCTGTCTAATGGGGCCTGTTCATCTTCTAAATAATGAAGCGGGCCCAGAGGGAGTAAGTGAAACTCGTTAGTACAAGTACCTGGGAATGCCAGGTCCACGTTCCTGCTATGACCCGCAGATATGAGGGCAATGGCAGGGAGTGGAGGGGTAGTGGTGTCCTGCAGGGGTCAGGGCCTCAGGCTGTAAAGCCGAGACTGCCTGGGTCCAAGTCCTGGCCATACCTCGGGCAGCCTTCTCACTCTCTGTGCCCAGGCATCTTCCTCTGTGCAATGGGACCCTGAAGAGTTTTAACACCACATGGTTAATGAGGGAGGACGTAGGGACGCGGTGCACTGGGCACTCCCCATTTCCTGCTGTCCTAGGACAGAGCCAGGGACATCCTCCTGTCATCACCACCAGCGCTGCCCTCCCCCTCAGCTCTTCCTTAACCCGAGAGCTGACAGCTTTCCTCCAAGAATAGAACCCTGCCTCTGTCCTGCCAGTGACTCAGTTTAAACCAGCAGGGTTTTATTCACAGCATTGGTATTGGCCGTCAGGTCTTGATGTTTGATAGATTAGCTGATTAAAAATTCACACAATCCAGTGCATTTTTTCATATGCTATCCAGTGGCGCAGCTGATGTCCTTCCCAGTGTCAGTGGAGCTGCAGACTCTCCCCACGCGGAGACTGCTGAGCCGGCAGCTGCACTGGGGCTGAGCTCAGCCATGGTTCAGACTGTCATCACAGATCTTCCGGCCACGCTAGAATTACAGTAGCCCAATTGCACTTTGACTAGAAAGTCCCTTTGTCAGCTGTTTCAGTACATTCTGTGACATTTAGAAATAATTCAGGGAGCTGTGTTTGGTGTGTACAATTAGTAAGTGATGGAATGAGTTGAAGCAGATTCGATACAGTGAGCTGGTTTCTTACCTCCAAACTTAATTTGTGACCAAATAATTGATTGCTGGGAGGGGAAGAAAACTAATTCCTTCATTTTATTTCCCAAAGTGAAGGCATTGGAGTCTTTCAGCAATCTTCTAAACAAAGTCTGTTTGATTCATGTAAGATGTCTCATGGAGGGCCATTTACAGAAGAGAAAGTGGAAGATGTGAAAGCTCTGGTCAAGATTGTCCCTGTTTTCTTGGCTTTGATACCTTACTGGACAGTGTATTTCCAAGTGAGTGGTGACAAACAGGTTTAATTTCCTTTATCTTCCTATGAAGTCTTAGCCTAGCACTTGTTTTGGCCATGTTTAAAGTAGTTAGGACTAGATTTTTTTTTTTTTCCATGAGTCTACAGAATCCTGGCATTTTTGGTTTTAGTTATGGAGTCATTTTGGCTGCTTTAACTATGTTTAAAGCCTCTCTGAAAAAGAAGCTGAGAACAGGTATGCTTCTGGTTTTTCCAGGCGCCTCTTGTTAATGTAATTTCTCCTTTGGATAACTGGCTGTTCTTTTTCAAAATTGATCTCCAGAGGACTTTACAGTGACCAAATCATTGACCTGTCTGTTTTCAAACTTGAGCCGTTGTCTGTTTCTGGGAGTCACTACTGTCGCATCTCAGAGCCTAGTTTAGGGGAGGGGCAGGATGCTTACAGTGTTTGAGGGCACAGTTGGTTCACATATAATGATACTGTTTTTTATACCTAGATGCAGACAACGTATGTTTTACAGAGTCTTCATTTGAGGATTCCAGAAATTTCAAATATTACAACCACTCCTCACACGGTAAGAACAATTGTAATGATCTCAAAATTGTCATTTTGGGCTTATGTAATAAATGGATTCCTTCTACCAACTGTAAATGTTTTATAAATGTTAACAGCACCAACAAAAACCTTTGTTATTGAAATAGAGTTTTTACTTATTTTAGAGAATATTTTTTTGTTGGTTGTATCATTTACTAGATTAGGTTGACTGACATCAGTTCAACGTTACTTAGTATTTTTCACCTGATTATTTTCCCCTCAAAGCACAGAAAAGCAAATGCAGATTCATTTAGAAAGGAAGCTTTTCCCAGTTCCGTTGTCTCTAAACTGAAGAGGCTGTACCTTGTGGAGAGGAACTGTACTTTACATGCATTTCTCCCATTGAGATGTTGGTTCTCCAGACGAGTGGTGTATTGCGGGGAGTAAACGCCTCCTCCCGTGTTTCACCCCAGCTCCCTGCAGCCTGGCTGACCATGTTTGATGCTGTGCTCATCCTCCTGCTCATCCCTGTGAAGGACAAACTGGTGGATCCCATTTTGAGAAGAAATGGCCTGCTCCCATCCTCCCTGAAGAGGATCGCCGTGGGCATGTTCTTTGTCATGTGCTCAGCCTTTGCTGCAGGTAGGAGGCATTCTGCTCCGTTCCTCCTCAGGCCCCACTTCGGCAGTTGTGGATTCAGAATATAGTGTTGACGCCCAGTCATGCCCCAGGTTGTTCAGGAAGTGCGTGTCTGTGAAAGAGGATGTGTATCAGTTATTTTACAGCACTAATCCTTTATTTTAAACTTTAAAATAAGTTGAAGATTATTTTCCTAAGAATATGTCAGTTTTCTTCTGGTACTAAAACCATTGGGTTGCTCTGAAAAGGGACTTTTGGACTGAGTTAAAGGGAGGTTTTTCTCTACCTTCTGGTTTAGAATTAGGCTGTTGAATGCTGAACAGATGAATTTGTGTAAATTAAAGGTACTATATCATTCTCGAGGATGAGAATTCCACCTTCAGATTACTAACCTTTGGTTTATTAACAAGTGTCAGGGTGTCTGTGAGTCCTTTGAATTTTTTATGTAAAATTCTGTGTGCATTTTTCTGGTGACAAAAATGTTTCTAGATTGTTATAGGCTCATGGGCAGCATCTCCTCCCCGTACAAATAAACCTCATAAGAACGAATGCCTCAGTCTCTAAACTCAGATGAGGAGAGTTACCCTTTTGAGGGTTTCCATTCTGTTTTCGTAATTTGTATGTGCTGAAATGAGTTGTTTATCCTTTGCTGATAAAGCTGGGTACCGCTGACTTTCTCAGTTATTTTGGAGTTCTCCCTTCATTAATATTTGAAAATTGTTGAATGATAAAACAGCTTAGTTACATAATAAGAAAAGTTGATATTCTTGAACCAGCTGTATATTATCTGCTGTTATGAGGAATTCAGTGTTAAGCGCTGCTGAAATGGAATTTAATATTCTCAAACAATGCTGCCTTCATAGCAGCCTTCATCTACTTTTGCCAGACTGAACATATTGATATAGTACTTAATAGATTTAAAGAAATTAGTCCCTGGGCTTAAGAAATCTCTATTCTAGAGACTGGGACATTTTAGAAGACTATTGCATTTTCTTTTGTTCAAATAGATAATTAAAGTGAGGTCGTGTCTGAGTGAAGTTTTTGCTGTGTGCCTTCTTTATAATTCAGCTTCTTTTCCAGAGCTGTGGCACATGGGGAAATAAGCATAGGCAGAGAAGAACTGAATTACCGCAGGGCTCTAGCTGCAGGCTGCAGTTCAGCAGAGTGCACACGCAGAAGGGCTGTCTGCAGGAAGTCTTTGCACTGGAGACTGTGTCTGCCTGTCTGTCCTACCTCCCTAAAGCGCAGGCTCAGCTTTGGCCTCAGACCTCTCTCTCCCCCTGGGGCTGGAGTGCCTTCTCTGTGCCCCATCACCACACTGGTTGATGCCAAGGAAGGAAGTCCTCATTCCCTCCCTGTGGGAAAGGAGATCTCCTTGGTTTCTGGAGGCTTTTCCAGTAAATACTTGGTTTGGGCTTCTTTCCTAACATCCTCTCTTTCAGTTTCATAAATGGCTGAATCACTTCTGTGGGCTGCCTTGAGAGCCATGCAGGCCACTCTGGTGGTTTCTATATGTGTTTGTGCAGGATACAAGTGCCAGACCAGTCACTGTTGAGATTTCCCCATTGCGCTCCCTCAGTTCTGTCTTTAAAAAGGGCACGGTGGCTCACACCTGTCATCCCAGTACTTTGGGAGGCCAAGGCGGGTGGATCACAAGGTCAGGAGTTTGAGACCAGGCTGACCAATGTGGTGAAACTCTGTCTCTACTAAAAGTACAAAAATTAGCTGGCCATGGTGGCAGGCGCCTGTAGTCCCAGCTACTCGGGAGGCTGAGGCAGGAGAATCACTTGAACCCGAGAGGCAGAGGTTGCAGTGAGCTGAGATTGCGCCACTGCGCTCCAGCCTGGCGACAGAGTGAGACTCCATCTCAAAAAAAAGAAAAAAAAAAGTGCTAGCAAAATCCACAATAGATCAGGTCCAGCACTTTCTGACCAGAGTCAGACAGCCTCTGCACAGTGCTTGCCTTACTGAGTGCTGGCGCCTGTGATGAGGCATGGGCTCTGACCTGGTGTGACTGCAGCAGCACCAGAGCCTCTGAATTGGTGACATAGAAGTGGAAAATTCGCAGCGTGTGTGTGTTCTGAAAAAGGCTTTCTTTCCCGGGTGACCCAGTGTTGGAAAGAAGTTTTACCTGCCGGTAGTTGGGAAGAGTTACATATGTCTTGTAACTTGACATGAGTACAGTCTATTAAATTTAATAAAACACCTGCCCATGTTTGATGTGATTTTACTCCCAGCTCTAGTGAGTATTATTTAGGGACGTTAATGGTCTTTGAGTAGAGACTTGAAACCGTCATAGCAAACCAAAATTTTCATGGGAAAGAACCCTAATTTTGCTTGTAGCTTACCACCTACCCCCATAATAAATCACGGTCTTCCATTTAGTGCCATACCTGGTGGAGGCCGCTTTTTCTCTAAAGATGTTCAGATGCAAGTTGGGCAGGTCCAAGGGGCTTCTGCTCAGCTTAAGAAAAAAAGTATGTTAATTTGCTAGATTTAATTTTTCCCCTTAAAAAAATGTGTTTCTGTTCTTAAATTACAAGAGTAAAAAGATGCGCATTGGAGAAGAGGAAACCTTAGAATCATAAAGGAGAAAATAAAGATCCACTGTAATGTCCTTAGAACTGCTTGCTACTGATATTTTGGTGTCTGTCTTGTTTGTGTGTCTGTACACATACATCTTTTATGGTTTTGCAAAAGCAGAGTCCTGTTGGTGTAAGCTGATTGGAGCCTGATTAAGAAAAATCAAATGTAAAAAAGCTATGAAAGTATGACAAAAATTATGCATATTAATGGCAAAAAGAGGACCAAAAGACATATAAGCCGTAAAATACACACACGCATACATAAAATATACGCGCACACAGACACAGTTAGAAACTCTCAAGATTCCACCACCCAAGGAAATCCACTAATAACATTATGTAAATACATGGGAAAAATTATAAAAATACATGATGTGTGACATGTTTATACTGTCCTCTGTAACCTGCTTATAAAAATCACTTAATGTGTCATTAATAATCTTGCATGTGACACATTCAGCTGCGTCTAGTTTGCACTGTTTTAGTAATCATTATAGTGAAATGTTTTTACTTATGTTCCTTCTTAAATCCCAAGAAGTGTAGTCATTGTATGACACGAAGGCGTGTGGTATATGTAGCTGAACTGTCTTGTGGGAAGGTTGTAGGCCCTTCCGTCATCACAGGTGGGTGGTGGTCCACCTGGATCGCTCCGCCTGCTGATCTGCTCCGTCCGCTGATCTGCTCCGTCCCACTTTCTGTGTCGTTGGGACTGTGTTCACCACAGCTACCGCAGGGCAGGAGTCACTCCTGGGCTTCAGAGCACGGATGCACATCCTGAAATTGAGGCAGAATCAACCGAGAACCTTTCTCTGGGAAAAAGGTCAGAGCTTTCGTTAGAAAAGAGTTGAAAACCACTGGTCTACAGCAAGTTTTTAAAAGTTATTATATGGTCAACTTATGGTCATTAAAAATAGATCCAAAGGGAGGCTTCAGTTCATCCACAACCCCCCATCCAGAGGGGACCACTGCAGCTGTTTCTGTGTCTTTCTAGAACATTTTCTGGGTATGGCTGAATTACTTGTTTTAAAACAGAGGTGGAGCTCCTCCCAGTTTAGAACCTGTTTTTGTGTTCTGTGTGCTCACCATCTTCCCGTACCAGTAGTTACACATTTAAATTGTGCTTTCTAACAACTAGACCATATTCCGTGTTTGAATGTTAATCGTTTTTAAAAACCAGCACTCTTCTTAACTGGCATTTGATTCCAGGTTATTCTTATTTCAAACAAGACCATGTTGTCACTCTTTTACATAAGCTAGTATGCTCTTGTCTTACTGTTTCCTGAGGGTAACTTACCTGATTGAAAGTGGTGGAGTGGAGTGTGTGAGAATTCTTGTTTTCTGTCATCCTTGCCAGTACTGATTTTTTTTTTTCTGTTAATCTTTTCTTAGCTGAAGGTTGAAAAATGGTATATTATTGTTTTGACATATGTTATTAGTGATGTTTAAGATTCTTTCCCAAAACTTTCAAACTCTATCGTCTTAGCTGGGTCATGGTTTACCTGGATCCACATGGAGTATAACTGTACACGGTTATATTCTGTGTACAGTTTGTGTTGTACCCATTTTTCTAATAGGTTTTTCTTTTTTGTGTTGTTACATAATAGATCATGATTGTTTAAGGATTTCAGATTTTTATCTCTTAGCTTATGGATTTTTTTTTCCCATTTAAAAGATTTTCCCTTGAGAGACCAAGGCGAGTGAGATCACCTGAGGTTGGGAGTTTGAGACCAGCCTGGCCAACATGCTGAAACCCCATCTCTACTAAAAATACAAAAATTAGCCGGGCATGGTGGCGCATGCCTTTAATCCCAGCTACTCAGAGGCTGAGGCATGAGAATCGCTTGAACTCAGGAGGCGGAGGTTGCAGTGAGCCGAGATCGATCGTGCCACTGCACTCCAGCCTGGGCGACAGAGTGAGACTCCGTCTCAAAAAAAAAAAAAAAAATTCCCTATAATTTTGTTTACGGAATCTTGGAAAGTTTTATACATTTCTTTAGGTTCTCTACCTTTTATGTTAGGTTTATTCCTAACTACTTTATGTATTTTTGGTTCCTCATATATGGGATTTTATAAAATTCTGTGAGTTTCAGTGAACTGTTTTCAAATGATCATTCTTTGTCTTCAAATGATATAGTTTCTTTTTCTGTCTTTGTAATAATTATATCTCTCTTTCTTTCTCTTTTTCTTTGATTCAACGTTAGTCTCATCCTGGATTTTAATGGGACTGCCACTGTTAGCTCACAGTTAAGTTGAAAGTTTATCATTGCCTGTTAAAGTAGGTATTTGTGGTGACATTAAACATCTAGCCAGCATGAATGTTGGATTTTTTTTTTTTTTTTGGTATCCAAGGGTAATTACATCTCTCCCCGGCTACCTTTGGCTTCTCATGTATTTTATTTATATTATTGTATTAGATTCCTGATATTTAACTGTTCCTCCGTTTTAGAAAACAAACCCTGTTTGTTAAAAGAGGCTTATGTTGATCATCTGACCTGACTCTGCTGCTGTATCATTGAGCGCATGTGCATCTGTATCTAGAATTGGCCTTGGTCTGTGGTTGTTTTTGGCAGGTTTTGGTGGGGTGATACAGCTTCTTAAAAAGAGTTGGTGTACTCTTTTTCTCTGTAGGCAGGAGAGTATTTTAAGGGGACAATAATTATCTTTCTGTTCTCAAGGAGTTCCAAGCATTTGTCTAGCTTGAAGTCATCTTGAGTCCATTACCTCTCTGAGAGGAAATTTATTTGATAACTTTTTCAGTTTCAAGGCAAGGTCTCCCTCCCATCACCCAGGCTGGAGTGCAGTGGCGCGATCTCGGCTCACTGCAACCTCCGCCTCCCGAGTTCAAGCAATTCTCCTGCCTCAGCCTCTCCAGTAGCTGGGATTACAGGCGCCTGCCACCATGCCCGGCTAATTTTTGTATTTTTAGTAGAGACAGGCTTTCACCATATTGGCCAGGCTGATCTCAAACTCCTGACTTTGTGATCTGCCCACCTTGGCCTCCCAAAGTGCTGGGATTACAGGCGTGAGCCACTGTGCCTGGCTTTCATTCACTTGTACTTATTCTAGTCTATTTAATAATGAAAAGATAATTTAAGGCTATGAATTTGCTTGTTATTACTGTTTTGGTCAGTTCTCGTGTGCTTTGATTTGTTATAATGTTCTCTTGTTTTCTGTGAATATTGAAACTGGTTTTGGTTTTCTTTTTGATCTAAGACTAATTTCAGAGAATTTTTAAGTTTTACAATATTGATGTTTTTGTTTATACTTTTGCTAATGATGGCAAATTTTGTTGAGTCAGGAGAGATTATGGCTTTTATAATTCTTGCATTGGGGATTTCACGGCTTCCTTTATGGCCAAATATCACCCTGTATAAGTGTTGTAGGTGAATAGGATGATTCATGTATTGTAATACTACCAACGATATTAATTAGGTGTTTTACAGCAGGAGTCTTAAACTCCAACACTGGCAGCGGGCCTGAAGCCATGTGGATGAGTGCATGGTCCAAGAATAACACAGTGGGTCTGTGGTGAATCAGAAGGCACAGACAGGTCCTGTCCGAACACTTTCTGAAACACCATGTGGGCTTGAAACATAAGCCTGTCAGAACGGAGCTCCACGAGGACCCAGATCTTTGTGTCTGTCCGATTCATCGAGTCGTCTCGGGCATGTTGTAGGCCTCAGTAATTATTTGTTGTCATGAAGTAGGTCTGGGGCCTGGCTTTCTATTTGTGTCTGTAGTTTGTAAACTTTATGCCAAACAAAGCTGTATTTTTTTTTTTTTCCCCATCTACTTGTTCTGACAAGGACAAAAAGAAGTGTATTCCTGTGAGATTCCAGCAGCTGGATGGTATTTTAATTCGCATTAAAGTTCATGATTTGTGTTTTCTCTGTGGATACGATGTGTCATCCGTAGTGAAACAGCCGTTGGGTTGGAAGGTAGCGCGTGTGGCATCGTTGAGAGCCAGGTGTGAAGCCTCAGCTCTGCCAGTTGTCTCCAAGTCTCATTCTCCTCATCTCCAAATGAGCTTGCGTTATTTCTCCCCCGGCTTACTGTGAATAACAAATGAGGTGCTGTCTGTGAATCAGTCAACAAAAGCGGCTCATCACGCAAGGAGCAGTTCGTACATGGCACCTATTGGTTATGTTGGTTTTTGATTCTTTTTCTCTCTTCTTGGTATTTTCTTGTCACCTCTTCCCTTTATGATTGCTTGTCTGGTACATCCTGGCCTGTCCCCTCTTTTATTTATAATCTTTGGGTTATATTATGCTTTAGTTCTGTGTATTAACCGTAATGTTCAGTTTTGTTTCTGTGTTTTGAACTGATATAAGTAGGTGACTTTTATCTGAAGGATCTGGCTCATTTATCCTGACTGCTGTGTTGATTATCCAGCATCGCATCACAAGCTTGTTTTTACTGGGTGCCCCCTTGCCATGCCACTGTCACTCAGCCTGAACCGTGCTGCTTTTCCGCCTGTCCCAGCCGTTCCAGGGCTCTCAGTTGTTCCCAGACAGGGTCACTTTCCCCATTGGCTCTGCCTCCGCCTCGCTCGTGACTGGGGGCTCCGGTCCCAATCCTGGTTTCCGCAGTGTCGGCTGTGCGTGCACTTTTGCCGCTACTCATCTCTCTGCTGACAGCCTCACCGATAATCAGGCTTATTTGTTTTCTCATTTTCTCTTCTCCTAATTCTTGATTTCATCATTTGTGTCTCTCGTAAGCCAACGTCCTTTTAGTTTCTTTGTTACCTTTTTCATCCTTAGTCTTCAGAGTCTGTGTTTTCTTGAATAGTAAGACAAGTTATCTGGTAGAACTATGCCAGTAGCAGTAGTAGTATCTTTCCCATTCAGGTTATAAAATCTACTTACTGTCCACATGAGCAACCTTGGCTTGTCCTACCCTCTGCGGACACTTTGGTGTGCTGTCCTAAGGCTCTCCTTCCCTGTGAAGGAGAGAAATGGTTTTCAGCTTTCGTGTTTATTTCCAAAATAGATCTCAATTTCTGCTTGAGTTGCATTGGTTCTGTTCCCATTCAAGGAGTGGCTGCAGTCAGCTACGGTCCCAGGGGAGCAGGCGGGAGCTGGGGACCTTGGGTGTCCATGGGAGGCCATTGCTACACAGTTCATTCTTGGTGTTTGAAGGCACTGATGCCAGGGCTAGGGGTGCAGTGCCGTGGTTGCTGTCAGCTGCCCTGTTGGGGAGGAAGGCTGTCATTTGGGGACAGTCCCTACTGTCACTACCAGCCTTGCCTGATTAAGGTGCCCTCAGATGCCCCTTTCCAGAGCAACTAAGGGCTCTAAATAGTTTGCTGTCCTTGCCTGGGTCTGCGTTTATGTTTCTCCCATGGAGGGCAGAGTAGAAGGATTGGGTTTCCCTTGACACTCTTCCAGGGCGGGGCTGCAGGTTTTCTGATGGAAGTAAACTGTGGGTTGGCTGGAAGGTCTCTCTCTACCTTGATCCTGGAGAATGTTTTCACTTTGCCTGGCATTTCAGTTGAGATTTGAGGTGGAAATTCCAGAGTTTGTCTTCTCATCGCCCTGTGAATCATATCCTGGTCCTTTCTCATGCTCAGGTTTTAGAAGGAACATTTTTAATATTTTCATTCCATTGTCCTCTGACCAGATCTTTCTTCATACTCACATTTTAAAAATGTTTACATACACTTTAAATATTAGGGCCTGTGACCTAATTTGCAATAAGAATTCTTTATAAAACTTGGCGGTGTCTTTAACCTAAGGACTTGGACCTGCAAGTAGATGCTTTTACACTTTATTTCCATTGGTTGATTTTTGTTTATAGAGTAGCAGCTGCTGCCCTTGCTTGTTTTTCTCTTGTCTTTCTGTTGCACTTGACAGGTGACCAGTAACTCAGCCTGCACCTGCAGTGAGATCTCAGTGCTGCTGAGAGCAGAGGTTGATTTGTGAAGTCAGCTTACTTTGTTGCAAAGATTAAGCCTACCCTATGCAGGGAAACTGACATCATCATCATCATCATCATTATCATCATCATTTGTTGTTACAATAATAAATAAATAGATCACCTTCGATCTATCGCTATGTTTGGAAAAACATTTCAACATTACCTGCTGTTAGGTAAAATAGCACTACTGTTAATTCTACAGTAGGACTATTTAACTTTCTCCTACTCCCCTTTGTAAGAGACAAAAGAGGTATGGGTGAGCAATCCAGATATTTGAGGATTAAACGAAACGTACTGGACATCCGATTTTATATAAGATGCTGTAAAAAGCCAAAGTGAAATAGGTGTGCTATGGCATGACCTCCACTCAGCCTGCTTAGGAGGCTGAAGGCTGGGGGCCTGTTAGTCCTGGGGGAAGCTGTGATTAGACATGGTCCTTTCATGCATCAAAATCACGTTCGCTATGAAGTCTTGTAGCAAACATCAGATTTTTAGATTAACTCTAAATGTTAATACATGAATATTACACTAACCTACTTTTGAATTCTAGGAATTTTGGAAAGTAAAAGGCTGAACCTTGTTAAAGAGAAAACCATTAATCAGACCATTGGCAACGTCGTCTACCATGCGGCCGATCTGTCACTGTGGTGGCAGGTGCCGCAGTACGTGCTGATTGGGATCAGCGAGATATTTGCAAGTATCGCAGGTAAGGACCTTTAGTGCCGGAGGTGTCTGAGTCCAGGCAAAAGCATGAGCGCTCTGGCGTTCTCACTGTGCTGTTGGAATATGTTGAGACGAGGACAGCACAGCACTTCTGTAGCTTTTGGCAGTGTGTGGTTTAGAATATGAATCGCTAAGTAAACACACCAATGCTGAGGTTCTCCTTTCTTTGTGTAAAAACAGTATCGCAAAATATTTTCATGAAAGTTTGTTAACTACCCTATAAGTGCCACAGGACAGAGAAGAAGAAACCAGTCGTGGTTGGATAGTTCCCAGCGGAGCCCTCAGCCGTGCCACCATGGTGGCTGGGCTGAGCTCACAGATCTCAGTGCGCTTCATTTAGATGTACATAAATAAGCAGATCTAATTTTTAGAAACGTGTTTTCACAGGCCTCCCTTTTCCTATTAGCGAGATCCTGCAGTGGTTGAACAAGTGTATTCTGGGCAGATCTATCCGGCTGCTGAGAGTGAGAGAGAAGAGAAAATGAGTGATATGCAGAGGTGGATGGATGTGCGGGTCGTAGTCAGTGGTGGTTTTCACTTTAGAAAACTCATCCAGAATTGGCTAATGAATTTGTAAAGGGGATAAATCACAATGGAATGGACTTCTGTTTAGAATACACTACAAATCTCCGTGTCTAGTTATAAAAATCTAAATTTATAGATGGGCCTGCCAAAATAGTTTTGAAGTATATTGCCCTTGTTGCGGTGGCTCACACCTATAATCCCAGCACTTTGGGAGTCCGAAGCAGGTGGATCACCTGAGGTCAGGAGTTCGAGACCAGCCTGGCCAACATAGTGAAACCCTGCCTCTACTAAAAATACAAAAAATTAGCCAGGCATAGTGGCACTCTCCTGTAATCCCAGCTAGTCGGGAGGCTGAGGCAGAAGAATCGCTTGAACCAGGGAGGTGGAGGTTGCAGTGAGCCAAGATTGTGCCATTGCACTCCAGCCTGGGCAACAAGAGCAAAACTCCATCTCAACAAAAAAAAGATAAAGTGTATTGTCTTTGAAATAGAATCCTTATGTAGATTTCCCAGTTTAGTGTGTGTACTTTGTTTTCAAACTCCCGTTCCTTGACAATATAGGAAATTTGTTTCTTTAATCTCTTCAAGGAACACAAAAGTCTAAGAGCCAACAAATCACGTTACCTTTAAGCTTGAGAGCGAGGAGTTTAACTTTCTGCTCATTGAATTTTTTTTTTTTTTTTTTTTTTTTTTTGAGACGGAGTCTCGCTCTGTCGCCCGGGCTGGAGTGCAGTGGCTGGATCTCAGCTCACTGCAAGCTCCGCCTCCCGGGTTTACGCCATTCTCCTGCCTCAGTCTCCTGAGTAGCTGGGACTACAGGCGCCCGCCAACTCACCTGGCTAGTTTTTTGTATTTTTTAGTAGAGACGGGGTTTCACCATGTTAGCCAGGATGGTCTCGATCTCCTGACCTCGTGATCCACCCGTCTCGGCCTCCCAAAGTGCTGGGATTACAGGCTTGAGCCACCGCGCCCGGCCATCTCTGCTCATTGAATTTTTTAGGAATTGTCCTAATGGCTAGGAGAATGAACAGTTGGCCTGTAGCCGTTGATTTCTTGATCACTAGTAAGGAAAGAGGTTGTGCGTGTCTGCAGGACTCAGTCCCTAGGAGACCCCATGCTTCCTCTGCCATATTAGGCCAGAGCGTTGATCCCATGTGTTAAGGTTCCCCTTTCACAAAAACGACCCTTCCTTTTCTTTCCTCAGGCCTGGAATTTGCGTACTCAGCTGCCCCCAAGTCCATGCAGAGTGCCATAATGGGCTTGTTCTTTTTCTTCTCTGGCGTCGGGTCGTTCGTGGGTTCTGGACTGCTGGCGCTGGTGTCTATCAAAGCCATCGGATGGATGAGCAGCCACACAGACTTTGGTAAGAGCCAGCATCCTGTCCCTTTTGAAAACAGCCAGTGAGGGGAGGCGTGGGCGCTCAGGAGATGGTTGAGTGAACGGAGGTGTTTTCGCGTGGATAGCCTGTCCCGAGCTGCCTGTCCGCCGCTCCTTCCACTGCACCGCGCTGTGCTGCTTGCATCGCTTTTTTTCCTTACATCATGAACGTTTTCAAGAGACAAGCAAGTCTCTCTTCTCATCCCAGGGGCCAAGCCTGCCCTGACCACAGCCCGGTGAGCAGCTGCTGCACCCACCGCTCCTTGTGGGGATGTCCTTGACGGACAGGCACCTTCTCCACCCCCGTCCAGCGCAGTCTTCATGAGGCAGCTGAATCTGCACCCCAAGCTTCCCTTTCTTTCACTTGGTGGTGTACTTTCATTTTCTTTTCCTGACAGTACCTTTTCTGATATGAAAAAGACAAGCTAGATAGTAAGTTACTTTGAAAAATAAACATATTACTCATGATCAATGATAATGGGTTTTTACAGTTAATACCAGTAGTTGGCATCTTGAGTGTTGACCAGAACCACTCATAAAAGATGAGTTTTGTTTTCTTCAGGTTTACGATGCTTTTAAATGGACCCAGCAAGTGAAGGTTTCTTCTTTCTTTTCCTTTGTAAAAATATTTTATTTATGAAAACAACCTCGTTACTTTTTCTTGTATAATCATGTGGCATTTGCTCTGGTCTGGTAGTACTTAACCACTTGTAGGTTACAAATCCCCTTGAGAATCTGATGAACGGTTAGGGACTTTTCTGCAGAAACTGCAGAATTCCCAGAGTCCTTCCACGAGTGTAGGCCTGTGGAGTCCTAATGTAAGGCCCAGAACTCCAAGCCACCAATGTCTCCTGGATACTTGTCACCGATGTTTTCTGGCTGTGGGTGCCACCTCCATGGCCAGCTCAGGGCTGCTTGCTCTGAAGAGGGCAAGTGGATTTGGGGCTGGCATTTCGTTCTCGCCTTCTCCTGAAGATGGACAGCCCGAGGAGTAAGATCCCCTTGTGGTACATGGGACAGACGGACTTCAAAGAAAGACCAAGTCCATAGCTCTGAAGACGAAGATTCTGGTTCTTGGTTTGCGTTTTATCTTTACATGTGTCATAAAGGATTGGCTGGTCATTCTCGTTGCTTTCTAGTCATTTAATCCTCATTCTTACTTTAATTTCACATCTCATAGTTGACCTTTCATTCATCATTTCTGTCTGACAGGTTGGTTGTGGATTTCCTGCATTGGTGCACTCAGGACGAGTGTGCTGGGGGTGGGCCAGGATCTGTCTGTTGTTTTCAAGAATGGAAAGTGTTCCATGAAGGAGGCGTGTTTGCCAGCAGCCCCCAGGCTGTGCCCCTCAGCTGCATGGCAGCCTCCTTGGTTCACACCAGTAAGGAGAGTTGGAGCTCATCTGTCGAGCAGCCCTTGGCGTCCTGGGTGGAGAAATAAAGGCTGTGACATGGGAAATCCACAGGAAGCCCACTCCTCAGAGAGAGTTCTCCCTGAATTTGTGTGGCCTTGGAAGGAGCAGCAGCTCTCAGGCCAGGTTCCGGGGGTGTCTGTGCCACCCTTATCCTGGGCCCTGCCTCAGCATCTCGTGACTGGCACAGGAAATAGCTTTCTGTAAAGTCACAGGACTGTGAAGGGAGAGTCCCCAGAGTTTTGTTACATTGGTTTTTTCTTGCCTGCCTCCCAGCAGGCTCCTTTTATTAGTGTTATTTAAGCTGGGGAGAACGTGCATACCATAGTAAAGGTCTCTAATCTTAAGCGCAGCTTGCTGTGTTTGCAGCCTGGATCTCAGTGGAGGCCCTTTTGGAAGCCCTCCTTGCATCTCTCCTTAGTTTACGGCCCCCCACAGAAGGTAAACCTGTGCTGTTCCAGCATTGGCCCCCACAGGTTACCCTGTCCTGTCCTGTGCTGGACTGTGGCTGTCTCCTTTCACTTAGCACTGCCATCTGTGAGTGTCTCCCCTGTACTTCTGAGTATCACTCCTTCGTATGAGCGGTCACAAGGCGTTTATCCATGCCGCTGTCGGTGGGTGCCCAGATGCTGGCAGTGTGGGGCTGTTGTGAATACCTGTCCTGCCTGTGAGCCTGCGGGACAGATGTGCTCGTTCCCCGAGTGCCCAAGAGTCTATCTTGTCAAATGTCAAAACCCCAGTGTTTGCCGTCTTCCTATGTAATTATCCTTCTGTCTGTGAAGACGCCCAGGAATGCACGGGAGGTTTTCTCCCAGGCGACTTAGGCATTTCCGAATACCCTGTGTAATGCCACCGTAAGACAGACTCTGACGAGGCGTGGTGTGTGTCTGCCGGCGGGCTCGGACCGCACCTCCGCTCCTGCAGGACAGCACAGCCTTCAGTTCACGTGGCCTGCCAGCTTTAGCTTGGGAAGTTTTCCGTGACTGGTACATTTGAGGAGACTCGTGTTTCAAAAATAAGCACATAAAATGATGTCATTGATACTTTGATGACAACCTCGTCTCAGTAGCGTCAAAGGCCAGTGTTGGGACAGCAGTGACAGCTAGTGCCAGCCTCCAGGAAGCTGGGGCTTTCATCCTCATTGAGTGCCCAGGACAGAGCCTGGTAAGTCGCAAGGACTGAATGAATATTGTAAAACATCTGTTGAAAAAAAATTAAGGTTTAGTCTGGTAGAATTCAGGATATTAGCAGCTCTCTTTCTAAATCTACTAGTAGACACAGGAAGTTGTTATCTTCTTTAATCAGTGTGAATGAGCATTCTTTAAAAATGTGTGAGATCTTACCATACAGATGTGTGGGGTTTTTTTTTTCGAGATGGAGTTTCACTTTTGTTGCCCGGGCTGGAGTGCAGTGGCATGATCTTGGCTCACTGCAGCCTTTCACCTCCCAGGTTCAAGCGATGATTCTCCGGCCTCAGCCTCCCAGGTAGCTGAGATTACAGGTGCCAGCCACCACGCCCGGCTAATTTTTTGTATTTTTAGTAGAGACGGGGTTTCATCATGTTGGCCAGGCTGGTCTTGAATTCCTGACCTGAGTTGATCCACCCACCTGAACCTCCCAGAGTGCTGGGATTATAGTCATAAGCCACTGCGCCCGGCCCCGACGCATATTATATTGTGTTTATTTGGTAAATGCACTGTTGAACATGCGATATATGTTCAGATAGAAAAAGGAAGTGCCAGAATAACCCAACTTTAAAAAGATCTTCAGAAGAAAGGAAGTCTCACTTTTTAAAATAAACAAATGAGAAAGTGTTTTTGAAGAGGAGCAGAAAATGGAGCGACTCGATTCCAAAGCACTCGCTTCCCTCGTGATGTTGCCGGCCACAGGCACCTGTGACCTTGTGCGGAAACATGCAGCAGTGCCTTCCAGCCAGTGGCAGGTGATGTACGTGGAACGGAGACAGAGGGACGGCCATGGTGGAGAGCACAGGGCGACACTCGGCTTGGCCTGGACGTGTCCTGGATGATCAGTCATGATGAGCTAATGTCCTGCCGTTTTCTGCGCACATGTCGTTCCCATGTCTCCACATTGAGTGGTGATGTTAGCCGGTGCTGGCCAAACTCTGTTCTCTGATGGAGAGATGCCAGTTTGCAGAGTGGACAGTTCCAGACCTCTGTGAAAGGGGGATTATGACTGTAGTGCGTGGTGCTGGCACCCTCACCGTGTCCAGGCTCCTTCTCGAGTGCCGATTTCTGAAACGCTGCTCCTTTTACCGATGAGGAAACGGAGCACAGAGATCTCAGAGCCTTATCACTTGAGCTGCATGGCCCATGACCTTAGCCTCTGCACTGTCCAGCCTGCTTGGGATGCAAACGTTGCATGTAAAATGCCTCCATAGTGCCTGGGACTGGGTTGGGTATTCAGTGTAGGCTAACTCTTTTTTTTTTTTTTTCCCCCAGATGAATTTTATTTTATTTTATTTTATTTTATTTTTTTGAGACAGAGTCTCACTCTGTCACCCAGGTTGGAGTGCAGTGGTGCGATCTCTGCTCACTGCAAGCTCCGCCTCCTGGGTTTACGCCATTCTTCTGCCTCAGCCTGCCGAGTAGCTGGGACTACAGGCGCCCGCCACCACGCCCGGCTGGTTTTTTTTTTTTTTTTTTTTGTATTTTAGTAGAGACGGGGTTTCACTGTGTTAGCCAGGATAGTCTCGATCTCCTGACCTCGTGATCTGCCTGTCTGGGCCTCCCAAAGTGCTGGGATTACAGGTGTGAGCCACCGCGCCCGGCCCTAAGTCTTTGTATTAAAGTATGCGGAGGTATCTGCTTGTGTCAGGTTGAGGATGCTAAAACCTGAACATGTTTAAGACATTCAAAAACCAGCTCATCTCATCCTTTGACACATTGCCCAGCTGCTGGCCCTGGTGGGTTGGGTGTGTGGTTTCCCATCAGTGACCCATGCCGTGAATCCAGAGTTCACGATGTTCAGGCTGTGTCATAGTGTGATCTGTGATGCTACAAAGCGCACAAGTTCTGTAGCCAAGTTAGAAAGATGTTCACCTCGGGATTCGACAAGGAGATAGTCAGGTGCTCTTTTGTTACTTTCATGTCTGCCTTCCTCAACAATACAGTTCCAGGCCAATCATAACTATAATTGGAGGCAGTTCCCTTGAAGTAGTTGAAGGGAGGAACACTGCCTGAGAAAAGGCAGGAAGGAAATAACACCAGACCGGCTAACACTTGTTTCTGGTGGCGAGAACACAGGAAGGTAATTTTTTTACTTTGCCCAGGTGTTCTGGTGTGGGGGGTTAGCGGTCACAGGAGGCTGGGTTGGAAGGTGTCTCCTTGCTCCTGATTTGCAGCGTTGTCACGTGGCCTTAGGCACACTCTGCATCGACACTGTCCCCTTCACTACCGCATGTGTCTCTGCAGGCCATGCAGGGATTTTCCTGAGTGCTGGGGAGCTACCTTTCTTCTAGTTTCCTCAGGGAACCTCCTCCTTTTACCTTCAAAAGAGAGGATGGGCTGCTAGGAGCAGGTGGGGGGCTGAAGAGAGCCCACCTCTGGAGCCCCCGTTGGAGATGTATCTAACTTCAGGGAGCTTCTCCAGTGGTTTTGAAAGCAAGATACTTGTGTATTTTGGACTACAGAGAAAACATTTGTTTCTTTTTTTATGATTCCAGTTAAACCTTAGTAGGAACCAGATTGAATAGTAAAGTCTTGAAAAATACCTGTAGCAGTGCAGCTTACCTGCCGCTTTCCTTTTGTTTTCTCCAGGTAATATTAATGGCTGCTATTTGAACTATTACTTTTTTCTTCTGGCTGCTATTCAAGGAGCTACCCTCCTGCTTTTCCTCATTATTTCTGTGAAATATGACCATCATCGAGACCATCAGCGATCAAGAGCCAATGGCATGCCCGCCGGTGGGAGGGCCTGACCTTCCTGAGGCCATGTGCGGTTTCTGAGGCTGACATGTCAGTAACTGACGGGTGCACTGAGAACAGGCAAGACTTTAAATTCCCATAAAACTCTGCCTTCACTGAAACTTGCATGTTGCCTGGATTGAGTTCTTCTTTCCTTCTATCCAAAGGAGCTAGGTAAGTGCCTTACTGCAGCGTGTCTCCTGGCACGCTGGGCCCTCCGGGAGGAGAGCTGCAGATTTCGAGTATGTCGCTTGTCATTCAGGGTCTCTGTGAATCCTCTAGCTGGGTTCCCTTTTTGACAAAAACCCACAAATGGAGACTGCAAAGTCTTGGGAAACTACACGTTAGTCGGCATCCCAGTTTCTTAAACAAATGTATCACCTGCTTCCCATAGCCATGCGATCTCACCGTAAAAAAAAAAATTAATAAACTGCTACTTATACTGAGGAAAGTGAGGATTTTTTTTTTTTTTAAAGATAAAAGCATGGTCAGATGCTGCAAGGATTTTACATAAATGCCATATTTATGGTTTCCTTCCTAAGAACAATCTTGCTCTTGCCATGTTCTTTGATTTAGGCTGGTAGTAAACACATTTCATCTGCTGCTTCAAAAAGTACTTACTTTTTAAACCATCAACATTACTTTTCTTTCTTAAGGCAAGGCATGCATAAGAGTCATTTGAGACCATGTGTCCCATCTCAAGCCACAGAGCAACTCACAGGGTATTTCCCACCTTACCTAGTCAGTGCTTGTGTATAGCTTTATTTTGGTACGATTGGGACTAAAGACCGATCATGGTTGTATGTAAGGAAAACATTCTTCTAAACAGAAATAGCGTAATGAAAAATAATTGGAAGTGTTAAATGTGAACTTGAGCTGTTTGGTCACATTTTTGTACTGTTATTGTACATGTATCTGGGGCTTCTACGTTTGTTAATAATTTTTCTGTATTTGTTGCTGTATTTTTGGCATAACTTTATTATAAAAAGCATCTCAGATTCGAAATCCGTGAGCTGGTTCTTTGCGTGGTTCGTCCTCGGTCGCTGTTGGTGTGGCGTGTGCTGATGGGTGTCGTGAGGATTCCTCCCCGCTGCATGGAAGGCACAGACAGAGCTTCCCGAGTCGGGAACTGAGGGGAGGGTGGGGAAGGGCGCTGCTGCACAGCCCTGGGATGCTCCAGGGCGTCTGCTGATTCTGCAGCCTCCTCTGCATTGAAGGATAGTTTCAGCATTTGGAGAAGACAAAAAACAAACCAAAAAACCCTCACGTTGTTCGTTGTGTAATACAAAGTATAGAAGAACTACAGAAAAATATAAGGAAATTTCAACCAATTGAGGTAGAATAGAGTGAAGACAGATGACACTGATGGTATAGCCCAGGTTAAAAACAAGTGGGGCAGGTTTTGAAAAGCCTGTGCTAGGAAGGATACCACTTTCCAGAGACAGAATTCATGTCTTCAGGATATATCAAATGTAAAAGTAACCCATGGTGTCAAACGGATTTTCTTCATGAGGCCTTTGCACGAAGGGGAAAGGCAGGTGGTGCTGGGAGAACTCTCGGACTCTTCCTCCTGTGCGTTGTGCGTCTGATGCCCCGGGCTGTGTGAACAGCGAGGGAGCCGCCACATCCGTCCGCCTGTCCCGCCAGCTCCCGCTCCTAGCTAGGTGCGCCCTTGATGTTACGAGGGAAATTCTCTCCAGAAAGTCAGTTGAAAGGTTGAGAGTCATCAGGGTACCAGCCTGTGATATCGTGATGAGATAAGAAACAAATTTGGTCTGGGCCCTAAATCCCTGAGACAGAACTCCCACAACCCCTGTAGATAGGGCACTAGGAGAAGCCCGCATTTTCATATTTGTTGTTTGACCCCTTGACCCCAGCTCCTGACCTAGAGCTGCTAAGGCCTTTGTAATTTCCTGGGTGATGGGAGCATCTTTTGTTCTAATGAGGCCATCTGTGGTGGCTCCCGGACAGCCTCAGGAGGGGGGCTGCTTGCTTGGGAAGCCAGCCTGGTGATAGGAGGTGGGGGACCCGTAGCCCTCCCCTCCCCCACCTCCAGGAATTCTTGACTACGTAATGAAGCCTCCATAAAACCCCAGAGGCCTGGGGTTCTGAGAACTTCCTTGTTGCTGAACTCATGGGGATTCCCCGAGGGTGGCACACCCGGGGGGCTTCCCGGTTCCCTTCCCACACACTTCACCCTGCACAGCTCCACCTGCTGTCCCTCCGTGTCCTCGTCACAGCCTTGATAATAAACAGGCACACGGGAGTACAGTGTTTCCCGAGCTCACAGCCGCTCTGGCAGATCAGCTGAACCCGAAGAGGGAGTCCCTGCTTTGTCGTTGGTCAGAAGCGTCGGTGACAGCCCACTACTTGCGCCTGGCGTCTGCCATGGGGGCAGCCTCGTGGACCTGAGCCCTCAGCCCTGGGATCCTGATGCTGCCTCCAGGTGGGTGGTGGCAGGGCATATTCCAGGACACTCTAGGATGCTGGTGTCCCCCGGAGCATCGTGTGACGCGGGGAAGGAAAGCCTCTTTCCCATCCGGCGTCGGAAGTGTTCTGTGAGAGTAAAGCCTGTTCTTTTATCAGACAACTTTTTATGTTTTCATCTGAATTTAGAGAGTAGTTGATGAGGTTCACTCTACAGCATGAAGCAGTAACTGAATAAATAAGCACAAAACATGTGTCTGCCCTGAAGGCTTTGGTGTGTGTGTAACTGGCTTTCGTTGGCCTCATGAAGCAGATGTCTTCTCACTCCACGTGAAGATGCTCACCCCGACTTTCTACTCGGGGAAGTTGGTCAGGACAGGGCTTTTCATTTCTCCACGGTGCCACGGGCAGATGTGGAGAAAAAGTTCTTAAGACTGACAGGGACCCACCGGGCCTGTGGTCAGTGACCCCAGGGTGAGACCGACCGCACGTCCTGCCTGAATTTGCTGACGGGCTGTGCAAGTTCAGGGTCCCTGGGGCCGGCCTCGTGCCCCCCACACCCAGGGGCCGAGATGCTGCTTCCGGGAGGATTGCGGAGCGCACAGCACCACATCACATCACACTTCCCCACAGCCCAGCATCTCACAGTCACACCAGGCCTGTCCAAAACCCTGATCACTTCCGAAATCCAGGTAATAAAAAATGGATGATCCTCAATATCACCAATTCTTTCACTTGGTGCAAAATCCCATCACCTGGGGAAAAAGCACATAAAGCAGGGGCCGAGTGCTGCAGTGATAGGAAGTCGCTGTGCCACAGAGTGATGCACTGTTACTAACACGCGCCAGACACCTTACAGGGATTCTCAACGAAGTCACTTGAGTAAATATTTTTAAATGTTCATTGTCACATGTTGTTCTTTTGGAAACATGGCCTTTTAAAGGAGATAATGCCTACCAAGTGATTTGTTGGACGAGAATCTATTAAAGCAAATGAAAAGTACAGAATGTAAAGGGCGAAAGAAACAGCCGAATGATGGAAAGCTGGATGGTAACAAGAAAACTCAGCATTTGCTGGTTTCCAAAGGAGCTAAGCAAGCTCAGGTTGTCACAGGGCTGCTTGGAGAGGAAGTCAGCCCAGTGCCAGGGACCTTGTTTTTTCTGTTTGACCTAATCCCAAACCAATGTGTCGTGAGAGACGTGTCTCGAGACGAGATGAGCAGACACCCCCAGATGTTCAGGGAGTAGGCCTGGTCACAGCCTCCCAGCGGTGAGGACGGCACAGAAACCTGTGTGCTGGTCTCTGTGCCGGTCTCTGTGCTGGGTTGTGTCTCTAGTGACATCAGAATTCAGCCACAGAATGCATAGGGAGTTGAGGAGGCTGACAGGTAGCACCGCATTTCCCAGAAACGCAGGATGAGCCCCTTGACCTCTAGGGCTTTGATGGTGGGAGGTGAAGTTGGGCAGGTCCATTGCATAACTTCCCTTACCCGTCCCTAACATCTCCCTGTTGCTCAATCAGAGCTTCTGTCAGGGAAGATTGCTTGGGGTCGGGAGTTTGAGACCAGTCTGGCCAACATGGTGAAACCCCGTCTCTACTAAAAATACAAAAAATGAGCCGGGTGTGGTGGTGCATGCCTGTAACCCCAGCTACTCAGGAGGCTGAGGCAGGAGAATCACTTGAACCCGGGAGGTGGAGATTGCCGTGAGCCAAGATCACACCACTGCACTCCAGCCTAGGTGACAGAGGGAGACTCCGTCTAAAAAATAAATAAATAAAAACTATTGGTATATTAATCCTTTTCTGGAACTCTCAAGTCAATCACGAATCCCCTCTTTCAAGCCTAAAGGGCTTCTCCAGACAGATGTCCAAAAGCGGCTCTGCACGTCTGATTGCAGTGATTGGGGTTGGAAAGGATGCATTTGGAGCCACCTGCGGGTAGACACCTGTCGCCTGAGTTTGGGTGAGCTCGGCGAGGGCCTGGATGTTGATGGTGTAGGGACCTGAGGTTCCCAGGCTAAGGAGTTGTCTTGGAAGCCAGGTGAAGGGAGCATTTCCAGAGGATGGGGTGGTCCATGCTGTCACAGGTCCTGCCGGCAAGCTGAGCTCTGTGTGGGGTCCTGACAGGTTGCAGACAGCTGGAGGAGAGAGGAGACGCCCTCAAGGGACTCATAGAAAAGAGGAATGCAGGGCAAGGGAGGTTTCCACTTTCAAGAATGGAGAAATGAAAATAAGCTTCTTCCTGAAAGTCTGGCTTCGGAGTAAAGTGGCGATTTTTTTTTTTTTTTTTTTTTGAGACGGAGTCTCACTCTGCCGCCCAGGCTGGAGTGCAGTGGCACGATCTTGGCTCAGTGCAACCTCCACCTTCCGGGTTCAAGTGATTCTCCTGCCTCAGCCTCCCTAGTAGCTGGGACTACAGGCACCCGCCACCACCACGCCCGGCCAAGTTTTTTTATTTTTAGTAGAGACAGGGTTCATCATGTTGATCAGGCTGGTCTCAAACTCCTGACATCAGGTGATCCGCCCACACCGGCCTCCCAAAGTGCGGGGATTACAGGCGTGGGCCACTGCACCTCACCCTTTTTTTTTTTTGAGACAGAGTTTCGCTCTTGATGCCCAGGCTGGAGTGCAATGGGGCAAGATCTCAGCTCACTGCAATCTCTGCCTCCCGGGTTCAAGCAATTCTCCTGCCTCAGCCTCCCGAGTAGCTGGGATTACAGGAATGCACCACTACCCTGACTAATTTTGTATTTTTAGTAGAGACGGGGTTTCTCCACATTGGTCAGGCTGGTCTTGAACTCCCGACCTCAGGTGATCTGCCCGCCGTGGCCTCCCAAAGTGCTAGGATTACAGGCATGAGCCACTGTGCCCGGCTTTTTTTTCTTTTCTTTTTTTGTTTTTTTGAGACAGGGTCTCGCTTTGCTGCCAGCCATGGCTGGCTGCAGCCTCAACCTCCTAGGATCAAGCAATCCTCCCACCTCAGCCTCCGGAGTAGCTGGGACTACAGACTCACATTACACCCAATTACTTTTTTATTTTATATTTTGTAGAGTCACTGTCTCACTCTGTTGCCCAGGTTGGTCTCAAACTCCTGGTCTCAAGTGATACTCCTGCCTCAGCCTCCCAAAACACTGGGATTACAGGCATGAGCCATCGCACCTGGCCAAGAATTTAGTAGAGATGGGGTTTCACCATGTTGGCCAGGCTGGTCTCAAACTCCTGACCTCAAGTGATCCACCCGCCTCGGCCTCCCAAAGTGCTGGGATTGGAGGCGAGAGCCACTGCACCCGGCCATGTGACTATTATTTTTGTAGGAAAGGGCTGGATTCCTGACCTAGCTCGCTGTGTTGGGTGAAGGCTGGGGTTTGGATTTAGTGAGTGGAAGATGAGGTGTAAATGGTGCAGATGCTTTTACTGGTCCCTACACACAGCAGGATCCTGAGCGTGGCAAGAAGATGCCATTCAGGGAGAAGGAAGCCTCCAGGTCCTCACTGTTAGCAGAGTCTAAGGGGGAAACACAGGGGGCTGTGAACTTGTAGGAGAAAAAAGAGGGAGTGGAAAAAGCCATGCATCCACCACGGCTCTGCAGGACCTAGGGCCAGGCAGGCCCAATCCAGCATGAATGCTGAGGTCATGGGGGCCAGCCTTCCTGTGACATAGCCGCCTCGCAGCATCCATCCTGGTAGAGAAGCAGATGGCTTCTGAACTGGGTTGACTAATATAGTCCCAGCCTTCATGTCCTTCCAGAACCTGTGACCTCATGTGGACAAGGTGTCTTTGTGGATGGAATCAAGATGGGGCCACACTGGATCAGTGTGGGGCCTAAATCCAATGTGACAGGTGTCCTTGGAGGAAGGGAACTGGGACCTCCTTAGAGGCTGTGATTCTGCCTGTTCCAGTGGCACAGAAACCAACCTTTGCTGCCTGGCAGCCAAATTCCAGGGTGTTGAAGCCACCTGCGGGAAGCCCTGGCATGTTGTCACAGGAGAAGCTCATCGTCCATCAAAAATGCCTTCCGCACAAAGCTGGTAAATGCTAAAACTGCTTCCTCCAGGACCGGCTGTGCTAATAGCTTACAACATCAAACTTTCTTCCTGCAGATCTAGACATGAAGTTTTATTCTTTATATTACTGCACAGATTTACTTCGTGAGTACAGATATGGACATGAACAAGATGACCAGCTTCAGAGAACTGAATTAAGAAGAAAGAAAAGCCCTCCCCGCTCTCAAGTCATCCGAACTCCCCACACAGAGAAAACGGGCCCCAGCAGGCCACCTTATTTCCTTTTCATTTCTGGTCTAGGACTTTAATTTTTCTACATCCCGAACACAAAAGCCGTATGTTCCTGAAGTCAGGAAAACCGCAGTAGCCCATTTATACCCACCAGAAGTTAAACCTGTGCTCTGTGCGTTCGGGCTGGTGAAGCAGCACTTCATGATGCCGCTGTAACCGGAATCCCATCTCCGCCGGGCAGAAGCGCTTCTGGAGAGCCGCTCTTCATGCTCACACTGCAATTTCACATCCCTCAGGGAAATGGGAAAGAGCCACTCGGAGCTGTCGCTCAGTGATGGGCCACAGGGCTGGGACCGCCAGTCCTTTCTGGGAGGGCGCCAGTCCTTTCTGGGAGGGCACAGCCTTCTACACAGAAACCTCCAGTAGGCAGGACGATGCGGTGAGATGGCACGAGGGAGTGAGTGTGCGCAGGATGGGCACAGCTTTCCTCGGGAGCAGGTGGACCCTTGAGGGCTGGTGCCCAGGACCACTCCTGCCCAGCACCGACCCCTGAGCCCCACCCCTGGGCCCTCGTACCTCCCGATGCCCAGGCCAGGAAATCGTCCCCTCCACATAGGTTTCCTGGAGGGATTGTGAGGTCGGTGGGCCGGGGAGGGGCACCCGTTTGTAGATGTCTGATCCTGCTCAGGCACTTTGCAGCATTTGACTACCGGTGCGGATGGAGACCAGTGTGAAAACACCTGCTTCAGGGGGCCAGCTGTGCCCCCTCTCCAAGCGGGAGCAGGTTCCCTGGGCCAGGAGGACTCACCTCTGGCATTTTTGGCCAGCAGCCTCCGGGATCCCCTGATGATGCTGTCAGCTTTCAATTTGGCAGATTTGTCACCCACCGGAAGCCCCTCATTTGTTTATTTTATTTTATTAGTTTTTGAGACAGAGTCTCGCTCTGTCACCCAGGCTGGAGGGCAGTGGCACAATCTCAGTTCACTGCAACTTCCGCCTCCCAGGTGCAAGCAATTCTTGTGCCTCAGCCTGCCGAGTAGCTGGGATTACAGGCACCTGCCACCAAGCGTGGCTAATTTTCGTATTTTTAGTAGAGACGGGGTTTGCCATGTTGGCCAGGCTGGTCTCGAACTCCTGGCCTCAAGTGATCTGCCCGCCTCAGCCACCTAAAGTGCTGGGATTACAGATGTGAGTCACTGTGCCCAGCCGGGAGCCCCTCGTTTAAAATGACCCACCAGCCAGTGCCAGGAGCAGGGCAGCTGAGGCGAGGGCCCTGCCCTAAGCAAGTGCCTCGCAGAGTCCTTCACCCATGGCAGCCTCTTAAAGTGAGTTAGTGTTAGGAGCAGGCATTAGATCATGAGCTTGTTCTCCATTAAAAAAACTTACTGAATTGACAAAAATTGTATATATTAATATTTATTGTGTACAACACATTTGGAAAGATATACCTGGTGGAGTGGTTACATCGAGCTAATTAATATGCATTAGTGCACATATTTTACTTGTGATTAAGAACACTTGAGACCTCTCATCAATTTCAAGAACATAATACCTGGCTGTTAACTATAGCTGTGTTGTGCAATAGATCTCTTGACTTTTTCCCATTTCAGTTAACTTTGGGTTAGGATTCAGACCGGCTTTGCTGTGAGCTGAATAATTACCACCCCCAGCCCCCAACCCCAGGTGTCCTGCCGTGATCCCAGAACCTGTGATTGTCACCTCACATGACGGAGGGCACCTTTCTCGTGCGATTATGTTGATGCCGTGGAGATGAGCAGATTGTCCTGGACTAGCCAGGTGGGCCCCAAGGTCACAAGGCTCTTCATGAGTGAAAGACGGAGGCAGGAGGTCAGAATCAGAAGATGGGAGGACGAGGGCCAGGTGGGAGCGACGTGCTCCGAAGAAGGAGGGAGGGGCCACAAGCTCAGGGGTTTGGGCGCCTCTGGAAGCTGGAAGAGGCCAGGAAATAGATTCTGCTCTGGGACCTGCTGGGGGAACACAGCTCTGTCAGCACCCTTGGTTTTAGCCAATGTGTTAATTCGTTCAGGCTGCTATAACCGGAATATTGTAGCCGCGGCTTCAACAACAGGAATAGATTCTTCAGAGTCCTGGGGGCTGTGGCGTCCAAGGTCAAGGCGCTAGCTGATTGGGCGGCCGGTGAGGCCCTTCCTGATTTGCCCATCGCCTGTTTCATGCTGTGTCCTCACGTGGTACTGAGATCCTCTCCTTCCTATCCCTTCTCATAAGGGCACTAACGCCATCACGAGGGTGCCACCCTCGAGGCCTGATGGCCTCCCAAAGCCCCACCTCCTGACACCATCACCCTGGGGACTGGGCTGTCACATAGGAATTTTAGCAGCACAGTGTCTGGAGTGACCAGTGAGTCCATTTTACACTCTGACCTCCAGAACTGAAAAATAATACATCTGTGCCATTTTAGGCCACAAGGTTTTCCATACTTTGTTGAAGCAGCAATAGGAAATGAATGGAGAATGTCTGTTTGAATGTAGTTAATCTTCCATGCCTCACTCACGTGCTTCCTCATGTTTTTGAAGCTACAGAAGTAAGTGATCATCTCACAGCCCTAAGGTAGTTCAGCGTTCTCTCCTGGGTCTTTTGAATTTGGAGAAACCAGGGACTCGTTCCCTACCCCAGCTCCCCCATAGGCCGTGTTGTGAAGCTCTCCTATGCCCCAGGGCTGAGATGGGGCACGAAGTTGAAGGGAGTGCCAAAAATCTCAGTAGCCAGGATAAAAAATACTTAACTCAATATTTTAAAAACTCAAAATTAATGCAAAAAAACTCCATGATGAACAAAAGGCTGCAACAGTGAACAGAGGCAGGACTGTTTCTGCTCTTTCAGACTCAGCCGCCCCCACCTCTCCTGCCAGGCCCTGCTGCACACGGTCACTCCGTTTCTCAGCCCTTGGAATTGTCTGTTTCGAGGCTGTAACATCCCTGGCACTCCGTCATGCCCAGCACAACCTCTGACTACTCTGAATTGTAAGTGGGTGACTTACCCAAAGCCACCTTCAAATGAGCCAGAATTTACCACTTCACTTCTGTATAAGTCATTTGTCTTTTCTAGAGGAAGGGAATGGACACAGTGCAGGGAGGATCAGAGAAGCTTCAGAGTGGATTTATGCTCAGCATTTAAAATCTTTTAACCCAAACCAAGCCTCGTACACCCAAAGGACTTCCCGCTTACTGCTCTTGAGGGCTCAGATATTTCAAAGACATCAACCAAACCACACAGGTCAGCATTTTTCTAATGTTCCAGACACCCTGCTGAGTTCAAACTGACTCAGTTATTCACAGTGAATCATAATAACATTGGAAACAACGCCAACAGAGTCAGAGAGGCCGAGCGCAGAGGCTCACGCCTATAATCCCAGCACTTTGGGAGGGCGAGGCGGGTGGAGCACTTGAGGTCAGGAGTTCGAGACCAGCCTGGCCAGCATGGCAAAGCTGTGTCTCTACTAAAAAAGTACAAAAATTAGTCAGGCGTGATGGTGAGCACCTAGAAGCCAAGCTACTCAGGAGATTCTCAAGTCTCCGCTGAGGCAGGAGAATCATTTGAACCCAGGAGGCGGAGGTTGCAATGAACCAAGATCACACCACCACACTCCAGCCTGGGCAGCAGAGCAAGACTCCCTCTCAAAAAGAGAAAAAAAAATAATAATAATAACCAGGCATGGTGGTGAGTACCTGTAAACCAAGCTACTCGGGAGGCTGAAGCATGAGAATCACTTGAACCCGGGGGATGGAGGTTGCAGTGAGCAGAGATCGTGCCTCTGCACCGCAGCCTGGGCCACAGAGAAAGACCCTATCTCAATAAAAAGGAGAGTCAGAGAAGGAGATTCAGCCTGGTTCTTATTGTGCATCAGAGGTTGTTCATTCATTCGCTCCTATCATTCAGTCACTCAACAAATATCCCTCAGCCACCTGTCAGTTTATGCTGTAGCTCCCTTTTAGACAGGGATGCAGCAGTGAACTAAACAGGAACTTAACTTTCCTGGAGCTCACATTTTCATGCAAGAGACAAATAATCAACATGTCAGCAAACAGTCACATTTCGGAAAGTGAAAGGGTTTTGAAGAAGCAATCGAAGATGATGTGATGCATGACGAAGTTGAAGGAGGGGGTCTGTCTTAGGTTGGCTTGTCCAGGGACACCGAGGGACCAGGAGCTGGCTTGCTAATATCGAAGGACAGAGTTTCAGTCCGGGAGAACTGAGGGAAAAGCCCAAAGTCGGGAGAAAGCTTGATGCATGCAGTGAACAGAAAGAAGGCCTGGGAGGGAGGTGAGGGAGGCAGGGCTGACGCGTAGAGGCAGTGAGTAACCACACAGAGCAGGACTCCGGAGAAAACCACTTCTGGTTTTTCTTTTTTGTTTGAGATGGAATCTTGCTCTGTCGCTCAGACTGGAGTGCAGTGTCATGGTCTCGGCTCACTGCAACCTCCGCCTCCCGGGTTCAAGCAATTCTCCTGCCTCAGCCTTCCAAGTAGCTGGGATTACAGGCGTGCACCACCGTGCACGGCTAATTTTTGTATTTCTAGTAGGGGCCGGGTTTCACCATGTTGGTCAGGCTGGTCTTGAACTCCTGACCTCAAGTGATCTGCCTGCTTCAGCCTCCGGAAGCTGGGATTACAGGCATGAACCACCGCCCCCAGCGGCAAACCATTTTTTTTTTTTTTTTTTTTTTTGAGACAGAGTCTCACTCTATTGCCCAGGCTGGAGTGCAGTGGCGCGATCTTGGCTCATTGCAACCTCTGCCTCCCGGACTCGGGCGATTCTCCTGCCTCAACCTCCCAAGTAGCTAGGATTACAGGCGCCTGCCACCACATCCGGCTAATTTTTGTATTTTTAGTAAAGATGGGATTTTGGTGTGTTGGCCAGGCTGGTCTCGAACTCCCAACCAGGTGATCTGCCTGCCTTGGCCTCCCAACAAACCACTTTTTAAGGACAGCCCCCACCTTCGATCAAGCAGTTGGCGAGATTCCCATGAGATGTCCAGCATTTGTTATTCAGCCTGCTATCTAGTGGCCGAAACATAGAACTACAGGCTGTTTTCAAAAACGGCAAAGGAATTTTCTTGAATGCCTCTAATAACGAAATTGTGCAGAGAAGGAAAATACCGTTAGCTTTCGCCAGAATGTTTGTATGGAACCTGGTCACTCAGGTTGTTTTTCCAAAACCCCTTAGGTTAAAATCAGTACGAGTTTTGAACACACCAGTCGTCTGTCATGTGCGGGGATATACGCCCTTGCAGATTTGCTCCTGCACTTTGAGAGAATGACCACGCCTCAAGTCTGGGCTTCCCTGGAAGACAGCCTGAGATGCGGCCTCAGGAGCAGGAGTGAGGATGAGGGAGTGGAACCGGGGAGGAAGGAGAGCAGGTGAAAGAGAAGTTCCAGAGCTGATGGCCACTGCGGGTACCTGGGGCCGGACTCCCTGGGTCCTTTGGAGGAGCCTTGTCGAATGCATCTCAGAGCTGTCTGCTTGGGCACAAGACGGGGTAGGCAGGGGGAAGCTATCCCTCGGTCCCATCCTCCCTCCACGCACAGGGTTCCTTGAGCATAGCTGCCAGCTCCTGGGTTAGCCAAGGGCCAGGGCTGAGCAGGTTTCCAGGCATCCCCACTATGGAGTCAGAGTCTGAGTCCTGGCAAGTTGTCTTGGTGAACTGAGGGCACTGCCTGCGTGGGCAGACCTGAACAGAGACGGCCAACTCGGGGGCACTGACCTGGACAGATGCCTTGCACACGCGCTGGAATTGTTCCCAAGGCAGAACTGGTCTGGGAACCACGAATGGGGCACTTCCCAGAGCGTTGGATCCAGACACCCTCCCCTCGTTCATCTGGTTCTTCCAGGGACGAGTGTTTGCCCCCGTGAGTTCCAGGAGCCGGCGTTTCCACAGCTGCTTGCTGTGCTGGAGGAGATTTTCATTCTGAGCCTTGGACCAGGTTGGGGCGGGTCAGATCCTGAGCCTACAGGAGGCTGAGATCACCAACAGGCACCCTCTGGCTATGTGTGGCGTTCGGGGCACCCTGCTCAGCTTGGAGGGTATTTTCTTCAATTGACCTAATAGCTCAGTGTCCTCACTAGGGCTGCTGCAGGGACCACATTTCCACTGACTTCGTGGCTTACACAGCTGGAATTTATGCTCCCTGTTCTGGAGGCCAGAGTCTGAAATCACGGTGTTGGCAGGTCTGGCTCCCTCCAGAGGCTCTGTGGTAGGAGGCTCCTTGCCTCTTCCATCTCCTGGTGGCTTCCAGCATCCCTTGGCTTGTGGCGGGATTGCTCCCATCTCTGCCTCTGTCTTCACGTGGCCTCCTCTCCGTGGCTGTGTCCTTTCCTGTCTTTTAAAAGGACACTTATCATTGGACTTAGGGTCCACTCAATTCCCAATGATCTCATCTCCATTCTCTTTATTTTTTATTTTTATTTTTTTCTTCGAGATGGAGGCTTGATCTGTTGTCCAGGCTGGATTGCAGTGGCACGATCTTTGCTCACTGCAACCTCCGTCTCCTGGGTTCAAGCATTTATGCTCCCTGTTCTGGAGGCCAGAGTCTGAAATCACAGTGTTGGCAGGTCTGGCTCTCTCCAGAGGCTCTATCTATGTTAGGAGCCCTTCTTGCCTCTTCCATCTCCTGGTGGCTTCCAGCATCCCTTGGCTTGTGGCAGCATTGCCACCACTCAGCCTCCTAAGTAGCTGGGATTACAGGCGCCCACCACCACACCCAGCTAATTTTTGCATTTTTAGTAGAGACGGGGTTTCACCATGTTGGCCAGGATGGTCCTGAACTCCTGACCTCAGGTGATCTACCCACCTCAGTGTCCAAAGTGCTGGTATTACAGGTGTGAGCCACCATGCCCAGTCCTCATCTTCATTCTTCCTGATACCTGCAAAGGTCCTGTTTCGGAATGAGACCACATTCTGAAGATCGGAGTGGGCATGAATTTTGGGGGAATGCTAGTCACACCACTAAACACAACATTGGAGAAAGAATCACGAGATTTTTTTACATTATAAAATCCAGACTTCTGGTCAGGTGCAGTGGCTCACGCCTGTAATCCCTGCACTTTGGGAAGCCGAGGCGAGTGGGTCACTTAAGATTGGGAGTTTGAGACCGCCTGGCCAACATGGTGCAACCCCATCTCTACTAAAATTACAAAAATTAACCGGATGTGGTGGTGGGCGCCAATAATTCCAGCTACTCAAGAGGCTTAGGTACGAGAGTCACTTGAGCCCGGGAGGCGGAGGTTGCAGTGAGCCAAGACTATGCCACTGTACTCCAGGCTGGGTGATAGAGTGAGACTCTGTCTCAAAAAAGAAAAAGAAAACGAAAAAGAAAATCCAGACTTCCAAAGACATCAGAAAATTGGTCAAGATTGGATTCTAGGCCCTAGGCCGTCTCCTTTGGAAGGGGCATCTCTTCTGATTTGTTGCAGTTCTGGCCGCTCAGAGTAGGCACAACTATACCCTCTTCCTGGCTGGTTAGTGAATTGGCATCACCCACCCGGGCTGGGCAGGGTCTGAGTGTCTGGCCGTTGATGTGAGATAAGTTAATAGTTGGCAGAAAGTGCTGAGTAAGCTGCTGGCTTCATTATGGCCGTTCAAAGTGAAACAAAATTGCTGTGCTTTGAAAAGTCCAGCATCAGGGGAAAATAGACCCGTTCCTTCAGAACCTTTATAATGGTATGTCACAGGTTAGAACAGAACACCTCCATGAATTTCTGTCTTGTGCAGACAATTCGCATTACAGCAATTTATATCATTCCAATTAAGTAAAGCCATTACTTCCTTTACTCATTAGTTCAGGTGGCTCTTACCTTGTTGAGAGAAGTTCATCCAAGACACAGAGGCTTTATGTGGTCTAACCTTGCCCGCAGTAAAAAGAGGGTCTGTCTGCTGTCGCATGTAACCCTATGAAGGTTCATCAGTACTGGAGAGATAGCTTTATATATATGGCTAGAAGCATCAGAAATCCAACACAGTCTGGCTGAAGCATGATAGGAAACTAAATGGTGCAAATAAATAAAAGCCTACAGATGGATTCCAGGTATGGGTGGATCCAGCAGCTCACGTCATGGTACCAGAACTCTGTCTCTTCCCATCTTTTGGGTATGATTTTATCTGTGTTGACCTCACTCTCAGTTTATCCTGCAAGGCTGCAAGAGCTTCTGGTCACCAGGAACTCCATGCTTTTATTCTACCAACGTTGAGACCTGTGAAAACCAGGTTTCTCCTTCCCACAAGTTCCACTAAGAGTCTTACAATTGATCTCATTGGTTCTAACTGGAAGGGTTACAGACACATGCTCATCACCACAGCCAGGAATGTGCGAACCTCCCGCTGGCCAGGACTGGTTCACACCACAGCCCTGGAAAGCAAATCAGGACCAGCTCTCCCAAACCACGTGGATAAAGACTGGGAGACTGTGGCTCCCCAAGGAAATTCTGGGATATGTTTTGTTTTGTTTTGTTTCTAGGGATGGGGTCTTGCTGTGTTGCCCAGGTTGGAGTGCAGTGGTGCAATCGTGGCTCACTGTAACCTCAACCTCTCAGGTGCAAGCAATCCTCCCACTTCAGCCTCCAGAGTAGCTGGAACTACAGGCATGCATCACCATGCCCAGCTAATTTTTTTATTTTTATTCTTATTTTTGTGGAAACGGGGTCTCACTATGTTGTCAAGGTTGTCTTTGAACTCCTGGACTCAAGCAATTGTCTCGCCTCTGCCTCCCAAAGTGCTAGGATTACAGGTGTGAGTCATTGCACCCTGCCTTGGGATGGTGTTTCCAAAGTAAGAGGAAGGAAACTTCAACAGATTAACAGATGTCTGCTACATATTGTGTTACCCATTGATATGGTCTGGCTGTGTCCCCAGCCAAATCCCATCTTGAATTGTAGCTCCCATAATGCCCACGTGTCATGGGAGGGACTCTGTGGGAGGTAATTGAGTCATGGGGGCACGTGTTTCCCATGCTGTTCTCGTGGTAGTGAGTAAGTCTCACAAGATCTGATGGTTTTATGAAGCGCAGTTCCCCTGCACACAGGCTCTTGCCTGCCACCATGAAAGATGTGCCTTTGCTCCTCCTTCACCTTCTGCAATGATTGTGCGGCCTCCCCAACCATGCGGAACTGTGAGGCCTCCCCAGCCACGCGGAACTGTGAGTCCATTAAACCTCCTTTCCTTCATAAATTACCCAGTCTCAGGGATGTCTTTATTAGCAGCATGAGAACAGACTAATCCATCAGTTTTACCTATTTGGACTTTTATCTGGATCTCAGGCTTTCATCCAAGTCCACAGCCCTCAACAACCAAGCTCCCAGCACTCTGGAGAGTAGTTTACCAACTCAACACACAACTCTGCCTGCATTGCTTTATCTCACCACCCATAGGTGGTCCCTGATCCAGGGAATGGTTTATGCTGGTCAGTTTCACCTTGACGTGAATTTCAGGCAGGGCCACTTTGCCAGAGGGTTGGTGTGATGGTGGCTTTTGAAGGGAGGACCAACCAGATCTTGCCCAGAGACAGTCACAAGCTGATGTGGGGCACAAGCCTCAGACCCTCAGACGGTGGCGTGTGAGCTGGGCCATCAGAGGGGACCATGCAAAGAGGTGGTACAAGAAAGGGGACCCAGGGCCCGCCTGGAATGCAGCGTTTCCAAATCAGACCCATCCGTGCCACTATCATTGTTGCTATGTCCACACGTATGAGTTTCCTGGGGCACCCCTAATAAAGTACTGCCAGCTTCATGGCTCAATATGACAGAAACTCAGTCTGTTCTGGAGGCAGACACGACTATTCTTATTACACAGACACGGTAACACGCACAGAGATATACGGCCCCTTCCCTGCATTGCTCATTTAGGAAGCAGGAGAGCGGGGGTTTGACCAGAGAGAGTCTGCTCTGAAGACCATGTTTCTTCTTTTTTTCACTTTATGTATCATTTGTATTCATTTTTAAAGTATATATTTAAGACATACAACATGATGTTTTGATTACTACTGTCAAGCATATTAGCATACCCATTATCTCAAATAGTTACCTTTTTTGAGTGTAGTAAAAGCACCTAAAATCTACTGTCATCCCATTTTTACCACAGAAAACACTATTATTGGCCGGGTGCAGTGGCTTATGCCTGTAATCCCAGCATTTTGGAGGCTGAAACGGGTGGATCACCTGAGGTCAGGAGTTCAAGACCAGCCTGGCCAACATGGTGAAACCCCGTCTCTACTAAAAAGACAAAAATTAGCCAGCCATGGTGGCATACACCTTTAGTCCCAGCTACTCAGGAGGCTGAGGCAAGAGAATCACTTGAGCCTGGGAGGCGGAGGTTGCAGTGAGCCGAGATCACACCACTGCACTCCAGCCTGAGCGACAGAGTGAGACTCTGTCTCAAAAATAATAATAACAAAGAGAAACATACCAAAGATGAAAAATAATTGTAACATTAAATACCATGAAAACAGCTAAATTCAGTTGCCTGCCTATTTCAAAATAGCTAAAAGACAAGACTTGAAATGTTCCCAATACAAAGAAATGACGATGGAGATCCTAAACACCCTGATGTAATCACTGCACATTGTCTGCATGCATTGAAAGATCCCGTGTATTCCATAAACATGCATAATTATTAGGTATCAGTTAAACATTTTTAGAGAAATTAGCCAGTGTTGAGGAGGTGTTAAACTATATGTGCACCTGAGTGAGACTTGCTCCTTGATTTCCAAAACATGGTTGAAAAGAAGCTTTCTCATTATCTGGGTGGATGTTATTTCGTGCCACAGATGTGCAGCTGTCACTCATTTCCCGACGGTGGCAGCGTGCATGCCACCTGTGTGGAAACTGGAATCGGGCTTCATCTGGCTTCTAGTAGCCAGTGATTAGGGCTGTGATGGAGGGTGGGGTGCTGTCTGTGAGTCTCATTCCAGAGGTTATAAAAATGAAGACGGACAGCCTCCTTCCAGCCAGGCTGGGTTAGCAGCCCACATATCAGGGCCGGCTCAGCTGTCTCCTCGGGGACTTTTCAGGGCCTCAGGAAGGAGGGATCCTCACTGACCCTGGAGTGGGGTGGCTGAGGTCAGTCCTCAGCCCTCAGCCGCAGTCCCTCCAATGCCAGATGCTGGAGCCTGTATAAAGAACCCCCTTTCGTCTCCCGATTCTGCAGCGAGTGTAGGACCTGCCAGTGGCGCAACCTAGCAACCACCTCTTCATGTGCATACACATACGTGCACATGCTTGCACACATTTGTACACACACAAACTCACACAGGCGTGCATATACACACCACACACACAGCATGCGTACACAAACACGTTTGTATACAAACAACACGCACTCCTCCCTCCAAGGGTCAGTTTTATTCTCTGGCTACTTCTTTTTGTTTTGTTTTGAGACTGAGTCTCGCTCTGTCACCCAGGCTGGAATGCAGTGATGCGATCTCGGCTCACTGCAACCTCCGCCTCCCAGGTTCAAGCAATTCTCCCACCTCAGCCTCCCGAGTAGCCAGGATTACAGGTGCGTGCCACTATGCCTGGCTAATTTTTGTATTTTTAGTAGAAACCGGGTTTCACCTGTTGGCCAGGTTGGTCTCGACCTCAAGTGGACTCCTGACCTCAAGTGATCCACCCACCTCGGCCTCCCAAAGTGCTGGGATTACAGGCGTGAGTCACCTCTCCTGGCCAATTTTCTGGCTACTTTCACGTTTCTCCTCCAGAAACCATGCCCAGAGCTTGGACTGGAGGGATCATAATCACTCCTCTTACATCATTTGGAAAGCACTGTAGGTGCAAGAGTAAAGGAAGTGAAGATGCGTAGACTGGACTGAACTTCAGTTCATCGCCATCGATGACGTCCCCTTCCCTCCAATCATTAACACCCTTTGGGCTTTGCAGGCACATTCTCGACTAATGGACAGCCCCTTCTTATTGAGTTACACAAGTTATACAAAACTTCATACTTTAAAAATGATATAAAACATAGACATTGCATAAAGAGGAATAATACGAGAATTTTATATATATATATATTTTTTAAGACAGAGTCTTGCCCTTGTTGCCCAGGCTGGAGTGCAATGGCACAAGTCTCAGCTCACTGCAACCTCTGCCTCCTGGGTTCAAGCGATTCTCCTGCCTCAGCCTCCCAAGTAGCTGGAATTACAGGCACCTGTCACTATGCCTGGCTAATTTTTTGTATTTTTAGTACAGACAGGGTTTCACCATGTTGGCCAGGCTGGTCTGGAACTCCTGACCCCAGGTGATCCACCTGCCTTGACCTCCCAAAGTGCTGGGATTATAGGCGTAAGCCACCACGCCTGGCTGTATGTCTTCTTTTAAGATTTGCTTTGATATTTCACCCGTGAGATTCAGCCCTGTTGATGGACTTAGCTGTCGTCCATTCATTTTCACTTTAATTCGATACTCTGTTATAGGAAGGTACATAATTTCACGATCCCTTCTCCAGCGACTGGGTGTTTGGGTTGTTCCAGTTTTTTGCTACAGCAAACAGGGCTGCATGTGAAGAGTCTGAGTCGGGTCTCAGATATGTTTCTCTCCAGCAGGGGATTCGGTGGACCGTCTTCCCTTTTTTAGCTGGTGAACACCTCATCAGCTTCTAAGACACTATCTAAAATCTGCCTCTTCTGAGAAGTTTTTGGATCACGTCTCTGTCCCTTGGACCTCTTCCCTCTGCCCTGGGCTAGTGGCAAGGACTTGGGCTCAAAGAACAAACCATGGCCCCGGGCAGTGTCCCAAGAGTGTCCTGAGTATAAGCCACATCTCTCCAAGTGGACTTAAACCTCCCGAATTAACTCACAAAACGTAAATGTTAAGAACTTGGCCTCTAGAGCTAGACTGCCTAAGTTCAAATCCCGTACTCCCAATGGTTAACTTGCACCTGGAGGACGTCACCTAAGACAATGATGAGGTCCCTTCCTTCCCAAGTCACTGAGGTTTAAACAAATCGCCACCTGCCGCATGCTTAGACTGGGGCCTGGCACATTATATGTGCTACACGTTTGCTATCTGCCTCTCACAGTCCATGCGCAAGTCACAATAATCCTATTGCCTTCATCTTCAAAGTAAGCCACAAATCTGACCAAGCCTTCACGACAATTTCCATCCCAGTCACACCTTCCTCATGCAGTACCTGGACCCTTTCTTACAAGAGCCTCTGACCTCGATCCCAAGATTCTACCCTTGCCCCCTAGAGCCTGTTCTCCACCCAGCCAAGAAGACAATCCTTTTTTTAAAAAAAAAATAAATTCATTAGTTAATTCTTATTGCATGTATTTAAGATGTACAACATGCTATGTTGATGCACATGTACATGGTGAAATGATTTTACTACAAGAAAGTAAAAGAACATTCCCATCACCCTCCATAGGTACCTCCTTTTTTTTCTCTTTTAATTAGAGTCAGGATCTCGCTCTGTCACCCAGGTTGGAGTGCAGTGGATCATGGCTTGACCTCCCAGCCTCAAGCGATCCTCCCACCTTAGCCTCCCGAGTAGCTGGGACCACAGGTGCATGCCACCATGCCCAGCTAATTTTTTATTTTTTGTAAGAGAGTCTCACTATGTTGCCAAGTCTGGTTTCAAACTCCTGGGCTCAAGTGATCCTCCCACCTTGACCTCCCACCATGCTCAGCTATTTTTTTTTTTTAAGTTTTTGTAGAGACAAGGTCTTGCCATGCTGGCTAGGCTGGTCTGGAACCCCCTGACTCAAGATATCCTCCTGTCTCAGCCTCCCAAAGTGCTGAGACAGCATGAACCATAGTGCTGGCCCAGAGTTCCCTCTTGTGTGTGTGGTAAGAGCACCTAAAATCTACCCTTAGCTAATTTTCAATTTAGGATACAATGTTACTGACTATAGTCCTCCGTTGTGCCTCCGTCTCTAGACTTATTCCCCCTCCATAACTGTAACTTCTTTTTTTTTTTTTTGAGATGGAATCTCACTCTATTGCCCAGGCTAGAGTGCAGTAGCACCATCTTGGCTCACTACAACCTCCGCCTCCCGGGTTCAAGTGATTCTCCTGCCTCAGCATCCTGGGTAGCTGGGATTGCAGGCACCTGCCACCATGCCACCTAATTTTTGTATTTTCAGTAGAGATGGCATTTTGCCATGTTGACCAGGCTGGTCTGGAACTCCTGACCTCAGGTGATCTGCCACCCTGGCCTCCCAAAGTGCTAGGATTATAGGTGTGAACCACAACGTCCAGCCATAACTGCAACTCTGTTGTCTTTGTCCTGCACCTCCCTAACTCCTCCCCTCCCTGCCCTGGTAACCTCACTCTGTTTCTCCCTATTTACTTTTTATGTTTTTATTATTTTATTTTTTTTGAGACGGAGGCCCGCTCTGTCGCCCAGGCTGGAGTGCACTGGTGTGATCTCTGTTAACTGCAGCCTCCGCCTCCAGGGTTCAAGCAATTCTCCTGCCTTAGCCTCCCGAGTAGCTGGGACTATAGATGTGTGCCAGCACGCCCAGCTAATTTTTGTATTTTTAGTAGAGAAGGGGTTTCACTATGTTGGCCAGGCTGATTTTGAACTCCTGACCTCAGCCGATCTGCCCACCTTGGCATCTCAAAGTGCTGGGATTACAGGTGTGAGCCACCCACCGCGCCCAGCCTGTTGACTTTTTAAAGATTCCACAGGTAGGTGAGATGGTGCTACATGTTTCTTCCCGCACCTGGCTTATTTCACTTAGCATTGTGCCTTCCACTGCATCATCTGTCATCACTGGAGACACACTTGCTTTCTGATGCCGTGGGACTCTGTATTCGCCATTAGAATGTGAGCACCAGGATTTTGCTCTGTTCTGCGTTGCATCCGTGGCACAGGGCAGGTGCTCAATAAATATTTGCCCATGTGAATGAATGGACAGATAAGATCCAGATCTTATACACTGTCTGTATTAGTTAGCTATTGCTGTGAAATGTGTAACAAACAACCCTAACGTATCAGCAGCTCACGGGGACACATGTTTAAGGGTCTGGGAGTCTGCTGGGAGGCTCCCCTTCGGCTGGTGATCAAGTTCAGGTTGGTTCCACCTGTCTCTCTTCCCAGAACTTGGGGTGAAGGAGTTGCAGACAGCCCCAGGATGCATTCTTCTCACTTGGCAGGGCAGGGGCCCAGGAGACCACGCCAAAAGCCTTTGCTTGGAACCTCTGTATGTCCAGTTGGCCAAAGCAGTCAGGGCTCGTGGCTGAGCTTCATATCATGGGTTGAGAAAATATACCGCCATCCCGGGAAAGCAATAGCATGGGTGAGGAGAGATGGAAGGGTTTCGAATACGCAGCGACTGCACCGTACTGTTGATCTAGTGGTACCGCCAGCCCTGGGTGAGGAGGGATGGAAGGGTTTCGAATACGCAGAGACTACACCGTACTGTTGATCTAGTGGTACCGCCAGCCCTGGAACTGTCACAATTCATGGGGAGAAAGAACCCAGGTTGGCCCCTGTCATTGCAGCAGTGAACTGGGGGAGAGGAAGAAGAGGTGAGCGAGCCAGAGGTGTGACTGGCTCATGCAGGGATTTGTTGTGGAATGTGATTCTTTTTCTTTTGAGACAGAGTCGTGCCCTGTCGCCTGGGCTGGAATGCAGTGGCGCGATCTCGGCTCGCTGAAGCCTCCTCCTCCTCAAATAAAACATTTGAAAAACTATTAAAAAGAAAACCTACTTGTGTACATTATAGAAAAAAATGTTAAATTCTTTATGTTAACTAAAATATTTTGGCCTGGTGTGGTGGCTCATGCCTGTAATCCTAGGACTTTGGGAGGCTGACGCAGATGGATCACTTGAGATCAAGAGTTCGAGACCAGCCCGGCCAATATGGTGAAACCCTGTCTCTACTAATGATACAAAAATTAGCCAGGCGTGGTGAATCGTGCCTTTAATCCTAGTTACTCAGGAGGCTGAAGCAGGATTCACTTGAATCCAGGAGGCAGAAGTTGCAGTGAGCTGAGATGCGCCACTGCACTCCAGCCTAGACGACAGAGCGAGACTCAGTCTCAAAAAAAATTTTTTAAATATTAATTTAAAATAACAGACCAGGCATGGTGGCTCATGCCTGTAATCCTAGCGCTTTGAGAGGCTGAGGCAGGCAGATCACTTGAGGTCAGGAATTCAAGACCAGCCTGGTCAACGTGGTGAAACCCCATCTCTATTAAAAACACAAAAATTAGCTGAGTTTGGTGGCATATGCCTATAATTCCAGCTACTCAGGACGCTGAGGCGGGAGAATCACTTAAACCCAGGAGGTGGAGGCTGCAGTGAGCCAAGATCGCACCACTGCACTCCAGCCTGGACAACAGAGCCAGGCCCTCCCTGTCTCAAAATAAATAAATTAAATACATAAATAATAAAATAAAATAAACAGGCTAATTATGCTTACTGCAGTTTCACACACTTTCATTATTTTCTTAGTCATATATGCCTCTAATACTATACCAGTGTTATTTTTCTAGAGAATACATTTTTTTCAATGTAATCTAATATTAGCTCAGAACAAGAGCTGCTACATAAAGTTTCTTTCACTAACTTTTAAAATATTTAAATTAATAATAAAATATTCAGCCCAAATATTTTCACAGGAAAGGTTCTTTTTGCCTCTATTCAAGGAACCTTTCTTTGACAAATATTTTTACAATACAGAACCTATCAAACAAATTACCTCTACTTAAGATTTCTTGATACATTTTACCAAATTTAGATCCAGCTGAACGGTAAGCTTTACTCAATTCTACTTCATTCTGACACAGAATATAAATTTATATAATTAAATATAGGAACTCTATCAAAAGATTCTTCCTCCAGGTCAGGATATTTCAAAACACAATCCCATGATTTCAAAATTAGATCTCGCTGCAGTTTTATACTCTCATCCTTCAGTTTTGTTCCTCCGGTCCTTCCGCAGGGATAAAATTCGATGTTTTTCTGCTTTCCAGCTTTTTTTTCCTCAAGGATTGTTATTTGTTAAAAGCTCCAAAAAGCTAAGGTTTGTGACGTGTCATTGTCTGAATACTCTGATGAAAGATTTCCATCTGATTGTGAGCAGAATGCAGTTCTAATCTCAAGCTTTTACAAAACAGTTCTCTATCATTGTAGGACACTTAGGTGGATTTACAAAGTAGCTCTTCAAAGACTCAAACGGTCTGGAATCTGATTGAATCATAGCACCAAACAGAAACTGATCACTGGTTTGAAAATTGTTTTTTATCCACCTCAACTTTATTGAAACATTTTGAGGCCCACTTACTCTGCATGTATAGAAATAGACCTAAGCAGGGTGCAGTGGCTCCTGCTTGTAATCCCAGCACTTTGGGAGGCCAAGGCAGGAGGATCACTTGAGCCCAGGAGTTTGTGATCAGCCTGGGCAACATAGTGAGACCTCATCTCTATTAATAAAGTAAAATATTATTGTAAAAATATATACGTCTTTAAAAAAAGAAATATATCTTTTACAGCTAGAACTTTCTATTTGTTATCTATTATTGTGTAACAAACAACCCCCAAATTTAGCAGCTTAAAACAACACACATTCATTGTATCACAGTTTCTGTGGGTCAGGAATCCAGGGAGAGCTCAGCTGGGTTCTCTGGCTTACGGTCTCTCGCAGGTGGCGATTGAGATGTTGGCTGAGTCTGCCACCAGGTTCAACGGCGGGGAAGATCCGCTTTCAAGTTCACTCACAGAGCTGTCGGTAAGACCCAGAGTCTCCCTGGCCGGTGACTGAAGACTCCGACCTCTCCATGGGGTTTTCGCAACATGACGGCTTGCTTTCCCCAGAGCGAGAGATTGGAAGGAGAGACCCCAAGGAGTACTCAGATAGCCTGTGCAACACGGAAGCCAGAGACTAACTGGAACCGATTTCAGAAGGCATAGCCCATCACTTTTGCTAGATTTGATTGTTAGAAGCAAGTCACTCCATCCAGCCCGTGATCAAGATGAGCAAATCTCACAAGGGCATGGACACAGGGGGTGGGGGCCATTGGGGTCCACCTTAGAAGTCGGTCGGTCACAGCTTTGACTTGCTAGACCATTGCAACTCGACTGGACACAATTATGAACCGTGCAGGCACCTCGATCAAACCTGCTAGGATCTGCTCTGTAAGGGTTTGCAACATCATTTCAAAGAACAAACATTATATATGGTTATTGTGTAACAACGTATTTTGAAATAGGTATACATTGTGAAATGGAATTGGAGTCTTCAGTCACTGGCAAATTGGGCAGTTAACATATGCACGACCTTGACCTCACATACTTAGCATTTTTGTGGTGAGAAGACAAAATCTCTCTTAGCAATTTTCAATAATATAATACATCGTTAACTCTAGTCACATGTTGTACAATAGATCTCTTGAACTTCTTCCTCCTATCCTCCTATCTAACTGAAACTTTTTTATTTTTTGAGGAAGGGTCTCATTCTCACCCAGGCTGGGGTACAGTGGTGCAATCATGGCTCACTGACACCTTGAACTACTGGGCTCTGACAATCGTCTTGCCTCAGCCTCCTGAGTAGCCGGGACTGCAGGTGCATGCCACCATGCCCAGCTAATTAAAAAAAATTTTTTTGTAAAGATGGGGGTCTCTCCATGTTGCCATGGCTGGTCTTGAACTCCTGAGCTCAAACAATTCTTCCACCTCCTGGTATTACAGGCCACTGGGCTAACTGAAACTGTAGAGAAATATATCTAAGCTGGGTGTGGTGGCTCATGGTTTTAATCCCAGCAAACCTGGGCAACATGGAGAGACCCCCATATTGCTGGCACTATAGGCACCCACCACCATGCCCAGCTACTTTTTTGCAGAGATGGAGTTTCACCATGTTGGCCAGGCTGGTCTTGAACTCCTGACCTCAAGTGATCTGCCCACCTCAGCCTCCCAAAGTGCTGGGATGACAGGTGTGAGCCCCCGTGCTCAGCCTTTTTTCCCTTTTTAAAAATCAGGCCAGGACTTTGACTGCAGGTCCTGGGTTGCATCAGGCCTTGAAGTTCCTGCCAGCGGCTTGTCTCTCTCTGGCACCAGAATGTTTCAGTCCAGCAAAGGGATGTCCCCTCTCCCCAGAGCAGTGGGTGCATTGTGGCTGCGTTGTTGTGTTTTGTTTTTGTGTCGTCTAAATATTGACTCTCTAGAAGCAGCAGATGCTAGAACAACCTTCTTTCCAATCACTTCAGACTAAGGAAGCTCCTGGAAAAAGAGCAAATATTTTGTTGAAGTGCATTGAGAGTGAAAAGGAGAGGAGAGGAGAGGGGAGGGGAGGGGAGGGGAGGGGAGGGGAGGGGAGCATGAGCTTTAGCTGGAGGACTTCTTTGTCAGACTGGCAATTCCCAGAGGTCCCAAAGCCTGGGAGATGAGGCTGGACAAATTTCAAACACATACGAGGGGCTTATACACCTCTGGGACCAGCCTTTTCCGTTCAGGTGGCTTTGAATAAATTGGGAAGAAAATGGAATAATCAGAGGAAAAGCCTCAGCAGGCAAAGTTGCTCTCAGAGAAGTGACAAAGCAACACACACGCAAAACCTCCAATGCTGACAGAGGACGGGCTGCAGCAGGGCTGCCAGCATTCGTGAGCACTTCATTGGTGCAAGATATTTACGGGCAAGAGTGTGTTTAACTATCATGGCTGTGTGACGTGGATATTGTAACCTCTAGTGTTTATACGCAATCCTAGGGGTCAGGAGTATCTATTTCAGGAAACCAAAGAAGACATCTGAGCGCAGATAAATTTGCATAACTTTTATTCATTCAATAAATATTTGCCCAGCCCCTGTGATGTGCCAGGCATTGTGGAAGGTGCAGGAAATAACACAGTTTCCAATTCTGCTTTCATGGAGCTTAAAATCTAGTCGGAGGCTGAGGGAGGGGAGCTGGAGAGATGATGAACCAGTAAAGAGGTAAAACGAGACAATGTCACAGAGAGATTAGCGCTGCGTGGGAGCCTAAAAAGGCGCCATGATGGTGGTAGAGGGGCAACTCCCTTAGATTGGGGAAGCTTCAGAGGAGAGGGGAATGGGAGTTGAGAAATGGCGAGAACCCACAAAACTGACCCCCATTTGCCCTTCCTTGGGGGAAGAGTCCACCAGGCAGATAGAAGAACAAAGGTTTTCTATCAGATCTGTTTGAAGGATACAAAGAAAGCAAATGTGGTTTAGTAAGCAAAGGGGATGTGGTAGATGTTGGGAGGATGGAGGCAAGCTTGTAATCCCAGCACTTCAGGAGGCTGAGGCGGGTGGATGGCTTGAGCCCGGGAGTTCATGGAGGCTGAGGTGAGATGATGGCTTCCGTTTGGGAGGTGCAGGCTGCAGTGAGCCATCTCATGCCACTGCACTCCAGCCTGGGCTACAGAGAGACCTTGTCTCAAAAAAAAATAAGATAAAATAAAATAGAATCTGCATGGAAGCGTACTGACCCATATCACTTTTATGAGATGAAACTCAGCCCCATGGCCACACCTCATTACAAGGGAGCCAGAACGTGTTGTCTATTTGTATGCACATGTGGTGAGTTAAAGATGGCAGTAAATCTTTTGACACTCCCATTGCAAGGGATCTGTTTCCCTTCACCTTGGATCTGGGCCGGCCCGTGTTTGTGTTGACCAGTGGGGTACAGTGGAAGGGACGCTCTGCTTTTTCTGAGTTCAGCATGAACAGGAAAGACAGCCTCTGGCTTGACCTTATTGGAGCCCTAAACCTCTGTAGAAGCCCAGCTGCTCTGTGGTTGCCATGTTGTAAGGAAGCTGAGGGAGTGGGAGATGCTCGCTTAGACCCAGCAGGTTCTGCCCCCACTGTCTAAGCTGTCTCAGCAGTGCCTTGTTTGAAGGACTGACCCACAGACACATGAGGTATGATCATAATAAATGGTTGTTCAAGGCCACTGAGGTGTGGTATGGTTTGTTAGGCAGCAACAGGTAACTGAGACAACAAGGAAGGAGAAGACGCTGACGGTGGCAGGCATCACCAGTCTCCGTTCCATTTCACGTTTCCTCTGCCTCGGATGGCACATGTGCAGGAAACACTGCGATGGCCGAGTGCGGCAGCTCACTCCTGCAGTTCCAGCACTTTGGGAGGCCACAGTGGGAGGATCACCTGAGCCCAGGAGTTCTAGACCACTCTGAGCAACATAGTCAGACCCCATCTGTACACAAAGTGTACAAATTAGCCAGGTGTGGTGGCATGCACCTGTAGTCCCAGCTACTCGGGAGACTGAGGTAGGAGGATTACTGGAGCCCAGGAGTTTGAGACCAGCCTGGGCAACTAAGTGAGATCCCCATTTCTACCAAAAATTTAAAAAATAGCTGGATGTGGTGGTGCACACCTGTAGTCCCTGCTACCCAGGAGCTGTGGTAGGAGGATCACCTGAGCCCGGAGGTCAAAGCTGCAGGGAGCTATGATCACACCACTGCACTCCAGCCTGGGAGTCAGAGTAAGGCCTTGTCTCTATTTAAAAAGAAGAAGAAGAAAAAGGGAAAAAAAAAAAAATTGCAACCTCTTTGTCCCTGCACTGAAGCTACTAGCTGCTACTTTTCCCTGATTTTTCTCCATAGCACTTACCACCTTGCACATACCATATAAGGTGTTACAGGGTTTGTTAATTTAGCAACCATCTCACCCCACTGCTGGATATGAGAGTGTGGACTTAGGAGTGCAATCCATGGCCAAGTGGGCTTCCTACTTCCTCCCCTCAGCTGGAATTCTCTGGCAGGCCCTTGTCGGAGTAGTGTGGCTCTGCAGCTCAGACCCAGTTTCCCAGGCAGCAGCAGGGGAATCCTCTGCAGAGGGCGTGGGAGGAGGGCAGGGAGAGAACGGGTGCTCCCTTCCTTGCTTTCTGTCCCAGAGTTAGACATCCTGACATTAGAAGCCCAGGAGGAAACTCGGGAAGAGGAAGAAAATTGTCTTGCAAAAGCTGAATTGTTTGTATTCAACAAATTGAAAAGAAATATTAGAAAAACAAACGAAAAGAGGCATTTCTTTCTTTTCACTTCTGAGATTTATTCTTCCTGTGACTCCCCGTGGCCTGGTCTTTCTCTCGGTGATCTGGATGCATCCCAGCCATCTCTGTGGCTAAGCAATTTTACAATCAGTTTACAGCTATCCGTCTTAGTTTCTTCCAAAGAGAGCTGTTTTGCAAGCACAGCTGTTAGTGGCAGATCCCCCATCTTGAGAAGACAACCAGAGAAAAGTAGTGGTTTGATTTAGTTGAAGCAGTACGGGGCGGTGGGGAGAGTCTGCGGTAAGGTGGAGACGGAGCCATCCCTCTCAGTCCAAGATCGGCTGCTGCGCCCCGGGGGACGGCCTATGTCAGCAGAACCACTGCTCTTTAATGAATTCTGAGCCGAGGGACATGTCTACAGGTTTGTAAACAGATTATTGCTGTGTCGAAGACAGCTTTGATGATTTCAATCTGGAGACAGATGTCCACACTCAAATAAGAATGTACACTTTGGAGCGGGTTAATCTTTTAGTCTGAGACCCACCTGCAAACCCCAGGCTCTCTCCTGAGCCCTGCTCAGAATTTCATGAAAGACCTTGGCTCTAACACAAAGCAACTCATTCTCTTTCCTTCATTTTCTCCTTCCTTCCTCCCTCCCTCCCTCCCTTCCTTCTTTCCTCCCTCCCTTCCTTCTTTCCTCCCTCCCTCCCTCCCTCCCTTCTTTCCTCTTTCCTTTCCCTTTCTTTTCTTTCTGTTCTCTCTTTTATCCCTCTCTCTCTCCCTTCCTTCCTTCTCCCTCTCTTCTTCCTTCATTCCTTCCTTCCCTTATTATTTATCTTTCTTTTCTTTGTTATTTCCCTCTCTCTATCCATTCCCTCTCTCTTTTCTCTTGCTCTCTCTTCCCTTTGTGTTTCTTTCCTTCAACTTTTTCCTTTTTATTTTGTTCTTTCCTTTCCCTTCATTCCTCCCACCCCGTCTTTCTTCCTAGTTAATTGTCATCTCCCTGCTCCATCCCACCCCACTGGACCTTCTGGAGCAGTGCTCATCTCTGCTCACCGCTTCTTTCCTCTCCCATCGTGCCGTGCACACAGTAGGAGTTCACCACATAGTTGTTAAAACAAGATGTTCAGGCAGGAGCCCTCAGGAGGATGGGGCACCTTGAGCACAGTATCCCTGTTTTCTGGCTGAAGGCTTGGGGAGCGTCGGGGGCTTGGACATCCCTCAGAGGGAGATGCTGTGAGCTCACGGTTATTTACAAAATCCTTGTGTTCCCAGCACCTTGCAAAGCACTTGGCATGTCATCTCATCTCATCCTCATAGCAGCCCGCTGGGAAAAGACTTGTTAATATCCCCAAGTTAGGGATAGAGAAACTGGAGCACAGGTGCAGCAGCTTTCTGAAGGTAGCAAAGCTGATGAGGGGGCAGCCTGGGTTTTGAACTGAGCTGTCAGATTCCAGAGCAGTTTAGCTTAGGCCACTGGAGAGAGAGAGGGACTCCACACCTAGCCATCAACTTGTAGAAGTACTCATCTTTTCTGCTCGTATTTTGAGACAGGGTCTCACCATGTTGCCCAGGCTGGTCTTGAAATCCTGGGCTCAAGTGATCCTCCCACCCTGGCCTTTCTAGTGGCTGGGATTACAAGTACGCGCCACCGCACCCAGCTCTTTCTGTGTGTGTTTGTAAAATCAACTTTACTGCGATGTAATCTACGTATAACCCATTTTAAGTGTTCCATTCCATGTAGTGTGTGTGGTTCCACGCTGTACCTACCGCCTCTCCTGCCTGGTTATGCATGGATTAGTGCGTGTGTATTCCTGTCATAAGGCTTGGGCATTATTATCTCCACATTAAGGATGGGGAAACCAAGGTTCTGAGGTGGTGGGTGACTTGCTCAGGGACATGCCACTGGTAGCAGGGCTAGGGTGCAGACTCAGGTTCATGTGAACCTAGATTCCATTCTATTCACCCCATGGGTGAGGGAACTCCCACCCGTGGGTATAAGGATAGCAAATGTGGCACCTGCACAGAATGGATGAGGTAAACGATGGCTTGTCAGCCACATGTACTCCCCGCAGGTGAGAGGACATCACATGCCACAGGGGGCCACATGGAGGTTGTCGTTGGAAGCAGACTGTGCTAGCAGGGACTGGGGGCCGGCTCTGTAGTGAAAAGAAGGTGTGGGTCCCCACAGGAGGTATTGTTTCTGTAATTCCATGGGGGCAGGGAATGGAACGAAGCCCAGGGCTCAGGACGGGCAGGCATTGTGCCTGGTCTCCATGGTAAGGAGGGTGGAGCGGCTGGGGGGCCAGACCTGGGGGAGCAGAGTGGGAAGGGGGCTTGCAGTCAGGCCATTCCCTCCACAGTTTCCCCAGAGGTCAAGTCAGCCCATAAGCTCGGGTCTTTCTTTTGGAGCTCACACCACCCTGTCTTGCGGCAGCCGCAACCCCTCACGCTATGCACATGGACGACTGTACTCCTGGAATGCTCAGCCAAGCCCCCTTCTCCTTGACACTTCCACCCAATAACAGCGACTCTGCTGCATTTACTCCACGTCAGGTACAAATCCTGCAACAGCAGCATGGCATGGGGCCCACTTTACAGGAGGAAGCACTAAGCCTCTGGGAGTTCGAGTGTCCTGTCTGTGGACACACAGCAAGGGGCGGGTGGCACTTGCACGCACGTGTGTTCACTGGTTCACTTGAGCCCTGTCTGCCAGCCCTGCTCCCTCCTCCACTGCAGGTGGCAGCCCACAGGGTGGCATCTGGACACGTCCAGAGCCACAGCCCTGCTGCCTTCAGAGCCTGAATCCCAAACAGCTTTGAAATGGAGTTGTTTCTGCCCAAATCAGATTTTTCAGGTTGGCTGTACACTGAGGACTTGCAAGATGAGGTTAGCTAAAGTGAGAAATGATTGAAACCATCACTCAAGCTTTAAACTGCCGCTTGCTGTGGCATCAGCCACTTCTCCCAGTTGGGGATTTCTTTCTTTCTTTCTTTCTTTCTTCTTTTTGAGAGGGAATCTCACTCTGTCGCCCAGGCTGGAGTGCAGTGGTGCAACCTCGGCTCACCGCAACCTCTGCCTCCTGGGTTCAAGCGATTCTTGTGCCTCAGCCTCCCAGGTAGCTGGGACTACAGGTGTGCGTGACCACACCCAGCTAATTTTTGTATTTTTTGGTAGAGACAAAGTTTCACGATGTTGCCCAGGCTGGTCTTGAACTCCTGACCTCAAGTGATCCACCCGCCTTGGCCTTCCAAAGTGCAGGAATTACAGGCGTGAGCCAGCGCACCCGGCCTGAGGTTCATTTCTACAGAACTCTCTAGGATAAGCCCTGGCTGAGCCTCAAGCCAGGTGTGTACTGTGCATGTGGGGGTGTGGTGATGGTTCGGCCTCCTCCCAGCACCTGGATGGCGAGAAGCCTGAGGGCAGAGTCTGGCTCTGCTCATGTCTGCCCCCGCAGTGCCCAGCCCAGAACTGGCCACACGGGGCTGCTCCGAATAACATCCCAATGCAGATGATCAAAGCACTCGCGTGTTGGATGCTCACCAGGCACTGCCCACTAAACCTTCTGCCCTGGGCTAACTCACTGAATCCTGCTGTCAACCCCATGAGATACAGCCTCTTATCATACACGTTTTCAGATAGGGAAACTGAGGCACCAAGTGTCAACACAGCCCTGGCCACTTCCTGGGTCTGAATCACACATTTCCTTTTGGATGGGATTTCCCTCTGCTTGGAGCTTTCTCTGCATTTCTTCCCCGTTTAGGAGAAGGAGCGACCGTTTCCAGCTATCCTGAGTGGGAAAAGGGAAGATGCTGAGAAGCTGGATCACACATCAGCGAAGCCTTGATTTGGGGCTTCCGGCTTCCGGAACTGTAAGGCCATGCACTTCTGTCATTTAAGCCACTCAGTTTGTGATAATTTGTTCTGGCAGCCCTAGGAAACTAACACACAGGATGAAAGCCACGATGTCAGCAGGGCTGGTTCCTCCTGGAGGTTCCAGAGGAGGCTCTGCCATTCCCTCTTCCAGCTTCTAGCAGCTGTCGGCATTCCTGGGCTCACAGCACCTCTGCTTCCATGCTCCATCTCCTCTCTGTCTCTCTGCTGTGCCGTTCATCCCTCTGCCTCCCATGCACGAGTTCTCTTGTGACTACGTCCTCCCGTGTCCCTTGTCTTGGACAATGCAGGATAATCTCCCCAACATTGTCCCTTAACCCAATTACACCTGCAAAGCCCCTTTTTTTTCCGCCATATAAGGTAACCTATCCGCAGGTTCCAGGATTTAGAGGACAACATCCTTGGGGGCCATAGGGAGCTGGCCACACTCACATTCTGCTGTGATGATTGTGGAGACCACATGCTCTGCACAGCGCAGTCATTAGCAGGACTTCCTGTCTTGCACTGCATGAGAGTGGAAGCTGCCTTAAGCCCCCAAGGTCAGGGGTTCACCTCCACAGCAGAGTCTGTTCTCGCCTGTGCTCTACGAGTGACCCCTCCTGGTGTTCTTCATTGTATTCAACAACTGTGAAATCCAAGAGGTTCACCTTGAATGGGTTTCTGTAGCAAAGGGCCAGAGTTTCAAGTGTCTGAGGTATCAGGGTATACCCCAAGTATCCAACATGAATACACCACATGAGAGCAAAACATGGGGAACTTGCAAAATTAATGAATAAAATTTTATGGTTATGAAATAGGGCTATGCACAGTGGCTCACGCCTGTAATCCCAGCACTTTGGGAGGCCGAGGTGGGCGGATCACCTGAGGTCAAGAGTTCGAGACCAGCCTGGCCAACATGGCAAAAACCCGTCTCTATTAAAAATACAACAACAACAACAAAATTAGGCGGGTGTGGTGGCAGGCACCTGTAATCCCAACTACTTGGGAGGCTGAGGCAGGAGAATCGCTTGAACCCAGGAGGCGGAGATTGCAGTGAGCTGAGACTGTGCCGTTGCACTCCAGCCTGGGCAACAAGAGCAAAACTCCCTCTCAAATAAGTAAATAGATAAATAAAAAAATAAAATAGGACTGAGGTCAAATTTAACCTTTTCTCTGAAGGACAGTGCGGCTCAGCTGCTATCTGGATTCCATGTGAAATGCGCTTAGCATACAGTACATTTTTCTTCCTCCAAATACCAGCTATTTCTAAATTCCATCCCTCTCTTAGGCCATCCCCACTCTACTATTCTTACAGCAGGGGAAGCCCTGAGATTTCCTGTGCCATCAGTGAAGAGGGGTGATTTCTTTCCCATAACAATGACAACTCCATTTCCAATGTCTAATTTCTTTGATTGTCATCACCACATCATTTTCTTTCTTCCCAGGGAGCAACCTTCTGCTCTTTGTTTGCCGATGAATTACCTGGTCACTGTGACTTCTGAGAACTACTGGCTGGGGTCCTCCTCCCCCAATAATTATTTTCCCAATACTACATGATCCTTAATTACCTCTTGATCGATTTCTCTCCCTGGGAGCTGGTTGTTACTGCTAAGATTAAGCTCAAGGCTGATGGAAAATTCAATCAGATTCACACAGTCGCCAGTCCCGCTAAAGACTTTCATAGATAAGAAAGTGTCACTGGGTACTTGTTAAACAGTGCAGTAGTCTGTGGACATCTGATCAAGGTTGGTGAAATGCTGACTACAGGCAAACATCTTGAGATGTCGGTCAGGAAAAACGACTGGAGACCACAAGTTGGGAAGAATGGTTTAGGAGTTTTTAGCCTTAACAAGTCTCAACAGAAGTCACCACTAAATAGTTCTCCAGGACCTTTCATCTGCATTAGGCTCATTATTCAGGGACCAGCTCGCTACCACCTGCGTGAAGCCTTCTCTCATCTCTCCTCACAGCTCCTGAAGGAACCCACCTAAAATCACTGTGGCCGGGCACGGTGGCTCACACCTGTAACCCCAGAGCACTGGGAGGCTGAGGCGGGTGGATCACCTGAGTTCAGGAGTTGGAGATCAGCCTGGCCAACAAGATGAAACTCCACCTCTACTGACAATACAAAAATTAGCTGGGTGTGGTGGTAGGCGCCTGTAATCCCAGCTACTGGGAGGCTCAGGCAGGAGAATCCCTTGAGCCCAGGAGGCGGAGGGTGCAGTGAGCCAAGATCGCATCACTGCACTCCAGCCTGGGCAACAGAGCTAGACACTGTCTCAAAAAAGAAAAAAAAAAGAAATCACCGCAAATAGCCAACTCCTTTCTAAAGGAATCTTGATGTTACTGGATGAATGCTCAGCCCCCTCTCCGGAATCATGTGCTTCCCTAAGCCAGTCATGGGAATCTCATTTTAATCGCCAGGGTTGGATTGAGGAAGTAGAGTGTGAAATGATTCCAGCCAAAGGGGGCCATGTGAGGCTGCTCAGAGGCACCTGAGAAATGCTTCCGTTTTTACAAAAGAGCGATGCATAGGAATGAACAGGCCCTCCTCTCAGTCAGACTCATCAGTGATGCCTGAGACCTTGGCTGCCATCCTGAGACCAGGAAGGGAGATATTCCAGAGGGGAATGCACGCTGGAACAGCGGCAGAGCAGAAAGAGGGAGGGGCTGTTCCCTCAGCGGCATTGCTGGCTGGCTGAGTCAGGAACCCCGCAGACTTCCGGGCTTCTTTCCTAGACAGCAATGCATTTTTCCTGCTGCTCCAGCCACTCTGAGCTGGAGGATAATGCAGGATTCTGAATGCGTTTCTCCTTGTTGGAGCGGACTCCCCTCTGCACTTGCCCGGTATGGAATCACCCACTTTTGACAAATTGGAAGGAGACATTTATTTGTTGTTTTTGTTTTTCTTAGCTAAAAACTCCTTGAAAGCAGTTGCTGGAATATCTTTTCCATCTTCTCCCAAGAAGTCCCAAGAAGCAACTCTTTAAATTTTTTTTTTTTTTTTTTTCTGGGTATGGTGGCTCATGCCTGTAATCCTCGCACTTTGGGAGGCTGAGGTGGGTGGATCACTTGAGGTTGGGAGTTCAAGACCAGTCTAGCCAACATGGTGAAACCTTGTCTCTACTAAAAATACAAAAAAAAAAAAAAAAATTAGCTGGACATGGTGGTGTGTGCCTGTAGTCCCAGCTACTTGGGAGGCTGAGGCAGGATAATTGCTTGAAACCAGGAGATGGAGGTTGAGATCGTGCCATTGCACTCCAGCCTGAGCAACAGAGTGAGACTCTGTCTCAAAACAAACAAAACCAAAACAAAAAACAAACAAAAAAACCAGAAAAACTTCTTTATATCACACAGAATAACAACACCTTGTATAGATCATCTGGAGTGTACTTCCTTTAAAAAAATCAGACTATTCTAGTTACTGTGGCTGCATAAGGGATTACCATACAAAGTGGCATCAGACAGTCATTGGTTATGCTCACGGATTTCTTCACTCAGGAATTTGGAGAGGACACAGTGGGGACTGCTTGTCTCTGCTCCATGGATGGCTGGAGCCTCACCTGGAAGATCCGAAGATGAGCGGCTGCAAGCGTCTACAGGGTCCCTCACTCATGCATCTAAAGGTTAAAGCTGGCTGCTGGCTGTGAGCCTCAGGGGCACTCCTGGGGTCTCCCCATGGGGTCTCTTTATGTGGGTCTCTCTCTGTGCAGGTCTCCTTCTGTGTGGGTCTCTCCATGTGGACAAGTTTTCATGTCCTTAAACCATGGCGAAGCAGCTGTCATTCCCCAGAGCAAGCGTTATCCAAAGAGGGAGCCAGCTTGGCGTGTATTATTTCCAGGACCTGCACTAGGAAGTAACAAGGCATCACTTTTGCCATACTCTGTTGTCTGGAGCCGTCACTGGGTCACACTAGGATTCAACGGGAGGGGCCGTAGACCACCAATGAGTGAAAGCAGCATTTGTCACACTGTAAGAACAAAGGGGGTGGAGTGACCGCTGTGGCCATCCAGCACGTGTGTTCCCTGAGCACGTAGGGTTTGATCGGGTTTAGCAGGGGCCCTGGAACCTGTATTTTCAGGGTGCTTTACAGTTGGCCAGATGCTAACCCTCACATTCCCCATCCCTCATTTCACAGAAGAATAATGTTCTTAGAGGGCTGGAGAGCTTCCTGAAGGTCACAGGAAAACACCAGACACAACCCCAGTGTTCGACTACAGAAACTGGTCAAAGAAGCGATGGCTCATCCGCACAATGTAATGTTAGGCAGCTACTGAATAAAATCAACTTTATGTTCGAAAATGAGATGATTACCAAGTTACAGTGTTAATTTATCTTTAAAACGATGTATAAAAAGAAGGATGACGGCTACTCTTAGGGGCAGGTAGAATAATTGTGTGTGTGGGTGCACAAAGAGGGTTTCTCCGTGAGTGGTATGGCAGTGGTTGCCAGGGTATTCAACTTATAATAATATATTATTTACAATTTATATACATTGTTAATTATTAATACCTTATAATTTATATAATTGCTAATTTAATAATAAATTTAACAATTTATCAATTTTTTGGCATTCTGTATTTGTGTTATATGTAACTATAAAAAAATTAAATTAGTTGGGTGCAGTGGCTCACACTTGTAATACCAGCACTTTGGGAGGCCAAGGCAGGTGGATCACTTGAGGCCAGGAGTTCGAGACCAGCCTGGCCAACATGATGAAACCCCGTCTCTACTAAAAATATAAAAATTAGCCAGGCATGGTGGTGGCCACCTGTAATCCCAGCTCTTTGGAGGGCTGAGGCATGAGAATCATTTGAACGCGGGAGGTGGAGGGAGCAGTGAGCCGAGATCATATCACTGCACTTCAGCCTGGATGACAGAGTGAGGCTCCATCTCAAATAAATAAATAAATACATAAATACATAAATAAATAAAGTAAATAAAAATAAATAAAAATTAAAAAGTTTTAAATTAAGACCAAAACAGTTTAGTAGACCCTCAAAAAACTGAACAAAACTGCCTTTTGACCTAGTAATTTTACTCCTAGATTCACTCTCCACCAAAACATGGAAAACAAATGTTCACATAAAAACTTGTACATGAATATTCATAGCAGCTCTATTCATGATAGTCAAAAAGGTGAAAACAGCCCAACTGTCCATGAATAGTTGAATGAATAAACAAAATGTGATATGGCCATACAGTGGAATATTATTCAGCCATGAAAAATAATGAATGATTGACGTGAGCTACGACATGGATGAGCCTTGAAAATTTTATGCTGAGGGAAAGAAGCCAGTCAGAAAAGGACACATACTATATGACTTCATTTACTTGAACCGTCCGGAAGCATTAAAGCCAGAGAGACAGGAAGTAGATTGGTGGTTGCCACGGGTGAGGGAATAGGGAGAGTCTGCTTCATGAGCATTTTCTTTTGAGGTAATGAAACTCTTTTGAAACCAGATAGAGGTGGTGATTGCACACTATTGGGAATGTCCCAAGTGCCACTGAATTGTTCACTTTAAAATGGTTAATATTATTTTATTTAATTTCATCTGAAAACAAAAAGGGCCAAGTATGTTAAGGGCCCTATCATGGCAGAAGAGATCATGATGGATAAGGAAAAGCAGTCATGAGCTGTCATTAATTGCCCTACGAGGCTGGAGGAATCTATCTCCAGCCTGACTGCCCTGCTGGGAGGTAGAACAGGTGCCTTCTCCGTAGGGGGATTGGGGGGCAGCCTCCCAGTACCCACGGGTTTGGGCAATAGCTGCTTTTTCCTAATGCTTTGTCCTCCACAGATCCCACCCACATGGCCAGGGTCTTTGACCTACCACAGTTTCCCAGGGAACAGGGCTCCAGGAAGGAAGGCAAGGTGGGAACAGTATTCTCATTATTTGTTAGGATCTAGGGATTTCATCCGATTTGAGCCTTTCATTAAGAAGTCTACGTGATCCATAGAAAAACAGCACTGGGTCCCAGGGAGTCCAAATTTTAGCTGTAGTCCATGGTAATAGACCCAAGGTGGAATGCCATATCCCAGCAGACTGATCACATCTATTTTGTGAGACCTGGGGAGGTGTGGTGGGGAGAGGAAGCTGTGTGTGTGTCTGCGTGTGTGTGGATGTGTGTTCCTGTGTGTGTTGTATGGATGTGCCTATGTGTGTCTGTGTGTGTATTCATGTGTATAAGTGTGTGTGCACGCATATGTGTCTATGTGTTTCTCTTACTGTGCACGTGTGTCCATGTGTGTATGCCTGTATATACACATGTGTTCATGTGAGTGTGTGCATGTGTGTGCATGTGTCTGTGTGCGCACATTCATGTGCACAAACCAACTAAGCAGCAAGCTTGAGGACAAATCTCAGGGTCTTATCATGCCCCGGAACATCTCATCCAGCTTCTTACTTGAGTTGCTACAAAGCCTCAGCGGAAGGCAGTTGAATGACCTTCCCGAGTCCCAATGAGTCTTTCATTGTCCTTGACCAAAGGAATAAAAACGCAGCCCACCCAAATATTAACAGCATCTTTTTGTCATCTCAAACCAAACTGCTTTATAATAAAAAAGAAAATTACTTTATTGTGTGCAGACCTCAAGTTATTCACTTTCATCCCTCAAAAATTTTTATATGCTCCTAACGTATGGAAAGCGGGCATCAATGGCCCATAATCCTGTAAAATGAGAAATCGTATATTTTCTTTCCTACGATAAAAAGGCTCAGCTCTGTGAGGAGAGTGGCGCAAGCTGGCTGCTGTTTTTTAAGCCATCATGCTGAAGGTCACGCATTTGCAGGTGAAGGAACATTATGATCCATGTTGGGGGAGTCAAGCCGAGAGGGGGCTGTGGCCTCTGGGGACAGGAGGGGTCTTGAGCCTGTGGTCAGCAGGGTTTAATCCTGGACTTTCTCCAAAGCCCTGTCTGTGGTCCTTCCCTCTGGCTTCCCCCTCCTTTCCCCTCTCTGGAGGCTTTGTCTCTCTGCACCCTGGTCCCCAGGCTGGCTCATTAAGAAGCCATCTCCTTCCCTGAAGACCAGTCTTGGACTTTGTTGTAAAGAATCTGACTCTTTCTTTCTTTCTCTCTCTTTTTCTCTCTTTCTTTCTTTTTTTCTAGATGGATTCTTGCTCTGTTGTTCAGGCTGGAATGCAGTGGCACAATCTTGTCTTACTGCAACCTCCACCTCCCAGGTTCAGGCTATTCTCCTGCCTCAGCCTCCTGAGTAGCTGGGACTATAGACATGCACCACCACGCCCAGCTAATATTTGTAGTTTTAGTGGAGACAGTGTTTCACCATGTTGGCCAGCATTGTCTCGAACTCCTGACCTCCAGTGATCCACCCACTTTGGCCTCCCAAAGTGCTGGGATTACAGGTGTGAGCCACTGCACCCGGCCTATTTCTTAAATAATGGAATAACATGGAGGATTAGTTTTCTAGGGCTGCTGTAACAAAGCACCCTATGTGCCTTAAACCATCAGAAACGTATTTCCTCACAGTTCTGGAGGCTGCGAGTTAGAAATCCAGGTGTTGGCAGGCTGGTTTCCCTTGGCTTGTAGACACATCACTCCTGTCCCTGCTCTGTCTTCACATGATGTTCTCCCAATCTCCCAGGTTTTTCTGTGTCTGTTTTTTTCTCTCTTCTTTTTCTTTCTTTTTATAATCTTTTTTTTTTTTTCTGTTGAGACAGGGTCTTGCTCTGTTGCCCAGGCTGGAGTGCAGTGGCGTGAACATGACTCACTGTAGCCTTGATATCCTAGGCTTCAACAATCCTCTCATGTCAGCCTCCTGAGTAGCTAGGACCACAAGCACGCACCACCACACTCTACTATTTTTAAACATTTTTGCAGAGATGATGTCTCACACGGTTGCCCAGGATGGTCTCAAACTCCTGCGCTCAAGCCATCCTCCTGCCTTAGCCTCCCACAGTGCTGGGATCACAGGTATGAGCCTCCACACCAAGCCTGTTTTTCTGTCTTCTTAGAAGAACATCAGTCATTGGATTAGGAAGCACCCTTATCTAGGAGGACCTTATCCTAACATGATTATACCTGTGAAGCTCCTGTTTTGAAATAAGGTCACATTCTGAGGTTCTGGGTCTTTTGAGGGACTCACTTTTCTACTCAGTATACACAGTGATAGTTGCATAGATGGAGCATAAAGCAAAAATCATGCGTGGTCAAAATGAGCCTCGAAAACCGCTTGAAAAGGAGACAAAAGGGCTTGTTGTGCAGCTCTTTCTCTATGAGGGAAGAAATGCTTTCTCAGAGACCCTGGCGGACTCTCCTTACTCGTCATTGGTCAGAACTGTGTCACATGTTTCCTCTGGATGAGTCATTGGCCAAAGGAATGAGACAGCCTTGCTCGGCTTGGTCCAATCATGATTCATTGCCTGGGACTGGGAACATCGTCACCTGTAACAAAATCAATGCAAGCAAAGAGCCGTAAATGAACTGATTCTGCTGGGTAGACGGTTTGCCAAAATGGCCTCAATTCTCCCCCTTTCTGTATCCACGCTCCTTGCAATTTGACTTTGCAGCTCCTTCATAAACACGTGGAGCCTATTTCAAAACTATGCACCTCTTAAATGCGAGGCATCCCTACAGCAGGATATTACACATAGCCCTAAAAAGAAGGAAGCGTTGATCCACACCACAGTATGGATGCATCTTGAGAACATCATGCTAAGAGTGAAGAAAGCCAGATACAAAGGGCCTCCTATTCTATGATTCGGTTTATGTGAAATGTCCAGAATATGCAAATGCATAGAGACAGAAAGGAGATTTGTGGTTGCCAAGGACTGTGGGGGAGAATCAGGGGGACTGGGGAGTTTGGGGGTAATGACTAGAGGTGAAGGGTTTCTTTGGGGATAATAAGAAAGTTCCCAAGTTGACTGTGGTGGTGTATGCAGAACACTGAATTTACTAAAATCTGTTGAATTGTATTCCTTAAATGAGGGAAGTCGATGGGATGTGAATTACATCTGATATTGTTTGACTATGTCCCCACCCAAATCTCATCTTGAATTGTAGTTTCCATAATCCCCACATGGGATTATCCCCAGGTGGAAATAATTTAATCATGGGGGCAGTTTTCCCCATCTGGTTCTCATGATAGTGAGTGAGTTCTCCGGAGATCTGATGGTTTTATAAGGGATGTTCCCCCCACTCCATTCTGCACTTCTCTTTGCTGCCACCATGTGAAGAAGGACATGTTTTCTTCACCTTCTGTCGTGGTTGTAAACTTCCTGAGGTCTCCCCAGCGCTGCGGAACTGTGAGTCAAGTAAACCTCTTTCCTGTATAAATTACCCAGTCTCAGGTATGTCCTTAGAGCAGTGTGAGAAAGGACTAACACAACATCTTAATAAAGGTGTTAAAAAGTAATCTACACCTCTAGTCTCAGAGCTGGCCTTGCGACTTGCTTTGTCCTAAAGGGTGGGGCAGAAGTGATGCTGTGTCTGTTCTGAGGCCTCCAGAAACCTTACACACCACTGACATTTCTCAGAATCCTGGAGGTGTCATATGCACAAGCCCAGACTGGCCTGGGGACAATGACACATGGACCTGGTAACCCCACTTGCCCCAGCAGACAGCAAGCCACCCAGCAGGCATGTGAGTGAGCCCATCCTGGGTTACTCAGCCATCTGTCCAGATGACTGGACCATGAGCAACCAGCCAAGATCCGCTGAGCCATGCAACTGACCCAAATTCTCAGGATCAATAATGAGGATGTGTTGCTGAGTCATTATACCTTGGGACAGCAGGTGCCCAGCGATGACTTACACAGCTACCATCTTAACTCTTGCTCACCAGCTTCATCGAGCTATAACCCACAGACATCACAGCACATCTATTTCACCAATTAATCAATTGTAGAACCATTTTCATCACCCAAGAAGGAAGCTCAGTACCTATGAACAGCCACTCCCTGTTTCTCCCTTCCCAGTCCCTGAAAATCATGAATCTACTTTCTGTCTCTATGGATTTGCATGTCTTTGGTGGTTCACATAAATGGGGTCATTCAATATGTGGTGGTTTTTTTTTTTTTTGGTGACTAGCTTCTTTGACTTAGTGTAATGCTTTCAAATTTCTTCCACATTGCAGCATAGCCTCATAACTTTTTATGGATAGTGTCAGTTATTTATTTGCTTCCTTATTCTCTATCTTTCTCTAGTAAAATTGAAGATCCATGACCTCAGGAGTTTGCTTGTTTTGTTAATTGCAGCTTCTGCCTTGCCTAGAACTGAACTTTGCACATAGAATGCTTCTTGAATGAATGAATGAATAGGCAAATCAGTTTCCCTCCTCCTATTAAAAACAATTTTGAATGACCAAAGAAGCCGAACAGGCACCGAGTTAAAAACTTGTCTGGGTCAGGGCATGTCTCATGGTCACAGGGGGCAGGCCAGGGACTCAAATCCAGCTCAAACAAGCTCCACCAGCTGCCTCTGCACTTTCATGCAGCCACAGGGATAACTGCTTCTTTCCCTAGCCTCGTATATTTTGATTCCAGGCTTTTGCAAAGCAATGTTATTTTTTACTGTTGCATAACAACAACAAAATATTCTTTTTTTTGCTTCTGGCAAAATCGACAAAATTGACAATGGAGGACAAAGGAAATTTTCTTACTTGGTAAAGAAACTGGTTTTGCTTTAGGTGGGAAAGGTTTCCCAGCTCCATTCCCTCCCTCCCGATGTGTGTTAACAGGGACAGCGGAGGCCTCACTCCCTACTGACTACCCGTGTATTTACTTTAATACCAGGGTCTTGGGTGGGAATGAATTCCAGGGTTATTTAAGCCTGTTTTGCCATAAGCCTCGACAAACTGACAAACTCTTTCATTTAACGAAAAAGTGTCATATATATATATATATATATATATATATTTTTTTTTTTTTTTTTTTTTTTTTTTTTTTGAGGTGGAGTCTTACTCTGTCACCCTGGCTGGAGTGCAATGGTGCAATCTCGGCTCACTGCAACCTCCACCTCCCAGTTCAAGCAATTCTCCTGCCTCAGCCTCCTGAGTAGCTGGGATTACAGGCACGTGCCACCATGCTTGGCTAATTTTTGTATTTTTAGTAGAGACGGGGGTTTCACTAAGTTGGTCAGGCTGTTCTTGAACTCCTGACCTTGTGATCCACCTGCCTCAGCCTCCCAAAGTGCTGGGATCACAGGCATGAGCCACCATGCCCGGCCCGTCATTTTCAAAACTCTCTGTTTGGCAGTGGAGGGTGCAGCCTGCAATCCTTTTATGCGGTGGTGGTGTCTGTTCTCCATATGACTAGAAACGTCTTTATTGGCATCATCTTGTCTAACTGGGGAAGAGAAAGAGACCCTGCCTCAAATCACCTGGATGAGACCCTGATTGCAAGGGGTAGTCACATCCGCACTAATGCTGAGGCCCTGGGCTTGGTGACAGCCCGTGGCACGTTCCCAGTTGTTTCTAGCGTGTCCAGCAAACTTTCGGAGGTCAGAGCCTGTCTGCTCAGGGGTGTTCACCTGGAGAAGGGCAAACATGTTGGGGAGAGTAATAATTCGCAGACCTCTGGAGAACCATTCGGTGCTCCAGCACTGACACATGCCCCACACTGTGACTCGCCAAACCATTTTGTATTGGATACACTTGGTGCACACCTATAAGAAGCATTTTCAGGCCTAGGGCTAAAAGACTACATCACAATGAAGAAAGATGGTGGCAAGATACATGGGCCAAGAACTGGTAATTCACCAACGTTGAAATCATAGCCAGCCATTGAGGACTCTGTGAAGGAAGGAGAAGGGAATTTGAATTGCAGTGTGGTCTCTTAGCTGAGTGTCTCCGGGGCTGGCCCAGAGGTGTGAATGCCTTAAACCTCCCAGTAGCTTTGCCTGGCGGGTAGGACTCACGTGGCCTAGCTGAGGACACTGAGATGAGGAGGAATTGCTGGAATTAAAAAAAAAAATACCTACTTCCATTTTTTCTTTGCACACAATACCTGCTTGCTGTAAAAACACAAACCATTAAAAATATATACAGTAGAAACAAAGCCATTCCTCACCGCAGCCCACCAAGAGACAGCCACTGAGAGTTGCTTGTCATCTTCCTGGCACACTTCTATCAGCACATGTATACATCAGTGTGTGTATTAAATGCATTATTGTTTTCACTCAAATGGGATTATAATCTTTATATTGTTTTTCATCTTACTAGAAAAAGTCTTTGTATAACTAAATTTTTTACACCTACACAAAAGCAGAGAGAAGAGTATGATGATGTTCACCCACTGAGCTTTAACGCTTGTCAATGTTCTGCCAAGCTAGTTTTATCTACCATATCTCACTTTAAAATGTTTTCTATTTTGGAAATTGTTAGATACAAAGGTAGAGAGAAGTGTATCACGAGTTCTCCTGTGTTCCTCACTTAGGAACACAGTTTCAGCAGTTTTTATCATAGAGCCAACCCCAAACCCTTCCTACTAAACTTCTACCCTTGGATTTTTTAAAAGGCAAATCCAGGACCTGGCACAGTGGCTCGTTGTAATCCCTGTGGTCCCAGTGCTCTGGGAGGCTGAGGCATTCGAGACCAGCCTGGGCAACATAGCAAGACCCCATCTTCACAAAAGATAAATAAATTAACTGGCGTTGTGGCATGCACTTGTGGTCCCAGCTACTTGGGAGGCTGAGGTGGGAGGATTACTTGATCCTGGGAGTTTGAGGCTGCAGTGAGCTGTGATTGTGCCACTGTACTCTAGCCTGGGTGACAGAGTGAGTCCCTGTCTCAAAAAAAAAAAAAAAAAAAAAAAAAAATCAAATCCTATTTCACCCGTAACTCTTTTTTTTTTTGCAATAGCTTTATTGATATATAATTTACATATGATACATTTCACCCATTTAAAGTGTAAAATTCAATAGTTTTAAGTATATTCACAAAGCTATGCAGTCATCACAATCAATGAACATTTCATCACCTCAGAAATAAACTCCTTGCCCATTAGCCCTTCCCCATTTACCCTCTCCCAGCCCCTGGCAAGCACTGATCTCCTGGATTTGTATATTCTTTACATTTTATATGAATGGAATTGTACACTATGTGGCCTTTTGTGTCTGGCATCCCATATCTCATGTCTTCGAGGCTCATCCACATTGTGGCGTGTGCCAGTGCTTCATTCCTTTTTATGGCTGAGTCATGTTCTGTTGTATGGATACCCCACTTTTTGCTGATCCATTCATCAGTCGAAGGGCACTTATGTTGTTTTCACTGTTTGGCTGTTGTGAGTAATGCTGCTGTGTACATTCGCGTACAGGCTTTTATGTGGGTATATAGTTTCATTTCTCTTGGGTTTATACCTAGGAGTGAAACTTCTAGGCCATATGGAAAGCATTTGAGGAGCCGCCGGGCTGGTTTCCACAGCAGTTGCAAACACTATGTTACATCTCCATTAAGCTGTGCGTGAGCGTCCCCATTTCTCCACATTCTCACCAACACTTGCTAGGATCTTTTAATTAATTAATTAATTATAGAGATGGGGTCTTACCATCTTGCCCAGGCTGGTCTCAAACTCCTGGGCTCAAGCGATCCTCCTGGCTTGGCCTCCAAAAGTGCTGGGATTACAGGGGAGAGCCACCCCACTGATGTGTCTTTTCAAATAAAATCATCTTAGTGGGTATAACTTTCTTTTAAATTTATCGACTTATCATGGAAATATTAATGTATTATATACATTATATATCCATATATCCTCACATATTCACTGGCTGCTTCCTAATCCGTTATATGAATGTATCTTTACTCCTTTTGGCTAAACATGTACGTCAGTCATTTCCCATTTTTCAGCATCACAAACAAAGTGACAATGAATTCCTAGACATCTACAGTTTTCTCAACCAGTGTCCCCAACAGAATTCCACTCTCTTGCCCTGAGCCATCCATTGTATGTAAGGAATGAACTTTTCTCCCAGGGGTCTAGAAAGGTGTTAGTTATGTAATCACCCTTGAGAGAATTGATAGAATAGTCTCTCAAGCCACTTTCTGTGTTCTATGATTCACATGAGTACCGCTGGTTGGGAAGACTACATGTGTTCAAATACCATTTCATATTGTTAGAGTAGAATTGTGAGTCGAGGTACCCCTGGTTGGGATTTGAACATGTGTTCAAATACCATTTCATATTGTGAGAGTTGAATTGTGAGTTGAGGTTTCCCTTTGACATTTGGGGCTATTCCTAAATTGCCCTCCAAACTGGTCACATCTATTCACATGACCACAGTGTCCAGCATATGCCTGGAATATTATCATGTTTTACATCTTAATTTTTTATATTTATATAAGTAGAGATGGTATCTCACTATGTTGCCCAGGCTGATCTTGAACTCCTGGCCTCAAGACATCTTCCTGCTTCAGCCTCCTAATGTGCTGGGACTACAGGCATGAGCCACCATGCCTGGACATGTTTTAATCTTTGTAACCCTATAAGCCCCAAATTATTTGTTATAATTTTTTTCCCTCCCATCCTTAGTGCAATTGAAAATCTTGTCAAATGTTTAACAGTCACTAGAATTTCTGTATTTGAGAATTAGTGTTAGAATTGAACTTAATTCCTCTTTGGGGAAACCTGCATTTCCAATACCTGGGTGTACTTCAACATTTAATTCAAGACTTTCCTGACAACTGTTGGGGGCTAATTCTGTCCACCTGGTAAAGTACGGTACCAAAATGTGTCAGTTAACAGCAGGTAGGTCTCAACGGACTTTATCTGGCAGCTTTAAATTTATGTGACTCCTGATACATTTTTGACTTAAGGGATTCATATTTTTAAAAATATGGCTGATAATTGAGCTGCTCAACTATTTTTTTGTATTCACATAATTCCAATTCATGTTACTTACAACCCAAACTCTAGTACTCTTAAAATAACCAGAGAGTTGTGGAGCTTGATGGAAACATAGACCCACTGGATTCCAGAACTTTCCATCATTTCATCCCAGGCAGCCCTGCATCCTGCTACCTAATTACTGAAAATATGGTCAAAAGCCAAACAGTAGACTTATGTGTCAGTAAACCTGGGACCTGGGGAATGTGTGTTCTCAGTAAAAAATCATCACATGACATTCTAGGATCTGTAGTTATAGCTCACCTTCCAGGCACCGTCTTTATGATGTATTTGCAGCAATTATTCACATCCCTGAAAACAGTCACCTGTCCTCACCTCAATTTTATTAAAAACATGTGTCTCGTAGCCATATAGTAACCATATTTTGCATTTTTAAAAACCATTTTCTCTATTTCATAAAGCAAAGGCAAAAGATACCCTAGAAATATTAAATAATTGCTTTCACTGCATGGCTCCAAATAAAGAACTTTTTTGTTTTTTCACTTCCATCCTCTTCCATCTACAGAGAGCTCTATTTTTTCCAGGCGAGTTCCCAGGTGGCATGGAGGAAAGGCTGGAGAGAAACGTGGGAGGGCGGAGGGGTTCAGGGGAGAGGGCTGTGGTGGAGAGAGACTGATTTTCATCCTGTTGGGGTCCCAGAGGTGCCTACGAAGTGGAAGATCCAGCGATGGAGAGGAGCAGAGAGTCCCGACTGAGCCTGGAGGAACTGGGTCCCCTCACCTGGGTCTGTGCCTCTGCTTCCCTTCAGAGCAAGGCAAGGGCACCTTCCAGAATGATGCTGCTGTCCCACCCACCTCACAGGCCCTACGCGGCTTGCACTTTCTAGTTTCGTTTTTGTTTTTGTTTTGTTTTGTTTTTTGTTGAGACAGAGTCTTGCTCTGTCCCCCAGTCTGGAGTGCAGTGGCACGATCTCGGCTCACTGCAACCTTCACCTCTGGGGTTCAACTGATACTTCTGCCTCAGCCACCCATGTAGCTGGGACTACAGGTGCCCGCCACCATGCCCAGCTAATTTTTGTGTTTTTAGTAGAGACAGAGTTTCACCATATTGGCCAGGCTGGTCTCGAACTCCTGACCTCATGATCCACCTGCCTCAGCCTCCCAAAGTGCTGGGATTATAGGCATGAGCCACCACACCCAGCCTGCACGTTCTAGTTTTTATGCATTCTCTTTCGAATAGCCTTTTTACATTTAGGGGATGTCTCAGTTTCCCATTGCTGCTGTAACAAATACCACCAACTGAAGTGGCTGAAGATGACCCACACTTAGTATTTCACAGTTCTGCAGGTCGGGAGTCAGAATGCATCTCAAGGGGCTGCTCATCCTCAAGGTGTCTGTGGGGCTGCATTTCTTCCGGAGGCTCTGGGCAGGAGCCCTTTTCTTGTCTTTTCCAGCTTTTAGAGGCTGCCAGTGTTCCTGGGCCCATGGCCCCTTCTGCATCCTGAAACCAGCTAAGTGTCCTCTCTCTGCATCCTCCAGTGGGAGTCTTGCCTTCTTCTGATTGACGCATGTGCCTCCCTTCTATTGCAAGGACCCCTGTGACTACACCATGCCCACCTGGGAACCCAGGAGAATCTCACAAGCCTGAACTCAATCACAACTACCAAGGTCCTTTGGCCATGAAGGTGACATTTTCATAAATTCCAGGCTGCGGGACACGGACATCTGTGTTCAGCCTCTACAGGGAAAGCCTCACATGATGAATCTACTTTCCCACTTTAGGGGTCAGAGCCCAGACATTCGGACTCCCCCACCCTGCGCTGTTGCTGGGACACTGGCCATCGGGGAAGGGCCCCAGCCTCACAGAGGAGAGGAGCGGGAACCAGGCCCCAGTGTCAATGTGGAGGCTAGCCAGCAAGTTGCCAAAAGTAGACATCAAGCTGGAATCGGAGCAAGGCATTTGTCACTCACAAGGCACAGGAAGTGGAGAGAGCCTCAGCGTCGCGGAGCCCTCTTCTCTGTCCCAAATCCCACGGTGTAGTGGCTACCCACAAAGCAGGTTGCCCCGCAGCTGGGAAACCTAGGTCTGCAGGCCTGTGGTAGCATGCGGCCAACGAGTCAGTCCCTCCCCCGTGGAGCCCGCAGGTGCCTGGTAGTGACTCTGCGGGCACCTTGGCCTCCTTGGTGGCCTCCATACCATCTGCAGAAACTGCTCAGTATCAGGGAACGATATCCTTGCAGCAAGGACACACAGAAGCCCCAGGACCATGGCAGATTGCTTCCCCTAGCCAGTGTGAGCCTGAGCTGATTTGATGGAATTCCCTGGGATGAGACTTTAGTTCTAAGGGGAACGATGGGAGAAGGAAGCCCTGCCTGGCCCTGCCATTTTTTGTTGGCCCCGTTGGTTGAAGATGGGTTTGGCTTTGGGTGATGGGAGAAGCAGTGGCTATTCTCTCAGTGACTATATATATGGCCAAGTTCCTGGTGCAGAGGTGATGCCCCTGGTGTTGGGGGTCTTCACGCCCATGCTGGGGGCCCTGCCTGTGCTCCGCTCGTCAGTAAGAGCTCTATAGCTTTCCCCATCTGGCCAGGCCTGCTGTGTGATTTCAGACATGTTTCCTGGAAATCGGCTTTGGTGTAAGTTCTCCAGTCCCGCCAAGGATTCCACGAACTCCCCAATATGCTCAGAAGAAACTGTACCAAGCTCAGTAGCTGCAATCAACCTCTAATCTTGGCAACAACAACAAAACTTTGATCTTAATTAAAGCTGTTCTTAAAACATTACTTCTAGCTGCTGAACTGTTCTATTTTTGCTTATATTGTTAGTGTGTGGCCCTGAAGAAGCTGAGCTGTCTGGGATCCTAGAATGTGTGTGTGTGTGTTTGTGTGTGTGTGTGTGTGTGTGTGTGTCTCAAGTCCTCCTGGTTCAGTATGTAAAACTATCTTCTTAAATGCACCCGTCTCTGTGGGGCAGGGTGAACATTTCTCCAAAATGCACCATTTCTTCTGCTAACTCTTCTAAACCAGTGTCTGCAGAAATGTAAAAGGGAATCAGAGAGGAGCATGGTATTAACATTGTCTGTCTCTGAACCAGGAAAATCCAGTCTTCAGCTCCTATTGATTTACTTTCTGTTTGGAGAGGTTGTTATTTGCTCTGATGAAGGCCGAACACAGCTTTATAAACTATTTCCGCGTTGCCCAGGTGAGCACGTGCAGAGCTTCCACCTCACTGATCTGACAACATGCCAGAGCTGTCCACCTAGAAACACCCTATACATTTATATCATATTAAAGACCCTGTTATCTTTTCCAAGCACCTTGGGCTCACAAACAGTTGGGGGTGAAGAGAAGGGAAATAAAAAGAGCGATGTGTCATCTTCTTAAAGACAGGGTGTCAAAACCATAAAAATATTAACTAGGGCAAGAGGAAATGTAAAAATAAATATAGCCACTTCTGAATCCCTTTTCCAAATAAACAAACATTTTCTTAATACCAGTGTGTGTAGAGTCCGGGAGTGAATGAGATGCGGATGCTTAAAATCGCTCCTGTGCCAGGTGCTAGTTGGGAAAGGGAGGCAAACGTAGCTGGAGTCGTTCACAGTCGTGGGGTTGTTGGGGTCAGCAGCATCTGGCCTCTGAAACATACTGATTCTCTGAGAGTTAAGTCATTAGGTAAAGCCCTGTCGTCTTTATCTCTTCTGTTCCTAGTCCTGCATGCATTCTCTCTTCTCTTAGTAACAAACCCATATGATGTTTTAAGGAATGAACCCACTCCATGTTTAGTCTATGAGGTTTTCTTTGGCTCTGGAGGTAGACATTGGTCTAGGCAATCAGAATACCAAATACCCTTAGCCAGGATGACTTTATGAGTAGATATGGGATACAGCGATCCAAAACTATTCAATTATATGTGTTTTTTTTTTTTAATGGTTAGGGAAAAAATGGTTCTTTTTCTTGGAAGTATGGAGAGGCTGTGAAGCAAGCCTGGCATTCCCAACAGCCATGGTTCTGCCTGCCTGGAAATGGAGATAACACAGGAAATGACAGAACTGAGAGGCAGAGGGAGTGACCACACTCAGACCTTGTATGGGTACCTGGATCCAGCTATGCCTGAAGCTTTCATAGATTTTTAATTTCAGCTAGCCTCCTCCCGCCACCCCCAGACTTTCTTTTCTTTAGGTCCCTTCGAGTTGAATTTCTTAGGTCTTGGAACCAAAAGGTCTCAACTCTTACAGAAATCAGGTAACACTTTCCATTCTTTCTCCCCTCTACTCCTTGTCTCCCTTTCTCTCTTGTTTTATCTTCTCCAGTTCTGCTGTTCTTACGTGTTTTCCCTTCCACTCCATTTTCTAGCTCTCTGCTAATAACATCATCATGTTTCCTTCAGAGACAAAGTGAATGAATGGCCATTGGTGTTCTTAACCGCATTAAAATGAAGACAGGCAGGGGGTTGATCCTCGGTCCAAAAGCTCTGCAGAGATTTCCAAATTAGGCTTTACTTATCAAGTATGAATCTTTCCCCTTGAAAGCCAATTTTTCACACACAGAAGGACATGCACTGAGGAGCCCTGAGATATCTGGGAGTTAATTTTATTTTCGCCTACTCACCAAGGTTTAATATTTATACTCAAGTTTGCACTTCCAAAGGGGGAGAGGTCATCGTTCTCACTCTCTGCATTTCTGTGATTCTCATGAAATGGAATTATATGACCCCAAAGCCTGCAGTTGTGAGTGAATATGTTCCAGTGTTATTCCGGGCATTTGTGTAGTAAATGTTCTGCTGGAAAAAATAAAGAAAGCTTACTTTAGAATCTCTCCTCCTTTCTTGCAGTAGAAAAGCCCTAATGAAGGCTACTGTAACTGCAGCCTCACCCAGGGTACCTGCTGGACAACACACATCTGCTGTGCTTATTCCCTGAAGAACAGGAAAAAGAACTTTGACCTCTGGTTTGGGTAGATGTCGATGAAAGTATCGATGAACTTGTTTCTGAAATAGGCACGATTACACTTTGGCCAGGAAATGCAGGGAAACTGTGTTCTTTTACATGAAAATCAATTACGGAGGCAGCAGCTTCAGAATAATTAGAACATATTAAAATTTTTTTGAAATACAAATTCGGACTTCATGCGTGAGAAGAACCTGAGTACGGACCACAGAGCCCGAAAGAGGTTTCCATGGTAACACCGCTTCCCTCTCAATGCTGACGTGCCCCGGCCATTGCCAATGAGAGGCAAGCTCTTCTGAGTTCAATCCACTTCCCTGATTGAAACCCCCCTTTTCTGTCTTGCTCCTGGAGAGGCCATCCCAGGTTTGCTTTTTAAAATATCCCTTGGGCAAATATCACTTGTGACTCCTCAGATGCGTTGGGCTTTTCTATTCAAGTGGCTAGAAGAGGTAGCCTGAGGGTTCCAGAGTGTCTCTTGGCCCAGGTTACCATCAGTATCAGGAAGATGAAAATGGGGCCGCCCAAGGGCTAATGGAGTCTCAAACTCCCATTCGATTGGGTACCATTGGCCTCACCCCTGACATTTGTGGGGCCCAGTGAGAGCCTCAGTGGAGGGCCACCTGCCACAGATGCAGACGCTTGAAGGTTGCTAATTAGGTGAACAAACAAAATGTGTTCCCTATCCCTGCCCTCAGTGTATGACAGGTGAGCCCCAAAGCTGCAGCTTAGGTTGGAAGGGTTCTCAGCTTTGGCTAGGAAAGAATTCGAGGGCAAGCTGGTGGTGTGAGACAGGAATGTTTTATTGAATGGCTCAGCTCCTTGTAGGGCGGGACTAACTCAGGCCGCGCACCCGGAGTGGACAATGTATGGGCTCCTGGCAATTGCACTTACACCCACTTTTAATTATGTGCAAATTAAGAGGAGGGCTAAAGCAAATTGAGGGGTGGGTGAGTTAGAACTTTCTAGGAAAGGGACAGTAATTTCCGGGTTGTTGCCACGGAAAGGGATGATAACTCCCAGTGTGTTCCCAAGGCATTTGTAAACTGTCACGAGGCTGCTGGGAGCCTCTTATGCCAATGAGCAATGAGGGCAGCTAGGGACGGCTTTTGTCACCATCTGCTGGTTCTGCCGGTTCTTTCACTTTATCCTGACTGCACCAGATCCTGTTGTGGTCAACGGGGTTGTCACCGGAAAACAATTCCTGCTGGTCTCTTTCCTCACTTTGACACTATGCCTGCATAACAACCCAGAAAGCCAGGCTCCAGCGGAAAACGCTTTGACTCCCTGTAGTTGCATAGGACATGGTACACACAACAGGGAAAGCCAGCCTCAGCCTTGATGCCCGGCAGTGGGCTGCTCACCTTCCCTCCCTCCCGCATCTTTCTCCTGAAACTGGAGAGGCCTCACCTGTCTGCAGGCGAACACCTGTCCTGCAGAAGCAGGCTCTGCTTGGACTCCCTGCAAACAGCTACTCCCTGGGTACCCCTCTGGGCCAGGCTGAGTCCAAGGGCTTCACGGTCCTGTCTTGGGAGGTCAGCCTTAAGGTAGAGGTCCTTACTAGTCTGGAAATAGGCCTGGGGCCATTGTGCAGAGGATTCTGGGGTCCAGCTCCGTGGAGCATAGTCTAGAAGTGGGTACCAAAGCCTTGGTGGACACATCCCGTTGGCCTGTGAATTAGTCTGCTGGGGCTGCCATAACAAAATGCCACAGACTGCACAGCTTTCATAACAGAAATGTATTTTATCACAGTCTGGGGGCTAAAAGTCTAAGATGAAGGTGCAGCAGCTTTCGTTTCTCCAGAAGCCTCTCTCTTGGTTGGGGTCAGCCTCCTTCTCTCCTTCTCACTGTGGTCTCTCATGGTCTTTCCTCCATGGACACACACATCACTGGTGCCTCTGTGTGTCCAAATGTCTCCTTCACTACACCAGTCAGACTGTATTAGGGCCACCTTAAGGGACTCATTTTAACTTATTCACCTCTTTAAAAGGTCCTATCTCCAAACACAGTCACATTCTGAGATATTGGGGGTTAGGGCTTCAACAGATGCATTTTTAAAGAGACATAATTCAGCTCATCGTAGCCTCCTTCACACGGAGGAACACCGGTAAATGATAATAAAGGGGCAGAGGAACACTGGAGCGGGGTCCTCCGAAGTGTGGGGCCAGGGCAGAGACCCACCTCGCCCAGGTGTAAGAGCCAGACTGCACTTTTTGTTTGTTTGCTGCTGAAGCTAATGGTCTGGCTTCCCTGCTTTCGGTGACCTCTTTTCACTGCTGGACCATTTAAATGGCATCCTCAGATCCTAGGATCATATCTGTCCATCACACTAATTCCGTGATGAGCTCTGCTCTGGGTAAATCACAAAGCTTTCTTCATAGATCCCCTAGGTGGGAGTGCAGCCAACATTAGGCCAGTATTAATGGGCCATCAGCACAATTGAACGTGGTCAGCTCATAGAAAGTCAACGAATCTGTTGTTAGATTAATCATTTTCGGAACTAAAGAAAGGAAAAAAAAATCTGCCAGTGATATTGATGAGAGAAGCAGATTTCCAGCGGTTTCCAAAAGAGAGGGCATTTTCTCCACAAGGGGAATGCAGAAAACGGTCGTTTTGGATAGAAAAGCTTTTCTTGATTGATCAAACGATTCAGAGTTTACAGTTTAGGCCAACGGAGCACTGAACTGAGGTTGTTTTTTTTTCCTTCTCTCAAGAGACAGCTGAGTTTGATCCTTTGCTAATATGGAAACATTAGCGAACAGTCGATTTTCCTTTGCAGATGGCCGGCGAAGTGAAAACCGGTCCAGCAGACACATGCTTAACTTGTCAATCTGCACCGGTCAGGTACCGTTGTCTAACAAATCCCTCAGGATTACATCTTGTCCAATTTTTCTCCCCAACAACAAAGATAATATGATAGAATTTGCTGAATGCAGATACTCAAAGAAAACTCCCCATCTGTAGACATGTCTGTGCATTCCCGAGGCCCGCTGCAGAGGTTTCTCATCCCATTTCAACACAATAATAAAGAACAAATAAGCAATTCTTTGTTGTAGCAATTAGGAGTGCTACTAGTAATACCAATAACTGTACTGAGTGGTTTCAAAGAGCTGAGCGGTGGGCGATGTGTTTTGCTTGTATTAAATGAGAATATCTTCCCAATGACGTTTGAAGTGAGCCATCACTCCCATTTTACAGCTGAGCAAACTGAGGTTGAAAGTCACTGAGTAACTTGCTAATGGTTACTCAGCTTATAGGAAGTCCCTGAGCCATCCAGATATTGTTTTCTTTTCTTGTTTGTTTTTTTGAGACGGAGTCTTTTTTGAGACGCCCAGACTGGAGTGCAGTGGCGTGATCTCGGCTCACTGTAACCTCCACCTCCTGGGTTCAAGTAATTCTCCTGCCTCAGACTCCCGAGTAGCTGAGATTATAGGTGTGCATCACTACGCCTGGCTAATTTTTGTATTTTTAGTAGAGATGGGGTTTCGCTATGTTGGACAGGCTGGTCTTGAACTCTTGACCTCAGGTGATCTGTCCTCCTTGGCCTCCCAAAGTGCTGGGATTATAGACATGAGCCACCGAGCTCGGCTAGATTTTAAGTGTACAATGAAATGGTTTTTAGTATATTTACAGAGTTGTGCAACCACCACCAGGGTCAATTTTAGAAAATTGTCATCACTCCCCAAAGAAACCCCATACCCTTTAGCCGTCACTTCCCCAGTCACCGTTCTCCTCAGCCCAAAGCAAAAACCACTCTACTTTCTATCTCTATGGATGTGCCTGTTCTGAACATTTCACACAAATGGAACTGACCAGCATTTGTCCTTCTGTGTCTGCCTTGTTTTTCCTCAGCGTCGTGTTTTCAAGACTCCTCCATGCCGTAGCATTTATCTGATTCTGATTACTTTTTTATGACTGAATAATATTCCATGGCAGGGATTAGACTACATTTTGTTTATCCGCATACCCACTGATGGACATGCAGGTTGTGTCCACCTATTGCTACTGTGAATAATGCTATGAGCATTATATATAAGTTTTTATGGGAGCACCTGTTTTCAGTTCTCTTGAGTATATACCTAGGAGTGGAGTCTGAGCCAGGATTTGAGCTGGGTTTGTCTGGTTGCTTATTTTATTTTTATTTTTATTTTTTGAGATGGAGTCTCGCTCTGTCGCCCGCACTGGAATGCAGTGGCGCAATCTTGGCTCACTGCAACCTCTGCCTTCTGGATTCAAGTGATTCTCTGGCCTCAGCCTTCCAGGTAGCTGGGATTACAGGCACCTGCCATCAAACCTGGCTAATTTTTGTATTTTTGTAGAGATGGGGTTTCACCATGTTGGCTAGGCTGGTCTTGAACTCCTGACCTCAGGTGATCTGCCCACCTAGGCTTCCCAAAGTGCTGGGATTACAGGCGTGAGCCACCACACCCAACCTGCTTATGTCAGTAACCAATAACTTTGGGAAAAGCAAAGCTCTTCTGCATGTGAAATAGCTCAGGTGGAAACTCGTTGACTCCTGAAGAATCTGGTCAATATTGGCTATCCAGGTGATATGGTTTGACTCTGTGTCCCTGTCCAAATCTTATCTTGTAGCTCCCATAATTTCCACGTGTTATGGAAGGGACCCAGTGAGAGGTGATTGAATTATGGGGCCAGGTCTTTTCAATGCTGTTCTCGTGATGGTGAATGAGTTTCACTATGTGGTGGTTTTAAAAATGGGAGTTTCCCTGCACAAGCTCTCTTTGCCTGGCACCATCCATGTAAGATGTGACTTGCTCCTCCTCGCCTTCCGCCATGATTGTGAGGCGTCCCCAGCCCATAACCACTTGGAACTGTAAGTCCATTAAACCTCTTTCTTTTGTAAATTGCACAGTCTCGGGTATGTCTTTATCAGCAATGTGAAAACAGACTAATACATCAGATGTGACAAGTGCCCCACTCATTATTTTTTTTTTTTCCACAACCTTCCAGCTGGACTTGATATACTACCGACTTCTGGCCAGAATCTGGCCATCAGGCAAGTTTTGCTTTTCCCTTAGAGTAGGTGTACATTATTGTTGTTGTTAGTAATTGAAACACCTTCAGATGGACCATCACCTCCCTGGTCCCCTATTCCCTATCACTTCTCACCTAGCTCTTCATGGTCCCTGCCTTGACCCTGGAAGCCCTCATTACTGAAGGTGTCATCCCTGCATCAGCCACATCACGTCAGTATCCCAGGTCGCTGATTCTCAGGACTCCAGGTGCAGAATCTCAGGTCCCTGCCCCAACCCCTCCGAATGACAACCTGCATTTAATTAACAAGATTCCCAGGCAATGCCTACGCACTGGAAGGGTTGAGAAGTGCTGGTTTAAGCAGCTGAGTTTGCAACCCTTGCTCTATGTGACTTCAAAAGCATGAGTTAAGATAGACACCTGGGTTCAGGGGTTCTCAGCTTCCTAGACACTAATTTTTCAGCCCTGTCAAGATCTTAGAACAACCACATTTATTTCTATCTGGCTGGATGAGTCTAATAATCGGCTGTGATGTTCTCAGCTTATCTGAGACAGATCATACAAACTATTCCTTACCTTTGAGTACTTAGCAAGCTCTTCTAAGGATCGGAAGGGACTGAAAAGTTCTTGGACAGAATGTGAGAGATCCAACTCATCAGCTTGTTTCTAGAAACAGTCTCTTCCTTGGAAATTTTATAAATAACTTTTTCTGATTATATGAACAATCCATATTTATTATAGTAAATTTAGAAAATAAATAAGAGTATATAGAGTAAATAAAAGTTAGTCTTAGTGCCATATGGAAGGCACATTACCTCCAAATAGCTAGTTTTTTTTTTTTCCTGAAAATACACTTAACACACAGCATGCATGCACACACACACACTCTCTCTCTCTTTAAAAATACAAAATTTAGATCAATGGTAGGCACTGTTTTGTGAACTACTTTTCCCTCAAAGTATTTTGTAAAGAAATTTGCAAATTCACAGAGTGATTTTGTTTTCATTCAAATTACTAAGGTAATACTAGTCTGTGGTAGGCAGAATAAAGGCCCCCAAAGATGCCCATGTTGGCCGGGCGTGCTGGTTCACGCCTGTAATCCCAGCACTTTGGGAGGCTGAGGTGGGTGGATGACTCGAGGCCAGGAGTTTGAGACCAGCCTGGCCCAACATGATGCAACCCTGTCTCCACAAAAAATAAAAAAATTAACTGCTATGGCGGCACATGCCTGTAATCCCAGCTACTCGGGAGGCTGAGGCAGGAGAATTGTTTGAACCTGACAAGCAGAGGTTGCAGTGAGCCAAGATTGCACCACTGAACTCAACTCTATCCTGGGGACAGTGGGAGATTCTGTCTAAACAAAAAAAGAAAAGAAAAAAAGAAAGAAAGACGCCCATGTCCTAATCCCTGTGACCTGTGACTATGTAACTTTACTAGGTTTTCTGTGTGAGTCCAGTGTAATCACAGGGAAAAAGTGAGACAAGAGTCAGAGATGTGCCGACGAAAGCAGAAAACTGGTGTGATGCACAGTGAGACAGATTTAACCAGTCATAGCTGGGTTTGGAGAGGAAGGAGCTTAGAGTCTGGAGAAATCTGCAGATGGGACAATGCTGGCTTTGCAGGTGGACGAAGGGGCCATAAGCCAAGGAGTGCAGGTGGCCTCTAGACATTGAAAACAGCAAGGAGACAGATTTTACCCTGGACCCCCTAGAAGGAATGCTGCCCTGCCAATGCCTTGATATAGCCCAGTGTGACCCATTTCACACTACTTCCAGAATGGTCAGATAATCTAAGCCAGCAGGTTTATAGAAATTTGTTATAACAGCAACAGGAAACGAACACATGGTTTGTGGTGTTACAAATTCAGAAGAACTATTAATGAGAAGCAATATTCTTTTGCACCCACCCCAAACATTCCCTAGTTCTACTGACAATTTTCAACCATTTCTAATTTGTGTGATTTGGTGCCTATCTCTATGAAGTGTCATTTACATATACTGTGATTTTTTTTTGTTTTTAATCAACTTTAGACATTATCTAAGGACTCTCAGCTATGCAGACAGTCACTACTTCCCTTTCCAGGTCTCCTTAAATTGTTGATGGCCACATACTTACTTTAAATTCCTTAACTGGTGAGATATATACATGTATTTAACATACAGCAATCTCTACTTCTTGACCCATCAATGCTAAATTTTATCTTGTGATGGCCACAAGACAGATGGGAATAGAAGTGCTTTTGATATATTTTCTGCCTCGCTTTTCTTTCTTCAGCCAGCTTACCTTTGGGTTGATCACACAAAGTTTTTTTTTTTTTTTAATTTATTTATTATTAATATACTTTAAGTTGTAGGGTACATGTGCATAACGTGCAGGTTTGTTACATATGTATACTTGTGCCATGTTGCTGTGCTGCACCCATCAACTCGTCATTTACATCAGGTATAACTCCCAGTGCAATCCCTCCCCCCTCCCCCCTCCCCATGATAGGCCCCGGTGTGTGATGTTCCCCTTCCTGAGTCCAGGTGATCTTATTGTTCAGTTCCCACCTACGAGTGAGAACATGCGGTGTTTGGTTTTCTGTTCTTGTGACAGTTTGCTAAGAATGATGGTTTCCAGCTGCATCCATGTCCCTACAAAGGACACAAACTCATCCTTTTTTATGGCTGCATAGTATTCCATGGTGTATATGTGCCACATTTTCTTAATCCAATCTGTCACTGATGGACATTTGGGTTGATTCCAAGTCTTTGCTATTGTGAATAGTGCTGCAATAAACATACGTGTGCATGTGTCTTTATAGCAGCATAATTTATAATCCTTTGGGTATATACCCAGTAATGGGATGGCTGGGTCATATGGTACATCTAGTTCTAGATCCTTGAGGAATCGCCATACTGTTTTCCATAATGGTTGAACTAGTTTACAATCCCACCAACAGTGTAAAAGTGTTCCTATTTCTCCACAACCTCTCCAGCACCTGTTGTTTCCTGACTTTTTAATGATTGCCATTCTAACAGGTGTGAGATGGTATCTCATTGTGGTTTTGATTTGCATTTCTCTGATGGCCAGTGATGATGAGCATTTTTTCATGTGTCTGTTGGCTGTATGAATGTCTTCTTTTGAGAAATGTCTGTTCATATCGTTTGCCCACTTTTTGATGGGGTTGTTTGTTTTTTTCTTGTAATTTTGTTTGAGTTCTTTGTAGGTTCTGGATATTAGCCCTTTGTCAGATGAGTAGATTGCAAAAATTTTCTCCCATTCTGTAGGTTGCCTGTTCACTCTGATGGTAGTTTCTTTTGCTGTGCAGAAGCTCTTTAGTTTAATTAGATCCCATTTGTCAATTTTGGCTTTTGCTGTCGTTGCTTTTGGTGTTTTAGACATGAAGTCTTTGCCCATGCCTATGTCCTGAATGGTACTACCTAGGTTTTCCTCTAGGGTTTTTATGGTATTAGGTCTAACATTTAAGTCTCTAATCCATCTTGAATTAATTTTCGTATAAGGAGTAAGGAAAGGATCCAGTTTCAGCTTTCTACTTATGGCTAGCCAATTTTCCCAGCACCATTTATTAAATAGGGAATCCTTTCCCCATTTCTTGTTTCTCTCAGGTTTGTCAAAGATCAGATGGCTGTAGATGTGTGGTATTATTTCTGAGGACTCTGTTCTGTTCCATTGGTCTATATCTCTGTTTTGGTACCAGTACCATGCCGTTTTGGTTACTGTAGCCTTGTAGTATAGTTTGAAGTCAGGTAGCGTGATGCCTCCAGCTTTGTTCTTTTGACTTAGGATTGTCTTGGAGATGCGGGCTCTTTTTTGGTTCCATATGAACTTTAAAGCAGTTTTTTCCAATTCTGCGAAGAAAGTCATTGGTAGCTTGATGGGGATGGCATTGAATCTATAAATTACCTTGGGCAGTATGGCCATTTTCACAATATTGATTCTTCCTATCCATGAGCATGGTATGTTCTTCCATTTGTTTGTGTCCTCTTTTATTTCACTGAGCAGTGGTTTGTAGTTCTCCTTGAAGAGGTCCTTTACATCCCTTGTAAGTTGGATTCCTAGGTATTTTATTCTCTTTGAAGCAACTGTGAATGGAAGTTCATTTCTGATTTGGCTCTCTGTTTGTCTGTTACTGGTGTATAAGAATGCTTGATCACACAAAGTTTAATAAGATTTATTGTTTGGCCTCCTGGATAAAAAACTGTCTGCTTAAATATAAATTGATTCTAAAAGTTGAAAATTGTATAACATGAGTACATTATTGTGTACATTAAAACTTTTTGCACTATCCTAGAGAGTCCTAGAATATAATTGTTCATTCTTCAGGTCTAATAAAATGAGCCTATCCCATCCACTAAGTCAACAGTCACTCGTGGTCTCAACATACAAAGAACGTGTTATCTTCATATTGCCATTGAGAACCCATAGATCCTTATTGCTTAACCCAAGGCTGTGATTTTTTTATTTGTACAGTTTGTTGTTGCTTCAGAGTTCATGAATTTCTTTTTCTTTGTCTTAGAGAGAGAAAATATATGCTGTCACCATATTGCTAAGGTCTTCTAGCCTTCTCCTCATTCCAGCTCCTGAAATAAATTCCTCCATTTTTCTTCCTAAAGATATTCTCCCATGAGACATTGACTTCTTCCTTCAGTTTCAATGGATGCTTTCTGTCTAGTGCAGAGATGTTATTGTTTTCTTTCTGATGGAGGCCAAGATTAGTCCAACAGTTTCTTGCGTCCTGTATCTTCTTCTCTAGGAATTTTTTCTAAGAATTTTTTTTCTTTTTTAGTTCATCTTCTGCACAATTAAGGTAGGTAGGTCAATATTATTGGCCGTTTTTGGTTTTTGTTTGTTTGTTTTTTTTCTTTTTTGAGACAGGGTCTTGCTCTGTCACCCAGGCTGGAGTGCAGTGGTGCAGTCATGGTTCACTGTAGCGTGGACTTTCCTGGACTCAAGTGATCCTCCCACCTCAGCTTCTTGAGCGGCTGAAACTACGGGAGTACACCACCATGCCCGGCTAATTTTTTTTTTGAGACAGAGTCTTGATCTGTCACCCACGCTAGAGCGCAGTGGCACGATCTAGGTTCACTGCAACCTCCACCTCCCAGGTTCAAGCAATTCTCCTGCATCAGCCTCCCAAGTAGCTGGGACTATAGGCGCCCACCGCCACGCCTGGTTAATTTTTTGTATTTCAGTAGAGACGGGGTTTCACCGTGTTGCCCAGGCTGGTCACAAACTTCTGAGCTCAGGCAATCCACCCACCTTGGCCTCCCAAAGTGCTGGGATGACAGGCATGAGCCATCACTCCCGGCCATGCCAGGCTAATTTTTAAAAATTTGTAGAACTGGGGCTTTGCCATATTGCCCAGACTGGTCTTGAACTCCCAAGCTCCAGTGATTTGCCTGCCTTGGTCTCCCCGAGTGCTGGGATTACAGGTGTGAGTCACCGCACACAGCAGGATTTTCATCTATAAGGAACATCTTCATAAAAGGGTAGGATCTGGGGGTCTTTTCATGTCTAAAAAGGACCTTACTTTGCACTCCCCATTGCATGATAGCCTGAGATTAAATGTCTAGTCCTGAAGTCGTTTTTCCTTGAAGTCTGGAAGAAATTGTTCCGCATTTTTGTGGCAGTGAGTGTTGCTGATGAGAAGTTTGCGGCACATCTGATTATTTATAGGTGAATTTTTTCTTCTCTTGGAGCTTTTAGGATATTCATTTTATCTTTAAAGTTCTGAAGTTTCATGAGGGTATGTTAAATTCGTTTAGTTAACTTTAATTAATATGTAAAATTAATTTAGTTCTGAAATTTCATGAGCATAGGTGTTTTAAATGTGCTGTGCTCACAGGAGGTGACCCGTGTCTCTCTCTACTTCTGGACACTTTAATTATTTCTTTAATATTTTTCTCCCCTCTGTCATCTCTAGTGTCTCTTCTTCTTTTTTTTTTTTTTTTTTTGAGCGGGGTCTTTTTTTTTTTCCCCGGCTGGTGGTCAGTGGCCGGGTCTTCTCCCCCTGCAAGCTCCCCCTCCCGAGTTTATGCCATGCTCCTGCCTCACCCCCCCGGTAGCTGGGACTACAGGCGCCCGCCACCTTGCCTGGCTAGTTTTTTTGTATTTTTTAGTAGAGACGGGGTTTCACCGTGTTAGCCAGGATGGTCTCGATCTCCTGACCTCGTGATCCGCCCGTCTCGGCCTCCCAAAGTGCTGGGATTACAGGCTTGAGCCACCGCACCCGGCCTAGTGTCTCTTCTTTGAGCTTCTTATAGTTTGGGTCTTGCATTTTGTTCTAGGAAAATTCCTCCAGTTCATTTTCCAGCCATTCAATTTAACTTTTAATTTTGTCAATGTTATTTTTAAATTTCCAAGAGCAGAGCAGTTGGTCTCTGATTATTTCTTTGCGGTGTTCTTATTTTCTGCATATAGTTGCTCCAAATACGATTATTAGCGTTCCTTTAAGCTGTCTTCCATCTTCTAAGAGGCTGTGTCTCTTTGTGAAACATGTCTGTGTCCCACGTGGTCGGCTGAACTGCTTGCTTTTGTTGTTCACTGTGTTTCCTCATATGCCTCACCAACGTGCAGCAACGTCAGTGAGACGGTTGCAACAAAAAAAGAATTGCCAGTTTGGAAGGTAACAGATGATGGACTGTTTTCATTTGTCATCCTGAACATCTCTTAGATGCGTATTGATTCTTTGTATTTCTCCTTTTGCCAGGGAATGGGTCACTAGATAAAACACAAAAATGAAGCTGGAAAGGGATAGCTAAGAAAGAAATTCTCTGGCATCCCTGAGTCCTCATTAAATGCTGCACGTCTTTCCCTGCTCCCTGAGTCTGAATCTCCTCGCGCTCCACCTTCTCCCTTCCCCTCAGTGATAAGAAACAGATCCCCGGGATGAGTTACTCCATTCATCCAGGAAGGGAGATGAATTAGTCAAGACCAAACAGGAAAGAATGACCTCTATGAGGCTTCAGAAAATACTCAGCTAATGAGAAGAGAGACTTTTTGGCAGCTGCCCTCTTTTGTCTTCTCTGCTCTCTTCTTGCCATGACATCAAGCATGTCTACCTTTTTCATTAGCTTGCTCCAAATGAAGAGAATTCACCAAGCTGCAGAGGGTCCTCTTTGGAAGTTATGCGGTAAGCTCTTTAGAAATGCAGGCATAGGCTGAATCAGACCAAAAAAGCCCTCATTATTTGGGCATGCTTGCAAGATTCAAAGGCTTGTGCATGGATTGGGGTCAGAGCAAGCGGACCACAACAGCAGATACAGATCAACCCCCTGTGTTGTGGAGATTCTTCTGCTGGAGAAGTTTCCTGCACCTCCCATAACACAGTACCACAAACTGGGTTGTACTTTGCTTAAAACAACAGCGATTTATTCTCTCATGGTTCCGGAGACCAGAAGTCTGAAATCAAGGTGTCAGCTGGCTGCCCTCCCTCAAAAGCCTCTAGGGTAGAATTCCTTCTTGCTTCTGGGGATTGCTGGCCATTCTGGGCTTGCGGCTGCCTCACTCCAGCCCCTGCCTCCATCTTCACAAGCCGTCTTTCCTCTGCATGTGTCAGTGGCTTCAGATGGTGATGATAGAAGGATGCCAGCCATTGAATTTAGGGCTCACTTGACTGCAGAATAACTTCATCTCAACTAATTCACCTGCAAACACTTGAAAGAAGGTCATATTCTGAGGTTTGGGTGACATGAATTTTAGGGAACACTATTCAACTCAATATGTGTGCCAAGGATGACTTCTTTTTCTATGACCAAAATTCAGGGCATCACCCCCTCTTTCTGTTTTCTTTATTGCTGCAAAATTCCCAAGTATGGTTGATTGCATGTTGCCAAGATGGCTGCACTACTACATCTCCCATCCCACCTGCTCTAATGCTGTGACAGGGTGGGCTCATGGCCTGAATGGTCTCAATCTGACCTCGTGATCCACCTGCCCCTTGTGATCCACCTGCCTTGGCCTCCCAAAGTGCTGGGATTATAGGCATGAGCCACTGCGCCCAGCTGTGGCTGACTCTTTGGTTCTGAGGTTTTATTTTGGAACTGAAATGAAGCTTAAGCTCTTTCTTACACAACAGGTGCAATTTTGCTAATTTATGCTTGGGGCTGTTGGTCGGTGGCTTCGCTGTACACAATGGCATGGGAAGCCTGCTTCCTGCAGACTGTTTCCCAGCCTGCAGCTAAAGATCTTCCAGGTCATGAGAGGGAGTGAAAGCAAGGAGCACAGGGCTAGGGGTTTGGCTGCCCTTGAAAGCTGCGTAGAAGAAAAATCCATATCTGCTTGTCGCCTCATCCCTCCCTGACTCAGGGAGATCAAGAAAATGCACTAGGAGTCCATATTTACTGAAAATTCCTCATATTTACTGAAAATTCCTCAGGCATTTAGCATCATATTGTTATAGGAAAGGGGTCCCTATTCAGACCCCAAGAGAGGGCTCTTGGATCTCATGTAAAAAGAATTCAGGGCCAGTCCATAGAGTAAAGTGAAAGCAAGTTTATTAGGAAAGTAAAGGAATAAAAGAAAGGCTACTCCATAGGCAGAGCAGGGTCTTCCTGAAAGTAAGAGGAGGAATGCGTCCACCCTAAGTATAATGTATATATATATGTGTGTGTGTGTGTGTGTGTGTATATATATATGATTTTAAAAGATCATGGGGAGATGTGCTCTGCTACAAGGGTTTGTGATAAAGGATTAATTTTCTTAATTACTATATTTTGCAAGAATCAATATTATTATCTTTAAAGCAAAATTAGGAATGCCTTTGTTCTCAAGATATTGGGATATCAAGACTCCCAAGTCTGGGCACGTTTAGTAAACATTATCAATATGTTCCCTTAACCGTCAACATCTAGAGGCTGGGAACACCTAACTTCCTGGGAATGCAGCTCAGCAAGCCCCAGCCTCATTTTCCAGCCCTCACTCAAGATGGAGTCACTCTGGTTTGAACGCCTCTGACAATATGATGCTAAATATTTTGCTTGCAGAATGCTTCTACATGAGGATTAGTGAGGCGCAGTGGGTAGGGACGGGGTCACTGGATCCAGGCTGCTGGAGTTTGAATGTGGACTTTACCTCTTGATAGCTAGAAGACCATGACTAAGCTGCTTGGCCTCAGGTTGACTCACTTTTCTCATATGTAAAAGGGTGACAGCAATAACACTACTGTTACAGTAGGTAGCTAGGCAGACATGAGCAGGGCAGGAGAGGCCCACCCTGCCCCAGGAATGGTCAGAAGGTTGTTAACTGTCTCTCTAAAATAATAATTGGTCACAGCCAGTGCCAGGGAAAGGCAGTCTCCCAACAGACGGAAACACTGAAACTGGGCATCAGCAGCTTCCCGATGACACCTCGTGGGTGAGCGGACTCAAGCATGCACACTAAGAGGCAAAATGGTGGAGTCAACTGGTATATGATCTTCCTCTAGGAAGGCCCAACTGGTGAACAAAAAATGCCTCACGTGAGCATGCACTCAACTCCAATATACACACTGCACATGCGGTCCCCTGCAAGGGTACTGGGCACGCGGACAGCCCACCCCAGAGAAGAATCAGGGGAGAAGAATGTGGACTCCAGAAGCCTGCCAATGCATAAAACCCCAAGTCAAAGATCAAACCACGCACTCAGATGTCTCAAGTCGCCCACTTGGCCCTCTTTCAAGTGTACTTTACTTCCTTTTGTTCCTGCTCTAAAGCTTTTTAATAACCTTTCGCTCCTGCTCTAAAACTTGCCTCGGTCTCTCACTCTGTCCTATGTCTCTTGGACACATTCTTTCTTCTGAGGAGGCAAGAACTGAGGTTGCTGCAAACCCATACAGACTCACCGCTGCTAACACTGCTACCTACCCCATGGGTTTGTTGTAGGGAATAAACCAGTTAATATTTTTAAAGCTCTAGGAACAGACTCGTACAGTGGTACATCAGCATCATCTCTTATGTGATCATTTAATCCTCATGGCAACCCTGTGACAGAGGTATACGAGTTTCCAATTGCGGCTGTAAGAAATTATCAACTTAGTGGCTTAAAGCAACGTACACTTATTATCTTATAGTTCTAAGAAGTTATCAACGTAGTGGCTTAAAGCAATGCACATTTATTATCTTGTAGTTCTAGAGGTCAGAAGTCCTAAAATTAAAGTGTCAGCAGGACTGCTTCCTTCTGGAGGTGTCAGAGGCATGTAAACTATGTGCAATTTTGCTGATTTTTCTTGGGGCTGTTGGTAGTTGGGCTTCGCTGTACACAATGGTGTGGGAAGCCTGCTTCCTGCAGGGTGTTTCCCAACCGTTAGCTAAAGATCTGCCAGGTCATGAGAGGGAGTGCAAGCAAGGGCAGAAGTCTTGCTTGCAACTCCATCTTGAATAGGGACTGGGTAAAATGAGGCTGAGACCTACTGGGCTGCATTCACCGATGGTTAAGGCCTTCTAAGTCACAGGATGAGATAGGAGGTCAGCACAAGATACAGGTCACAAAGACCCTGCTGATAAAACAGGATGCAGTAGAGAAGCTGGCCAAATCCCACCAAAACCAAGATGGCGATAAAGAGTGACCTCTGGTCGTCCTCAGTGCTACACTCCCACCAGCGCCATGACAGTTTACAAACGTCACGGCAACGTCAGGAAGTTACCTTACATGCTCTAGAAAGGGGAGGTATGAATAACCCACCCCTTGTTTAGCATGCCATCAAGAAATAATCATAAACACGGGTAACCAGCAGCCCTGGGGGCTGCTGTGATATGGAGTAGCCATTCTTTATTCCCTCACTTTCTTAATAACCTTGCTTTCACTTTACTCTGTGGACTTGCTCTGCATTATTTCTTGTGTGAGATTCAATAGTCCTCTCTTGGGGTCTGGATTGTGACCCCTTCCCTATAACATCAGCTCTAGGGGCAAATCTGTTTCCTTGCCTGTTCCAGCCTCTAGAGACACCCACATTCCTTGACTCAGGGCCCTTTGTTTGTATGACTCTGACTGGCTTCCATCTTCACATTCCTTCTCCAACTCTGACCTCCTGCCTTCCTCTTTCCCTTATAAGGACACGTGTGATGACATTGGAGCCACTCGGATAATCCAGGAGAATCTCCCCATCTCAAAATCCTTAATTATGTCTGCAAAGTTCCTTTTGCTATGTAGGGTAACATATTCACAACCTCCAGAAATTAGGACATGACATCTTTGGGAAGTCGTTGTTGAGACTACAGTGAGTAGATATTAATATACACCTGTGATGTTTCTTTCTGAAAGATCACAGGAAAGGGTGATTTGGGCCAAGTCCTGCTGAAATTACTGCTTAGTCGGTGGAACATACAAGTGGTGCATAGGAGATTGTGCCACACAATTCTATATTTCAAGATTAAGTTGTATGTGCTAATCCATTCAGAACCATATGGGATAGGGGTTTGCAAGTGGCTGGATTATTGGATTCCACCATTCCCAAGAGACTAGTGCTTACTCTAGACTGTTGAGTGCCCACACAGTTACCCTGCTAGTGGATAAAGGGGAGCCATACCTGTCCTCTGTGGATGGCCTCTCTTTTGTCCCTGCATGCTCTGTCCCATTTACCCATTATTCCTTCTGCCTTCCCCACTCCCACCTTTTCTTTAAGTAAATTTCTCAAGGGAGATAGCAAGAAATGATGCCCAAAGTCCAGGCTCAAACACTGGTTTCTCTGATCTCAAAGCTTATGCTCTGAAGTCTTACGAATACTCAAGATAGCTCCAGGCTTTGAAAAGAAATGTTTTCCCTCCCCGTCGCCATGTAGAATGGGTAACTGACGGCGCCCCACCTGCCTCGGGTGCGTGAAATTCCAAAAAGAACGCACTGAGCTGAGTCTTTGTTCCTGCCGTCACCCTGATGGTACAAGTTATTTGGGTGATGTCAGCAACAAAAACACTGGACTGACAAACAGCCACCAGAGTTTGTATAAAAACTAAACTGGAGGCATTAGAGTGTAACTCCTGGCTGCACTGGGTGGGTGCTATGGCTCACGCCTGTCATCCCAGCACTTTGGGAGGCCGAGGCAGGCAGATCACCTGAGGTCAGGAGTTCAAGACTAGCCTGGCCAACATGGTGAAACTCCATCTCTACTAAAACTACAAAAGTTAGCTGGACGTGGTGGTGTGCACCTGTGATCCTGGCTACTCAGGAGGCTGAGGCATGAGAATCGCTTGAACCCTGGAGGTGGAGGTTGCAGTGAGCCGAGATTACGCACCACTGCATACCAGCCTGGGTGACAGAGTGAGACTCTCTCAAAAAAAAAAAAAAAATATTCCCACTCCTAGTCTTCCTTAAAGACAGCAACAGGAGGATGCTGGGAAAGTTGTGCACATACGTAAGGTGAGGTGCACTGAGGCGGAGATGGCAGAGTGTCCACCAAACCACATTCCTGGCATAGCCAGGCTGCCTCTCCCTGCTTCCTCTGCCACCTGTGTTGTCAGTGCAGGAGGAAGTGACGGGCCTCACATCCCGGCCTGGTCCATAGAAATCCCCCCATAGCATCTTTGTTTTTTTTTTCCTCAGCTTCTGGTTGATTCAAAAGGACATCGGGGAGCCTGGAGCTGCAAGGCAGAAGAAGCTGAATAAAAGAGAAAACAGGGCCTCCTTCCACCTTCACCCCATCCCCATCCCTATGGGACTGTCAAGTGAGTGAGAAATAAACTTCTTGGGGTTATATCAGTGAGATGTCAGGATTATGTGTTACAGCCCCTGGCTGCCCCAACTAATGCATCCAAGTATTTCCAATTCCATGGTCTTGTTTCAGTCTTTCTACAACCTTGTGATGTAGGTAATGGTAATTCCATTTCTTTTTTTTAAGGCAGGGTGTCACCCTGTCACCCAGGCTGGAGTACAGTGGCACCATCATGGCTCCCTGCAGCCTTGACCTCCCAGGCTCAAGTGATTCTCCCACTTCAGTCTCCTGAGTAGCTGGGAATACAGGCACATGTTGCCACACCCGGCTAAAACATAGGTAATACTATAATACCTATAATACAGGCAATATTATAATACCATAGTATTATAATAAATAATACCATAGAAGATTAACTTTAAAGATGAGCATCCAAAGGGAGGAAGTGAGTGAACGCTGGCAGTCTTCATCCCAGGTCACCCTGTCCTGGTTGCTTTTGTGGGATGGGGCAGAGGCCTTGGGGCCAAGGCAGAAATGTTTCCTAAGCCTGATGATCTGTTATTCTACAAGGTTTTAGCTCCAGATGACTTAGACCCAAGACAGTCAGTGAGGCAAGTGCTATAGCTCCCCAAACCCCAACCAGGTCACTCCCTGCCCTTCCAGGTCTCCTGGGTGATGGCTGGGAAGAAAAGGGAGCCGCTGTACCCGAGAAGCAGCTGAGTGGGCGCACCCTGACGTTGAGGGTGATTGTTTAGTAAGGCACCAGAAATGCAAGTGGCTTCAGACACAGTCCTTGCCCCTGGACTGTAACAGTCATAACCAACACAGACTGAGCGCTGACCTCGGGCTGGGCACTTTGCTCGGTGCTCATCCTGCAATACTTCATGGAGCCCACACAAGAGCCTTATTGGGGGGAATCTCCTACTGGAATCACTTCCACTATGGTGGAAGGAGAATTGTGTGGTGGTTAAAAGTCCAGGCTCTAGAGTTGGAGCACTGCTACCGCTCTCTAGCAGGGCAAGGCTACTCATGTTCATTCGCCTCTCTACTCCCGTTTTCTCGTACAATAGAGATAACGAAACTATCTTTATCCTAAGGTTATTGCAAAGTTTAGGCAGAATGAGGCTAACAATGAGGCTAGCGCTGCAATGGAACAAGAACACTATGCGAGCTCCCAAGTTACTAAGGAGATTGGGGTGCAGAAAGATGAAATCCTTTGTCGAATGACACTGAGCTGGCACGGTCAGGATATGCACCAAGTCAGTCTGACTCTGGAATCCACTTTAAACCACCTCATGGGAGGGAAAGGAATTTGTCAGGGTCATGTACATGGAGAACAAAAGTGTTCACTGGGGGCCAAAGACTCACCTCAACCAGACTCACCTTATCTGATGCTCATTTGTTCGGTTGAGATCTCCCAAGGCATTATGCTAAGGGTATAAATGCAAGTGTGCCTTGACCATCCATAATCCACTGTATCCTTCTCGCTGCCTTTTACAAACCGGTGCACCTTTCTCTACATACAAGCATTTTCCTGAATATTTTGCGTGGGGCAAATCACATTTGAAGCATAGCTTGGATGTTTACTCATCAAAGACTACTCCAGTGAGTCCTTTTGTAGAGCAAAGTTTTGGAGAAGATGACTAATGACCCTCAGGGTAAAAAAGTCAACCTAGTAAATGCAGATTTCAGTAAACTCAGGTCTGTGACCACACACTTTAATTTTTTGTATAATAATTTAATTTGTTTGAAGGCAGGCATGACTTAAAGACCTACATCAAAGAATTCCTTAACACCTGGAATGGTTTGGTAGCAATGGGTTCTGATCCAATAACATGAAAATGGGGACTGTCTTAGGTAATGTCACGTGGTATTCTGCAGGCTCAGCAAGGTGTGGGAACACTGGAAGGATCGTGTGACTGTCACAGCAGCTGGGGAGTAAATGAACGTGACCTGGACCTAGAACAGTGTTGCGTTGGGATCAGGAAGGACCAGCTGGGACAGCAGATGCCTGCACGAAGAGACTCAAGGTAGCACCCTCTCCCCAACTCCTGGTATAATTTCATGCATCACTTTAACCTATTGGAACTGAGACGCATCTCTGGGGAGAAAGGAGGAAAATCTGAATTGTTTGAAATTGAATTCTTGTTCCTAAAGGTAAAGGACTACATCAAAAAACAATTTCAGTAAAAAAAAAAAAAGAAAATTATATTTTTTTATGCACTTGAGTCTTTGGCCTGAAGAGCATTCTACCAGAAATAAGTTTTCATATCTTGAGGTTTTAAAATTGGGATCCCATTTGCTTTTACTATGGTCATTTATTAAGAATGAGAAGATTCTAGAAACTTCCATGTATGCCTGTGGCCACGAGTGCCCTTGATTTAAGCAGTGGATAGTAATTTAGGCAGAAAGGAGGAATGTTTTCTTATTTTAGACTTCTGAACTTAAATGGTCTGGATAATTACAGCTTTTCTTTTTCATGAGATTGATCTTCCTTTACTAGAAGATGTCTGATAACTGTTTAAACACTGCCAGGTGCCCCAGTAATCTCAGTCCTCAAATTTTTATGTAATCGCAGGGTCTGTTGCAATTTGTACCTATTTTCCTGGGAGTGAAACTAAGACTCCACTAGAAGGCAACACCAGGCACAAAGGCCAAGGCGGGTTCTGGGGACAGAGTGCTACTTACTCAAACCAAGGCAAAACGCTCACACTCAATGTATTAATCTGTTCTCACACAGCTATGAAGAACTACCTGAGACTGGGTAACCTATAAACAAAAGAGGTTTAACCGACTCACAGTTCTGCATGGCTGGGAGGCCTCAGGAAACTTACAATCATGGCAGAAGGTGAAGGGGAGGCAAGGCATGTCTTACATGGCAGCATGAGAGACAGTTAAGGGGGAACTGCCAAATACTTTTAAAACCACCAGCTCGGCCGGGCGCAGTGGCTCACGCCTATAATCCTAGCACTTTGGGAGGCTGAGGCAGGCAGATCACTTGAGGTCAGGAGTTGGAGACCAGCCTGACTAACATGGTGAAACCCCATTTCTACTAAAAATACAAAATCAGCCGGGCGTGGCCGCGCATCCCTGTAATCCCAACTACTTGGGAGGCTGAGGCAGGAGAATTGCTTCTACCAGGGAGGTGGAGGTTGCGGTGAGCGGATATTGTGCCATTGCACTCCAGCTTGGGCAACAAGAGTGAAACTCTTGTCTCAAATAAATATACAGAAAAATAACTAAATGAAACCATCAGCTCTTGTATCAGTATCATGAGAACAGCATGGGGGAAACCATCCCCAGGATCCAATCACCTCCCAACAGGTCCTTCCCTCCACACATGAGAATTACAATTCGGGATGAGATTTGGGTGGGGATACGAGCCAAACCATATTACTCATGCGCTGGGAAGCTGAAGGGTGAGGGTAGCCGCTTACCCTGATCCCACATGGAAATTGCCTTCTGCTATGACTCGGCTGAGAGGATTCTACAGAGCATTTCTACAGACACCATCTGATGAAGGCTTTTTCTTTTCCTTTTTTTTTTTCTTTGAAACAGGGTATTGCTCTGTTGCCCAAGCTTGAGTGCAGTGGTGCAATCATGGCTCACTACAGCCTTGACCTCCTGGGCTCAAGTGATCCTCCCACCTCAGCCTCTTCAATAACTGATACCACAGGCACCTGCTACTATGCTAGGCTAATTTTTGTATTTTTAGTAGAGATGGGGTTTTTTCATGTTGGCCAGGCTGGTCTCCAACTCCTGGCCTCAGCTGATCACCTGTCTTGGCCTACCAAAGGGCTGGGATTACAGGCATGAGCCACTGCACCCAGCCAGTTTTTTACTTTTAAGTCATTTGATTATTAGCTCAGTAAATGGATGAACCATCCACTAGTTGCTCAATTAAGAAATCCCAGGATTCTTTTGTTTTTTATTTTTTTCAGACAGGGTCTTTCTCTGTCACCCAGGCTGGAGTGCAGTGGCATGTTCCTAGCTCACTGAGCCTTGAACTCCCAGGCTCAAGTGATCCTCCCACCTCAGCCTCCTGATTAGCTGGGACTACAAGCACATGCCACGTCATTCAGCGATTTAAAATTTTTCTTGTAGAGATGAGGTCTTGCTTAGCAGAGGCCCAGGCTAAACTCAAACTCCTGTCCTCAAGCAATCCTTCTGCCTTCCCAAAGTGCTGAGATTACAGGGATGGGCCACCATGGCTGGCCCCAAGATTCTTATCTATTGGCAAATCCTTATGGTCTTATGTCTTACATTGAATTCCTCCAGAAGTAGAACCTGGAACAAAGGTTTGAAAGCAAATGATTGATTTTGGAGCAGTTTATTCCAAGAAGGCACCACTACAGAGTTGGGCCATGAGGTCAGGAAGGGAAGGAAGCCCATGCAGGCGTGCGAACGAGCATATCACCTCTGTGGCTAACAGAACTCAGTTCTGCAGGGACCCTCAGGGAGATGGGGTCAGTGATGTGCTGTGAACGGCTCTGAAGGAAACTCTGATTTGTAGTTTAATGCATTGAATGGTGTCCTCTCCCAAATTCATGTCCACCCAGAACCTCAGAATGTGACTCTATTTGGACATTGGGTCTTTGTACATGTAATTAGTAACGTTAAGTCATAATGAATTAGTGTGGGCCCTATATCCAGTGACTGGTGTTCTTATAAGATGCAGCAACATGCAAACCTGGAGGGAAGGCACCGTAAAGATGGAGCAGAGACTAGAGCAGTGCAGCCACAAGCCAAGGAATGCCGGAAGCCACCAGGAGCTGGAAGAAGTGAGGCAGGATCCTCCCCTAGAGCCTTTGGAGGGAGCACAGCCCACTGACACCATGCTTTCAGATTTCTAGCTTCCTGAACTGTAAGAGATTACTTTTCTGTTGTTTTAAGTTTGTGATAATTTGTTACAGCAGCTGTAGGAAACTAATGCATGTAGTGTGATATGGTTTGGATCTGTGTCCCCACCTAAATCTCATGTCGAACTGTAATACCCAGTGTTGGAGGTGGGCCTGGTGGGAGGTGACTGGATCATGGGGGTGGAGCTCTCATGAATGGTTTAGCAACAATCCCTAGGTGCTGTTCTCATGAGAGTGAGTGAGTGAGTTACAGTGAGATCTGGTTGTTTAAATGTGTGGCACCATCTTGAGTTAATTTTTGTATAAGTTTACAATAGCAGAGACCTGGAACCAACCCAAATGCCCATCAATGATACAGAAAATGTCGCACATACACACCATGGAATACTATGCAGCCATAAAAAGAATGAGTTCATATCCTTTGCAGGAACATGGATGAGGCAGGAAACCATCATTCTCAGCAAACTAACAGAGGAACAGAAAGCAAAACACTGAATGTTCTCACTCAGAAGTGGGAGTTGAACAATGAGAATACATGGACATAGGGAGGGGAAGATTACACACTGCCTGTCGGGGGGCGGGGGACAAGGGGAGGGAGAGCATTAGGATAAATACCTAATGCATGAGGGTCTTAAAACCTAGATGATGGGTTGATGGGTGCAGCAAACCACCATGGCACATGTATACCTATGTAACAAACCTGCACGTTTAGCACATGTATCCCAGAACTTAAAGTAAAATTAAAAAAAAAAAAAGGTGTGGCACCTCCCCGCCCGCCCCTTCCTCCTGCCCCAGCCATGTGAAGTGCTTGCTCCTGCTTCACCTTCCACCACTGGTGAAAGCTCTCTGAGGCCTCCCCAGAAGCAGATGCCGCCATGCTTCCTGTGCAGCCTGTGGGACCACGAGCCAATGAAACCTCTTTTCTTTAGAAATTACCCAGTCTCAGGTATTTCTTCATAGCAGTGTAGACATAGATTAATACAGAATGTTGAATCTGTGTGAGTCAGCGTTCTCCAGGGAGACAGAACCAGTGGATCTATGTGTATATGAAAGGGAGTTTATTAGGGAGAACTGGCTCACACAATTACAAGGTGAAGTCCCAGGAAAGGCCATTTGTAAGCTGGGGAAGACAGAAGCCAGTAGTGGCTCAGTTGGAGTCCAAAAGCCTCAAAATCAGGGAAACCAACAGTGCAGCCTTCAGTCTGTGGCCAAAGACTCAGGAGGCCCCAGCAAACCACTGGTATAAGGACTAAAGTCCAAAGGCTGAAGAACCTGGTGTCTGATGTCCAAGGGCAGGAGGAGTGGGAGGGAGCATCCAACATGGGAGAAAGAAGCCAGGAGACCTAGCAAGCAAGGTCCTCCTGCCTTCTTCCACCTGCCTTGTTTTGGCCATACCAGCAAGTGATTGGACGGTGCCCACACACATTGAGGGTGGGTATTCCTCTCCCAACCCACAGACTCATATGTCTCTCTCCTCTGGCAACACCCTCACAGACACAACCAGAGACAACACTTCACTAGCCATCTAGGCATCCTTCAATCCAATCAAGTTTCCATCTAATACTAACCATCACATAATGTTTTCCAATTTTGATGGTGTAAATATCCCTCCCACGGCTGATTTTAAGCTACCAGTGAGATGTGACTGAATAAGATGTTTATGGTCATACTTTGTGAGCCAATACCGTGCGACTCCAGCTCATGACAGAATGACATAGATTCTACACTGTAGAACATGCCTCTGAGTTATTCCATCTGAGAAACATAAATGCTTACTTTCTTTTGCTGCATAGCAAATTATCCCAAACTTAGCAGCTTAAGATGACAAACACTCATCTCACAATTTCTGTGAGTCAAGAATTTGGAAGTCGTTTAGCTGGGTGGTTCTGGCTCAGGTTCTCTTACAATGTTGCACTCAAGGTACCAGCCAGGGCTGCATTTATCTGAAGGTTTGAATGGAGCTGGAGTATGTGCTCCTACATGGCTTTTGGCAGGAGGTCCCAGTTCCTTACGGGCTATGGCCAGGCAGCCTCAGTTCCTCACCACAGGGGGCTGTCTATAGAGCTGCTTGAATCTCCTTACAACATGGCAGCTGCAATCCCCCAGAATGACACACTGCAAGGAAGAAACCACAATGCTTTTTGTGACCCAGTCTCAGAAGTCAGTATCATTACATCTACCTCATTTTATTCATTGCACAGTGTGGTATAAATTAGTGGGGAGAGACCTATGCAAGGATATGGACACGAGGATGCTCCTAGATCCTCTGTTTCCTATCATTGGCTGAGGGCTGCTCACCAACATGGCAACTCTCTAGCTATTCCAAAAGTATTCAGTCATGTTTTACATGCTTGTGTTAGGGTGCTGTTCGCAGGTACTGCATCTGGAGTGTGGGGGAATATGGGTGGGGCACCGACAGGATCTGTTGTATTCTTGCTGCAAAATGCATCCTACATTTTACCAGTTCTTTTCATCTCCCCTGCTACTACCTCTGAGCCACTGCAGTCCTTCCCCAGTACAATTGCACATAGCCCTCCTAATGGAACACACCTCAACACGCCCTCCACCTAGTGGCTCTACTCATCTTTTAAATGGGATTCTGAGACTATCCCTCCCCTGCTTGTGAGCCCTCAGTGGCTTTCACTCTACCCACTCTCATTGCCATGCCACCCAGGTCCACAGTCTCACCCTTTATGATTTTCTCCCACGCTCACTGCCTTCCAGCCACACTGGCATTTTTCTAGTTCTCCAACACGGTGAGCTCGCTCATGCTTCGAGGCCTTTGCACCTACTATTTGCTTTGTCTGGGATCCTAATCCCCAGGCACAACTGTGTTTATTCATAAATTCTCAGCTCGTATGTCATCTCCTGACCACCCCACATAAGTAGTACCTTTTCCATGCATGGTGCCTGGTTATTGTTTACCACACCACTCTGTTTATATCCTTTATAGTGCAATTTTTTCACTGTCTTATATCATCATTGATTTATTTAATGTTTGCTTTTAACTGATTTTCCCCTTCAAGAGTACACGTTCCATATGGTTAGGGACTCCGGCTCTCTTGTCTACTGCCGTATTCCCACCACTTAGACTAGCGCCTCGTTCATAACCCATGCTCTGTGAGTATTTGTTGAGTGAATGGATGAATACATTGGATCTGCCGTGTCTTCACTCCAGTTTGTATCATCCACATCCAGTCTAAGTCCGCACTGTCACCTTTAATGGAATTGATTTCTCTTTCCATGGCTACAGAAATACTCTGAAGCAGCAGCTGTCTGGAGAGTGTGTCCTCAAAATGCTAAATGGCCTGAGTCTTCCAATCATATGCCTCATTCAGAGGACAGTGCACATCACAGAAAATGTAAATCTTGACCCCTAACTTAACCTGAATTTTTAAAAAATCAATAAAATTTCACAGTCTGGTAATTTCTTTCCACCCAAATGCCCTCTTTGACAGAAAGATAAAGGCTTTTTGGACAGAACATTTTGGTTGGTGGAGGATAAATTGAAAAAATGTCATAATTTGCCTCGTTCTTTGAAACATAATCTAATGTCTTCCCTAAAAGAAAAATGATAACAGAATAATCTGACTTTCCTCTTCTTCTTACTTCTACTTTATAAGCTTTCTGGATCCACATTTTCAAATAAGCACCTCCACCTCAAAGAACTCCTAAAATAGGACTCGACCATCAGAGCCCATGGGTTTTTGCTTTTGCTTATTTGTTTATTGTTTACAAGCAGTTAAACCTTTTTGATCAGGCAAACACTCAGGAAACCCAGCCAATTTAGCTTCTCCAGATACAAATTTTTAGATGCAGAGACCATCCTAACACCCTAGTGTGATAGTCAAATGTTTGAATACTTTGAGCCACTATAAAGAACTCAGAACAAATGCCCATAAAAAAAGCCAAAGTATTACATGGGCATTTGGCCCCTGTTCCCAATAGAGCTGTGACCTCCACAGCTGAGAACACGGGAAACAGTGACTTTTCATTGCCGCTGGGAAACTCTCTCTCCAATAACGTTGTGCTTTTGCTTTCACTTTTGTTTTTCAGTGCCCAGTTCTTGGCAAGCTCTCACCTTTCTGTTCTGAGTCTTTGCACCTGTGTTTTTCTCTATCTGGTATTTCATCTAGATTCCTAGCATTTCTGATGCATCCTAAGCCTCCGGTCAAGCCACATTTCCTCTGCGTGGTCTTTGCCAACCTCTCTGACCACCTCAGGTGCCCTCCTTAGAACTTGTCCTAGCACTGTCTTCCTCCCCTTTACATTTTCCACAGCTGAAACATTTTTTTTTTTTTTTCTTTTTGAAACAGAGTTTTGCTCTGTTGCCCAGGCCGGAGTGCAGTGGTACAATCTTGGCTCACTGCAACTTCCGCCTCCTGGGTTCAAGTGATTCTCATGCCTTAGCCTCCCTAGTAGCTGGGACTACAGGTGTGCACCACCACACCCAGCTAATTTTTGTATTTTTAGTAGAGATGGGGTTTCACCATGTTGGCCAGGCTGGTCTCGAACTCCCAACCTCAGGTGATCCATCTGCCTCGGCCTCTCAAAGTGCTGGGATTATAGGTGTGAGCCACCATGCCCGGCCACAGCTGAAACTTTTACAGCATCCAGTGTGAATATTTGGTTTGTATTTCTGATGAATAAAGTTGACGCTCTGCCCACATTCAGATCTCTCCATGCCATGCCTTTTGGTGAATGCCTTTTGTGAATTCCTTCCCCCTGTCTGCCTGGCTTCTGCCGGATTTTCTTCCCACTAGCTGGCAGCTGCAGGTCTTCCTTTGAGGACCGTTCTTGGGCGCTGGAATCCCACTTTGCCTACCTCTGTAGAGGCCAAAAAGAGTCTGGGAACTCACATTGTCCCAGGGCAGCTGTCAACCCAGGAGGATGCATGTGGCCCTGGGCAGAACCAGGTAGGCAAAGGCAGCACATCCCACCTTTGGCAATGCTGTTTCTATCATTAACTGGGTGATGTTTGGAAGGTTGCCAGTTTTGAGTGGCATCTGGAGCATCAGAGGGCTCTTTTTCAGGCCTAAGGGATAGACAAGAATGACTGTCTCAATTCTTTTCCCTCTGTCACAGAGTAATCTAGGGAAAGCTGGGTGGTCTGGACATTCTGCAGAGCATCACACCGACCAAGTGCATTCATAGACTACGTTGATTGGGTCTGATGAGCAGGAAGTGGCAAGGACTTTGAATGACCTGGGATACATGCCCCAGAGGGTATGAGATGAACTCTGCAGAATGTTCGAGGCCTGCCATGTTGGTAAAATGCTGAGTGGTCTGGGGCATGTCTACGCTGTTGAGACTTTCCCTTTAAGATACAGTATAAGTTGCTCCTTGTACCTCCCAACACCAAGAAAGAGGCACACTGCTTGGCGTGTCTCCTCTGGTTTCAGAGGCAGCCTATCTTTCTTGGCCACATATCGAGAGACTCATCAGGTTGCCAGCTTTTAGTGGGGCTCAGAGCAAAAAAAAGTCTTCATCAAATCCAGGCTGCAGGTCAATGGTCTTGTCACTTGGGCTATTTGAGCTGTCAGAGCCCACGGCTGTAGAGGTATTGCTGTTAGACTAGGTGCTCTGTGTGGTTTCTGTAAATCTCCAAAACAAGAAGCCCAGTGGAGAGCCCAGGGTTCTGGAGCACAGCCACCTGTCTCTAACAGAGAAATAGATCCCATTATTCAAATATAAGCTGCAAGCAGTGGTGAGAGTGAGCATCTATAGTGGGTTAAATGGTCCTTCCCTCATCAAGGACACATCCACAGAATGTGATCTTATTTGGTTTAAGAGTCTTTGCCAATGTCTTTAAGGAAAGGATCTTGAGATGAGGTAGTCTTAGATTGGGTGGGTGTTAAATTCAGTGAGCGTCCTTAAGAGATGCAGGAAAGGAGAAGATACAGATAGAGAGAAGGAACTGCTGAGACAGACACAGACACTGGAGCGATGTGCCCACAAACCTCAGGACACCAGGAGCCACCAGAAGCTGGAGGAGGCGAGGCAGGCTCCTCCCCTGGAGCCTTCAGAGGGAGCAGGCCCTGCCCACACCTTTATTTCAGACTCCTGTCCTCCAGAATGGTGAGAGAATAAACCCTGTTGTTTTAAGCCACCAAGTGAGAGGTAGTTGATTGTGGCAGCCCCAGGAAGCTAATACAGCATCTGGCTGTGCAACCGGAGCTGCCCATCCTGAGCTGGGAGTCACCAGACCCTGAAGGTCGTAAGGCTGCAACTCACATGGATTCCAGAAGCGATCCACCGAGGATCCACTGTAAGGTCTGCTGTATGACAGAAGTGACCTCTCTGGAATGAAGCCTAAGCCAGTCCACAGAGCACAGACGCTCCATCCTGAGGGACAGCCCAGGCTTGGAGTCAGCCTCAGTTGTTTCCACGATGCCTCTGTCTCCGCTGTCACAGATGGCCCCACGAGGGATTCCGAAAGGCCAGATGATAGAGGAAAACCTCAAGCCTGGCTGAAAGATGGGTCCGCTTAGTAAACTGATACAGGCCACAGTCTACACGGCTGTCCCAAGAGGAGCTGGAAGAGCATTGAGTGAAATTCTTTTTAATGGACAGAGCTCTGGACATGTGCCTTCTATCCATGTCACGTGGAGAGAGAAGTGGCTTCAGGTGAGGATACAGGTGCACTCCCAGGCAGTAGCAGGTGGTCTGGCTAGTTGGTTAGGCCCCCTTAAGGAGGAAGATGAAAAGCCTGGGGACAAAGAAGTCTGTACAAGGGGCATATGGCTGAACCTGTGGGAGCAGGCACAGAGCGTGAGGTTCATCAATTGCACGTTAACACCAGACTGCAGAAGAGGCACTCAACGAGTGGACAGGATGACCTATGCATCAGAAGCCAGCCAGCCCTTGTCCTCAGCTGCTCTGGTTTGCTCAGTAACAGAACCAACAAAGAGGCAGAAACGGGGGCTGTCCCCGGGCCTAGCAGGATAGTTTGCCTCTTGCCAAGGAGGCTCTTGCCCCTGTGGCTACCAAGTGACTGAGTTGTTCTCTGGAGAGACTCGTGCTGGGCCCCCACATGGTTCATCCCGAAGATACTGTGCTAGATTCCCACCGCTGCTGGAACAACCAACCACCAAATGAGTGGCTTCAGACAACACACATTTATTATCTTATGGTTCTAGATGAGCATGGGTATTTCCCCTTTTATTTAGGTCTTCTTCAGTTTCTTTCAATAGTGTTTTGTAGTTTTCAATCTTCTGTGTAGATATTTTGCAGCTATGTTATAATGTTCATACATAATTAGGGCTGTTCTAGCTTCCTTTTGAATAACTTTTATTATGATTGTCAAGTGTCTCTTCATCTCTAGTGATGCTTCTTGCTGTAAGATGTTCTTTTTCTGACATTAGTATAGCTACGTTAGCCTTTTATTAGTGTTAACATTGTACATTTTACCATCATTCTTTTACTTTCAACCCCGCTAGCTGTGGCCCTGGGAAAGAGGCTCTGCACCTGTTTCTTCATCTATAACAGGCGGGTAAAGCACCTACCTCAGAAGGAGTTGTAACTAAATAACTAAAAGATGTTTAACATTGGTCCTGGCATGGACTAAGTGCTCATTAAATGGAGTCTCTTATTATTGTTGCTGTGGCTACTAATGTTAATAGGGAAGTGCAACTCTCCATTGACGCTGAGAGAGAAGAGTTTCTTTCATCAGACCTTCAAGTTTCTGAAAGACCATGAGAAGATAGGCTGGGGTATACAGGCAACTTCTGTCGACAATGGGGTGGGAGCAGAAGAATAGCACAGTGGAGCCCCTGCCCATCGTAGTGTCAATAATTCTGTACCATAGCTGCCCCCCTTCTCTGCCTCTGCCCTCTGACTGTGAGCACCTTGAGGTCTCGGCCAGATGGAATCATCTTTGGCATGTTGCGCCAGGTCAGGCACACAGCCGGTGTTCCATGAGTGTGTGCTGAGTAAGTAATTGAGCCAGCAACCGCGAGACAAGGTAGCCTTCTATTTCATTATGTGCACATGAAGGAAGAATTCCAGGCTTGCAGTTGTGTCTCTTTCTCTGGTTTCATACTTTAGTGAAAAGGCAGTGGCTTTTGTGAAGTGGCACACACCTGTTTAACATTTGACCTTATTTGCAAAATGGGTTGACACACATCCTGGGAACGAATTAGAGGTTATGTGCCCACAGACCCATCCGGGGAATCACATGTTCACATACCAAGGCGAAATGGGCTTGGCAGGTGGCTGCAGGGCTGGTGCTCAGTGGGAAAGGTGTGTTGGAAATCTTGGATGACTGATCCAATTTGTTTTAGGGTCTAACAAGATGAGGACTGTGTGCCCTCACGCGGTAAGGTCATATTTAGCACTAAGATTGCAATGAAAGATAAATTTTGAACACCACGAGGCCCCCAAGTGACTGAACTCACCAACAGAAAGTGTTTAATGATAGTGGGTATCACTTACAGAGGTCGGAGTTACCAACCATCCAGGTGTTCCCTGGGAGGATTCCTGGAGCATGGGTCTTCCAGGTTTAAATGAGGATAGTCCCAGAAGAAATGGAACCACCTGGTCACTGGAACATAGACTCTTATTTGTCTACCAACAACAATGGCAGGTTTTCCTTGAGCATGCTGCTTGAGGGAGGGAATTCTTCAGCCTGATTGTCTCAGGGCCTCAGAACTGGGGTAGCTCCATTGACCCGAGCGGACCACTGAGGGAGTTGCCCAAGGCCAGCAGTTGCCTTGCCGCAGGTTCATGCAGGATGGGGGTGGAGGTGGCTGTGACCTTGTTTTTTTAGATTCGGCATCTCAGTTTGTCACCCAATCTGCACCCAGGCTGGAGTGTAGTGATGAGATCTTAGCCCCCTGCAGCCTCGACCTCCTAGCTCGAGAGATCTTCCTGCCTCAGCCTCCTGAGTAGCTGGGACTACAGGTGTGCACATCATGCCCGGTTAATTTTTAATTTTTTTTGTAGAGACAGGGTCTTGCTATGTTGCTCAGGCTGGCCTTGGACTCCTGGGCTCAAGAGATCCTCTCACCTCAGCCCCCCAAAGTGCTGGGGCTACAGGTATGAACCACCACACCCAGCAGACTGTGATCATCTTATAGTTTAACTCAGGGCAGAAACTAAGCATCCAGCATCACCTTCAACCACAATCCTCCTGTCCCTTGTTTGGAGCACAGGTCTTTTCAAGAATTACAGAGCTAGCTGGGCAGGTACTCAGACACAGGAGTGGATGTGGTATCTAAAGGAAAGGTCCTGAAGCTTCTGTCCTCTCTCACTGCGAACCTGCAACCATGTGCTGAGGAGGCCGAGGTCTCCTGCAGCTTTGATTAGGAAAAGTCACAATATGTTCCACTCATCTGCTTCTCGCAAGGAGAAAAATTGTTACTTGATGATGTCATGGGGATTCTAATCCCATATGGAGAATTTTTAGGATGATTTTCCATAACGATATAAATGCCAGGCCCTCTAGGCAAATCCATGCAGACAGAAAATAGGGTGGTTGTGACTTAGGGCTGAGGAGAATGGGGAGTGGGGAGGTGATAGCTGAAGTGTATGGGTTTTCCTTTTGGAGGTGATGAAAATATTCTGAGACTGATGTGATGGTGGATGCACAACTCGGTGAATATACTAAAAAACATTAAGTTGGCTGGGTGCGGTGGCTCATGCCTGTAATCCCAGCACTTTGGGAGGCTGAGGTGGGCAGATCTCCTGAGGTCGGGAGTTCGAGACCAGACCAACCAACATGGAGAAACCCTGTATCTACTAAAAATACAAAACTAGCCAGGCATGGTGTCATATGCCTGTAATCCCAGCCACTCGGGAGGCTGAGGCAAGAGAATCGCTTGAATCCGAGAGGCAGAGGTTGCAGTGAGCTGAGATTATGCCGTTGCACTCCAGCCTGGGCAACAAGAGCGAAACTCTGTCTCAAAAAACAAACAAACAAAAAACATTAAGTTGTACACTTTAGGTGGATCAGTTTTATGGTATGTGAATGATGTCTCAATAAAGTTATTATTTTTAAAACAACCTTAGCTTCTACCAAAAAATTTTCTTTTCCCAACCAATCAATAATACCAATCTCACCCGAATGTCAAACAAACAACAATAACAACAAATGCAAAACAGTCAAGGCAAAAGTAAACCTTTTCCCCAGAGGAGAGATTTCACAGTTTCCCACCTGCTCCCAGGGTTTCCCTTCTTCTGTTAAGGACATTGGTAGTTTGCAAAGTTGGGGCTCGGACTGGCAGTGTTGGCATCTGGCATAGCCCTGGAAGTCGTGAAAAAGGTAAATTTGGGAGCCCTGTCTTAGTCCTGTTAAACCAGAACCTCTGGAGACAGGGCCCGGCCATCTGCGTGTCATCAAGCTTTCCTGCTCACTGATTTTGGATACTGGTGTGGATGGTGGTGGGTTTATGAATGAACGCCCTCCTGCTTGCTAACTTTGAGCACTGGTGTGGATGATGGTGGATCTATGAATGAATCACACTTCTGCTCACTGACTCTGAATGCTGGTATGGATGACGGTGGGTCTATGAATGAATGCCCTCCTGTCTCTGACTTTGAGCGCTGGTGTGGATGATGGTGGATCTATGAATGAACGCCCTTCTGCTCTCTGACTTTCAGTGCTGGTGTGGATGATGGTGGGTTTATGAATGAACGCCCTCCTGCTCTCTGACTTTGAATGCTGGTACGGATGACGGTGAGTCTATGAATGAACGCCCTCCTGCTCTCTGACTTTGAGCGCTGGTGTGGATGATGGTGGATCTATGAATGAATGCCCTCCTGCTTGCTGCCTTTGAGCACAGGTGTGGATGACGGTGGGTCTATGAATAAACACCCTCCTGCTCATTGATTTTGGGTACTGGTGTGGATGACAGTGGGTCTGTGAATGAAAGTCCTTCTTATTAGGAATCACTGTGGATCAGTCAAGAAACCAAGAGGGAAAAAGTTTTTTTTTCCGAAAAAGATTTGGCAAATACATTGGTTTCCCTCTAGCCTAAGAGTTTAATTCTTCTGGGGTTGTATATTTTGGGGTGGGAAATAGCAATTAAGTGAAATAAAACACACCCCACAAGACACTGACTTGTCAAGCCATGAAAAGCCTTTTAATGACAATTGGCATCACAGGTATAAATAAATATCTTCTTCTTTCCATCTATAATATGTGCTACAAATATATTTTTCAAAGGTCCAACCCAGGTTAGGAGGCTTCAAGGACCCTTTCTTAGCTACTGAGTTTAGTAATTAAAAAAATAAACGCAAGAAACACCCCTGGAATCTTTGTGAGCGCCCCCGTGCGGAGAGCATGAGGACTGCCAGGCGTCTTCCTCCCGCAGCGGCAGCCAGTGGTGCACACGGAGAACTGGAGTCGGGTGATCACGAAGGGGCTTATTTCACTGGCGTGGTCTTCGTTGCCACATACGTGTCGCTTTGGATGAATGCGTTTTTTGCAATGTGCTGCTACACAATTATGCTGTTCAAAACCACAGTTGATTGACAATCTAACATAGATTTTATCTTTAGAGTTTATGCTGGTAGACCCCACCCAACAAAGTAAGAAAAACAACTTAAAAACCCCCCAAACAGTTTTTGTCTTTGTTCATGTTCAGCATCAGTGATGTCTTGTGATAGACCCAGCCCACCAGGTTGGCTCTGATTACGCCTGGGAGTGGCCTCTTTTTTTTTATTTAACCCAAATTTCTCCTATACAGGAACACCAACACGATGACAGGGGTGGAGTCCCGAGGGGTCAGGTGGTCCAGGCAGGGCTCTGTTCTCCTGCCACATCCCCTCCGCAGAGCCTCTCACAAGACCACACCTGCTGGCTTTGCCCTGTGGCAGTGGTGATGGATGAAGGACAGTTCCTCTCCTCCCCCAGAAGGCTTTGAGAGCTCCCTCCAATTGTACAAAACCAGCCACTATCAACAAAGCTGAAGGGATACAGAAAAACATTCAAGTTACTACTTAAACAACGGATTAATTGACATTGTTTCTAGGAACCCATCTAATGAATAGGAATGTAATTTATGTTTCATTTAGGAAAAATATACTCCTTGATTCTCAGAAATAAACATTAAATGTAAATGCAATGGAAGTCTAGGACACAGAAAGAAAAGAAAAAAAGGAAAAAGTGGAAAAGAAAAGAAAAGATGATCAAGTAAAGATTTAAAACCCTTAGTTCTATCCCAAGAGGTACCCCCTGTTAGGAAATGTCTCCTCCCCAGCTGTCTGGTGACGGTTGAAGGCTGTCCTCGGAAAAGTGAAGAGTGAATTAAAATGGAAAATGTCTCTTAGCAGGCCCTATTTTTATATTTTGCTTCTTTATTAGAAATATAAACAGATGATTATTTCTCTTTTTGTCTTTTTGAATTTTTTAACAAATAATTTTTGGTAGCTTGTCTGTAGTATGTTTTGACTCATAAAATAACCTTCCTAATTTTGCCTGTGCAGTTCAATAACCTGGTCTGTGCTCCCCATGCCCCAGACTTTATTCCCCTGACCTCTGAAAATCCACCATCATTGACTGCTAAAAATCCCTTGATACAAAAATGTCTTTTCCTGACTTCAAAACTTTCCAACTGGTCTAGCATGGACCCCGGACCGTCCCTTCTTAACCCCACTGACAACGCCTTCTGCCCCACTTGGGGCCAGTTTCCAGTACAAGGAAGGCATCCGGGCAGGGCCCTTTGGCTAGAGGGGCCTAAGCCTTATCTTTGAGTTTCTCCAGATAGTTTCTACGTTCCTTGGGGGCGCCCACAGCCATGTCTTGGCACACCCATTTGATGTCCTCATCGTTGCTACCGACGATGGAGTTCACCGTGGGGCAGCTGTCGTCCGGGGGGATGGTGGTAAAGGTGGTGAATTTCACCTTCTTCCTCTTGGAGGTGGGCGAGTGCAGGGTGTCCTGCTTCTGTTCTCTGCCCTGCCGCCCCCCGGGGTCGGCTGACCTGTGAATCTGGCTCTGCACGTGCTTGTGGGAGCTGCCATTGAGCAGCAGGTGGTTGCTCTCCTCGCAGGCCCCCGGTCCGCGGTCTATGACGGTGGTGTGCTCGTCCTGGGGCGGCGGCGCGTCCCCCATGCTCTCCCGGAACTCGGCCTCGTTGCCGAGCCACACCCAGTCGTGAGAATGGGTCATGGAGGCCTGACCTTCCAGGGGCACTTGCTTGTGCCTGTACTTCAGGGCAAAGGTGGCGCAGTTGATGAGGAAGACGAGGATGGCCAGGCAGAACACCCCCAGGAGGGCGTACATCCCTATCTCCAGGTCACTCAGGCCCCGCGGGGTCTGCACTAGGTCATTTTCCTCCAGCCCACTCCCGGCCTTGGGGAGGTCCACATGGGCTGGGAAGTTGGTGAAGTCGATGGGGATGTTCTGTAGCTGCCCCTCTCCTGCCAGCCTGCCCCCGTCTGCACGGCTGTTCTTCACGACTTTGTTGTCCAGCAGGGACCTGGCCGTGGTAGTGGCTCTCCGGAGAGCCCCTTCCTCACGCTCCACGGGAGAGCTGCCATAGAAGTGCCCATCATGGCCTGTGCGCTCGTGGTGCTGACCCTTCTGCCGGCGGTCACTGGCGTGGTTCTTGATCTCATCTTCCTCGTAGTCCCTGCCGGGGCTGGAGTCAGCATCGTTCTGTCCGAACTTGACCCTGACGTTGCCCACGCCCACGGCCAGGACGCTCTTGCGTTTGGATTTCTGGCAGGCCTCGGCGATCGTCATGTCCACTCGGACCAGTGGGCCCTGGCCTTCCCCTTCGGCCACCACAACGGGCCACCTGGGAGAGCGGGCCTGGGGGACGGACACGACGGCCTCGTCCTGGGAGGTGGCTGTCAGGGAGAAGTCCTTGGTGTCGTAGATGTCCAGGGGCGTCACCGAGCCATCGCTGAACTGCAGCCATGTGCTGAATACAGCCTCCTGCAGGGACACAGGCAGTTAGGAGACCACCTGGGGGATGCCTCTTCCCTTAGAAACCCCCTCCTAGGAGGACACCCAGTGAAACAGGGAGCAGGACCCCCATTCCAGACCCAGCAGCTCATGCATCTGGGGAGAAATCATACAGGTTTTCTATCAGGGGCAGATAAATCACCTTAATTTAAATGAGAACAAATTGGGGCGTGACTAACAGCGCCCTCATAATCCTTACCAGGAACAAACAAACGGTAGAACAAAAATCCCTGACTGAGATGAGGCTCCAGGTGGCTTTATCCACACAGTTATTGCTTGAATCAGTTAGCCGGTGCATCTTCACAGACAATGACTGGCTTCCAGGGCAGGCCCTGGTCATTTTGTCACACATTCTGTGATTAGTGGCCTGAGTATGATGAATGGATACAGCTGTTGTCTGTATCCAGCCTGATGACAAAGGCTGATGGGCGGGTAACACTGTCAGAACCAATGACATTCGTTGCACTGCCCCCAGTGAATTAAGCTTTGCCTGAGAAACAAGAGAACAAGAGCATTTTGCCCTTTAAGGTTGACCCTGTTGTGCCACTGCAGATGCTTTGCTTGGCTGTAGCTGGGCAGCAGTGATGTGTGGGGTGCAGCGCATGGCATTGGCTGGTGGGCCCAGTTCAATTGTGCTGCCTTTGTTCTGCACGGGTAGCTTTGGTGGAGATTCCCATCAGAGGGAAAGAGGAAGCTAAGGGCCAGTGTGAAGGCGTTGAGTTTATTTCGCATGCTCACTATACTTCTGTCAGTGGCCCAACAGCTATGTAAAAATTATTTCCCATTGTGGGGACTGGTCGAAAACATTTGACTTTATGTGCCTGGCTTCTTTTACTCAAAATAATGCCTTCCAGGCTCATCCACGTTGCTGCAAATGGCAATATTTCATTCTTTTTTATGGCTGAATAATATTCCAAAAAAAGTGGAAAGCTAGTGGCCTAGAAATGCCACTCATACCTATGCCCATGGGACTGGTAGATTCTCGTGAGCACAAGGCTTCCTGCTCTCTCGCCTCCTCCCCAGGGCAATAATGACATCCTCTCCCCTTTGTGTGCCCACAGCAAACATAACCCCACAGAAGGCTTTGTTCTTGACTTAGCCACGGGTACTTCTATTCTGCTTCCAAGAGCGGGAACTCCCTGAGGACAGAGATGCTTAGTGGTGGCTCAATCTTCAGCACCTAGGACAGAGCCTGGGTGTAGCTGGGGAATAGTTTTTCCTGTATGAATAGAGGAGGGTGAAAAGTGCAATCCTAATCACAAGAAGACAGCCCATATCCACTGGGCACTTGCTGTGGGTCAGGTGTTGTTTGCAGTTATTACAGAATGCATTTTCTCCTCTTTCACAAAGTAGGATGGGCTATGCTTCCTGCCCAAAGAGAGGTTAAGAACTGTGCTCACATGCACACATATGTTAATTGCAGCACTATTCACAATAGCAAAGACATAGATCACAATAGCAAAGACACAAAGTCAACCTAAATGGCACCTGATCCACAGCAAGTACCCAGTGGATACAGGCTCTCTACTTTGTGATCAGAATTGCGTATTTCAGCCTCCTCCATTCATCTAGGAAAAACTCTCCAGCCCATTAGTGATAAACGAGATAAAGAAAATGTGGTACACATATACCGTGGAATACTATGCAGCCATAAAAAGAACAAGATCCCATCTTTGCAGGGACACAGATGGAGCTAGAGGTCATTATCCTTAGCAAACTGACACAGAAACAGAAAACCAAACACTGCATGTTCTCACTTATAAGTGAAAGCTAAATGATGAGAACACATGGACAGATAGAAGGGAACAGCACACACTGGGCCTATTGGAGGGTGGAGGGTGGGACCAGGGAGAGGATCAAGAATAATAACTAATGGGTTCTAGGCTTAATACCTGGGTCATGAAATAATCTGTACAACTAACCCTCATGACACAAGTGTAGCTATATGAGAAACCTGCACAAGTACCCCTGAACTGAAAATAAAAGTTAAAAAAATAAAAAAAGAAATATGTCCAGTCATATCGTCAGGAAGAGGCAGGAGCAGGGCTGGAACTGGTGTGGCTTCAGAGCTGAGCTCTTGGCCACTGTGCTAGGGACCCCCTGGAACAGCCACTGCCGGAGCCCATTTTATCAGCCCACAAAGACCACAGTGACTCGCTCTCTGCTGAAAAGGTCACGTAGCTGCCTCCTTTCCTCCCTGCCTTTTTCACAGCAAACCAGGTCTGACCTCATGGCCTTCCTGGACCTTTGTCCCCATCCATCCCGGACACTGTCATTGCAGCCCAGGGAGGCAGCAGCACCGTCTCCATGGGCGGGTTATGGGAAAATCCTACCTGCTGAGCCAGAGATACGCAGCAAAGCTTGTGTGTGCTCTGAGCACGGGATGGAGATGTTGCCACTCAACATCAAAAGCCCACACTTGGATGTGATAACTACCTCTGTGGTATGGGAATTGGGAGAAAAGAAAGTCACTTGAAGTTGGACCTGTGCAAATGCAAATACAACCTCCTTCAGAACGAAACAAAGCTGAGCAACCAGGGCTGAAGAGGTGCTCATGATACAAAGAAAGAAAGGTTACAGTCTGTAGGTGGGAAGGCTGCACTATGAGAAGGGTGCATTAAACATTTACACAGGAAGGTGAGCAGACTGATATGTGAGATCACAGAAGACTCCAAAGGCTATAACACAAAGGAAACCAACAAAAAACAATAGTCTATGAAATAAAACATAACATAAAACAAATGAACAAAAATAGTCTATGAAATAAAAGTAAAAAGAAATTTAAAAATTTAATTAAAAAATTAAAGAGACATTAAAAGGAGTTGAAATCATCCCAATAAAAGCAAATGGGGTCTGGGTGCAGTGGCTCACACCTGTAATCCCAACACTTTAGGAGGTGAGGCAGGCAGATCACCTGAGGTCAGGAGTTCAAGACCAGCCTGGCCAACATGGGAAACCCCATCCCTACAAAAAATACGAAAATTAGCCCAATGTGGTGGCAGGTGCCTGTAGTCCCAGCTACTTGGAGGCTGAGGCAGAATAATTGCTTGAACCCAGTTGGTGGAGGTTGCAGTGAGCCAAGATTGCACCACTGCACTCTAGCCTGGGTTACAGAGTGAGACTCTGTCAAAAAAAAAAAAAAAAAAAAAGCGAATGAAAACAGAGCAGGAAGGAAGGGGTGCAAAGGGCCATGTAGAATTAATAGAAATGAAAAATACAGTCACTGAAATGAGTGACTCAATGGGTAGTTCGAACAGCAGATGAGACGTTCGAGGAGAGAATTACTGCAGTGGGAGACAAAGCCCCCTACGTCACCCCAGATAGAACCACAGGCATATCAAGAAATAAAACTGTGAATGGGCAGGTGAAAAGAAATAAAGGAGAGAATGAGAATGGCCGATGCTTGTTTGGTAGGAATTCCAGAAGGAAACATTGGAGTAGCTTGGGAGCAGCCAGTGTTCACAGCAATGATAACTCTACATCCCGCAGCACGGAGGAAGAATGCTAGTGATTAAAAAAAGAATTCTCATGACATCGTTCGAGCATCTGCATCTAGCTGTAGCTGAAGATCCAAATGCCTGGACACGCCCTGATGCATTCTGCTGTGTGTGAAGGCAGGCTGAGCTGGGTTGGGTCGTATCGCTTGTGATCATAAGCCCTGGCCAACACCAGCTGGCTCTGTCGGGTGAACCTGTGCAGGAAGTTTTAGGAGGGTGTGGAGCTGTCTTTGGGTGGCTGCCCAGTCAGCTCCTCCTAGCTCCACTTTCAATGTTCAACTTTGCTTTTTTTTTTAAACTTATTTTTTTGCCCAAGGTCCCTCTCTGGCTTCTGGAATCCAAGTGGTTGTGCCTACAGCAAGATGTGCCAAGGAGTGAATACCCACTGTGGGCGGCCCCCAATGAAGGATTCACGGAAGTTGTTATATTTATCCCAGATCCCTTGCCCCTCAAGTGCAGTAACTCTTCTGGCCTGTCTAGACTGGCGTACAGTCACCCAGCAGACAGGAGCTCCGACTGCCCTTGGTGGTGGCTGAGTTGGTCACACAATCTACTCGTTGCATTTTTCTTCCTTCCATCACCCCCGACTTCTCTACTGGTGTCGTCTTTACCACCTGAATAAACTACTTGCACCTGAATGCTTGTCTCAGGCTCGGCTTCTGAGAAGACCAAAACTAAGACAGAAGACATGGCTCAGGGATGCTGGCGCTCATGCTTGTCTCCTCTGTCCATATCAGCTGATGAATCACACATTCCGACAAGTCCTTCTAACGCCTCAACCTCATGCACAAATACCAAGTGACTTCTCCTTTCATTTTTCTCTCCTACTTTCTTCAGAGCAGACAAGGCACAGGGGAACATGCAGGCGACTGCCCTCTATTTGTAGGTGTTAAAACCTTTCAGATGTTCTATTTCAAAGTTGAAAATACCACGAACAAGGTGCCAGCCGTCTACACTCTAAGGGCTGAGATAAAAGACTGAACAGTGTGCAAGTTCATTGTGGCTGACATTTCATCTTGACTTAATTTTTCTTCACAAACTAGATGGGGAAAGAAGTTAACATAAAACAAGCCCCCGAACAGCAGACAATCGGAATTAAAGCCTCAGAATACCGTTGGTTTGCCAAGATCCATCTCCATCAGCCCTGTTGCATGATTGAGACTAACTTCTTCCATTCGCTTATTACAGAGAGGCTGGAATGTGGTGTTGCATCAGGAGAAGCCAACACATTTCCCCAAAGATGAGAACTTCTGAATGACTTAAAATAACACATGCCCAGAAATGATTTAGAGCTCTATCCTTTCAAGAGTCGTGTCTGCAAATCAGGTGAACTACGTCCACAAATCCCCCTGAGTCAGTGCTAGGGGACGCCAATTACTGTCCGCTGATGAAGACAGATGGGCAACAGGAGATGGGGAGCGGCTGGCCATGCCCCATGACAAGGGGGTTGCAATGCCAATCGTCCACCCTAATTCATTATCCATTCTCAGCAAATAGCTTCATGTTTTCAGCTTTCTCTCTCCCACTTTCCTCTGATCTTTTTTCTTCTTAATCCCAAATGTGAAAGTATTACTCTGCTCTTTGTAAACCAGAAAACACCATGCTGATTTCCTGCCCCAACCGCCCCCAAAGAGAAGACCTGAAGAAGCCAGTGCTGTGGACTGGATGAGGACCTGCATGCACCCCAGGTCCCTCTTGCTGACACTCTGGAGCAAAATCAGGTAGCAACTCTCTCCTCATTAGGCAGAATTCCTAGAATGGCCCACCAAAGATGTTCTGCCCCAATTCCCAGAACATGTGTGTGGGATGAGTGGCCGCTGTCATGATTATGTTATATTGTTACATGGCACAGTTGATAGAGTGGCCTTCCTGGATTATCTGGGTGAGTCCAGTGAAATCACATGAGTCCTTAAAAGCTGAGCGATTTCTCTAGCTGGTGACAGAAGGGGCAGGTGGAGGGACGGGAAGCATGAGAAAGACTCCATGCATTGTTGCTAGTGTTGAAGCGATGAGGGCAGGGTGGGGAGTGAGAAGGAATGCAGGTGGACTTGAGGAACTAAGAGAGGATTCCGGCAAATAAGCTGCCAAGAATTGGCAACCTCAGTCCTACAACTGCAAAGATCTGGATTCTGCCACCACACAAATAATTCTGGAAGAAGATTCTTCCTTAGAGCCTAAGAACTTAGGCAACCAACACTGTGATTTCAGCCTTCTGATACTCTGAGCATGAACCCAGCTGAGTCCACCCACTGCACTGTGAGCTGATAAGCGCGTGTTGTTTTCAGCTGCTAAGTGTGTGGCGGCTGTTACATAGCAGCAGATAATGGGCACGTCTCTGAGCACCGAGCATCTTCACTGTAGCTCATCACAGACCCCACTACTGGACAAGGCAGCCACATGGATTTTGCACAGCCTGCACTGCTCGCTTACAACACCAGCCCAGCCCCTGTAGGCATTTGAGCTTGCAGTCCTTGAACTGCACTGAAATCCTGCACTATGGCTGCAACTTTCCAATCCCCCCCTAGAAGAACGCAAGCCCCTGGACTTTGTCATCATGCCTGCACCCTTGACCACCGCCGCCCTCTGTTCTCATCATCATGCCTCTGCTTTGTAGCACTATCCTGTTCCTGCTGGTGCATGTCAAGGGATCCCAACCCCTACTGCTAACCTGTGGGCCCTGTTGCCTGTCCCAGCCACATGACAGCTGCTCCAGCATTGCTCAGTCCACAGTAGGGTGTGGATTTAATCTGAGCTTCCTCCCCAGACCGCCTGCCTCTTGCTGCAAGTCACCAGAGGAAACTGGGTTTGAAGCAGTGTTCCGAGTCAAGACGGTCTGCTCTGATGCAGCATCCAAGGCCCTGTGTGCTTTCACTAAAATTGTGATTGTAACAACAGCAGCCGTTCCCAGGAAAAGAGCTAACACTGGCTGGCATGTGCCAGCCACTGTTTTTAGCACTCAACGTCGTTAAGCCTAATTTAATTTGCAAACGGACTCTTCACAGGTGTTGTTACTTTCTCATTAAGAATTGAGACTCGGGTGAGGCATCTTGCCTGAGGTTACATAGGAGGTAAGGGACACAGCTGTGATACCATCTGGGCCTTCTGGCTCCTAACTCTGTACTCTTCTCATAAGTATTGTCCCAATGATGACATCAGAAGCAGAAAGTCCTGCAGACAAGGCAAATACCCACATGCAGGTTGTTAAGGTCAGACGAACCCATCCTGGCGGTTTTACGTGGGTCATTCTCCCTGCTCTCTCATTTCCTGTCTTCCAGCCCAGCTCTGAGAGTCATTCAGTCACTCAACCAACATTTATTGAGCACCTACTATGTGCTGGCCCTGTGATGGTCACCAGGGATACAGCAATGAACAGGAGGCTTGTCTTGTAGAAGCCTATATCCCATGGAGGAGAAACATGCTTTATGTAGTAGGAAATGGGGCTGACTCAGACCCATTTGCTATGAGCAAAGGCATTTATGAGAAGAGGGTATCATAACTGGGTATGAAAATGAGAATGAGCCATGCTCAGTGGTGAGGGTGGTGTATCCCAGGCAAAAGCAACAGCAACTGCAAAACCCCTAAAGAAGTGCAAGGGGAGTGTGTGCCTGAAATAGGATGAAAGAGACCAAGGGCTGCAGAGGATAAAGTCAGAGATATAGCCAGGAACTATGTCTTGTGGGGTCATGTGGGCTGTCAAAGGAATATGGTATCTTTCTAAGTGCAATGGGAAGTCACTGGAGCATTTTAAGCCAGTAAAAGGCATGATGTGGTTTATGGTTTTAAAGGCTTACTTTGCTCTTGAGAAGAGAGGGGAGTGCAGGGTAAGAACAGCAGCCAGGAGACCTGGTGAGGAGGCTGGTAAATGGTCTGTGTTGCTCAAAAGCTATGTGGGTAAGATGAGCGAGCACTTTGTCTGCAATGACATGGCTTCCAATGTGGAATGTGTTAACCTACCCCCATTTTCTCACTCCACCCTGCCCCTTTGCTGAAGCAGGCACAGTGACTGACCCTGCTCCCTCTGAACCTCTGGCATTTGGCCCCCTACCTGTTTGGGGGTCCGCAGCAGCTCCTCAGCTGTGACCACAGCTGTTATGGCCTTGCTGTTTTCTGCGTTGGGGTAAAGGGTGACAGACAGCCCAGCCACGAGCTGGATGGCCAAGTCTGTCACCGACACTTTGTCATCTAGGACGGTTATTGTCTTCTCTGCCAGGATGGAGTCAGACAGTGGAGACAACACCTGTGGGATTGGCAGGACACAAGGAAAATCCATCACACCTGTTTCCAGATGTTAGCCCCTTCCCCAGCAATATTTCTTCCATCCCAACAGGCCTGAGGTCCAGAATACAGGGCAAAGGAGTTACATATCTACTTCACTCTATTTGCTGGCCCATCCCATGCCTTCGTGAGAATCAAAGTTACCCTTTCCCCAAGACACCTTAATTGTCCCTGTTGAAAAATTGGAATAGATATTAAAATCCATTCTGTCTTTAAAAGGGAATGACTCCTCCTATTTAGATGAAGTACGCTTGTACAGTGCACAACCTGGTTAACTGTACATGGTGATCCTGTTGAACAGACTCATGAAGAGTTGAATTATAAATTTATAAAAGCGGATTATAAATAGCTCACTCCTCCCACCACCACCACAATGTATCCTCTGCCAAAACATTGCTTTCTGCCTCATCTTGTAAGCCAAATGTTGGGCTTGAGATGTCCAGGGGAAATGATAGGAATGTGTTAACCATTTCCACATGTAGTGTAAGGATCCCGAATGACATTCCAGAAAGGTGGATTCAGTAGGTGGGACTTGAGGGACTGAGGAAAAGGCTGTCCAGGCCCTATCATCTGTCCTGAAATTTTACCATTCTAGACACTTCCTCCAGTGAAAAAGAAGGAGCAGGATTTCAGAGAGAGTTTGTTGAATAAGTAAATGGCAGCAAGACAGAATGACTGGAAGAAGGAAGAAATGAGAGGAAGAATCCATGCTTTTCCCCTGAGCCACTGGTAGAAGCGGTGCATGGAGAAGACGACGGCTATTTCTAAGAAGGCATGGGGGAATAAGTTAGAACGGTGTGTGTTCAGAAGGAGAATCAGAGGTAGGATGGGGGTGCTGGGAGGTGATGGGAATGATGGAGGCAGCCATTGAGAATGAGGTCACATGGTGAGCTAAGAGGGTGCAGCTGCCACCTTCTCCATTCTGTTTGGAAGGAGGCTGGACTCAAGATCTGGCCTGGGCTCATCTTCCTGCGTCCCCACGATACAATCTGGAGCCATCATGGGGTTGAGGAATTGGCCACAATGACCTGCCCACTCATTGAGTCTCCCTCAATACTGCACACATGCCCAGTGCTGGGGACACAGAGACTCCCAGCTCCCTACCTGGATGGTCGTCATCCCAACCTCTCGCCCGACCAGGACCCGGCTGTCCTGGAGGGTGGCCACGTGAGGTTCCTCCAGCTTCATGAAGTCTGCCACCAGGTGAGTGATGTCGAACTGCCAGTCGGGACTAAGCAGGTAGCTCGGCTGGCCCCATGGGCCGGCGCCCTCGGACACAAACTGGGTGAGGACCCGCACGGTGGTGTGCTGGTACTGCAGCGCGCAGCCCCGGCCCCGCCGCTCCTCCTCGTCCTCATCCTCGCTCTCCCTAGTGGGCCTTGTGGGAAGGGACAAAGAGCTCTCAGACCCAGGGAGAGGCGTCTAAGATGTTCTTGAGACAGGCAGGCACCCGCCTCAACCTCAAGGAGATCACGTTGAAGACACGAGCCCCAGGACCACGCAAGGGGCACCAAGCCTATCTCTAGGCAACACTAAGTGATGGGCATCTCTTTCTCAAATACATTTATTGAAAAATAAAAGACAAGGGCTAATATGTACTAAGCCTGCACTGTCTCATAAGTAGGCATTGGCCACATGTGGCTATTTTAATTTTTATTAATTAATGAATTATTATTACATTTTTAGAGACAGGGTCTTGCTCTGTGTTCCAGGCTAAAGTGCAGTGGTCCATCCTAGTTCAATACAGCCTTGAACTCCTGGGCTTAAGTGATCCTCCTGCTTCAGCCTCCTGAGTAGCTGGGACTAAAGGCATGCGCCATCATGCTTGGCTAATTTTTAAAAAAATTCTGTAGAGATGGGGTCTTGCTATGTTGCCCAGGCTGGTCTTGAACTCATGGCCTCAAGTGATTCTCCCACTTTGGCCTCCCAAAGTGCTGGGATTACAATTATGAACTACCACACTGAACCCTAAATGTTAATTTAAATAAATAAAAATTAAATAAAAAATTGAACTTCCCCGTCACACTGGCTACAGCCCAGGCACTCCATAGCTACTTGTGCTAGTGACCACCATGTTGGACAGAGGGGTTCTAGAACATTCCACCACTGTAGAAAGTCCTATTGGACAGAGCTGTCTTACACATTTGAGATGTGGCAGGTCCCACTTTATGCTTCCACATGTATGAACTCTTTTTAACCTCATAACACTATGAGGCAAACTCATAATCATTCTCATGACCAGATGAGGGAACTAAGAAACAGAGAGGTTAGGTAGCTTGCCCATGCTCACAAAGCTAGTTAGTGGCAGAGATTGGATTGGAGCCCAGGGAGTCTCAATTCTTCCCCCTCAGGGATGTGGAACAAACTCATCGTCTTGGCCACTCATGACCACAAACGAATCTGAAGGACTGGGTAGATTCACAGCTGTCCTCCCCCATCAGGCCAAATGCTTCAGTTTCTCCTTGTAGAGATCAATTCCGCATCTCACTGTCCTACTTACTCTTCTTGAGACGCTCTCCCTTACGAGAAAGGCCCTGGTGCCTGGGGGACTGTCAGGAAAAGAGTCCCGGTGGTCTGGGGTGGAGCATTCCAGGCAGGAAGCTGCGAACTCAGCAACACCTTCACTTAGCTAATGTCTGCTGATCCAGGAGTCACAGGGCTGAGAAAACAAGGCCCCATACTCTCACATGTGACAGACAGACCGTCCGGAAACTCAGATAACACATCAGAGGTTTTTAGAAAATAGTGAGCCCAGCGTCCATTAGAAATGCAATTAAATTTTATCCAATAATTTGATCTGCACGGAACACTTCAAGCTTATAGATATGCATAAAGCACAGAGAAGGACTCTGACTTTTTTCTGGAGAAAACAAACCGAACTTCAAACTGCCTGGTAACCAAGATGCTAAAAAAATGTATTCACTCCATCGTGTCATTCTGGGAGAGCCACTTTCAAGAGACAGTCTCATATAAGCCCCGGTGTAGAGTGCAGACAACCTGGGTTTGACACAAACCTGCTGTTTAGCAGCTTTTGGGCCTGGCTGGGTTATCTGGGAGCCCTGGGGAGATTCAATTGCTGAGATGATACCAGCATCTCCAAAGCATTGGGTCCTTTAGCGTTAAGGTCAGTAAATAGAGTCGTTATTATGGCTCTAAGGCATCTCCCCATCCGAGGCTCACCTCTTACTGGTCACAATGGGGACCCTCCAGCCCTTTATCTGGCTGAGCTCCGTGTCAGAGACCTCGATCTGCAGGGGCAGCCGGGGTACCCACACGGTGACATGCAGGGGGGCGCTCAGGTACTGGTATGTGAAGTTCACCACCGCATCCATCTTTCCTTTGATCTCTTTGCCATTGACAAAGATGTAGTCGCAGCGGTCAGACACCTGCAAAGACAGAGGGAGAAAGGATGGAGGAGAAGTTCATGGGACCTTGGAGACCATCTTTTTTTTTGTTTTTCCTATTATCTTGCAAAGCACAAATGCTTAATTCAGGTTTCTCCTAATGCAGAGCCTGAGACTAGGATTTGGTGCACTCAGTTTAATTGGGAGCTGACCCCAGGGAGCAGGGGTGAAGGAGCAGACGAGGAAGACAGAGAAAGAAGAAAACCCAACAGGAAGGTGCATTTTTGAGGCTGCTACAGGGACCACGGGCTCAGTTTTCAGACGCTTCATGAAAAGCATCTGGAATTGTCCACCTGAGGAGTAAGAGGTGGGAAAATTTTTAGCTACCATCTCTTATTCCTGCTGGTTGAGGGCTTCTCTGCCTGGGACAGAAAACAGAAAGCAGATTGAGGTGAGACTGCAATCAAACAGTGAACTTGAACTTGCACAGAACTGCAGCTGTAGCTGGAATCTGGGTTAGCTGAGTGATTTGATGTGAGCACCAGAGGTTTTCGTACCCCGGGCAGGTGTGACTTTTCAGAAAGTGAGCTGCACCCACAACCCACCTCATCCACCCTCCAAGGATGCAAAGGGCCTGTAGAGCCTTCCTCCCCAGCGTGGTTCTCACTAATTCTGAGGTCTCTCCCCTGCATGCACATGCAGGCCTGATGTAGGTTCTTCATGGTCTCCAGGCTTTGGTAAGGCCAGTCCCTGTGCCTGGAAGCACCTTCCCATCCCTATTTGCCAGACCTACCCCAGCTCAGGGGTCCCTGGGATAAGTCTTCTATGACCCCGTGGGATTGTTTATATAATAAGTGTTCATTATGTGAACGGCCGATCACATTAGGGATTACCAACCTGTGTTCCCTTTCCCTATGTGCCTCCCTTTCCTTTTCCCCTTTCTGGCAGATTGCTGTCTCAGGAAAGGGATGAGACAGAGCAGAAAGAAAAATAAACACACAGACTAAAAAAAAAAATAAAGTTTGCAAGTATTTGGCTTTTGTGTTCCAAGATTATTCATCCAAATATGACTGTATCAAGCAGCCCACTGGGCATTCCCAGTGTAGCAAGGAAACAGCAGAATGATGTCTGTGTTCTCAAGCAGGCAGGAAGGGGCAACGTGGACAACAATGAGGGCCATTGGGGAGGTAACCTGTCCGGACTGTGACCTGTAAAAAATGTCCCCTAGGAACTGCGAACAGAAGACGATAAGACAAGATGTGCCCTTCCCCGAGGCCTTGGCAATAGTTAAGTCCCCTGGAAATTAGACTGGCATTCTGTTTCTGCCACCCTGATGAATTGAAAACTGAAAATAGAAACCAAGTTGGGTTATCGAGAAACAATATGACCCCTGTTGAACAGCCAAGCTTATCAGATGTGATTTAAATTGGTCCCAGGTGTCCATATCACCTCTTAAACTAAGAAATCTTTGAAGGCAAAAGTACTTCTTGTTTATTTTTCACCTCTGGGTTCCTTACACCAGCTGCTTATGAAGCAGGAGCTCAGTGAAATGGATATTGCATGGATGAATGGATGGATGGATAGAGGGATAGACAGATGAACAGATGGATGAATGCACACACTGATGCATAGACAGATGGACAGATGGAGGAATGAATGGATGGATGGATGGACAGGTGAATGGGTGCTGGATAAATGGGTGAATAGGTGGGTAGATGGATAGACAGATGAACTGATAGATGGTTGCACACACTAATGGACAGATGGATGGACAGACAGGTGAATGGGTAGTGGATGAATGGGTAGATAGCTGGATAGATGGATAGACAGATAAGCTGATGGATGCATGCACACACTGATGGACAGACACATGAATGGATGGATGGACAGGTGAATGAGTGGTGGACACATGGGTAGATAGCCGGACGGATGGATAGACAGATGAACTGATGGGTGGATGCACACACTGATGGACAGACATATGAATGGATGGGTGGACAAGTGAATGGCTGGTGGGTAAATGGGCGAATAGGTTGATAGACTGATAGACAGGTGAACAGATGGACAGATGGATACATCGATGGACAGACAGATGGGTGGATGCATGGATGGATGGATAGATGGATAGACGGACAGGTGAATTGTTGGTGGATAAATGGGTAGATAGCTGGACAGATGGATAGATAAACTGATGGATGGAAGCACACACTGCTGCACAGACAGATGGACAGAGGGATGGATGAGGAGGGCCTTCCCTTCATGGGGATGCCTGCTTCAGGGGAGTCATCAAGGATCTTGGGGTTGATGGAAGATGCAGTGAGAGACTGAAATGAGATGGAGCCAAAAGCCACAAAAACACAAGAAGTTAATTCAAAAGTTTCTAGAAAGCGCTCAGGCAGTGTTTTCTAACCTTTCTTGGGTCATTCACTCTTTTGAGAATATGCATAAAGCTAATTCTTGCTAGAGAAATGCACACACTTACAGTTTAGTGGAACATTTCAGAGTTAATGAAGTCACTCAGAAACCCCTCACATAGCACTTAGCACACTAAGCTATAATTACTGATTTGCTTATCTGTCTGCTGTCTAGATCATGTAGGTTGGAAAGAACAGAGTCCCCTTCTGGAGGTCTGTGGCCTCGGCCAAATAACGTTTAGTGCTGAGTGAAGAACTCCTGTAATCTGATCACCCTCTCTTTCCCCAGCTTCCGGGAACCATGGATGGCTACTCTGGGCTCAATTTTCATCTTCAACTTGCACTTCTGTTTGGAGAGGCAGCTGGTGAGGGCTGGGCCAAGAGAATTTCCTCCATCTGCTGGGGACAGTGGCAGGGAGCAGTTGGGAGGGGAACACATGGATGGATCTTCTCATTCATGGTCAAGAGTGGTTTAAAAATGTTTACATGCTGATTAAAGAAGGAAGACAATTTTAGTTGCCGTCCCAGGCTTGTCATTAGCAGGTAAACACTGTCCTGGATCTGGGAAGGCATTAGCATAATAGCCGAGCAAGAGTTATATCAGTAATCACTTCTTTAATCAATGTTGTAATTTACAGACCATTGACTTTTCTCATTTATTACCTGTCTGAGCTCTGGTGGGAGGAAACCTGGCCGCTCCCGAATATATAAATAATTAAGAGCAATGCCAAGGGTATGAAGTTGCCGTGCATGATAGAGCCATCGTCACTGCTATTCCTGAAGGTGTCATAAACGTCTGGGGACATCTCAGGATGCATTAATCATCTCCTAAGTGGCTAGCAGTGAGAACCACCGTATGAAAAAATGAGCCCGCTCATCTGCAGAAAGGAACCAAAATCCTACGGGAGTCTTTTTAGTCCCTCGGCTTTGTTTCTCAGACTGCTTTTCCTCTTTCATTGTGGAGGAGCTGCCGGTTGAGAAAGCTGCCCACTGGACTCCACTCACTCCGACGTTTCAGCTGTGCGGGCAGAACGCATGGTAGCCACGGCCCAGAAATCAGTGTCCGCCTGTGAGGACCCAGGGGTGGCGGGGTCACGTGGGGCTTGGTGGAGCCACATATGGTCAGTCGCCATATTCTGTTATCGCTCAGGCTTTGGCACCTTCCTGAGACGGCACCTGCCTCCTAGGAAGAGCCTGGGGGTCACTTTCCGAGGGGAAAGCAGAGGCATCTGCTGGTCAGTCATGGACGTCCCATGGGAGCCTGGCCTGAATCGCCCTCTAGCCAAGCTGGTTCTCAGACTTGAGCAAGCCTCAGGGAGGGCCTGTTGGCACAGACTGCCGAGTGTCCATCTCAGATTCGGCAGGTCTGGGGTGGGGACCCACACGGGCATGTGTAAGCAGTGGCCGCGGATGCTGTTGCTGCTGCTGCTCTGGACATCACTTTGAGATCCGCTCCTTGCACCCTCTACATCCTGCTCATGACGGTAATCGTTTAGTTATGATGCTTGAAAGTGCATCTCTGTGCTGACAGCTCCTCAACTCCTGTCTCTGGACACCCATCTGCTTCTTCCACATCTCCACTTGGGTCTCTAATTAGCATCTCAAACTAATCGTGTTCAAAAACCAAACTCCTAGTATGGTTCTTGTGCATCGCAGGGCACTGAGGTTGTGCTTGAATGAGGTTCAGACACAGGAAAATCAAATGTACGTTTCTTGTACACCCAAGTTTGTGGACCTGCTCCGTGAATACGAATGAAATGCTCGTACACCGTACCAATCCCTGCTTCACATCTGCAAGGTGCTTTCATGTCATTTTCTTTGTTTTTCTTTGAGCTCAAGTGTTTTATTGCATGATATGATAAATATAGTTAATAATGGCATATTGTACATTTCAAAACTGCTGAGAGAAAATTTTGAATGTTCTCACCATGAAATGTAAAGTATTTGAGATGACGAATATGCTACTTAGCTTGACTTAATCATTGTATTAAGAACACATTTATTTATACATCATATCACTTAGTACCGCATAAATATATACAATTATAATCTGTCAATTTACAATAAAATACAAAATTGAAAAAGAAAACAGAAAAGAAGGCCGGGCACGGTGGCCCATGCCTGTAATCCAAACCCTTTGGGAGGCTGAGGCGGGCGGATTACTTGAGATCAGGAGTTTGAGACCAGCCTGGCCAACATAGTGAAACCCTGTCTCTACTAAAAATACAAAAAAACTAGCCAGGCGTGGTTGTGCACACCTGTAATCCCAGCTACTCAGGAGGCTGAGGCAGGAGAATCCCTTGAACCTGGGAGGCAGAGGTTACAGTGAGCTGAGATCGTACCACTAAACTCCAGTAAAAACATGAAAACAGAAAAGAAACCCATTTTTTAAAAAACAATTTATAAGGCTTTATTTTTTACCATAAAATCAATTTTGCCTATCTTCCTAGGCCACCAGGTTTCTTCTGGTTATTATTTGCTTGATTTGTCTTTTTGTCTCTTTTACTTTTAGCCTTTCTGGAGCCTTCTGTATCCTGGATGTTTTAGATGATTTGTAAAAATAAACACTTATAATGATTTTTTTTTAGAATGTTTTCTCTATAATTCATCGTTCTTTTGCTGGAGCTTTTAGCACATTCATGTGAGTTACAATGGATGTTTTACTTGGATTTATTTCTACCATATTATTTGTGCCATCTATTTGTCCATCCTGTTTTCTTTTTGTTTTGCTTTTTTAAAATTTCATTTTTGCCTTCTTTGCCTATTGTTTTCATACTCCGTTTTTCTAGAGCTACGGACAGCAGTTATGATCCTATTTTGTAGATGAGAAAACCGAGGCTTGCCATGGTTGCGGCTCATCCAAGATGGAGAGGTAAAGTGAGAACTGCCAGCAAGAGTCGGTTCAAGATTTGACTGGACGGTGTCAGCCATGTTGCTGATACTAGGATTATGGCCTTGGCTGAGGTCGTCCTTCCTGCCATGTGACTGTTCGAGTCATTTGCATTCCTGTGGGCAGGTGGGCAGGGGAAAGGCAGGTGCTGAGAGAGGCCACTGTCCAGCAACGGTGGCATGCCCGTGGCAAGGGGCCAGTGGCAGTCCGGAACCTCTCCTCAAGTGGCTCTGCCTGCATTTCCTCATCCCATCCCCCAGGGGCCACTCGGAAAGGCTGTCTCTTTCCAAGTCTAGGCAGGGAACAGATGGTCCACACAAACCTGGAACGTGCGGACTGCTGATCGAAGGGGCAGGTAGGGTTAAGGGAAAACAGTGTGAGCGGGGAAAGCATGCCAGGGCTTAGAGGTAGGCAGTGAGTTGGTCTGCATCCTCCAAACTCATGTCTTCCTGGAACCTCAGACTGTGAGCTTGTTTGGAAACAGAGTCCTTGCAACCCAGGGGCCTCTTCTCAACAGTTGCCTCTGAATCTAGGGCTATTGTTGGAAAATGTTTAAATAATATCTCCTTTTCAGCTCTGGAAAAATCCTTAAATGATGTACAAGTTCCTCTCTGATGTGCCTGGTTATCTTCCCTGTGCATCTTCTGTGGTTTTCCCACTGTTCACTCCACCCAGCCACTGGCCTCCCTGCTGGTTCCTGAACATGCCAGGTGCACACCTGCCCCAGGGCCTTTGCACATGCTGTTCTCTTTGCCTGAAGGCTCCTCCCCTACTTGTTTGCCTGATTTGTTCTTCCTGTCCTTCAGCTCTTTAATACAGTGGATCTCAACCCGGGCAATTTTGTCCCCCAGGGGACATTCGAGCATCTCTGGGCATCTTGGTTGTAACAAATGGGAGGATAGATTTGCAGCCGGTATCTAGGGGATGGAGGGTAGGATGCTGCTCAACGTCTTACAGTGTCTAGGCCAGTCCCCCACAACAAAGAATTAACCCACCCCACATGTCAATAGCACCGAGGCTAAGAATCCCTGCCTTGCTCAAATGTCAACTTCTCAAAGATTCTTTCTCTACCATTTCCTTTTTTTGTGTGTGAAACAGAGTCTCGCTCTGTCACCCAGGTTGGAGTGCAATGGCACCATCTCGGCTTACTGCAACCTCCGCTTCTCGGGTTTAAGTGATTCTCCTGCCTCAGCCTCCCGGGTAGCTGGGACTATAGGCATGCACTACCATGCCCGGCTAATTTTTGTACTTTTTAAAGCAGAGATGAGGTTTCACCATGTTGGCCAGGCTGGTCTCGAACCCTTGATCTCAAGTAATCCACCCACCTTGGCCTCCCAAAGTGCTGGGATTATAGGCGTGAGTTACCATGTCCAGCCTGACATTTCCATGTTAAATGGCAACTCCCCCGAACTTCCCTTCCCTCTTCCTTGCTTCCTCTCTCTAGATTGCTTACTGCCATCTGCTGCACTGCAGATTTTACCTGCTCGCTTTGGTTATTATGTGTCCTCCCTCATGAGAACCTAAACTCTAGGATGGCAGAGATTTTTGAATGTTTTGTTTACTGTTGTATCCCTAGGGCCTAACACCTGACACACAGTGGATACTCAATAAATAATAAATACGTGCTGAAGAATGAATGAATGAATCAGAGCTTGCAAACTGGTGGCCTCCCATCACATTTGGCCTACACAGTGTTGTTGTCTTTTTCAACAGAGACGGGGTCTTGCTCTGCTGTCCAGGCTGGAGTGCATTAGTGCAATCATAGCTCACTACAACTTCAAACTCCTGGGCTCAAGCAATCCTCTTTTCTCAGCCTTCCAAGTAGCCGGGACTACAGGCATGCACCACCATGCCCAGCTAATTAAAAAACATTTTTGTTTTAGAGATGGGGTCTTTCTATGTTTCCCAGCTTGGTCTCCAACTAAAGGGCTTAAGAAATTCTCCCTCCTTTGCCTCCCCAGTCTATGGAGCATTAAATGGCCAGAGCTGGTCTCAGCATCAATGGGGCAGAATGTTGCCAAGGTAACCACCACGTGTGGCCTTGGCAGGGAAAGGTGCTCAGGTATCTGGGTCACTGAACACTCCCTATGCTCAGGGGACACTCAGGGGTACCTGCTCACCCAGTGCCCCCAACACTACCCACCTATCACACACACATGCACACACACGCACACATGCATGCACACATACACGCATGCACACACACATGCACACACACAGGAAGAGATGAACTTTTATCAGTGATTGCTTACTTTATAACAACAGCAAACATTCATTGACTGACCACAGTTATCCAGGCACCATTCTAAGAGGCTCACATGGGTCATCTCTCTGAGTCCACGCTATAAACACAGGAGGGCACTGTTATATTTATCGTATCCACAGTGCAAATGAGAAAACCAAGGCGTGGACAGGTGATGTACCTTGCCCACGATCACACAGCTGGTATTCATAAGTCAGGATTTAAACACAGCCAGCCAACCCTAGAGATCTGCTCTCAGCCATGATTCTGAGCTGGCCCTGCACTCAGGGAGGCCTGCCTTCTCCTCCATCATGGACAGGCTCTATTTTCTCTCCCCATTGATGTTGGGGCTTTGGCCAGGAAAATATGAGCAGAAGTGACAGCCATGCTTGGACCAGTCCAAGCTTGGACTTAGGAAACGTGTACTCCTGCTAGTCTTTGGAACTTGACCATTAATAGCTACTTCCTCCCAACCCAGAAGCAAGAATAAATTGCAATCGTCTTGAACAACTAAACACTAGAGTTGTCTGTTACACAGTCTTGCTGACAGATTCATTCTGCTAAGAGATGGGATGTGGACAATCCTGACTGTAACTTTCAAGGGCTTTTACATGGCTTCCCCTCTCTTCCTTACCTCTCACTCACCTTTTCATCTTATTCTATTTTCTCTCCTGTTTAGGCAGAGGACACTGGTAAAGTTGAGAAGAAAGCAGGGATTGGCAGAGCCCTGATCCTGGCTTTAGGAGGCTTCCCAGGATGTGGGAAGGCCCCTGTCAGAGATTCTTGTCCTGGAGGGGCCACCGTTTCAGGACATTCACCAGGACCTGACTTTGGGACACTAGTTGAGAATCCCTTTCCTCTCGTCGCCTGTGCCTGTTCTCACCCCAGGGAACTTCTGGCTGATCTGGCATCTCCTGTGCAATGTGCCCTTCCCCTGCAGCGGCCAGAGCTGAAGTTTTACATTTTAAGGAGGTCTCTGGTGCAATTTCAGCAGTTCTCTCATTACTAAAAGTGCATTATAGCTACTTCTTTGACATCACTGGAAGAGCAGGAAGAAGAAAAAGGCAGAGAAAAGTCAGGGCTAAGCAATATTTCTGAGACTATGTCTATGCTCTTCCCCTCCCTTTTACATCTTGCCCGGTGAAATGATGGCCAAACAGAATTCAAATGGCCAGGCAGAAATTTGTTCTGTGATAAATCACACTTTATCCAGCTGACAATGCACAACGCTGCCAAGACTTGGACACATCTCCCGTCGTTCTCAGCTCGGGACTGCTGTCCATGCGGGGGGTTGGCAGCGCTCATGGGCTGCCTGGCCCGGCGTGGGGAGGAGGAAGGGGGGATGGCTGGTTGCCCGCCCCACGTGGGCCGAGGAGACAGGCAGGATGGAGGGTCAGGGCAGCAGGGACCCGAGAAAGGCATACTTTCTGACAACAGGACATGCTTCCTTGTAGGATCCAAATGTTGTGGTGAGGAACACAGGCTTGCATCTGCGTTGTGCTCGCGTCTGCTCTAGGATTCATTTTCCTCACCTACGAAACAAGGACTCTTTCTTTCAACCAGTACTTTCTGTGCCCCTCCTGTGTGCTCGGTGTTTCTAGGCATGGAGACACAGCAATGAGTGGGAGACACAGGATTTCATTTAGAGAGTGGGAATAGAGGATAACAAGTAAAAAGAAAATATAATTGTGAGCAATAAATGCTACAATAAAAATAAAATAAGAAAACATGACTGAGAAGGGTACAGAGACCTCTCTCGTGAGGTGACGTTTAGGCCGGAGATATGGGGGAAAAGGGTTCCAGGAAAAGATTCAATTAAGAAGCACCAACATATTTATTGATTGATTGATTTATTGATTGATTGATTTTGAGACAGAGTTTTGCTCTTATTGCCCAGGCTGGAGTGCAACGGCGCAATCTTGGCTCACTGCAACCTCCGCCTCCCGGGTTCAAGAGATTCTCCTGGCTCAGCCTCCCAAGTAGCTAGGACGACGGGTATCCACCACCATGCCTGGCTAATATTTTGTATTTAGGAGAGACGGGGTTTTGCCATGTTGGTCGGGCTGGTCTCGAACTCCTGACCTCAGGTGATCCACCCACCTTGGCCTCCCAGAGTGCTGGGATTACAGGCATGAGCCACCATGCCTGGTGACTAACATTTATTAAGTGTCTGCTGTATGCTAGTTTCTGTTCTAAGAGTTTATATGTGTAGAGTCCTTTCATCTTCACACAAACCATTTTACAGGTGAGGAAACCAAAGAACAGAGAAATCAAATAACTGGTCCAAGGTCTCACAGTGAACAGGAGTCAGAGCTGGATTTGAAAGCAACCATCTCGGTCCAGAAAAGCCTCACTTAACCTCTCCCTTATGCTGCGTGAGGGCCTGGAGGGAGGAATAACTGTGGCCTGTTCTAGAAAGAGAAAGCAGGTTGGCAGTACAAGGTCAGAGAAGTAGGCGGAGCGTGTCATACCAGGAGAGAGCAGCAGGTTTACCAGGAGAATTAAATAAGAAAGCCTACAAGTAGGGGAATTAGCCCAGTGCCCGCAAATAGCAGGGACACACTGAAAGCCTGTGGCCAGGTAGAAACCTCAGGCCTGGCAGATGGGAATCTGCAGAGGGCGGGGTAGACGGAAGGTGTTAGCCCCAGAAGGGTGTTTACAAGGGGGTTGGAAGCGGAGAGTGGGGAGAGGCTTCCAGGATGACAGCCTTAATCAGATCCGACCGCATCACGCACGCAGTTTCTCTCCCGCAGCTCCTGCCCCAGGTCACCCTCTGTACCATCTGCCTTCTTTCTCCTTAATAAGGCACTCGAGATCCTAAAGCCCTAAAACACAGAAGCAGACGCACAGGGAGGACGGCCATGTGAAGATGCAGGCAGAGAATGCGGTGATGCATCTACAAACCAAGGAAGGAATGCCCCGTTGCAGACACTGGAAGAAACAAGGTGTCTGCCAGCAGCCGTTGCCTGGGATTGTTCCTTAGAGGCCTTGGAAGAGGGGTGGCCCTGTCCACACCTTAACTCCAGACTTCTGGCCTCCAGAGCTGTGAGAAAGTAAGTATCTGTTGTTTAAGTCACCAGTCTGTGGCACTGTGTTGTGGCAGCCCTGGGAAACTGTGACAGGGTGTGGACACACCGCTCCCACCTGTGGCGGGCGATGCACTGTTTCAATAGCGTTACATGTCTGATATTTTCTTCCTGCATCCGTTTTCTGACTTGGAGTCATTCTTCTGAAGCTTCCTACACACAGACAGTGTTAATGGCCACGCCAGCGGTGCTGGGGCCTCTCACAGTCAATACAGGACCAACGCCTTCCTAGGAGAACCAACGGCCGGCATCTTGCGGGAAGACACCCAGAGAGTACCCCATTCTCCCATTCCTCTCCGCCCTTGGCTAGATCAGGAGCCATTGTTTGGAAAACCCATTTATGGGTGAGGCTGACATGGGCTATTTCCCTAACCCAGGCCACATTAGAAATGGAGTGGAGATGCTGGAACAGGGAACAAGCGGGTGGCAAAGAATAAGGGGGTGGAGAAGAGGAAACCCCACTGTCATCCCATGGAACTTCCTGTAGCCGCAGCCCTAGTTTCTTGGGGGGTCTTCCCTTGCCTCACTTCAGTTTAGAAGTTTGGCTGAAGCTCCGCCTCCAACCAGAAGAGTGAAATCATGTGACCATGGCCTAAGCCAATCAGGGCTTCTCATTCCCAGCCACAGCGATTGGCTCAGGGGTTAGCAGAGGACCTAAGCGGGAGCAATCAGAGGAGATCTCAGGATTTTGATTCAGGCCTGGCCAGGCAAAAGGTACATGCTCTTTTCTGCTAGATTTCTACCTGTAAAGATACCATCTGGGCCGGGCGTGGTGGCTCACACCTGTAATCCCAGCACTTTGGGAGGCCAAGGCGGGTGGATCACTTGAGGTCAGGAGTTCAAGACCAGCCTGGCCAACATGGTGAAACCCTGTCTCTACTAAAAATAAAAAATAAAAATAAAAAAAAATAGCCAGGCGTGGTAGTGCTCACCTGTAGTCCCAGTTACTCAGGAGGCTGAGGCAGATGAATCACTTGAACCCAGGAGATTGAGGTTGCAGTGAGCCAAGATCATGCCACTGCACTCCAGCCTGGGAGACAGGGTGAGAATCTGTCCCAAACAAACAAACAACAACAACAACAAGATGCAGTCTAGTAGCTGTCTGCACCCATGGCAGGACAGAACAACTTGTCTGAGACACTGATCAGCGTGGAGAATGCTGAGCCAAGTGACAGAAAGTCGGAAATAACATAAAAATACTGATTACTTCATTTGAGTCCCTGGATCCAGCCATCCCGGAAGCCAGGAAATCTCTTACTGTTCAGATATAGGAACCCCTAGATGTTTTCCCCCTTAATTCAGTTTGGGTCTGTTAACCAAAATCATCCTCTCAGATATAAGGGGTAATTTTGTTGGATATCTTCCCCAGCCCAGACCCATCGCTGCCACTCTTTCCACCAGCCTCTCAGCAAGGAGGACAAGAAGAGAAACATAAGAAAGGTATAAAAATGAGAAACAGGCTGGGCACAGTGGCTCACGCCTGTAATCCCAGCACTCTGGGAGGCCGAGGCAGGCAGATCACTTGAGGTCAGGAGTTTGAGACCAGCCTAGCCAACATGGTGAAACTCCATCTCTACTAAAAATGCAAAGAATTAGCTGGGCATGGTGGTACATGCCTGTAATCCCAGCTACTCAGGAGACTGCTTGAACCTGGAAGGCAGATGTTGCAGTGAGCTGAGATTGTGCCACTGCACTCCAATCTGGGTGACAGAGAGAGACTCTGTCTCAAAAAAAAAAAAAAAAAAAAAAAAAAAAAGAAAGAAAGAAAGAAAGAAAAAAGAAAAAGAAAAACATACAAAAAGTTGTCATTAGGCCCACAAAGCCTGGTCATGATTAATCCTCTAAGAGGAAGCCGAGTACTGTAAGAAGACAATTCAAAGCACACTGAGCAAGCAGCCTGGCTGAGTTTCAACTCAGATACATACACATTTGCTATTTAACAGTTTTGCTGCCCAGCATTCTCTTATTCTATTTTCTGCAACCATTTAAAAACTATTTCCAGGGGACCCTCTGCCCACATCCCCATGGCCGGTCTATGTGTTGAGGTCTTGGCCTCAGCCACACAGTTAAGTGGTGTCCATCACACTCCCCTGGCTGCAGGATTGGTTCAGGGATGGTCATGTGGCTCAGCCTGACTCAATGACAGAAAGCCCCAGGATTTCTGATTGAGTGACGGCAGTGTCTCATTTCTGCGGGACTTGAACCTGGGGAGGTGTGGATCTAGAGCCTCCAGGGGCCTCCATCTCAGGCTGAGAAGGCATCTGCACAGTTGAAGGCAGAGCTGAGAGGCGCAGAGAAATTGGTTTGTGAATCCACCTGTGCCTGAAGCCAACACCACCCTAGACCTTTTATTGAAAAGACAGTTTCTTCCTTTACTTATTAAGCCAATTTGAGGGTCTGAACTGTTCAACTACTGCACACTCCTTGATAAAGATATGATGGGTTGGCGTAAAATGCTGTTGAGACCAAACCCTGGTTCTCAAATTCATTCTAGCAGAGGGCTCAAAGTGGGACAGGAATGATAGGATCTGGCAGGAGAAAAACAAGCACCAGATAACTGGTTTCCAGAGCTACATCTTCCCCGAGGCAAACCAGATAACCCAGGTCTCAATCCGGACTCTATCCCGTGCTTCATGAACCTGACCAGAAACTTTTCATCAATGCGGAGACCAGCTGCAAGGTCCCTGGGACTTAAAAACCTCTCTTTCCATTTAAGCACACTCACATGGAGCCCTAGTTGGCTCAAGTAAAATCTGACTCATCAATAAACGGTCTTATCTTCCATAAAAGTCTTTTATGAGAACAGGATATTATGTGTGGCTTAAATGGGAGGGTCAGAACAACCTGATCTTTTTTGGCCAGTTCTAGAGTTCTAGGCCAAAAAAGGTTTGTCCATCAGCCTCTCCTAGGAATGAATGTGTGGCATAGCTCCTACCAGTCAAAGGTTTTGATTCTGTGCTTCCCATCGAACTTTCTGTGATGACGGAAATGTCCTATGTGTGTGCTGTCCAGTGCAGTAGACACTAGCCGCATGTGACTACTGAGCACCTGAGATGTGGCTAAAGTGACTGAGGAGCTGAAATTTTCATTTTTTTCAATTCTAACTAATTTAAATAGCCACACACGGTTAGTGGCTGCCATACTGGGCCACACAGCTATAGGTAAATCTTAATATCAATCTGTGAGGACAGCATATTCCCATACTTGCCTGAGCCTGCTGGGAATCTGAGGCCACATGGGCCTGGTGATCAGGCAGACCTGAGTTCAAATCTAGGCTCTGCTACTAACCAGCTGTGTGGCCTTGGGACAGTCACTCAGCTTCTCTGGGCCTGAATTTTCACATTTGTAAAATGGGACTTAAGTAGTACCCACCTCATACTTTCTAGAGTGATCTACTTAAACCACAAACAAGAATATCCTGCAGTGTCATATTGCTCTGAGAGTAAAACAAAATTCTGAACAGACTCCAAGGCCTTGGACAACCTGGCCCTGCCTATTTCATCCATCTTAATGTTTTCTCTTCCTCTTCTTACTCTTCATCCTCCTTCATCCTGGCTGTTCTTTTGTTCCTTGGACATGGAAAGCCTGTTCATACCCCAGGGCCTTTGCACTTGATGTTCTGTCTGCTTGGACAGCTCTTTTCTAAGCTCTTGGCATTTAGATCTCAGCGCAAATGCTACCTCCCCCGAGAAGCTTCCATGATGGTTGACCATGAACTAGCCCTTTGAATTCTTTCCTCATCCCATTACCCTCTTGGTTTTCCCCATAGTATCTACAATATTTGAAATGAACTTGCTTTTATGTTTGTTCACCTATATACTTTCTATCTCTGCTATTACAGATAAATTTGTGAAAGCGGGGTTCTGGTGCAGTTGGTTCATGACTGTATCCCCAGAGCATGGTACGTGCTCAGTAAATATCTGTGAAGAGAATGAGAAAATCATAGCTTTGATGAAAGGATTATGACTGTAAAGACTATGGCTGCAAAGCAGGATGTTAGTGGGTGTCATGTCCATAAAGGCCCCAAATGTGCTTACAGGGCTTTGCCTGGCCACTTGTGCTCCTATGAACCACCACGAGAAGAATGTTCTCAAGGTGCTGCTGCCTTTTGCCACCAAAATGAGATACATAGAACTAACCCAAACCCTAAACAAACCTGGATCCCAGCCCACACAACTGGCACGCTGAGGCAGGGCTGCTCTACTTAACCCAGGGGCCCCTGAGGGAGAAACCAGTGCTTGCTGTTGTAAGTTGCTGAGATGTCAGGTTGTTTTGTTATGCAGCATTATCACAGCAATAGCTGCCTAATGCAAATCTAGCCTCCCACGGATTAAATAAAGACCCAAGTCCACTAGCCAATACAGTGTGGAGAACTCTCTGCTTTGAACAGCTCTCAGCTCTCAGCAGAGCTTACTGAATATTGCAGCTGCCATGACCCCCATTACCAGTGCCACCTGACAATTGTTGAGGACTTACTATGTGCCAGGTGTGTCACACACCTTTTCTTTTTCAATCTTTGAGTAGCATCTATGCAATATGACTCTTAGGATCTCCATATCTGAGATAAGGACACTGAGGCTCAGAGAAGTTGACTTCCCCAAGATCACTCAGAAGGTAAGTGACAGAAAGACGTAACAGGAGTCTGTCTGAGGCCAAAGGCAGTGGCCCTTTCTTCCAGGTTAAGTCACCACACTGGGCACTTTAATGGCAATGAGTGTCCTCCCACAGGAGACTGGAGACCCTGTGGTGTTTGCTCAGCCTAGGGCAGGACTTCTCAACCTCAGCATGATTGACATTTGGGGTCAGATAATTCTTTGTTGTGAGGCTGTCCTGGAATTGCAACACCCTTAACTTCTAACCACCAGATGCCAGTAGCCTCTGCCCCAGGTGTGACAACCAAAAATGTCTCCAGACATTGCTAGATGTTCTTAGGGGGGTTCAACCATCCCACAGAGAACCACTGATCGAGGGCTGCCTGGGCAGGAGGAAGAGCTGACACAAAGGCATCGTCCTGCATGCTTGAGATGGACGACTGCATTCAGACTCACACCCGCCTTCTGGGGTACGCCTGGGTCTTTCCCTGTTTTGCAGATGAAAGAACTGAGGCTTAAAGAAGAACTTGTCTGTGGCAGAGTTCAAGCTCTTAAACATGCCATTTAAACTGCACTTTGAATCACAGACGGAGGGAAGCGGGCGCTAGAAGAGCCCTGCAAGGAAAGAGCGTCCTCGCTTTATAGCAGGGACCCCAGGTCCACAAAGGGGCCACGGTAGGGCAATGTCGCCCAGCTTGGCTTGGAGCCCGGGACTTCTGGATTCCGGGAATTTCTTTGTTCTCTTTAATGTTTTTTTATCTGAGAATCAAATGGCTCTTGAGGATAAAGACCTTCCAGGGGTTCTTCCAAAGCCTCTCAGTCATGACAAGTACAAATAGAAAACTTCTGCCCACCCTGCTGCTTAGGGAGGGATGCCACCTGAAAGCAGAAATGCATTCTGTAGATGCCCTGAAAACTTGGGGCTGTTGCCAAAGGACTTCACACTCTCAGGGACTCGGAGCCTACAAAATCAACAGTAGGTTCAGCACAGAGAAAGTTTAGCGCTGACGGGAGCCCGAGCTCAGGGCAACGATCAGGCTGTTGGCTGAGCAAGGTTGCTCTCCATGTGCCAGAGCTAATGCAGGCACCTGTGGTCACTGCGGAAAAGCCAGGCCTGCTCGTTGCCCAAATGCATTATTTTTAGCTCTGCACTACGATCCATTAGCTGGAATCGTGCCCTGGAGGTCAGATGGGCTGCACTGGAAATTCAATAGACGAACTTTCTCTAATGATATTTTAAATCTCAGCATCCCCACCCTGTCCTGGGCAGTGCCTAGCAACCCATGGCTGCAGGAGTCTTGGGGAAGGCACATGCAGGGCTGAGGACCAGGGTGGGGGCACCCAGGGAGCACAGGGTGGGGTATCGTGTGTCAGTGTCATTAGGGTGAGGGGATATACATAGGGTGCTTTCCAAATAGGAGGTACAGCCAGGTCCAGGCATTAATAATCATTATTCTCCTTGCTAAATGACTCCAGTGTCCCCTCCTTGAGGACCACCCCATGCCCAGTAGCCCCCACCCAAGCCCCTCTCCAGCACAGTGTCCTATTCATGGCGCCCATCATCTCCACAAGATTCTCATGCATTTTCTTATTATCTGCTTCTCTCCATCACTAGCAGGCTGCTTCCTTGAGGGCAGGGACTGCTTTTGTTCTACTGATTGCTGTGTCCCTGATACCAGAATGGTACCTGGAAAATGGCCAGCACATCTGTGTTTAATAGCTTGTCATGTGACCTGTGAAAAACACAGACTGGATATTGCTAAATCTGTGACACCACACTAAGAAAACCACTGCCAGGTAATCTGTGCCACGTCATCAACTGCAAGCAAGACACACCTTTATGTCAAAGATGTTTTAAAGCTTGGATCCCATAGATGAGATCCTCTGTGATGGACACTTGGGCATTGCAAGTGCTTGTCTGTATTGCATATTTTTCTTCCTATTATTGTTCCTGGGGTCATTGTTGGGCAAGTCATGGCCCTTGGCCCTTCTCCAGGTGCTGCTCCTTCACCTCTTGAATGTGAATCAACCAAGAGGCCGACATCCAGGGTTCTCTCCCATTCAGATGTTATGACTCTTATTAACCTGCACATCACAGACCAGACTCCTCAGCCCTTATCATTCTTTCACACTGCACACTGGCCTGGCTTCATTTTCCAAGTGCTCCAAGGCAGAGATATTCATGAGGCATTGCAAGGTGAGAGAAGGAACAGGCAGAAACGCATAAGGACATGGCTCTATTTCTGTAAGACAAACCAGGACTGAAAAGCCCTTATACATGTGTGTTGCGTTGTGTAGACACATGTGTGTGGGCATGTGTATGTGTGTGTATAGATTTGCCAATAAGCCAGTTTGTGGTTAACAAAAACAGTATGTAAGTTATCTTATTCTTAAAATATTATCTCTGTATGTGGGTATATGTGTGTAAGAAATGATTACCAAAATGTTTACAATGATTTTCTAAGGGCGATGGGAGTAAAGGTAGTTCTTTCTTTCTTAGAGTTTTCTGGAGCAATTATTATTGTAGACAAATTATATACATTACTTACATAATCAGAAAAAATACCCACCAAATTATTTCAGGGTGATTAAAAAGCCTACAAAAATAAATGAAATAAAATAGGTATGTATATCATCACTTATATAGTTATCCTTGCTGGGAATGCAAATTTGAATCTAAATGAAGAAATATCAGGAAATCTCAAATGAGGAATATTTTATTTAAAAAGTAAAAAAAGGACTGTATTTCTCAAGAGTATTCTGTGTCTTAAAAGACAGGGCAATGCTAAGGACCTGCTTCAGCTTAAAGGAGACTAGAGTACGTGACAATTAAATGTGCATGTGAGCCTAGATTGGATCTTGTACTGCAGAAAAATATGCTCCACAAGACATGGTTGGCCAACTGACAAAACTGGAAAACAGAATATGGATTAGATAATGTATTGTATCAACATTAAATTAACTGAAGTTGATGACTAAGGGTATGTAAAAGAATATTCTTATTCTTAGGAAATATACACTGAAGTAGTTAGAGTTAAAAGGCCTTGATATATGTAACTTACTCTGAAGTGGTTCAGCAACAAATCAATCAATCTATTCAATCATCTATCTATCTATCTATCTATCTATCTATCTATCTATCTTCTATCTATCTAAATCTGCCATCTATCTAATCTATCACTTATCTATCTAACCTATCACCTATTTATAAATCATCTATTAATCATCTATCTTATCTATCTCCCTTCCTCCATCTGTCCACCCACCCATCTATTCACCTATCCACCCATCCATCCATCTATCCATCTACCTGCCTACCTGTCTATCTGTCTATCGAGAGGATGGGAAGAGAGAAAGAGAGAGAGACTGAAACTATGAAAAAGCAAATGGGTAAATATTGATAACAGTAGAACCTCAGTAAAGGGTATATAGTATAATTTGTCCAGTCATTGCAACCTTTGAGATAAGTTTGAAATTCCAAATAAAAAGTAAAACGTTAAGCAAAATTTGAATGTACACAGACTATATAGCCTAATGGCCAAGAGCTTTTGGCCCTCTAGCTAGAATCCCTTCTCTGCCATGTGCAAGTTGTGTGACCTCAGGCAGGTGGCCTCCATTTTCTGAGCCTCAGTTTCTTCTACTATAAGACAGAATTAATAATAGCGATAATGCAGATATTGTGAGTAGTAAATGAGTTGGTATGCACAATAAAGTCTCCCACGTTTGCCTCTTCTGTTTGGCTGTGAGTCCTGAGAGGTTCACTTTCTTCATCTGTTTCTTCCTTACCAAAATCACAGAACCTTAAATGTGGTAGTTGGTTAATAAATGTTGGCTGAATGAATTGAGGCGGAAAAGAGGAAGAAAGAAAAGAAAGAAGGAAAGAATGAAGGAAAGCAAAAGGAAAAGCTAGAAAGTAAAATCATAAAACCCAAGTCCTCCTGAACCTCGGCCTCCACGTTTGCACACTGGAGTCCCACCTACACACACTCGAGTGCTTACACGGGCCAAGGAGATCATGGAAGTGGACCAAATATAAGGCAACTGTGACAAATCAGAAGATGCTGGTGGGAGCTAAGCCATGAGGATGCAAATGCATTAGAATGATACAGTGGACTTTGGGGGTTTGGGGGGAACTTTGGGGGCGGGGGGCGGGGGGCGGGAGGCAAGGGATGAAAGACTACAAATAAGGTGCAGTGTATACTGCTCGGGGGATGGGTGCACCAAAAATCTCACAAATCACCACTAAAGAACTTACTCATGTAACCAATTATCACCTGTACCCCAATAACTTATGGAAAAATAAAACAATAAATAAAGGGCACCCCACAGTGTTGCCAGGAAAGCACACTGTAGCTCTGCCAGATCTGCTGGATTTTCCCCATAAGCTGGAGGGGAAACCCTCAGATATGACTTGTGAGAACGCAAAATGGTACAGCCACTTTGGAAAAATTTTGGCAGTTTCTCAAACATTAAATGTAAGGTAACCATATGACCAAGCCATTCTACTCCTCTGTGTCTACTCAAGACGAATGGAAATGTACGTCCACACAAAGGCATGGATGTGAATATTCATTGCAGCACGATTCATAAATAGATGAAATATTTAAAAAGTGAAAACAACCCAACTGGGTAGATGGATGAACACAATCTGGTATATCCATACAGTGGAATATTATTCCGCAATGAAAGAAACAAATGACTGCCCCATGCTACCACGTAGATGAGTTTCAAAAACATAACGCTAAGTGGAAAAAGTGGACACAAAAGACCGTGTATTGTATGACGCCATTCACGAGAAATGCCCACAGCAGGCAAATCTATAGAGACAGAAACCAGCTTAGTGACTGCCAGGAGCCGGGGATGGGAATGGGGATTAACTGTGACAAAAATGTTCTAAAATCGGATCATGGTGATGGTTGCCAAACTTAGCATAATGTACTAAAAATCGCTGAATTGTATATTTGCAATGAGTTGCATCCAATTCTTATATTTTTAAGCAATGCTGTGCATATCACACAACGTATACTTGTCAGCCTCCAGTCTTAATTCCTGATCTACCTAATCAGAGGATTACATGAGATGACCAGAGTTGACTCTGAGTTATTAAGCCCTTACTATATGCTGGCTGGTGGGTCATGTTCTCTGCTGCATTTATAAAACTGATTAATCCTCATGCGGACCTTCTGAATTAGGAACTATGCTTATCCTCATTTTACTAAGAAGGAGACTGAGTACTGGAGGGAACGCTGTATGATTGACCCAAGGCTGCATAGCTTGAATGTGGCAAAGCCATGAGGCATTCTTTGGGAGGCATTCTCCATGATACACTTGCGTTTCAGCACATTGTACAAACAGAGCCCAGGCTGTTTTTGTTCTGAAAGGTCTTTTCAAAGGTGTTTTATATAGTGGACAGTCTTGGAAGACAGACAGTGCCTTCTTCCAGAGCAAAGGGCAGACATGTTTGAGGTCCAGTATGATAAAGGCATTGTCTCTTTGGGGAGGTCAGGCAGGATTCCTGCCCGTCTTGTCAGGTTGGCCTGCTTTAACAGAACACCGTAAGTCAGGTGGCTTAAATGACACACATTTATTTCTTACAGTTCCGAAGACTGGGAAGTCTGAGATCAGGAGGCCAGAATGGTTGGGTTTTGCTGAGAGCCCTTCTGGTTTGCAGACTGCTGCCTTCTTGCTATATCACCACATAGTAGAGAGACAGCAAGCTCTGGTCTCTTTTCCTCTTCTTATAAGAGTACTACTGCCATCATGGGGCTCCACCCTCACTGAAGCCTAATTACCTCCTAAAGGCCCTACCTCTGATACCATTGCATTGGGTGTTAAGGGCTTCCACATATGAATTCAGTGTGGGACACAAACATACAGCCCATTATACCACCCATGATAAAAGATGCATGTTCTCAAAGGCCAGGATTCCTCCCCTGAAACCCAATCCACTACATGTGCAAGTGTCACTGGCCCCTCTGCATAACCCGGTGGGAACTGAAGCCCAGGCAACTGGTGCAGAAAGATGCTGGTACAGTGGCTGTCCTTTGTCTCTGACCCCGGGGTCTTGTGTCTTCTGCCAGCATCTACAAAACTGTGACAGTTTGATTTGCCAGTTTACACTAGGGTGCCATCTCAGAGCCTTCAGAATTCTCAACAGAACTCTGAACTGCCTAAATCCAAAACCTCATGGGCCTACTGCAGACTAGGCACTGATTAAATATCAATTCCCTCCCCTCTTCTCTCCATGGCATTCTGAGCTGTACCCAACTAGCACTGCAAGCATCGTTGATCTCTCCAGACCCAAGGCCACAAGCCAAGCCTGGTCCTACGGACTGTGCTTACATACATTGAGCCTGCCTGCTCCGATGTCCTCACCCTGCTGACTCAAGATTTCACATTGCTTTGTCAACAGCCAGGGGTATCAACTCTGGATTCATTTCAGGAGGCAATTTTCTGTTTGAATACATTTATTTCCCTAAAGATACTGATTATAATTCCTGGAGATATTAGTAATGGACTCCATGTCAAAATTGTTTTAAGAGTAGCTAAGGATTGCTGTGTATACAGCTGCGATAAATTTTGGGTTGTTTCCTTCTTGGTTTTTGTAGGCTGAAAGATAGGTTCTTTACCTCTAGAAAAGTTATCAGTGCTGAAGGTGTCCTATCAACACGTTACATTCATCAAGGGTTCTGGCTTTTAGGGGACTTGCAAATCAGTGACAAAGGTCAATGACCAACAAGGACCTGTGCTGTCCACTGTGGGAGCCACAAGCCACACATGGCTATGAAGCACTGAAAATGGGGTTAGTTTCGATTTCAGTGTGCTGTTAGTATAAAACACACACTAGATTTCAAAGACTTAGTGTTAAAAAAAAAGTAAAATATTTCATTATTAATGTTCATATTGATTACATGTAGACATGGTAATGTTTTAATATAATGGGTTAGACACAATGCATTACTACAATTAAATTCAACTTTTCTTAAAACTTTTTTTGAACATGGCTATTAGAAAATTAAACATTTCATATGTGGCTCAGGCTGGGCACGGTGGCTCATGCCTGTAATCCCAGCACTTTGGGAGGCCGAGGTGGGTGGATCACGAGGTCAGGAGATTGAGTTCAAGGTGACACCACGTCTCTACTAAAAATTCAAAAAATTAGCCAGGCGAGGTGGCGGGCGCCTATAGTCCCAGCTACTTGGGAGGCTGAGGCAGGAGAATGGCGTGAACTCGGAAGCTGGAGCTTGCAGTGAGCTGAAATCGCACCACTGCACTCCAGCCTGGGTGACAGAGTGAGACTTTGTCTCAAAAAAAAAAAAAAAATCATATGTGGCTCATATTGTGTTTTCACTGGACAGTGTGGTTTAGAACTTCATCCCCCTTTTCTTCTTCCTCCCATTGGTCTTGTGGTCTTTCTGTTAAAGCACTGTGGATTCAAGGCCACCATCAGCCCGTATATCACTTTTGGGTAAATTAGGGAAAAAGCCCTTCCTTGAGATAGTACCTCCGACAGCCAGAAGAATCGTCATAGTATACAGACGTTGCTGGAATGCTTACTGCCACCTACTGGAATGCTGTCATGGTTGAGTGTGGACGTCACTGTGTGATGGTGGCGTTGAACACAGTGGACAGTCTAGTACGGTGGTCTGTTGCTTGTTCTGAGAGTGGGGTTTGGGGAGAAGTATTTTTCCATGTCATTTTCCCACCTCAACAGTTCGTAAACTTCTCTTCTAGTCAGACATGGAGTTTTAAACACCAGAGAAAAGGCTGACTGCTATCTGTCAGACTCGATTTGAGGGAAACAAAAATCACTACCTGCATGCTTTTTTTGATATTTGTTTTTTCCTGGATGTGTTTCCAGGGATTACAGAAAAATACAGAGAGAGACGAAATGCTTCATTTCTGGCTTGGTAAAGCCCTCGCATTGCCTTATTCTTTAAGCAAGCATTGTGGTGTAGCATCATGACTGATGATGGGAAACACCAAGAATTGCAGTTCTTCCTCCAAAAAACTTAAGACTCTAGAGCACACATTACTTTAGGGAAGCCTTTTCTGGAAAGAGCAAAATGCTGGATATTTTAGACTTTCTAAGCCATGTGGTTTCTGTCAACTACTCAATTCTCCTGTGGTAGCCCCCAAAGCAGCTATAGGCAAAATGGAAGTGAATTTGAGTGGCTGTGTCCCAATAAAACTTTATTTACAAAATAGGCAGTGACTAGGTTTGGCCCACGGCTCATGGTTTGCCAACCCCTACTCTAGAAGAGTCCTTTTAAACAATTACCCCATGGGCCAACCCACAGCACACATGTATTTTGTTTTTTATTTTTTTGTCCATTAAAAAAATTATAATTTGATGCTAACTTTGAAAAACAAGGTGGTTGTCATTGTTATTGTTGTTTTTACCAGAAATCTAGATTTTCCATTCTTTTGAAGATATAAAATACTGAAATCCCACTACCTCATGACCACAACTGGTTATAGCAATTTCCTTGCTGGGAAAGACAAAGAGCAGCATCTTGGCTGCCCTTCTAGAACAGGCAGATCCAATTTACCACTTCACTTGCTGAAGTCACCTGCTTAGCTACAGTAGGCATTCAGAGGTTGACTCATAGTCCAAAGCACCACTCATGGTTCACCAAGGGATGAGTGGGGAAAGAGAATGTGGTACATAAACACAATGGAAGACTGTTCAACCTTAAAAAAATAAAGAAATCCTATTACTTGTTAGAACATGAATGAACCTACAGGACATCATGTTAAGTGAAGTAGACCAGGCACAGAAAGACAAATACTGCATGATCTCATGTACATGTGGAATCTAGTGAAGCTGAACTGATAGGAGCAGAGATAGAATGGCACTTACCAGGGGCTGGGGAAGGGGACAGTTGTGCAGATATTGGTCAAAAGATATAAAATATCAGTTGGACAGGAGAAGGAATATGTTCAAGAGTTTTTTTTGGTGCAATATGTTGAATTTAGTTACTAATGATATATTCTTTTTTTTTTTTTTCTTGAGATGGAGTCGCGCTCTGTCACCCAGGCTGGAGTGCAGTGGCACGATCTCGGCTCACTGCAACCTCTGCCTCCTGGGTTCAAGTGATTCTCCTGCCTCAGCCTCCTCCCAAGTAGCTGGGACGACAGGTGCACACAACCATGCCCAACTAATTTTTGTATTTTTAGTAGAGATGGAGTTTCAGCATGTTGGCCAAGCTGGTCTAGAACTCCTGACCTCAGGTGATCCACCCACCTCAGCCTCCTAAAGTATAGTAATATATTCTTGAAAATTGCTAAGAGAGTAGATTATGTTCTCATCACACAGAAAAAGATAAGTATGTGAGGTTATGCATATGTTAATTATTAGGTTGGTGCAAAAGTAATTGTGGATTCTGCCATTTAAAAGTAATGGCAAGAACCACAATTACTTCTGCACCAGCCTAATAGCTCAATTTAGCCATTCCATAATGTATATGTATTTTAAAATAATATGTTGTACATTATCTATAGATGTATGCACACACACAATTTTTAATTGTGAAATAAAGGAGGAAAGACAAGAATTAACCAAAAACACTAACTAGGTTGGCATGATGTGAAAACAAACAGATGGCAATGGAAACGTTGAGTGGATCAGCTGGAAGTGTGTTGCACATAAGCCTCTATATAGTTGACCCTCGTATATTTCAGTATAAATGTCCCTAGCAAATGGGATGTCCAAGTGAAGTTCCCAGCAGTTCCATCCAGCTGGCTGTGGAATGACTTACTTTGATAACATCCTCGTCTGTGGACTTGCATTCCACCGACTCTGAGATGTCCATCACGGCACTGTTCTCCTCCACAGAGACCACCTTGATAGGCATGGCAACTGTCTTTCCTGTGAGTATGGCAGTGTTCAGAATGTCAGTGTCCTGCCAAAAAGAACCAAACACACTGGGGTCAAGGGAGATATTCCATTCTGTTGGGAACTGGACGATTCTAGGGGGGAACCTCCCGGGGTAAACACCAGGCTGACCTTGTTTGGACAAGACACACTGTACCGTTTCTACACCGTACCAGGACTTGGAATAAAGGGTTATTCTTTGGAACAATTGACCAAGAATGTTCAACAGTTTACTTTTAGTTTATTTATGATCATCTTCCTAGTTTTCAACAACAATCAAAAAGTATTTATTCTTTTTCTTTATTGCAGAGACCAAGTAGAAGTAATATATCAGTTAGGTTTTGGTTGTAAGCAACAGAAACTAACTCTGGGTACTTTGAGCAAGCATAGTAGGTTGAATAATGTTTTCCTCTCACTTCCTGCAAAAGATATCCATGCTCTAGTCTCTGGGATCTGTAAATATGTTACCTTATATGGTAAAAGGGACATTGCAATTGTGATTGAATTAGGATCTTAAAATGGAAGGATAATCCTGGATTATCTAGGTGGATCCAGTCATCCTAAAGTCCTATAAGAGGGAGTCATGAAGGTCAGAGGAAGAGGAGGAGATGTGGCAGTGGAGGCAGAGGTCAGGGTGATATGGCCATGAGCCAAGAGATATGAACAGTCTCTAGAAGGAACAGATTTTCCCTCAGAGCTTCCAGAAGGAGTGCAGCCCTGCCAACATCTTAACTTTAGCCCCTTAAGACTTGCTTCAGACTTCTGTCCTCCAGAACTGTAGGATAATACATTTGTGTTCATTTGTCATCGCAGCATCAAGAAACTAACACAGATCCTTATGGACTAGATCCTGGATTGCTCCCAGCAACAAAGGAAGAGCTAAAGAAGGCTTTGCAAAGTCCAGATCACCTTCCAGGATATGAAAAGCAGGATATAGCGGGCAGTGTCTCCCGAATAAGGTGGAATGAATGTCTTCAACCATTGCTTTTTCTTCTTTTTTTTTTTTACTTTATATATAAGGGAAATTTATTCACTCATGTACCTGAAATGCCTATAGCATGGGATATGATTGCATCCAGAGGGCCAAACAATATCGTATATACTGTCAGTTTTCTTGACATCTTTTTTCCCCCTTCATCTCTCCTTCCCCCATCTTCAACCATTTCTAGTCTTTTTTTTTTTTTTTGAGATGGGGTCTCACTATGTTGCCCAGGCTGGTCTTGAACTCCTGGCCTCAAGTGATCCTCCCACCTTGGCCTGCCAAAGTGCTGGGAACATAGAACATAGGCAAGTGTCACCATGCCCAGATAATTTTAATTTTTTACTTTTCTTGTAGAGACAGGATCTTGCTATGTTGTCCAGGTTGGTCTTCAACTCCTAGCTTCAAGTGATCCTCCTGCCTCAGTCTCCCAAAGTGCTGGGATTACAGGCATGGGCTGCCATGCTTGGCACCTTCATTTTTTAAAAAATGAAGACTAAAGCAAAGCAAACTGCCTTCCTCTGTTGCTCCATGGGAGCCCATTCCATCACAGCCAATGGGGACTTTGATTTATCCTGCTCGGATGGCTTCATGCAAAACTATCAGCATCACACCTCTCATGGATGTTGTGATTTGCAAGATGATGATGAAAATACCTTCTATTTGATTTTGTAGGATACTACTTGATTGCCTTTTTATAATTCTTTTCTTTATGGACAGATGAAAATGAAAAAGGGCCTTTGGCTTTGGGACATCTAATGATGCCAGTTTCTCCCAAAGTCCCTCTCCAGAAACACTGCTCTGGTGTAAAGCAGGAGATGGAAAAAGATTTTCTCCCTTCTTTTTCCAGGGAAGCAATTGACACAAAAATGACCTTTTGCGTTAAACAAGAGCACAGCTGAAAGAGTTATGAGTTTTAAGTAGAGCCTCGGCCTCTCTCTGATGCTTTTGCATCAGCCAGCAGTTACATCACCCTCGGCTGTGTCTTCTCCTGGGTCCATGGGATTCCTGGAGCTGGGCTGCAATCCGGGCAGCTTGCACAACATCTATTATGGAGGCTAAGAATACTTTAGAAATTCCCCAGGTCTATTTTCGGGTTCATTACAGGTAATGTGCTCAGAGTTCAATCTTTACATTTTCTCTCTCAGAATGGTCTTTGGCTAATGGCTTTATTAAAGCAGTACATTCCCTCATGGATTGTGATTAGTTTTCTAACGGTTGTTGCAATTACACACACACACACACACACACACACACATTCACGCACTCTACCTAATACTCCCTATCCCTAAATTGCACTCCACCAAAATTAAGATGGGTTGGATATGTGTGTGTGTGTGTGTGTATGTGTGTGTGTGTGTGTGTGTGTGTGTATATTATTTATTTATTTATTTATTTTTTAGACGGACTCTCACTCTGCCACCCGGGCTGGAGTGCAGTGGCCGGATCTCAGCTCACTGCTAACTCCACCTCCCGGGTTCACACCATTCTCCTGCCTCAGCCTCCCGAGTAGCTGGGACTACAGGCGCCCACCCCCATGCCCAGCTAATTTTTTGTATTTTTAGTAGAGACAGGGTTTCACCATGTTAGCCAGGATGGTCTTGATCTCCTGACCTTGTGATCCACCTGCCTTGGACATGCATATTTTTCACTGACCAATATCAATTTCAGGAGCAGAGAATTAATAGTCATAGAAATAACAAATCATAAAAGGAAACTTTGGCCTCCAGAATAACCTGGCTGTGACATGGAGGAAGTTCCCTGTATTTAAAATCACTCTTCTGGCTGGTAGTTTGGTGTCTATGACTTGGTGGGCCCTGGAGTCTGGACTCCTGGATTCCACTCCTTGCTTTCCCATTAACTCCCTGCGCAATCCTGATCACATACCATATCTCTTGAAATCTTTGTCTCTTCATTTTGCAAATTAGCGGGGGTTGGGCTATGTCATCTGTCTTTTTGACTGTTGAATCCTAGACTGTCTTAGTTCATTCAGGCTGCTATAAGAAAATATCACAGACTGGGTAGCTTCTAAACAGCAGAAATTGTTTCTCACAGTCTCGAGGGTATTGGGGTCCATGCAAGATCCAGCGTCCCTGCAGGCAAGGAAAACGTGCAGGCCCGGTGGCTCAGGCTGAGTGCCCGAACGGCCCGTGCGGAGTGCCCAGGCTCATGGGCACACGCACCCGTGCGGCATGTGGCACCAGGTTTGTGTATGAGGCCTGTGGAACGTGTGTGGCCAGCATGTAATGTGGCCCGGCTTATGGCACATGTGCCCTGCGTGGCAGACAAGGCCTGGCCAGGGACATGTGAGTGCCTCAGGCACATGGGTGACATGCCCAGGCCCAGGATTTAGGTGGCCCAAGGCTTAGGCATGTGTGGATGCCCAGGTGTGCATATGGGCACCCAGCCCCGGTGGAGTGCCCAGGACATGGACACAAACAGGTGGCAGTCCATGATTTGCGGTGCATGCGGAGTGGTCCGGCTCCAGGTGGCTTCGCAGGCCAGCCACCAGGTCTGCATGTGCAATACGCATTACACGTACCCATCGAGTGCGGCAGGCCCAGGCTCAGGTAATGTGATGTCCAGGCGATATCGGCCCAACGCATGCGGCATGAAGCGTCTCAGGTACGCGGTCCAGTGGTATGTTGTCCAGGCAATACGGGTGCACGTGGCCCCAGGTACGGTCTCAGGCATATTAATGATATCCCAGGCAATACTGGCACAAAACTGCGTGCGGTCCAGACCAGGTACGTGCGGATGCGCCCGCAAACTGGTTCAGGCACTGCAGAGCAGGTGCGCATTACGGGCGTCCAGCAATCCACGTGCGCGTATCCATCTGCGGCGGAGTACCTATACATGTGTGTGCCTGTGTATGTGTGAGTGCCTGTGTTTGTGTATGTGTGAGGGCTTATGTGTGTGTGTTCCTGTGTGTATATGTATGAGTGCCTGTGTGCATATGGGTGCATGTGCCTGTGTGTATGTGTGAGTGCCTGTGTTTATTGCGAGTGCCTGCGTGTGTATGATATTGACGTGGCAGGCCTGCAGAGTTCTTTGCATCTGGTTGCACCTCTCAAATACCTTGTTAGTTGAGGCAAATTCACGGCAATATGCCTAGCACACATTTACGTGTATACAATTGTTCTGTCTTCTGAAACCCACCTAAACCCCCGCTGGACCAAGAAGAACACATCGTGTGCACGGCTGGCTGGGGGTGGAGAACACTTCCCTTTATGCTGCTGCTTAGCACTGCTGGGAAGAAGGTTTACACTGCTAGCTGTCTTTCCTCTGGCCCCATCTGGTTCTGACAGGTTCAGCATCACAGAGGGCAGCCTGCTTCCTGAAGGCACACAGGTGTACAATTCCTGCCAACCCCAGTAGGTATTAGAAACCGCTTATCAACACTGTCTCAAGACCTCGGAACACGATGAAGGCATAACTATGACTTGGAAGCTTTTTGTATTATTAAATGTTTCTTCTCTCCTTTTACCCTGTTCTGAGGTCCTCCACCCGCTTCCATCATAAATCAGAGAACAGTTCTGTTTTGCTGAAAATGATCAATAAAGTAGGATTCTTGAAATCATGGTCATTTCAAATTTGAAAAAAGCCCAAGGCTTCTGAGAAAACACATTTTTGTTGTTTGATTTACCCTCATAAATGTAAATTAGTTTGGTCATTTTCTAGGTGATTTGTATTTTTAACTTTTAAATAAATAACATGGAATTACTTCTGCATATGGGTCCATGTGCCTGTGCGCATGTGTGTGCGCCTGTGTGAGTGCCTGCATGCGTGCGTGTGACCGAGCGCATGTGTGTGTGCCTGTGTGAGTGCCTGCGTGAGTGCGTGTGGGTGCGTGTGCCTGCACACGTGTGTGTGTGCCTGTGAGTGCCTGCGTGTGTGTGCATGCCTGAGCATGTGTGTGTGCACCTGTGTGAGTGCCTGCGTGCATGCGTGCGGGTGCGTGTGCCTGTGCGCATGTGTGTGTGTGCCTGTGAGTGCCTGCGTGCGTGCGTGCAGGTGTGTGTGCCTGTGTGCATGTGTGTGTGCCTGTGTGAGTGCCTGCATGCGTGCGTGTGCCTGCGCACGTGTGTGTGTGCCTGTGAGTGCCTGCATATGTGCGTATGCCTGAGCGCGTGTGTGCGCCTGTGTGAGTGCCTGCGTGCATCCGTGCGGGTGCGTGTGCCTGTGTATTTTAAAACAGTATATTTTATGGCATGAGAATTATATCTCTATAAAAAGAAAGGAAAGAGTGTGGGATGGGGCTGGAGCCATGGAAAGGCCACATCAGGCTCAGATCCGGCTTTCGACTCTGGGCTCCTGCATGGCCTCAGAAAAGCCAAAGATCTATCCACCCACAGCTGACTGACCCTGGAAATGGGACTAAGAACAGACACATTCATGGCTCAGAGACCAGACGTTTGCCTGGTAAAGCAACTTTGGGGGTTTAAATTTCATGAGGGTCTGGAGAAAGGGTGAGCTTAAGCTAAAATGTCCCAGAGAGCAGAAAACAACCTCTCTCAATTCGTGTGGCCAGGAGCCAAGAAGAGGTAGTAGTTAATCAAAAGGAAAAAAAAAGCCAGGTCACATTTGAGGCGCTCTTGGCATGGGCTAGGTGTTGCTAATGTTCTCACTGCTACCCCAAAGCCATGAAGCAGGTAGTTGTGTTATCCTTAGTCTATGGATGGGGAAACTGAGGCATGGAGCTGAGTGACTTGTCTGGGGGCACAGCCCATACATGATTCGGCCACATTTGAACATCCAGCCCAGGGCATGAGCATATGTTCTTGACCACAACTTCTCGGCAGGTCAAGAGCAAGGACCTGAGAGAGAATTGCCTTAAATCCTCGCTCTGCCCTTCTCTTGCTATTATTTAAATGCTCCAAGCATCAGATTCCTTGACTGTGAACTCCCAGAATAATTAGGGTTGTTGTGAAGATTAAATCAGATAATGTTTATGGATTGCCTGTCAGGGTTTGGAACAAAGTCCAAGTTGACTCAAAGGGCAGCTATTAAACATAAATGTGAAGTGTCTCGTATGAGGCAATTGGTGGCTGGAGGGAGGCCAAATTCACCCACTTCAATCTCTCTTTTTCTCTGAAAATTGGGGCTGTGCAGGGGAAGGAATAGAAAATAAAATAAAAACAAGTCAAACACATAGCAGACATCCAAACACATTTAAAACATATTTATGTTAGCACTTTTTGTATTCATTTCAGATTTGTTTCTTTTACAAAAGGGAAAAAACATGGCTGATAACTTTAAAATCTCCTCTGTTATTTTTCCAGTCCTGATCCTCAATTTCTGTCCCCAGAGGCAGTCACTGTCAGGATTTGACATGTATCTTTCCAGTTTGTGATTCTTATACTTTTACCAAATATCCATATTCATGTAGAGAAAATATGGTATTGTCTTTTGCTTTTATGTTTTATACAAAAGCACGTTTTACAGTTTATATAAATATATCATATTGTACTTTCATCAACTTCTGTTTTGTTTTTCAAAACACTCAACATTATGTTTTTATGATCTATCCCTGTTTGTGTAGCTGGAGCATTTATTCCTATTTAGATCCATATTTACATACTGATTGAATTCATTTGTCTCAAAACTGACTAAATTCCATCACGTGCCTTTTCTGTATTTTACTTCTCCATTCTCTTACCCCTGGAAACTTACAGTGTTTCAAATTCTTTGCCTTTGCAAATACCTGAATCTCTCCATGTGCATATGTATCCAGGTTTTTTAGCACCTTCTCATCCTAGAAGTGAAATTGATGGGTTGAGAGTCTACACATTTTCTCTTTGATCCTGCTAGTTGGTGCCTCCAAGTGGTTGTCGTCACACACTCTGAGCAGCAGCATGTGAGGCCGTCCTTCCCTGAGACCCTGGCAAACCCCCGGGATTGGCCAGGTGATGGTTCCAGTTGGTCAGTTAACTGGAACCTGTTGCTGTGATGGGATTTTGTAGATGTGACTAATGCTCATAACTAGCTGACTTTATTTATAAAGGAAGTTTTCCTGCATAATCTGGGTGGGCCTGATCCAACTGGTTGAAAGTCATTTAGAAGCAGAGCTGAGGCTTCTCTGAACAGGAAGAAATCTGGCCTGTGGACAGCACTTCAGTTTGTGCCCCAAAGATCCAGGCTGCCCTTCATGACAGTTTGTCCATGACACATAGCTATATCTGTCTGTCTATCTAGTCTATCAATCATCTCTCTATCTCTTTATGTGTCCATCATCTCTCCAATCTATTTTCTATCATCTAATCTGTTATCTAATCTATCATCTATCTTATCTCTCACTATCATCTATCGATCTATCTATCTATCTATCTATCTATCTATCTATCTATCTATCTATCCATCCATCCATCCACTCATCTATCTACTTATCTCCTCATCTTGTTTCTCTGGTGACACCTGCTCTCTTACCAGCCTCTTTATTTTAGGTAATTCGGTGGGTAGGGTACCATTCACTTCCCTATTACTGTAATAACTGTGCCTGGCTCATGGTGGCCGTGGAGGTTCAGGGCTTGTGGACTGCAGAGACCTGAGGGCTTTAAGGCCTGGCTTTGGGCCAGTCCATGATTCCAAGGTCATGGGCACATGGGCAAATGGGGCTTGCTTGGCAAGCCGCTTTCTTCCTTGAGGAAGCTGATCCCTGTCTTTGAACTACATGCTGGGAAAGTGACTGCAAAAAGTGTCTGGGAACCACAAACAACAAGTGGGAGTGCCATAGAGAAAGCAGGAATTAGCCTGCCTTACACCTTCTGTGAAAAATTGGCCCTTCTAAGTAGATCTAAGTGAATTGAAGGGGCTTTTCTAACCATGCAGATTAAATCAGGTGGCCACACATCTCAAAGGAGACCCTGCAGGAACTCCCATTGGTAGTGCCCAGACCCTACATTCTCATTCCCAAATTTAATTTCTGGGGAGAAACTTCTCCTATAGAACTGGCTATTTTAAAGCAAGTTATAAGCCATCTCATTTTTGAGCACCAGAATCAGAGAGGAAAGGTGGTCCTCAGCCCACCTGGATGAGGAGGAATGAGTTGCCCAGGGCCACACAGCTGGACAGTGACACCATCTTGCTTTTATTTCTTTTATCCACTGCACCTGCCACCTCTCTCAAGTGTGTTTTCTCTAAGGTGGAGCAGACCTTCGGTGGCGACAGCAGCATGCGTTATGCGCCAGATTCTCTTTAAGCACTTCACGCGTCCCAGCTCCCTGAACTCTTGGAGGGAGACTGTTCTCACCCTGATTTGAAGCACGAAGAGACAAAGTCAAGAATGCCAACTAACGCACTCAAACCCACAAAGCCAGCAGCGGGGTGGAGCTGAGACATGAACCCCAGTGAGAGGTTCAGCCCTTGGTTCTTACTCTTTGCACAAGACAACCCTCTAGAAAACAAGCCCACCGGTGGGGGGTGTGGGTGTGGGAGTGGGAGTGATGGGTGGCCCTGAGGGCCTGTCTCGCCCTGGACCGGAGAAGCCACTGGACAGTGGGACACAGACATTTTTCATTTCTCTCCAGACCCATTCTGACATCAGTGACTCTTAAATCTATCTATCCAATCCGTCTTCAATAATCTATCCAAGGACACTTAAATTTAAGGACACTTAAGGATGCTTAAATCCAAGTGTGCTTCCTTCCATCTGCAGCCAGAGAAGCAGTCCACTCTTGTGAACGCCTCCCAAATCCATGGATTTTCTTCCCCGCCACCTGTCTCTGAGGGAGGAATAACTGGGCGAATGCTCCCCTCCACATGTACAGGCATCCACAGAGCCCAGGGCGTCTCGCTTGGTCTCCTCTGGGGGCTTACGGAGTGAACTGCAGACCAAAAGTTTCACATTTTCCCTGAGGAAGGCAACTAAGAGGGAAATCTACTATTCACTAATTCCAAGTAGATGCTGAGAACAGAGATGGCAACCATGCGCTGCTTCTCAGAATGAAAAGAAAGATGGACTGAATTTCTGTGGGGAGAGCAGGTGTCTGTGATGGTTTCATAGACGTCTTTCACATCCCATTAGATTTTGCAGACTGACGAATAAGACAGAGGGGCCAATTCCTGCCCATGGCATGTTTCTATGTGAACTTGTTAGCCAGGAATGATGTTTACATTTTCAAGGCTTTAAAAAAAAAGAAAGAAAAGAAAAACAATATGTAACAGAGACTATGTGTCCCGCAAAACTGAAAATATCTACTATCTAGCCCTTTATAGAAAAACTTTTCTGATCCCTGAACAAGATCAATTTTTCCAATAGGAGGGGCCCTCTTTCCTCCAAAGGCCTCTTTTAATCCTTGAGTTTCTGGCCATTCTCTCTGGTAGAGCCGTGGAGTCATCTTCCTTTTGCAGATTCTAACTCCTGTCCTTACTGCTTTCTCCTCTTCAGTGGTTGCAGCCTCTGATCCACCGTGCTTCCAGTGGGACTTCAATATCAGCATGATGGCTTCCTCCATAACAGCCGGCACCTTTTGCTCAGCTTAGCGTAGATTTGCATCTTGATAATTTGCATTGCATGTTTGGACCTATGAGAAGTCTTGTGCTAAACCAGAGGGGCTCATAATTATGATGGTGGGGGTAATAAAGTTATTGTTTTTTGTAAGTTCTTGGATGATAATTCATTTAGGCAGGAAGCCAGTTAATGGGGGTAGGCCTCCTATGGACAGAAGGGTAGATGATATTAGTGGTATTAGTCAGGTTAGTTTGCGTTAAATAGGAAGGGAGATTTGAACTGGGGAGAACTTTGTAAGTGGTTGATCATTTACATTTGTGATGATTTGCATGTTACTGACAGTATCTGGTTCTCTGCACGTGCTTTTAGCTCAAGGAAGGTGAATATAAACACTTGAATAGCAAGAGGCCCCTAAAACTGGCCTTTCTGGACTTAACCATAGCAGATAACATTACAACACTGCCTACTCCAAAGGAAACGTATATGAACAGGAAAAAAAAGATCATTTCTTCCTCTATCTCAGCTGAAGCACAGTCGGTCAGGGAAACATCCCAGCAGGTTAGGAGGACGCTGGAGACAGCTGGAAGGCACACCGCTCAAGTGGCAGGTTCTGGGGAGATAGCTCACATGGCAGGTTCTGGGGAGATCAAAAGTCCAGTTTTGAAATTGGAACCCAGCAAAGAGGGTCCAGCTGTCAACATGCAGAGGGCAGCGACCATTGTGACTTCATGAGTTCAAACTAAAAAGGTGCCTGCCTTGTGGCCTCCATGGGAGCTGTGTTCCTGCTCCCACCTTGTTGGAGCTTTGTTTTCCTCATCTGTGAAATGGGGATAACCCCGCTTTCCTCTAGGGTTGTAGGCAAGAGGACCTACAAAAAATCCCAGGTCAGTGCCTGGTACAGAGGTGGCCACTCCACCCCCCCCAACCCCGTCCATCTTCATCGCAGGAAACAGAGCCCACAAACTGTGACACTGTATTTGAATGTCCTGATTCACCATGTCGCTTTTGAGCTCCCTGTAGCTGCACCAGACTAATAGGTTCCATTATTATGTAACACAGTTGTGAGTTGTTTTTCAGTTGCCATGGGCCCCCAGGTTGAAGATCACATAGCCTGAGCGGGCCTAGATGAGCCACAGTTGCAAACACAGAGGAACCCTAAGTGCTCAAACTGAGGTGTGGGAACGAAATTAAGAAGAGGGCACTGCATAATAAGGTCCAGGATCCAATCAGATTGAGCCCTGGCATCAACCCATGGCAGGATCCAATCAGATTGAGCCCTGGCATCAACCCATGGCAGGATCCAATCAGATTGAGCCCTGGCATCACCCCATAGCAGGATCCAATCAGATTGAACCCTGGCATCACCCCATGGCAGGATCTAATCAGATTGAGCCCTGGTGTCACCATGGCAGGATCCAGTCAGATCATGCCTCCGTGCATCACCTCATTGCAACATCCAATCTGATCACATCTCACTACCCAATGCTTATAAACCCCAACTCAGCCCCCAGCTCTAGGAGAGACTGCTTTGGGGATTATCCCAGGTGTTTTCTTTACTTATTAGAAGTAATAAAATCTCCTTGCTAACTCCTCCTTGGTTGTGGTTAGTAGATTTATACCTGCCAAGCAACAGAATCCACCTGTTGCGTGAGTAGCAACCTCAGCTTCTCAGCTGCAAGAGGATGAGCATTCAACTGCAACTAATTTGGGAATCAATTTTTTATCACTTGGAAGTCAAAGGAGTGGCTGTTTATTTGCACTTACAATTCAGTAAGGAGGCACCATCAGAGGGGACCTGGAGGCATTGGGAAGGTGCTTTGCTGGGGGCTTCAGTGCCTTGAAGCTGAACCCCAGGGTCTGGAGCAACGTGTGGGCTGGTACTGACCACTCAGTGAATGTGGAGTCTGGGACAGACCTGCCCTGGGGATAAAGCCGTGCCCTTCCTGAAGTAAAGAAAAAGAGCTTTTCTAGCTACTAGACAATGACAAAATCTGTTTGGTAGGATAATACTGAGATACTAACTTACATTTTCCCTCTCTGTGGCTCCCCCTTCCTCCTATTCAAGCAGGGAAACCAGTTCTGTATGCATCATGGGGCGAGGAGGAGAAGGACAGAAAACAAAACGCCTCCTGAATTCCAGAGAGGTGAGGAAGGTCACGGGTATGACAAAATGTTTGGCCAAAATCACGGGGGACAGGGGGCTCTCCCTTCGCCCATCCTTCCAGAACAGAAAGAACCAATTTTTTTCTCTTGGGAGGTAATGAGAGAGGAAGAGTGGTCTTTGGGATCTGAAAGGAAACACACGTCTGGTTTCTAGGCTGCGTGTTTGGAGAAGACGCAAGAGGAGATGCCTGTCTGGTGTCTGCAACACAAAGACCCTTGAATCCCAGAGGTAGCCCCCAAAAGGCAGGGGCTAGGGAAAGAAGCTGATTAGATCTGGAGGAAATAGAGACCCAAGATATTGTGGCAAAAGAGGCTGCCTCTCAATATCCACTCCCCGTTTTTCTTCAGTTACTGAACCATGATGCTTCAGGAGGTGGGTTGGGAGGAGAGACTAAACTCAGCCTCCCTTGCAGCTGGCTGTGACCGTGTGACTGGGTTCTAACACAGTGGTTCTCAAAGTGTGGTGCCTGGGCCAGCAGAAGGAGCATCCTCTGGGGACTTGTTAGAAATGCAAAGTTTTGGCCTTTACCCCAGACCCATTGAATCAGAAACTCTGAAGGTGGGTGGGGCACATTAACCTGTGCTTTACCAATTCCTCAGGTGATTCTGATGCTGTTGAAGGTTGAGAATTGGTCTAGTCCAAAAGTAAACAGAAATATGCAGTACTTTAAAAAACCTCCTTAATTAAAGAGAACTAGACTCAGTAAGTGGGGGCATTTCTTTTATTCTTTTTCCCTTCCTGCTACCGGGAATATAGATATAATGGCTGGAACACCAGCAGTCACCTTGGATCATGAGGCAAACTTGGACATAAAAGCCATCTGCTAGGCCAGGCACAGCGGCTCATGTCTGTAATCCCAGCACTTTGGGAGGCCGAGGTGGACAGATCACTTGAGGTCAGGAGTTCCAGACCAGCCTGGCCAACATGGTGAAACTCTGTCTCTACTAAAAATACAAAAATTAGTTGGGTGTGGTGGCACATGCCTGTAATCCCAGCTACTATGGAGAGTGAGGGGGGAGAATCACTTGAGCCTGGGAGGCGGAGGTTGCAGTGAGCTGAGATCCTGCCACTGCACTCCAGCCTGAGTGACAGAGTGAGACTCTGTCTCAATGAACAGACATTTCTCAAAAGAAGACATTCATACAGCCAACAGACACATGAAAAAATGCTCATCATCACTGGCCATCAGAGAAATGCAAATCAAAACCACAATGAGATACCATCTCACACCAGTTAGAATGGCAATCATTAAAAAGTCAGGAAACAACAGGTGCTGGAGAGGATGTGGAGAAATAGGAACACTTTTACACTGTTGGTGGGATTGTAAACTAGTTCAACCATTATGGAAAACAGTATGGCGATTCCTCAAGGATCTAGAACTAGATGTACCATATGACCCAGCCATCCCATTACTGGGGATATACCCAAAGGATTATAAATCATGCTGCTATAAAGACACATGCACATGTATGTTTATTGCGCCACTATTCACAATAGCAAAGACTTGGAATCAACCCAAATATCCATCAGTGACAGACTGGATTAAGAAAATGTGGCACATATACACCATGGAATACTATGCAGCCATAAAAAAGGATGAGTTTGTGTCCTTTGTAGGGACATGGATGCAGCTGGAAACCATCATTCTTAGCAAACTATCACAAGAACAGAAAACCAAACACCGCATGTTCTCACTCATAGGTGGGAACTGAACAATGAGATCACTTGGACTCGGGAAGGGGAACATCACACACCGGGGCCTATCATGGGGAGGGGGGAGGGGAGAGATTGCATTGGGAGTTATACCTGATGTAAATGACGAGTTGATGGGTGCTGACGAGTTGATGGGTGCAGCACAGCAACATGGCACAAGTATACATATGTAACAAACCTGCACGTTATGCACATGTCCCCTAGAACTTAAAGTATAATAATAATAATAAATAAACAAACAAACAAACAAACAGCCATTTACTGATGGTGAGATGGTAAGATAGGAGAAGCCTAAATCTCTGATGACTAATGAGTGGTCATGGCCTTACTTATGTAGATATTTCTTTTTATGCTTGAGATGGTGGACAGAGACTACTACTGGTTATACCTGAATGCATGACAACAAATTCCAGTTTTGTAACCATGAGAAGTCAAGTCCCTGGCCAGGATGCTAGATGGTGGCTTGCAGTTTGGGAATGGCAGGGAGTGGTGGTAATCCCACTGTTCTGTGTGGCTGCTGGTGGTGGGAGCCCCTGTGGAGCCAGGCTGACAGCAGGGCTGTTACAGGAGGAAGGAGAAAGCAGAGACTGACAATTCGGTCTAATTTGCAGCAATAGAAAAATTACTCCAAAAGGGCGCTTCATTTTCCCAATTCACGGCATACTAGTTAAAATGGTGCACGGGTCGCGCGTCGGTGTGCTGATTAGTGAGGGTGCTTGAAGCGTGGGTTCTGGATTCAGGGCAGAAAAGCCCAGAGAAGAGCCATCTGATTAACAAGCTGGCTCTGTTAGGTGCAACCAGCGATTTACATAATCAGGTGATTAAGAATACATTACGTGCACGCGCGCACACACACACACACACACATATAGAGAGAGGCATTGTAGGGGAGGCCTCTTACAATTCCACCCACTAAGGTAATTTTCCCTCTGAGCAGGCTAAGTGCAGACCCCAGCTCTGCTGCCGGGTGCGGTGTAACAATTTCTCTCATCAGGGGAGCAAAGAGAACCTTGTTACCGCTGTCTTGCAAAGGGCAGTCCTGATGGAGCAGACCAGGCTGGACCTGTTATCTGACCACACCGCCTCCCCGCTCCCATTTCCTAATGAACCCCTAGCGTTCTGTATGATGTTTTGGTAGAATTTATTAAAAAATGCTTGAGGAGATGCCGATAGGAAAATGCATCGCTGATGGCGACGCTAACAATTCCCCTCATTTCCTCTGCGACTGCCTTAGATTCGGTAGGAGCAGTGAGACCCCGAGGTGGCAGGGCAGGGGACAGAGGAGAGAGGAGGCTTCTCACAGGAAGCTTTCTCTTCTGAACATTTACAGGGAGCAAGAGAAAAGGCTTTCTTCATCAATACACTGGCAGGCCCATCCATGCGGAGGCTGTTCTCAGTTACGCCTTCTCTGTCATCTCCGTTTGTCTTGACTTTGCAATTCCTTCTAGAAATCTTAGCACAGTGCAATAGTGTACCAATTAAGATCCGTGTCTAAAAGCAGGCAGCATCTCAGTCCACCACTCCATAGCAGAGTACAGCAGGGTGCGTGTGGCGCTGAGTGACAAGAGCTTAGTAGTTAGCTCAGAGATCCTGCGGGAGCCATCAATCATCAGAGCGGCCCAGAGTTACTGGGCATCTACGATGTTGTTAGGCAGCAAGCAATGCACTATTGTACACATAGTCATGAGAATAATAGTAATTTATGTGCATGCCTCTGTTAGTTTTCTAAGGCTGCTGTAATGAAGTACAGCAAACGGGGTGGCATACAGCAATGGAAATTTATTCTCTCACCGTTCTGGAGGCCAGAACTTTGAAATCAAGTTGTCAGCAGGGCTGTGCTCCCTCTGAGGCTCTAGGGCAGGATCCTTGCCTGCCTCTTCCTAGCAAGGGGTTTGCCTGCAACCCTGTGATTCCCTGTCTTGTGTATGTGATGCTGCAATCTCTGCCTCTGCCACCGCGTAGCGCTCTCCCTGTGGCTCTGTCCAAATCTTCCTCCTACAGGGACACCAGTCATTGGATTAGCAGCCACCTAATGACCTCATCTTAACCCAATGGTATCTGCAAAGACCCTATTTCCAAAGAAGGTCAGATTCATAGGTACTGAGGCTTAGGATTTCAGCATATCTTTTGGGGGAACAAAATTCAACCTGCAACAATGTCTCTTTATTCTTTGCAAAGAATTTTCACATAAATCATTGCCACATTTGATATTCAACACAGCAGAGCAGAAAGGGCTGGTGTCACCACAGGAGGGGAAACTGAGGCACAGAAGACTTGGATTCCCACCCTTCCGGCCTCCGGACAGCCAAACCCTCCACAGGAGGGGAAACTGAGGCACAGAGGACTTGGATTCCCGCCCTTCTGGCCTCCAGACAACCAAGCCGTCTGCAGGAGGGGAAACTGAGACACAGAGGACTTGGATTCCCACCCTTCCGGCCTCCGGACAGCCAAGCCGTCTGCAGGAGGGGAAACTGAGGCACAGAGGACTTGGATTCCCACCCTTCCGGCCTTCGGACAGCCAAGCCCTCCACAGGAGGGGAAACTGAGGCACAGAAGACTTGGATTCCCGTCCTTCCAGCCTCCTGACAGCCAAGCCCTACAGCGTGCTCTCCCCTTCCTGTGTCAGCCCCTCTGAGCTGACGGTGAATTGATCCAGTCAGCACCATCGTAGTCGTAAAAATATCAACCCTAACATGGGCCACCTTGCACCCCACCATGATTCTGAGCTCCTTTCAAGTACCAGGTGCTGTTCCAGGCATCTCTGCATGCACTGATTTATCTAGTCTCAACAGCCCAATGAGCTGGCACTTCAACTCTCCCCCACTTCACAGGTTAGGAGATGGAAGATTTGCAGGAAGTGTAATGAACTAGTTCCAGAATTGGTAGCTACTAAGTATGGAGGCGGGGAGGGGAGCCGGGGATGGAGCCCAGGCCGATGGAACCCTAAAGCTCATGCCCTGACCCACTGCAATATCTGACACTAATATCCCTCAAATATTGGAGCTCAACTTAGAAAAAGCAAATGCATACACTAAATATCTCAGGAAATCTCCTTTTAAAAAAACAGCTTTATTGAAATATAGTTCAAACACCATACGATGCACACATTTAAAGCATACTAACCAGTACACTCTCACTTTATCTGGTTTCAAAACATCTCCCTCATGCCAAAAGGAGACTCTAATCCCATTAGCAGGCACTCCCATCCCCCTCTCCTCCCAGCCCCTGGCAACCACTAATCTGCTTTCTGTCTCTATGGACTTAGCTATTCTGGATATTTTATTTAAAGGGAATCATATAATATGTGGCCCTTTGTGCCTGGCTTCTTTCATCATATTTTCAAGGTTTGTCCGCGTGGTAGCATGGATTGGTCCTTCCTTCCTTTTAATGGTCTGATAATATTCTATTGTATGGATAGACCACATTTTGTGCATTTCTTCCTCAATTGATGGACATTGGGGTTCTTCCCACTTTTTGGCTATTATGAGTAATGCTGCTGCGAACATTTAGGTACAAGTCTTCTGTGTCTGATGGACATTGGGGTTCTTCCCACTTTTTGGCTATTATGAGTAATGCTGCTGCGAACATTTAGGTACAAGTCTCTGTGTAGATGTAGGTTTCATTTCTCTTGGGTTTACACCTAGGAGCGGCATTATGAAAGGTCCTTTTTAAAAGTAGGTCATTACATAGACTTTTCCCCACGGTGAGTTATCTTTCTTTAACTCTGGTGAACTGACAAAGTTAGAACAATCCCGTGGATTTATGAATCTCCTTCCTCCAAAGTGGCCCAAGCACTTTTCTCCATGCTATGAAATCCACTTCTCTGGTCATTCCAGACAGCAAGGGGGGCTCCAGAAGGGCTTTGCCTGGGTCAGGGGCTGTGAAGCGTGGCCATGCTGGCCACCAGGCAGGCCTCCTGTCCTGGGCCCCTGTTTCCCGGAACACGCTCCACTTACAAGCACGTGGAGGCATCGTCCTCTGTCTTCTGTGAATCCTGCTCCTTGTGGCTCCGAGAACTCTGTGTTCCGAGCTGCAAATGTTCTTGGACGGTGTCTCATTAATTATAGCTTATCAGCTGCCTTGCGAGTTGCATCTTAATGAGTGACCCTCATCGCTGACCCTTTATTAGCACAGGAGTTCTTTGTTGGGTCCTGAGTCTCTTCCGATTTTTTAAACACAGATCAATGGGATGTTGTGGGGCTGACGTGTCCCACTTCCCATCCCGGAGGATAGGGAAAGCTTCCTTGCAGGTGGTCTGTGCAGCTCTGCTCCTGGCACCAACCCCACCCCACAGCCAACAAGAAATCCCTTTGATGTGCAGACGAGGATGGGGTAGGGGTTCTCTCATTATCTAGTTATGTGGCTAGATCCTATTTCAAGAGAGTTTACTCTGCACACAGCGGCCAGGGCCAGCCTTGGGGTACCTGAAAACCCTAAGAATACAGAGGTCAGAACACAAAGGAGAGTCATCCTTGTCGAAATGACCTGCAAGGGTCCAGGCATGTGGCTTCTGGACTGTGGAGAAGGGTGCTAACTGCATTGGTCACATGGAGCTGAAAATAGAGTTAAAAACCCTTTAAAACATCAATGAGACCAGGCTGCTGCTCTGCTCAAACCTCCGCCTGGTTTTCATCTGATTCAGAGTGAAGCCAAAGTTCTGTGGAATCTGGAGCCCTCGGTTTCCTCCCTGCTTCTCCTCCAGTCCATCATGTTTTCCAGCCACAGCATCTTGTTGCTATGTCTTAAACATGGCAGTCTTTGCATATGCTGTTCCTTCTGCCTGGAGTGCTGTTCCCTGAGATACCTGCATGGCTCCACCCTCACCTTCCTTCACCCCCTATTCCCATTCCCTGCTATGGTCTCCCTAACTGTGATCACCTAGGAGACATTGTTTCATTTCAGCTTTGAGGCCTTGACTGTCTCCCTCTTAAAGAGAATCTCCATGAAGAGATTTTGTGTCTCAGTCGCTGTTCCTCCCCTACTGCCTGGAACAGTGACTGGGCGTAGTAGTTGCTTAACGAACATATAGGGCATGAAAGAAAAGGAGAAACCATTTGCACATCTTTCCTATTTGAGTTCTAAAAGCATTTTAAATAAGGGAATTTGAGGTCATGGCACTTTATGAAGAAGGCCTTGAATTAGAAAGAAACAGCAGGATCTTGGCCTGCTTCCTGCAGGAGCACCATCAGGACCCTGGATGGAGTCGTTGTCTGAAGAGCCAGCCTTGGAGATGAGGCCGGGGCCCTGTGCTTGGGCTACAGACAACTGCAGATGTGAAGAGACTGCAATCCAGGAATGATGGATGGCTCAGGGCAGCCCGTATGTCAAGACCAGGAAACAAAATCTTCAAGCTTCAGCCTTGGCTTGGGCAGCAGGAGATCCAGGAGTTGTTACCCCAAAAAAACTGTGAAGTAGGTAGAAACCCCAAGAAGGACGGGGCTAAATTCGTTTCTTACTCCCTGATGGAATGGTGGATTTAGAAATCTGGGCAAGGCTCAGGACAGCAAGTCATGGTTTGAATCTACAGTCCCCATCTGAGGGATGGAGATTTATATCCAGGCTGCTGCTCTGTGGACCACGCCGAACCTCCGAGCCCCTTCTGATTGGTCAGTGTTATGACTCTGGTCTGTTCTGATTGGTTGGAGCCCACACCACTCCAGTTGGTGGAATCTGAACATCACCTCATTTGCATCCATGTAAATGAGACTTTTCAGGTAACAAATGAGATTGGCTCTGCAATTTCTCTGGTGCCCTGTGAGTGACCATGATGACTCCCTAATCTCCTGATGAACATGGGCCAGCAATGACTTTTTTTTTTTTTTTTTTTTTTAGACAGGGTCTTTCTGTGTTGCCCAGGTTGGAGGGCAGTGGCAAGATCACTGCTTACTGCAGCCTGTAACCTCTGGGCTCAAACAATCCTCTCACCTCAGCCTCCCGAGTAGCTGGGACTGCAGGCATGCACCGTCCTTGCCCTGATATTATTAATAATTCTTTTTGGTAGAGATGGGGTCTCGCTATGTTGCCCAGGCTGGTCTCCAACTCCTGGCCTCAAGCAATCCTCCCACCTCAGCCTCCCAAAGTGCTGGGATTACAGATGTGAGCCACCATGCCATGCCTCTCCTACCTTTTATAAAAGTAAAACTTTATCCATGTTAAATGTCTTACAATAGCAATGACCTCCTTTTAACGAGATTCTTACACGAGCTGTTCATGGGTCTTCTTGGGGTACCTGGAAACCCCAAGAATACAGTGGTCAGAACACAAAGGACAGTCATCCTTGTCATAATGACCTACAAGGGTCCAGGCATGTGGCTTCTAGACTGTGGAGAACTGTGTTAACTGCATTAGTCACATGGCGTTAAAAACAAGTCTCATTCCTCTTCCCTACTGCACTCTGAGTTTCTGCCAGAGGTTACCACTGGAGGAACATAGACTCACAATAGTAAACCACTTAACAGATCAATCCTGCGGAGATGCAACTTGTCTCAAATGGTAGCTGAGCAAATTTTCCTCCCTCCCTGAGGACATAGCTAACAGCTCTGCTGGCTGGCAGTAACAGACCAATAATTCTGGGCTGTCACTGCAGGGAAACCCAACTCCCTCCTCATTTACTTTCAATTCATTCACAGTGCAAGCTGGGGTACAGGAAACAAACTTTACTTATCTGTCAATTTGCTTCTAACACAAGATAGAGAATCCATTTCAAAACATTCATTTAAAAAAGAAAGCAATTAAATTTAAGCAGGCACCATCTTTGGAAAGCCCCACGCTATAAATGAGTTATTAAACAGGCCGTCCTTTGGGGTGGCACATGGGCTAAGTGGCACCAACTTCCCTGAGAAATGGCCTTTTATTTTTTTGCAATCTAGCCAAGAATGGAGGCAGTTGAGAAATATGTATTTTGTTTCTCCAAAGTTGTAATCTCTTTCACTGTTTGCAATATTTTGCATCACTTGGGTATAAACACATTATTGCTATAAATTAAAGGTATTTTCAAAGTCAGTCCCAAGGGCAGAGCCTGCTCCAGCAGTATTATGAAAGAGGTGAACGTGGTCTGTGGTATATGAGTGTGACAGGCATTTGTGGTGTGCATCCATACCTGGACCTCTTCTCTGTCCTGGGCCACAGGGCGTCTATGTCCCAGACCCTTTGCAGCCAATAAAATACGAGTGGAAATGATGTGTGTCCCTTCCAGGCTAAGGCACAGAAGAACCAGTGTGCCAGCTCTCTGCTTCCTCCCTCCCTGGTGGCACAATCAAGGGTGACAGTATCACAGGATAGTGTGAGTTGGATCCCTGAGTCACTGGCTGGAGGGGAAGCCAGGCTGACCTGCACCACACTTTGCATGAGTGTGAGTAATACACTGGCTGTGTGGAATCCCTGAAATTCCATTGCTAGCCTGTTGTGGGAGCTAGCTGGACAGCTGCTGATAAATCACCCCAAGAAGCCAGGCTGGCATTCACCTGGACATGACAAAGTTCTCCAGTAAACACACTCACATCTAATGCTGATGGATTCCAGTAAACACCCTCACATCCAACGCTGATGGACTCCAGTAAACACACTCACATCCAATGCTGATGGACTCCAGTAAGCACACTCATCAAACGCTGATGGACTCCAGTAAACACACTCATCCAATGCTGATGAATTCCAGTAAACACACTCATCCAATGCTGATAGACTCCAGTAAACACACTCACATCCAACGCTGATGGACTCCAGTAAACACAGTCATCCAACGCTGATGGACTCCAGTAAACACACTCATCCAACACTGATGGACTCCAGTAAACACACTCACATCCAACACTGATGGACTCCAGTAAACACACTCACATCCAACACTGATGGACTCCAGGAAACACACTCATCCAATACTGATGGACTGAGTTAAACACTCACATCCAATGCTGATGGACTCCAGGAAACACACTCATCCAATGCTGATGGACTCGAGCTAAACACTCACATCCAACGCTGATGGACTCCAGTAAACACACTCACATCCAATGCTGATGGACTCCAGGAAACACATTCACATCCAACACTGATGAACTCCAGGAAACACATTCACATCCAACACTGATGGACTCCAAGAAACACACTCACATCCAACGCTGATGGACTGAGCTCAAAGGGTGCTCCTGCTGGGGCACTGGCATCTCAAAGAGAAACACAGGTAGAGGGAAACACTTCAAAGAGGGGGCGAGCTAGCAATGGTGGGTTGAGTGAACATCCATAGGCAATTTGGAGTCTGGTTTTCTTGGTGCCTATAAAATCATAGAAAGCTTTCATCAAGTGAGGATTTGAGGGTGTGAGCACAGAAACGAAATCTGGGTAACTCAAGCAAGAGAAGAATGTGCTGGAAGGATCTCAGGTGCCCCACAGAATCGGCGTTCAGGTGCCATGACTGGGCCTGGGCAGTGCGGGCTTCTCCATGTCTTGGTAGGAAGATGCTGGCGAGGGGATGCCAGGAGGTGGTTTCTGTTCTGTCCTTGCATCGCCAGTCAAGAACCAGAAAGACCCCGTTGGCCCAGCCGGGGGGGGTGCCCATCCCTGGCTGTGGCAAGGCAGTGAGAGAGGGCTCTGGAGGAGGGAGGCCGTACTGGTTCTGAAAAGCCACAGCGCCATGGTCCACCCAGGCCCTCCACAGACTGTGGCATGGGTACAACCACATCTAGTTTCCCAGGCTTTCTCTAGTGAGGCCAGGAGTCCCCCATCAGGGCTGCCTCTGATCTGTTTCAGCGAAGGCCAGGAGGTTCACAATCTCAGCACCCCATTACTTCCACTGCAGCTGTCAGCACAGAGGACTCATTCTCCCTTTCAACGTTGTTCGCCCCCAAACCCCATGAATCCTATGACCTTAACCAGAAGTTGAAAGCCCAGCATTTGCCACTTAAATAATAGATGGCACCGCCCCCTTGTGGCAGAGACTGGCGGCACCACGAGTCCCAGCAAACGTTTTCCCTGTCGTGGACTTTTCCGAACAAAGAACAAGCTGCAGTCCACACACCTGACCAGAAAACGGACTGACCAGAGGAAAATGGACTTTACTCCCCTCATACTGTCAAGGCCTCCAGAGCCCTACTGAGGGGAAATACACATGCCATAAAATTTAACCATTTAAGCATACAGTGCAATGGATTTTGGTGATTTTATACAATTGTGTAGCCTGTACCACAATCCAGTTTTGGAACACCATTACCATGCAAAAGGGTCCCTTGTGCTATCTGCAATTAATCTGTGCTTCAACAGCCATCCCCCAGTGATCACTGATCCTGCTTTCTGTCCCTATAGTTTTGCCTTTTTTAGAAAGTTCGTCTAAATGGAATCCTACAATATGTAATTTTTAAACGCTTGACTTCTTTCATCTCAGTGGTTTCTTTTATTGCCAAATAGTTTTTCATGCATTTGATTTATTTTTACCTATTGTTCTATTTGATTGCCAAATCGCGTTTTACTCTTTGGCTACCCACAATTTGTTTATTCTTTCCCCAGTTGACACAAGGATTGATTTTGGGTTTTGGAGATTATAAATAATGTTGCATGATAACATTTGCTTTCCTGTCTCCATATGGACAGATGTTTAGGTTCCTGAGAGCAGAATTTCCGGGTTGTATGGCAAGCGTATGTTTCACATATTAAGAAACTGGCAAACTGTTTTCCAACAACACTTTGTCATCCTACTGCATTCCCACCACCAGCACATGCAGGTTCCAGTTCCCCACATCCACACCAACACCATTTCCATCTCAGCCTTTCTCGTGCATGGGAGGCGATATTTCATTGTGGCTTTAATTTGCAGTGCCCCCACGGCAAATGCTATTGACCGTTTTAATTTCTCTATCATTTCAGATTTCAATTAATTACTATTGTAGGTTTCGGCTCAAATCCAATTTCTAATATTATATTTAGACCTTGCTTTTTTTGGCTCAAGTTCATCGAGCCATTACTGTAATATCATACTTAATCTTTATGTTGGAAAATTTGAATATAACCAGATAATAGGATGAAAAGGAGGCATTTTGGCTTATCATCAATCAAAAAATAAAAATAAAATAAGTGAAAATCTAAAGAAAACGAGAGAAGCTGGAAGCAGCTTGATGTCGCAAACAACAACATGTTTTATATTATCACAAATTTAAATGATCAAAACACACATAATTAGATATACTTCTCTCTCCTCCCAAATTTCCCTGTAAAAATGGATTTTTAAAAATCTGCCTGTTGTCTATCCCAGCAAATACAGTGTCTGAATAATGAGATTTTTCGGGCCCCAAATGGACGGGTGTGATGCTGTCAGCTGAGCATGTGACTTGCTGCTGTTCTCTGGCCAGTTTTTCTCTGCTCTCGGTGAGCCAAGTTCCTCAGCCGAGGTTTCATTACCTCCTCCTCCATTGTTAACGAGCATGTCTGCTGAGGAGTCTGGGAGTATCCGCCAGAACGTGAGGTCCACATCAAATGGGTATGTCCAGACAGCAGCAGCCAGGGGCCTCCCTTGCTGCCCTGGGTTGATCTCCTGGATTAATTCAAACCTTTTGCAAATTAGGGGAGAAATTTTCCAGTTTCCTGTGTCTCAGCCCAGCTTTGCAGATTTAATTTTGAGAAGCACAAGCGGTAATCCAGTCCTGAAATCCCTTGTCCCATGTGGTGTTACTGACATATTGGACAAATAAAAGCCTCTGGGGAAAGAAAAAGAGGATCTCGTCTCTTTCTTTCAAGCGATTAAGGGGAAGTGAACTGGTGTGTCGACTCTATGGTTTTTCTGGCAAATTCAAGAAAGCGTTCTCTGAAGTCAGTGAGAGATGATTACAATGATAAGAAGAGGCCCAGGCATCAGAAGACCCAAACATTTCCTGCTCCCTGCTTTAGGACACTTGCCAAAACCCTCCTCAATCTCTGCCCGCTGGCCCAGTCAGTGGAGCACAGGTGAACAGCACACACTCGGAAGCCAGTTCACTGGATTCCAACCGCAGCCTGCTGCTTCTGAGCTGTGTGTCCTTGGCACATTACTCAACCATTCTGTGCCTCTGTTTCTCTTTTAGTTCATTGTGCTTTGCCATACAGGATTATCTGAGGCTGAGTAACTTACAAAGACAAGAGGTTTAATTGGTTCATGGTTCTGCAGACTGTACAAGAAGCACAGTGCTGGCATCTGCCTCTGGGGGAGCCTCAGAAAGCTTTTATTCAGGGTGGAAGGCGAAGGAAGAGCTGGCATCACATGGTGAGAGAGGAAGTAAGAGAGAAACGGACGTCTCAGAGTCTTTAACAACCAGGTCTTGTATGAACTCATTACCACCAGGAGGATATCAAGACATTCACGAGGGATAGGTCCCCATTACCCAAATACCTCCCATCAGGCCCCACCTTCAATGCTGGGGATCACACTGCAGCATGAGATTTGCAGAGGACAAACATCCAAACTATATGAGCTTCCTTCCCTTTAAAAACGGGAAATACCTGAGCTCAGGAGTTCAAGACCAGCTGGGGCAACACAGTGAAACCCCGTCTCTACTAAAATACAAAAAAATTAGCCAGATGTGGTGGCATGCACCTGTAGTCCCAGCTACTTGGGAGGCTGAGGCAGGAGAATCACTCGAACCCAAGAGGTGGAGGTTGCAGTGAGCCGAGATCGCGCCACTGCACTCCAGCCTGGTGACACAGCAAGACTCTATCTCCAACAAAACAAAACAAAACAAAATAAACAAAAAACAGGAAATAGGTTGGGCATGGTGGCTCACGCCTGTAATCCCAGCACTTTGGGAGGCAGGTGGATCACTTGAGGTCAGGAGTTCGAGATCAGCCTGACCAATATGGTGAAACCCCGTTTCTACTACTAATAATAATTTTTAAAAAATTAGCCAGGCGTGGTGGTGCACGCCTGTAATCCCAGGTACTGGGGAGGCTGAGGCACGAGAATCACTTGAACTTGAGAGGCAGAGGTTGCAGTGAGCTGAGATCGTGCTACTGCACTCCAGCCTAGGTGACAGAGTGAGACTCCATCTCAAAAAATAAGAAGTTAAAAAATAAAAACAGGAAAATAACACCAATTTTAGATTAGTTTCCTGTGGCTGCTACAAGACATGGTCACAAACTTGGTGGCTTCAGTAGTAGAAATTTATTCTCATGATTCTGCAAGCCGGAGGTCTATGATCAAGGTGTTGATGGGGTCATGCTCACTCTGAAGACCCCAGGGAGGTTTCTTCCTTGCCTCTTGCAGCTGCTGGTGGTTGCAGGAGTCTTTGGTGATCCTTGCCTTGCAGCAACATCACTCCAATCTCTGCCTCCATCTTCCCACAGTGCTCTCCGTGTTTCCTCCTTTTCCGTCTCTTATGAGGACACTGTCATTGGATTTAGAGATCACCCTAATCCAGTATGATCTCATCTTCATCCTTCACTTAATCACATCAGCAAAGACCCTATTTCACAGGTACGTGGTGTTAAGACTTGGACATACCTCTTTGAGGGACACAACCCGGCCTGCTCCAGATCTCATAGGGATACTGGGAGGACATGTCTGCAGTTGTTGTCTTAGTGTTATTGAGGGGGATGCTGGACATGGATCTGTGGGGAAGATGATGGAAGATGTGTTCATGCAGGGACAGGGGCACCAGTGAGGCCTGAAGGCTGAGGAGGCCGGGGGAGTTGTGTGAAGGGGGCACCGTCTAGTGTCAGGACCCAGAGCTGGGCATTCATCTCCTGACTCTGCATTCCAACCACGGGCTATTGCACGCCTCCCTCTGGGAGCCTCCTGTGTTTTTCTCTTCATCTCTTCAGCCCTTGTCTCATCAGCAAGTGTGGCATCTGTACTGGAGACCAAGCTAGCCCGCAGCACACTTTTAGAAAACAGTTTTATTGAGATACAATGCACATACCATACAATCCGCTCACTCTGTGTGTGTGTGTGTGTGTGTGTGTGTGCGCGTGCGCCTGTGTGTGATACAAGGTCTTCTTGCTCTGTCACCCAGGCTGCAGTGCAGTGCTGTGATCATGGCTCACTGTAGCCCCAACCTGCTGGGCTCCAGTGATCCTCCCACCTCAGCCTCCACAGTAGCTGGAACTACAGGTTTGTGTCACTGCACCTTGCTAATGTTTAAATTTTTGTAGAGGTTTTGCCATGTTGCCTAGGTCTTGAACTCCTGGGTTCAAGTGATCTGCCCGCCTCTGCCTCCCAAAGTGTTGGGATTACAGGCATGAACCACTGTGCCTGGCTCAATCATTTAAAAGATATAATTCAATGCTTTTTAGTAGATTCTCAGAGTTGTGCAGTCATCTCTACAGTCAACTTCAGAACATTTTCATCACCCCCAAAAGAAACTTGGCACACTTTAGTTGTCACTTGCCCCCTGTCCCTCCCAGCCCTGGGCGGCCACTAAGCTCCTTTTCGTTTCCATGGATCTACCCCTTCTGTAATCTCACATAAATGGAATCATATGGCATGTGGTCTTTTGTGACTGGCTTCTTTTCCTTAGGATATTGTTTTCAAGGCTCATCCGTGCTGCAGCAAGCATCAGTGCTTCATTTTTATTGCTGAGTGACTGCAGTACTCTTGAACCGAGAGCTACTAAGCAGAAATCATAAATTAAAATGGCTATATCTCTGAGTACTTCCCGAGTGCCAAGCACTGTCCTAATTACACACATTATTTTAATTGAAATGCTTACAGACGTTGGGCAGGCAAAACAAGGAGGTGAAATGGACTTTGCAGAAATTATTGCAAACCCCAGCCCATGCCTGGTCCAAAGCTAGGAGGGATGCAGCCTCCATTTGGCCTTGCTGATTTCTGTCTTGTGGTCTGTGAGTTGCCAGATATTTTCATTCTTTAAGTCAGGAATCTGGATTTATTTGTGAAATCTCCCAAACAATAAGTATGAACAAAAACAAAATTCATCTTAAGATTCTGACAAAGAACTTCTTCCATGTAACAATCTCCACTTGTAAAGCAAGAAGATGGTATTAACATAACCACAGTGGACCTACACATTCTGTTTGTAACCCCAAAGTCAATTTGGGAGGAAGGGTGAAGAATTCATCTTGTTTTGCCCAGATGTCCCAGTTTTAAAATTGGGAGTCCCACATCCCAGAAACCTCCTCGGTTTCAGGCGAACAGGGATGGTTGGTCACCCTACTGGAAGACCACAGTCTATTCCCATAGGTATCCATGTTTGACATATTATGGCTGTTCACCTTTGGGAACTGCTCTCAGAGTTAATGTATGAACACAAGAAAGGAAAGAAGTCAATCCCTTCAATTTACTGTCACCTTCTTTTGTGTCAAAAATGCCATTCTCTTTCTCCAATTTTCTCATTTATCAGATCTGATTTTTGACTATTCTCAAAGATGATGTCACCACTATTACCATGACCATGACCATCACCATGATTAGTGTCATCACCATCATTCTTGCCATCATCGTTATTATTACCATCATCATCACCATCCTCCTCTTCATCACCATCACCACCATCACTGTCATACCATCATCACCAGCATCATCACCATTGTCATTATCAACACCATCACCACCATCATCACTATCACCATCATCATCATAATTGCCATTATTATCACCATCATCATCACCACCATCACCACCATTATCATCACCACCATCACCATCATACCATCATCACCATCACCACCATCTTCACCACTGTCATTATCAACACCATCATCCATCCACCAACCATCCACTATTCCACCATCATCCATCCACCATCCTTCATCCTTCCACCATCCACCATCATCCACCACCTCCATCCATCCACCATTTGTCATTATCCATCCATCCATCCACTATCCACCATCATCATCATTTGTCATTATTATCATCCACCACCGTCATCCACCACATCATCATCCATTACCATCATCACCATCATCATCATCCACCATTGTCATTATCAACATCATCATCACAATCATCACTATCACCATCATCATCATTGTCATTATTATCATCACCATGATCATCACCACCATCATCACCATCATCATCATCACCATTGTCATTATCAACACCATCATCACAATCATCACTATCACCATCATCATCATTGTCATTATTATCATCACCATCATCATCACCATCACCATCATACATCATCATCATCACCATCCTCCTCTTCATCCCCACCATCACCATCATCATCATCACCACCATCATTACCATAAGCACCATCATAATCACCGTCATCACCAGCAGCCTCACAGTCATTGTAACCACCACAACTATCATCAGTGCCATCATCATTCTCCTCCTCTTCTCCACCCTTTTACTATAAATATTGTCCAATTTAAGGTGTGCCAGTAAAAAGATAAACCTGGAGCCAGAGATTCATAGGTTTAAATCCCATAACCACCTTTCCAAGCTGTGTGTCCATGGTATATTAGCTCTGCCTTCAGGCCTCAATGCCCTCACCCATAAAATGAAGATAATATAGGTTCAAACAGCACCGAAACAGCTGTTATGAGGATTAAATGAAGTAATGAACATGAAACACTTAGCATAGTGCCAGCACTGAGGAACTGTTAATTATTATCACTGTGGAAATGAAACTCAATAGGGTTCAGCAAACTTTGATCTTACAGATTTACTAAACTAGGACAGCTCTAATTTCTGGAAATTCTTGCTAGTTTTTACTCTGACTTCCTCTGGTTAGGTGTTGCAGGATTACACAATCCTATTTTTGGGGATTCTGATGATGTTTGCCTGGAAGGGGGATTTTCCATGACTGACACCGAAAAACAGAAAACAAGACCAAATACATGAAAGCATTTTATAAGCTGTAGAGCGCTGAGCAGGTGTCAGGAAAGGAGATGATGACTCATTGTTTAGCCTTCAGTCACTCACAGAGCCAAGAGGGGCATCCAGTCCAGTTCTTTACCCCAACCTCTGCAGAACTGAGGACTAACACCCAGGGTCAGGCTTCCCATGCAGAACTAGAAGCTTCTAGAGGTTTTGCAGAAAATGAAAGCACTCTCATGTTTCCCATGATGTCTCTCTATAGGAAACTTACTGTATAAATAATCTCAATTAAAATCAGCCCCCAAATTATGGGTGACATTTTCTTTTGCCGACTCTGAAAGTCTCGGGGTTCCTACCTAGATACGCAAGGCTGTAGAGAAATTAGGTCACAGCAAGATAAATATTCACAGTTGAACTTGGCAAAGTTCTGTTCTGGGAGCTTCTGCTGTGCCAACTGTGGGATCCCACTGGGCTGTTTGTAGCAGAAGAGGCCTCATTTTATCTGCAGTGCTTCCCAGAAGCAGGTTTGTATGGTGGTGAGAGGAATATGGGGGAGATGCCTTAAAAATGAGATGGCATCTAGCTACTTAGAAGGCTGATGCAGGAGGATTCCTGGAGCCCATGAGTTCCAGGTCAGCCTGGGCAACGTAGCAAGACCCCATCTCTAAAATCAAAATAAAAACTATTTAAAAAAGATAATAGCAGAAACAATTTAGAGAAGATTGTGGTAAATACAGAGGCTTGCACTATAAATACAGCTTCTCAGCTGGTCTCTCAGCTTCTGCAGTCATTCCAGGGAGGGAGAAGGAGATCAGATAGACTGAGGTTAAGCCCCATGGCAGGTCCTTAAAAGCCGTGTGATTTTGGGTGAATGACTTTACTCTTCTGAGCCTTGACTTTCTCATCTGCGAATGGGAGTAATGCCTGCTACCATACAGAGCTTTCGGGATGACTTAGGGCGCTCCTGAGCCCATGTTGAACACTCCACAATGTTAGGTGCTGTTGCTGGGGGGATTGTAGTGTGGGGAGGATTTCTAATAATCCTCTTGGAAAATCAACAAAACATGCAAGAGAAGACCTTAAAAATAAAAAATAAAACTACCAGGTGATCCAGCAATCCCACTTCTGGGGGTATATCCAAAGGAAATGAAATCAGTATGTAGAAGAGATATCTGCATACCTATATTTATTGCTGGGTTACTCACAATAACCAAAATATGAAAACAGTCTAAGTGTCCATGGACAGATGAATGCATAAAGAAAACGTCGTAGATACATACGGTAGAATATTACTCAGTCATAAAGAAGGAAATCCTACCATTTGTGACAATATGGATGCACCTGGAGGACCCTATACTATGCAAAATACACCAGGCACAGAGGGACAAACACAGCATGATTCCACTCATAGGTGGTCTCCGAAACAGTGCAACTCCTAGAGGCAGAGAAGAAAATGGTGAGTGCCAGCGACTGGGGGAGGGGAATGAGGAGATGTCGCTCAATGGGTGTAAAGTTTCAGTCATGCCAGATGAATACATACGTTCTAGAGATTTGCCATCCAACCCTGGGACTGTATTAATAATAGGGTATTATGCACTTAAAACTTGTTAAGGGGGTGGATCTCATGTGAAGTGTTCTTAATACACACACACACACACACACACACACACACACACCCCAACAGAACAAAACCCACAAAAGGACATAAGTAAACTTTGGGAGGTGATGGGTCTTCTTCTTACTTTGATTGTAATGATCATTTCACAGGTAGATGTGTATGCCCAAACTGAAGAAATTGTGTACATTAAACATATGCAGTTTTTAAAAATACATCAATTACACTTCAATAAAGCTGTTTTTAAAAATGCGGATGACACTGGGTGTGGCAGCTCATGCCTATTATCTTAGCAATTTGGGAGGCTGAAATGGGAGGATTGCTTGACCCAGGAATTTGAAACCAGCCTGGGCAACAAAGTGAGATCCTGTCTCTAAAAAAATTTTTAAAAATTAGCTGGTCGTGGTGATGCATGCCTGTGGTTCCAGTTGCTTGGAAGGCTGAGTTGGGAGGATTGCTTGAGGCCAGGAAGTCAAGGCCGCAGTGGGCTATGATCATGCTACTGCCCTCTAGCCTGGGCAACAGAGTGAGACCATGTCTCAAAAAAATATGTGGATGAGAAGAATTTAGAACATCTCCTGAGAACCCAGTAGAAGTGGCAGAGCTTGCCTCCCACAGGGAATGAAGCCGAGATTGGGCAGCTATGGGGAGGTGGCTAGACCAACTTCCGGGGCTCTCCAAATGCAGGATGTGTGGCACTTAGAACTCTTATCCTCACCTTTGTGCCTTTGTCACAACTTGGGGGCAAGAGGAAACTCCCGTTGCGATAAAGCTTTAGGGGCAGGGAGCTGGCATGTTGGGACCGCACGCTGTAAGTGACATCTACCTGGGAGTCCTGCCTCCTCAGAAGTTCTCTTCAGGTTTAGAAATAAAATGGTAAGTGGCCTATGGCTCTTACAACGTTCTGCTGCAACCTTGAGAGGTTATAACTTTGCTGTAGGTTGCTTTTAGACAATGGAGATCTGTTTCAGGGGCTCATGTGTAACCTGGTGGCAGGTGGCCCCTCAAAGGGAAAACGGAACTCTCTCATATGTGTGCTTGGAAGGCAAAAAGAACACGTTTTAATAAAATAAATGAACGTGCTGATTTTGACCTTTTTAAACTCCATGACAAAATCCAGATGGAAACCAAAAAAAAAAAAGAAAAAACTCATTTCATCTAGCTGTTCTCATATTAATTTACAAAGCAAAATACCCAAGATTAATTCTCATTCTAATCTGCACCCACCTAAGGTTCTTGAAAATGAAATTCCACTAACAATTCCTTTTCATTTCTACTTTCAAGAATCTTTAGTATGCAGGGACTTCGGCTTTGGTGATTTCTGCACTTGAGCACAGCAGGAATTCTGTAAGTATTCTGAAAACTTTTTTCTCTTCAATTACGGGACACAATGCAGTATCTTAGGAAGTTTGTTGTTTAGTATCTCTTAACAATATGAAAGCATGTATTGGAGATAATGTCAGGAACACATTTGTGAGTGAGTCTCAGGTCTGATTACAGCAAATGCTTGCTTTAAAATACTTGCTCTGAGTAATCTGATCCCTATGATTTTTTGTGGGTGATACGTGCACACACACCAGCCCAGCATTTACAAAAATGAAGACTGCTTCTTCCCTACAGCTGCCTGACAGTTACACTTGCAAAAGGAATTATCTACTGCTCATACATTCATTTCCTAATAAATCCAGTCTTTTCCAGGCCCCTTCAGAAGGAAAGGAAATAAAAGGGATACCATGAATCTTAAGCTAATAATAACAGCAACTTCAGGCTTTGGCACAGGCAAAACCAGAGTCAAAGTCTTTGGTTTGGTGCTAAATCCTAAAATGCGGGTGAAAGAAAAACTAATGAAGAAACGAACACCCCATAGACGGCACCTGTTTCTCTGTAACTAAGGAAAGTGCGTTTTACTTGGTTTGTAGATGAGGTCGCACAAGGCTGCCAAGTACAGTTGGGCAGGTTTTGTACTGCACAAGGGCTCCACATCCAAGGAGGTGTCATTCATGTAGCAGGCATCATGTATTTTCTGATAAAGGGAAGTCAATTGTCATATGGAAAGCACTTTCTAATTTGTTTGGGTTAGTGTTGGGGCCATTCCCTTGGGACATAATGAATTACAAAGAAGAAGCATGCAAATATTTTCAAAGCCATCTGTTCTCAGATAGAGAAGCACTGGTTTCTAAATCAAGCCCCGTCTCCTTATTTTTTGACTTCATTAATGAAAAGACATGTTGGCTGGGCACAGTGGCTCATGCCTGTAATCCCAGCACTTTTGGGAGGCTGAGACAAGAAGATGGCTAGAGGCCAGGAGTTTGAGACCAGCTGGGCAACATAGTGTGACCCTGTCTCTACAAAAGGAATTTAAAAAATTAGCTGGGTGTCATGGCACATGCCTGTAGTCCCAGCTACTCAGGAGGCTGAGGCAGGAGGATCACTGGAACCCAGGAGTTCGAGGATGCAGTGAGCTGTGATCATGCCACTGCACTCCAGCCTGGAAGACAGAGCAAGATCCTGCTCAAACAAAGAAGAAAGGCATGTGATTCGTGTAGTAGGTAAGCAGGGAACTTGATTATTTTGTTCACTCCCTGAACTTAAAGTCTAGAATATTTTCCTGGCACTTTGTGGATACCCAATAAATATACATTAAATGAATTAATTGATAGGCAGTTTTATATATGAAGCTGCAGTTAGCTTGACATCTGCCCTTAGCTCTTTTCCCATTATCTTGGGAATATTAATCATTAACCATGATTTTTTTTTATGGAGGGGTGTAATATAAAGGAGTGAAGAATCATCTAGAAGAAAAGTTAAATAAATGAAATCTCCACTCACACTTGACTCACACATTTTCAAATAATTGTTTGGTAAGATAACCTAGATTTCCACGTGAGAATCAGGAATTCAAGACTCTTCCCAAAAGTCTCTCTTTACTACTACTATTTAATTCTTCCAGCCTTCTTAACTGGGTGAGGGTTTCTCAAAATTCCTGGTCTTAGGATCCCTTTATTGTCTTAAAAATTATTAAGAGCCGTAAAAAGCTTTTACCTGTGTAGGTTGCATCTATTGATACTCATTGCATTAGAAGTTAAAACTGAAAAGTTTTTGAAACTCAGGATAACACAGTCACACTTTCTATTAGTTGTCAGGGTGATGACAACATCCTATGTCTCTGTGCACTTGTGAGGGACTGTGAGCGAAAAAGGCAAATAACATTATAGCATTTTGGGGAGTCAGCTTCCAAGACGGTCCCAGTAATCCTTGTCCTCAGTAATCCCACCTTGTGTATAATCCCCTGCAACAATGAATCAGGGCTGTCGATGTAACCAATGGGATACAGCAGAATTCATGGTATATGGCATCCAAGTCTGTCACAAAAGGCTCTGCAGCCTTGATCTCTCGGGGGAGCCAGCCACCATGTTGTTAGGCCACTACGCAACCCGCTTAGGAGGAACTCACTTGCCAGCCAGGTGAGGAGACCACCTTGAAGATGGATCCTCCAGCCCCAGTTGAGCCTTCAGATGAGACTGCAGCCCCCACCAATCTCATGCTTGCAACTCATGAAAGACCTGAAGACAGAACCACCCAGCAGGCTCGCTCCTGAATTCCTGGCCCTATATTGCTATTTTAAGTCACTGTGTCTCAGGGAAAATTGTTATGCACCAATAGATAATTACTACAGCATTATTAGAAAAATAGTTTCGATCTCACAGACTCCTTGAAAGGGTCTTGGGGACCTCCAAGAGTTTCCATACCACATTCTGAAGACTGCTGAACTAGGCCATGCAGGATTTAAGGAGATATATCCCATAAAGATTTGAGGTCAGGAGAAGCCTTTGCCTAGAAAAATGAATGGAAAACACAAGGCTTCATGCTAAGGAAACTGTTTTCATTCGGCAACCTCATTGATTCTGCACACATGGCCGAGGTGCAAAGAAAAGGGCTGGTTGCTTTCCTTCTGATCTTTCAGAAACTTGAGTGCTCCTCCTGCTCAGTTATCTTCCCATTTTCATAGTCGGAAAAAAATTGCTCCTGTTCCTCCCCTCACCTGGGACTTTAAGGGCACAGTTTTACCAGGTGTGTCAGCACAGAAACTGGCATAATACTAATAAACTTGGAGTATGCGTCTGGAGAAAAAAAGAACATCAATTAAGCTGTATGGATCATAAATAACAACAACTAGCTCCTTTGTAGTAAACAAAGCAATTTCCTATGAACATGGAGGAAGAGCTAATTAATGTTACCGTTACTACTGCTACTAATTAATAATAATGGCCAATATTTTTCTATAGCATTTAATATGTGCCAAGTACTCTTCTAAGCGTTTTACATAGATCAACTGAAGTAATCCTTGCTGCACTGGTGAGGGCTGTTAGCCTCTGACCCCTTATTCCCTTTTGTGTCTTCAAAACACTGGCAGAATTTAGGCCAAGGGATGAGGGTGTGTGGCTGTGAATGCCAGGATGCCTCACTCAGGGTGAAGCTCACCTGCCCCTGATCTCTTATCAATAGAGATCGGTATGTTACAACCAAAATAGTAGCAGCCAGATCTGGGGTGCCTGTAAAGCCGGATGTCATGGGCATCTGTTGGGGTTTGTCTGTCAACCCCCCTTCCCCCCATCCCCACTCCAATTATTTTGGCTCCTGTGGGATCTGAGGTTATGCGGGAGACAGGCACACACCATGCCTGGCCAGTCATAGTCAGGGTGGCTGCTTCAGAAATGGGATGACAATACCATTAGGAGGAATCCTGGGACTTTTGCTGGAGCTCTTGGTAAAGAGGCAGACTTTTTCCCGGGGATGAGAAATTGCTTGGATGCCAGGAACTACCTTTGGGAAACGATGCCTGAGAAAAACATCCACAGACAGATAAAGCAGAGCTGAGACAGAGAGACAAATGGCTAGGCTAAAAATGTTTAGGCACCTGGATCCAACTGTGCCTGAAGCTACATGGTCAATTCTCCGTTTGGATTAAGCCAGTTGAGTTGGGTTTCTGCCACCTGCACCAAAATTGTGCTGATGAAACACCAGAAATTCAAAATCTTCCACTATGCTTTGTTTAGTTTTTAGAGTTTAACATACCAGATTCCACGCAACCTGAAAAAAAAAGTAGCCTCATCACTGCAGGATCTCAGAAGAACCACAGTAAGGGGTGAAGAGATGAAGAATGATGAGGAGACAGACTGTGACTCCCTGCAGGGCTGGGGCCGAATCTGGGTCTTGATTTCCAGTGAGTCACCTCCATCACCACAGATGCTCTCTATCACCGCTCTGTGCAGTAAAGTGGCCACTAGTCATGTGTTGCTACTTACGTTAAAATTAATTAAATTCAGATAAAAATAAAAATTTAATTCCTCTTTTTTTCTAGCCAATTTTAAGTGTTCAATGACCGCATGTAGCTAGCGGTCCCCAGAGTGGACAGTGCAGACACAGAACATTACGACCGAAAGCTCCATTGCATAACACTGCTTCACCTGTTTCTAAATGTGAATCTTTCCTTCCCAGACCAGGACCAAAACAACATAAAGTTTAGAAACATATAGAAAACATACACATTGTTATTATTATTGTTATTATTTTTGAGACAGAGTCTCACTCTGTTGCCCAGGCTGGAGTGCAGTAGTGCGATCTTGGCTCATTGCAGCCTCCACCTCCCAGGTTCAAGCGATTCTCATGCCTCAGCCTCCTGAGTAGCTGGGAATACAGGCACATGCCACCATGCCCGACTAATTTTTGTATTTTTAGTAAAGACAGGGTTTCACCCCGTTGGCCAGGATGGTCTCGATCTTCTGACCTTGTGATCTGCCCACCTCAGCCTCCCAAAGTGCTGGGATTACAGGCGTGAGCCACCGCGCCTGGCCAACATATTATTATAACTCACTCATTCAATGTAGATATTTTTTGACCATCAACTAGATATTGAGCAGTGATCTGGAAGGTGGGGACTAGGCAGTGGACATGGCCAAGTTCCCGAGCCTCTGGGCATGACTGTCCAGAGGGGACATGGACGATGGAGCGGCTGATAGTGCTCAGCTAGCATCGTGTCTGGCAGAGATGGGGCTGCAAAGGGGGATGAGCAGGGACAGCTCAGAGGGTTCGAGGTTGCTCTTTTAGGCAGGTTAGTTAGGGGGCCTAGTGAGGAGGGGATATTTGAGTAGACACCTGGATGAAGCCCGGGAGCCGGCTGTGAGAAGCTCAAGGGCAGCCGTGCTAAATCCTGGATGTGCAGAGACACCAAGCAGTGACCTATAAATACAGGCCCAGGTTCTAACTATGCTGATTTGGCTTAAGTGGTGTGGGGTGTGGCCAGAAGCTCCACCCCCTGACCCCAGTGACCCTCACAGGGAGTCAGAGTGGCAACCCTGGACCCAGGGCAGTGCTTCTCAAAATGGGGTCTCTGGAGCTTTAGGGATGCAGATTCCCGGGCTTGTTGCCAGCCTGCTGCTTGGATGGGGGCACCCAGGCTTTCCCAAGTCCCCAAGGCCATGCGGACCTTGCTCAAGTTCAAAGATGCCTGAAGCACAGCCACGCCCCTCCCTTAGCCCACAGCTTGCATTTGAATTTTTTAAAATTTATTTTATTGTGGCAAGAACAGGTAATATGAGATCTACCCTCTTGCCATTTTTTTTTTTTTTTTTTTTTTTATGAGACGGAGTTTCGCTCTTGTTGCCCAGGCTGGAGTGCAATGGCACGATCTCGGCTCGCTGTAACCTCCACCTCCTGGCTTCAAGTGGTTCTCCTGCCTCAGTCTCCCGAGTGGCTGGGATTACAGGTGTGCGCCACCATGCCTGGCTAATTTTTGTATTTTCAGTAGAGACAGGGTCTCACCATCTTGGCCAGGCTGATCTCGAACTCCTGACCTCATGATCCACATGCCTTGGCCTCCCAAAGTGCTAGGATTATAGGCGTGAGCCACTGCACCCGGCCAGATGTTAAAATGCAGAATACAGTGTTGTCGACTACAGATCTCTGGGGCTTGTTCGACCTGCATGGCTGAGACTTCATGGTCCTTGATCCATAACTCCCCATCTCCCCTTCCCCAACCACAGGCAGCCACCATTCCGCTCTTTGCTTCCATGAATTGAACTGTCTTAGATACCTGATATTAGTGGAATCATATTGGTTTTTGTTTGTTTGTTTTGCAACAGGATTTCACTCCCATTGCCCGGTGCAATCATGGCTCACTGTAGCCTCAACCTTCCAGGCTCAAGCAATCCTCCTGCCTCATTTTTAAAAATTCTTTTTGCAGAGACGAGGTCTCACTATATTGCCCAGACTGGTCTTGAACTGGTCTTGAACTCCTGGACTCAAGCCATCTTCCCACCTCGGCCTCCTGAAGTGCTGGAATTATAGGCATGAGTCACTGCAACCATCCCATGTATTTCTATTCTTAAGATTAACAAAGGATGAACAAAGGGCCACGTGTAGAACCTGAACTCCATTCACATTTGAAAAATGAATGGATGATGACAGCAAGCAGGTCCCAGTGTGCATAATGTCTGTAAGAGAGATTGAAATCACTCCAAAGTTATCCCTTGCATCCATTCAGACATGTATTCTCCATTTTTTCCTCCAAAATATTTCCTTTCTTCCTCATGTGACAATGACTTAAAATAAATTATAAATTCATTTGTAGATCAATGCACTCACATGTTTCAAATGATGACATAATTATGAGGCTGGAGAATAAAGGCTGACAGCTTTTAATGTTAGCCTTGGCACCATAATCATATACCAAACAGTAAGGATAATGCGTCTTCCTTGGGTGGCATTCATTGAGGCAACAGGTATTCACGGAGCAGTTTCCATGACGCAGGAGCTGTGCGTGGCACTGGTGATCAACACATGAGAAAGATCAGAGTCCCTCACCTCCGGGTGGAGAAGGCAGATGCGGCGGGTCATACATCCCCTTATACATTCAACAGTTCCTTGTTACGTGCCTACTGTGTGCCAGGCATCGTTCTAGAAGTTACTGATAGAGTGTCTGCTGCCCATATGGAGCTGACACCCCACTGGGGAAATTCAGATAATGAATGTACAAATAGCCATGCATTTTAATTTGGTCATTTTATGCAAGAAAATCAAGCCCGTCGGGGCATAGAGTGGCTGTTACTTTAAATCAGGTGATGGCGGTGCACCTGAGAAGATGTAAGCAGAGACCTGAATGGCAGGAGGAAGAACACAGTTTGGAATGTGGGGAAGAGGCTCCCGGCACAGGAAATAGTAAGTGCAGAGGCCCCAGGGCAGAGTGCATGGGAGGGGCTGGGGAAGGAGGTTAGATCCCAGTGTGCCTCCGTGGACCAGACCCTGTACTTTTTAAAAAAGTGCAGTGGGGAGTTTTCAGGGAGGCGAGATCAGGGAGGAGACGACCGGTTCAAGGCTCTTGCTGTGAGGAAGGGGCTGCCAGGGGTCAGTATTGAGCAGGGGAGACCAGTCCAGAGGCAGGTGACACATCCAGGTGTGAGACGATGGGGCTAGGCTGAGACTGGAAGTGGTGAGGTGGGGGGGAGACTGCTACATTCGAGATGCATTTCAAGGGATGGCACAGATGGGCAGGTGTGATATCAGTGTGTGGCAGGAGACTTCGCTGATGCCAGGATTCTGCACCTGCACCTGCATCCTAGATTTCTCCTGCAGCAGCAGCTCCATGGCCACCTCAAGTTGTGCAGATGCTGGCCGTGAGCCGTCCAGCAGTTTCACAGCCATTTGTGGCCTCCTTTTCATGGAACTGACCAGGACCCAGCACTTTCTGGGCAAAGAGGCCTGACTCCTTGGCGGAGGAAGCCGGGACACTGCAGAGCAGAACTGCAGGGCAGGAGGAGGCATCAGACCTACAGAACCTGCTGTCTTGGGTTAGAGGCAGCAGGACAGGAGACCTAGGGCTCACAGGGGCTTTCCAAATGACAGTCACAAGATAAATGATCACAAGATAGTCCCTGAGAGGCCGGTGCTTGGGGACGGGAACCTTACGTCTGTTAAGCTCGTTGCTGTTTCGCTAGACTGGCACCCACCAGTCCCCCAGGGAGTGTCTGGTGGGAGACTAGGAGGCAAGAGACTCAAGGGTAAAATGAGATAGAGACAAAATCCCAGCTGTCAGGGAGCCAGGATTCCAGACTGGGGCAGTTGGGGGAGGGGCATAAATATATACACAAATGAAAACATAAGGAAGATAATGTCAGATAATGATCAGACAGAACAATAATTTTGTCAAGGCTAAAATGAGAGAGAGATGAAATCCCAGCTGTCATGGAGCCAACATTCCAGATTTCAGCAGGGAGAGGAGTAAACATATAAACAAATGAAAACATAAGGAAGATAATGTCAGACAATGATCAGACCAAACAATAATTTTATTGGATATGCCAAAAATAAGATCAGGCAATGTGCTAGAATGGGGGAAGGGAATGCACTGTCAGCACCATGGGGGGGCGGGAGGGCCTCCAGGGACAAGGTGGGCTCAGAGTCCTGAGTAAAGAGGAGGAGGAGGTGGGAGGCCTCTCAGGATGGCACAGCGAGGACAAAGATGCCGGGTGAGGAGAGCTGGCAGCATCTGCAACAAGGCTTGCACACAGTAGGTGCTCACTAGGGAGAGGCCCCTGGTGGCTCCTCCCTTGACTCGGCAGGCAGGGGTGGCAGCAGGGCTGGAGTAAATGTTTCCTTCTATATGCAGTAGGCCTGAGCCATTTCTCTGTGTGGGTCATGGGCATCTCTAGCTGGCAGGTGAGGTCTGAGAATTTTTTCGCAGAATAAAGTTTTTAAAGGTGTACAATAAGATATGTGTGCTCAGACAGGAAATCAATTGTATTGAAATGCGGTTACTGGCCGGGCATGGTGGCTCACACCTGTAATCCCAGCACTTTGGGAGGCCAAGGCAGGAGGATCACTTGAGGTCAGGACTTTGAGACCAGCCTGGCCAACACAGTGAAACCTTGTCTCTGCTAAAAATACAAAAATTAGCTGGATGTAGTGGCAAACGGCTGTAATCCCAGCTACTCAGGAGGCTGAGGCACGAGAATCGCTTGAACCCAGGAGACGGAGGTTGCAGTGAGCCAAATCATACCACTGCACTCCAGCCTGGATGACAGAGTGAGACTCCATCTCAAAAATAAAAATTAAAATTAAAATAAAAATGTTCAGCACGGGCCAGGCACAATGGCTCATGCCTGTAATACCAGCATTTTGGGAGGCTGAGGTGGACAGATCACCTGAGGTCAGGGGTTCGAGACCAGCCTGGTCAGTGCTAAAAACACAAAAAAATTAGCTGGGCATGGTGGTGAGTGCCTGTAATCCCAGTTACTTGGGAGGCTGAGGCACGAGAATTGCTTGATTGAACCCGGGAGGTGAAGGTTGCAGTGGGCTGAGATCGCACCACTGCACTCCAGCGAGACTCCATCTCAAAAACAAAAAACAGAAAAACAAAACAAACAAACAAACAAAAAACAAAGAAATGCAGTTACCAAAATTCAGAATAACTTCAGGTACTGTAGGACATGACTTTCTTAATTATTGAATTAAGTAATAAGATGTAGTGCTTTACTTTCAAAGCAGTGAAGAGTATAGAAGGTATTTCATGACATCTGTATCAACTGCACATGATATGACATGGAAATGTGTGAGTTTGGTGGCAGCTGCTAATGCTTTTGGGGCTATGACCTGTGTTCACAATGCTTGTGTCCCCCAAATTCATATGCTGAAATGCCAACCCCCAAGGTGATGGGTTAGGAGGTGGGGCCTTTGGGAGGTGATGAGGTCATGCAGGTGAAGTCCTTATGAATGGGATCAGTGTCTGATACGGTTTGGCTGTTTCTCCACCCAAATCTCATCTTGAATTGTAGCTCCCATAATTCGTACATGTTGTGGGAAGGACCCAGTGGGAGATAATTGAATCATGGGGGTGGTTCCCCCATACTATTCTCATGGTAATGAATAAGTCTCAGGAGATCTGTTGGTTTTATAAAGGGTTTCCCCTTTCACTTGGTTCGCGATTCTCTTTTTGCCTGCCGCCTTCCATGTAAGATGTGACTTGCTCCTCCTTGCCTTCCACCATGATTGTGAGGCCTCCCCAGCCATGTGGAACTGTAAGTCCATTAAACCTGTTTTTCTTCCCAGACTTGGGTATGTCTTTATCAGCAGCACGAAAATAGACTAATACAGTGTCCTCATAAAAGAGACCTCAGAGAGCTTATTTGCCCATTCCACCGCATGGGGACACAGTGAGAAGCCACGTCTATGCACCAGGAGGCAGGTCCTCACCAGACACTGAACCTGCTGATCTTGAACTTCCAGCCCCCAGAACCATGAGCAGTAAATTTCCACTGTTTATAAACCATGCAGCTTTTGGCATTTTGTGATAGCGGCTCGAATAGACTATGATAGGAAGAAAACGCTAAGTTTCTGTTAGAGGTTAAGTGGAAACGCAGGTGTAACTTTCCCATTCAAGTTTAGAGGGCCGTGTGGATTCTCTGGGGGTGTCTCCATCTCAGGACCCCTGCAGGGTGGCTGCAATGCTGCTGCAGCTTTAGTGCACAGTCTTCTACTGGCACAAGTGTAGGGTCACCCCCTCCCTCGCTACTTTCTCTCGGGACTGTATTTCTTACATTCCAGTGGGAGGGCTCATCCTTGAGACAGTGAGCTGGCAGGTGGCATCACTCTTCACATGAGGGTGGCACTGGGTTTGCAGTGCTCTATGGACAGATTTTACCGAGAGTGGTACCTCCCCGACTCAGTAGGATTCTAACTGGCACATGGATGAACATTTCTGTAGTAACAGTCAGGTATCTAGCGTAAAGTGATTTATGAGTTACTGTTTGAATACCCACAAGTAATATCTACTTATATTTGTATTAACAAACATAAGTAGAAGTTTAACCTGAAGCTTATTTAAGCTAAAATAACTAGCATTTCCTGAAGACTTACTAAGTGCCAAGCAAAGATTTCGGAGTACAGTTAGTTCTCAAAACAGGCCCACGAGTTGGGGGTCATTCTTATTCCTTTTTTTTGAGATGGAGTTTCATTCTGTCACCCAGGTTGGAGTGAAATGGCACGATCTCAGCTCACTGCAACCTCTGCCGCCTGGGTTCAAGCAATTCTCCTGCCTCAGCCTCCCAAGTAGCTGGGATTACAGGCGACTGTCACCACACCTGGCTCATTTTTGTATTTTTAGTAGAGACAGGGTTTCACCATCTTGGCCAGACTGGTCTTGAACTCCTGACCTCATGATCCACTCACCTCGGCCTCCCAAAGTGCTGGGATTACAGGTATGAGCCACCACACCCGGCCTATTCCTATTTTACAAATGAGAAAACGGAGGCACAGAGAAGTCAAATCACTTGCCCAAGGTCGCACAGGCAGTAGGAGGAGGCATTGGGACTCACCCCAACACAGTCAGGCTGAAGCTGAGTGCCCAGTTTCTATACTATTCTCTCTTTAGAAAAAAATGTTAAATAAATGATAGACTCAGTGGTTTCTGGACACGGCAAAAAGTGAGAAAGGCTGTCATTAATCAACACGGCAGTGTGGTGCTCCCTCCCGGGCCCTCCTCCTACCTTACGCAAACTCCAATCGACCTGGAAGGTGAGGAAGAAGAAAATGCTGGCCTAAGTCATTCTCGCTAATTTTTCTGTTCTGCATCACTCTTTTCACTTTGGGATGATAGATCATTATTATTATTGCTTATGTATATATTCTCTGTTTTCGTGTCTCAATAATCTCTAATGAAGTTATATCATCTACATCATCTTTTTTTTTTTTTTTAGATAGAGTCTCACTCTGTCGCCCAGGCTGGAGTGCAGTGGGGCAATCTCGGCTCACTGCAACCTCTGCCTCCCTGGTTCAAGCGATTCTCCTGCCTCAGCCTCCCGAGTAGCTGGGATTACAGGTACCTGCCACCACGCCTGGCTAATTTTTTGTATTTTTAGTTGAGATGGGGTTTCACCACGTTGCCCAGGCCTGGTTTCAAACTCCTGAGCTCAGGCAATCCGCCTGCCTCAGCCTCTCAAAGTGCTGGGATTACAGGCGTGAGCCATCGCACCCGGCCAAAGTTATATCATCTTTAAAATCAGAACATAGCTTTACTCTCTAAGTAAAGCAAGTCCCATAATGGAAAGCCTAAACCTGGAAAGGCCTGTGCTAGCCCTCAGTTCTCCACTTTCCTTTTACTGCTGCGGAAACCAAAGTTCAGATAATGATGATGCTACAAAGGACAGCAATGATTCCTCAAATTTTTTGAGTGTTGACTCTGGCAGGCAGTGGGTGTAGTATCATTTATTGGAGAATTAATCAGTGACCCTGCAAACATCGCTACTAAGGCAGAACAGCTTTGTATGCATCAGAGATTTACTTTTTAGGCAAAAATCTGGGCCAGTTAGTTGGAGGGGAGGGACATTTTTAAACCTAATCCCAAAGCAAATCTCCAGCTGTGACAAGAAAATACTTACTCTGTCCATACAGTTATTTTTCAACTGAGCAAACATTTTTCAATTGCCCTAGAGCATCCAACCCATCCTTAAAATTCTCTTAGAGAGTGACAAATGAAACATTTTGAAGTTGGAATAGGAAGGAGGAGATCAGGACAGGATGTTTTTGAAAAACAATAAAACATGATTTTTCCATTGTCTCTTTAAAAGCAATATTCTCCAATCCCTGTCAAAGGAGATCTCCCCACAGCCTAAGACATGCCTGCCTCCGCCCTTCTTGAACACAGAAGATATTGCTGACACGCTTCCCCACAGACCCCGAGCAGAGTGATGCCATCCATCACCCGCAGATTGACGTGCAGATCCGATAGCATCTCTGCGGTGCCACGGGCCTGTTCATGCACGTCCGGTCTTCGAATTTAGCAAGGGCAAAGGATGCAGGAAAACAACCATAGGATGCCCCCGGGTGGGAAAATCCAGCAACAGCCACTGGGGTCAAGAAACCCCAACAGGATATGCCTTCACTGCTCCCTTCCATTTTGACTGTCTATGAAGAGAAGAAAGACCAACCTGGGAATACTTCCTGAAGATACACACACACACAGTCACACTGTGTCACCCAGGCTAGAGTGCAGTGGTGTCATCTCGGCTCAGTGCAACCTCCGCCTCCCAAGTTCAAGTGATTCTCCTGCCTCAGCCTCCTGAGTAGCTGGAACTATAGACATGTGCCACTATGCCTGGCTAATTTTTGTATTTTTAGCAGAGATGGGGTTTCACCATGTTGGCCAGACTGGTCAAGACCTCCTGACCTCAGGTGATTCGCCCACCTCAGCTTCCCAAAGTGCTGGGATCATGGGCGTGAGCCACCGTGCCCAGCCCAAATATATACATTTTGAGGATAATGGTGTGTTCTCAGCAAAAGAGAGTCTAGAAGGAGCGTGCAGCATTTAGCTCTCGGGTATCACTCAGGGTTCTGGCTGGAACACAAGCCTGCTCGGGTGGTTTAACTGGAGGGGGTGTTGTAAAGGCTGAGCCATAAAGCTGTGGGCATAACGGAGGGAAATAGCCAGGGACGGTGCAGCACCCCATGCTAGTCCCAGCTGGGACCTGTTTCTACCCCAAGGCCTAAGGGCAGGGCAAGGCAGTTGAGATGCTTGAGGCCCTCACCCCCACAAGACACACATCAGGCCGGGCAGATGGGGATGCACTGCGTCCCAGGGCTCCCGAAACAGTACCACGGATGGAGGCTGAAACAACAGACACTGCTTCTCTCACAGTTCCTCAGGCTGAAAGTCCGAAATCAGGTGTCAGCCGCAACACAATCCCTCTGCAGGCCCCAGGGAGACCCGTCCTTGCCGCTCTCCTAGGCTCGGCGTGTTGCCAGCTGCTCTTTGCTTCCCTTGGCTACTGGGTGCTATTGGATGCTCCAGTCTTTGTCACCATCCTCACATGGCCTTCTTCTTGTATCTTCCATGTTCAAATCTCTGTCTCCTTGTAAGTACACCAGTCACTGCATTTGGACTCCGCTCGAATCCAGCACGATCTCCTCTCAACTTCAGTAAATCCACAAAGATCTTACTTCCAAATAAGGTCACATTCACAGACACCAGGGGTTAGGACTTCAACCTGCTTTCTTGGGAGGGTGGGCGTAATCCAACCCCTTCCCTCCAGTTCTCTCTGGTGCCTCCCACTGGTTAAAGCCCTCCAGCAGCCAGAGGGCAAGGGAGCCTGGGGGCTGTCGTTCACACGTTCACACGGGCCAGCCCCCAGGGCCCAGAGCACAGCCCAGAAGGGGCTGGAAGGGCAAACCAGTCACAGGAGAAGGCTCCACTGCCATCTTTTTCCTGATCATCCTTTCTAGCTGTGTGCTTCATCCAGGGGCTCCAAGGATCTCTCAAGCCCTAATGAATCTCCATGACACCCCAGAGAGGTGAGAATTAGATCATCATTTTGCAGATGCAAGAACAAGTAGCAATTTCTCCTTTAAACAGCCCTACTGATTGCCACTTTATTTTTAATTTGATTTTATGCAGAGAGATAGGAACATGTTCTAGGAATTTTGAAAGCTCTGTGTAAGAAAAAAAAAAAAAACCCAAGTTACCATCAAGTTTCAGGGGTCAAGGAAAATGATTTCATAATGTGTTTGCAAAGGATGAAAAATGGCAATGATTTGAAACTTTTCAAAATTCCAGGTAAATCTCACCACTTCTCAGGAAATTTAATTTCAGACTAAATATATCAGTCCCGGGGGCAAAGAACTTCTTCCTACACCTGCCAAAATTAGTGGTTACTGCCTTCTCTAGAGTTTCATGCCTAACATTTAGTTTCTTTGTTTTTTGTTTTTTTAAATTTCAGATAAGCAGTAGGAAGAAAGTCCATGACATTAATAGAGCTAGAAATCAGTTAGACCCCATCCCCTTGCCCTCCTTGATTTGTCTGACAGCAGCGTCTGATCACTACCTGGACCTCGCCTTAGGCAGTATCTACCTGTTTGCCTTCTGTCACTCCACTAGAGTATACCTGCAGGAAGGCAAACATTGTCTGTTGACTGCTGTCCTCTGAGGATGTGTAGCAATGAATACCTGCAGAGCTTAGTGTGAGGTTGAATGAATTCTGCTGTTTGTTTATTCCCTCCCCCCCGCTTTTTTTTTTTGAGACAGGGTCTCATTCTGTTGCCCAGGCTGGGAATGCAATGGCACCATCATGGCTCACTGCAGCCTCCAACTCCTGGGCTTAAGCGATCCTCCCACCTCAGCCTCCCCAGGAGCTAGGACTACAGGTGTGTGCCACTGCACCTGGCTAATTTTGGTATATATATACACATATATATATACACACACACACATATATATACACACACACACACACACACACACACACACACATATATATATATATATACACACACACCAAATTTTGGTACGAGAAACGAGGTCTCACTATGTTGCCTGAGCTGGTCTTGAACTCTTGGACTCAAACAATCCTCCTGCCTTGGCCTCCCAAAGTCCTGGGATTATAGGTGTAAGCCATCACGCCTGGCCTTACCCATTTATTCTTAAAAAGAGACCACCACTCCAGCCACTGACATACAGAAACTCTCACATGGAAATCTGTGCCTGGCCTCTGCTTATGTGGCCTCAACTTGGGATGTGAACACTTTTTTCTTGCATTGAAGAAGAACTGAACTGCCAACGTTTTTGTTAGTCCCAAATGCTCCTTCCTTTGTAAAGCTTTATGTAAGAAAATGGCCTTGGTCCTCCCATTCAGATACCTCTCTCACCCCAACCCCCAGGCCTAACACTGGCACAGTGGGGGCCAGGGCAGGGAGGAGGGGATTAGGGAGATGTGGGTGCTGGCAGGAGGGCCGTGGAGCTAAGATTTGGAGCTTTCCTGCCCTCACAAGGCAAGAGTCTCCTTGCCAACAAGCCTGGAGGCAGGATGAGCAAAACGGTGGCCTTGGGAACCAGCGCTCTCCAAATAAAACAGTGCCCAGGGACCGGCGAGTGAGATTCAGGTGGCTTTCGCCTGCAGGGTCTGCTTTTTGGAGAGTCGAGAGCACTTCTCCCTGCTTTTCCCATTGCCTTTACTCAGGGGGAGTCAGAGGCAGTAGGTGATGGGGCAATGCTGGGGCTGAATCCTCCCAGCTCTCTCCTTGGATTTAAAAAGGAGCTTCAGAAGGTTTGATTTTAAGGCGAGAACTTCCCCAGCAAGGCAGATTTTCCATCTGTTAATCCCCTATTTCACCTTTCTGAAGTTTGTTTTCTTTAAAACAATCAACAACTTGGAAAATATACTTAATTTGTTCAAAGATCTAACCAGCTGTCTCACTGGCTGCTAACAGACAACACAGGATTTGCTTTTTGTTCAGTATTTTTTTTTTTAAATGTCTCATCTTCTAGTCAAAGCTGCAGTTTTATTAGCTAGTTACTTCCAACAAAAGTTTATTTTTTGCCTAGTTATAAATGTCCTAAAGCTTATTTTGAACCAAAACTTTGAGCATACAGAAAACAGGAGAATAGAAGTTCCTCTAAACTGCCTCCTCTATTTTCTAATTTTCCATGTTGCTTTGCATAGCTGAGGTCAAGTGGTACATCCCAGGGGATGCAAAACGATGATACTGCATGTATTAGTCCGTTTTCACGCTGCTGATAAAGATATATCTGAGACTGGGTAATTTATAAAGGAAAATAGGTAATGGACTCACCGTTTCATGTGGCTGGGGAGGTTTCACAATCATGGTGGAAGGCAAAAAGCATGTCTCACATGGCGATGGGAAGAGAGAATGAGAGCCAAGTGGAAGGGGAAACCCCTTATAAAAGCACTAGATCTTGTGAGACTTATTCACAATCATGAGAACAATATGGTGAAAACTGCCTCCATGATTCAATTTTCTCCCTTCGGGTTCCTCCCACAACATGTGGGAATTGTGGGGGCTACAATTCAAGATGAGATTTGGGTGGGGACACAGCCAAACCACATCACTGCACAAGCACCCAAATCCAGGGTTCAGAGCCCAGAGCTCTGTGCTGGTGCTGCAAAGATGTTTGTTAATCAACGAACTTCTGAATAAAGCTCGTTTGAATTCACGTGCATTTACTTGCAAACAAAAGGATCCTGACAAGAGTACAGACATTAGTAGTCACTTCGCTTTACCTTAAAAGCATTACAAAAACACAACAACCACAGTAATAACAATATATCCATCGAAGGAAGACCTGTGCTCCCTTGAAAAGGACCATTGTAATATCTCACACTCTTAAGATGACTTTTCCTTTTCAAAGTATTCGAATGTCTTATTCTTCCGAAATAGGTAAGACAGAAACTGAGCACTTGTAATCCAGAGCTGATGTTGGTGTGTGCTCTAGGACACAGGTCTGCACATTTTCTCTCTAAAAGGCCAGATAGTAAATATTGTAGAGTTTATGAGCTAAGAGGCAGAACTGAGCATATGAAGTAGCTAGACAGGACCACTTAAATATGTAGATATTGAAAAATGTTAAAACCATTGTTAGCTTGCGTGGTGTACAAAACTGGGCAGCAGACTGGACGTGGTCCATGGGCTGTTTGTTGACCCCTGTTCTAGGACATAAAAAGTCAAAAGGAATCATTCCCTAACTTCAAAGTGTTTACAGATCTCTGTGGTAGATGATACCTTCTGGGGTGGACATCTGCTGTTTTGTCCAACCAGCATCTGTTCCCTATTTCAGTGAAAGCCAGATTTTTCCATGATGCACAGGCTCTTAATCTCACTCCACACTTGCCCCACGTGAGGCTACACCTGCCCCACCTGATTCCACACCTGCCCCACCTGACTCCACACCTGTCCCACCTGATTCCACACCTGCCCCACCTGACTCTACACCTGCCACACCTGACTCTACACCTGCCCCACCTGATTCCACACCTGTCCCACCTGACTCTACACCTACCCCACCTGACTCTACACCTGTCCCACCTGATTCCACACCTGCCCCACCTGACTCTACACCTGCCCCACTTGATTTCACACCTGCCCCACCTGATGCTACACCTGTCCCACCTGCTGCTACACCTCCTTCACCTGATTCTCCTTCACCTGATTCACCTGCCCCAGGGTGATACATTCCCCAGGCCTGGGCAATAAGACCAACACATCCTTTTGATTTCAGTGATTGGCTTCAAGTAGGGCTCATGACCCAAGCCAATCAGTTCCAATCAGTCCCTGTCCCAGAGGATTTGCTGGAGTGATTGGCGATGAGGTTTCCACTCATTTCTTGCTGGACATGATGCTGTGAAGGAGCCAGCATGGCATTGCCGGGGCCACCTTGTGACTAACAAACAGGAAGGAGAGCTGAGAAAGGAAGAGAAGCCACCATCCATACCACATCCTTTGCACACGTGGGCCCCTCACACTCCAAGTGTGGTCTGCAGACCAGCCGCACTGACATGGCTTAGGAGCTTTGAAAAATAAGTACCCAACCCAGACATCCTAAGTGAGGATGGGCACCTACTCAACATGTACATGTGATCTGCATGCCCAATAATGTTTGAGAAACACTTTTCTAGACTTTTAAACTTACATGAGCCAAGTTTAAGTTGGGTTGTGTTTGCAGCCTTTATAACTCAAAGAATCCCGAATAATCCACTTCTCATAATCCTGATTAATCCATTTCTCATAACATGACTCACACAAATAGCATGTTTGCTTACACGTTCTCATCAGTGTACACTACTAATAGTAATCTAAGAGTGGCCACATTGTGAGTCAGATAGGGGGTGCTGTACTACTCAAGCCCAATGTCACTCATCTACTTTCTACATTTCAGGTTGACCTTGCAGCCCAGTGACAGCCTCTGATCGTTCAATGCTGAGTGAGCTCCATCATCCTAAGGAAAGAGGAGATGAAGGGGCGTCTATCTCAAGCCTGGTGTGGGGAGCAGGAAGGAGCCAAGTTTGCAGAAAGATGGCAAACTGACCATCCTTTTAGCTTAGGGGTTTCCAACCCTGGCTGCACACTGAAATCACCTGGGGAGCTTCTCAAAATCACAGGTGCTCACTTCCACCTCCAGCAATGATTGTGACTTGCTGGACTAAACTTTATGACTAAAGTTGAGAAAGGCTAGGCTAATGAAAAGTGACAACTTCCAGAGTGGGAGAAGACGAGAAACTTTGAAAGTAAATACTCCATAAAACCATTGCAGCAAACATCCCATGACGGACAGGAAGGACACAGGATGCAATCAGGTGGCTGAATGCAGGAGTGTCCAGGGTAACTCAGGACTCACCATAGCCAGAGGAACGATGCCCACCAGGTCCTTCTGGCTGACAAAGATCTCGGACACGGCAATGTCTGTGGTCCCCTTCCGCGGGTACTCCACCTGCCATGTGATGGGCTGAGTCCCCGAAAGGCTGCTGAAACTGGCTATTTCAAAATTCATCTGCACGACCTCATTGAATAAACTGCTGCTCCTGGAAGAGAGAAAAGAAAATGGCTTTAAGCCAACTTTGTTCAAAGGACCCTTCTCTCCTCATAATTGTACCCAGAGGATAAAGACAAAGAAGTGCCTCTCAGGGATGCTCTAGGGTTTTGGTGGCGGCGCCTGGGGCATGGAACCCCCAACAAGGTAAGGACTGGCATCCGGGACAGAGAAGCACCCACACGTTAAGGATATGGGCCAAGAATATTCAACAATGAGCAATAACCTGTGTCTGTGTGGATGAGGCTTTGGAATGATGATTACCAGCTCTGCAGATGACGAGCTAAACCAGTTTATTTCACACCTGCAGTATGCACCTGAATGGCCTCTGTTCAGTTCTGTAGGTGTGGCAGATGCTCTAGGCTGGAGTCCTGACCCCTAAGCCATGAATTGGTACCAGTCCATGGCCCGTAAGGAATAGGGCTGCACAGCAGGAGGTGAGTGGTGGGTAAGCAACAGAAGCTTCACCTCTATTTACAGCCACTCACTATAGCTCACATTATCACCAGAGCTCCACCTCCTGTCAGGTCAGTGGCAGCATTAGATTCTCAGAGGAGCGTGAACTGTATTGTGAATTGCACGTGTGAGGGATCTAGGTTGTGTGCTCCTTATGAAAATCTAATGCCTGATGATCTGTCACTGTCTCCCATCACTCCCAGATGGGACAGTCTAGTTGCAGGAAAACAAACTCAGGGCTCCCACTGATTCTACATTATGATGACTTATGTCATTAGTTCATTATTATTCAATATTCATTATTATTACAATGTAATAATAATAGAAATAAAGTGCACAATAAATGTAATGTACTTGAATCATCCCCAAACCATCCTTCCCCCACCACTCCCATCTGTGGAAAAATTGTCTTCCATGAAACTGGTGCCAGAAAGTTTGGGGACCGCTGGTGTAGGCCACTCACTCAATAGCACCTTCAACCCCCTCTGCTTGTCCTGCTCTGCTAAAGGGGCTGAGAGGCCTAAACTATATTCTCAGACCCCCTTGCTGCTAGATGCAGGATTGAAGCAGAGTTTGCTCCAGTCAGACCCACTCATTTGGGAAGTAGAGGAAGAAGTGGGTTCTAGAGCGGAAGCCAGGAAGGGAGTTTGGGTTTTCTGGTGAGCACAGTGGCCCTGGTTCTCCCGGGGCAGCTGTGGGGTGCCCCTGGCATCCAGGCCCTCACATCATCATGCCAATGGGTGACAGTGGTGTTTCCACCACAATAGTCCTCTGCAGAGGTCGGACCTTTTTCGTCTGTGTTATCGCTGGCTGCCCTGTCCCTGGCTGTGTAGTAAACACATTCAATTCAGTGGTTCTCCTAGAGATTATGTGAATTGCCTAGTATCCTTTAATGACACCTCTTCTGCTTAGAGGGGCTAAAACTTAGCTAAAGGGACTCTTTGTCTGCAACTAAGAATTCTGACCAATTCCATGCATTTGAAATATATGTATTTTGGGAACTACTATTGGTCCAAACTTTTTCATTTTTTAGATGATAAAATTAAAGCCAATAAAGGAAAGATGGCTTGCCCACAACCACATAGCTAGCTAGTGCAGAATCAACATAAAATGTAGCATCTCTTGTTTCCCAGTCCAGTGCTCTTTTCAGATCCTTGCCTAAGACAGCTGGTGGTCAAATATGACATCACAAGGCTCCAACAGTTTTTTGTTTGTTTGTTTGCTTGTTTCCTTAGGGCAGGAGACAGCAAACTGTGTCCTGTGAACCAAAGGCAGCCAGCTGCCTATTTTTGTGAGTAACATTTTACTGGCGCACAGCCTTGCCTATTTGTCTACATTTTCCTATGGTTGCTCTCGCATCATAAGAACATGGTTGAGTAATTGCATCAGTCCATGTAGAGCCTGCAAAACCTAAAATATTTCTTATCTAGATCCTTACAGAAAACTTTTGCCAGTATTGGCTAGAGAAGGTCAGAGAAGGGGAAGTTGGCTAAGCTTTGTAGAGCTGTTGAGTCAATAGAACCACTATTGGTGGAAACAAGAAGGATGGGCATGGCAGGCATCATGCTGGATTTGGGGGGGGGGAGGGGACAGGGTTCTGGTGAGCCTTGGCATCCAGCCTGAGGTGTCTCCAGTGCCCTCTGCTGATATGCTAAGGATGACGCTAAGTGGTGGGTCAGCGGTCAGCAAGACCTCAGGCTGCCATCCCCTGGAAGGCTACATGTTTGCAGATGAATTAAAGGAGATTTTCCATAGCATATCAAGAAAGAAACAACAGATATGCTTAAAAACTGCATCTCAAGCATGTGCCAACACAAAGAGTAGCAGTGAAACACTTTCCTTTGCTGGGGCACTAATATTGAGTACACCATTCAATCTTCAGGGCTTGACTGACAGCCATAGCGCTAACTCTCCACCACATCACCCTCAGTCCTGCTCAGTGGCTGTGGAGGGGTGTAACGGGGAGGTTACTGCACCAAACAAAGCACTGGGACTCGTGAATCTTCCTTAAGTTCACAGGGCCGGGAATAGGGCTCAGACAATCATGATTTATGAGATGCTAGAGATTCCTCTGGAAGGGAAAAGAAATCGAAGGTCTTGACCATCAAGCTAGGGGCTGAAAATCTCAAGCATGAATTGCTGGTCTTTAAAAATGAGGGAGAGGTGTCTTGAGTCTAGCGAGTTTTCAAACTAAGAGATGTGTTCTTGGTCCAGCAGCTGAGGCCCACAGGGGTCTGAGCGTGCACAACTCAACAGCCAGGACGACCTCTCTCACTGCAGGCCTGCAGACAGTTTTGCATTCCAGGGAGTTTAATCTCATCTTCTTAGCAAACATGCCTGGACCTGATTCTCCTTATCTGCCACTGGGTACCGGTACTGGTGCTGTCCAGGAGCTGCATGGCTACTTGACTGACTCTACTCAGAAAATAATTCAGTTCCCTTAGTATTGGATGTGGCAACCACCCAAATGTCCAAAGACCCCGTTTCAGTCCCAAACGGATGCCTATACTGGCACAGCACCACAGAGGTTGCAGTGAGCTTTCAGCCTGCACCTGTCTTCACTCTCTTACGAAGTTCTGTGAGCACTGCAACCACTCACATCATCTCTCCGAGACTCAGAGGCACCATCTAGAAGATTGAAATAATGACATTCCCATTGTGCAGGGAGGAAAGAGGCGTGAAAAAGAAGCCAGCCCAACTTCTCATGCTCCAGCGGCAGCCTCCTCCACTGCCATTATGCTAATGAAGGGCATTAAGAAAGGCATAGTCACAGACCAGAGAAAAGAGAAGGGGTATTTTTCCTTTTGGCTTGAAACATATTGTTATGTGACTTTTGTGAGCAGTGAGGTGACCTCCTGAAAGTGTTCTGTTGTAGTTGGCATAAGAATAAAAGTAACAGGTGACTGTTGACAATATACTCACTATGTGCCAGGCACTGGACCAGGTTCCACACATACCTTATTCCAAATCCCAATACAAACCCCGAGGTGGTGATTAAGGTTCTCATTTTGCACCAGGGCCAGAGCAGACACTCTTGAACCTCTGCTGCCAGAAAGTGTGTTTGCATCAACTTGCTCTTCAACCACAGATAGAAGGGGGCGACTCAGCAGGATCCCGTTTGAAACATTCTGCAGCTCCCCACTCAGATGCCCATCACTTGTGAGCCAACTCAACCTACTCTTGGTTTCAGAACGGCAAAAAATTTTACAAGTTTCACAACTGGATGAGAACTCCAGCTTTCTGGCAGCTGCACAGAATTCTAGATCAGGGTGACATGAGGGCAAGCTCCCTGGTGCGCTGGGGGCAGGGGCCTGGTTAGAACACTGACGTCTGTCTTTCAGGGAGTTGGAGATCTCCGACAAAATGAAGAAGAGGTAGTTCTGTGTCCACAGGGACCCTGGGAATGTGTGTGATAGAGCAAAGGTCAGACCAGACTGATCCAACAGAGGAATGAGCCACCGGGAGGCCTCAGGATTCAACCTTCTGACACCAGACAAAGAATTCCTCTGGGAAGATACAGAACCAATGCCCTCGTTTCTTTATTTTTGTGCATTCCTATTCTTTCCTACCCTTTCTCCACCCCCACACAGCCCTTGTCTTCTTTGTCTCTAAAAAATGCACAGTATGATGTATCTAAGTTAACGAAGATGCAACTCTGTTTTGAAACTTGACACTTTTGTGGAGATGAGTGACTGGGCGATTTGGTGTTGTTGGTTCCACTCTGTTCATTTTAAGGGAGGTCTCCACTCTGTCCTTGCTGACTTAGGGGACGGCTGGCCAGTGGTACTGGACAGCAAAAGATTTTCCTAGAGAAGCTGGGAATCTCAGCTTTTTTTTTTCTCTAAAATCTCTGGATTTTAAATTATAAGAACCTTCACTTTTTAGCTGTAGCACAGCTCAGACAACATCTCTGCTGACTCTCAGTTTCCTGTCTCTGTCTTAGAAGGTTTCCCTCCAGTATCTACATATTCTGGCAATAGCATTTTATAGAAATGTTGTGAACCTGAGATGGAAGACGTCTTCACAAAAATGACGAATGTGTGATTCTCCAACAGTGGTGCCCAGGATCCTTGGTGCTCTAAGGGGTGAGACAGCAGTGAGCATGGTCCCTAACCCCGCTCCTGCCCCCGACATACTCCTGTTGCAATGAGAGCACCTCCAATCAGATGTGTTGTCAACATTAGGCCTCCAACAAGCATTTCATTCAGATAATGAAAGAGAAAAGAAGAAATGAAACAATAAATGAAATGAAGAAGAGAGGAGAGGAGGGAAGGAAGGAAAAAAGTGGGAGAGGGAAGGAGAGAGGAAGAAAGTTAGCAGCTTGAACCGAGACGAAAAGCCATGGCCCTTTAAGGGGAGCACACGCGGGTCAGGATGCCATGGCCCTTTAAGGGGAGCACATGCGGGTCAGGGTGCCATGGCCCTTTAAGGGGAGCACATGCGGGTCAGGATGCATGCTGTGGGCTTCAGACGGACTTCCTGACTCACAGCCTGGCTTCCCCGGGTACTGGCTGGATGACTGAACAACTCTGCCTCATTTTCTCTATTTGCAAAATGGGGATGTTAATCCCTCCCATTTTGGAGTTGATCTGAATGAACAAGTCAAAGTACTTAGAACGGAACTTGGCACCAGCAGGCATCAATAAATGGGAGCTGTTTCTTGTGTTTAGCAGGACTTGACATCGCATTCAGGCTCCATGGCATTAGGGTTGGCTGCCTGAAGCCACCATTCAGACACGCTCTTGAAGCCTGGTCCAGGAGCTTCCTGAGAACGAACCACAGTGGAGGGGCAGGCTCTCAACCACTCAGTGTGAACTGGGACTCACTAAGATGTGTATACACTGCACTTCCTGAGTGCCTGCCTCTGTGGACACAATGCCATAATGCACATTGTGCTGGCAGAAAGAGACTAAACAAATAAGAAATCTTTTCTTCTTTCAAGTGTTCTGCGGTCAGTGCCTTTCCACTGACTCTAATCAGACTGAAATATTTGCTAAGCTTTGCCTTGAAGGGAGCAAGAGTCTTTCACATCAGCTCATATGGGGCTTGTGATGTTGTTGGAGTAATAAAGACAGGAATTTGAACACTTAAGTGACTCCAGAGAGCACCCAAGAACTATCACCTGCTAAATCAATAGTGTAGATTTCTTGCGGTAACTCTTGAACTAAATTTTCAAAATTGGCTTAAAAAGCTCTTACTCAAAAGCAAATAAATTCTCCCAGCAGTCGCAATCAAGTTTGGACCACTGGAAACCTAATTTACCAAACCTCTTAGCCGTCAGACTCTATTTGGTAAGAAAATTGAGTCTGGGGATGTGTTAAAAGCCAAAAGGGCTTTACCTCCCTACTATAGGGAGTCAGGGATTTCAGCTCCAAAGTTGGTTGACAGCTTAGTGCCCGCAGAAAGAAAAGAGACCAACCAAATAAAGAAAATCAACCTTCTCATAGGGAAGCCGCTTCAGGAGAAGAGAATCACTCGATCCAGGCTTTGCTTTATTCATTCCACCTCATGAGTATTTCATGAAGGCAAGGACACTTGCTTCCTCACTGGGAAGGGCTTTCTTAGAAAGTCCCATTGACCCTAATGTCAGCACTCACATCTGAGGGCTTTATGGGATCTCTACCTGGTGCAGAGGCATGCCCCTTGGTGGTGTGAGTTGCAAGCAACAGAAAACACCCTGCATTGATTGACAAGGAAAAGAGAATGGAATAAATGCCTCAAAATTACCAGGCAGACTGGAAAAATAGGCATGGGGCCTAGGTGGGAGAAAAGGAAGCCTACAAAGCTAGAACCTCAGATGCCAGTTCTAGAGAGGACAGTGCTGCTGATGTCAAAAACTTTCTCCTGTTCTTGAGTCTTTGCCTTAAGGATTCCTCCTTCAAAGGTCTGAGGAAGGAGCTCTGATTGGCTGAGCTAAGCCAACACACCCAGATCCAATACGCCAGAGGAATGAGAAAGAATCTGGCCTTTTACAGAGGGAGTCCCTCCTTCATCCAAGGTCTCTGTACCTAGTTCAGGGTGTGGGATAACAGAGACACGCAGCAGGGAGGAGCAAAGTGCATGAAGGTCACCCCATTTCCAAGCACCCTTGAATTGCATTATGAGTTCAAATTTGAAAAGCCAAACAGGCTGTGCAGGGTGGCTCATGCCTGTAATCCCAGCACTTTGTGAGGCCAAGGCAGGTGCATCACCTGAGCTCAGGAGTTTGACTAGCCTGGGCAATATGGCAAAACCCTGTATCCACAAACAAAGGAGTAAAACAAAAATAAAAACTGAAAATTAGTCAGGGTGGTGGTGCAGTCTGTAGTGCCAGCCACTTGGAGGCTGAGGTGGGAGGATCCCTTGAGCCTGAGGAGGTGAATGTTATAGCATTGCAGGGAGGTAGAGGTTATAGTGTTGGGAGGCAGGGGTTACAGTGTTGCAGTGGAGTTACAGTGTTGCAGGGAGGCGGGGGTTACAGTGTTGCAGGGAGGTGGAGGTTACAGTGTTGCAGAGGCAGGGTTACAGTGTTGCAGGGAGGGAGGGATTACAGTGTTGCAGGGACGTGGAGGTTACAGTGTTGCAGGGAGGCAGGGGTTACAGTGTTGCAAGGAGGCAGAGGTTAGTTACAGTGATGCAGGGAGGGACGGATTACAGTGTTGCAGGGAGGTGGAGGTTACAGTGTTGCAGGGAGGTGGAAGTTATAGTGTTGCAGGGAGGTGGGGGTTACAGTGTTGTAGGGAGGGCAGAGGTTACAGTGTTGCAGGGAGGTGGGATTACAGTGTTGCAGGGAGGTGGAAGTTAGTGTTGCAGGGAGGCAGGGGTTACAGTGTTGCAGGGAGGTGGAAGTTAGTGTTGCAGAGAGGTGGGAGTTACAGTGTTGCAGGGAGGGGGTTACAGTGTTGCAGGGAGGTGGAGGTTACAGTGTTGCAGGGCGGTGGAAGTTACAGTGTTGCAGGCAGGTGGAAGTTAGTGTTGCAGAGAGGTGGGAGTTACAGTGTTGCAGGGAGGTGGAGGTTACAGTGTTGCAGGGAGGTGGGAGTTACAGTGTTGTAGGGAGGCGGAGGTTACAGTGTTGCAGGGAGGTGGGAGTTACAGTGTTGCAGGGAGGTGGAAGTTAGTGTTGCAGAGGTGGGAGTTACAGTGTTGCAGGGAGGCAGGGGTTACAGTGTTGTAGGGAGGCAGAGGTTACAGTGTTGCAGGGAGGTGGGAGTTACAGTGTTGCAGGGCGGTGGGGGTTACAGTGTTGCAGGCAGGTGGGAGTTTTAGTGTTGCAGGGAGGTGGGAGGTTACAGTGTTGCAGAGAGGCAGAGGTTACAGTGTTGCAGGGAGGTGGAGGTTACAGTGTTGCAGGAGAGGCAGAGGTTACAGTGTTGCAGGGAGGGAGGGATTACAGTGTTGCAGGGACGTGGAGGTTACAGTGTTGCAGGGAGGCGGGGTTACAGTGTTGCAGGAGGCAGAGGTTAGTTACAGTGATGCAGGGAGGGAGGGATTACAGTGTTGCAGGGACGTGGAGGTTACAGTGTTGCAGGGGAGGCAGGGGTTACAGTGTTGCAAGGCAGAGGGTGGTTGGTGATGCAGGGAGGAGGATTACAGTGTTGCAGGAGGTGGAGGTTACAGTGTGTTGCGGGGAGGTGGGATTGCCGAGTGTTGCAGGGAGGTGGGGGTTGCAGTGTTGCAGGGAGGTGGGGGTTGCAGTGTTGCAGGGAGGCGGACGTTACAGTGTTGCAGTGAGGTGAGATCTGGCCACTGCACTGCAGCCTGGGTGACAGAGTGAGACCTCGTCTCAAAACAAAAACAAAAACCAAAAAAACCAAACAAGCCACATTTCACTTCTCTCTACCCCATTCTCCAAAGTCTAAAAATTTACAGAAGCAGATAATGCATGAAAAGGTGAAAAAAGAGAGAATATTGCAAATCATATTGATGCAGTGAAACTGCTTAAAAGAATTGCAATCCTTATGGAAGAAACCTGAGTCTCCCCATCCTCTAAAGCAGGGGCTCTCCATCCTGGCTGACTATTGTAATTACCTGGGGAAATTAAAAGAAAAACAATCAATAGCTGTGTCTACCCTACACTAACAAAATCAGAATCTTGAGAGGCGATACTCAGACATTAGTATTTTAAAAACTTAAGTGATTTTAATGTGTTGTCAATGTTGAGAATTACTGCTGTACACAGAAGTGTTTTCTCTCTGTGATTAACAAGCTTTTCAGTCTCATTTTCTTTTTTTAAATTTCCTAATTTCTTTTTTTTTTGGAGACGGAGTCTTGCTCTATTGCCCAGGCTGGAGTGCAGTGGCCAGATCTCAGCTCACTGCAAGCTCCGCCTCCGGGGTTTACCCCATTCTCCTGCCTCAGCCTCCCGAATAGCTGGGACTACAGGCACCCGCCACCTCGCCCGGCTAGTTTTTTGTATGTTTTAGTAGAGACGGAGTTTCACCGTGTTAGCCAGGATGGTCTCGATCTCCTGACCTTGTGATCTTCCCGTCTCGGCCTCCCAAAGTGCTGGGATTACAGGCTTGAGCCACCACGCCCAGCCAACCAGGAGTCATTCTTGAATTCTTTCTTTCACATCCCACATCTAATTCAACAGGATTATCTTGAAAACACATTCCGAACCTGAGCACTTCCCACCACCTTCATTATGACTGCTCCAGCCCAAGCAACCATCATCTCTTACCTGGGTCATTTCAATGCCTCCTAACTGGGATGCCCATTTCTGCCCTAACCCCCCACTACCCCACATCTCTCCTCAGTGCAGCAGCCAGAATAATTCTCCTGAAATGTGACTTGGGCCATGAGATTTCTGTGGCCTAAACCTGCAAGGGCTTCCCCATCTCACTTGGCTTAAGTGAAAGTCCTCTCCAGGGCTTGCGAGGCTGAGCCTGACTGGTGCCACCCACCCTCACCCCTGGGACTCTCCTACCCCTCCCCTTGCTCATTCTCCTCTAGCCCCACTGACCTCCTCGAAGCTTTCAAACACTTCAGGAACATTCCTGCTTTAGGGACGTTGCACTTTGCTCCTTCTTCTGCCTGGAATAATCATCCGTCACACATCCGGAAGCTTCCTCAACTTCCTTTAGGTCTCCGCTCACATGAGCCCTCCCATATCACCCTCTCACCTACACCTCCTGCCTCCTCTTCTACTTCTGGCCTTTTCTACAGCACCTTCACCCTCCCCCCTGTCCTGTATCTTCCTTATTCATCGTATTTGTTGACTTCTTCCAGCTCCTCTTATCTAAAATGTAAGCCCCGTGAAAGGGTTTTAAAAACTTGTTTTGTTTACTGGTGAGCTCCAGCAATAACAGGACTTCATATTCATAAAATGAATTTTAAAAATTCTAGAAAAGATCCACTCTCTGAAAAGTTTGTCAATATATAAGAGAGGCCCCTGGAACCAAGACCTGCCCCTTTGATGAGTCGCTTGGTGTGGAGGTGAGAGAGGCAGGGAGGTGCGTCCATCTGTGGCAGGGTCCACAAACTCAAGCGCCTTTGGAAGCCAGGCAGGTGGAAAGCAGGTGATTGCACTGTCACACAGAGGCCTTGACAGAGGCTGTAACACACTAGGGGCCCTCTGCCACATTTAGAGACAGCTGCCTCCCAGTTCTAGCCCACCACAGCCAGGTGCAAATCTAGGCCCCTTGTTGCCAGAAATTCTGTTTTCCAAGAATAAAACAGAAGTTTGGATTTTTAAAAAATGGGAAATCTCCCACTGCGCAAATGCTGAAGCAAATCCAATTAAGAAAGGAGGCTGGGCAGCGAGGGAAATACAGGCAGGGGGAATAAAACCATGGATGAAACAAAGCTCTTAAGAGAGGAGAGAGATCATGGGAGCTTCCGGTTCTTCCTGGCCCCTCCTGTGTGAAAGCCCCGGGGGATGGCTCCAGGGAACCCCCGGCCACACGGGGGAGGGGTCCGTTGTGCTCTTGAGAGCCTGATGGTTTTCATTTTCCATGCAGGATGCAACTTCCTGAAGCAGAGCAGGTGGCCTGCATGGGCCTCGCACACCAGAAGTGTGCCATGTAGTCATTCTCCAGCAGCTGAAGCTTGGGCTAAATTAGGTCACACTTCAGGAAGTGCAGCTGCCAAGAAGACCTCAGAGGTTTGGGTGTCTTGGCTTCACGTAGCCCCTGGCCCAAGCAGGCTCCCGATGCTCCACAGGCATCACAGTGGGCTTCCCCGTGCTGCAATGGTGGGCCCTAGGCCAGCCCAAAGTGGGCACTGAGTCCAGCCCTTCAGATCCAATTAACACGCTAGACGGAGGGTTCTGCCAAAAAACGATGAATCTTTCAAAGTGATTCTCAGATAAGATGGAACTGGAGTGCATGGGGGCTCTACAGACCCCCACAAATGACCTGAAAAGCTCAAGGAACCTGACAATGACCCTTTCACATCTCACTCTCCAATGAGTGTAAATTCTCCAGTGGGAGACCAACCTTGCTGCCCAGGACCTTAGGAGACACCTGAAGCAGTAGAAAGGGGAATGAGGGAAAACCCAGTGATGCCTCACGCATGAAACTGTCCTCTCCTACTTCCCTCTCCCCAGCCGATACCTCAGGAGGTTGTTTGACGTGATGTCACTGAGGGTATCGAAGGCTGTCACACCAGATCTGTCATGCACCCCCATCCTCCTGTCCCATCTGGTCTCTGTGATGGTTAATGTTATGCATTACCTTGACAGAGCCATGGGATGCCCAGACATTTGGGCAAACATTATTCTGGATGTATCTGTGAGGGTGTTTCTGGGTGAAATTAACATCTCAGCTGAGTGAAGCCCTTGGTCCCCGGCAATGTGGGTGAATGTCATTCAGTCAACTGAAAACCTGAACAGAACAAAAGGGCTGACTCTACCCAGAGTAAGAGGGAATTCCTCCTGTCTGATCGCCTGGGACAGCAACTTTTTCCCTGCCTTTGGACTCAGAATGAGATATTGTCTCCCTGGTCCTTACACCTTCAGAATGGGAATACTTTCCTGGCTCTCCTGAGTCTCCAGCTTGACAACTGCAGTGTTTGGGACTTGCCAGCCTCTATAATTGCATGAGCCAACTCCTCATTATCTATCTATCTATCTATCTATCTATCTATCTATCTATCTATCTATCTATTCTATCTATCTATTCATCCTTCCTGTTCTAATTTCATATCCATACCTGATATCATATCTATATGTATATCCATCCATCCATTTATTCATCTATTATCTATATATCCATCTATTTATCTATCCATCCTTCCATCTATCTACCCATCTATTATCTATCTATCCATCTGTTTCTTATCTATGCATCCATGTATCCATCCATCCATCTGTTATCTATCATCTTTCTATCCATCATTTATCTATCTATCCATCTATTATCCATCTATCCATCTATCATCTATCTACTATCTATTCATTATCTATCTATCCATCCATCCATTTATTATCTATCCATCCATCCATTATCTATCTATCTTCTATCCATTATTTATCTATCTAGCCATCTATCGATTATCTATTCCTCTATGATCTATCTATCCATTTGTATCATCGCTCTATCCTCTATCTATCTATCTATCCATCTTCCATCCATTATTTATCTATCTAGCCATCTATCCCTGTATGATCTATCCATTTGTATCATCTATCTATCCATCTATTATCCATCTATCAATCTATCAATCTATCCATCTATCTCTCTATCCACACATCCATCTATCCATCCATCCACTCATCCCATCTATCCACCAATCAATTAATCATTCTATCCATTCTATCTAATGTTCAATAAATCAATCCATCTGATCTATTCACCAACCAATCTATCATATCTATCCATTCATCCATTGTAGCCATAAATCTGTCTATCTAAATCTATACCTATGGACTCACCTACCCCATTGGTTCTATGTCTCTGGGGAACCCTGACTCATACAAGTTCCTTGCTGGAAAGGCTTTGGATGGGAGAGGCAAATTCCACCAGGGAGAGGGACACGGAGGGAAAACGCGCACCTTCGACATTCTCTCTTGACACTCTCTGCCCTCTGCACTTCCCCATTCCACAGCAGCTAACATGACCCTCCTTCCACTCTGGCCCGACCACAAGTGGGGTTCTTCCCTGGCCTGACCACAGTTGGAGTTCTCTTAAGGACATAGAATTCTTTGATTCTATCTTTGTTTCTCAGGGCCTCCAATTTGCCTCCTGCTCTCGCAGACACTCTAGTTTGCACAGTTTTATATGATGCTATGAAATGTTAACCAAGCAGATTTCCTCACTGGTGACTAACTGAGTTTCTTTCCTGTGCCCCGAGTTCTGGAAGTTAGCAAGGAGGCTGCTGCTGCCCTCCGAAAAGCCAGCACAGTGGAAGAAAAGAGATGTAACATTTAGGGCTCCTAAGTTAAAAAGTAAATATATAAAGTAATCTGTAGACTGGCTCTATGTGAAGAAAATATTCGGGAAGAATACTCACCAAGCCCTCCGCCCAGCATCCAGTCCTGGCCAGACTAAACACAGGCACGGAGGGCCTGCTGGAGGGGAGAGGCACGAGTGTGTGCAGGTCCTTTGGAGGGCTGAGCTCAGCCCTCACTTTGAGCCAGTTTCCTGTGCTCTCATTCCCTCTGTTGTAACTGCTAAAAGCAGCATCTGTTCTTTTGGTTAGACGCTGTGGTAAGTTATTAAATGGTCTCAGATGCTACCCACCCCAGTATGCACACCCCTCTGCAAGGGGACTCTGCTGTGCCGCCCATCGAGAGGAGCATCAGTCTCCTCACCTGCCTCAGCATGCACACCCTTCTGCAAGCGGACTCTGCCCTGCTGTCCATCGGTCCATCGAGAGGAGCACCTGTCTCCTCACCCGCCTCAGTATGCACACCCCTCTACAAGCAGACTCTGCCCTGCCATCCATCAGTCCATCGAGAGGAGCACCTGTCTCCTCACCCGCCTCAGTATGCACACCCTTCTGCAAGCGGACTCTGCCCTGCTGTCCATCGGTCCATCGAGAGGAGCACCTGTCTCCTCACCCGCCTCAGTATGCACACCCCTCTGCAAGTGGACTCTGCCCTGCTGTCCATCGGTCTATCGAGAGGAGCATCTGTCTCCTCACCCGCCTGAATCTAGGCTGGCCCTGTGATTTGTTTCAGCCTCTGAAAGGCTGCAGAACTGACGATACAAAATTTCCAGGGCCTTGGAGAGCCTTCTAGCTGCTTTTTTCACTCTCTCAGAGCACTGCTCTGAAGCCAATGTGTCATGAAGACCCCCAGATGCAGGATCCCATGGAGAGGGGAGAAGCCTGGCCAACCCAGCCACAAGTGACTGCATCAGATGGATACAGCTCCAACAGAGGAACTGCCCAGAAAACTCCGACTTATCGTGAGAAATGTCAAATATTTGTTTGGAGCCAGTAACCTCGGGCCACCTTGTCAAGCAGCAATAGATGAAGGTTCTGATTTCTAGAGTTCTCTTGCTCATTCCCGAGTGATCCTAAAGTCTCCTCTGCACTTTGCCAGCAGCATGTGGCAGAGGTAGATCAGGATTAGACCGGGATGCCCAGGCAGAGAGGAATTCAGAAGAAGCCACCCCAATCCCCAGGCCCCTAAAGCCCTGAATGGTATGGAAATCAGTGGGACATTGGCCTAATTCCAGGGTAGGTCACTGAAGTTAGCTGAGGCGAGAACTGAGGCAAGTATGAACCTGGCCTCAGTTTCTTGCAGGAAGAATGGGTGGAGCAGCGAAGATGGCACAGACTATGTACTTGGAGACCAGGTAGAAACATGGATGCCTCAGTAAATTTCAAGGCTAAATGATGGAATTACAAACCCCTGTGAAGGAAGCCACAAGAGGGTGAATACCTGAAGACCTAACATTTCCCACACAGCGCAGTGCCGTGATGAACTTGCCCTCCTGGGTCTATCTTGGGCAGATCAGGCAGAGTTCGAGAGGTTGAATCTACCGAGTTTCAACCTGAAATGGCTTATCAGACCTGGAATGAGTGAGATGAAGTTTTCTGCCACCAGATAGAACGGGGGGAGACACCAAGTTCAATGCCTGGCGAAGAAATAGGGTTGCACAGATTGTTTTTGCACGCTGGAGCTTGTAGATTGGAAATACACTCATGCGGTGGTCAGCTGAAGTGGATTATGGTTTAGCAACCTTTATTTCTTATTTAAGAGACAGGGTCTCGCTCTGTCCGGGCTGGAGTGCAGTGGTGCCATCGTGGCTCACGGCAGCCTCGACTTCTTGGGCTCAAGTGATCCTCCTACCTCCTGAGTAGCTTCCACTACAGATGCTGGCCACCACACCTAACTAATTTTCTTAATTTTAAAGCTTTGTAGAGACAGGGTCTCAGTATATCGCTCAGGCTTGTTTCCTGGCCTCAAGCAATCCTCCCACCTTAGCCTCCCAAAGTGCTGGGATCACAGACAAGAAAACTGTGAATATCAGGAAACTCTGCTCCCAGAGCCAGCACTCGGCCACCAAACTCAGCCACAGAATGTTTACCAAATGACCATTCTGAGCCTGGCCTCAGGATCTGTAATGCTTTTACCTCCCAAATCCTGACACTAGGTTGGCACAAAAGTTATTTCCATTAAAAGGCAGTTGCTTTCTTACAAGCCTAATAATAAACTGTCCCTCCACCGCCACTGCACTGATCCCCTTCCCTACCCTCTTACCAAGTCCTTCTGCCTTAGGACGACTCAAACCCGCCAAGCACCCTCCACCTCAGTGCCCCGCCTGTGCTTTTCCCCAAGGCTGGCCCATCTTGGCATTCACCCCATGGCTCACTTATTCACGACATCCACCCTGGTCACACGGGACTCACTCGGCCACTTTACGTATATAGCCTCGGTGCAGGATGCATTTCTATGCGTTTGGTGTTCACCATCTGCCTCCTCCTTTGTCTGGCATGAGCCCCATGACAGCGAGGACACCATTCTAGTCCCCGTTATCGCTTCATGATACATCACAGCACTGACTCATAGAAAGTGCACGGCAAATGTTTGCCGAGTGAATAGAGCAGTGAAGATGGTGATTGCTCCAGTAGCCGAGTGCCCTGACAGTCATACTTTTCTTTCCTTCCACAAGTCAGGTTGGTATTCATGTTTACTCATGAAGGGAGTAGGCCTCTCTGTGTAGCTGGAAAGGACAGAAGCATCCTTTGAAGCTATCAGCCTTTCCAGAAGGGTTGAGCTCATTCCCAGAGAGAAGCAAGACACAGAGCTCATTGGAGACCTTCCAGGACAGACACGCTCCAAGGTCCACTCCTAAAACTTTGCATTTTCAAACTATCACAGATGACAGAAACTGGATTTGCTCCAAAGCTTTTGCTATTGAATTTTATGCCTGCTGAGCGCTTCTAAACACAGAATGAAGAGGCTGAATTAACTATGCAAAAGGATAATTTACAGTTAATTTTCGTAATTGATGGATGGAGGGTCTCTGCGGTAGCACTAACTGCTAAGACTAAAAGGCCCTAGAAGGGATACAGTTTTTACATGTAAAACAGAAGGCTTTCTCTACTCAGCATCCAACTCATTCATCCATTCATCCATCCATCAAGCATTCACCAGGCACCAGATCTGCGCCAGGCACAGTGGGAGAGGTGCAGAAGCGAATCACTGTGGTCCATGGTGGGCCCCAGACCGCCACAGGGAGTTCCCTCATACCTGCAATCAGTGCCCCATCTGTTTGGCTAAAGACACGCGAGGAGACTGACCAGAGTACACTGGAAGGCGGCAAGTCTTGGGGCTGCTCTGCTCTTGTCCCTGCGCTCCCTCTGTTCTGCCCAGCTGCAAAGGTGTTTCCCAAGCAGGCATGGGTCCACTCGACTTGAGAAAGGCATCCAGTTCTCACTGCAGCACTTCCCTTTGTATTTAGGGGTGTGTATGAGTCTGCATTAATAAAGACATTACCCAAGACTGGGTAATGTCTTTATTAATAATAATATCATTTTATTATTAATTATTACTTATTATTTATTACTTATTATTAATATTAATAATAAAGGAAAGAGGCTTAATTGCTCACAGTTCAGCATGGCTGGGGAGGCCTTGGGAAACTTACAATCATGGTGGAAGGAGAAGTAAACATGTCATTCTTCACGTGGCGGCAGCAAGGAGAAGTGCTGAGCAAAAGGGGGAAAGTCCCTCATAAAACCATCAGGTCTCGTGAGAACTCACTCACTGTCACGAGAACAGCAGCATGGGGGTAACTGCTCCCATGATGCAATGACCTCCCACCAGGTCCTTCCTATGACAGACACGTGGGTATTATGGGAACTAGAATTCAAGATGAGATTTGGGTGGCAACACAGCCAAATCATATCAGGGTCCATAGTACACTCATTCTGGAATAATTTACACTAACAATCTCTGTCCTCTTGTTCAAGGTCCTCAACCTTGGCTGCATGATAGTGAGCTTTAGAAGAACATTATTGCTTTTTTAAAAAAAACTTTCCTGGCCGGGCACGGTGGCTCAAGCCTGTAATCCCAGCACTTTGGGAGGCCGAGACGGGCGGATCACGAGGTCAGGAGATCGAGACCATCCTGGCTAACACGGTGAAACCCCGTCTCTACTAAAAAAAAATACAAAAAACTAGCCGGGCGACGTGGCGGGCGCCTGTAGTCCCAGCTACTCGGGAGGCTGAGGCAGGAGAATGGCCTAAACCTGGGAGGCAGAGCTTGCAGTGAGCCGAGAGCCGGCCACTGCACTCCAGCCTGGGCGGCAGAGCGAGACTCCGTCTCAAAAAAAAAAAAAAAAAAAAAACAAAAAAAAAAAAAAAAAAAACTTTCCTTTTTTCTTTCTCCTTTGCAGATTCAGCTGATGTGGTGGGCATGGGTATCACTTTTCATTTTGGTAAAGCTTCCTAGGGTATCCCTACATGCAGCCAGAGTTAAAAAGGGTTTTTTAAGGGAATAGTTTCAAATATGGAGATGCTATTTCTGTATGAAAGTAGCAGCAGCGAAAGGCAATGGTCTCCAGAGCAACGTGTCAGAGGCCCAGGTGCCCTGGCCACCGTCGCTGCTCCAGGTTTCCCGGTGCCACAGGAAGGTCCTGTCCCCCAGTACCCAGAAGGGCTTGGTCACTGGGTGCTTCTTATTCTTTGCTTATCAGGCAGGAAAACCAAGCTCATCCTAGTCAGTTCTGCAGCAGGGATTTAATCCTGGTTATAAAGGTGTAGAAGGAGCAGACACGTTAGGTAACCTGAGATTATCAACGAGAGGAAGATGCTTCCACCTTCAGGGTCAAGGGACAAACAGTGGGGGTGATGACCCCAGGGGTGAATTCACTGGATGAGAGCTGGGTCTACGCTGGGAGCTGCCCTGTGGGAGCTGCAGCTGCAGAGGAACGGGGGCCACTGCCTGAGACACCATCAGAAGCAGAGGCCAAAAAACACTTGAGCTTTGTCATTCCTTCCCACTGTCAACTGTCCTCCAGGGCCTTCTGCTGGCCACATGGAGCCAAAATCCAGTTGGCAAGGGGTCTGGAAAACATAGTTTGCAGGGATCACTGAGCGAAGGAGGGGCAGGAAATGGATTGAAACTGGACGAGCCACTGTGGGAACACACTCCCACCCAAATCTCACCAAAACCCCACTCCAGCCCCACCCCAACCTCACCTCCAGCTCAGCAGCGCATGGTCCCAGCATTACAGTAAGATGTGGCGAGGGCTATGATATGAAGAAAGCCCGGCACAGTCCCTAAAACTGGGGCAACTAAACCCAGGGGGTGAGTGGGCTCCCCGAGACAGGGCCTTTGAGCTGAAAGTTGAATAATAAATGAGAGAAAGCCAGGAGGAACAGGCAGGGGTATTTTAGGAAAGGGGCCATTGGGAGTGAAGAGACTCTGAGAAACTGAAAGAAGATCACTGGTCCGAGGGTGCAATGTACACAGGCCCAGACACAGCCTCACATCGGGGAGCAAGTCTGGGCCGGGACCCTGCATCATTGCTGGGTGGTGGAAGGGGGCTGGGGGCCGTCTTCCACACTCATTCCTCCAACTTTTTTTTTTTTGAGACCACGTCTCACTCTGTCACCCTGGCTGGAGTGCAGGGGTGTGATCTCGGCTCACTGCAGCCTCCGCCTCCCAGGTTCAAGTGATTCTCCTGCCACAGCCTCCCAGATAGCTGGGATTACAGGTGTGTGTCACCACATCCAACTCTTTTTTGTATTATTATTATTGTTATTACTCAGGCTGGTCTCTGACTCCTGGCCTCAAACCATCAGCCTGCCTCAGCCTCCCAAACTACTGGGATTACAGGCATGAACCACCATGCCCAGCCTCCTCTAACAGTTTTAAAAACATAGTTTTAATAACTGCCAGGTCAACATTTTATCTTTAAAAAAGAAACAATCTTTGAGAAGCTGTCACGATAGGAGGACGTGCTCTGGGGAGCCCCTGAAATCTTTTCCTTGGATGCATCCTTTCCCTCTGATCTCAGCCTTTGTTTTACCTCACTCCTGGATCACTATGCTCCAGCTACCCTGGGACCTGTGCCTGCTCCACAGACACACCAAACTCATTCCCACGTTGGCATCTGCTGTCCCTCCAGCTACTCTGCATGTTTGCTCCCCATAGAAGTCGACACTGTCAAACACTTAAACACCCACCTCAAGCAGACACCTCAAGGCCTGCAGCTCCAGAAACTACCACATTGCTACGTTGTCAGTGTCGCCCTTAACACCACTGGAAATCTTGTTTGGTTTTCCTTTGTTCATTTTCTATCTTCTCTGGTAGGATGTAAGCACCTCTAGAAGAGAAACTTTGTCTTGGTCACTGTTGTATCCCCAAGGTTTAGAATACTGCCTGCAAGTATAGGAGGGGATGAATACATCTACATTAGTTAATAATAAAACCGTGAACTTAAGTTCCTTTGTTCTAGCTTTCAGCTTAATTTAATTTTTCTTCCTTCCTTCTCTCTCTTTCTTTCTTTCTCTTTCTTTCTTTCTTTCTTTCTTTCTTTCTTTCTTTCTTTCTTTCTTTCTTTCTTTCTTTCTTTCTCTCTCTCTCTTTCTCCTTCCTTCCTTCCTTCCTTCCTTCCTTCCTTCCTTCCTTCCTTCCTTCTTTTTTCCTTCCTTCCTTCCTTTCTCTTTCTTTTACTTTCTTTCTTCAGGCTGGAGTACAGTGACACTATCTCAGCTCACTGCAACCTCCACCTCCCAGGTTCAAGTGATTCTCTTACCTCAGCCTCCCAAGTAGCTGGGATCACAGGTGTGTGCCACCACACTTGGTTAATTTTTCTTTCTTTCTTTCTTTTTTTTTTTTTTTTTTTTTTAGTAGAGACGAGGTTTCACCATGTTGGCCAGTTGGTCTCCAACTCCTGACCTCAGGTGATCCACCCACCCTCAGCTCCCAGAGTGCTGGGATTACAGACATGACCCACTGCGCATGCCCCCAGCTTAATTTTCTTTGGGGATAGCATGGTTATTTGCATTAACCAATGCTTCTGTAAACTTACTTACTGGCAACTCTGCAGAAGGGTATAGCCAACTGGTTAAGCTGATTTGGAGAAGCAAAAGTAGATTGAGGAAAAGGTGGAGAGAAGGAAACTCACTTCTGCGGGGGGCACTGTGGAAAGGCACAGCTACTTAGCATCCCCAGCTTCGGAGAAGCCGCTATGAAACGCCTGGAAAACATCCCTAATAGAAAATGGATGAGCTGAAAAGAACAGCCTCCCTCGAAGACAGTGGTCTTCAGTCATCCAAGTTGCTTGTGCCATGGAGATGATAAAGCACTTGACGAAATTAATGTTAACAAACAGTGTTCAGTGAGAAGAGCCCTGCGTGGTGGGGTTTCAGTCTGCTGGGGCTGCTGTGCATGGTGAGGGGAAGGCGGGTTCTTTAAGTCTTGCTGCCTCTGTACCGGCAGCCCAGTGTGATGGAGAGAACACGAGATAGTGAAGCTCTGCTGCCTCTGTACCAGGACCTGCGAAAGGGGCAGCCCAGTGTGATGCAGGAACGCAGAATCAGGATGGGGAAGAGGGTGGCTGGCCCTGAGAGAGCGGATGTTTCTCACTGCAGAGTTTCCCCGCATCCACCTGACTTAACAGCACGGCGGGCACGGCAGTTTTTCCTGGGACGTCACCCTTCTCCTACTGTGTGGAGCTGTGATGGGAGGCTACGTTCTGGGGGAGGCTTCTCTATTTTAAAGCTGAAGGGGCTGATTCCTCTCTTTCCCATTCTGTACTGTCAGTGTGATGTCACCAAGTGGATTTCCCTTCTAGGTCCTTGCCACTAAGTGTTGCAAAGAAGAAAGAAAAGAGGGAAGGGCTGCCTTTGTCAGTGCCACGGGCGATGTTGGCTGACCTGTCTGCCTGAGGCCCTGGCGAAGGCAGCTGCTGCCTGGCCTCTGGTCTCACTGGGTCAGGCTCACCCCCACATACCTCCTGATGCCTCTTACAATCCCATGACCTCTTCCCCTTCACTGCATGGGTCCCTTGGGCTTAGGTTAGCCGGATTTAGTTCTGTTGCTTTGCAACTGATACACCTGGCTTGGCCATTACCCTTGCCCCTCCCTGGGCCCAGCTGCCCCCTTAGTGAAAAGCGGGTATGGTAAGATGACCAGATGATCTCCCTGCTGTGCCTTCGCACCCTGGACTCTAGTGGTATTTGGCACCAACACTCTGGGAAGCCAGGGCCTGGACAGAAGTCGCTTCGGATGACAAAATCCTACCTTCCTCGGGTTACCTGGGAGTCACGTCAAACTCTTTCATCTCTAAACAGTTCCTTGTATTGTGACGCCAGTGTGGCCTGGCTTGAAATGTAGGCAGATGCTATGAACACATGTCTCCTCTGTGAACCATCTCCAGACACAGCAAGAGAGTTGGAGATCAGAAAAAAATGCAGTGGACGGAAAAATAAATGGAGGATCAAAACAAGACTTCCCCGCACTGTTCTCCGGGGAGCAGTGTTTCCTTCCAGCTTCATTGACGGCGGTGACCCATCCTAAGAAGGGAACGCTGGCCAGTGAGCACCTTAACCTCCTCAGATGTGAGGGATGCAGTTGCCACCGAAACTGGTTCCCTTCAGCACCCAGGATGGACAGCTAGGGGCATTTTTGAAATCACAGGCACTGAGGCCATAGCTGCTGTGCTGCAGCAATCCGAGGGGACCTCCAATTTAGGAAAAGCCATTCTTAGGAGTCTTGGAAGCTGCCTGCATAGAGGGAAGATGCTGAAATGAATGGCATCCTGAGAAATCAGTTTAAAGGCTGCAATTTCGTCTTAGAGTAAACTCTGTTTAGGTGGGCTCCCTGGACTGAGGGCTGTGGGGAATTGAATAATACTGTGTTCACACTGGAAATGGAAAACATCATCCTTGTTGAAAAATAGTTTTAGTCCCAGATGCCTCCCTGTGCTGAAGTGTTACAAAGCAACCGTGACAGCTGTTCTTTCACTTTCTCCAATTCCCAGCCTTGCTTGGGAGGGAGGGTGGCTCCGGGTTCGCCAGGTGCAGGGGTGGGAGGCCCCTGGCTACCTCCATTTGCACCACGCCACGCGCATTCTTTCAAGAAACACCCACCGAGCACCTGCAGTATGCAAGGAGGTTCTTAAAAGATGGGGGCACAGCAGCCACAAAACAAAGACCCTGTGTCCTGAGGAGCTTTCATTCCAGAGTCTGGAATGGGTTGGGGGGCAGGGGATGGGAGGAGAGTCACAGTGGCTCTCCATGGTGAATATGCAGCCCACAGCACGTGGCTCAGCACTGAGCAATGCTCCCGAAATGTAAGCTGTCACAGACTCACACGGGCACATCCCCTTTCACCTGGCCTCCCACAGGGTGGGGACACTGCCCAGAGTCTGTGCAAAGCTGTGCAGGGGGAAGGACTCAGTGCTGACCCAGAAGCAATTGATTCCCAGACCCCACAGAGGCCAGGGACGCCTGCGGTGGAGGTAGGGGCTCTCCCTTGGCTGATTTCTTTGTTCCCTCTTATTTCCTCAGTGGGTGGCGGGGGCGGGGGCCCGTGCGGCGTTGACAGGAGGCCCTGTGTTAGCAGTATAGAAGGAGCCCTACCGCTCTCTAACTCAGGAGAGCCAGAGGTCGGAGCTCAGGCTCCTACCATACCTGCCAGCATTCTTTCCATGATTTTGTAGGCAAGCAGGAAGCATTAGGCTGTGATGAGATGAGAGAGATGGAAACTAAAATGCACTGGAGGTTGGAAGCTGCACAGGAGAGGGAGTCTGCATTTGTCCCTGTACTATGTCTCTCATCTTCAGAGTCAAGGGATTGGAACCTGGTGGAATGAGTGGAGAAAGAGATGGGGACCCGTATTTATGGTGCAGATGCCCTGAGCTAGGTGTTGAATGTGCTCACACAGTCCTCAAAACAATGCCATAAAGTAGGCACCAGCTTCCTGCAGAATCAGGACCTGCCCCAGTGCACAGGGCTGCTGGAGCAGGACCTGAACCCAGACTAACTCAACTCCTATTCCCATGCAGGAATCAGGCATGTCCAGATCAAAGCCTGAGCTCCATGGACTGGCTGTGTGAGTGTCTCCACACCGCAATCTGCAAAGTGGGAGTGAGGCCACACCCGTCATGGGCTTGCCTGGAGAGTGGAAAGGACCAGCTCAAGCTCCACTGAAGGAGAGATCTTTTCTTACTTTAATCTGAGGGGAGAGAGAGAGAGAGAGAGGAGGAGAGAGAGAGAGAGAGAAAGAAAGTGAGAGAGAGAGGAGGAGAGAGGAGAGAGGGAAGAGGGAGGAGACAGAGAAAATGAAGATGGAGAAGAGAAGAAAGAGAGGTAAGAGAGAAGATAAGAAAGGAGAGAGAAGAGAGAGAGAAGAAAGAAAGAAAAGAGAGAAGGAAGATGAGAGAGGGGAAGAGAGAGAGAAAGAGAGAGAGGGAGCAGAGAGAAGAACCATGAGAATTTGGATGACTGTGGCTGTGGTTTCAGGGAACCCCAGTGCAGAGCCAGGCTGGCTACAGAGGGAAACGTGGCCCTTGGAGTCCAAGGGCAGTGGCTCACCCTGAGAAGGGCCCAGGCCTCCTGATTCTCGAAGAAAGGAGACAAATGACAGGGCCAGGACCCTGCAGTTAAATGGCCCATAAGTAAAGGGAATCTGGGAGCCTGGGGGTCCTTGCTATGGGGGGACCTGGAGGTCAGCCATCTTCTCTCCCCATCCCCTAAGCCCATGTCCCCTCCGTGGCTGTTCTGACAGGCCACCCCTCAGCCTCAGCAAGTTTCCAGCCAGGGAAGAGAGCTTAGCACCTCTTGAAGCCGCCAATTCCATTGTCACAGCCTGACTGCTAGGAAGTCCTTCTTTATCTGGAGTGGAAATCTATGAGGGTAACTTCCTGCCGTTAGTCCCAAGTCAGCTTTGGAGGATAATGAACTTCACTCATTCATCCACTGCATCACTCATATGGTCCTTCCATCATTTGTTCATCCACTGAACACACATTCCTGAGAACCTGCCATTCAGAAACTGGGATCAATGGGAAAGATGCAAACGCAGGACCTTCTGTTCCCCTGGGGTCAGGAGTCCCATTCTCAAATGTCTGAGAGTGTTGTGAGGAGGAGATACAAATGAGTGAAGGGACTCAGGCGTGTAATAACTAGAGCAGTAGCAGGTGCTGTGTGACGACCTTAGCAGCAGCCTCTATGTCAGGGTAGGATGATGACCTGGGGCCTGCCTGGCCCAGTTAAAGGGGCAACTGCTAGCTACAAGGACCTTCAGCTTTTCCAGTAAGGCCAAGAATCTGAGTATTTATGTCAAGACTCTCGGCTGTGTCTGTTTTTTTTTTATTTTTTATTTTTTTGAATCTCACTCTGTTGCTCAGGCTGGAATGCAGAGGCACAATCTCAGCTCACTGCAGTCTCTGCCTCCTGGGTTCAAGTGATTCTCCTGCCTCGGCCTCCTGAGTAACTGGGACTACAGACATGTGCTACCAAGTCTGGCTAATTTTTGTATTTTTAGTAGAGATGGGGTTTCATCATGTTGGCTAGGCTGGTCTTGAACTTCTGACCTCAAGTGATCCACCTGCCTCAGCCTCCTAAAGTGCTGGGATTACAGGCATGAGCAACCACACCCGGTCGTCAATTTTTTTAACTTGGCAAAAAGTTCAGTAAAAAATGTGAAGAGACAAATGGGGCAAGCTGGTGGGAATGTAAAGTGGTGCAGCCACTTGGGAAAACAGCCGATTGGTTCTTTAAAGGGTTGAAAATAGAGTTCCCATATTCTACTCCTAAGTATATACATATCATATGGAAACATATCTCTGCATAAAAACCTCTACAAGGATGTTTCTAGCAGCATTTATTCAGAAAAGCCCAAGAGGAGAAACCCAAAAGTCCATCAGCTGACAAAGGGTTGAACAAAATGTGGTCTGTCCACACGCTAGGCTGTTACTCGGCCATACAGAGGAATGAGGCACGGATGACCCCTCAGACCATGACGCTGAGTGGAAGACACCAGTAACAAAAGGCTACACACTATCATTCCATTGACACGAAACACCGAGAACAGGCAAATCCACGGAGACAGAAAGCAGATGAGTTGATGCCGGGGGTTGGGGGAGGCGGGGAGGGCGTGTGACTGCTAATGGGTATAGGATTTCTTTTTGGGAGGATGAGAATGTTCTAAAATTGACTGTGGTGATAGTTATGCAACTCTGCAAATACACTAAAAACCATTGAATTGTACACTTTAAATGGGCAAACCGTATAGTATGTATTTATAGTAATAAAAGTGTTGTATTAAAAAAAATAAAGGGTGGGCACAGTGGCTTATGCCTATAATCCCAGGACTTTAAGAGGCTGAGGCAGGAGGATCGCTTGAGGCTAGGAGTCTGAGACCAGCCTGGGCAACATAGTGAGACCCCTTCTCTACAAAACATAAAATTATAAAAACTAGCTGGGTGTGGCAGTGCATACCTGTGGTCCCAGGTCCTCAGGCGGCTGAGGTGGGAGGATGGCTTGAGCCCAGGAATTCAGGCCTGCAATGAGCTGTGATGGTGCCACCGTACTCCAGCCTGGTGACAGAGCGAGGTCTTGTCTTTTTTTTTTTTTTTTTTTTTGAGACGGAGTCTCACTCTGTTGCCCAGGCGGGAGTGCAGTGGCGCATCTCAGCTCACTGCAAGCTCTGCCTCCTGGGTTCATGTCATTCTCCTGCCTCAGCCTCCTGAGTAGCTGGGACTACAGGTTCCCGCCACCACGCCCGGCTAATATTTTTGTATTTCTAGTAGAGACGGGGTTTCATCATGTCAGCCAGGATGGTCTCGATCTCCTAACCTTGTGATCCGCCCGCCTCAGCCTCCCAAAGTGCTGGGATTACAGGCGTGAGCCACACACCCGGCCAAGGCCCTGTCTTTATAAACAGAAACAAGGCTGAAGGACATATGTCTGCCTAAGCCAGCCTCAGCCTGCCTGCATGCAGCTTCCAATCTAGCATGTCTACACCCCTTGTCTCTGGACAGCCTGAACCTCCTGCCTCTCCTTATGTGATGTGACTCAACACCATTCTCCTTAATCCAGCAGGAGAATAACAGCCTAAAGGGGAGTTGCCAAGACTGAGATGCTGTTCTTGCTCTGGCCAGAGGAACCAGGGGGAAGTGGGGGAGACCTGGAGTCCCTCGTTGGGAACCTGGACCTTGACTCACACAGCCTTGGCTTCAACTGTGCAGCTACATTACGCGATAGTTTGCAAACTGTCATTTTCTAAGCACTGAGAATTTGCAAGCTTTTCTTTTTCTCCACCTGCACAGTTTCTGAATTACATGTTTCTCATCCTGTTTTCCTGAGTGGTTTATTTTCTGACCCAGTTGCTAACTTTCGTGTATACATCTCTGTTAAGCTCTGCCGTCTGTTTTGAGGCCATTATAACAGGCAGTAGCAAGCTCTTGGATCTGGATCTTGTCATCCCGAGTCTCAGGCAGGCCTCCCTGTCCTGGATCCCTTGTGATTGCACTAACTCTGACTTCCACGTTGCCCTCCAACGGGTACACACATGCTTCAGCCTGTGGCCAGAGTGTTCTGGCCCTAGCCCAGCCCAGGAGAGCCCATGGGTATATCTTCGCCAATTTCCCAAAGCCTTGAAATCCCAGAGAAGTCATTTCTTTTTGGGTTATGATGGTTCATTCAATGAACAACCTCCACTGTTTATTTTTCTTCCTCTTGAGGAAGGCGCAGTAATGATTCATGAAACTTGTGTTACTTCAAACATAACAATGATGATGATGAATAGGAGTTATTCTAAGCACTGCACGTGCAGTGACCGTTTAGTACTCACAGTAACCCTGGGAGACAGGTACGGCTTTATTCCCACTTTACAGATGAGAAAACTGAGGCACGGAAAGCATAAGTATCATGCCCAAGGCTGCACTGCTGACAAGAAGGAAAAAAAGGAATTCAAACCCAGGCTCATTCCAATCCAGCCTCCTTCAGGTATCAAATAGGTGCTACAGGCCCTGGAACGTGAATGCTGAGCGAAACTACTACTGCCTCTGTGCTGGGAGATCATTCTGGTATTTCTGCATATTTTATGACAGCTTTTCATGCTATGCAAATCTCTCTGGAAGCCAGAGAGAGTGTCTCCCTCTGGAGCAGAGGGAAGATTTGCTTTCTGACCAGGATAATTAGGAGAGCGTCTTGCTGCGGGCTGAGTTTGGGCAGGTGGGCCAGAAGCCTGGGTATGTTTGTGGGTGTCCTAAGCTTAGCATTTCTCAACTGTGACAGAGGCCTTTTGGTGCTCCCCAATTCCACCTGGGACTGCTCTGCCTCACCCCTGCCGCCCTGCCCTGGGACTCGGCGGGGAGGATAGGGAACCATCGCACTGCGAAGCTCACGCTGCCTGTCCTGCTGTAGGGCTCTGTCTGAATCCATTTGAGCTCACTGTTTCTTGGCCAGTGGAATTTAAGGAAGTGTGGCAGGCACACCTCAGGAACTGCTCACCTATTTCACACTTGGCCTCCTGAATGAATGCTAAAATAGATAATAAAGAATCAGGGAAACCTATTACTATACAATGCAACACGACACTATCCAGAGAAGGTAACTTATAAGGGGTGAGGGGCTGTGGGGAGGGGGAGGTGCAGGCTGTGGATTTTTATACTAAAACCTGGAAGATGAGCAGAGGCCAGTGCACAGTGGGCGACAGGCAGCGTGTGCTGGGAGGGAGGCAGGCGGAGTGAGAGGGATAGAGGGAGCCAGGTGAGCATGGAGGGAGGTCTGGGTGGAGGGATGCAGGCTGCAGAAAAGTCTAGGCTTGGTCCTGAGGGCAAGGGGAGGCCCTTGCAGGGCTGCATGCTGGATAGCTTGCTGTGGGGTGGCTGGTGGAGGGGCCTCATATTCTGTGCTAACACCTGTCCCTTGTGCACCTTGCCTTCGTGTCCTGCATCAGGAGAGCTGTGCATGGCTCCTTTCCAGCCGGGAGTCTGTGGATCCCTCTCCATATGTAGGGAAGCGACATGACAACCTGGTTCTCATCCTGGAGCCTGACACACCCTGCAATCTGGGCTGTGGTCATTGGTCACACTGCTTTCAGGCTTGCTGACTGTCCTCCAGTCCCAGATGCTCCCAAGGCAGCTCCAGCCTGCAGCCCTTCCATAGACTGTCTCATAAAATCAGCAGCAGCATTGCAGGTGTCATGAGTTTGCAAACACAGTCCCTGACTTTCTCTTCTTACACCACATATCTTGGCTTGTGGGCTGCTATAATAAAACCTCACAGACTGGGTGACTCAGCAACCACAGAAATGTACTGCTTACAGGTCTGCAGGCCGAAGCCCAAGGTCAAGTCAGTTTTGGTGTCTGACGAGGGTCCTCCTCCTGGTTCGTAGAAGGTGTGTCCTTACTTGGTGGAAGGAAAGAGGGAGCTCTCTGGGGCCTCTTTCATAAGGGCGTGAATCACATCCCTGAGGGTTTCACAGTCCCCACTCCCTAAAACCACCATATTGGGAGTTACATTTTAATATATGAATTTTGTGGGGGGTGGGACACAAACATTCCATCCACAGCACTGGGTCAAGGCTTGGGTTCAAGCAACCCGTGGCGATTCCCAACTAAAAGACTCCAACTACATACAAATGAATGAATGAACATACACACCTATTGGAAACAGACTTTTTTTAATTAAAAAAATTTTTTGAATCAGCTTCTTGCTGTCACCCAGGCTGGAGTGCAGTGGTGTGATCTTGGCTCACTGGAGCCTCAACCTCCCTGACTCGAGCAATCCATCTGCCTCAGCTTCCTGAGTAGGTGAGATTACAGGCACACGCCACCACACCTAACTTTTTAAAATTTTTTGTAGAGACAGGGTTTCACCATGTGGCCCAGGCTGATCTCGAACTCCTGAGCTTAAGTGATCCACCTGCCTTGGCTTCCTAAAGTGCTGAGATGAGAGGCGTGAGCCACTGTACCCAGCCAGAAAAAGACACGAAAGTCATCTTGTGACCAATGTCTTTTGTACTCTGGAAATTTGGATCATTTCCTCATCTTAAAATGAAGGCACACCAAAGTGCCTCTGTTTTAGGTGTTACAAGAATTCAATATGCTTTGCACAGAGTCTGACCTGGAGTGAGTGCTATTTAAGAGTTGGGTGCTGCCACTGTTATTTTTATTACTATTATCCTTAAGCTCTGACCTCCAAACTCCATATTTGGAATGCATATCGCCTGCATCGTGTTTTCCTAATTTGAGGTACCTATTGTTCTGTTATTTACTTTGTGTTTTCTCTGTAGATCGAGTGACTTTTTTTCCTCAAAGTTACATACATTTGTTTAACAGAGAACAGTATATCAATGCATCACTTTGAAAATGAGATTCCCTTGCCAATATACAATCAATAAAGTGAGTGCCTCATTAGCCCCTCCTGCAGGACAAAGTCCTGAGCTTGAAGGCTGATCCCCAACAGGACTCGTCGGGAGAATTTGAGAGCACAATAGATACAGTCACGTTCTCACTTTGTGATTTGAGTGGCTTAATGCCATTGTGTATATGATCCACATAAAGTCCTCTGCTACAGTCTGAATGTTTGTGTCTTCACTGTCCCCCTGATAAGTCCAGATGCTGAAATCTAAGCCCCCGAGGTGATGGTGTTAGGAGGTGGGGTTTTAGCAAGGTGATTAGGTCATGAGGGTGGGGCCTTCCATGATTTGGCTTAGTGACATTACAAATGAAGTCCCAGAGAGCTCCCTTGCCCATCTGGCCACGTGAGATTAGAGCGAGAAGACAGCTGTCTAGGAGGAAGGGAGCCCTCACCGGATACAGAATGTACTGGCACTTTGATCTTGAACTTCCCAGGCTGCAGAACTGTGAGCTCCATTGCTGCTGTTCGTAAGCCACCCAGTCCATGGTACGTCGTTATAACAGCCTGGATGAACGAAGACACCGTCTTATGTAATACTTTGGGCAACAAGGCTTATTTGGCCGGTGCTATCCACTGCTGCCAACACCCACTACAAACAGCACCACAAGAATGCATTTCCCGGACGGAGCTGTACATGACGCATCCCCACACTGGGCAATCCCTTTCCATTCTCCTTCCGCCTTTATGGTCCCATGTATCTGCGAATATGGCTCTAAGTGAAAAAGGAAGAACAGTCACTGAAAAGCGGGGTTTCCAGGTCTTGGCTCTGCTTTATCCCATGTCCTGTGACCTCTGCACCCCCAGAGGAGAGCAGGTGCTACCCAGGAAGGCTCTCGGGGAGGCAGGAATTGTCCCAGGCAGCAGGGAGGGCTTTTGCTGAGTCTGAGCACAGGGCTCCCCACAGCATGAGCCAGACGTGGCTGCAGGGATGAGGCAAGGATGAGAGTAGTTTAAATCAGCTTTATGTAAGACAAACATCTTCCTTCCCGTGCTGGCTTAGCTTCCTGTTTAATATTTGCCACAATTTTCTTTCCACAAAAGGCACAGTTGTTTTGTGTGTGTGTGTATGAGAGAGAGAGAACAAAACAAGGAAGATGCAGAGGAAAAGGCTCACACATCATTAAGGAATATTTAAATAAAGACAGCAGCTTGGCAATTTTATTTGCTTATGTAATAGTGGAAAAATACAAGCCCAAATTCCATTTCCCCCTGTAGCTAATAATCCTTCTAACCACAACAGAGCAGAAATTGTAGTCTTGCAAAGTAGGTCACAGATGGCTAAATAGATCTTTGTAATATATATTATATATTTATACAAACAATAGATGTCTATACTATAAGTCACATAGAGGCATATATTATATATTTATAATAATATATAATGCTGAAGTAGATTCAGCTATGGTCATTGTTTAACTTTTTTGACATTTAAAATAGACATTTTAAATGAGACCCATGCGTGCAGTGGCAAACATTCAAACATAACAAAAAATATGCGAAAATTTAGGTTTTCTCCCATCCCTGACCCTTAATTCCTCAAATCCCCTCCCATTGTAGAGCTTCCCAGAGATCCGCTATGCATTGATACATATATTCCTGTTTTATTTGTTCTTCTGCATTGTGGTAAGATGCACACAATGTAAAATTTGTGATCTTCACCGTTTTTAGGTGTGCTGTCCTCGGTACAAAGCACATTCACGTTGTTCTGCAGCCATCACCACCATCCATCTCCAGAACTCCTTTCATCTTGTAAAACTAAACCTCTGTCCCCATTACACATGAACTCCCCACTTCCCCTCATCCCAGCCCCTGGCACCCGCCCTTGTATTTTCCATCTCTATGAATTTGACCACTCGAAGCACCTCCTCTAAGTGGAATTCTACAGTATTCGTCCTTTAGTGACAGGCTGATTTCATGAAGCATAATGTCCTCAAGATTCTTCCATGCTGTAGCCTCCCTTTCATTTTCTTTTTAACCTCAAATAGTAATACGCCACACACGCTGCTTGCTACCTTATTTGACTTTGCAATATTTCTTAGAGAATGTTCCAGATCACTGGGTACGCATGTGACTCATTTTAAATGGCTACACAATATTTCAGTTAAGGGAAGTGCCAGAACTTATCTGACCATTCCCCAATGCCATAATAGATGTCTCAGGGCCTGTGTGCACCCCTCCTGCAGGACACACTCCTGCAAGAAAGGTCGGGTCATAGCCTTTGGGCATTTAACATCTCCTATCACCAAACCACTGTCCAAAGAGATGGCATTAGATTACAGGCTCAATAACAACATCCCCAAATATACATTTTTCACGTGTGTGGTGATCTGGCATCAAGAACATAGTGTTCAAAAAAGTAGCCATGGCCTGTACGTGTACAGACGTTTCATGGCTGCAAGAGTGAAGATGGTCCATCAGTTGCCGATGCATTCACTTTAGCCGCCAGTGGAGATGCCTCCTGGATTCAAGCCTTTGCTAACTCTTCCCCTGGAATCTAGGCTGGCCCTGGGAAGGGGTTTTCCAAAGACAATTGGCAGTCATGATGCTGCAGCAGACCGGAACCTAAGTCTTGTGGGGTCATGGCAGCTTCTCTGCTCTGTGCTCTGGGGAAAGCCAGCCTCTAACTGCCCCGAGGCCACCATGGTGGGAGGAGTGGAAACTGGCTGCGGGGACAGCCACGTGGAGAACGATGGCCCCCGGACCCTCGTCCAGTGGAGCACTCAGCTGACCACAGCCGACATCCATTTGCCAGCTGCACAGATGAGGCCACTTGGACTTTCCGGACCCAGTTGAGGTGGCCTCAGTGGGTGCCACGTGGATCACTGTGAGCACCTACTGGGTCTCACCAAAATGATACATGTGTGAAGAGCGGCAGAAAGATGGCTGTGTAAAACTGCACATTGGGGGTGCCTGTTACACAGCAATTACTAACCCTACAGACCATTCACGGCACAGTGAGATATACACAAAAGGTAGAAAACCAACCCCAGACCCTAACGGTGTCAGTGTTTAGGTAGCGAGAGACCCAAAAATGAGTACTTACACTAGAATATGCTAAGGCTAAAAAGACAGAGCATGCAAAGTGCTATGGTTCAAGAAGGATGAGAATGGCTAACTAACTTTACCAGCTGGGAGGATTGAAGGGGGGCTTCCTGGAGGAGGTGACACGTGCTCTGTGTCCTCCGATGATATTGCAACTGTCATGCATAGAACTCCAGAAAGTTTCTCATTAATTCCAGTGGTCTCCTGCTTCCAAGGAACTATTTCCTACAGAGGCCAATAAAGGTCAGGGGACTTTCTCTGAAATGTTCTCCAGCTGGGGCAGAGATGGTGACTGAGAACTAAAACCATGTGAGAAATATTTCCAGTGCCAGCATCCAGATTCCCTCCACAGTGGATCATCTACCTCTTTCAGTTTGGATTAAGAAATATGTCTTTTTTTATTTTTTTAATTTATTTATTATTATTATACTTTAAGTTGTAGGGTACATGTGCATAACATGCAGGTTTGTTACATATGTATACTTGTGCCATGCTGGTCTGCTGCACCCATCAACTCGTCATTTACATCAGGTATAACTCCCAATGCAATCCCTCCCCCCTCCCCCCTCCCCATGATAGGCCCCGGTGTGTGATGTTCCCCTTCCTGAGTCCAAGTGATCTCATTGTTCAGTTCCCACCTATGAGTGAGAACATGCGGTGTTTGGTTTTCTGTTCTTGTGATAGTTTGCTAAGAATGATGGTTTCCAGCTGCATCCATGTCCCTACAAAGGATGCAAACTCATCCTTTTTTATGGCTGCATAGTATTCCATGGTGTATATGTGCCACAAAAAAAAAAAAAAAAAGAAATATGTCTTGGCAGGAGCTGTCTTCATCCTTCTACAAAATACCTGAAATGCTCGGTTAGGTCTTCTCCTACTCATTTTCTCCCAGAGCTTCAAGAGTCCCACGGAGCCATTCAGCAGAGACCCCCCGGGGAGACCCCTCATGGAGCTTTTCTCTGCAGGAGTGGAACCATGGATGGAGATGTTTGAATGCTGCTCTTTCTGCTCAGGAGTCCAGCTTCATGCATGGCTTCTTCAGCCCTCACTGGTGTAACCTGTAGTTGGGGTTGAGGGGGGGCTGCTGTGTGGCTGCTGGACCTCCATCTGGGGGTGCTCCGGAATACTCAGCACATGGTGAGAGAGGGAACCAAGGAGCAGCATTTCCCCTCCTCTCCTCTAGGGTCCAGCCATTCCCAGCTGTTGACGGAGTTATCAATGGCCTGGAGTCTTCCCTGTTCCCAGCATCAGGTAGGACCAGGGAGATCTGATCAATACCAGTCTGATTTAAGGTGAGCCTTTCTAGATGTGATGGCTTCAGGTGGAGAACGCTTTGCCACCTGCAGAGCAACTGTTCTTCAGTACTTAGCTCAAAATGGATTTTTTATAAAGCCTTTTTTTTCAAAATTCTTTTTTGTAAAGCCTTTTTTTTTTTTTTTAACCAATATTCTGCATAAGGGAGACTTAGAATCTCGTCACTGAAATAATTTCCCCCAGTGCATTGCATGCTTTTACGCTTTCAAAAAACTCTTATTTATGTATATGTTGTATAGTGTACAATGTCGGCATAGAAGTGCATCTATTTAACCTGATACAATTATATCTAATAATGAATTGCATGCTCAAAAATTACTTACAATTAGGAGTATAAGATCAAAGATGTTTGGAAACTAATGGTATATATTGATTTAATTAGCCATGTCCCTAATGATAAACTTATGGGTTGTTTTCAGTGTTTTTCTCTTATAAATAATGCTGCAGTGAGTAAAACCTTGATGCCTTTTTATGAGTTCTCTTCTCAGTCACTACAAATGGAACTGCTATTTCATAAAGGGTAAACATTTATGAATTGAATGGAAAATTCCAAATTGCTTTCCAAAGTGTCTGTACAGAGCTGGGTACCATGGCTCATGCTTATAATCTCAGCACTTTGGGAGGCCAAGGTGGGAGGATCGCTTGAGCCCAGGAGTTTGAGGCTGCAGTGAGCTATGATTTTGCCACTGCACTCCAGCCCGGGTTTATTAGTCCATTTTCACGCTGCTGATAAAGGCATACCTGAGACTGGGGAGGAAAAGAGGTTTAATTGGACGTACAGTTCCACATGGCTGGGGATGCCTCAGAATCATGGTTGGAGGCAAAAGGCACTTTTTACATGGCAGTGGCAAGAGAAAATGAGGGAGATGCAAAAGTGAAAACCCCTGATAAACCTATCAGATCTCATGAGACTTATTCACTACCACAAGAACAGTATGGGGGAAGCCGCCCCCATGATTCAAATTATCTCCCACCAAGTCCCTCCCACAACATGTGGAAATTATGGGAGTACAATTCAAGATGAGATGTAGGTGGGGACACAGAGCCAAACTGTATCATTAGGTGACAGAGTGAGACCCTGTCTCAAAAAAAAACACACACACACACAAAAAGAAAAAAAGCATCTATATCAATGTATACTCCCACACAGAGTGTGCAAGAGTCTGTTTCTCCTGCATCACCATCCACCTGTGAGATTATGAAATGCTTGAACTGACACTGATCTGAAATGAAATCTTATTGTTTTCATGTGCATTTACTTAATTCCCAGTGATATGAATATCTTTTCCCAGGTTTAATGGCAACTTTTATTTCCTTTCCAGTGAATTGCCTGTTCACATTGCTTGCCTATTTTCCATTGGGTTATATTTATCTTTTTCTTATTCTCAACACTATTCCTTGTCTGTTAGATGGGTTGCAAATATTTTCAACTTCTTCTTCTCAGGTGGTCTTGAGAAGGCCATGCAGTCACTGAGGCCTGGGATCCTGTCGTTGGAATCTCTGACCCTCTGACATCTGACTCTCTGTCTGCCACAGAGTTGGGTGTGGCATTTGCTGAGGAAATATAGGAAGGATTCGTGGAGCTGAAGTCACTCGTTTGGGTCTTCTAAGCTGGAGTCTGGCAGCCTGTACCCTCTCAGTACACAACTCAATTTTTCTCAACCTTTTCTCAATGGCATAAAACCATAAGCTATACATCACCCCCAATTCATCTCTTCAGGGAATCTGAATAAAACATCTGCTTTCTCCATTTCCTCATAACTTTGTTCCTTTATGACTTGGCACTGCTTGGATCGCCCTGAACCAGAGCCCCCCTCGAGCTAACGCAGTAAAAAGAGAAGATGAGAAGTCAGGCAAATCGACATCAGCTGCCTGGCTCTGAAACACACTCCAGCTGGGTCCCAAATGTGTCTAATGTCCTGGTTGGTCATTATCATGGCGAACTTTGCATTTTAAAGACTGGAAAGAGGTTCAGATTCAAGGAGCCCAGGATTTGTGGTAACTGCTGTGATGAGAATCCATCGTCTTCAAAGGAAAGTCAAAGTGAGCTGTGAAATACTGTGAAACCCACAGATGCAATGTGCCCTTTGCAGATGCAATAAAGGGTGTTTGCTCACCCCTCCAGTGGAAACAGGAGTCGGCAAGGGGCCTCACCACGGACATATGCTGCACATTTGTTCAAGGACCGGCTGGGTTTTGGAACTCACTGTGATTTGCAAATTAAACATTTCTTTTGTTAGTGTTTAAAAGGAAAATTTTTTTTCAAAAAAAGATTCCCGGAATGGGGACTCCAACAGCGCTGTGACAGGGTCTGAGCACTCCATCTGAGCCCACACACGTCCGCATTAATCACTGGCAGTGACTTCATATCCGCTCCCTGATCTGCTGCGAACTTCCCTCTGACTCTCTGGAGTCCTCGTGATCTTCCTGCAGCTCCAGCTCCCTTTTCTTCTTAATAAGACCCTCAGCTTCTGGAGGGTGGCGGGGTGGGTGTTGTAAACTAGTGGTTCTCAAGCAAGGGCAATTTCCCCCCGCCACAGGCCATTTTTCATTGTCACAATTGGGATAGAGGAGAGTGTGCAGTCGGCATCTAGTGCGTAGGGCCCACGAATGCCGCTAAATATCCTAGCAGGTACCCAAAAGCCCCCACCACGAAGAATTACTGGCCTAAAGTGTCCACAGAGCCAAAGCTGAGAAGCCCTGGTGAAAATACAGATGGCTATGGGGTGGGGTAAGTCATATCACTGAGGGTAGCAAGCTGGGGCGAGTGGATAGCGTAAGTTTACTCTCAGGGAGCGGTGGGGACTGTCACTATAAGAAAAATCATACCCAGCTCCTTCTCCACCCTGATCAACGCCATGTGCAAGGTACTGCTGTCCTTTGCAAGAGAATTCAGAAATTCAGACTTTTACATAAAATGTGTTGATTTTAAAATCACTGCATGGAGTGAAAAAAATATATCTACTTTGGTCATCCAATTTCCCACCTTGGACTGTGGCCTTGGACTCCCTCTAACCAGGCTGCAGTGAGGCAAGATTTATTAGTATCTGCTAGGCTATTTTCATGGGTTATGTTTGTTTGCTTGTTTTTTTATTCTATTTTTATTTTATTTTATTATTTTTTTGAGACGGAGTCTCGCTCTGTCGCCCAGGCTGGAGTGCAGTGGCACTATCTCGGCTCACTGCAAGCTCCGCCTCCCGGGTTCACACCATTCTCCTGCCTCAGCCTCCTGAATAGCTGGGACTACAGGCGCCTACCACCACGCCCGGCTGATTTTTTGTATTTTTAGTAGAGACGGAGTTTCACCGTGTTAGCCAGGATGGTCTCGATCTATCTGCCAGACTATCTTCATGGGTTTCAGCACATATGGTGCATTGGGAGGCCCCAACAAAGAAAATATAAATTGCATTATCTTCCAAATATATTTGAGAAGAGAAGCTGGGGCCAGAGGTCTGTTGTGGGTAATGCAAGAGGCATGTTCATGTTCTCCTTGCCCCAGCATATATTCACAAAGTGGCAGATTTTCAACAATTTCAAAGTAGTATGTTGACATGACAATTGACACCTCCTTAACGGAAGACATTAGAGTAGAAACGATTTATTGACACAGGCCAGTATGTTGGATGTGTGAACAAAGCTGGGCTACAAGGCAATGAGACATATAGTGAGGGCAGAGCAAGGGCCTTCTTCATGTGTCTCCTTTCCCATCAACCGTGGCACTGAGGCCTGTGCATGGGCGAAGAAGGCTCCTTCAGGTGCTCGCCCCGAGGCTATAAAATGGTACCACTGGCCACTCCACGAACGGAGCTTCGTTTGCCTTGGCAGCATTCGCTTGTGTGTGGTGCCAGCATTCCACTGAACAGGCTTCAGGAAGTTGGTTCAATTGTTGCAAGGCAGGGCTGGTATAGATAATCCCCTAAAAATAAAACTCCCCTAGTCACCTCTATTTGGAGTCATGTTTTTATGATCTCCCAAATTATAACTATGTTTATCTACTACTAAAAAAAAAACCTTTTGGCCGGGCACAGTGGCTCACGCCTCTAATCCCAGCACTTTGGTAGGAAGAGGTGGGCAGATCACTTGAAGTCAGGAGTTCAAGACCAGTCTGACCAACATGGCGAAACCATGTCTCTACTAAAAATACAAAAATAACAGGGCGCGATGGCAGGTGCTTGTAATCCCAGCTACTTGGGAGGCTGAGGCAGGAAAATTGCTTGAGCCCAGGAGGTGGAGGTTGCAGTGAGCCAAGATCACGCCACCGCACTCCAGCCCGAGTGACAGAGAAAGACTCCATTTCAAAGTAACAAAAACAAAAACAAAAACAAAACAAAACCTTTTCTATTCTCAGGTAAGTTTAATAGGAGGAAAGGATCTACTTGGAAAATCATTTGCATCTGATAATTGCATCTGATAAGGTGAGAAGTAGACTTTCAAGGTACAAATGAATTTAGATGGATACTCAAGTAAAAGAGTGTTATCGGTGGGCAGAACAGAAAAAGCAAAGCTAGGAGTGGGTACCCAGGGAGCTCAGATGGAGGTGAGGGAGGGCTGGTGAAGGAGGAACTGAGAATCCATGTTGACATACAGGCTGCGACCAATGTGGGAGCTGGGGCCGGGCAGCCTGCCTCGCTTCAAGGCATGACCTATATTCTAATTTCAAATGCATCCTTCTGTTTATACAAAAGAGGATTAAGATGAAAGCTCTCTTGGGGCATTCGGAGGCAAGAGGGGAGCCTTTTAGGCTCACTCAGCTCCACTGGCATGGAGGTAAGTGGGCCCAAGGCCAAGAATTTAATTGCATTTATTTTTATGGTTGGCTTTTATTTAGGGCAAATGATACAGTTTTTTTCATACTCAGTAATGACATAAAGTTTTCTCTTGAAATATATTTAGGAAAAAAACGATTTAACTTGAATATACAAGACAAACTAAATAATAATAGTACGTACTTATGACTTGCGGATATGGCAGACATGGTGAATGGTGTTCAGGAAACTCCTCCGTGGCTACCTGAAGGCACTGCAGAGTCCTCATTTGAGGGGAGGCGCGAGGAAGGTGGTATTTCAAGCCTTCTAACAAGGCGGCGAGGGCAGGACTAAAAGGACAGGTACCTGCTTAACTGGAAGTGAGGAGGAGAGACTCATCCCAGGCCCTGGGGGGAGTTAAAGGCCACTGCTCTCTTTGCGACCCCAAGATGAGATCATAAAACTTTTAAAAGATCAATAGCCACTTCAGGAGGGCAAGGCTGGAGCGGAGAGCCGAGTTAATAAGAGCAGAGTGCACCAGTGGTGAGAGGCACAGTTCAATCCCTTGATGGGCCAATTAGTTTCCAAAAGGAACATTTTCAAGGCTTGGGGACAGAACACTCAGCCACTGTCACAGTCAGAGATTTCACAGAAGCACAGCTTTGGTTCCAAAGCAGCCTGGAAAAGCGAGTGCCACCGGGGCTTGGGGAAGATTTGTCTCCCAGGTTCTCCTACTCCAAGGGGGTCATGGCCACAGCCTCTGCGAATAAAATGATGATGCATCCCCACTCTTAATTTACCAATTTTTCTCCCAACAGTGAAAAGAGACAGTAACAAATGGGACTAAGAGCACAGGTCCCTGTGGTGTATCCACACAATGGAATATTCTCCAGACATAAAAAGAAATGAACTACTGATACATGCTATCATATGAAGAAACCATGGAAACATGATGCTAAGTGAAGGAAGTCCATCACAAAAGACCACATATTTTGTGATTCCATGTACATAAAATGTCCAGAATAGGCAAATCCATAGAGACAGAATGCAGATTAGTGGCTGATGGGGGCTGTGGGAGGGAAGGTCAAATGCCTGTTAGTGGATATGGGGTTGCCTTTTGAGGTGATGAAAATGTTTAAGAATTAAACAGGGGCTGGGCTTGGTGGCTCAAGCCTGTAATCCCAGCACTTTGGGAGGCCGAGATGGGTGGATCATGAGGTCAGGAGATCGAGACCATCCTGGCTAACATGGTGAAACTCCATCTCTACTAAAAAATACAAAAAACTAGCCAGGCGAGGTGGCGGGCGCCTGTAGTCCCAGCTACTCAGGAGGCCGAGGCAGGAGAATGGCGTAAAAACCCGGGAGGCGGGACTTGCAGTGAGCTGAGATCCGGCCACTGCACTCCAGCCTGGGTGACAGAGCAAGACTCTGTCTCAAAAAAAAAAAAAAAAAAAAAAAAAAAGAATTAAACAGTGGTGATGGTTGCAGAAGTCTGTAAATACACCAAAAACCATTGAACTGTACACTTTAAATGGGTGAATTTTAAATATGTGAATTATATCTCAATAAAATATACCACGAGCAACAAAAACTAAGAGAGTGATTAATTTTATGCACATTTGAAGTTTTCTGAACACCTTTCTGCCAGCAAAATGAAAAAGATTTTCCAACATCATCATCATCATCATCAACATCATCAACAACGTCAACGACAAAAGCAGGGACCTGGGAGTCAGAATCCTGCCTTCAAAACTCTGCCACCTCTTCGGTGTGTGATCGCGGACAAATGGCTTAACCTAAGTCTCAGTTTTCACATGTGTAACACAGAAATAACTGCAGAGGATGGATGTGACAATTAAGAGATGCATGCCAAGTGCTTAGCAAAGGCTGGCAAATAGAAAGTGTACAAGCATGTCGCTATTATCATTGATTACAAGCCATTTGTCATTCTGTCCTAGTTACTGATCCAAGGGAAATCTCACACCAAGGAAGATGAACTCAAAAGATACAAACCATTGAACAAAGAGAAGCTGCCCACTCACGGGCTGTTTTAATTAACTGAGTACAAATATAACTCAACTTCAAGCTGCAGAGGTGACCAGTCTCCCCTTTGCAACGGTTTGCTCTTTTTTGTCTCAATTTTAAGGGCTTCGGAAGTGAAGGCTTTGACTCTACCCTCACAGATACTGGGAGGCCACTGACTTCTTTCCTTCCTCCTTTCCCTTCTCCTTTCTCTTCTCCTTTTCTATTCTATTCTACTCTATTCTGTTCTTTTATTTTTTTCAGAGTCTTGCTCTGTCACCCAGGCGGGAGTGCAGTGGTGGGATCTCGGCTCACTGCAACCTCCCCCTCTGGTTCAGGTGATTTTCCTGCCTCACCCTCCCGAGTAGCTGGGATTACAGGCGTGCACCACCATGCCCAGCTGATTTTTGTATTTTTAGTAGAGAGGAAGTTTCACCATGTTGGCCAGGCTGGTCTTGAACTCCTGACCTCAGGTGATCCACCCGCCTCAGCCTCCCAAAGTGCCACTAACCTTTCAGTTTAGGTCCTGACCATGAATTGTCCCACAGGGACATTTATGATGCCCAGAAAAGGTGCAAGACACCAGCTTCAGATAATTTAGTGGCCACATATTGCAGGAAATACTGTGACAGGCTTCCAAGTAGACTAAAAGACTACTGAGTGTCATGAATGGCAAATTACGCCATGTTTGGAACACATCTTTCCTGTTCTTTGATTCTATGATGTTTGTACAGTGCATTGTCCTTGACTTTATGTCACAATTCCATAACTTTTAAATAAATGATAGCAATGGAAACAATTCTTGCCAATAGGCATACAAATAAATTACGTTCAGTGGAGGGGCAACTGTTGCCCTCCACACCCATGTATAAAAGTCAGCTTTCCACTCACTCACAAACTTATCTCAAGGACTCTATATTTCTCTGCCTTTTATTGATAAATTTTCCTTTGAAATGCTACATTTTATAGACTCTTTCATTAATCATTAAGTAAAATATTTGACACTTTTTTTTTTTTGAGACAGAGTCTTGCTCTGTCACCAGGCTAGAGTGCAATGGCGCGATCTTGGCTCACTGCAACGTCTGCCTCCTGGGTTCAGGCGATTCTCCTGCCTCAGCCTCCCATGTCCAGCTAATTTTTGTATTTTTAGTGGAGATGGGGTTTCACCATGGTGGCCAGGATGGACTCAATCTCTTGACCTCGTGATTGGCCCGCCTTGGCCTCCCAAAGTGTTGGAATTACAGGCATGAGGCACCAAGCCCAGCCTCTTTTTATATTTGTAAGAGAATCATGACTTTACTGTGTGTTTCAAAAAAATTATCCCGTAACAATGTAAATGCTGGTCAAAGTTATTATTCCAAGATCCTACTGCCAAGAAAGGTAGAGAAAGCACAGGACTGTCCACGTTACAAGGAAAGACACAGCAAGGAATTGTAGTGCACATAGCGGGAGGCACAGATGAGAGAGGCACTTGCATGGTGTTTCTTTTATTACCTGTTACCTCTGCTACAGCCTATTTTGCACCTACGGACCCCTTAGAAAAGGGGCTGCAAATACAAATGTCTTCAGAGACCTGTTAGATAATGGAAATGCGTGAAGATGCTGGACCTAAAGTAATGAGGAGTGGCAGGGACTACTGGAGAATGCATTCTCTGCCCGTGCTGGCCAAATTCAGTGATAGAACTTGAAGCACTAGGCCCTTTCTTGATGAGGGTCAAGGAATCGGTCCCTGGTGCCCCAAGTAGCATCGTTTTGCCACTTGGAACCACCCAAGCCCCTCAATGTAGACCTTATGGAACACACCGGTCTACACTGAAACACTGCCGACTTCCCGGAACTGAAGTCTCTCGCCTGCCCTCCAGAAGGGGCCACTGGGAAGGACAATTGAACGTGGCCAAAGAAGCAGAGTGACAGCGTGCCTAGGGGTGAGGGCTTCAGATCAAATTCAGGTGGGGCAGCAGTGCCCCCACGAGGGAACAAGAAGTCACGTGCAAAAGCGGCTTCGCCTGCCCCAGCCTCTGTTTCCTCATCTGTAAACAGGAGACAATTAACGGTTTCTCCATGGTAGGGATGCTGTGAAGATTAAATGACAGCAGAGAAGCGCTTCAGCCAGTACCCAGCATGTAGCTGGTGCTTGAGGGACATTAGCTATCATCATAGAAATGGTGCTCCAAATATTAGCATTGGAATGAGCCATAACTAATAAGTATTGATTAGCACCATGCATAGGCAAGATGCTCTGAGTGATATGAAGGCGAGTGAGGAAGAATGCACAATGGAACAGGGAAATAGAAGTGTCCAGCTCAGATCTGCCAGGAGCAAGGAAGTGGAGTTCTGGCCCAGAGCCCAGGTGTGGAAAGCGTGTGGATTCCAATGGGGCAGGCTCCTCCGGGACTGTGTGGAAAGTGCCCTCGGTAGTGGACATCTGTTCAGTCTGCCCATCAAGTATGTATTCTGTTTTTCCAATAACAGCATCCAGTTTTCCTTGGGGAAACCTCTCTGCTCCTCTTTGGTACTAAGGGCTCTGCAAATGGAGTCCTATCTTCACCACTCTTAAACCCTATGTTTCTAGTGGGACCAAGTCACCGGCTTCAAGAAGTGGTGACCCAGGTCTGACCAATCAGAGGCCAACAGAGGCCACAGTAGCCATGTGACAGGTCTGGCCAATCAGACACCAGCAGAGGCCACAGTGGGCATGTGACACAGACCTGGCCATGTGAGATAGGTCTGGCCAGTCTCAGATCAGCAGAGGCCACAGTGGGCATGTGACACAGGTCTGGCCAATCAGAGATGAGCAGAGGCCACAACTTGTCATGTGACCCAGGTCCGGGCATGTGACACAGGTCTGACCAATCCAAGATCAGCAGAGGCCACAACTAGGCATGTGACCCAGGCCTGGCCAATCAGAGGCCAGAAGAGGCCACAGTGGGCATGTGACCCAGGCCTGGCCAATCAGAGGCCAGAAGAGGCCACAGTGAGCATGTGACCAAGACCCAGCCAATCAGAGGCCAGCAGAGGCCACAGTGGGCATGTGACCCAGGTCTGGCTAATCAGAGATCAGCAGAGGCCACAAGTAGTTCTGTGACCCAGGCCTGGGCATATGACACAGGTCTGGACAATCTGAGATCAGCAGAGGCCATGGTAGGCATGTGACCCAGGCCTGACCAATCAGAGACCAGCAGAGACCACAGTGGGCATGTGACCCAGGCCTGACCAATCAGAGACCAGCAGAGACCACAGTGGGCATGTGACCCAGGCCTGGCCAACCAGAGGTCAGCAGTGGCACAATGGGCATGTGACCCAGGCCTGGCTAATCAGAGATCAGAGGAGGTCACAATGGGCATGTGACATAGGCCTAGCTAACCAGAGATTAGCAGAGGCCACAGTGGGCATGTGGCACAGGCCTGGCCAATCAGAGACTAGCAGAGGCCACAGTAGGAATGTGACCCAGGTCTGGCCAATCAGAGGTCAGCAGAGGCACATGACTGGTTCAGGGATAAGCAGGTGACTCAATCACAGCAAGTAATTCTCTCCCCTGGAATGTTCTATTTTCTGTCTCTATGAATTTGACTCATCTAAGCACCTCGTGTAAGAGGAATCACACAGTGTTTGTCCTTTAAAGGAGAGTGTTTTGATGAGGACTTTCATGGTTATAGAAGACAGAAAATCTAACTGAAATTTGTTGCAGAGTCCACAAGAGAATCCAGTGAGGCAGGTTGGACGCAGGAACTCCCATCTATTCCATTGAGGGGTACCTTCTTGCCTTGCAGTAGGTATATTTTCTGTGCTGACTCCATTTAGAGGCAGATTTTCCTTTCCTCCATACCAGGTCTTCATCCTCTTAGATGTAAATCAAGTGAAAAAACCACCACTGCTCCTCCACTCTTCCCACAAAACATTCCAGGGTAGAGAATTCCTCTTACGTGAGGTGCTTAGATGAGTCAAATTCATAGAGACAGAAAACAGAACGATTACCAGGGGCTGGGGGAAGGGGTAGAGGGGAATTAGTGTTTAATGGGTACAGAGCTTCAGTTGAAGATAAATCGTTTTGGAGGTGGATGGTGGTGATGGTTGCTCAATAATTTCATTGTATTTGATGCCACTGAAGTGTACACTTAAATGTGGTTAAAATGGTAAATTTTGTTATGTACATTTACCACAATAAAAATATTCATTAAAAAGCATTCTCCTTTGTGGAAGACTGTGTCAGTTACAATATTTTCACTGAACACTCTAGAAGCCTAAACTTAGGCTGGATTAAATGATAGTGAGATGTACTTTTTCACCACATAAAAAAGGGTAGAAGGCAGGCAATAAGGGTTGGTTAATTCAGTGACTCCACAATGTCATCAGGGACGCAGACAGTTTCCAAGTTTCTGTTCTCCCATCCTCAGAGCACTGGTTTTTGTTTTTGGCCTTGTCTGGTAAAGTTTCAAGGTTGCTAGAGCAACTCGAAGCTGTTAAACCTCCTCAGAACTACATTTGAAAGCCCAAAGAAAGCATGTCACTCCTGTCTCCTGGGCCAGCCACTGTTGGTCGCTTCTCTGACATCCATCCTTTTCTTCTTTCTCACTAACAAAGTCCTAATCTTTTCAGGGTGGTGATGTGCCAAAGTGAAAATATTCACTTCCCCAGACTTCCTTCTTGCTAGGAGTGGCTATTATGGGTCCCATACAGCCATGAGATAGAAGCAAATGTCTACTGGCTGGACTTCCAAGGAAGCTATTGTTTTTCCTACCCAAAGAGACAAACAGAGCCAGCCTTCACCTATGTATTGCCTTAACCATACATCTTCCTCCATTTGCTCTACCTGGAACACGATAAGATGCCTGTTGGTAGAGCTGTCATCCTGTGAGCATGAGAAAAGCCACCACATGCCAAAGATGGCAGAGCAGAAAGAGAAAAGGAGCCTGGGTCCGCTGGTGGCTTTGTGGAGACACTGAGCCAGCCCTAGCCTAACCCTAGCCTCTGAACTTCATGCTGGGTCAAAGGAAAAAAAAAAAAAAGCCCTGTTTTGTTAGGCCTTTGCAATCTGTTTTCTGTTCATGTCATCAGTAAAAACATCCATTAGGGGAGTGAATGCCTAAAAAAGAAGGGAAAACCAAGCACATTCTGGAATGAAGTCTAACCCAAGACCCATTCATCAGAGCAGGTTTTCTCTGACGTGCACGTCAAAACAAGATTTGTAAAGGCCCATGAATGCACTCACGTGTTGTGAATTATTTAGAAAAGAAACTGACAAGAGAAAGCACATCCCCAGTGGCTGTGCTCCAGCTAAGTGTCAGAACGTGTCTTGCATCTTTTCTCAGTGTGACCATTGTGTGTGTGTGTGTGTGTGTGTGTGTGTGTGGTGGGGAGGTGTAGATATTTTTCAGTCCTTGCGTTTTCTTTCTTTTGCCTTTCCATTCCTCTCTGGTGCTAAGGATTCTAAGACCCAGTTGTATTCATGGTGGGTTATATGCTGTTTCATATTTTTCCTAATATGGCCAGTGTTTATTCTCCGTCTCTCCTTTCACTTCTCACGTTAACAGCATGACAATAAAAGAGCATCAAAAGTGATCAGAGAAAATATGGTGAAGAAAGAAAGAATCCAGGGCTTGGAGACCAGAAGAGACTTCAATGTATCTGAGATTGGTTTCTTATTTAATTTAATTTCTTCTTTTTCAGTATTTTATGATTTTGGCGAAAGATGGAATGTGATCAGGGCTCTATCTGAGGCAGCTGTGTAAGCAATCCTCATTTAACTGGAGACAATGAAAAATTAATCCAAGCCTAGTGTGGCTAAGTTTTCACAGAACCAATGAAACCCCTTGAATATTATCGTCTTCAACAGATGTTTGCTGACTGTCTTGATTTACCAAATTACCTGTCAGGTTTTACTACCCTCTCCACAAGCCGCTCGAGTGTGAGCTCTGTCTTCGTGTCACCTGGTTAATAAAAAGCTGATGGTATAAATGGAAAATGTAAATTGTGCTTTCTTTTCTTTTTCTTTCTTCCCCATCCCCTCCCTTCCTCTACTCTTCACTCCGTGGTTAGAAAATCTGTCATACATATATATACACACACACACACACACACACACACATATATATATATTTGCTGTGGTAGGTGAAAGCACTTTTCTTTTTTCACCATTTAAGAGCTCATTAGTGCTTTTAACATCTGTCTTTGTAAGAAAGGCAGTGTAAAAAATACACTTGGGCCTGAATTTTGCCACAGGAAGGAGACTGAGGAAGACCTGTCAGACCCAGATATGTTTGTCCTGATTGAAAAAATCATAACTGGCCCCTGCTCCCCTCTCTGACCTTCACCACCACCTTGTCCCCTCAGGCGTCCTGCTCTAGCCCTGCTGGACACTGTGGAGACTCCCAATTCGGTCCCAAACTCAGTTCACTGTGCCCTCTGCCTGTACTCACGCCCTTCCTATTCCAGTGTCAAACGTCACCTCCTCAGGGAACTGGGCTGACCGCTCCAACTCAGCACGCCCCCCGCTCGTCTGCTTCAGTATCCCTCAGGGAATGTGGCCTCAACCAGCAGGTCACACGTCTACCTGTGCTCTCTCCTGTCTAGACTGAAAGTCATAGGAGAGCAGGGTCTCAGTCTCTTCCATCACTCAGTCCTAGAAGAGCGCCCAGTGCGGAGAAGGATCTCAGTAAGTATTTTTAAATGAATGAAGTAAAGATTGCATAAAGAACCCATGGTAACAATCCTTTTCTGGCTTCACATTGACTGTGGTTTTCACCAGGCAGATTGTTTCTGAGAGATGGGCACTCTGGACCTTGTCAGCAGAAAGCTGAGAGACACGAGGCTCAGGGTTTCACGACATCTGTTTTGTGCGTCCACCTCACACCTGGCTTTACCTCACTTTCCCACCTTCATTCTCTCCTTGTCAGTATCAGGAGAGGTTAAGAACATAGATTCTGAGCCAGCTGAAATCCCCACTCTGCCACTTGCCAGCTGCGTCACCTTGGAGTATTTCTTAAACGCTCTGTGTTTCAGTTTCAGCATCTGTACACCAGAGCTGCTAAGCACACCCACCTCATAGGGATGTGGAGATTAAATAAGTCTGCATAAAGTGCTTAGAATAATGCCTGGTCCATGGCAAGTACAGGGTAAGTATTTGCTATGATTATTTATTTGTAATTTGTTTTGGCTTCCTATATTGGAGGCAGTATTGTAAACTGTCTAAAATCCTCTGTAGAACAAGGTGTGAGCATAAATAACAAAGCTGTTGGAGTGAAGCCAGGAGAACGCATCCTTGCTACCATGCACGTCTATGATTTTTTTTTCCAGTTTCATATCCTCTGGCTGCCCCTGAAGGTCTTCATCATTAAGGGGCACCACGAAAAGCCTTTCTTCTGTAAGTAAGACAGAACCGCTCCCTTCTTTAATGGCAAGATGACATTGTTAAGAGGTGTTTTGGAAAAGAAATGAAGCAACCACACTGTTTAGTAAATGTACTGCTGGCCTGATCTGTTCCCTAAATCACAAACCCATTCTGCACACCGAGGCACAGTGCAGGAGGCCGGTTGTAAATGTCTCTGCGTGAGGCCCACCCCCCAGGAAGGGCTGTGTCATGGACATTGGCTCCTGCATCATGTAACTCAGGCGGTCCTTTCTTCTCTATCTCCAGGCCGTGTGGCCGAGATGGGGCTCCCATGGTACAGCACATGGCACAGGCTTAGCAAATCGAATCGGCACAGCACATGCACAAGGTGTTGGATCTTGTTCAGGGACAGGCATTGTAGCCTAAAACCTTCACGGCAGACTGGACCTCGGAACTGCATGGCCACAGAACAGTGCTTTCTGCCCTGCTGGACTGGAGCGTGGAAAGGTCAGCGGGGTGGAGGTGATTGCCTATCATCCTGCCACTTGAAGCGTGAGAATGACTCCAGTGGAGGAAAGCAGAAAGACATCAAAACACCTGAAACTGGAGGAGGCCAGTTTCTAGGGACATATTTGTTTTCCTCAGCTTTACTGAGATATAATGACAAAGACAAATTATATGAATTCAACGCATACAACATGATGACTGGATATACATACTTACACATACTCACTGTGAAATGATTACCATAGTCACGTCTACCAGCTCCCATAGTTACCAGCTGTGTGTGTCTGTGTGTGGGTGTGTGTGTGTGTCTATGGCTATGTGGACACTTCCGATCTCTCTTAGCAACTTGCAAAGTAAACAACACAGTATTATGAACTACAGTCATCGGGTGACATACATTGAACTCCTAAATCCCCTTGTGTGGGATTCAAGCTTACTCCTAGTTGGCTAGGTTCTTTGCTTCCATTGAGTTTGGGGTGGCTCTTCTTTCTTTGCATTGAAACAGCCTTTTTGGATACAGACAGGTCTGTGTGGAACACTCCTCGAAGGAGACATGATGTTCTGATTTGGATGGGGTCTTAGAAGACTGGCTCTCCTTAAGTGGTCCTGGAAAACTTGAAATTGGGTTGGGATGTTTTCTAAAGGGCCAATAAGCTGAATTGGCTCTTCAAACTGATGCATCCCTTTGGTATTTTGTTCCCAAGTTTCTAGAAGTGAGGATGCTTGAAACATTTAAAAGCAACACAACAACCACAATGGTAACAACATTAAGCACAATTATAATGCTTCGTGTTTCCCAGGAGCCTTTACAAGCACATTAATTTAATTTTCAAAGTAACTGTAGGTGGTAGATGCTATTAATGTCATCACTATTTTAAAGACGAGAAAACCTAGACATAGAGTTTAGTAACTTGTTAAATTTCAGTGATTAAGTAGAATGTTGGAACCGGAACCCTGGCAGTCTTTTCTGAGTCTAAGCTCTGAGGCACCATACAATACTAACTACGTGATGCGGCGGTGTGGCTGGAAAGGTGGCTATTTATCCACCCATTACTCCTCCGATGGAAGATTCAATCAGAGAGATCAATCTCGTGTACAGATAGTGTCACTCTTCCATTCAGATGCAGAAGTAATTTCACAGGCGTTTTCTGTCAGTTTGACATGCTCTGGACTGGGAAAAATAAAGCAAATACCAACGGCCAGGATCTTTCCCCCTAGGGTGTGGCTGCAGTCAGTACAGGGCTAAACACAGTGTTTCACATGTTCAGATAATGGTTGAACCAACCCAATACATTTAAATAAAACGAGCAAAGAAATAACACTCTCAGATCCAAAAGGTCAATCGGTTCTTTAGGAAAACCTCCCCCAAACAATATAGGTTGTCAGAAATACGCACACAAAATGTCAATCATTTTTTTTCCGTATTAGACCTATGTTCATCCTCATGCTATCGTCTTTAGTAGCATTCTTTAATCTGAAAGCCTAGAATGCAGGGAATCTGAAAGGTCAGAGACAGCTATTGTTAAAACTTTTTTATTTTTTTTGGCTGGGCGTGGTGCCTCATGCCTGTAATCCTAGCACTTTGGGAAGCTGAGGCAGGTGGATCACTTGAGGGCAGGAGTTCAGGACCAGCCTGGCCATCATGGCAAAACGCCATTTCTGCTAAAAATAGAAAAATTTTCTGGGCGTGGTGGCACACGCCTGTAATCCCAGCTACTCAGAAGTCTGAGGCAGGAGAATTGCTTGAATCCAGGTGGCAGAGGTTGCCGTGAGCCAAGATTGTGCCACTGTACTCCAGCCCGGGTGACAGAGTAAGACTTTGTCTCAAATTCTTTTTTTTTTTTTTTAACCTATTTAGATTATATTATGTTACTGACCTTCATGCAGTTCTTAAGAGTCAAATTATGGAATATTTGCTGAGTTTTGGAAAAAAGAATCCCCAAATAGACAGTGAATTTCTTGGAAAGAATACAGCATTGTGGAGATAGAATAACATTCGTTTCTTCTAATCTGCTAGGTGGTTTTGGATGAGTTACTTTTAATGTACTTAAATACTGGTTTCTTCACCTGTGACGTGAATGCCCATCACCCTGTCCAGCTCTCAAAGGTTTACTGTGATGATCAAATGAAATGATATCCCTGGAGATGCTTTTTGCAAATTATAAAGTTCCATAAAAACATGAAGAACTTTTTATATCTTATATTTACATTTTCCTATTGTCTATCTTTTAATACCAAGAGTTTATACAAGCAATTCTAGGTCATCTGTAAGAACACTGTGAGTTATGTATTGCTGTGAAACGAGTTTACCCTAAAATGTGTGGTTTAAAACAACACACATTTATCATCTCAAAGTTTCTGTGGCTTAAGAATCCTGAAAAGCTTAGTTCTGTCCTCTGCCTCAGAGTCTCTCAAGGCTGAAATCCAGGTGATAGGAGAGGCCGGGGTCTGATACGAAGGCTCAGTTGGAGAAGGATCTGCTTCCAAGGTCATGTGGGTGAGAGAATCCTACTCACCATGGGCTATTGGGCTGGCAGCTTCAGTTCCTCATTGACTGTTGGCTACAGACCACCTTCAGTTCTCTGCCAGGCGGGCTCTGCCAGCATACACGCCAAGAAGACAATGGAGTTGGCTAGCAATACATAAGCCCCAGGCTTTACCACCTAATCATGGGAGTGGCAGATCACTGTTGGTTAGTTAGATATCCCATAATATTTTTGTTAATTAGTTATAATAATTATTATCTTTCTCAGACCATTCTCCATAACAATATCCCATAACATCGGTGAAGAGCATCGCCAGTCTAGGCCATGGAAGAGGACAGGATTGTGTAAAGGCATGACTACCGGGAAGAGAGGATCCCTGGAGACCATGTCAGAGGCTGCCTCCCACAAACAAGAATCCCTGGCTTTCCTAGTATCAGCAGCTCTCGTGTTGGGCCAAGCATGTGGCACTTGTCAAATCATTTGCTCTGGAGGGCAATCTTATGAGGTGAGAAACACGAGTTCCCTTTTAGAGACAAGGAAACTGAAGCCCAGAGAAGTGTCTTCCCTGAGTTGTATGAGATGTAAGTGGCAGAGCTGATTTTAAATGGCAGATGTTATCTCTCAACCCCGTCACTGCACTTACATTGTTTTCTCGAATATGAGACTCATCACACCCACATTTCAGGGTTGATGTAAGAATCAGAAGTCATCATGGTCGAACCGGAACTCCTGCACAGAAATCATTATGGTCGCACTGGAACTCCTGCACAGAAATCATCACAGTCGCACTGGAACTCCTGCACAGAAATCATCACAGTCGCACTGGAACTCCTGCACAGAAATCATCATGGTCGAACTGGAATTCCTGCACAGCAGCACGGGGTGGGCATACAGCACTGCTGGACAGTGCTGGCCTTGACACGGTCCAGGCCAGGCAGCAGAGTTTGTACTTGAGTTTCATGCTGGCTTGTGGGGCACTGCTGGAGATGATGCTGTGATGGCTGAAGCCTCTCCTCAATGACTCCTTTGCAAGGCCGTGAGAAATGATAATTATTATAAAGGTGTTGTGGCTTGCGTATCTGTGCCTCCCTAAAATTCATATGTTGAAACCCTAACCCCCAATGCAATTGTATTGAGAGGTGAGGACTTTTAGAGCTGAGCAAGTTTAGATGAGATCTTGAGCACAGAGCCCCCACGATAGGACTAACGTCCTTATGAGAAGATAAACAGCCTGGGGCACTCTCTCTGCCATGTGAGGCACAAGGAGACAGCAGCCTACTGCAATCCCAGAAGCAGCCCTCCTCAGACAACAGGTCTGCGGCTGCTTTGATCTTGGGCTCCGGAACTTTGAGAAATAAAGGTAGCTATTTATGCCTAGTGTTCCATTATTGGAACGCTAAGCATGTGGGAGTTATTTACATCCTATTGCTCAAGATCATCGCCAAAGTCTGAATGCAAAAATTCAAAAAATTGCAACCTCGGGCATAAATGGGTTAAGCCAACCAGTCTATGGTATTTTTGTTTGAGCAGCCCAAATGAACTAAGACAAGAGATAATATTTATTGAGCATTTGCTAAGCATCAAGCACAGTTCTAAGCTTTTCACAGTTTTACATCACTTGTCATCCCCACAACAATCTTATGACCCATTTTCTTCTCACCCATTTTATGCGTGAGAAGTCTGAGGTCTGAAGTGTGATTCTTCCAGGAATGTACAATGCTCAAATTCAATCACATCAGACCCAGACTTGCCCAAGAGCGCATGGCACAGTGCTAGGAAAATAGCAGCAGCTCCGCCAATGGGGAACATCCGATGATCGTATCATCATTATCGTTATCATTCCAGGGAGCAAACAGGAGTCCTTGGCTTGTGGCAATGGTCATCTTAAATATTAAAGTCTCTCTTTCTGCTGACCAGCCCTCCCGTGCTCTCCTGGTTCTTGCTCATGTGATTGAAAACTTTTCAAAGCCCACTTGTGTCCTTTGCAGTTGAGTCCTCACCTTTCTGTCCAGATGACCTCCTTCCAGAGTGGCTTCCAGGGCCTGCCAAGGCTCTGGACCTCCTGTCTGACTCCCGGATGTTCCTCTGCTCCAGAGGACTCATGTTGGATTTCCTTCAACATTCACTCTCTGAGTATTTTCAGATTTGTACTTGAATTTGAGTAGAGACTATCAGCTGTCCCATTCTTCCCCTGTGCCTTCGAGCATGGCACATGGTTAACCAGGATACAAGATGACATTTCCTTGCTTCCCTTGCAGCTAGGCACAGCTAGTGTGCCTGTTCTGTCATGGGACATGACACAGAGCTTCTGGGTCAAGAGCTTCTGGGTCCTGCACTTAAAAGAAAACAGCAGGCTTCTGGCTTCCCCTTTGTCCCTCTCCCTGGCTGGAGTTCATGGTGGTGATGAGCTATCTTGGATTGCACTGACTGTAGCAACATTTTGGGGTGATGGAGCCACAAGGTGGCAGGAGTCTGGGTAGTTGCCACCTTTGCAGAGTGGAAGCTGCTAAAAGAATTCAACATGCAAACAGGAGAGAAATCTGCTCTATCTTGTTGAACCAGGGATTTGGGGGCTGCTGTCACAGAAACTGATCCCTTTATCCTAATCAATCTACACCCACCATGGTTACAGCGGTGACCACTGTGGTTTTAATGTAGTCACTTGCCCTTGTCTGCTCCATGGTAGGAAGGCGAGGCATGCAGAGCCTCAGCCCAAGCAGCCGGTGAAGTATTAAGGTGATCTGCTTTCATCCTACACTGAAGCTGCAGTGCTTCCTCCTAAGGTGGGGAAATTAAAGACATGATGAATGAGGCGTCTTTGCCATTTAGCCGGCCTAGTTTACACACCGCTGGTGAGAAAATATTGCACTGGAGATGGAACAAGTAGGGAATAATAAGGACCACTTATGAAGAATTAATGTGATGCTGAAAACAAAAGAAAATAAAACGTATTAGGTTACCCAGGAAAGGCATGGAGAACAGCCTTACAGAACAACCTATCATGATGTCTTTGAGAAGTAAGAGGTCTGAAGGGCCAATTTAAAGTTATTAAGATAATCTCTCTGTGTTAAGAGACTGTCTCTTTCCATACCGCTTTGAAAAAAATAGGTGTTTTGCTATGTTTTCTCCTGAACCACAGCCTCAAGTATTTTGCCATCTTGAGCGGCTTGGGTGTCATTTCAGAATGCTTGGCGCCAGGCCACATGGGCTTGTGGTCCCCAGTTTTGCAGAGGCTGTAGTTTGGGGTAGATGGTGGCGGGAAGGTAGATGCACATTGGATCCTTATTTGGGGCTATTGGGATAGTCTATCTGGTTGACGGTATCTTCCGGGACCACTCCCCACAACACCCCACCCATCTCTTCTCTGCTCCACTGCCTTCCCTCGCTTTCCACCCTCCCATTGGCTGGGCTTCCATGTACTAGCACACCATCTTGAATCATATCAACAAGGGCAGTCTCTAGTGGTACCAGGAGAAAAGAGACTGGGCTTCTGATGGCACTGCAGAATAGAGGCACCAAACCACTTTGGATCTCTATGGAACAGAAAAAATTATGTTTCTGAAATTCATACCACTTTAAACAAAGTCTCTTTTGCAAGCAATTGGCCCATATCCTAAGTCATACACTTCTTTATGTAGGTTCCTTAACACTGCACACCTCTTCTTTATAGCATTTGCCATAGTTGCAACTGAATACTTTTTGGCATGCATCTTTTCTTTTTTCTTTTTTTGAGATGGAGTCTCGCTCTGCCACCCAGGCTGGAGTGCAGTGGCCGGATCTCAGCTCACTGGGAGCTCCGCCTCCCGGGTTCACGCCATTCTCCTGCCTCAGCCTCCCGAGTAGCCGGGACTACAGGCGCCCGCCACCATGCCCAGCTAATTTTTTGTATTTTTTTAAGGAGAGACGGGGTTTCACCATGTTAGCCAGGATGGTCTCGATCTCCTGACCTCGTGATCCGCCCATCTCGGCTTCCCAAAGTGCCATTACAAGCTTGAGCCACCGTGCCCTGCCCGGCGTGCATCTTTTCTAACCAACAATGAAGTCCACACAGTCATGGTACAGACCTAATGAACTCTAATATGCCCACTGCTTAGAAGGCACTTAATAATTATTTGATTAATGAATATAAATACAAAAGTTCAGGGGCTTCTTCTAAGACCTTCCAATCAGGCTGATGTGGTCAGATGGTCCCTAACTGGGAGGGTTTGACAGGCATGCAGAAGGCAGCATATGAAGACTCTTCTGTTCTCAAGCTTTTAGGGGAGTAGCCTGAGCTTTCGTGCTCCCTGCAAGTCTCTGATTTCTGAGAGGCAGACTGGCATGAAAAATAAAGATGGAGAAGCTCTATATTTCCTTATGATTAGCAAATTTCAAGCTTGGGCAAAGCCATGAAGTTCTTGCCAACTGGAATAACATCTTAACAGAATGTCTATACGTCCAGCAGTGCCTAGTACAACATTGACATAAAGACTTTGCTTCATAAATCCCTCACTGCATGAACAATAAATCCTCCCCCTACCTTTATCACAGCTGCTGAGAGGAGGAGAGCTGGCAGGGAGGTCTAGGGGAGGGGATGAAGCCATGGCCCATGACAGTAGCTTTGGTTTTTGCTTGCATTTCCCTTCCAAAACCTTGGGGCCCCATCATTGACTCCTAGGGCACCCTTCTCTCAGCACATAGAGACTGTCTGAGGCTCTTCCTTTATCTGTACAATGGGACAACAGGCTCTAATTCAATCTATCATGACAAGCATCATTTATCTAGTCATTCAGCATTCATATGGGACTCTCTGATCCCATTTCTTCATCTGTAAACTAGAGACAAGATAACATACTGTTACAAAGATCATTCACTCAGCAATACATGTATTCATGCAGCTAACATTTCCATCCCTTCCCTGTGCCAGGAACTGAGTTAAGCCCTAAACACACAGACGTGAGGGCAATAGGCACTTCCCTGCCATGGCGAAGTCTGCATTCTCATGGAGAGACAGATGGCAAACAAAGACACAAGGTGATTCCATACTGGTGAGTTCTTGAAACAAGATGAAGCAGGTGATCACCATGGTGGTTACAGATAGCCTCTTGGGGAATATTTAAAGCTAAGATGTAGAAATGAGAATAATCTGGTCATGCAAAGAGTCCAGTCAGAGGGAACAGCAGATCCAAGAGCCCTGGGGTAGAAATACACCTAGCTCATCAGGGTCAGGTCTCCTAGAAGACCACTGTAGGAGAGGAGTTGCCAGTGATGGGAGAAGCATGGGGTAAGGTCTGGAGTGGGCAGGGGCCAGATCACTCAGAATCTTGCAGGCCACGACCAAGCTTGGGGATTTATCAGAAAGGAATGCAAAGACTGAGCCAACAGGAAGTTCCCTGGTCTGACTGAGACGGAGTCTCCCTCTGTTGCCCAGGCTGGAGTGCGATGGCGACATCATGGCTGACTGCAGCCTCTATCTCCTGTGCTGAAGTGATTCTCCTGCCTCAGCCGCTCCACTAGCTGGGACTACAGGCATGTGCCACCATGCCTGGCTAACTTTTGTATTTTTGTAGAGACAGGGTCTCACTATGTTGTCCTCAACAGCTCTCAAACTCCTGGGCTCAACGCTTTGAGCCCAGGAGCCTCAGTAACAAGAGTCTGTGAAATCTGAAGGGTTTTCTAAAGTGGATGAACTTTGCATGGCATGGTGGCTCAGTGGTGGCTGAGAAGACAGTGAATATGTTCTCTGAGACACACAGAGCCTTAGGGATATTAAAAATCTAGCCCCACAACCCTGTTCTAGTGTCCAATCCACCTGCCTCTGCCTCCCAAAGTGCTGGGATTATAGGCATGAGCCACCGTGCCCAGCCTGATTTATGTTTTAAAGAGAACACTTTGGCCATTTTGAAAAGAAAGATGGGGCTGGCATTGGTAGAAAGAGCGGAACTAGAGAGCCCAGGTTAAGTGAGAATTTAGAGGAGACACAAGGTGAAGCCCGCACATGGTCCCTGTTCATACACAGTAGCTGTCCCTGCAGCAGACCCAAGGGGGATGCACCAGTGACTCGGTGGATCCCAGGCTCACAAATACCATGCTAGAGCTTCCCAGGAGTCACGGGGCTGGCTCTGGCACAAAATCCTAAAAATCCACAGCACGATTCCCACGGTGAGTGGTAATCTCAGGCCACTAGACAGCCAAGTCATTTCTGAGTACATAAAATATGAGTCTCAAAGGTCAGACAGCCTATGAGTAATATGTGGGTAAAGATGGTGGGGTGTGAATGGGTGCAGTCTCTGTGCAGGGTAACATGCTAATATCTATACGATTTGTAAATGCCCACACCATTTTACTCAGCCAGTCCACTGCTGGAGTTTACTTCACGAATATGATTACAGAAGTACAAAATAGTCTTTGCATAAGGTTATTCAAAGCAGTACTTTCAGGAAAAGAAAACCTGGGAACAACCTAAATGCCAGGTCCTATGGGGGTTGGTTTATATAAATTACGCTCTATGCCATAATATACAAATGTTTGAAAAAAATAATAAAGAACTTTATGTACTAACATGGAAAAAATACAAGATACATTGTTAGATAAAAAAAAAGTTGGCGTTGCAGTGGGAGAGGAAATGTGTGTGTGTGTCTGTGTGTGTGTCTGTGTGTGTGTGCCTGTGTGTCTCTGTGTGTGTGTGTCTGTGTGTGTGTCTGTGTGTGTCTGTGTGCCTGTTTGTGTGTCTGTGTGTTCCTGTGTGTGTCTCTGTGTGTGTCTGTATGTGTGTGTCTCTGTGTGTGTGTCTGTGTGTGTGTGTGTGTGTGTGTGTGTGTGTGTGTGTGTGTGTGTGTGTCTGTGTGTGTGTGTTTGCATATGCAGGAAATATTTTTGGAAAGGTATGCATTAAACTGCAAATGTTGATCACCTCTGGGGTCTTGCACTGGGTGGCTGGAGGCAGAAATAGATATTTGTATATAAGTCTGTATAATTTTTGAGTTTGGAACTATATAAATGTATTACCTGTTACCCCCAAATAAATCAAGATTATAAAAATAACAGAAGTAGGAACAAGGGGGAATATACCTTAGGAAGGTGACAAATTGCAACAAGCCTAGGACCTTTAGTGTTGGCTTATAAATAGTCAAAGTAAAAAATACTCAATCACCAGGTGCCCTCTGACTGGGCACTGTTCTCTCTTTTACCTACGTGTTGCCCTGAGGGTGGCAGTAAAGGCCAGAGCCAACCAGCCACTGAAAGGAAGAGGGAGGCGGACAGGATAGAGCTTCCAGTGGGAATTTGGGGTGAATCAAAGGCAGCAGGGCAGTATAGCTCAGTAGTTGGCATGTGCCACTGCATTAGTCTATTCTCATGCTGCTAATAAAGACATACCAGAGACTGGGTAATTTATAAAGGAAAGAGGTTGAATGGACTCCCAGTTGAGCATGGTTGGGGAGGCCTCACAATCATGGTGGAAGGCAAAGGAGGAGCAAAGGCACATCTTACATGGTGGCAGGCAAGAGAGCGTGTGCAGGGGAACTGCCCTTTATACAACAATCAGATCTCATGAGACTTAGTCACTGTCATGAGAACAGCATGGGAAAAACTCAGCCCCGTGATTCAATTCCCTCCCACCGGGTCCCTCCCATGACATGTGGGGATTATGGGAGCTACAATTCAAGATGAGATTTGGGTGGGGACACAGCCACACCATGTCTGCCACCAAGCGAAAACAGTGCTGTGCCTCTGCCACAATGATAATGCAAGATATTCTGCACCACTGTGTGAAAAATCTCAGGAAGAACTTAAGGAGGCCTTGTTCCATAGAAAACACAACTAATACTCCAGGTGGGCACCCCCATATATGAACCCACTTAATCCTCACAAGCACTCCTCAGCAAAGGTACTATGATTATATCATCTCATTTTTTTTTTTTTTTTTTGAGACAGAGTCTGGCTCTGCCGCCCAGGCTGGAGTGCAGTGGCCGGATCTCAGCTCACTGCAAGCTCCGCCTCCCGGGTTCCCATGTTCTCCTGCCCCTCAGCCTCCCCGGTAGCTGGGACTACGGCGCCGCCACGCTTGGCTATTTTTGTATTTTTTAGTAGAGACGGGGTTTCACCGTGTTAGCCAGGATGGTCTCGATCGCCTGACCTCGTGATTCGCCCGTCTCGGCCTCCCAAAGTGCTGGGATTACAGGCTTGAGCCACCGCGCCCGGCCTATCATCTCATTTTCATGTAAGACTGAAGGAGACTGACTAATGTGCACAAAACCACACAGCTTCCAGGCAGAAGAGCCGAGATGTGAATCCACGTTGCCGGGCTGGCTCAAGAGACCACGTTGTTATTTGTGGCACCAAATTGCTTTGTGGAGTACTTGAAATCTGGGCACCGTGTGAGCAAAAACTTTACCTCTGATGTAGAAAATAAACCCATTACATTAAAAATAAAAAGGCAACTGCTCATTTTTTACCGCTGTTTGCCACTGTCTTGTGAAGATCATTCAGCCAGGTATGAGAAGGAGTCTCAGTAACAAGAGTCTGTGAAATCTGAAGGGTCTTCTAAAGTGGATGAACTTTGCATGGCATGGTGGCTCAGTGGTGGCTGAGAAGACAGTGAATATGTTCTCTGAGACACACAGAGCCTTAGGGATATTAAAAATGTAGCCCCACAACCCTGTTCTAGTGTCTAGTTTGCTCTCTGAGGACCAGTAACAGAGGCATGGCTTCAGGGGGAGGACCTCACCTGTGCCTCTTGGTAAGGCAGGGTCTCTAAGACGAGACACTGTTCTGAAATGCACCTGCTTTATGTCAGAGGCCAGAGTATCAGCTTCCCAGCCTCTCCCTAAAGCTAATTACTGGTCTGGCAAGAGCTTGAGAGACTTGTTAACTTGATATAATAAATCATTTCAGGACAGATGCTGAGAGATATATTTGCTTCATACATTTTCAGTTTTGACTGGGGACCACATGTCAGACTATGATGGGGATGAAGAAAGCAGAAACTCCTCATTCTGGCCATGAAATACCTTAAATGAGGCTTGGGTGCCAAAAGAAATGAAATAAGCTTCCAGAGGTGATGCTGGGCAGGGAAGTGGGAAGGGTCCCTTGGTGTAAGCTGACAAGCCTGTCAATCTCTCTTTGCTTAGGAATCTCTTCCTTGTTGTGGGAGAAGAAAGGGCATTTAGAACCAGAGAGAAAAGGATTAAAATATTGACACTGATCTTTAGTAGCTGTGTGGGCTTGGCAAGTAGTTGAACTCCTCTGAGTTCCCCTGTTTTTCACTTTTATGTTGCTATGCTACAAATCACCCCAAAACGTAGTGGTATAAAACTAAAGCAATCATTTTATTGTTTCTCATTGTTTCTGTGAGTCAAGAATGCTGGAAGGGCTTAGCTGAGTGTCTTTGGCTTGGGTCTCTCATGCAGTTGCTGTCAGACAGTGGTGGGAGCAGTCAGGGGCAGCTGGACACCATGCTATATTCACAAGGCTCAGGGGTCCTCCTTGTGGCCTTTCCACATGGGATAGTAGGGCTTCCTCACAGCATGGTGGCTTTGGACAATAGGGCTCCCTCCATGTTGGTGCAGGGCACTTTTATGCTTTAGCTTTGAAAGTGACACAGCATCACTTCCACTCAGCACTATGAGTCAACCAGTGACTGCAGCCCACCCAGTTTCAAGGGGAGAAGACAAGGTTGCCACCCCTTCCTGGGAGAGTGGAGAGGTTCCAGAAGAGCATGCGGGTTAGGGACATGGAGAGTATGTTCCTTGGGAATACTTCTGAAAAAAGTACAACCTATAACACAGAGTGTCCTAATTTGAAGATGGATCCTATTACTACTCACCGTATAAGGGAAATGGGTGATGGTGTGGACAAACTGTCCAACACTGTGCAGGTTCTCACGGGCGCCATGCCCTACACATCGGCTTTCACTGCCCAGCATCTATTCCTCCTCTGTAGACACATCCTGACTTCCTTTGGGAAAATTCATTTCCTCCATGGTAGGTAGTCTTGATGGGATGACAAACCATGGGGCTTGCATTTTGAAACAGCATTAAGTAATGGAGAAGCCCCTTCACCATTTCAGATATCAAATCGAGGCTTGGGATGCCAGACCTGGCCCTTCAGTCTCCGGTAAAATCTTCTTTCAGGGTCTTTCACAGCCTCTCTTCAACTGTTCCTCTCTGCCACTCTGCACCCACCATCCCAATGCCTCCAGCAGATTCTCTTGGAAGAGTTTAGTTATCTACAAATGGCAGACAACTCGGGCCAGGCGCAGTGGCTCATGCCTGTAACCTTGGCACTTTGGGAGGCCAAGGTGGGAGGATCACTGAGCCCATGAGTTTGAGACCAGCCTGGGTAACACAATGAGACCCTTTTTCCACACAAAAATACAAAAACTAACTGGGTGTGGTGGTGCACACATGTAGTCCCAGCCACTCAAGAGACTGATATGGGAGGATCACCTGAGCCCAGGAGGTCGAGGCTACAGTGAGCCATGACTGTGCCTCTGCTTTCCAGCCTAAGTGACAGAATGGGATCTCATCTCAAAAAAAAAAAAAAAAAAAAAAAAAAAAAAGTTAGGCGACAACAATAACCTCAATGATCTTGGGCTTTAATGGTCAACGTTTGCCACGAACCTCTATGGAGTCCAGGAAGCCGAAGGCCTGGCGCCTGCGGCAGGTGAAAAGGAGGGAGAGTTTTACGGAGACCCACACAACTTGTGTATCAATAAATTATCCTGCTGCAGATCCTCACAGAAGCCTGCTATACGTTTTGGGTGCGTGGAATGGGAAACACTTTTAACTTGTTTTAGGAGGGGACCCAAAATGTAAGTTTATGCCATTGGTTGGGAGATTTTAATTCGTGGTAGTTTGCAATCTTCAAACATCTCTTACAGAAAGCAGTTGGTTTGAGCAATTTCCTTTAGGGAAACGCAGATTATTTTAGCACTTCATTCCTCTAAGCACTGCTGAAAACTGTTTAAGCAGCTATGAGCATGTTCATATTCCAGAATTCTCCAAAACAAATAGCCAAGCACAGTTATGTATATAAGGTATGCAATTGAGACTGCTTAAATGAATACTAATGGGCATTTTATTCACCATTTTCAATGATTTTGGGTTTTTTTTGGAAAAAGCCTTCTCGTTTTATTACCTGCCTGATTTACTTTTCTCCCCTGCAGCAGAGAGTCCCTGAGGCATGATGCTGGCTCTTGAATTAAGGAGCCTGGGGATGCAGCAGCTGCTTCTGTTCCAGGGAGGGGAAAGAACGGGAGAGGCATCGTTCACTGTTCTATGGAAGCATGTGGATCCCAGTCTCCTCCAAGGAGGCCTGGGGAACACTGGCCCAGAGACCACCCCATCAAACTAGAAGCTGGAAAACAAGAGGAGCAGGGAGAAAGAACTCCACGCCATGCACCAGGATCCCAATTAGGGCTGACACTTAGAGTCGTAAGAACCAGAGCTCAGATGCGTGTTTATAGCATCTGCTGGAAATACAGGAGCGTCTGTGCAATTTGGTCTGTTTAAGACGGCGCGTGTGGTGAAAATGAGGGGCAGCTGAGTCTTTGAAACAGCTGGCCTCCTTTCTAAGTCCCTCCAAAAGAGGCACAGTTGAGTTCCCGGACAGCTGTTTGCTGCAAACTCTGTACCTGGACAATACAGGCAATCAACCTCCTAAAGAAAACAGGCATTATTTTGACTCAAACAGGCCACTTTTGCACATGGTTTACTTCCTGATGAACAATTTTTCCTGAACAATATACTTTTTGTTTGATTTGCACAGTGATTTTAAACATCCAAGCAAATGTTAAAAAATGGAAAGATTTCTGGATTTTCAGCAGGTCTAGAAAAATCCAGAGATCTGGCAACTCACGGCCTGCATTCCCACCTGGGAAGGCTCTAGAGCCTAAAGAATGGATGTGTCCTCTAAGAGGGTACAGCCTGCCACCCTCCCTGTCTCTTGCAGCCTGCAGGGCATGGGCACTCCACCCACTTCCTTACCCACCTCCTCCTTTCACCTGTCCCTTGCCTTTGAGGCTCCTGGTTAAATGGCGCAGAATTTCGCGTGGATGCCTGAGTCCAGCTAGCTTTGCAGCCTCTTGGCATGCAGCCCTACAATTACAGGTGTCAGTGACAGCCAGTCTATAGGACTGATGAAGTATCCCAGGAGGGTTTCCAAAAGGCAACATGCATCCCTTGAGAAAGGTTGAATCAGGTGGACAGAAAGTGTTTCCTTTTTAAATTCTTTTAGAAGTTTTGAGGTTAAAGCGAAAGTCTCCCAGAGGGCCTGTAACCATTCCTGGGCACAGACACCCCTGGAGCTGCAACAAGGAGGGATTGGAGGAGTAAAAGGGGTGCCACGCGGGGCCCCTCCCTGTCTTCCCACAGGCCATTCCTGGCTCCCTGCCTCTTCCCTGGCCCCTTCACTCATCTGGTGCCAGCTTTTGGCTTTGTTTCCCAGTTTCTATGTTGTCACCCCAGGGAGAAGGGGTGACAAAATAAAGTTAGGAACAGCAGAAACTCGGACTAGAGATCCCTCACAGCAGCTCCCAGGGCTCCACGATTCAGAACGGGGGGAAAGGCAGCACCATATCATCGTAGAAATGTCTGCCACTGGTTCATTTATACTAAAAAGCTGGGTACAAACAACCCAGGTGTCCCGCGAGGGGCTTTCTAAATAAATTCAGGTCCATCCACTTACTCAGTCATTTAAAAAGCTAAGTATGGGACAAGCAAAGTACTTTGGCAATGTTAAGTTACCAGAAGAGACACAACATATTACAGACTGATCCCAATGGTATAAACATACTTATATACACTCTGTAAGGCAGGACGCAATAATGGTAATAGTTACATAAGATACGGAATATGGGTTTAAAAAAACATATCTTTGAATATGTTTTTATGATTACTAAAGTAAAATGAAAAAAATAAGCCTAATAAAAAGGGAAGTAGAAGGAAATCTCAGCATGGTCTGGTTGCAAGCTTGTCCAACCTGTAACCCACAGGCTGCGTGTGTGGTCCAGGATGGCTTTGAATGTGGCCCAACACAAATTCGTAAACTTTCTTACAACATTATGAGACTGTTTTGCAATTTCTTTTTCCAGCTCATCAGCTATCGTTAGTGTTAGCATATATTATGTGTGGCCCAAGGCAATTCTTCTTCCAATGTGGCCCAAAGAAGCCAAAAGATGGACACCCCTGCTCTCTCATGTATCCACAGCACTTCCCTGACACCTGCTAACACCTTTCTAACCTCCAAGGCAAGCACACAGCCTCTTGCTGCTAACATTAGCCAGCTAGACTTCAATAGGATTTTTATGTTGTTTTGTTTTTTTGTGTGTGTTTTTTTGAGACAGAGTCTCACTCTGTTGCCCAGGCTAGAGTGCAGTGGTGTGATCTTGGCTCACTGCAACCTCTGCCTCCTGGGTTCAAGCCATTCTCCTGCCTTAGCCTCCTGAGTAGCTGGGATTACAGGCACGCACCACCACACACAGCTTAATTTTTGATTTTTAGTAGAGGCAGGGTTTTGCCACGTTGGCCAGGCTTGTCTCAAACTCCTGACTGCAGGTGATCCACCCGCCTCGGCTTCCCAAAATGCAGGGATTACAGGCATGAACCATAGCACCTGGCCAGGAGTTTTATGTTTTAATTGTATTTGTTTATGCTCACTTTTATTTTGTGCAACTGATAGGCATTTTCTCCATTTATTTGTGTACATTAAAGTTATTTTTAAAATAAAACTTTTTTATGATTTGCATAAATACTCATTTGGATGCTTATTTCCTGCGAGTGCCTTTATCCTTTTCTTTATCTACCCAATGGTATGACGCCTCAGTTCTTGAGACCATTAGAAAGATTTACTGAAATAATGTACACAGAGCATTTTGTAAAGTGCCCGAGACAGTGAAATATACACAGTATTATTCTGTGTGCTGTCAAGCACTATAAAATCTACAGAATATTACGGTTTTCTATGTAAGTTTCTATTTTTAAGATACTATATTTGCTTCTGGAAGAGATGTGAACAGTAGTGTTTTAATAAGAATGCCTAAATGGGAAATTTGAGACGCATCAGTGAACCGGATTAAGTGAAGGTATTCAGCACCTAACAGTGCAGGTGCATGTGGGCCAGTGGGAAGTTGAGCAGCAGGCAGGTGTGCCTACACCAACCCCAATGGGGAGCCCGCCTCATCAACAGCCTCAGGGGGTTGCATTACCAACACAGAGTCCCCCCTAAACTTCAGAGTATGCCTACAGTTTAAAGAAACACCTCATTTTTGGCATTTTCCCTGGAGGAATGAGTTTAAAGTAAGGGTCCAGGAATGCTTGAGGCAGAAACCTTTACTAGATCAAGGTGCAACGTTTGAATCAAAAGCAGCCAGGGTCTGCTCTTCCCTCCTGCCAGTGCTGAGGTCAGACTCACTGCTCGCTTCGCTGCTCCCCAGCTGCTCAGACTCACCCAGACACCTGGTTTTGAAAAAAGATGCAGATCAGGGAAAGGAGATGAAGGGGGAAGCGGAAGATGCTTCCTAAGAAACAGGAGGATGCCAAAAGGACGGCAAGATGTGTTCCTGCCTTTCAGCACACTGTCCACGTGCTTGTGTGCCTCTTCCCTGCAGACACAGAAGCACTGGCCTCATGCTCGATCCTCTCAGTCACAGGGTGCTGACGGGGAAGGACCTGGGTGGCATGCTAATTGCTCTGTTGGCCTCGCACCCTGTAAATACGACGTGCACTCTGGTAAATTGTTGGCTGACTTTGCCTGACTGTCGAGATGCTCAGATCTCTCCCAGGGTGATGGGGAGCCTGGAAACCAAATGCCACACAGTTTGGTGTGTGTACGGACCAGGTGCAAGCTATCTTCCTGGGTCTGAGTGTTTATAGACAGATGGTTTCAGGACCATAACAACCCACAGGTCTTTCAGAGGTTCTAGGTTACAGGGAGACAGTGCTCCAGCAAAACAGCTGTCTTGTTTGACAGTTTTCCTAACAAGTGCTCTCTGCCTGTCTAAGAGGCCATTTCACCAGGGGAGGAAGTGCGGGGCTCTTATGTTTCTGAGAGTCTCAGGTAGGGTTCATTAGAAGCAGATCATAAGATGAGGATTTATTTGCAAGTGACTGAGTAAGGATGTTGTTTCCTTTCTCCCCACCCACCAGGAGAAACTGGAAAGCGAGAAGGGGAGAGAGAAATAGTTCACATTGCAGGACGAAGCAAAGGGAAGGTGTGCTTTCAAAGACCCAGCCTGCAGCCTGATCCTGTGGGAAGCTCTGAGTCAAGCTGTGTCCATGACAATTCAGAGTTGTCTGCAATGCGGGAGACGGGGCTGGGCTTTCGCACTCCACACCCATCCATCATTGGCAAAGAGGACCCCAGGGAGAAGCTTCCAGGCTTTTCCAAGAATCTGCACGAGTGCACAAAAGTGAGGGGCAGCCCCAGGTGGTGCGGTGACGGAAGCAGGTTCAGGATGACAGAGCAAACCCCAGGATTACGGACTGAATTGCTCCCTCCAAAATTCATATCACAAAGCCCTCATCCCCAGTGTGACTATATTTGGAGAGCAGGCTTTTAAGATGGTAATTAAGATTAAATAAAGTCATAAGAGGGGGCTCTAATCCCATAGGACTGGTGTCCTTACAGGAAGAGGAAGAAACCAAGTACAGTGGCTCACACCTGTAATCGCAGCACTTTGGGAGGCCAAGGTAGGTGGATCACTTGATCTCAGGAGTTTGAGACCAGCCTGGGCAACATGATGAAACCCTATCTCTACAAAAAAATACAAACATTAGCTGGGCTCGGTGGTGCATGCCTGTAGTCCCAGCTGCTTGGGGCACTAAGAGAGGAGGATCGCTTGAGCCCAGGAAGTCAAGGCTACAGTGAGTCCTGTTTATACCGCTGCACCCCAGGCTGGGTGACAGAGCAAGACCCTGTCTTGAAAAAGAAAAGAAAAGAAAAGACACCAGGAGCTTCTCTCTCTCCACGCACAGAAGAAAGGCCCTCTGAGGACATAAGATGCTCAGAGGGTGGTGATCTGCAAGCTAGGAAGAGGTTTCTCACCAGAAACTACCCTTGACGGCACCCTGATCTCAGACTTTCCAGAGTCCCGATGGTGAGAAAATAAATTTCTGTGTTTTAAGCCAACCAGTGTGTGGAATTTTGTTCAGGCAGCCCTGGCTGGCTAACACACCTACCGACGGATATAGAGCAGTAAAAGAGATGTACCGGGACCCGGGTAGAACAGTGTCTGTCAGCCAGGGTGGTCCATTGGGTGTATTTCGTATTAGGACAAGAATAAGCTCAAACGATAGCTTGTTCTTCGAGGCAGAACTTCTGGGTTTGAACTCCACCTCCACCTCTTACTGAGTGGGTTTGAAAAATGCATCGTGTCTCAGTTTCCCCCCCATGTAAATTGAGATCATAGCTCACTCTGTCTACCTCGAATGCTTGAAGCAGGATTAGATGCTTAGGAGGATTATATGCAAAGCATTTGGAGAGTGTGAGGCACACAGCCAGCACTGCTTGTCTCACCTATGATTCTTCCTTCCTCACTCACTCAAGCGCCATTTTTCAGCCTATGCTGAGCATGACACGGTTCATCACTCACCAGGTGTGAGTTCATATTCAGGACAGTCTTTCAGTATCTCTTCCTCGAACTTTCCCCTGATAAGACTCCTGGCCGCGGATTGTCAGCATGGTAGCTGGCAAGTACCGGGCACTTGACAAATATTTGTTGAAGAAACAAACGTGGGAAAGGGGACATCTAGAGCTTCCCACAGATGGAAACTGTGCAGAACATTTCAGCGACAGGGGAAATTTTCTGAGCCAAGCAGCCCTTTGACACGTGAAGGGGTGATGGTGGCTTTACTGAGTGCTGCACGCACTCCCTCCGCACACCCACCCCATATGTCTGGGTGGCAAGGACTTCCTCACCCCATGGCCTGACCTCTTGACTCACGTTGGCCAAGGGGATGTTAGTGGACAGGACACCAGTTTTGGTCTTAGGTGAGAGGATAATGAGCTGCTGTGAGAGCAGCACGCCAAGAATAACTCTGCCCCTTCAGCCTGGGCCCAGGACCAAACACACATGGACGGACAGACACTGAGCTCAAGGCTTGGAGCTAAGCCCAGCCAGCTCACACCCCAAGGCAGTCTCCTGTCTCAGCTTCCCCTTAGCAGGCCCAGACTGCACTTGACCTACAGCCCTGGGAGTATGAGAACAAAGCTTGGACAGTCGCCCCAATATCCATGGATCCAATATCCATGGATGCTCAAGTCGCTTAGATAAAATGATGTAGTAGTTGCATATAACCTATGCACATCCTTCTGTATACTTTAAATCATCTCTAGATTATTTTTCATACCTAATATAATGTAAATGCTATGTAAATAGTTACTGTGATACCATATTATTTAGAGAATAATGACAGGAAAGCCAGAGTCTGTATATGTGCAGTACAGGCAGAACCTTCCCCCCAAAAAATCTGGAATCTGTAAACACAGAACTCATGGACATGGACAGCCACCTGTAGTTATAAAGCACTGAGATTGGGGTTTTTTAATGTGGCATGACTGTGGCAAATCTGTCCATATCCTAGAGCCTAGAACCTATGAATATGTTATCTTCTAAGTCAAAGGGACTTGGTAGATGTGATTAGGTTGAAGATCTTGAGATAGATGATCTAAGTGGGTCCTATGTGATCATGGGGTCCTTACGTAGCTGGACTGATACACTGGATTTTCATACTACAACACTTTCACAAACCACTTAGCCAATTCACAAGTGGAGAGGCCAGATACAAGACATAGGGTGGAATGGGGACTATGGCTAATTGGAGATTTTGCGTGTCCCATCAAATATCACTGAAATTTTATTTCTGCATGAAAAACACAGGTCAACCAAGTTCAATTCAGGGACGACTAGTTCATATGAGTTAAAGAATTGGAAGAGAGCAATAAAACTGGTGTAAAGAGAATGGCACATGGAGGCAGTCTCTCATACACCATATATTTTCAAGCCATTTTAGGGATTAGTGAGGCCCTTGGTGCCCATTCATGGTCCTGTTTGAAACTTATAGACTAGAATGACTTTCAGAGCCCTTGAGGTGTGTTTAACCACTAGCTTTCTGCCGCTCTCAGAGCTCAGCTCCCCAGATCAGCTACCATCGTCTCCTGATGTAGAAGGCTTCTATGTTTGGAGATCAATAGGGGTGAGTGGTCATGCAGGTAAGGGCCAGGGGACATGCTCTGAAGCTGTGTTTGTTTACAAAGCCACCACTTTTAGTTAGACTTGGTGTGTGTGTTTCGTGTTTGTGCCTTTGAAGAAACAGCCATGGATGGGAATGGTTGGCAAGGGGATCGTAAAACCTTCCAGAACCACCTTTCTGGACCTGCCTGGGGAAGCCTCTGGTGTGGCAGCCCCTCCGTGGGCTGACTAGTTTCACCCTTTTGAAGCTATTTGTCTCCCCAGGTTCCCTGTCTTACCAGCCAGGGCACGTGGCCAACAGGGTAATGTGGCCGAGATCTGAAAACACAGTTGCAGCTTCCACATCTCAAATTGGTGACTCACATAAATGCAAAAGCTCACAACGGGATATTTCAAGAGCCAAAGACAAGGAACGAACCACTCTCTGCACTTGTGAATGCCATCCCGGCCAGCACAGGCTCTCAGAGTCCTGCCGAGAGGTTCCTGCAGGCAGCCACAGTCATGGCCTTGGTGGAGCTCAGTGCCAACGAGGTTTCAGGTACTTGACTGAGCAACCCTCGCCTTGAAGCAAGAATACACACTCCTGGCTGGCACTGAGTGCTTCTGCTGCACCCAGCCAGGAAGGGCGACACCGTTGCCCATGGCAGTGCTATACATAACAAAGATCCTGCTATCAGACCTCCTCAGCTACCAAGAAAGCTTCCATGGGAAGGAATGCCATTCCCCACCCTGGGAATCTTGGAAGGTGCGCTCACTGGCCTGACCTCAGTACCCCAAGGTGTCCAAACCCAGCATTTCAAAGACTCAGGACTGAATGGGCATGATGGAGCCATGCTGTAAGAAGACAGAGGCAGGCCAATTTATCTACATCCTAATTCTTAGAACCTATGAATATGTTACCTTATAAGGCAAAAGGACTTTGCAGACGTGATTAGGTGAAGGTTTTGATATGGGCGATGATCTGGGATTATCCAGGTGGGTCCAACATGACCACAATGGCCCTTAGAAGTGACTCCACCCAATGCACTGCCCGCCCTCCTCTGAACACATTTCTTGCGTCTAACCATCTGCAGGCCTCTTTCTGTGCCTCAGATGCCATTACTCTCTATTTCTGCAGATTCAGATCTTCCTCCTGTCCACAGTCTGCCAAAACATTCAGGATGGCTGGCTGCAGACACTCATGCACAATGCTTACCACTGAGACTGCAAACACAACGGAGTCAAAACAGGGCTCCTGGAAGCTCAGAACAAACAGGGTGACAACAGGAGCCCTTCAGGACTCGATACCATGAGGCTCATCTCCTTCGCGCTGCTTCTCATTCAGGTTCCCACCTGAAGAACTATTCACATACATAACTTCGCCACCTGCCAATGAACACATTCACTTTCATTTGCATAATCAACACTAATCTTATGGGTTAATTAGACTTTATGTGCATTCGATTCAGGAGATTTAATTTGGCCTCTGATCTCCTGCTTGGAACAAAGGACTCATAAACACATTCCTTTCTGGCCATGTTTTCACAAGTTCAAGGATTCGGACACCCAGCCTTTGCCCCTGACCTCCCCCCCGCCAGATGCACTAAAAATCCTTCTTGGGGTAATGGTGGTGAGGGTTGGCATTTGAGTTTGTAAACTGTTCGGGACACTGGATTTTCTTTTTCTGGTTACACATTAAAGGAAGGAGAGAGGAGGGGTTCTATGGGCAAAAGAATAGCGTGGTTCTAAACTAAGCAGAGAATTTGAGGATTTTTCATGGTGCCTTGCAGCTGTCACTTAAGAAAATGTGTCCAGTAATAGAATATTTCTTTCTTTAATACTAATCCCTTCAGAAAAATATACTGGCAGAATATATCAAGAGCCTTGAAAAATAATCTTACGTTTTGAATCTAAGAAGCCACCTTAAGGAAAAGGGGATGTGGATAAAGATTTATGTGGAAGGTAGTTTATTGCTGCATCATCTGTAAGAATAAATCTTGGACATACGAGGGGCCACAAACTGATGAAAAAAATGTTCCATATTACTAATCATCAGAGAAACGTAAATCCAAACGACAACGAGATGCCATCTCACACCAGTCAGAATGATGATTATTAAAAAGTAAAAAAATAACAGATGCCGGAGAGATTGCAGAGAAAAGGGAACACTTACACACTGTGTGTAGGAAAGTAAATTAGTTCACTCATGGTGGAAAGTAGTTTGGAGATTTCTCAAATAACTCAGAACTACCATCCAACCCAGCAATCCCATTACTGGCTATCTACCCAGAGGAAATAAATTGTTCTACCAAAAAGACACAGGCACTCATGTGTTCACTGCAGCACCATTCACAATAGCAAAGACACGGAATCAACCCATCCACCGTGAACTGGATCAAGATTTGGTATACATCCACCATAGATTACCACACAGCCATAAACAAAGAACAACATTTTCACATCCTTCGCAGCAACACGGATGCAGCTGGAGGCCATTATCCTGAGCAAATTAATGGAGGAACAGAAAACCAAATACCGCATGTTCTCACAAGTGGGAGCTAAACAGTGGGTACATGTGGGTATAAAGACGGGAACAACAGACACGGGGGAGTGGGGAGAGAGGGAATAAAGGGCTGAAAAACTACCCATTGGGTGCTCTGTTCACCACTTGGGTGATGGGATCATTCATACCCCAAACCTCAGCCTCAGGCAACAGACCCCCATAACAAACCTGCACATGTACCCCCTGAATCTAAAATAAAAGTTGAAATTTAAAAACAACTTGGAATCAACCTAAATGGTAAAATACAGGCATCGTCGGTTGTTTTATATTATGTTAAATCCATCCGATAGAATACTATAAAGTTATTAGGAATGTTTTGGAGGAATATTTAATGTTAAGAGAAAATGTTTCCAATACAAGTGAAAATAGTAGTGTCCTTAAAATCTGTACGTATTTGATGGTGCCAAATTTGTAAACTAAATGTATTTAGTATCTATGAGCATTACACAGGTATAAAACCCTGGAAGGAAATGAACCAACATGTTATCAGTGGGTTACCCTTGAGTAGTAAGGATATTGGCGTGTGATTCCCGCCTCATACAGCTGTGCTTTCCTCATATTCTAAAATGAGTATGAATTGCTTTTACAACCAGAAAACAATTATTTTCAAAAATCATCCAGGATGTCTACAGTGAATCTCACACAGCAGGTTCTTCTCCATTATTGCCACTGACTGTCACCTCCTTCCCTTAAATTCCATCCCGCGAAGACTCAATCTTACCCTTCATGAAAAATGAGTACTTTGTAACTAAGCACCTTCTGATAATGTGGGCAGGGCAAGGCCCCCAGAAAGTCAGTTCAGCTGCAGAGAATGCATAAGCCCTGTCAGAGCAGAGATGACCTCACCCTCCTCCAAAGCCCACCCTGCGGCACTGCACAGCGAGCGCCCCACCCCGCCCTGCTGCAGCGGCAGAGGGTCCTGCAGTGGATGTCAATGCCTCCAGAGTTCCGGGCGGTGGGTTCAACAGCTCCTCTGAGCAGCAGCTCACGCGAGTCCAAGTCAAGGCTCTTAGGCAGCAGCCGGCTTGGGCCCGGGACCAGGAACCACACACGCTTGCAGGGAGCGCACTGCTTACCTGTTGCGCGGGCCGGGCCCCAGGCGCTGGCAGGCCACGGTGGCCGTCACGTGCTTTCCGCCGCTGCCCACCTCCTGCTTGACGCCCCACTGCCGGGGCTCGCGGGTCTGAGCACTCAGGATGTTCACTCCCTTCTTCACCTTGGCTCTGTGGGGATGAAGGTGGGAGAGAGAGAGCCACAGGGTTAAGGCCTGGCCTTTCCAACATCCCCAGCTCTGCAGAGTTGCCACCGTTAGTGCCTGTTTTGCTTTTCCACTTTTTTCATATCTACTGAGAGGCAGACAAAGTCACCCGGTGGTGGTGATGCCAGGGCAGGGCGAGCGGGATCTGCCTGTGGATAAGGCAGTCACAGACCTTGCTGACCGGTTCTGAGGGGGAGGAAAAAGGACCCCGTAACTCACCAGACCAGGAGGTTGCAGGGCAGAGCTGTCAAGGCATGCACTCAGCCTGCCTGGGTCAGTCTCCTCACTCAGGGGGCTCTGTGCCCTGCCGGGGACATTTGGCAATGTCTGGAGACACTTGTGGTTGTCATGGTTTTGTGTGGGAGGCATTGTTATCCAGCAGGGAAGTGGGGAGAAAGGAGGAATGCAGCTAAACAGCCTACAACCCACTTGAAAGCCCACCACACAGAGTCACTGGGCCTACAGTGTCACTACTACCAGGAAAGCCGGGCCTGGGTTCATACCCCAGTTTCACCACTTTCTAGCTGTGCAAATTTGGACAAGGCATAACTTCTCCATGCCTCACCTCCTTCCTCTGTAAGAAAGAGAACGCTCATAGTAGCTCCCATTATAAATAAAGCTGTTGTAATGATTAAACAGATCTAAAGAGTTTAGAACAAGAACAGTGCCAGGCATACAACACACACTTAATAAATGTTAGCGATTGTTACATCACTCCAGGGAAGTCCCCAGCCTGCTTAATGTAACTTGCCTGGCACACACTTAACAAAGATACATTAAGTCAGGGACCAAGAAACAAAGAAACAAAAAGGCAAAGAGCTCCTCCCAAAGCTGCTGTTGTTTTGATCACCCCACTTAGCCAGCCTCAATTTCAGTTTCCTTATCAATAAACGGATGAGACAAGTGGCAGCTTGAGCACACACATCTACTTATACCGTCTTCCTCAATCCCACTCACAGGAGAGCAAAAGGACTGTTTTAAAAGGCGTAAGACAGCTGGGCACAGTGGCTCATGCCTGTAATGCCAGCACTTTTCTTTTTTTGAAATGAAGTCTTGCTCTGTCGCTAGGCTGGAGTACAGTGGTGTAATCTTGGCTCATTGCAACCTCCGCCTCCTGGGTTCAAGCAATTCCCCTGCCTCAGCCTACCGAGTAGCTGGAACTACAGGCACCTGCCACCACGCCTGGCTACTTTTTTTGTATTTTAGTAGAGATTGGGTTTTACCATGTTGGCTAGGATGGTCTCAATATCCTGACCTCATGATCTGCCCATCTCAGCCTCCCAAAGTGCTGGGATTACAAGTGTCAGTCACTGTGCCTGGCCAATCCCAGCACTTTGGGAGGTTGAGGTGGATGGATTACTTGAGCTCGGGAGTTCGAGATTAGCTTGGCCAACATAGTGAAACCTCATCTCCACAAAAAATACAAAACTTAAGTGGGCATGGTGGTGCATGCCTTTAATCCCAGCTACTTGGGATGCTGAGGCAGGAGGATCACTTGAACCTGGGAGGTGGAGGTTGCAGCGAGCTGAGATTGTGCCACTGCACTCCAGCCTGGGCAACAGAGCAAGGCTCCATCTCAAAGTTATAATAATAATAATAAAATAAAAGGCAAAATCTCATGACCAGAAGAAGAAATGCAGCCACAGCAACAGATTTGGGAAACTGGAAACTGGGAGTTCAGTGGATCAAACGAGTCAGCAGAACTTTAAAATGGAGCTTTAAGCTGTCAGTGAGCAGAGCCAACAGCCAACACAGTTTCTACCAAAGAATCCCCCAGACTCGGGAGCTGTGATATCAGTCACAGAATCAGAGCGAATGAGGACTGAAATACAGAGGGTTGGCTACAAGTCTGTTTAGGAAGCAGCCAGAAGCAAATAAACTTCCCTGTTTGTGATGCCAGGACTTTACACCAGGTACAGCTATCAGGGCGAGTGGGGAACTGGGGGTGCTGGGGGTGCCACACCGAATATAGAGGGACCCCACAACCCCATATGTGCTGAACGCTGAGATTCCCAGGCGGGTCCCCCTAGACTGGATCTTTACCCTCCAGGAGAAACACAGGATTCCAGAGGGTGCTACCATCCTAAAACCAAAATGCAATAGGCATTGACACTGTAGCCTCTCCAAACAGCCAACCAGACGCCCTGCAGTGAAGCCTGAAGTCAGCAAGTGCTGTTGAGGGGCTCTGAGCCTCTCATAGCCTTTTAGTCCCCCCTCCTTTATCTGAACTGGCAAACAGGAATTGTTAGACACTAAGAAAAGTCTCTATGTGACATAAAGACTGTGATATGCTGAAATAAAGATTTGGTACTCATCCCTGTTTCCTGGCATACAGCTCCTAACATCCTGAGAACAGTGATGTCTTCTTGTGTGCTAAGGAGGTGACTGGTGGCTGGGATTACAGGTAGCTTCAGGATAACGCTGGTCACCAGAAAGACCAAGGCAAGAATAGAGAGTTTGGACTTTCAGCCCATCCCCTTAATCACCAGTGAGAACAGAGAGGCTGGTCACCAATGACTAAATATCCAATCAATCATACCTAGTTACAAAGCCTCCTAAAAGCCCCAGAGGACAGGATTTGGGGAGCGTCCAGATAGTTGAACCCACGGAGGTTCCTGGAAGGTGGTGTCCCGGGAAGGCAAGGAAGCCCTTCACACTCCTTCCCCTATACCCTGTCCTACATGTTTCCTCATCTGTATCCTTCATAACATCCTTTAGAATAAACCAGTCAACATAAGCAAATGTTTCCCTGAACTCTGTGAGCCGCTCTAGGAAATTAATCAAACCTGAGGATGAGATCATGGGGACCCCACTTTACAGTCAGTCAGTAAGACACACAGAGAGAGAGACAGACAGATGGAGACAGAGAGACAGACAGAAAGACAGAGAAACAGGCAGACAGAGACAGAGAGACAGAGAGAAACAGAGTCAGCCAGGGTTTGCAGTTGATATCAGAAGCAGGGAGCAGTCCTGGGGACTGAGCCCTCGACCCGTGGGGCCTGACAGTTTCTCCAGGTAGAGATGGTGTGAACTGAACTAGAGCACACCCAGCTGACATCTGCAGAATTGCTCACTCGCTTGTTGGTGGGAGAACCCCCCACCGCCCACCTGCCCCATGCTTGTCCACAGGAGTCTTCTGTGTTGGTCGTTGTAGGGTGAGAGCAGAGGAAGCAGTTTGCGTTTGTCCATGCAGAAAGACTGAAACAGGCAAATGTGGGGAGGGGAGAGCGGCAATCTTCAGGAAATAGAGCATATGCAGTAAAGGATACACATATTTAAAAAAACAGAGAATCCGTTGGGCGTGGTGGCTCACACCTGTAATCCCAGCACTTTGGGAGGCCGAGGTGGGTGGATCATGAGGTCAGCAGATCGAGACCATCCTATCCAACATGGCGAAAACCTGTCTCTACTAAAAGTACAAAAATTTGCTGGGTGTGGTGGTGCATGCCTGTAGTCCCAGCTACTCGGGAGGCTGAGGCAGGAGAAGCACTTGAACCCGGGACTTGGAGGTTGCAGTGAGCCAAGATTGCACCACTGCAGTCCAGCCTGGTGACAGAGTGAGACTCTGTCTCAAAACAAAACAAAACAAAAAACAGAGAATCAGTCACATTCACAAAGAGATAAGAGAAGATATTGCAATGAAGCAAAAATGACTGCTATATCTTAAAAAAAGAACGGACAAAATAAGCCCTTGAAAATTAAAAATATAGCAAAAATGTAAAGTCGGTGGAATGGTTGATGGAAAAAGTTGAAGAAATTTCCTAAGAAGCACAGAAAAGACAAAGAAGTGGAAGATAGGAGAAAAAAAGTTAAGAGGATGACTTTGAGGTTCAATATGTGAATAATAGAAAAAACAGAGAAAAGAAAGAGGATGAATCATTAATGAAGTCAGTCAAGAAAATGTCTCCAAATGAAAGGATGTGTTTTCAGCTCGGAAGAACCCACTGTATGATCAGCACAATGAATGAGAATAGACCCAGACCAGGCCATGTGATCAACACATTTTGGAAGACGGGGTATGTAGAAGTGAATTCTACCGTCCTCCAGAGAGAAGAGACCATCAGAAAAAATTTGGAATTCATAACAGCCTCTTCGTAAACTAGAAGACAATGAAAAATGTCTTGAATATTGTAAGGGGAGATGATTTCCAACCTAGAATTCTGTATGCACCCTATGAGCTCAGTGTTTCCAAACATGTGTGTTCTTTTTTTTTTTTTTGAGACGGAGTCTCACTCTGTCACCCAGGCTGGAGTGCAGTGGTGCGATCTCGGCTCACTGAGAGCTCCACCTCCCGGGTTCATGCCATTCTCCTGCCTCAGCCTCCCGAGTAGCTGGGACTACAGGTACCCACCACCATGCCTGGCTAATTTTTTGTATTTTTAGTAGAGACAGGGTTTCACTGTGTTAGCCAGGATGGTCTCGATCTCCTAACCTTGTGATCCACCTTCCTCGGCCTCCCAAAGTGCCGGGATTACAGGTGTGAGCCACCGCACCCAGCCCACACATGTGTGTGCTAAGGACATTTACTCCTTACACTCATGCTTGGTAACCTACTTGAGCATGTGTTCCATCAAACCATGAAGTGAAGCTGGAAGGAGGATGTGAAGTAAGGGAAACAGATCCCAAATACAAGTGACGTGGAAGGAATCCCAAGTCGATGGTGAAGAGAGGTCCTTGAATAACAGCAGAGCATAAGGCATAGAGAAGATTCTGGCAAACACTTCCCCAGGAAACGAAAATTTTCTTAATAAATATGATGCTGAATAAGTGTTTCCTGAGGACATTTAGACAACTAGAGGAGAGTTTCAGGATAAATATGAGCTAAATATACAGAAAATTAGGAAAAAGAATAAAACTCAATCAGTTTTTAATCCTGAAGAACTCATTATGCAGAGAAGGAAAAGTAATCATAATTTAATACTTGATTTTACTATGATTAGCACATGTACTTATATTTTAAACACTGAATATTAATCTAGACAAAATATGATTATTATACTTGAGGGATGGAGAGATAAAATGGGAGGCACTTATGTGATGGAGAAAAGAGATATATCCTAATTCTCCATAGTGAGAAATTTATAGATATTGCCTTAAAAAAAGTGTCAACATCAGTGCATTACTTGGTGATATGCCTATAAATACCAGATGAGGAAAGAATTTTGCCTCTGTGCATGGAGAGAAGCAGTAGAAGGGAGCAGGGTACTGCAGTATTATTTTAAAATAACTTTGTATTTTTAAATAGTTCAATAGTTTCAGATTAAGAGGAAGTTGTGTCTGGGTTTGGTGGCTCACACTTGTAATCCCGGAACTTTGGGAGGCTGAGGTGGGACGATCCCTTGAAGCCAAGAGTTTGACAGCAACCTGGACAACAAAATAAGATGCTGTCTCTACAAAAAGATAAAATAATTAGCCCCACACGGTGGCCCATGCTTGTAATTCCACCACTTTGGGAGGCTGAGGCGGGCAGATCACCTGAGGTCAGGAGTTTGAGACCAGCTTGGCCAACATGGTGAAACCCCATCTCTACTAAAAATACAAAAAAAAAAAAATTAACTAGGCATGGTGGGAAGGACTGTAATCCCAGCTACTTGGGAGACTGAGGCAGGGGAATCACTTGAACCCAGGAGGCAGAGGTTGCAGTGAGCTGAGACTGTGCCACTGCACTCCACCCTGGGCAACAAGAGCAAGACTCCATCTCAAAATACTACTACTACTACTACTACAACAACTACTACTAAGCCCCATACAACAGAGTGTGCCTGTAGTCCCAGCTATTGGGGAAGCTGAGGCAGCAGGATCACTTGAGGCCCAGAGGAGCTATGATAGCACCACTACACTCCAGCCTGGGCAACAGAGTGAGACCCTGTCTTAAAAAATAAATTTTAAAAAGTTGCAAAAGAACAAAATACTGAGTTCCCAGTACACATCATCCAGCTTCCTCCAATGATAATATTGTACATAAGCGTGGTTCATTGTCAAAGCCAGGATATTGATATAGGCATAATACTATTAACTCAGGTACATACCTTAGATTTTACATGTTTTCACACGAACTTCTTTGGCGTATAGTTCTATGAAATTATATCCTATGTGGAGATTTGAGTAACCATCACAATAACAAAGATGTGGCATTGTTCCTTCAACACAGAGGAGCTCCTTCATGTGCTCCCTTCATAGTCACACGCTCTTCGAATCCTGCCACTGATCTGTTCTCTAGCACTACAGTCCTCACACTTTGAGAATGTTGTATACAGGTTTTTGTCAATAAACTCTGCAGAACTATTTGACCTTCTAAATTACAGGCAAGAAATAAAAATACAAATCTAAGCTACCCAACAGATGGAACCCACCCCCTCTTGGCCAAGGAGATGCCAGTGAAACTTTGAAGACTGAGTTCCTGGGCATGATGGGATGGAAGGCTAGATGCACCTCCTTATCCCCCTTCCTTCCCTAAGCACCACTGGGCTTTCTTCCTGAGGGCTAAAAGGAAAACAGCCATTTGGAAAGACTTGCTCCACCCCAGATACCGATGACTGCCTGACACTGCCTTGCCCTTTCATAGTTTTGATAAAATAACTGACCCACGGGTTCCTTCCTGATAAGAGACCACTGATCTTGCAGTGGTTCTGGCCATCTACTGAGGATGCACAGTGAGGGGTTTCATGTCCTCTGCTTCATCTTTTGATGTCAGAGGGCTGAAAACCCTACCTTGGGATCACACTATCCCTGTCATCTCTTGTACATGGGACCCATGAAAGGGAGGGCATGAAACTCAGCTGTGCATGCACATGCTTCTCCTTCCATAAATATTCATGACTCCTCCTATGGCTTATTGAATATGCATATTTATCCTTCTTACTCAGTATAAATCCCTGTCTTGTTCTTCCCATCTCTGAATGTCTTGTTTCTGGCTTCTGGCTGGAGGCTACACTTCCCAGCCTGTCAGAATGGCCATCCAGCAGGCTGCAAGCCTTTATGAGAGATAAAGCTCTTCTTTCCAAATGTATGAACCTCATCATTCTTCAGTTGACATATGCAAGGTCATGTCTTATGAAAGGGAATTACACAGTTACACACACACACGCATGCGCGCGCACACACACACACACACACACATCCTATTAACTTCCAAGACTGAAGGAGATACATTCTTGTGAATAGTTAAAAGGCTAGACATAGCTGATGAATGTGATTACCAGGGGGGCGCCATGAGGGAACACTGTGGGTGGAAGGTGGTGATAAAACACATCTTCACCTGCCAAACTTAGGGTGTCCAACCCTCATTGCAGCAATAGCATGCTGGCCAGACAGCCACCTTCTCTCTCTCTCTTTTTTTAAAAATTATACTTTAAGTTCTAGGGTACATGTGCACAACGTACAGGTTTGATTCATAGGTACACGTGTGCCATGTTGGTTTGCTGCACCCATCAACTCATTTACATTAGGTATTTCTCCTAATGCTATCCCTCCCCCAGCCCCCCACCTCCTGACAGGCCCCAGTGTCTAATATTCCCTTCCCTGTGTCCATGTGTTCTCATTGTTCAATTCCCACCCATGAGTGAGAAGCTGTGGTGGTTTTCTGTCCTTGTGATAGTTTGCTGAGAATGATGGTTTCCAGCTGCATCCATGTTCCTACAAAGGACATGAACTTATCCTTTATTATGGCTGCATAGTATTCCATGGTGTATATGTGCCACATTTTCTTAATCCAGCCTATCATGATGGACATTTGGATTGGTTCCAAGTCTTTGTTATTGTGAATAGTGCTGCAATAAACATATGTGTGCACGTCTTTAGAGTAGCATGATTTATAATCCTTTGGGCATATACCCAGTAATAGGATTGCTGGGTCAAATGGTAATACTAGTTCTAGATCCTTGAGGAATCGCCACAGTCTTCCCAATGGTTGAACTAATTTACACTCCCACCAACAGTGTAAAGGTATTCCTATTTCTCCACATCCTCTCCAGCATCTGTTTCCTGACTTTTTAATGATTGCCATTCTAACTGGCGAGAGATGGTATCTCATTGTGGTTTTGATTTGCATTTCTCTGATGACCAGTGATGATGAGCATTTTTTCATGTGTCTGTTGGCTGCATAAATGTCTTCTTTTGAGAACTGTCTGTTCATATTCTTTGCCCACTTTTTGATGGGGTTGTTTTTTTCTTGTAAATTCGTTTGAGTTTTTTGTAGGTTCTGGATATTAGCCCTTTGTCAGATGAGTAGATTGCAAAAATGTTCTCCCATCATGCAGGTTGCCTGTTCACTCTGATGGTAGTTTCTTTTGCCATGCAGAAGCTCTTTAGTTTAATTAGATCTCATTTGTCTATTTTGCACAGCCACCTTCTCTTAAGAAACTTCTTCTGAGTCTTACATTAAATGATTCACTAAATACACGTGCTACTCTGAACACCAGGAGACCAGGACATGCTTGAGGGACAAAGATCAAAGACACATTAGCATGGGAAGGTCCCCATTGCCCCTAGCAGGAAATGAATGTTCCAGTTATGTTCATAGCACGGACACCTTCTACTTCTACTGCTGGAAATAAATGCCTCTTGCAATGTGACTTGGCTTGAAATTGGATTTTGCCACATTTGGATTTTTTCAAGATTTCAGATTTCACTGAAGCTACAAATTGTTCTTTCCGCTTAACAGTGCATGCTCATAGGAGGATTCTCACCAACTGGTGCAGCGGCTGGTGTCACCTCTGGATGGGGCGGGAGAAGGAACCACAGAAATGGGAGAAAGGCATAGGTTTAAAAGGCTGATTGTGTTAATCGGGCATTTTCTTCGATGAGAGCAGTGGATGTTTTCTGTCTAAATCAAGGAACTAGTTGTTGCAGGGTTTGTGTCCAGGACCAGAAGTTTTGCAACCAGAGTCAGCATTTTAAAAACCAGTGGAAGTGGTTGGTAAACCCTGAGGATGTCTGGCTTCCAGGGGCAAGTCCAGGGAAGCTGGCCAGTGGCAGTATGAGGCCACCCCTGCTCAGCCAGGCTGCATGGAGGGGAGGAGCTTCCAGCCCTGCTTCTGGAGGGTCAGGCAGGTATGCTTCTCCCTCTTCATCTGCTGCATCCAGGATGGCCCTAGTTCAGTGGTTTCCAGTTTGTGGGTCTGCTACTGCTGGTAGCTTGGGAGACAATTTCCCATGCAGCAAGGAGCACCGACTGTTCCCAGCACTGTGCTAGATGTTGCAACGCATCCACGCGGCACTCAGGCAAGGGCTGGACTTGGTGGCACCTCCGGTCCCATCTGGGTTACCTGAATGGGGCTCAGGCCATCTACAAGGCACATTGATCGTTGACGCTCCTACTCAGGTTTTTAGTGGTCAAAACCAAAACAAAACAAAAAATATTTTCCCTCTTTTTAAAATGTGCTTGGCTTGGGTATAACACAGGGATGATTAAGTGTTCCTTAAGGAAAATCAATGTTCAGTACAAATTTTGAACACAGGAAGCCTAATTTCCACTCTGCAAGCCATCTATCTCACGGTGTGCTATAATCTCCTTAGGAAATGCCCTCCCTAGAGGTTTCTCAGGCCTGCTGGGGTGTATGAGGGCCTGGGTATGATGAGGAGCGTGTGTGTGTGTGTGTGTGTGTGTGTGTGTATGCATGTGTGAGAAGCGTGTGTGTGTGTGTGTATGCATGGGTGTGCATGCATGGGAGGGTGGGTAAGTACCACTTGGCCTCTGGACCCTGGGAGGCTGTCTGTTCAGGAGGTGAATCTGATCTTCAGAGTAGGTTCAAACTGAAAAATGATAATTATTGTTGTTACGGGTTGAACTCTGCACCTTTCCAATCCATATGTTGAAGTCCTAACTCCCAGCATTTTAGAATGTGATCGTATACGGAGATAGATCTTTACAGAGGTAATCACATTAAAATGGAGCTCATTAGGCTGGGCCCCAGTTCAGGGACTGGTGTTCTTATGAAAAGGGGAAATTTGGAGACGGACCCGAGAAGGGGAAGTCTATGGGAACACGAAGATGGGCATCTCCAAGCCACGGAGAGAGGCCAGGGAGAGGTGGTCCCTCAGACCTCAGAAGGAATCAACCCTGCCAACACCCTGATCTTTAACGTCCAGCTTCCAGAACCGTGAGAGAGTAGATTTGTATCCTTCAAATCCCTCAGTCTGCGGTACTGTGTTACAGCAGCCCTAGAAAACGGACACAGTTGCTAACACGAAAATAAAGAAGCAAGCAATAAGAAAGCAGCCCACCGCTGGCCTGGCCCTTAGGAGGAGGAGCTGCCGTGAAGCTGAGTCATTGCAACCCTGGGGGAAGCAGCCGATGTAAGTTCCCACTGCGCTGAGCTAACCAACCAGAAGCTCTGCGGTCCCTGCACTGAGCCTGTTAGCCCAGTGCTCTCGACTCTGGGCATTGTGCAGGAAAGCCTCCGGTCATGTGCACGTAACAGCTTCTGCACTGAGAAGAGGAGGGCTCGCCCTTTGCAAGTGGTGCCTACTGCATACAAAGGCATGGCACACCTGCCTGCCTGTTCTTCCGCTAGAATAAGACACACACTTATATCCAAACCCACCCACTGACCTGACAGCAGCCCTACAAAGCTGCTTCCTCTAAAGGCGGGGGGCTGTGGGTGTTCAGTATTCCAAAGCCCTTCAGAGGAAACTAACAATGGCTTAGGATCAGGGTGTGTATATCAACAAACGTGGCATTGGTATTGCTGCTGCTGTCATCGTCTCACCCAGCGAGCATGGCCCCCCAGGCCTCATGGGCTGATGACATGCTCACCGGAGGGTAGACAGGTCTACATCATCCTTGTGGATTTCCCTAGGTTTAGGCATTCGAGCTCCACCCCCACATTGTTGGCACATCCATATGCTCTCTACAGTATCATTTCTTTAACATCTTTAACAAGTTTCTTTAATTTGGCTACTGCTTCTCTTTTTTTTGCGATGGAGTCTCACTCTGTCACCCAGGCTGGAGTGCAGTGGTGTGATCTCGGCTCACTGCAGCCTCTGCCTCCAGGGTTCAAGCCATTCTCCTGCCTCAGCCTCCCAAGCAGCTGGGATTACAGGCGCCCGCCACCACACCTGGCTATTTTGTGTGTTTTTAGTGGAGATGGGGTTTCACAATGTTGGCCAGGCTGGTCTCGAACTCCTGACCTCAGGTGATCCACCTGTCTTGGCCTTCCAAAATGCTGGGATTACAGGCATGAGCCACCGCGCCTGGCCTCTTTTTTTTTTTTTTTAACTTTAGAAAAGTTTTCTTTTTCTAAAGTTGTTTTTATTATTGCGTATACAATCATTTTATTATCGCATACATAGTCATACATAGCTCTTCAAAAAGGAGCTATAGGAAAAAAATTTTTTTTTAACTTTTTCCCCTAAATATACATTGAAATAAGCATATCAAAATACAAATAAAACCTGTGTGTTCATGAATCTCATAAAAGAACATCTCTTGCTGCTAGCATGTGTACAACAGTCTGGCAAGCACTGAAAATGCACAATTTAAAATACACGTTTCCTTTCATAAATGCGGCTTTGTATCTGAAATCTTTCAACACACAGGAGGGAAGAGTAGTTAGCAGGGCTCTGCATAGAAACTACTGAAAAACATGGAAAATTATTGTTCTTGTGTTTTGTTTTTAATAATGCGAGCCGGTTTCCATCGCCCCACCTGCCACCAGGAGGCTTATGAACAGGGCCATCTTATTCCAGCAGCAGCTTTATGGGCTGGGTACAGGTGAGCTGCCAGTGGGGTGAGGGGAGCAGTGTCCTTTTCCAGACTAAGACCCACACTCCTGTCCCCGTGTGCCATCCCCCTTTGATTTTTCCTAAACTACCTGTCAGGGCAGACTTTCTGCCCCTGTCAAAGGGAGTGGAGGCCCTAGGAAATGAGGAAGCACAGGCTGGTTCCAAGGCCATAAAAAAGACTCCAGTGGTCACTACTGCAAGTTCCTAAGAGAAGTCATGTGTATGTGCATGCATGTGCGCACATACGTGCCTGTGTGTGCGCACACACATGTGCTTGCACCTGTGCAGTTATGTGTGTGCATGCATGTATGTGTGAAGCCACAGAAATCCAGCTCTCTCCCCTGCCTGTAGAACTCCCTGCTCTCTCATTGACCAAGATGGACAGCCACTGCCAGTCCATCTGGAACAGATTCTCCTCACAAGACTCTTTCAGGTCGACTGTGACAACAGTTGCAGTCAAACGTGTTTCCAATTTAGCGCGCTTTTTCATCTTCTGTTTCGCTTATCAAACACTGACCCCTTTTGGCCATTACCTTTTGCTGCCTTTTACCATTTACTTTGATCTTGGGTGCTAATGAAAACTTCCATATCAGTGACTCATCAAATGCCAGAGCTCAGAGAGCAGCAGGATTTCCTAAGCATTGTTGCTACTTCTAACTCTATTATTTCTTTTTCCCCTGTTCTGGTCCCCAACAAGGGGCTACTCCTATAGCAAAACTTTAGCAAAAGGAATGTTTGTTCGTAAAACAATTTCCAATGTTTTGCTTCTGAAAGTTTGCTCCCAAGAACTCCCAATTCCACCTTCCCACGCTTCTCCTCCTCTTCTTTCATTGAAACTTCAGGCTGATCAGTATGAAGCAAATAGTGGTGCTCTGGCTGTTACATTTTCAGGAATTTGGCAAGCTAGCTGTCAAACACAGTAATTATTCAAATATAAATCATAATTGTACACATAAATCTATGTTAGAAACAAAGGTAAAAAATGCTCAAAACTCATCACTGCCTGATTATTTCATGACAATTTGATATTATCTGTGCTCTTGAGTTTATGCATATATATCTGTATGGAATGAGGAAAATACTATCTAAAGAAGTGCTACTGAAGGCCGGGCACGGGGGCTTATGCCTGTAATTCCAGCACTTTGGGAGGCTGAGGCGGGTGGATCACAAGGTCAGGAGTTTGAGACCGGCCTGACCAGCATGGTGAAACCTCGTCTCTTCTAAAAATACAAAAATTAGACGGGTGTGGTAGCGCATGCCTGTAATCCCAGCTACTCGCGAGGCTGAGGCAGGAGAAGCGCTTGAACAAGGGAAGCAAAGGTTGCAGTGAGCCGAGACTGTGCCACTGCATTCCAGCCTGGGCAACTGAGCAAGACTCTGTCTCAGAAGAAAAAAGGAAAAAAAAAAAGGAAGTGCTATTGGATGTGTGCTGTCAACTCCATATTCAGTGATGTCAGGTAGCCTGAAATTGGCTATGGTGACAGTATTTCATACCACAGAATTTGGCAACCCGTATCAATCAAGGTCTTTTTCCTTTGGGAAGCAAGATGTTAAACATTGACCAGTACAGCCTGGTGAAGGGCTGGCTGCTGTGCTGTAAGGGGTGATCTACATAGAAAAATGTCCCCAGCATCTTGCATGGCAATGACTGCTTCATTCCTATCAAATCATCGTTAGCCCGGGTGCATTGTCTATGCCTGCGGAGATTCCATCTGCACATCTCACCACTTATCCTGCTCCTGCCCACTTTCTGCCTTTTTCAGTCCTACTCCATGTCCTAGGAGGCTGACCTCTAAAAATAGAACCACTCAGGGATCCCTTCCCTTCTGGCTCCCAGGAGGTTTGGCCAAATACCAGATTGAAGGGTAGGAGGGGAGAATTTTAAAAATGTCATCATTTTGCCATTATCATGCCTAACAAAATTTATAATTTTCTAATATAAACATTTCCCTAATCATCTCAAAGATACTGTTTTTCTGTAACTGCTTTAAACCCATCAGAATCCACAGGGTTCACATATAGCATTTGGTTATGTTCTTATATCTCCTTTATTTTTACTTTTTTTTGTTGTCTTGCTCCGTCACCCAGGCTGGAGTGCAGTGGCATGATCTCGGCTCACTGCACCCTCCACCTCCCAGGTTCAAGCAATTCTCCTGCCTCAGCCTCCTGAGAAGCTGGATTACAGGTGTACACCACCACGCCTGGAAAATTTTAGTAGAGACGGGGTTTTACCATTTTGGTCAGGCTGGTCCCAAACTCCTGATCTCAGGTGATCCACCCACCTTGGCCTCCCAAAGTTCTGGGATTACAGGCGTGAGCCACTACGCCTGGCCCTTATATCTCTTTTATTCTATTACTAGAAAAAGAAGTGTCTCCCACGTTTTCTTGAAATTGACAGTTTTTGAAATACTAAGTCACTTGTCTTATAGAATACTCATATACTGGATTTGTTTGTGTCCTTGAATTGTCATTTAATTTTTTCTTGTATCCTTTGCATTTCCTTTAAACTGGTTGTTAGATCCAGGCACATGAGAAGATCCAGATTTAATGTCTAGGCAAGAACACTGATGGGGGGTGCTCTGTGTTTGTTACTGCGTCATACACTGAGTCCTGATGAAGTCTACCCGAGCTGCAACGTTTCATATAAAATATTTTTATATTAAAACATTTCTGAGATGAACAGTGTTATAAGTGAGTGTTATACAGGGCAAGGTGAGATGATATCTGCCTGTTAGGAATACTGGCTGGGCACCAATTTGGAATGACTGTGAGGTGTACCATTCTGGAAAGGGTCAAAAGGCAAAGTGAAATTTTAGCCTTGGAACTAAAATCCCTGCCGAGTCCCAGCAATTGACAGTAACTTTTCCTGAGCCGGGAAATCTGTCTGTCCAGCCCTGAATACACAGCTCTTCCGGGGTATGTTCACGGAGAGCTCCCAATCCCATCCTACTATGAATTATCCACCCAAAGCACCATGGTGAGCCATGGTCTAAAGCAGTGTTCTCAGGGGTGGTCTGTGCTCCAGGAGACACTGAGCAGTGTCTGGAGGCATTTTTGGTTATCGTGAGCAGGAGTGGGGGTGATACTGGCATTTAGTGGGTGGAGGCTGGCAGGGGATGTTGCTGAACAATCTACAATACACAGGACAGCTCCCCTCACCACCACACCAACCAAGAATTATCTGGCCCCAAATACCAACAGTATCGAGGCTGAGAAATTCTGTTCTAAGGCAGGGTAAGCAGAGCTCGGAAGAGTGAGTGTGGCAAGCAGGAGACACTGCTGTGTGATCACCAGAATAGCCCAGCCACGCTCCCCAAAAACACTGTCCATGCGTCGGCTGCTCTGAGATTATGATGCTGTGAGCCTACATGAACACACGGTGAAGAATTTTGACGAGCTTGCCTTACCCATTTCAGAATGTATACTGGCACGATGCTAATTGAATTACGGGAGAATAAACTATCAGGAGGAGAGATCGTGCTGTGGTCCAGGAGAGTTTCAAAGCAGAGCCCACAATGCGTGAGGGCACAAAATTCCACAGATGAGACTCCCCCAGTGATTTGAGTCTGGAGGCTGGCCAACGGAAGACAAAAACAGTCTTTTTTTGCTGTCCTGACTTACCAGGTTCTTGTGGAAGTGGGGACGTAGCCCTGAAGTCAGTGCCCTGCTATGTTTGTGTGAGAATGTCCAATCATAACAACAACAGCAACAGCTGACATGTCTTTTTAATATTGCTAGTATCAGCCAGGCTCTCTTCTGAGTGTTTTCCTTGAATTATTTTTAAAAAATGTCCTAGCAGCTTCATTCAGTAGATTCTTTTGCTATGCTTCTTTTTTAAACAGATGAGAAAAAAAGAAACCACACACACAGAATGGTTAAGAAATGTGCTCAAGATCACATAGGGAGTAAACAGGAAAGAGTGAGGGGTTGACCCATGCACTCTGACTACAGAGTTAGAACAATCCTAGAAAAGTGTTGGCTTGAAAATATTGCCCCTGACGCCATACTTTTTTCCACTATGGTAGGGGAAATGGTATGGATGTAACACACACGCCCATACATGCACATTCACATACATGTACGTTCACATACACCAACACCCCACTGCTAACTTGATAGGAACCAGACTTCTCTTTGGTCAAGAGTCACTGCTGCAACAGAATGTATTAATAATAAAACCCCAAACGGGCAAAAGAGCCCATCCATCAAATCCTTAATGGCTCCTTAAGTAACTTCTTACAGGTAAGTACGGCTTCCTTGAAAGACTCAGTGGCCAGGCACTGAGGAGCTTTGGCAGGGAAGATGACTTCAGCACAGCCGCCCTATCAATATTGGATGAGGCTGACCTACTGACTCACCCCCGAAGGAGCCCTGGTGTCTCCCCAGCGCTGCTTTCCCTAGCAAGTTAGTAAAAACTCCTTCGTAAAAATCAGCTAAGCATGAGATGATAGCACCGAGCTCCTGGCTGGAGGTGGCATCACATCCCGGCCACTTTCTTGACCCCACTCCCAGTGCCCCAGGAATTCATCTTTCTTTTGTTCTTATCATGTTGGGGTGCAATTCTGGACACAGCGACCACCCCTGGTTGCTTTCCAATTCTTGTACAAAGTTCCCTGAATTTCCTTCTTCACTGCAGCAGAATGTCCTCTGGAAGGTAACCAAGAGGGACTTCACGAGGGTGCATGGGCCGAAGCGGATCTTCCTGGCTTACCAGGGAGTCAGGCAGTGAGGTGCGGGGATTACAAGTGTGTGCTTTCAGGCCCACCTGCCTGGGCTCCCAGCTCGTCTCTGCCACTATCTAGGTGTTTTCTATTCTTGTTTATTCCTTAAGGCCCTGCATGATCTGTTCCCCATGCTGTTGCTCCCACCTGCCTCTCTGGCCTCACTTTGCAGCCCTCATTCACAGTAATCCAGTCCAGGCTCTGTCCTGCTGCTCCCACCTCTGAGCCTTGTTCTCACTGTTCCCTCCTCCGGAATGCCTTTCCCCCAGGTATCTGCACGGCTGGTGTCCTCACTCTCCTCCTTCTCCACTCAAATCCCACCTTAGACAGACTCATCTAAAGTGGGATCTGCCTTATCTTCTCTATCCTTTATTTGACTTTATTTTTCTCCATAGCCTTTATCACCCTCTGACACATATAGTTAATACTTTTTGTAGATGTGCCTCCCCAACTAAAATCTAAACTTCATCAGAGCAAGGATGCTATGGTCTGAATGTTTGTATCATCCCCAACTCACGTGTTGAAATCCTAACTCCCAAGGTGTTGGCTTTAGTAGGTGGGGCCTTTTGGGAGGCGATTAGGTTCTCAGGGTGGAACCTTCACGAATGGGATGTGTGCCCTTATAATAGAGGCTGAAAGAGGCTCATCCACTCCACCTCGTGAAGATACAGAGAAGGCAGCACCTACAAACCAGGAAGGCACCTTCACTGGACACTAAAGCTGCAGGTGGCTTGATCTTGAACTTTCCAGTCTCCAGAACTCTGAGAAATTAAACTATGTTGTTTACAAGCCACCTAGCCTATGGTATTTTCTTACAGCAGCCCTAAGGGACTAAGACAAAGGACTTTGCCTTCTTTGTCCATTGCAATACTTCTGGCATCTAGAACAGCTCTGGGCACATGACACACACTCAAAATATTTGTCGGTCAATTTCAGTAACTCCTTACTTACCAGGCAACTGCCTTGTGACTGACCCCGAACTTGGTTTCTGAAATATAGAAATAAGGCCCAGAGTCATTCCTGCAGCAAGCACATTCTGTGGCATTTATGTCTCTTTTCTGCTCCCAATGTGGTAGCCCGTGGAGGTCGTGCCATTGTCTGCCATCTGGGATTGTCATTTTTATAAGGCAGGGGTCATATGTATGTGGTTCTCCAGGTATGAAGACAAATTTCAGGCCTCTTTGATGCCAGGGGCACTTTATGTGACATCAGCAGCCAATGGCACTGCTGCACCGAAGGCAGGCCAGGAGCCCCAGGTATCTCTCCAGAAGGCTAACACAGATCCCCAGGGCTAACAGCTCAGCTCATCATATGTGAGCGCCTTCTCAGGAACCCGGGGCACAGAGAGGCGGAGTCACTTACAGCTTGACAGGGGTAAGGCCGATGGGCTCTAGAAGCTGTATTCTTAATTCTTGCATTGCAATAGATCATATACCTCTCAGAAGGGCATGTGCGAGACTCAGATCAGCCCTGTATGCCACTGACACAGAGCACATGTAAGCACTTGGTGTTACTATGAACACTTTGGGCTTCAAAAGTCAGCTCAAGAGATGCTTTAAAAAGCAAGACATTTAATTATTCCAAAGAACAAGATGTATGGAGGTTGGCAGGTGTGGGGTTGATCTCTCATTGTGTCAAGGGAGTTGCCATAGCTGTTAACATTATATTCTTTTACCACTATTCAAAGGAGAGAGAGAGAGAGAGACAGAGAGGTGCAAAGGATTTCTCTTCCAAGGGCTTTGTTCCTGAAACACACCAGAAAACTTCCCTTTATGTCTCATGGGCCAGATGACCACCCAAGCTAGAATGGGGTGCTTGGAAAGGCACTGCCTATCACAACCGATTGGAATTAGACCAATCATGATTCACCCTCTGAGACTCCAGGAAAGCCCACCTTCCTGAGACCAGGGCACCTCCACCTGCAATCTAACAGCATCGGGCTCCTCTTAGAGGTACAGAAGGTGGCAGGCTGCTGGGCATCGAGCCAGTCCTCTCAAGGGTCTGCCTCATCAGTTATCCCGGCGGGATCTTTCCAGATCAAGCATCAACAACTGCTACAGTGGGCAGTGACTAGGGAAGGACAGTCTCCTATCCCACTCCTCAGACAAGGGCATTTCCATACTCACAGAGCACCCTGGGCAAAGCAGGGATAAGAAAACATCAGGCAGGCATTGTGGAAAATCATAGTTCTCGGCTGGGCGAGTGGACAGCTGGCATTTACACCCTAAGTCCGTCCACATCTTTACAGAGAACTGACAGGTTACCTACAGGGAGACATGGCGTTTCCACCTGTGACCTTTCTGTAAGTAAGAAAGGAAATGAGAGCAGAGAAACCCACCGACCCCAAAGCCTGCTTCAGAAGCACAGTTCAACCCGGAATCTCACCGCAAGCTTCTCACGGTGGAATTTTAATGAGTAGGCTCGTTTTCTCCCAATTCACAAATTACTGTTTGTAGCTTCCTGTTTGATGAACTCTTCACTGGAGTCTGCCTTCCAGGGTTAGAATTACATTCTTAGTTGGAAAAAAAGGTGAACAACAAGAGAAAGAAGTAATACCCAGGGCCATAAATGACAGCCTATCCACGAGCTATGTAGGGCTAAAGCCAGCAGGGGAAGGGCTCTCTGCAGAAAAGTCACGTGATGGTAAGCGACAGCTCTTGGGGCTTATTCACACGAAACGGCTGCGTTTGGGTCCTGGTGAGACGGTTTATGCCACTGTTAATGTTTTGAATGCACACTCCCAATGCCCCCCTGTTACATGGTGACTAGGATTGTATGCTACACACTCCCCAATTTTTTCCAAAGGGTACCCCATAGATCAAGGATTCATTTGCTCTGGACTCTACAATAGCTCTCTTCCCTTCTAATAACAGAATCCCACCTTAAGCCAAGGAGCCCATTCTGTGTTGTTGTTGTACCGAGAAACCGGTATAACTCACAAGAATCACATCACCCTGGCCATGGCAATTGGTTCAGAAATGCGCCATGACTCAAGCCTTTTTTTTTTTTTTTTTTTTTGAGATGGGGTCTTGCTCTGTTGCCCAGGCTGGAGTGCAGTGGCACAATCCTAGCTCACTGTAGCCTCGACCTGCAGGGCTGAAGCAATCCTCCCACCTCAGTCTCCTGAGTGGCTGGGACTACAGGTGTGCGCCACCACACCTGGCTAATTTTTTTTATCATTTGTAGAGTCAGCGTCTCGTGTTTTCTTTTTTCTTTTTTCCCTAGGCTTGTCTGTAACTCCTGGGCTCAAGCAATCCTCCTGCCTCAGCCGCTTAAAGTGCAAGGATTATAGATGTGAGCCATCATGCCAGGCTGAATCAGAGGTTTTATTTTGTTTATTTTTTTTACAGATTTTTCTGATACGGTAATAGGGAAAGAACTTCCCTTTTCAAGGGTCATTAAACAAGGAGGTTGTGAGTCTGTGCTGCTGGTGACATCTGGTCTACCTTGTGGAATATTCCTGGGAAATGGAGAGAAAGATAGACCCTCGGTAACACCATTCAAACTCCTGGGTCCGGCTCTGCTTGAATCTAGTTCTGTCTCCAGATTTTTCAGCTCAAAGAGAGAATTAGTTTTCTTTTTAAAAAACAAAGTGGTAAAATATGCAAAACATAAAATTTAGCATCTTCAGCATTTTTAAGCATACAGTTGAGTGGCATTAAGTATAGGCACAGTGTTGCATGACCATCATCACCATCCATCTCCAGAATCTTCTTCTCAAAATGAAACTCTGCACCCATTAAACACTAACAGTCCGTTCTCCCCTCCTCCCATTCCTTGACAACCATCATTCTGCTTTCTGTCTCTATGAATTAGACTGCTGGAGAGATCTCATGTAAGTGGAACCCTGCAGTATTAGTTCTTGTGTGACTGACTGTCGTATTTCACTTATCACAGGGTTCACAGGGTTCATCCACGTTGTACTGTGAGTCCGAATTTCCTTCCTTTTTAGGGCTGAATAATACTCCGTTGTAGATCCATGCCCCATTCTGCTTATCCATTCATCTGTTATAGGTACTTGGGTTGCTTTTCCCATCTGACTATTGTAAACACGGTGGCTATAAACACGGTTGTGTAACTATCTCTTTGAGTTCCTGCTTTCAATTCTTTTGTGTATATACCCAGAAGTGAAACTGACAGATCATTCAATTTCCTTTTGTTTTTTTCTTTAGCAGTCTGGGTTAGGGTTCTGCTGCGTGCAACCAAGAGTAGGCTATTTAATACCAAGGACACCTTCGGCTTCAATGCCAATAATAATAATACTAGAATATTCCCAAATAAAGACTTGGCCCAGCTTGCTTTAGCCACATCTCAGTAATCATTTTGGATAGACATGAAACAAATCAAATCTCATTCAATATTTCTTAAATGGAGGGGCACTTCTAAAACTTCAGAAACTCTTTTGATTGCTCTGTCTGCCAAATTAATTAAAAACAAGCTATCGCCATGTAAATGTGGGAAACAAAGCATTCACTAACCAATGATGAAGGTTGGCTAGGGATTGAACATAACCATAACCACCTTCTGAATTTGAGCTCCAATGGAAAATGAAAATAAAATAACACAACCGAGCAATGCCAAGAAGAGACTCATAGAAAATATACAGTCTAGGGACAATTGTAGAGAAGGGGTAGTGCAGGGCTAGCAATCTCAAAAGCCTTTGATAGAGGAGGCTGTGCCCCAGTCTGATTCTGCCACGAGTAGCTCTGGCCACCAACTGTGTGTATGAAAATGGAACTGTGTGGCTCCTTGAATACCCACAGGCCTCCGAGGGTAGCACCTGAGTGCAGTGGCAGCTTGATGTGTGCGCTGCTAATTGTTAAGACAAGATGTTACAGGGGTACCTCCAAAATAGCTACAGGGAACATACACCCCAGCGTTCTTGAGATAGCATGGGGTTCGGAATTTCTCCTCTGTTTTCTGGCCATGTGTCAAGGCATGGTGTCCCAAGTTTAGGTATGGAAAATACAGTCCTCACAGAAGCAGCAACGCACAGCTCAGCTCCGACCGGCGAATCACTGAACAAAGACCTCATGTATTTAGCTGCATGTGAGGACAATAATGAGACTAAGTGAATTATTTCTACAGTCATCTTTACCTCCCTGGCCATGCAACACAGGAGTGAATCACATAATTTTGGACAAGAAACTGTTGACAGGGATTTTTACATAAAATATTCTTATTCAAAATTTTTGTAAGGACTTTAAGTATTTTAAAAATATTGTGGAAAAACACAACAAAATATATCCGAGCACCGGATTCCACTCTTGAGCTATCATTTGTAACTTCTGCCTTCTCAGGACAGGCTACCGAACTTCCATGAACAAGGGAAATCTAGCCAAGTTCACATCAGTAATCTGGTAGGGTAGATATTGCTAGCTTTCTAACCAAATCAAGGATGGATTTGTCTCTAACATTGAGCATCTAGTTAGTCCTGTATAATCTGTTAAAATTATTAAGAATATATGTATATATTAGTTAGGGTATAGTAATCTACTGTAACAAAGAAATTCAAAAACACTTGCTTTAACAATATGTGTGTTCCCACCAGGGCCTGTTGGAAGGTGGGGGCCTGGGGGAGGGATAGCATTAGGAGATATACCTAATGTAAATGACGAGTTGATGGGTACAGCACACCAACATGGCACATGTATACCTTTGTAACAAACTTGCACGTTGTGCACATGTACCCTAGAACTTAAAGTATATATGTGTGTGTGTGTGTGTGTGTGTGTGTATATATATATATATATATAACAATATGTGTGTTCCCTTCTGTCTGTTAGAACAGAGATAATCACTTTGAGGATGGTAGAGATGTTCTCCAACTCTCATACCAGTGGTTCTCAACAGGGGGGAATTTTATCTTGCAGTGAATATTTGGCAATGTTTGGATATATTTTTGATGATCAATGTAAGAATTAAAGAAAGAGGAGAGAAACACGAAGGGTGGCTTGACGGTTAGCAGGTTTATTTTAAACCTGGGAGTACACCTTAATAAGCACATTCCTTTCAGGTGCACTAAGATAGGGAAGCTAAAGGCAGACTCAGGGGATGTTCCTGCAGCCACAAAAAAATGCATGGGAACAAACACACAACTCTGCCTCCCAGATAAGCAAAACAAAAAGACACAGAAGCAGTCCAAGCCTCTAACAAACTCTTCAACCCCAAATCCTTAAAAACTCTTAGTCTGTAAAAGAGTGCAGCTTCTGACCTAACTAGGTCAGAAGTTCCTCTCAGGTTTAAAATAAATCTGTTAAACTGTCAAGCCACCCTTCATGTTTCTCTCCTCTTTCTTTAATTTTCACAATCACATCTGGGGAATATGCTACTTGCATTTAGTGGATAGAGTCCACAGATGCTGCTGGATACCTTATGATGCACAGGACAGTCTCCTCCAACAAAGAATGATCTTGCTCTAAAATGTCAGTAGTGTTGAGGCTAAGAAATTCTGTGGTATACATATCTTCCATCTCTGGGTCTAAGGTGGCTGCTGCAGTGACAGACATTACATCTGTCTCTCAGACAGTGGAAGGGTGAACCAAGGGTTCGTATTTATACCTTTTCAGGACATACCCTGATAAAAGAAACACATCTCTTTTGCTCACATCCATTAAAAGGGAAACACAGTCTTTATCCTGGGTAGTCCTGGGCCCAGCTAAAATCCAAAAGCTCTGTGTTGTCAAAGAAAGAAAGAAGAAAACGTTGGTAGACATCTACAGTCTCTGACACACTGACTGAGAGCATGCGGGGGTGATATGTGGACTGCTGAGCGAGGGCTCCGAGATGGTCAGGAAGTGGTTTCTGAGATGACATCTGTGCTTTTCAGAGCACTGAAGAGGGGAAAGGGTGTTTGGGGGAACAAAGCAGGTGCCTTTGCAAGTGACTTTAAAGTTGGGGAGGGCAGGGGGTGACAGTCATTCCTCTGAGAGTTTAAATGGATCATGATTGAATTAAATGATATGAGAGGGGCTTAAGTCCTAGAGATTTAATCATAAACACAGTCTGAGACCAACAGGAAGAAAACCAACGAGCTTGAAATAACACGTGTTTTATGTGGTTACTGAAAGTAACCAGGGGCAAGACATTGAAAACAAAGAGGGGCAGAGACCTAGCAGAAGTCAGGGCCACGCAGGCAACGTCGGAGGAGGTTTCTGGACATTACAGTCGAGGCTTGGCAGGGCACACTCTCGAGGGGTCTCACTAACTGCCAACCCCTCATTCTTCCTTGTCAATAGTCCCAGATTTTGTTTACATTTTGACTGGCTAAGTAATTCAAGTGAGGTTGGCCTCTTTCCCCAGCCCTAGGGGAAAAAGTATTAATGAGAATACAACAGACTTGTAATTCCATTTCCCCTACCAGTGATGGATTTAGAAATAAACATGGATTTCAGTTTTGCCCAATAATAAGGAAGGCTTAGTCCGTGGGGCTGTAAGATTCTGGAAATAATTTCCTTGACCTTAAAGGACATAAGGAAGGGCCATTTTTTTCTTTATCCTGGACACGTGCCTTATAAAGATTTGATGAATGCAGCTGTAGAAGCCACCGTAAGACTTTGAAGGGACAAATATAGGGACAATGTCTAGCACAGCAGCCTTCATTGTAAGGATGAAAACTTGTTGCAACTTATCATGGTTCATTCAGGACAGTCCTAGTTTACACCTGCTGTCTTGGAATAATGATTACTAACACATTCTTTCACTCTGAAAAATTCCCACTTTGAATAATAAAATGTGGTCACCTTCCCAACAGGCAATGGTTACCTAAGCCATAGTTTGTCCATAGTCTGGAATTCTCTGCAGCTGTAAAGGAGAACGAGGTAGAAGAGGTATCTGTACTAATGTGGAAAGTTCTCCAGGATGTACTGATGAGGGGAAAATGAAGTATTGCAAAGTGACGTGAAATACTGTATCTTCTATGTTTAACATCCCCCACACAAATACTAAACATTCATCATTTTATGTATAATATGTAAATGACACATAATAATATAAAATATCCTTAAGAGTCCACTCTCTCCATGCCAAACACCCTTCTAAGTTCTGTAAATATATTAACACATTTAATACTCATTCAAAGCCGGTGGGGGGGACGGGGCGGTGGTACCATTATTCCCATATGACAGAGAGAGAAATAGACACGAAGGGTTAGGTAAGTTGCCCAAGTTCCTGCATGGCTAGTAAGTGTCTAAGCTGGAATTCAAACCATGGAGTCTTTTGTCTTTTGCTTCTGAAATGATAAGGGTGTGGCCCTGTGCACACATGTGCACGCGCACACACACACACAGATTCACACACCAATGGATAATTCAAGGGGATAGGGTAGGCAGTTTAGATTGGAGCTGAAGATCAAAAGAAGTATTACTTTTCTATGGAATACTTTTAAAAATTTACAAAAGGTATCTTCATGAAATTTTTGCATAATTAAAATACAGTAGTTACTTTTTAGATCCAGTGAAAAGAGGAGGAAAGGTCTCATCGTGGGCCCTGCGTGTGGCATCAGGTCCCATTCTGTTGTCCAAGCACCTTCTTCTTTCTGAACTACAACATCCCTCGCTCTCTAAGAACAAGGATGCCAAACCAGCAAGCCACAGGGCAAGTGATGCCGGCACGGACACCTGCGTTCCAAGGACGCCGCCTGAACTTTCCATCTTGTCCTCTCTTCTGAAGCTGTTGTTGGTAAAACTCGTGGGTTAATTGCAAAACAACTCCAGACAAAAATAAAAGACTCCTAGAATATATATCCAGGTGCTTTCTATTTCCATCTCATTAATTGTCAGCACATTATTTCATTTTCTGCGCAAATAAATCAGTGGCCCAGAAAATGCAGCTTTATCCACCAGGGCCCAGAAAGCGCAGGGCCGAGCCCTAGAGCCTTCAGCGTACATTTGTTTGTGCTACATAAGATGTCGATTCTAATAAAAGAGAAAAGGCTGGAGCTTAACCATGCTTTTCCCTAAGGGTGAGGACTTCTGCTACCTGAATTTCAATGCTCTTTGCTGAAACTTTCAATGCAACATAATCCTGAGGTTCCTGGCTTTACAGGTCTATTCTGGTCTTTGAGGCTAAGCTCATTTAGCAGCTGACATGCCCCCTTTTGGATCTGTCTGAGACCTTCCTGCCTGGCATTACACGAAGATTTGCATAAAGAGCTTAATCCCATGAAGTGCAACTCCACCCTGGCTCATCGACGCTCCTACTTCCAAATCTCTTTTCCACAAAACTGCCTTCACCAAAGAAAGGACATGGCTGCTGGGTAAAGCATGGAGAATTTTACCAATAACAACTTCTGCAATGTTTACATTAATGATACCCCCAAATTTTACTGTGAAAAGTTCCAATACACAGAGAAGTTAAAACTGTACAGTGAACACCCATAGATCCTCCACGTAGAGTCTATAATTAGCATTTTGTTATACTTGCTGTATCATATAGCTATTCACTTCTCCATCCACCTGTCCATCCATGGATCCATCTTATTTTTGGATGTATTTCAAAGTGTTAAAGTATAAATCACCCCTAAAGACTTTAACATGCAAATTATTAACTTGAGTTGTTTGTTTTGTTTTGTTTTGCTGTTGTTGAGATGGTGTCTCACTCTGTCACCCAGGCTGAAGTGCAGTGGCATGATCTTGGCTCACTGCAACCTTCGTCTCCTGGGTTCAAGTGATTCCCCTGCCTCAGCCTCCTGAGTAGCTGGGATTACAGGCGTGTCACCCTGCCCGGCTAATTTTTTGTATATTTATTTATTTATTTATTTATTTACTGAGACGGAGTCTTGCTTTGTCACTCAGGCGGAATGCAGTGGTGTGATCTCGTCTCACTGCAACCTCTGCCTCCTGGGTTCAAGCGATTCTCCTGCCTCAGACTCCTGAATAGCTGGGATTACAGGCACACACCACCATGCCTGGCTATTTTTTGTTTCTTTTTGTATTTTTAGTAGAGATCGGGTGTCACTGTGTTGACCAGGCTGGTCTCAAATTCCTGATGTCAAGTGATCTGCCTGCCTCAGCCTCCAAAAGTGTTGGTATTACTGGCGTGAGCCACCATGCCCGGCAAGTTCAATCTTTAAAAATTTTTTAGAGTCAGGGTCTTACTCTATTGACCAGGGTGGAGTGCAGTGGCAAGATCATAGCTCACTGTAACCTTGACCCCCTGAGTTCAAGCCATCTGCCGGCCTCAGTCTCCCAAATAGCTGGAACTACAGGAATGTACCACCACACTTCGTTAATTTAAAATTTTTTTTGTAGAGACAGAGTCTTGCTATGTTGTCCAGCCTGGTCTTGAACTTCTGGCCTCAAGCAATCCTCCCGCCTTGGCTTCCCAAAGTGTGGAGATTATAGGTGTGAGCCACCACGTCTGGCTCAATCTTTTTTTAAGGTTTTTTTTTTTTTTTCTCCTTTGGAGGTAAAATTCGCATACAATAAAATGTAAAAGTCATGACAGCACCCTAAACTCCTACCAAGGCACCGAACATAACCATCAGCCCAGAAAGCTCCCCGTTCCTTGCTTCCCAATCCCTCCCAGCCCCAGTCCTAGAGCCATCCTGTGTCCTGATGTTCTTCCACCATGAATTACGTTGCCTGCTATGGAATGTCTCGGACATGGATTCATACAGTGTGCAGTCTTTGGTGCACGCCTGCTTGACTCAGCCTAACGCATGTGAGAGCTGCCGTGTCGTGCACGTGCCAATTGTCCCATCGGGAGAATGTTCCACAGGTTCATCCAGCCTGCCGTGGATGGGCACTGTCATTGTGTCTTGTGTTTAGCTCCTATGAATAAAGGTGTTGTGAGCATTTTCCTCAAGTCTTTTTGTGGGTACTTAGTGTTTATTTTATTATTTTTAAAATCCAGTGAAAGGAAGAGGAAGGGTCTCAGTGTGGACCCTACATGTGGTATCAGGCCCCTTTCTGTCATCCGGGTTCCTCCTTCCTTCTGAACAGCAACACCACACAGTTTATAAATACAAGGACCTCAAACCAGCGAACCATGCTGGCATGGACACGGGCCTAATGTTTCCGTGTATTATCCTATAATACATCCTGTGGATCCTATAATATACCATTACATTATCCTCTAATACACACACACATTGGGCTGTATTTCTTCTCAAAAATGTTATCAAAGATATTTTCAACTGCAAATAAAAGAAAACAGAATCAATGGCGGCTAGAGCATTCACATTTTGTTAAACAGAACCCCAAAGGTAGGTGATCCTACCATTAGTTCAGCTGCTTAGCATTTCGAGGACAGAGGGGCATCCAATTCTTGTGTTTGGCCATCCTCACTGGCTTTTGCACTTTGGCTTGAGTACGCATGCTCACAGAAAGGCTGCCGCAGCTCCTGCTATCACATCCTCCCATTATTACGGGTAAATGTAGGTAGCACGAGTGCAGACCTGTCAATGCAGGAGAGCTATCTGTGTGTACCTCTCTCTTTATGCATCTCTCAGAAGTCCCCGGCGTATTTGAATGGCCAGAAATGGGTTACACGGCTACCTCCAGTATGTAGGGGAGAACGTGATTCATGATGGCTGTTGGTTAACTGACCAATGAAGTCCACTATGAAAGATTATTCAATTTTAACCAGGAACTTGTCCAACAGGCTAGGGATCAAGTCATCTTCATGGTAAGCCTTATACAACTTTGCTTTATCCATGTCCAGACCCTTAGCAGTGTAGACACCATAAGTTGTTCTGCCTCAAGTAAGCTATTTACTGTGTTTTATTGTTCGGGGACTCAGGATCAACAGCCAATAGTCCGCTCACTGTATTTTCAGGTTTCATTTATTTAATTTGTTTGTTGTCTGAGTTTCCTCACTAGAATGTAGAGCTGGGAATGTTGTCTGCTGTGTTCACTATTACACCGCCAGTCTCCAGTGCCTAAGACAGCTCAGTAAATAAGTGTCAAGCAAGTGGCAAATCCGTGCCATCTGTGGCCAAGGCACGGGGCTCACAGGGTGGTGAGTGCCTCGTCTTTACAAGGGTGTAGAGGGAATTCTCATTCTTAGATTCCATCATGGTCACCTCTTGCTGTTGACAGAGGTCTCCCTCAAAGCCGATATACAACGTATCAAGTTCTTCTTTAGGGCAAAGACTTTGCATCTGGGGTCAAATCGGAACTTTGGAAGTCCCAAACACGGAACAAACTGCATCGCCCCACCACCCCACCTGCCACCACCACCTCCACCACATTCCAGATACGTGAACATCAAAATAAAAGGAGATAATGAAATAAATGTAAGGAAGTCCAGTCATCTGGCTTTGGGCAAATTACTCACTTTCTGTGATTCAATTTCTCTACTTTAAAGTGGAGAGAATAACAGCACCTGTGTTGCAGCCGTGTTAGGAAGATTGAAGGAGACTGTATCGGGAAGGTGCTTAGCACAGAGTAAGAGCTCTCTGAGTGTTTGCTAAGTGGAAAGAGAAACATGTTTCCCCCCATGCTTACTGCTTTGAGTCCTTTTGAACTACCCACTTACAAAATTCTTTCATAAATGTTTCTGGTGTTTGGGCTTCAGGGGTGCCGCCAACTTGGATTGTGATGCTTTCTTTGGCATTAGTAAGTACAACACTTTTGTTCACAAGAAAGGGATTTGATTCCTTGGGGAGTTGGATAGGTTGTTGGGATTTCTGACTACCCTGCTGTGCAGTAATTCCACTGGCAAGCATTGGAGCTTCAAAACACGAGGAATGGCAAAGCTAACTTAGACCAACCAAGAGGTGATGCCACCTTCCCCATGGTCTGTCTTGTTGCAGGTTCAGCTGTTCTTGGAAGCTGGGGCTGCCTGTCCTTGGAACAGGCTCCATCGTGATCAGTTTGTGGTCAGCTGCAAGAAGGAGGTCGGGATAATTCTGCATCCTGGACCACACCCTGCTGATCGCCCATACAAGGACTTCACCAGACACTTTGTCTGAAAGTATTTGTTCAATTAAAGGAAAGGTCCTCATAGCCCCTAGACAATTCTTCAGTAAAAAGAAATCTCTCTAATGCCTACATCTCATTTTTATACCTGACATCTCTCCTAATCAGCTTTCCCCCTCTTCTCAAGGAACAAAATTTCCATTATAATTGGAGATGTCACAGTTAAGCCTGAAAGAGCCAGGATGCTTTCCCTCTCACCCAGATCTCACTGCTTGTTAACTAAGTAAAAGATTGTCCAAGATGGGAGGGCCCCATGGCTAAGACTCTGCCAGAAGGCAAGAAGTGTCCTAGCGGAAAGCGTCCACTGTGGATTGTTCCTTTCTCCCTGAGGAGGGCAGGGCAAAGGAATTAAGACTGGTTTCTGCATTAGAGTACATAATGAGATTACATCTCGGCATATTAATCAAGGTGATTTTCATTCCTGGTGCAGCTTGTCTCCTGACTGTTCCCCTACACTTGGGAGCTGGAGGAGGGGGAGGCAGAGGAGATTATTCTATACTGAGACTCTCCAGCCATGGACCTTCCCACTTCAGGATGTTTCTGCTTGACGATGCCCGAAGCGGTCCTTTACCTGTGAGCAGGCAGCTCCCTCCCTTTCTTCAGGCAGATCTCTGCATCGTGTCCTGTCCCCATAGGGCCCACCCTGGCAACTGCTCACCTTTAACCCTGCTCACCTCTGCTTTCCTCTGTCTTCCCCTCTTCTGAGCTGCTTCTCCTCACAGCACCTCTCCCTCCGGCATATCATCCATCCAACCTGTGTCACGTGCTTCCCCCACCGGAAGGTCCACTCTACACGGATAGCGGTGTTGCTGTACCCCCTGGCTGAGACCCGTGTTCCATACATACGTCTGTCGCGTGAACTCAGATTGAGAGCATGGAAAGTCACACATTCTTGGCTTCAAATTTTCTTTTTTGTATGTGTGGCTTCAAATTTTCAAAAAGCAAGGTGTGGGAAATCCAAAAGTTGCACCAAACCCACCTTCTCGCTATAGTGTGGAGAACAGGCTCTCTCTCATGTTGGTGGGTGCAGAACAGAGCCACCTCACAGCGGCAAATTCAACACAGTCCTTCCAAATGACAGACAATTTTTCCCTGTGATCCAGCAGCTCTCTTCTGCTTACTTGCAGAGCTTCAAAGAATTTACCCCACAGCTATCTCTACCCACACCCAACAGCATATGCACAAGGCTATCTGCTGAAGCTTGTCTTCAAACATGTTTTTGAAGCATTCTTTTTAATAAGAGACATTTGGGAAACACCCAGGTTCTCTTGCCTGGTGAAATAGATTCTGGAAGCTCTCCTCAGTGGAATACTATGTGGCAATGAAAAAGCTGAGAGAATGGATACATTGATATGGAAAAAGCTCTAGGACATATTGTTAGGGGGAAATGGAGCAAAACAGGACATACAGAGTGGTTACTTTTGCATGAGAAAAGAGGTAAAAATAAGAAGATACTATCATACTTGCTTATATTTGTATAAAGAAAGATTAGAAGGAGATACAAGAAACAAATGCAAGTGATTCTTCCAGGAGCAGGTGCACGGGGATGTGGGGGTGGGCGCTGAGACGGAGAGGCCCAGGAAGGGGAGCAAGGCATCTCTTTGTCTATCTTTTTTAATTGTTATGACTTTAGAGCTTTACTTTGCTTTCTAAGGAATAATGACATACTTGAAAAAGAAAAAGAAAAAAAAAACACAGTGGCAGTGAGGTCTGAGAATGCCTGTGGCCAACAGGGGCGGAGCTCAAGGGGCCTTGGGTTGTGCTTGGATAAACACAGCAGCCCTGGGAGTGTTGGGCCAGACGGACTTGGCCTGAGGTGGTCTTGGCAGACACAAAGTATGGGGACAGTGACCCAAAGGACAGGTGCACCAGCCTTCAGGCTCCTGAAAGGCAGCTCCGAGCCTGGCAGGAGTGTCTTTGTTCACCGGGCACCCTGGGCCAGCTAGACCGTAGCAGTGGGATGCAGAGTGGGGTCTCTGCTCCTCACCAACAATGCACCTTGGGGTGGGGTGCAGGCCACACACTATCCACTCCAACTCCTGGGGCTGGGGACAGAGGTCAGCCATGTAGAATGTCCACCACAGTTAGGTGATGGAGCCCCAGGAGAGACAAGCCCCTGAGGCTCAGGTGAGCATCTGGTTGCAATGCTTCAAGTGTGTTGTGACACAAGGCCAGGAAAGTGACACTGTCTGTGGCTCCACAGGGCAAGGCACATAGAAGCCCTGCATTTGGTGTCATCTTGGACTCTGCCCCACACTCTTCTTCCCTCAGATGGCTTCAATCTATGTCCCTCCTAGTAAGGAACTGGAACCAGGGATACGACAGTTTTTGGTGAGTTCTGTGAATCTCTCTATGGAGAACTGTCAAAACTAATGATGCTTTGGGACCTCCCTAAACTTGAAATGGTGTCAGAAGTGAGAGTGGTTTTGTAGATTGCTCCCTAACTTCTCACTCCTTCCCCAGAATGTCAGTTACCTGTGGCTTAATAAGTGTCTGGTTTATGGGAGGTGCTTTAAAATACCTGCTGGCCGAATGACAGCAGCTACATTCATGGGTGGGGGCTGCAGCCAGTGCAGAGGCATACTCCAGACAGAGTTCCTACTTGGGAGTGCAACGTGGCTGAATCCAGGCACTTTCTCACCTCATCCACAAATCAACTGCAGAAATCCCTGGGTCCACCCAAATGCCAGGGCCAGCCCCACATGCCTGCTGTTTCCCCAGTGCACCCAACCACTCCATGGCTGCCAGCTCATTGAGGGAGGAGGTCCTCCAGCAGGACCTGGAAGGGAACAGCTATTAGCCAGGAGAAATGCAACATGGGGCTACTGGAAAGCAGCATGGACATCAGTGGGTGAGTGGTGCAGAGCATTGCATTGTGGGCCATCCCATCCAGTCTGGGAAGCAATGAGCAGCAGGAACAGGGCACTAAGAGAAGATTCCATCTGCCAGTCGCCAGGCAAGGCTGCCCTGCGGCCCGTGTGTGATTCATGCCATCTGAGGTGCTTCCCTTCCCAGCATCCCAGAGCCTGCCAAGGGCCTTTCATCCTGGCTGGGGAAGCCCTCCAGGGAAAGCGAGACAATTTTGGCTTATTCCTTCTCTGGTAACTCAGTGGGAACTGTGGTTTACCAGGTTCATGTCCATCTGATGGAAGTGGGATGGAAGCCAGAGAGCTTTGCTTTTGCTGCCAACCAGCTCCAGCGATGCAGAAAATGTGAGGAGAGCCTTCTAGACTGCAGGCTACCGGAATTTACAAAAGGCAGGGGGGTGAAGTCAAATCAGAACCATCGTTCTAGGAGTGGGCTTGAGAGGCCTTAGCCCAGAAAGAGATGCAGGGCAGAGAGAAAAGCAAACCTTGTTATTTATTTTTTTAAAAAAGCAAGAGAAAATCTGCCCTCTTGACAAATCTTTTCCCTAGCCTGCCAGCCTCCAGGGCCATTTATGATGGTGATCAATGTGCAAAGTTTCCTTTCCCAGTCACGGTGTTGTTGGCCTGTAAATGTTTTATAGGGTGGTTGCTTTTGGGATCCATCAACAGAAAGGAATCATAATTCAAAGGAAGAATAAGTCACAATATAAAAAGAAGCTGGCCTCCTCAAAGTAGATAAATATCAAAAGAAAGAGGAAAGCAAACCCAGGTCCCCAATCCTTCTCCTCACCGTAAACCCCCGGACAAGTTGGGACTGACTTTGTAAGTCCTTGACTCCAGGCAGGTGACCAGCCTCGGGAGTGTTGGTTAACACCCTAAGAACAATTTCTAACTTTTCTGCATCATAAACTCAGCCTTATTTTCCCTCCAGCATCTCCTACTCTGTAAAGACCAAGGCATGATGATAAAGTCACAATACCAGGAAAAGGGAGACAGCCTGTAGGATTAGCATTCAGTTTGACTCTCTGATAACCGAATAATACATTCTTTCCCCTTTTTAGCCACAAGATGTTCTCTGGCCTGTGACATGGTACAGAAAGCCTCACCAGCCTTATTTTTAAAAATGAATATCACCAAATCCTCCCCTGTCCACCAAGAACCGACCTGGACTTGTTCCCTCTGCAGAGGTCTAAGACCTTCTGGGATTTTTCCCAGTGCTGATGGCTGTGATACTCCAGTTCTCTAGCCGTCCCTGCCCCACACTCTCAGGCTGCTGGTCATAAAATGACTGAGTTCTCAGAGGGCTCCCTGTGGAAGGCAAATAGAATCTCAGGACCCCAAACTCACTATTCCAAAAGCAAAGTTAAGTTTGGGAAACAGTCATGCAAAAACTGCCTCCCTTTCGTTACTAAAAAGTTGTGATTTCACCTGTTTGCTTTCTCTTGTGTAAAACGCAGATTTACTGAGCACACTAAGAATGCATAGTTGACTGTTCCTCTATGCCCTCCTTTCACATGTAAAATGTGGATTTGGTGAGCGGCTAACCACAGCCTCCCAAGAAAGTGACCCCTGCCTCATTGCATACTCTTTTCCCTTTTTCTTTCCCTTCCTTCTTCCCCTCCTGCCTGCTCTTTCTCCTTTAAACACTGAGGTCCTCAAAACTCTCTTTGGGAAAAGCACAGGTGCACATCCTACTGTAACCTGTGTTTCCTTTTCGCAGGTACATCCTCAGCCTTGGCAAAATAAACCTCAAAATCAACGGAAGTTTGACTTAGTCATTTGTTGCTTTGGTTTGGTTTGCATCAAGGACCTGCACACAGCCCAGGTCAGCCCACTGTCCTCTCCTTGCCCAACGTCCTTCATATTTCCACTCATTCACCCCAATAACATCTTCTGAGGCCCTGCACTGGGCCAGGCAGGACACTGCGGCCTGGGTTTACAGATGTGAACCAAATGGTCATACGTACTCCTCTCCTAAAGCTCGGTCTGTTAGGAGATGAATAACTGTGCAAGTTAGCCACACTGGGGAGTGATATGACATATGATATAATATGATATATGGTATGATATATGACATGACATGATATGATATGGTGACCCTCATGCCACTTTCACAACTCCAGCCCAGGAAAATGAGCAGCTGGAGGGAGCATGGGTGTCAACAGCTGCAGATGGCACCAGGCTGACAAACAGGAAAATGAAGGGCAGCTCTCTGTAAGGAGGGGACACTGGAACAAGGGAGAGCCCAAAAGGGAGGAGGATGGTTACAAATGAGCTCCACAGAAGGAGGCGCTGGTGGCATCCAGAGCCAGGGCCTCACTCCACACACAGGCTGGCAATGCAGGCAGCACTTGCTTGGAGGGCGCAGGAAGTGGCTCTGCACACAGCTGGGGACAGGAGGCAAACCCCAGGAAGCCCAGGCAGCAGGACCCACGTCTCCACTCCACCTCCCTGCATCTATCATTACAAGGAGAAACGGCTGTTGACTCCTCATCTCAAGGGCCGTAGGGCAGGTGGACGCCCTTCGGATGGGTCACCCACTGATACAGTTTGGCTGTGTCCCCACCCAAATCTCATCTTGAATTGTTTTCCCGTAACTCCCAGGTGTTGTGGGAGAGACCCAGTGGGAGGGAATTGAATCATGGGGATGGTTTCCCCCATACTGTTCTCATGGTAGCAAAAAAGTCTTAGGCGATCTGATGGTTTGATAAGGGGTTTCCACTTTTGCCTCTGCCTTGTTCTCTCATCACCTTCGGCCATGATTGTGAGGCCTCTCCAGCCACGTGGAACTGTGAGTCCATTAAACCTCTTTTTCTTCCCAGTCTCAGGTACATTTTCATCAGCAGTGTGAAAACAGACTGATACACCCACAGACAAACCAAGGGTGTCCAGGTGACTCCGGACTGTCAGAGTTAGTGCAGCCACACCACGGTTAATATTCAGCAAGAATCCACAGATCGGACAATGTGTTAGTACCTGGGTGAAAACTGGTTAGAGCTTTTCACCACCTCCTCACACAACTTCTTAATCCCACTTTACAAACTAGTGCTCAGGTTCCCATGCCTCAGCCAGTTTCCTATCACCCAAATGATAAGATTACCCACAGAGAAGTCTGCGGAGCCTTGGAGGAGTGAGTCCCTTTCTCCTTCAAAACGTGCCTCTGGGAGAGTTTGCTCGCTTCATCAAAAACTTGTCAGGGAAGAGTGCTTTCGCACCTTTCGAAACATATAAAACGTTTAAACGATTTGATGACTCAGGATTGCTGGCTGAGTTGGCAGCCCTGAAAACAGCCCCAGAAAAAACCCAAAGCAGCTCCCCGTCACATTGTGATACATGGAGATTTTTCAAAAATCTCTCACTGATGTTTCTGGAGCTTTTCCTACAAGGCAATCCAAGGAAATGAAGCACACAGACAGTGCCTCGGGAGAAATCCTGTCCTTTGGATTTTCATCTGAAAGACTAAGCCGCAGGGATGGCTTGGTCTTATTTAAAAAAACAAAAAAGAAAGAAAAAACAGCCTGGACAAACCTTTGCACACAATTACAAGGATTTCAGTTTCTTCTCTCTCTCGATCCTAAAATATCATTATCACATCCCTCTCTGCATGGTCCAGCATTTCTCAAGTACAATTAGGTCTCCAGGTGAAGTATGCAGTAATGGAATAAAAAATAAACAGGAACTGTGGTCACCCACGGTGTGAGACAGCCTGGGTTGGTCACGAATTTTTTGGTTGTAAGCAGCAGAAACCCAACTCAGACTGATTTAAGAAAAAAAAATTGTGGATTCCATTTGTCAATTTTGGCTTTTGTTGCGATTGCTTTTGGTGTTTTAGACATGAAGTCCTTGCCCATGCCTATGTCCTAAAGCATATTGCCTAAGTTTTCTTCTAGGGTTTTTATGGTTTTAGGTCTAACATTTAAGTCTCTAATCCATCTTGAATTAATTTTTGTATAAGGTGTAAGGAAGGGATCCAGTTTCAGCTTTCTACACATGGCTAGCCACTTTTTCCAGCACCATTTAATGAAACTAAAGAGCTTCTGCACAGCAAAAGAAACTGCCATCAGAGTGAACAGGCAACCTACAGAATGGGAGAAAATTTTGCAATCTACTCATCTGACAAAGGGCTAATATCCAGAACCTACAAAGAACTCAAACAAATTTACAAGAAAAAAACAAACCCCATCAAAAAGTGGGCAAAGGATATGAACAGACACTTCTCAAAAGAAGACATTTATGCAGCCGACAGACACATGAAAACATGCTAACCATCACTGGCCATCAGAGAAATGCAAATCAAAACCACAATGAGATACCATCTCATACCAGTTAGAATGGCGATCATTAAAAAGTCAGGAAACAACAAGTGCTGGAGAGGATGTGGAGAAATAGGAACACTTTTTCACTGTTGGTGGGAGTGTAAACTAGTTCAATCATTGTGGAAGACAGTGTGGCGATTCCTCAAGGATCTAGAACTAGAAATACCATTTTACCCAGCCATCCCATTACTGGGCATATACCCAAAGGATTATAAATCCTGCTGCTATAAAGACACATGCACACGTATGTTTATTGTGGCACTATTCACAATAGCAAAGACTTGGAACCAACCCAAATGTCCATCAAAGACAGACTGGATTAAGAAAATGTGGCACATATACACCATGGAATACTATGCAGCCATAAAAAAGGATGAGTTCATGTCCTTTGTAGGGACATGGATGCAGCTGGAAACCATCATTCTTAGCAAACTATTGCAAGAACAGAAAACCAAACACTGCATGTTCTCACTCACAGGTGGGAATTGAACAATGAGATCACTTGGACACAGGATGGGGAGCATCACACACTGGGTCCTGTCATGGTGTGGGGGGAGGGGGGAGGGATAGCATTAGGAGATATACCTAATGTAAATGACGAGTTGATGGGTGCAGCACACCAACATGGCAAATGTATACATATGTAACAAACCTGCATGTTGTGCACATGTACCCTAGAACTTAACATATCATAAAAAATAAATAAATTAAAAATAAAATAAAATAAAATCGCCAAAAAAATGGTGGAAAACAGAAAACCAAACATTTTAAATTAATCTAGGGGCCCCAAAGCCAGGCGAACCAGGACTTTCTTTTTCCCTGGGATCTGCTTTTCTCTGTATGGGCTTCCTTTTCAGGGCAGGCTCTCCTGGGGTGGTAGCAAAAGTGGCCACCACTAGTTCACAATGCTGAAGAAAGAGGGTGCCTTTTCCCATCAGCTACAGCAAAGTCCCAGAACTGAGTCTGAGGTCGTGGTCACACCATCCAGCACTCACTGTGACCGTGTCTGTTCCTGCTAAGGGCATCAGCCCATTCTGGAGGCAAACCCTGTGGCCAATGGAGATGAACATTCTGATTCGCCAAGTGTACTTCATGTGCCCAACCTTGGAATCTGGTGGTGAGGACAGGAGCATGGGAGCCACTGGGATGGTGCATGGTGAGGCTGGGCATTACCAGCAGAAGTAGAGAGCGGCATCTTCAGAGGAAGGGAGATGGAAGTCAGGCAGGTTAAGGCAACAGATCTCCATGAAAGCGACCCACAGTGGCCTTAGGTAATCTTACCCTTACCCCAATTTAAGCTGGATGACCCACATACCACTTCTGCATCCTCCTCAAATAGCTCCCACCAGAGCCCCCTCCTATGTCCAAGTCTTGGAGAAGAGGAAACCTGGGAAATCTTGAGGCAGCCGTGCAGCCATGGCAAATCTACTCCTCCATGTCTTTGGTATAGAACTCTGCAAAGAAAACCCAAACATCTCCCACGTGTGGACTTGAGCACCTGCCTCTTTTTGGAAGGAAACTTGTGTTTTTCTGGTTCATAGGGTTTTGCTCTTTGAGATGCTCACTGGAAAGCAGACCTGAAGGAGACCCACGTAATGCAGATGATGCTGAGGCTGGCTGCCCCCAGCCATTCCCCACTGCTTTCTCCTGCACCTAGAGAGCTGGCATGATGTCTAGAGGCACGTTCCACTAGCTGCCAACCATGGGCATAAAAACCACACATTAATGACAGAGAAGTTGGGTCCTGCAGAACAAGTGGGGATGCTGGCTGTGCCATGAACTGCTTATATCCAGGCTTGTTACAGAAGAACAAAACCAGAGCCAACAAAACCCAAAATGCTCCATAGTTATGCCACCATGGTCTGGTTTCCATTTACATGCAGCAGAATGCAGCCCATTCTGATGGAGGAGGCTCTACAACATGGGGACTGGGGGGCTCTGTGGAATGTCAAGTGCCACCCCAAATCCCATGGGTCTGACCACTCCTCAGCTCTCTGACCTCCCTCCTCAGAGCTGTCTTCAAGGAGGGAGTCCAAGCCCTGAGATGAGTCTTTGTGTCCTCTATCTGGAGAATTTGAATGTCATTCATTCATCCAGTTCATCACTCAATTGACATTGAGCAGTCCTCACATTTGCAGGGCAAGGCCCAGACACACACTGAGCAGAGGAGCAGTCAAACACATTGATTATAATTTTTAATAATGGGCAATGATTATTGAGGGCCTCCTAGGTATCAGGCATCAGGTTTGGCATGTTTTACATATCACGCTATTTTTACAATAGCCCTATAATATGAGGAACACTTGTCAGTTTTTTGGTTGCTATATATTTCTCCTCTGTGGAGGGGGGTACCAGGGACCCAGTTTCATCCTGGAAGAACTTGGAATAACTAGCTCCCTCACAGACTCCTCTGATTGCAATCTTGGCAGAACTGTCTTTCAAGGTGCAGTACTAGCCATGAGCTAGTTGAGCAGGTAACTCACACTGACGCGAGAGATGCCTCCTAGGATTTTGGAAGTTGAGCAGAGGGATGTAGGAGGAAAGAGAGGCATGCTGGAAATGATCTATCCTGTCTCTGGCACCCTCTCAAGACTGTTGATTGGCCACCAGCACCTTGATCTGTCTGTTCTCATCCCTTTCCCTGACTGCATTTCCATCAAGTCCTTTAGTTCTGGGAGCCAACCATCTCCTTCCCAGTGAGCCCTGATTTTGCTTAATCCAGCCAGTGCTGATTTCTGTTGCTTGCAACCAAAGGACTCTAATTGAAACGTGCTCACTAGGGGCTCTCTAACATTGAGAAGGGTGCCAGGGCTGTGAGATATTCAGTGATTTGTTCATATTTACATAGTAAGTAATCTAGCTGATCCCCAAAATTGTATATTGTTTTCTTTTCTTTTTTTCTATCATACTAGCCATTTTTTTTTTTTCTGTAAGTGCAGTAAAGCATTTAAGACTTTGCAGTTAGAAATTATTATGGACTGAACTGTGTTTCTGCTCCCACCACCCCTCCCCACCCACCTAAATTCATGTAATTTAAGCCCTAACCCTCAATGTGACTGCACTGGAGACAGGGCTTATAAGGAGGTAATGAAGATTAACTGAGGCTGTGCAATGGGGCCCTCATCCAATAGGACTGGTGTACTTATTAGAAGAGGGAGAGATGCCAGGGACCTCTCTCTTTTTACTCTCACACAGAGAAAAGGCCATGTGAAGACACAGGGAGAAAGTGGCCATCTGCAAGTCAAGGAGAGGGTCCACAGGAGAAAAGAACCCTGCTGGCTCCTTAGTCTTGGACTTCCAGCCTCCAGAAATGAATACATTCCTGATGGTTAAGCTGCCTAGACTATGGTATCATCTTATGGCAGCCTGAGCTGATGACTGCGGAAGACTGTAATTTCCAAAGGTTGCCCAACAATATCTTTCATTATATACATTCCTCTTAAAATGTGACCTTGACATTCTTTCCATTGATAGCTGGAAGGTGTGTTCCATCCCTTTGAAACTGGGTGGGATTCTGGGACTCTTCTGGCCAAAAAAGCATACTGGCACAACTTCAAGTGTGTTGTGTGACTTCTGCGGCTAGCAGGCTGGGTCATCAATGCTTATTCAGGTTCTGATCTGGGCGGTGGATTCACTTGCTCTTGGAGACCCTGAGCTGCCACATGAACAGCTTGGGGCTGTCCTGAGACCACCATGCTGTCAGGAAGCCCAGCTAGCTCTCATGGAGCCACCACCTGGAAAGACCCTGAGATGACGTGAGACGGAGGGAGAGGGGGAGAGAGGAAAGAAGAAAGCCCAGACAGCTCTCTGCTTCTCTCCCTCTCACTCCAGTCACTGTCTGTCTGTTCACAACTGCAAAAGGGGTCATGGGTCAGAACCATGTAGCACAGTCCTTCCCAAGTTCTTGATCCCCATAAACCATGAGAGATAATAAAATGATGGCAGTTACGAGCCACCGGGTTTTGGGGGTGTTTTGCTGAATAGCACCAGAGAGGTTGACCATACTGAGGGTTGACAGTCAGGCCCAGGTTTGCAGCCAGTTCTGACACTTGCCAGCTGTGTGATCTTGAGCAAGATACTGAGCCAGTCTGCACTTCCATTTCCTTATCTGTGTAACAGAGAGAACGACAGAACCTTCCTCGTGACATTGATGATGGGATTAAAGGAAAGGATGCAGACAGCACATGGTAACCATCCTGTAAGCATTAGCTATTGCTATTACAGTATTTGTGTTGTTTTTGTGAACCAATTTCAGAAGATCATGCCAATAGGAAAAAGTCAGAAACACTGAAGTTCAGAACCAGAAGAATGTCAGAAGTCCAGCCCAGTCCCCCACTTTATAGACATATACTGAAACCCAAAGACTTACATTAGGTGTCCACTGGAAGAAAAAGAGTGATACAGACTGAGGAGGAAGAATCCAGCACAGAAAGCTGTCACCAGGGCATTTCCAACAAGACCAGAAACCTCGGCTCCTCGCCTGCACTTAAAACTCCTCATTTTTGAATCCAAGGTGGGAGAATTTTCTTGACTCTGAAAACCGTACATCAAGCTTTCGTCAGATGAACTCCGAAAGCCCCATGCATAGATAATGCATCTCAAGACGTGACAGACTCTGCTGTATGGAGGTCAATGATAGCCTTCAACTTTTCTTTACTTCCTTTAAAAGAAATTATTATTTAAAGGGGGAGAGCATGGAAAGTAAGGCCTCGAGAGTTAATGGGACCATTTTGGCTAGATGCCATTGCTCTGAGAACTTGAATAATGAGACACATTTTAGCCTTCATGTTTCAACAATGCTCAAGGTAATGGCATAGCTATTATCCCAGCCTCCGATTGACACAGCCTTCTAAAATGCTTTGTGACTGGTTAAATGGGACCGAATGAGAAATACTTGAAAGATTAGAGCAGATGGAACATTCTATCTACATGTGTTTTCTGTTCAAAGAAAGACAGCATCCCAGCCCAAACTGGGAGGTGCCAAGACCTCCACCACAATTTGTAGGGTCTTAGGGTAGGCACATTCCACTGGGGCCATTAGAGTCTCTGGTGAGGGAGTGTCCTGAAGAGGGCAAGGTTATTCATGATGCACCTTGAACCTGTTGCCTTGACTAGGTCAAGACAAACCAAGAGGCTGCCAATCGCCGATGTCTTCACTTCTGTGAATCTTCCTCTCCATCCTGAGGCACAGCGCAGCCGGTCAGGGATGCTAGCCTTGGAACCACTCTGGTGTAGATGACCATGGGGCTGGCTGCACCATACCACTTACCTACATAGGATCTGCCCTTCAGGGTGAAAAAGGATGACTTTTGCCAATGTGTTCTTCCAGTAGAGCCAGGAGATCAAATTGTAACCAAGTTAAAGAAATTAGAGCTATAAGCCCTGAAAGAGCTGCCATTATTATCCAAATGGCCCCTTTAGAAGCCCAGGAATCACCTTGTTCTCCCAAGGCTCTTTCCGACGTCTCCATGGAGAACTGCACACACACATCTCCCTATGCCTGGCTCGCACCACTTCAAGGACACCCATCGCACACACCACTGTTTGTTCATGTGTTTGTCTCTCCCTGAGGGCTACAAGTTCCTCAGGAACAGGGCAGCCTCTGTCACTTCTGCATCCAAAGCACGACTTGGGTGGACCCATGGTTGTTGGATTCAATGCGTCATCCAGTCAGTGCCAACCCTGGCTGCACATTGCAACCACTCGGGGAGATTTCCTTTTGTTTATTTCATCTGTAGATATTTGGCATGTAGTTATAACATAGAATGACTTTCTTCATGTAGCCATCATCACCTTGCACACAGAAAACAGCAAATGATTTCAGGCAGAAATTTAGAGGATTGGTGCTCAGGACCCTCCCCAGACTTACTGACTGAGGTTATCCAAGGGTGGCTCTCAGGATGTCCACTTTTTCAAATTGCTGCAGACACAAAGCCTTGGCATGCAATGGTTGAGAATCATGGTCTAAGGTTTAACAGGTTTCTTTCCACCCACATGTAACCGACTTGGGCCTTACAGAAAGTTCATCTGGATACACAGATGCTGCTGCTGCTCTTAGGTTCAAGGACTCATTCTTTTATTTTTATCTTGTAGGTTCAGATTATCATTGTGGTTGGTGGTTGAATCATCTGATTTCTCTCCAAGACACAACACCCAACTCCAAGTATTGAAGCCAGGGCATAATTGAAGCCCTGGCCTTCCAGAAACTTCTGGTAGAGCACATCACAGCCCATGTTCACACCCTCCTATTGGCCCATGAGAGGAGAATGTACATTTAGATGCTTCTTCTCAGCACACAATGGTTTCCATGGTCTCAAGCTGTAAGGATTATAAGGATGACAACCCTGCACCAGTCACTTAGGAGCTATGATGAATTTGGATTATTGGCTGACATTTTGAGTCACATAGGGATGCAGGTGGATGGGAGAAGAGAAGGAAAGGTAACATCAAAGTGATGATGAGGCTTAAATAAGAGTCTCCTCATGTGCATCAATATTTTAAAATTGACCACCAGGCTGCATTCCAGATGGACTATCTGGAGTGGTCTAAGGATGCTGAAGACAAGAATGGCTGCATCGGTCTTGGTTCCATCAGGGGAGCTGAGCCACCTACGGTACCATGGAATAGGGTCTTAGTTACAGGAGTACCACAGATATGTGGGAGAGCTATGGAAGTGAAGGTATGCAAAGGGAAGGTGAGGAATTATACAATATTTTGTCTTCTGTGTCTGGCTTCTTTCATGTAGCATGTTTTTGAGATGTGTCCATATTGTAGCAGGAATCAATGTTTTATTATTTTTATGGCAGAATAACAGTCTATAGTATGGCTATTCCAAATTTTGCTTATTGATTCTTCTGTTGATAGACATTTGGGTTGTTTCCACATTTTGGCTGTTATAAGAAAACACTACCTTGAATATTCATGGACAAGTTTTGGTATAGATATATAGTTTCAATCCTCTTGCATATATATATATATATATATATGAGTAGAACTACTAAATCATGTGATAATTCTATGTTTAACTTCCTGAGAAACTGACAAATTGCTTTACAAAGCATCTTGTACCATGTTACATTCTCATCTTCAATGTATAAGTGTTTCAGTTTCTTCACATCCTTACCAATGTCTGTGGTCTTTTGGTTATTGTCATAGTAATGGATGTGAAGTGGTATCTTCTTGTGGTTTTGCTCTGTATTTCTCTAATGACTAATGATGTTGGGCACCATCTTGTGTGCATATTGGACATTTGTGTATCTACTTTGGAGAAATGTCTACTCATATCTATTGCTCATTTTAAAATGGAATTATTTGATTTTTTTTCATTGAGTTGTAATAATCCTTTATATGTTCTAGACACTAGGTGCTTATCGGATAATGATTGGTAAACATTTTTTCCATTCTGTAGGTTGTCTCTTCACTTTCTTGATAGGGTTCTTGGAAGAACAATTTTTATCTATTTTATCTTTTATTGCTTGCACTTTTACACTTGTATCTAAGAAACCATTGCCTAATCCAAGGTAATAAAAATTTACACAGCCATCTGTTTTCTTCTAGGAGTTCAAGTGTTAGCTCTTTCAAGTAGATTTTGCATTAATTTTTGAGGATGGCATGAAGTAGAGTTGCAACTGGGTTGTTTTGCCTGAGGATAACCAGTTGTCTCAGGACCACCTGTTGAAAAGTCTATTGTTTTCCCCACAGAATTGTCTTGACACTCACTCTTATGGCTTTTATCCAAAAGACAGGCAATATGAATGCTAGTGAGGATGGCGAGAAAGGGAACCTTCGTACACTGTTGGTGGGAATGTAAATTAGTGCAGCTGCTACAGAGAACAATATGGAGGTTCCTCAAAAAAACTAAAAATAGAACAATTATATGATCCAGCAATCCCACTCCTGGGTATATATCCAAAAGAAAAAATCAGCATATAGAAGAGAAATCTGCATCCCATGTTTATTGCAGTAGTATTCACAGTAAACAAAATAGGGAATCAGCTTAAGTGTCCATCAATGGATGCATGCATTTTTTAAATGTGGTAAAGATACACAATGGAGTATTATTCAGCCATAAAAAAGAATGGAATCTTGTCACTTGCACCAAGATGGATGAAACTGGAGGACATTATGTTCAGTGAAATAAGTCAGGCACAGAAAGACAAACATTGCATGTTCTCATCCATATGTGGGAGCTTAAAAATGAACTTATAGAGACAGAGAGTAGAATGATGGTTGTCAGAGGCTAAGAAGGGTAGTGGGGAGAGGGTAATAAAGTGGGGATGGTTAATGTGTACAAAATACAGGTTGATAGAATGAATAAGATCTAGTATGCAGTAGCACAGTAGGGTGACTCCAGTTAACAACAATTTATTATATATTTTAAAAAACTAAAAGGGTGGAATTGGAATATTCTTAACATAAAGAAATGCTAAATGCTTGAGGTGATGGATACCCCAATTATCCTGATTTGATCATTACACACTGTATGCCCACATGAAAACATCACACGTACCTCATAAATATGTACACTATTACATATCCAGAATAATTAAAAACTTACAAAAATTTAAAAAAGAAAATCAATTGACCATTAATTTGTGTTTATTTCTGGACTTTCAATTCTATTCCATTTATCCATGTATCTATTTATATGCCAGTACCATACAGTTTTGATGACTGTAGCATTGTAATAAGCTTTGAAATCAGAAAGTGTGAGCTCTCCAAATTTGCTCTTTTTGAAGATGATTTTGGCTATTCTGGGTCCCTTGTATTTCTCCACAAATTTTCAGTTTCTGCAAAAATGGCAGCTGGGATTTTGATAGTAATTGCATTAAATTGGTGATCACTTTGGAGAGTAATATTACCGTCTTGATAATATTAAGTCTAAGTCTGCCAATCGCAAAACCTGGGATGTTTTTACATTTATTCAGATCTTCTTTTATTTCTTTCACAGTATTTTTTAGTTTTCAGAGTACAAGTCTTACGTTTCTTTTGTTACATTTATTCTAAGGAGTAAATCTTATTCTTTTTGATGCTACTATAAATCAAAATTTTTTAAAATTTCGTTTTCAGATGTGCACTCTGTATAGAAATGCAATGTTTGCAGCTGCATCCATGTCCCTATAAAGGACACGAATTCATCCTTTTTTATGGCTGCATAGTATTCCATGGTGTGTATGTGCCCCATCATTCTCAGCAAACTATCACAAGAACAGAAAACCAAACACTGCATGTTCTCACTCACAGGTGGGAATTGAACAATGAGATCACTTGGACACAGGAAGAGGAACATCACATACCGGGGCCTGTTGTGGGGTGGGAGGAAGGGGGGAGGGATAGCATTAGGAGATATACCTAATGTAAATGACAAGTTAATGGGTGCAGCACACCAACATGGCACATGTATACATATGTAACAAACCTGCACGTTGTGCACATGTACCCTAGAACTTAAAGTATAATAATAATAAAAAAAGATAACATCAATAAAATATATATAAAATGGTAGACAAACAAACAAACAAAAAGAAATGCAATGTTGGTTTCTGTGCAGATTCTTTTTTTTTTTTTTTTTTTTTTTTTGGGATGGAGTCCTGTTGCCCAGACTGGAGTACAGTGGCATGATCCCAGCTTGCTGCAACATCCATCTCCCAGGTTCAAGCAATTCTCCTGCCTTAGCCTCCTGAGTAGCTGGGATTACAGGCATGAGCCACCACACACAGCTAATTTTGTATTTTTAGTAGAGATAGGGTTTCACCATGTTAGCCAGGATGGCCTAGAACTCCCAACCTCAAGTAATCCACCTGCCTCAGCCTCTCAAAGTGCTGGGTTACAGGTGTGAGCCACTGCACCTGGCCTTCTTAAGGTTTTTTTTTTTATATAGAACATCATGTCATTGGCACATAGAGACAGTTTTACTTCTTCCTTTACAGTCTGGATGCCTTTTTTTATTTTTCCTGCCTGATGTCTTGGCTGGAACCTCAGGTACAATGTTGAATAGAAAAACTGTAATAGCGGCCGCACGTGTCCCATTTCCAATCATCCAAATTCTATCTTGTGGATAGTAGTGGGCAATGCATTCCAAGAGTCTCCTTTATGGAGAACATAATTAAATAAGGGGATCATTCCATCAAAATAAAACCAAAAATATTTAGATACTCAAAGAACTTTAGATCCTAATGAGCCTGCCCAAACAAGGAAGGGGGATTGAGGAAGATTGTGAGCCAGTGATCCAAAGAATCCATTTGAAGCTTCTCTCACAAAGAACTGGTACAGCCAAAAATGTTACTGGCAAGTGGTCCATAAGAAGACAGCAGGGTAAGCAGACTGCTGGAGGCAACCTGAAGTTGGGAGCTGGTGCAGTTGAGAGCCGGTACAGCCTCACCCTTGAGAAAGAACCAAGGAGCGGTAGCCAAGGAGAAATGCTGTGGGTCAGCGCCAGGTCCGCAAGCTCCCGGCAGAGGCATGCAGGTCAGTGTCAGCACATCAGGGACAGAGCAGGAGCGGGATTCAGCTGAGGACATGCTGAAAAAGCCCTGAGTGGTTTAAAAAAGTTTCTCGAGTGCTTGAAGCTCTCAGGGAATCCACTGGGCTGTTTGCAATTTTTATTCCAGCCAAAGAGACGTCACCGGAATAGTGCAGGGACTAATCTCCAACTGGCTCTCGCTCCACTGGGCACAAGCAGCCCACTGACACTGCCGAGATGTATGTGCTGCTCCGTGCTGAACACGGCAGGGCCGCCTGAAGCAAAATTCATGGACAGAATCAATGGGATTGAGATGCCCAAATTGCTCACTTGCAGCCAAATCCATCAACCTCGACGTTGTTGTATTTCAAGAAAAATGGAGGCTCCAGACAGCAAGTTGGTGAAATTCATCTGACCCCTTTTTGTCTCTAGCTAGAGTTCCTGCTCCTTATCAATGATAACAGATGTCCTAGTAGTGGTGCAGTTTGTTCTGTTTGTCTGCAGAGCACCTTGCCTGTCACCTTCCGTTTGGCCACAACAGGGCTACCTTACGGTCAAGGGTTTGGTCTTTGGAGCCAGACAACGCTGGGCTGAAATCTCAACTCCACTCCTTACTCACTCTGCACCTTGAATGAGTCTTACTTAAAAGTAAGCCTTGGTTCCCTCGTCTGAAAAATTGGTCTTATAACTGCGAGTGCTCCTGTGGCCATGAATTGAATGAGATAAGGCAATGAGGGCTTAGTACAGTGCCTGATAGAGGGTAGTCACTAAAGAAAGGCTGAAGAGTGCTATTAATGAATCATCCCATGGGACAGAAAAGACAATCACTAGTCTCTTTATGAAACCAATGCAGATCTGGCATTTAGAACTTGGGGACTTTTCTAGAACTGCCTCTTGATACAGGACCAGAGCTCGTTCTTAAACCCTATTCTCCTGATTTGTCATCAATATCCTTCCCACTCCACTCTTCAGGATTTGGCTTTGTGATTGGCTTGTTATTCAGCACTGATCAGTAGGTATGCCAACACTAACTCAACCACAAAGGCTCTCCATAAGCAGCTTCTGCTATGATAAAATATATCATTCAATGCGGCAGTTGCAGAATGCATCATTATGCACTGGCTTAGGTCTCCAGGAGTCTCCCGCCCTTCACTGAATGCAATGAGGTGCCAGGCCCCACCCACAAAGTCATTCCTCTGAATACATCGCCGGGGCGATGAAGGTGTAGAAGGAGGGAATTTGCTTCATATTGTCCGGGAGCCATCGTGGTGGCCAGGTGTTCTTTTCCAGGGCAAGGCGAGGGAAAGAAAGCCCACTGGTGCTCCTGACCACTGAAGGGCCAGGCAAGCTCCTATGACAAAATCCAGGCACCAGCATTGCCTAGAAGAACCACATCCATGACCAAAGCTGGTTCTTGGATCAGAGCAAAACTCTTGGCTCAAAACCCAGTCTCTTTCACAGACATTCAGTGAAGGGAACTGAGTGCTCACCAAGCTAGGGTGACATAAGGGCCTCCTTCCCCAAATCACCTCCCTTGCTAGCCTCCCACACATGCTTACTCATCCATACTTAGTCCCCTCAATTGGAATTCAATTGGGATTATATCTTGAAGGAATGGCTGAAATGTGAATGTCCAGCCTATACTATAAGCCTGTGGCTTCTCAGGCTTATTTTGGGGTCCATGACATGTTTACAAACACAATGATTTTGGTGGCATACATGTGGATGAAAGGGAATGTCCAGGTTCTTTTGTTTGTTGGCTTGAAAAGTATATTTCAGGATGTTGCAAAAAAAAAAAATCCCAGTTACTGTACTGTTCAGTTGGTGGCTCTTTAATAGAAGGATGCTCATGAAACAAAGATTTCACATGCCCTCATAGATATAGATATAGATATAGATATAGATATAGATATAGATATAGATATGAGTCTGAGTGAGGCAAGAAAATTTCTGAGTGAGGCGTGTGAAGCTTTTTATATCTCTATTCCTACATATATATCTATATGTCAGAGTGAGGTGAGAAGGCACTGGGGAGTTCTGAGCAGGGGAGTAGCATGATCAGACCTAAAGGTTTAAACAATCGCTGTCACTTCTGTGTTGTGGACAGAATATATACATATATACATATGAGCATATAAAAAATATATATTTATAATGGGGGGGCATCAGCTTGCCTTTAAATCTCACAAGTAGTCTGTTCTGCACTCCTTCTCATGCTCTCTCAGTTCAACCTCCACCTCACAGACATCATGGTAACATGGCAGCAAGCCCTTAAAGGCTTTGTGCTGCAGCAGCTAAGAGACTATGTTTTTTTTGTTTGTTTGTTTGTTTTTTCCAGCTTTTATTCTCATCTCCTTTTTCCCCTCATCCTCTTCCTCTGAGATAAGCATGGTGGGCGAGAAGAAAGTCAAGGCGAGTTAGGAGAAAGAACTACGTCTCATTACCTGTAACAACGCTTAGCAGTTGGCATCCTGGTGTGAATACCTGCCCTTCCACCCTCGTCTAGCAGGAGAATGCCCCGATAAGTACTTCCTGGGGTGGACGGGGGAGACAGAACAGCTGGAGAACACGTGGAGGAGAAGGAACGGAGACAGAGGCACCTGCTGCCCACTGTCCGGGGACCAGTCCTGCTGGTCTGCATCCTTGGTCTTTAATTATGTGATCTGGGACTCTCTAAGGCACCCCAGGAGGAACAGCTTTGAAAGGATCCTCCATATGTATTTGTGGATAAAAACTTTGTTTTTGGCATGAAGAATCGCAACCTTCATCAACCTGGGTAGGACAAACAGCACTGAGATATGAACTGAAAAGAGAAAACTTTATTTATAAAAGCTTTTCTGTTGATGGAGTTTTTGTTTTGTTTGGAAACACTCAACTTGTTTTCATTCAATAAGTAATTATTAAGAGCCCTTTATATCCTAGTTATTGCAAAGAAAGTTTTTGACATTTGAAGAAAGTCGGTTTCTTGTTGTAGGAACAGAAACAAGTATATATAACATTAATATACAATATTTAGTATTATAATATTTATAATATCTCTCTGTATATATATTTTTGAGATGGAGTCATGCTCTGTCACCCATGCTGGAGTGCAGTGGCATGATCTCTGCTTACTGCAACCTCTGCCTCCCAGATTCAAGCAATTCTCCTGCCTCAGCCTCCCCAGTAGCTGGGATTACAGACATGCACCACCGTGTCTGGCTAATTTTTGTATTTTTAGTACAGACAGGGTTTTACCATGTTGACCAGGTTGGTCTTGAACTCCCGACATCAGGTGATCCACCTGCCTTGGTCTCCCAAAGTGCTGGGATCACAGGTGTGAGCCACCACACCTGGCCAATAACATCAATATTTTAAAATACTAAATATTATATGTATAATGTTAATTTGCCAGGTAATAATAAATGGCAAAATCAGTCAATCGAACAGAGTAAACATTCAGAGCACTGCTCTCCAATAGAACTGGCTGAGTTGAGAGAAATGTTCTACAATCCACACTGTTCATGTTAACAACTAGCCACATGCCATGCAGTGGTAGGCTGGAGTCAATAGGTTAAATCTGATACATTTTTCAAGCCAGTTGGTAAATGCAGCCATCTTTGAAATTAGCTATGGTGTGAGCATTTACACCATGGGAATTGGCACGTGCTACAGATTAGAACTTTGCTCTTCTCCATCAGAGAGCCAGTTGCTAAATACTGATCAGCACACCACTGAGTGTGTGGTCACTGGCCACTTGAAATGTGGCTATTGCAACAGAAGAACTGTTTTGAAGTTTGATTTTAATTAATTTTAATGGAAGCAGCCACACATGGCTAGTGAGTACTTCACTGACAGTGTAGATCTAGAGAATGAGGCCAGTGGCAGACTGCATGATCCTGTGGGTACGAAATTCCAGGACTGGCAACACTGACCTATGGAGATGGAGAGGGTGTTCCTTGACTATGAAGGGGCCCCAGGGAGCTTCCAAGGGTGACTGGAACACTCGATGTCTTGATGAGCAGTCGTTGAATCTGATTACATGGGGCACTTAAGATCTACGCCTTTCACGTACGTGTGTGTGTCTGTGTGTGTGTGTGTGTGTATACATGCACATATACATGCACGCATATATATATATATATATATTTATATATACACACACACACACGCCATTGAAACTGATTACATGGGGCACTTAAGATCTACGCCTTTCATGTGTGTGCCTGTGTATATATGCACATATACATGCATGCATACACACACACAATTTATATGTATAAAAGACTATACTGAATTCAGGCCAGAGAGAGACCAAAGTAGCTTATTTTTGGGCAGCTGGTGTAAAATTGCTAAGAATGGTTGGCGTGTTGGATTATGGTCCAGTTCTTCATTTGAGAGCTAGAACAACATAGTGAAGTTGGTTGGGGAAGAGGGTGAGCGAATGCCAGCTAAACAGTTGCTTGAAGGGGCTGATTAGAACAAGGAGGATGGGTGAGGAAGAGGAGAAGGCAAACTTCACTGAGCTCCCTGGAACCAGATACCAGCCCCGTGTGGGGCACTCTGCCATAGCATAGCAGGGAGCTATTGAATGAGCAATACCACACAAGATCCGTGCACAGCCAGGCACTCCAGAAAGTCCCTTGGTCGGTGGCTGGGTTTCCGGAATACCCTGGCACCGCTCTCTCCACCCTGGCTCTCAAATGAACTTAACTAGTAAGTTTCTAGAACAGAGTAGCAATTTACAGCCTTAGGATCATTACAATTTCCTGACATTGTTTCTTTCTTGGATTTCACACTAGTACTAGCACTAAAAGTGCTGAATTGTGTGTGTGTGTGTGTGTTTGCATGCACACATGGTTAGAAGCATCTAAAAACACATTCTTAAAGATCTGCAGTTATTTCTGCAACTGTTGCAAATTCTCTGCAAAGATTCAGTTCAAGTGACGTTGGCAATGAGATATAATGGTCACCAGAACTTCGACTGCCCAAGGGTTGAGAGGCTGTGCCTGTCAAAATCTCTCCTCCCCCAGGGTAATTTGCTTGTCATTGTTTCTTCAACTATCCTGAGAATATAAAAAGGCAAGTGAAAAATAAAGAGAGAAGGCATGTTGTCAAGGAAACATCATTTTTCCAGAAGCAGTAAGCCTTTTGAAAGTCTTAGCGACCCACACTTTCCACAGGGCAGGGCTTTGAAAAAGTCCCTGAGGCTGACTGTCTGAGGAGGAGGGTCTCCTGGGTGGGCCGGTCCTTTACCTCTTAGCTTGTAGACTCTCCTTGGGCTAATTTCCTCCCAATCCATTTTCATTCCTGTGCTCAGTTTTGTGTGTTCCCTTAACTACTTTTCCTGTTAATGAGAAAGGACAGATTCCCCCAGCTCTTGCCTCACTCACCACATGTCCATCTTGGAAATAGGAATGTCCAGAGAATGCTGTCACTTCTCCAAGTTAAAGTCACCACGGGCTCTGAATAAAGATGGCAAGCATCTTCAAAATAGCAATACTTCAATGTAAGATGGAAAATGCAACAACCAAATGCGCCTACGAACAAGTCCCCACCCAGCCAAGCGGACTGCGTTCCACGTCCAGAAGGTGTCGCCGAGTAGACGACAACGCTTTGGCTCTGTGTCCGTGAATTATTGCATTGTCACGTTTCTAAAATAAAATGAATTCACAACGTGTCAGTCCCCGTCTCCTAAATATGAACAGAAATCTCCGACTATCCATGGAGAAGCCATTTTTTATGGACTCGACACCTCAGAGTCTAACTTGGAAGCGTTCCGTGCTGTAAACATGACATACAGCTGCGGCAAAAGGAAAAGTGGATGCAAATTAGAGGAGGAGGAGGAAGAAGAGAAAGGCGCTTTGCTGTCCTTCAGAAACCTCCGTGCCCTCTGTCAGCTCAATATTCGCATCCAGTGGGATGGCTGGAAGAGGGAGGAGCAATACGCTTACGCATCATCTTATTACAGCCTGAGACTGGAGGTTCGTTGCATCCCAGAGCAGGGTTTCTCAACCTCGGCACTACTGACATTGGAGCTGGATGAATTTTTGCTGGGTGGGGTGGGGTGGGGAGTGCTGTCCTGTGTTTTTTGGGGTGTTTTGCAGTATCCTGGCCTCCACCCACTAGATGACAGTAGCACCCCCACTCCCCAGTAGTGGCAACCAAAAATGTCTCCAGACACTGCCACATTCCCTTGGGCAAGGGTTAGGGGAAAGATCCCCTCCAAATTAAGAACCACTTAAGAGTTAAATGAGAGGCCGGGTTTGGTGGCTCATGCCTGTAATCCCAGCACTTTGGGAGGCCAAGGTGGCTGAATCACCTGAGGTCAGGAGTTCAAGACCAGCCTGCCCAACATGGTGAAACCCTGTCTGTAATAAAAATACAAAAATTAGCTGGGTGTGGTGGCAGGTGCCTGCAATCCCAACTACTCGGGAAGCTGAGGCAGAAGAATTGCTTGAACCTGCGAGGCAGAGGTTGCAGTGAGCAGAAATCACACTACTGCACTCCAGCCTGGGCAACAGAGTGAGAATTCATCTAAAAAAAAAAAAAAAATATATATATATATATATATAAGCCTTAGTTCAATATTACTCTTGAAGCCTGTGTCCCTTTCCCAGCATCCTTTCAGATGGGCAACAGGCTCTGCTCACACTTTTTAAAGATATTTTTATTTTTGAGAAAGCCTGTTTCTTGGGGTGCTCACCTTTAGCTGCTAAGAATTCCTTCCTTCCTTCCCTCCCTCCTTCCTTCCTTCCTTGCTTCCTTCCTTCCCTCCCTCCTTCCCTCCTTCCTTCCTTCCCTCCTTCCCTCCTTCCTTCCTTCCTTCCCTCCTTCCCTCCCCTCCCTACCTCCGTGCCTCTCTCTTCTTCTTTTTTCTTTTTTTTGTCGCAGGGTCTCACTCTGTCACCCAGGCTGGAGTTCAGAGGCATGATGACAGCTCACTGCAGCCTCGAACTCCTGGGCTCAAGCGATCCTCCTGCCTCAGCCTCCCAAGTAGCTGGGACTACAGGCATGCACGACCATGCTTAGCTAGTTTTTAAAACTTTTTATAGAGGTGGAGTCTCACTCTGTTGCCCAGGTTGATCATGAACTCCTGGGCTCAAGCAATCTCTCCGCCTTGGCCTCCCAAAGTGCTGGGATTACAGGCGTGAGTTGCCACACTGCCAAAAAGCCTTTCTTTAGTTCAACTGAACTCTTCTTCCTAGGAATGTTTCCCCATGGCTGTTTTCCTTCCTGCATAATGGCCCTTTTAATATGTGAGGATGGTCATTCTATCTCCCACTAGAAAAGACATAACAATGAAAAGTAAGATGTTTATAGAAGGCAGAAGTCTTGGAGGGAGATCCGGCCAGAACGCAGAAATGTACATATCATCATACATGGAACATGGAAGGTCCCAGAGATTGCATCTGCCTATGATGTCACCATGCTCCTAGAAAATCCACAGTGCCCGCTGGGCACCTGCTACCCTCCTTCCTCTCACTGCAGATCTTCCCTGGAGCTACAGGGAGCCCTTTCTTCCCCATGTTTCATTCTGCCCCTTTCCAAATTCAAACTCAAGAGCATAGATCACAGCAATGTACAGTGTAATCACCGGGAAGCGATGAGCTTCAAGGGTTTATTATCTTTGTTTTTAATGTTGTTTAAGTCTCTTTATGATTAAAGATATTTATTGCTTTTGTTTATGTAATTTGTATTATATAGAAGTGCAATGACAATGAAACATGTTGTATTTGTATATAATATAATCTCTAACGATGGCTGTGTTTCACGGCCCCCTCACTCCATTCCTGGACAGTTTCCCTTGGGACTCTGAAGAGCCAGTTCTACAGATGTCCGTATGCCATTGCTTTGGTTCACAGAAATGTATTCAACAAACACCTCTACAAAGTTTGCTATTGGCCAGGCTCTGCTGTAAACACTTTATCCCAATCCTTACAGCAACTGCATTTTACAAGCAGGGATACTGAGGCCCAGAGAGGGAGGAAACCACCACCACAGAGGTATCAAATGGTGGAGCAAGAACACGAACCCAGAAAATCAGGTGGTGTGCAGTAACCATGCGGTGTGGGAGAATCTTCTGGAGCCCTGGAGCCCTCAGTGACTCACAAATGATTACCCAGGGGCTCTGTGGCCCCTTTGGCTGCTTGTCTTGTGCCTCTTGAGAAAGCTTCTTCCCCCACCCTCTCCTCCTCTCTCCTTCCCTCCACTCCCCTCCCTTTCTTTGCCTTCCCCCCTCCTCTCCTTCTTTCTCTCTCTCTTTCTTGTTTTGAGACAGGGTCTTGCTCTATTGCCCAGGCTGGAGTGTAGTGGCATAATCACATCTCACTGCAACCTCAAACTCCTGGACCCAGGCAATTGTACAACTTCAGCCTCCCAAGTAGCTGGGACTATGGGTGTGTGCTACCATGCTTGGCTAATTTTTTAATTTCATTTTTACTTTTAGCAGAGATGGGGTCTTGCTGTATTGCCCAGGCTGGTCTCCAACTCCTGCCCAGGATTGCTGGGCTCAAGCGATCCTCCAGCCTCAGCCTCCCAAAGCACTGGAATTACAAGCATGAGCCACCATGCCTGGCCAAGCAAGCATTCTTTATTTTATTTTTGGCTCTGCACCCAGGCCCTGTTCATGAACACACCCATCTGCCCACTCATCCAGGGATGTGCTGGACTATTGCTCTGTGCACGGCTTGGTGCTGGGAGATGAGCATTGTGGGAGACTCACGGGTGGGAAGACAGAGGGGACTCAGTGGCTGTCCCTTCTTTGGGAAGAGGGTGCTTGATACTGAAGAAGAAATGGATAAATTCCCAGACACATACACCCTTCCAAGACTAAACCAGGAAGAAGTCGAATCCCCGAGTACACTAATAAGTTCTGAAATTGAGGCAGCAATTAATAGCTACCAACCAAAAAAAGCCCAGAACCAGATGGATTCACAGTCGAATTCTACCAGAGGTACAAAGAACAGCTGGTACCACTTCTTCTGAAATTATTCCAAACAATAGAAAAAGAGGGACTTTTCCCTAACTCATTTTATGAGGCCAGCATCATCCTGATACCCAAACCTGGCAGAGACACAACAACAACAACAAAATTTCAGGTCAATATCCCTAATGAACATCAATACACAAATCCTCAATAAAATACTGGCAAGCCAAATCCAGTTATTCAGTTATTTCTGAATAACTCCTGTATCATTACTCCCCTACTTAGAATCCCCCCAGTGCTTTCTTCCTCACTCAGGTGAGCACATCAAAAAGCTTATCCATCATGATCAAGTTGGTTTCATCCCTGGAATGCAAGGCTGGTTCAACATATGCAAATCAATAAACATAATCCATCACACAGACAGAACCAACGACCAAAACCACACGATTATCTCAATAGATGCAGAAAAGGCCTTCGACAAAATTCAACACCTCTTCATGCTAAAAACTCTCAATAAACTAGGCATTGGTAGAATGTATCTCAAAATAATATGAGCTATTTATGACAAACCAACAGCCAATATCACACTGAAGGGACAAAAGCATTCCCTTTGAAAACCAATACTGAAGAAGCAGAGGAATGAGACAAACGGCCCTCATGTGTGTAATCTTCCACATGCTCCAGGCTTCTGCAAAGGCTTCTCAGCACCTTTGCAAGGGCTGGTGTGGTCTTACATTCATTTCCTCATGAGGAAATAGGGTCCACCGGGTCAAGCAGAGTGCCTCCAGTGCTACAGCTGGGAAGCCAGGGACCACCAAGCCCCCGTCCCCTTCCTCTGAAGGAGGCCAAGGTAGTTCAACACAGTTCTACATCTGGCACCAAACCATGGATGCCAAGTTGAAGGCTCTGAGCGTCCCTTTTTGGGAGCAGGATTCAGAATCTGGTTCCAGAATCCAACTGCTGGGGTGGGACCTACGCTTTGACACTCACTCCCTGTACGGCTTGGAGCCGTGAACTGCACACCTGTCAGGCCTCAGCTTTCTCATCCACAGGGCAGGGAGTAACAAGTGTGCTTATGGCAATGAGGCAGATTCTAGGGGATGACGGTGGAAAAGCATGTGGCCAGGGGCCTGGGACGTGCAAGTGCCCTGGAAGGTTTCCTGCTCTCTGGACAGCAGAGAGGTGAAGAGCTGTGGCCCCAAAGCCATCCGGCCTGGTGGACATCCTATCCCCATTCCTGGTATATGTGCAACCTTGGACACACTTCACAATCCTCCTGTGCCTTGTTTTCTACATTGAATACAAATCATTAGGGTTGTTGAAAGGATTAAATGACCTAATGCACACTGAGTGTCTGAGTCACAGCTAGCACCTGTTCACCCTTTCAAGGTGTCACCTGCTGCTGCCATTACTAGGCTGGTGGAAATACAGGCCCGACTCCGGCAACGATACATTCAGGCATCTGGATGTTTCATCACGATAAAAGCAGAACTGACCACACACGGGCCTGGACTCCATGAGCAACTCACCTGCACCTGTTCATTTGCACCTTCAGTTTACATTCATTAAACACCTGCTGTGAGCCAAGGCAGCGTGCGAGATGCTGGTAACAGTGCAAGGAGCTGGACCATGCGAGGAGCTGGGAAACAACATAGGCTCCGTCCCCGCCCTCTCTGAGCTGACAGGGAAAATCTATTCACAAACCCTTTCGAAGCAGCTGAATCCTTTTTGGTGAATGATGGGCCGGAAGATGATGTATGACTTTGTCCTCTTCGTGCTCAGATAATGTGTAAGGAGCGTGGCAAGGTTTCCCCTCTGATGCTCTGTGTCCCCCTCACGCCAGCCTGGCCCAGGAGGAGGCTGTTCAGGTCTCACAGTCACACTCCTGATTGGGGTGATAAATCTGTACCCTAAATGCTAATAAGTGGGAAGCCCGGGAATTCCCAAAATTCAGCTCTGACATGGTCCTCACAGAGGACAGTTGTTCTTTCCCTTCAGCCACAAGAAGGCCCCCGGGGTGCTGCAGTAACTGGGACTGCAGCCTCAGAAGGGGAGGTGCAGCCTGATGTCCCAGCTCCCGCACGGGCTGGCTCTGCCCGGGACTGGATGCTGTCACTAACTTGCAACCCTGCGGTAGCTGGCGGAGACGGCTGATGTAGATCTGTAACGATCTCAGACTTCTGGCACAAGCCTACCGGCTTACTGTCGTCTACCTCAGCCTAAGAAATAGAGGTTTCAGATTCAGTAAAGAAGGTCCATGCAGAACAATCACAGAAGCCAAATGTATCAAATTGACTGGGCCCTACTGTCCATGAATTCAAGGAGATGGGTCAAGGAGGAAAGTTCTTCTTTCTTTGTTGCCCAAGCCGGAGTGTAGTGGCACAAACACATCTCACTGCAGCCTTGGATTCCTGGCCTCAAACAATCTTTGCACCTCAGTTTCCAGACTAGCTGGGACCACAGGAATGCACCACCCAGGCCCAGCTAGGTTTTAAACATTTTTGTAGAGATGTGGTCCCACTACGTTGCCCAGGCTGGTCTCAAACTCCTGGTCTCAAGCAGTCTCCCCACATCAGCCTCCCAAAGTGCTGAGATTACAGGCATGAGCCACCATGCCTGGGCAAAAAGGAGATGCTTCTCCCATGATTCACTGGCAGAATTTTCCTCATTACTGAAAGAATCATTTTTATATGTGTGGCACCGTTCTAAGCACTCACTCTACATTAATTCTTACTGTTCCCACAGTATTCACATGAGATGGATACTATTATCATCACCACCATTTCCATCATCTGGAAGAGGAAACTGAGCTCAGTGAAGTTAAGAAGCTTGCTTAAGGTCACACTGCAAATAAGCAGCAGAGCTGGGGCCCGGATCCACCTTGGCCGGGGGTCAGCAGACAATTCCTCTAAGGGGCCAGATAGTAAATGGTTTTGATTTCTTGGGCCATGCAGTCTCTTGCAACTGCTCAACTCTGCCACTGGAGTGTGAAGGCAGCCATGGCCAAAATATAAACAAATGAACATGACTGGGACCGGGCTCCGATAAAACTTTATCAATGGACACCGCAATGTGAATTTTGTATGATTTGCACTTGTCACAAAATACTTTTTTTTCCTCCTCAGTGGTTTTAAAATATAAAATCTACAGTCCATTTCCCTGGCTGTGCCAAAGCAGCTGACCTGCCAGACCAGGCCTGTAGGCTGTAGTTTGCCAACCCCTACTCTTTTTTTTTCTTAACTTTTAAGTTTAGGGGTCCAAGTGCAGGTTTGTTACATAGGTAAGCTTGTGTCATGAGGGTTTGTTGTACATAATATTTCGTCACCCAGGTATCAAGCCTAGTATCCATTAGTTGTTTTTCCTGATCCTTTCCCTCCTCCCACCCTTCACCCTCTGAAAGGCCCCAGTATCTGCTGCTCCCCTCTAGGCATGTTCTCATCATTTTGCTCCCACTTGTAAGTGAGAACACGCAGTATTTGGTTTTCTGTTCCTTCTAAGGATAATGGGCTCCAGCTCCATCCATGTCCTTGCAAAGGACAAGATGTTGTTCTTGCCACCCCCTACTCTGAGGCCACTTAAGCGTAGGCAGATCCAGGATGATTTGGTTTGACTTGTCCAGCATTGTCCTAGGCCAGTCTTACGAGGTCTCTCTCTTCTTAACTTTTTATGATGAAAATTCACAAATACACAGAAAGGTGGAGAGAACAGTACCATACATCCTTAACATACTGGCCCCCAACCATGACAGGCAGGCACTGTTGTGAGATCTCTTAGCATAAGTCGGGAATGCTGGGTAGACAGGATTAAGTGAGCGGATGCATCTGAGTCCCTGTAGCATCTATCTGGTGTGCAAATAATTCAAGAGGCGTATGTGCCTTTGCTGTAACTCCGGTAATGTTGCACTGAAAGTGCTTGAAGCCAGGGGCCTTGTCTGTTCACCTTCCGGTGAGCTCTAAGATGGGACAGGTGTCATCTTAAAAGAACAAAATGCTTAAGTACTTTACCAGTTCAATTAGAAGCAGAGGCTGGGTAGGGTTTAAATACTCTCCACTCTACCCGTTGGGATAAAGAGAAAGTCCAGGATAAGAGTCCAGACAATGAAATTTCTAGTGTTCTTTGGGCCAACTCACAGGGAAGGAATTCCTCCCTGAAAGGAGGCCGCCTTGACTTCCACTCCTTCGCTCAGCCTTGATGGCCTCCTGATGTTAAGAGGCAGAAGCGAGCCTTTGCTAGTTTGCCACAATGATTTATTTTGTTTAAGAACTATAAGTACTCAGAGATTGAAACAACAACAACAACAACAATCAGTGTTTTTCAATAAACAGCTGATGGCTAAATTGAAGATGGAAATGCAGCCATCATCATCTCGAATGAGCATTCATCACACGTCTATCTGCCTGTGGTGTGGGCTTTAAAGGAAATGATGCATTGACCTACTTTTTTCCAATAGAGATGCTTCACCTGTTTGGGTTTTGGCAGAGTTTGCAAACTGTTGCAACTTTAAAAGTAAGTACTCATAGCCTCAGGGACTTGAGCTTGTAGGACTATGGAATGGCTTGAAGTTCTCGTAAGAAAATGCCTTTGTCTTGTTATGCCATCATGTTCTTCTCTGGATAAACATATGTTCTCACCCAATTTTCATCATGGAAAGACCAAGACCAAGTTTCATTCTACAAGGACTTACAATACAACAGTGCCTGCCCTGCCGGGGCAGCGGCTCACACCTGTAATCCCAGCACCTTGGGAGGCCGAGGCGGGTGGATCACCTGAGGTCAGGAGTTCAGGACCAGGCTGGCCAACATGGTGAAACCCCGTCTCTACTAAAAAAATACAAAAATTAGCCAGGCGTGATGGCAGAGGCCTGTAACCCCAGCTACTCGGGAGGCTGAGGCAGGAGAATCGCTTGAACCTGAGCGGCGGAGTTTGCAGTGAGCTGAGATTGCGCCACTGCACTCCAGCCTGGGCAACAGAATGAGACTCTTTTTCAAACAACAACAACAACAAACAAACAAACAAAAATGGTGCCTGCCCATCCTAACATACTGTATCAGTTGTCTCAGTTCTTTATCCCATTCTGAGTCCTGAAAGGGGGTTTGCAGGGCCTTTCTGGTGGAGGGGGTGTCCAATTTCTCAACTCTGGGCTGAGCCATGGACTTATCTTTAGCTAACAGAACACACTGGAAATGATCCTTCTGCTTCCAAGCTGTGGCCTCATGCGGGGGAGACTTCTTTTCTTCCCTGCTATTGCTACAAGGAAGACATTCCCAGGCTAGCTTGGTGGCCCCGGATGAAGCTGAGATATTTACAGTGCAAGGTGCATCTACCCAACTGACGTGTGAGTGAGTCCAGCCAAGATGAGCAGCAAGATTAGCAGAATTCCCAGACCAGCCCACTCCAAATCGGCCAACGATTTCCTTCTCCCAGGCAGCCCTCACGATAGACAGAAATCATGAATGAACGTTGTTTTAGGCCACTGAGTTTTGGGGGTGGCCTGTTACACAGTAGTAACTAATATGTCAATTCACTTTAAACTTAAGCAAAGCACATTTTTCTGAAAGCTAATTTTTCTGGAAAAAATAATTGTGATATATTTTAAGTCCAAGTGAAAGTGAGATTTTATTTTATGTACCGATTTGGTTTATAAGTATTTATGTGGATAATTGAGACTTCCCTACAGAATGTGGAAAGTATAATAAAATTCCTTGCTTAGGGAATAGAGTAGGCAAATATGAATGTCAAATGCTGCTCAAATCTAGCTGTGCAATACATTTATCTGAAGATCCGTCACCTGGGCCCAGCTGCCACAGATAGACATTTACTGGTCAGGGGGTGAGGCCCAAGTATTTTCTGCAAAACTCCCTAAATGACTGCTTGTATTGGGCAGCTAAGGCTGAGAAACACGAGGCTCCATGATGCTGTGATATAAATCGTTAAAATGCAGTAGAGATTTTAGCAAATTCCGTGGTTTTTATTTTTGTTTTTTTTTTTTTCTAACACTAAATGCATTTTCCAGTCCCCATCAATGTCAGATCAGACAGGAGGCTTTTTTCTAGATGACTTTATGATGCAGACAGGAAATGCTCCACTTCCAGGCTGGAGGCAGCTGCCAGCCACGTCAGAAACGTTCTTTTCTTCCCCCTTTCTCTCCCATTACAATCTCCCAGAGTCATTAAGCTTCGTGCTGTGGCCTTGCTTTATTCTGCATTGTACAGGTTTTGAAATGTGACGACGTCTCCCCAGCCTTTCTCTCTGTACTGCCACGTGCACGCTGCAACCCTCTCCTCAAGTTGCCAGGAAGGACACCAACTCCGAGAAGCTGCTGAATCCCTATCTTGTGGACACAGGCATCAGACATTGCTGTTTTCATTTCAGGCAAATTAATCCAATGGATAGCCTTTTTTGGTGGTGCCCTCCCAGTCACAGGTAACTCAGAGGAGAATGCAGGGATGATCAGACTGACTTAAAGGGAAATTTGCCTTTAGCTGCCCACCAGGAGAAAAGCAGGAACTCAGTTTCTAGCTCACATCCTGGAGCCCAGAAGATGGCTTGATTTAATGTCTGGACAAAGTCAGAGCAAAAGTCACTGGTAGGGTAGACATTTCTGTAGGCTCCTGAGCCACTGGTGGAAGTGGATGGGGGACAGTGAACCACCTACCTCCCTTGGTCCATCCCAATCCGGTCACTTGCTAACTGTGGGGTCCTGGGCAGGCAGGGCGTCAGCTTCCTCATCTGTAAAAGGGGTGGCCCAGGGTCTACCTTGTACAGGATTGCTGGGAGGCTGCTGTGAAGTTACACATGGAACCCTGACGCCACTGTTTCCATGGTGTTCACTCTGCTCAGATTAAGGGATCAGCAAATATTGAGATACATATTTGAAAGAATTGAAAAGAAATTCAACAACAAAAGAGATGGGACTTGGCTGCCTGGTTTCCCTTTTTCCCCTACTTCTTGTCCTTCCCTGAATAAAGTTGTCTTCAGTATAAATTTAAATTTGTTGAGATATAATTCACATACCATGTAATTCACCATTTAAAAGCATATTCCGTGTGAATTCATACATTCACAAAGTTGTGTAACCATCTCTACTATTTAATTCCAGAACATTTTTTATTACCCCACGTGCAACCGCATGCCAGTTTGCAGTCCCTCCCCATTTCTTCCCCCACCAGCACCTGCAACTGCTAATCTATTCTCTGGTTCTGAAGACTTGACTATTCTGGACATTTTATGTAAATGAAATTATGTATAAATGGAATGGAAATAAGTACAATATGTGACCTTTTGTGGGTAAGCCTGAGTCATTTTATAGAAGAAAAAAAAATTGCAGGTAACTTCCTAAATGCCTAAGAAATGACATTTCAACTTGGGGGCGGGGTCTTATCTTCTGGCTGTAACCTGATCTCCCCACTTGCTAGAGGTGCTTGCTTGGAATTCTGGAAATGGGGCTCCTGGAGTTGAAGCCCTGCTGTGCTCCCACCCACAGCCCTTCTGCAGAATCGCTGCCACATGCTCACATCCCCGCCCCGTTCCCTTCCACAGGTGGCCTTGGTACTGGTTCCTGTGCTCTGGGGGGAGAAGTCACTGGGTAAGTCATTGTCCCAGGCAAAGAAGTATTCCAAAGGGGGCACTGTCGGGAATGTCTGACAACTGCTCACATACCGAAAAACCGAGACACAGATGATTCCCGTGGCTTTACTCCAAGCGGCTGCTTTTAAGAAAGGGGCAGGTTGTTTCCGAGACATACTATGTGGTACCAATTTGTGCAGCTTGCCACTGTGAAGTTTTCAACAGACCACTGCTCAAAGGGGAGACATATTCATCACTCCAGAAATCATAACAAAAATAAGGGATCGCATGGAGTGGCACAAACGGGCCATATTGTAATTTCTTCTCCCGGGATGTCAGAATTTTCTCCACTTCAATGAGCGTTCTCATCGGGCATTCTAATTACTATGACAAACATCAAAACATTACCTCTGTTGTTGCTGCAATCTTACCTATGGAAATGTGTCTGGAGGTAAAACATGGTGTTCTGCTGCTTTGCTGCAAGATATATTGTGTCTGTATTGAAGTTGCCCCATCTGGCATTTGGGAAATGGTTTCTGTGGACCAACGACATCCCTAGATGTGATGTTTTCTGGAGTTTCACAGTGTGTGCTAAGGGCAGTGAGGCCTTTGAGCAACAATTGAGGGAGCTGGGGTACTGCATGTACAGGAACATAGACTTCCTGCAAATGGTGGGCCCTGCATGCTTGTGATTCCCCTCCTGAAGGAAACCTGCCAGACCAGACGTTCTCAAAGTGCTTTCTGGACCAGCAGCATCTGTGTGATCAGGGATTTCTTAAAAATGCAGATTCCCAGGTTTCGCCATAGACTTGCCAAACCAGATGCTGTGGGGTGGGACTCAGCAATCTGTGTTTCAGCCCTGGGCATATTAAGCCCTTCAGAAGATGTGGATATTTCCTCAAGTTTAAGAACCATGGTTCTAAAATTTTACAACAGAATGATTCATCAGTGCAAGGAATTAGTGTAACAGGGACCCGAGATGACAATAAGGTAGTTTGTTATCAAGAGCATCAGACATTTTCAAGATAACATGGCCTGCAGTGGGTGACTGGTGATCCCCAAAAGATACGTCAATATCCTGGAAACTGTCAAGGTGACCTTCTTTGGAGAAATGATTTTTGCAGATGTAAGTTAGGCATCCTGTGATGAGATCATCACAGACTTTCTAGGTGGGTCCTTAATCCAGTAACAATTGTCCTTATTGGAGACACAAAGGAGAGGCTGGGAGCAGAAGACATGTGAAGATGAAGACAGAGGCTGGAGTGAAGATGAAAACTGAGGCTGGAGTGAAGATGAAGATGGAGGCTGGAGTGAAGATGAAGATAAGGCAGGAACGAAGATAAAGATGGATGCTGGAATGAAGATGAAGATGGATGGTGGCGTGAAGATGAGATGGAGGCTGGAGTGAGGATGAATATAGAAGCTGGAGTGCAGATGAAGATGGAGGCTGGTGTGAGGATGAAGATAGAGGCTGGAGTGAAGATGAAGATGGAGGCTAGAGTGGAGTGAGGATGAAGATGGAGGCTGGACTGAGGATGAAGAGAGAGGCTGGACTGAGGATAAAGACGGAGGCTGGAGTGAAGATGAAGATAGGGGGTGGAGTGAGGATGAAGACAGAGGCTTGAATGAGGATGAAGACAGAGGCTGGAGTGAGAATGAAGACAGAGGCTGGAGTGAAGATGAAGATGGAGGCTGGAGTGAGGATGAAGATGGAGGCTGGCATGAAGATGAAGATAGGGGCTGGAGTAAGGATGAAGATGGAAGCTGGAGTAAGGATGAAGATGGAGGCTGGAGTAAGGATGAAGAGAGAGGCTGGAGTGAAGATGAAGACAGAGGCTGGACTGAAGATGAAGATAGAGACTGGAGTGAAGATGAAGATGGAGGCTGGAGAGAAGATGAAGATAGGGGCTGGAGTGAAGATGAAGATGGAGGCTGGAGTGAAGATGAAGACAGAGGCTAGAGTGAGGATGAAGATAGAGGCTGGAGTAAGGATGAAGATGGAGGCTGGAGTGAAGATGAAGATAGAGGCTGGAGTGAAGATGAAGATGGAGGCTGGAGTGACAATGAAGACAGAATCTGGAGTGATGCTGCCATAAGCTAAGGGACACCTAAAGCCAGAAAGTGCCAGAAAAGGCAGCAGATCCTTCACTAGATCCTCCAGAAGGAACCAACCCTGTAGTGTCTCACAGTCCTGGAGTCCAGACGCCCCAAATCAACATTTCTGTTGTTTTAAGCCACCACATTTTGGATAATTTGTTACAGTAGTTCCAGGAAATTAATGCACTGCCAGACTTTGTATATATGTGGGCTCCTGGTCATGTAAACCTCAAGAATGGCTACACCATCAGGTACCATTTTATAACTAACAGTGAAGGGGATGAAAAACACTGTTTCCAGGGTCACTGTATGCAAAAGAGCCTGCACAACTACTCTCAAATAAATCCAGGCCAAAGCTGACCCCCAGATGTTTGAGGTCCTTTGCCGCAGAGTACCTGACCCAGGTGTCAGCCCATGGAGCTTCCTGATTCCAACAGGGATATCATCTCCCCTTGGAATTCTCAGCAATCATTAGCAGAGCAAATATGATAGGAAAGGTCTGCCTTCATATCATCCAAGCTTCTGTCACCATGGTAGTATTTCCCAACCACTCCATGCACACACCTGTTCCCTGGAGGGTAGGGAACAGATTGGACCTGGAGCCCCCTCAGGCTCCCAGTGCATAATGGCCTACTAAGGCTCCCTGGATTTCTGCCATAAAGAATTCTATTTCCCTTTGACTAACTTAATATTTCCCAATCTTGCACGGGATAGGGTCTCTGACCCAGAACTGCTAGCATCTCACGAGACAGGAAGGTTCCCTGGAACACAGAGAAGTGGGGAGATTATACTGCTTGTTTATAATTGGCCAAACAGGTGAAAAGACGCATGGGGCTGCAGAGAGTGTCTTTAATGTTGTATCATTTCATGGTGTCAAACATCAATACAGAAACCCGAGTTACTATGTAGCCCAGAAGTTTGCGGGAGCACAGAGCCCCACCCCACTCCTGAACCATCTATGTCAAGAGGCACTGGGTACGTGCAGGTTCCATCTGCAGGACTTACCTGCAGGTCTCTTGGGGAAGCACCATGGGTGTGAGGCGTGGTTATTTCACCCGCATAACCCTAAACTACCCCCAGACTACAGCCAGCGAGAGCGGTCTGATTTTCAGGGAACCGAGAAGACTGCTTTTCACACCCAACTAAATATTTCCAAATTTCCTACTTGAACATTCCTGCAAATTTGACTTCAGAATATCCTTTTTTTGGTTAGCTTTTATTTTATTTATATTGTTCAACAAGCACTTATAGAGTGCTGACTTCGGGCCAGCCACCATCTACATAGCTTGGGATATCTATTCATTCAATCTTCCACATCGCTCTAGCAGGTAGGAATTAACATTATTCACGTTTTCCAGATGAGAAGACTGAAGCATAGATAAGTCAAGTGACTGGCCCAAGGTCACACAGCCAGGAAGTATTAAAGTCTGTATTACACCCAAGCAGTCTCACCCCAGGATCTGTGCACCCAAGCATGATGCTATGCAATGCTGCTTCTCGCTTAGAAGCTGCCTCCCACTTTAATTCCCTCTAGCAAAGATAACTTCTTAAACTCTATCTTATATATTCTCGTCCGTTTTCATAGCTATGCCTAGGGCCAGGGGCAGAGCTTGACAACCCCCTTCTATTTTGTTCAGGAGAAGGAGGATCAAGATTCAGGTCATGGGCCATAACTGATTCTTTGAGCAGCAACTAGGGGCCATCTGTGCTTCCACTTCCCTAAATGAATGCCTTAAGATCTCCGCCAAAGAGACCAAACACACAAATACACCAGGAAGGAAAACAATGGCAAGAATTTAAAATGTGAGTTATCCACTGAGGGCGATTTTCCCCCAGCCCCACGTGGAGGGGAATTTGGCACTGCCTGGAGACATTTTTGGTTGTCACAGATCGAAGCGGGGATACTTCTGGCATTTAGTGGATAGAGACCAGAGATGCTGGTAAACATCCTACAATACACAGGAGAGCACCCCACCCCAAAGAGTCATTTGATTCAAAATACCAATAGTGCCAAGGTTGAGAAACCCTGGTTCAAAGATTTCTTGCAACATGATCTATGACAGAAGAGTGAAAGTACAGAAAACACGCGTGGTTCCGGGCAGGAGTAGGCACATTATAATTCATGGGCCAAAAGCAGCCTGCTGATTATGTGTGTAACTAAAGTTTTATTGGCACACAGCACACTCACTTTGAATGTATTGTCTAAAGCAGAGTTGAGTAGCTGCAAGAAAGGCCACCTGGCCTGCAGAGATGGAAACATTTACTATTTTGCTCTTTGTACTAAGAAAAAGTGTGCAGACGCCTGACGTTAAGAGCCCACCAAAACTTGAACACATTCCTCTTGCATAGTAAATCTGACTGAACGGAATCCAGTTATTCCCCATATGTGCAGCTGAGTGTAGTTCATGTATCAGTGGGATCTGACTGGCTCTTTAGTGTGTATGCAATTGATCCATGCTGGTTTTATGAACTGGATTATTTCCTTACGTCTTCTCCTCCACCGGCCTGTCCTGCATATTTTCCTCCCAAATTAGCAATGGTTGGAAAATTGGCTCCTGCCAAGACTGAGAGGTAGCAGAGGAGACCACAGAGACGCAGGTGATTAGCAAGGATGAGAAGATCCTTCTGCCGCCGCCTGAGCTACAGAACCAAAGGGAAGTCGACTCAGCCATGCTGAAAACTGGTCTAGGAATGACAGGAAATTCAGAGGGCACACGACAAATGCCTCTTTGCTGTCAGAGTTCACCAGCTGGAAATCGTCCATCATAAGCAAGACAGGATGGTGAGTCAACCAGCTACTTTTTCTGCCTCAGCAGCTGACCCTTCCAGTTCTTATCACCCTGCAAAAATGAAATGAGGGCCACCAGGTCCTGCCATCCACGCTCCACTCCGGCTTTTCAGAAGCTGGTCCACTGGGAACACGAAACTTCAAATCAGTGGTGTTCAAATAGAGGTTGTAAGCTATCCGGAATCAGATTAGTGGGTGTCATGCAATCTTTTGTAAGTCATGAAGGAGAATAGAGAAGCATCAGTTTGTCACATAAAGCAAAAGCAAATATTGTTTTCTGAAACTGCATTTCAGATATAAATGTACACACATATGTATATACGTGTGTGTGCATTTATGTGTGTGTATATATGTGCATTTATGTGTGTGTGTATATATACACACACATAAATGCACATATATACACACATACACACACAAACACACACACATAATGCACACAAGCATACAAAAATACATGTTGTGGCCAGGTGTGGTGGCTCATGGCTGTAATCCCAGGACTTTGAGAGGCCAAGCTGGGTGTATCTCTCGAGTTCAGGAGTTTGAGATCAGCCTGGGCAACATAGCAAAACCCTGTCTCTATCCAAAATACAAAAAATTAGCTGGGTGTGGTGGTGCACGCCTGTAGTCCCAGCTACTCGGGAGGCTGAGGTGAAAGGATTACCTGAACCCAGGAGGTTGAGGCTGCAGTGAGCCATGATCGCACCACTGCACTCCAGCCTGGGCAACAGAGTGAGATCCTGTCAAAAAAAAAAGCATGTTTTATGATATTACTTGTTGTGTGCACTCACGCTTATATATGTGATCTGAGTCATAAAGTAAAACGTGTCTCTGTGTGTGATCAAAAATGAGAAACACCGAGCTCTTCTGTAAATGGCTTAGGCTGCCGGAACAGAATTCGGAAATCAGAGAGAAACGTTTCCATTTCCTCATGTCATGAAAACATCATAAATGATTCCTTTTATTTCCCCTATGAGTTTTACATAACTTCAACCAGGGGGTATGGTCGCTACAAGGGATGCATTGAATTCTTTGTGTTTCTAAGACCTAAGAAACAAGAGAGTTAGAGAGATAGAAGGAAACGGAGAAAAAAGTAAGTCCGACGTTTCCCACATTGAGCCTTGTTCATGATTTTTGTTAGAACCATGACCCATATACTATTACTGAATATTTTAAACTAATTTGTTTAAAGTTGTCTTAAGTAGTAATACCCGCACCATGGCCCATGTGATGTGACAGTGTTTTCTTTTTTTCTAATACATATTCAACTAAGTACATTATTATATAAATAAAAAAGTTAATGTACCTCCTAACATTAGTGGTACACAGGGGACATTTTGGGAAATTCTGACTTTGCCAAAACCTCTCACGTTATTCTCCACCTTGGCAGTCAGAGAGGTTTTTTTTTTTTTTTTTTTTTTTTTTTAAAAGAGTAAATTTGGCCAGGCGCAGTGGCTCACGCCTGTAATCCCAGCACTTTGGGAGGCCGAGGCGGGTGGATCACCTGAGGTCAGGAGTTTCAGACCAGCCTGACCAACATGGAGAAACCCCATCTCTACTAAAAAAATACAAAATTAGCTGGGTGTGGTGGTGCATGCCTATAATCTCAGCTACTCAGGAGGCTGAGGCAGGAGAATTGCTTGAACCCGGGAGGCAGAGGTTGTGGTGAGCCAAGATCACGCCATTGCACTCCAGCCTGGGCGACAAGAGCAAAACTCCGTCTCAAAAAAAAAAAAAAAAAAAAAAAAAAAGTAAATGTGGTCCCTTCCCCATAGCTTCCTTGTGCTTTTAGGGAAAGTCTAAGCCACCCGCCCTCCCTACATCCCCCTCACTTGGACTTCAGGCTGTGCCTCTAACTCCCATCATCCTTGTCACCCCAGGGTTGGAGTTCCCTCTGGACCACTAGCCCTGCACAATTAACGCCTTCCCTCTGCTCAACATGCATTCACTGAGGCCAGCACCTGCTGAGCTTCAGCACTGCGTCAGACATCGCATCATCACCAGATACGTCTCTGCCCTCTACTCCCTGCGGTGCCGGATTCCCCATCACCTCTGAGTGATTTCCTTGCACACTGCATCACAGACCCCATGTTTATCATAGATTCACATGCTTGTATGACCGTCTGATTGATGTCCCTCTCCTCCACTGGACTGTAAACCTCATGAGGGCAAGGAGCATCCTGGTCTAACACACGATGGGCACACATCAAATGTTTGTTGAATGAATGAATGCATAGACGGATGGACAGATGCTTGTGCCTGTTTTGCAGATGGGGAACTAGAATGCTGAGAAGAACAGAGGGAGGCTTGCTCCAGATACAGCTGATCGGAAGCTGAGTATTAGAGCTCAAGTCTGGGCTCTTCATCCTGCTCCCTCCCCCATGCTCCATTCTTGCAGAAACCTACAACGCATTTAGCCATGTAATCCCGGAAGATAGTCCAAATGAGCCCATGCCAGTGCTGGGGTCCCTGCTTCCTTTATCACTGCTGTGTTAGGATCCACAATCTGGACCTGACCCCTGCTACAGAGAGATCGAGAGACCAGCGTTGAGCAGATTCGTTCCAATTCATGGAATCACAACAACAAATGGAATGAAAAGAAAACACAATGAAACTTAGCTCAGTTGGCTCACAATCATCCGTAACAATCAGCTTATGATTAGCCACCTCATTAAAACATAAACTAATTTAATTCAATCATTTAAGCAACAGCCCAAGCCAGCACAGCTATTATCATCAAAAACTCCATAACGCTCACCCTCTACAAGACATGACAATTTGGCATTTGTGTTAAGAATATGAATTTCATGCTGGGATGGAGAAGAAGATCTCTGGCAGCTGCCGTTCTCCCATTGTGCCTGCGTGCCAATCGCATCTCTGTTAATTTCCCAAACAAAGCAGGGAAGAAACCACCCCAACATAGCCGGAGTCTGAGATGACAGTGTACATAAATAGTTCAGAAGGAGGATTTTCTATGAAATTAGCAACGTGTCTGATGCCTTCACTGTGAATGCCATGAGTTCTCAATTCCATGGGAGGTTTGGACAATTCCACTGTCCCTGCCTGACCTTCCAGTTGCCTCACATCTTCTGACCCTCACCTGAAAGCCTCTCTTCCTTACCATGTTGAAATCCTACTCCTTCCGCAAGTGCTAGCTCAAAAGCTCGGCAACAATCTTTACCAGGTACCAGGATGAAGAAATACCTCCCCTCAGCACATCTGCAGCTTTACCTCTTCCCCTATGAAACCAAGCGTCAGGGCTCCAAACCTGAATGTCCAAGGGTACTAGGACAGGTCATGTAAAGAAGTGTAGCTGGCCAGGTGTGGTGGCTCACGCCTGTAATCCCAGCACTTTGGGAGGCTGAGGCGGGTGGATCACTTGACCCTGAGAGTTCAAGACCAGCCTGGACAACATGGTGAAACCCTTCCTCTACAAACAAAAACAAAAATTAGCCAGGGGTTGTGGCACATACTCAGGAGGCAGAGATTGGAGGATGGCTTAAGCCCTGAAGGCTGAGGCTGCAGTGAGCTGGGATTGCATCACTACACTCCAGCCTGAGCTGCAGAAGACACAGTGAGACCTGGTCTCAAAAGAAGAAAAAAGTGCAGCCCTCCAGGTGCAAGAAAGTCATGACCAACATATACACCATGGAATACTATGCAACCCTGAAAAAGGATGAGTTCATGTCCTTTGTAGGGACATGGATGCAGCTGGAAACCATCATTCTCAGCAAACTATCGCAAGAACAGAAAATCAAACACCACATGTTCTCACTCATAGGTGGGAATTGAACGATGAGATCACTTGGACACAGGAAGGGGAACATCACACACTGGGGCCTATTGTGGGGAGGGGGTAGGAGGGAGGGATAGCATTAGGAGATATACCTAATGTAAATGAGGAGTTAATGGGTGCAGCACACTAACATGGCACATGTATACACATGTAACAAACCTGCACGTTGTGCACATGTACCCTACAACTTAAAGTATAATTAAAAAAACAGAAAGTCATGACCTGGCGGAACGATTGGGCTCCATTTGGCTCTAAGCAATCCATTATTCTAAATTGCCATATGTAGTCAGAAAGTTGAATTTTCAAATGAAAAGTTTAAATGTTGGCCACTAAATTGGTAAAATGTAAACTTTATTTAAGTCAAACAAAGCATGCTTGCAGGTCAAACTGAGCCAATGGCTACCGTTTTTCTTCCCTCTGTTCTAGGATTTTGCTGACTCTCCAGCGCTTCTCTTTAAGGACAACTTGGGTCCTTGGGTTTGTAGCTCCCAGAGGGAGGTTGCACTGGCCCCTTCATTCCTGTGTTCTCCTCTTCACACATGCTGGCTAGTTCTCCATTGCAGCCATGGCATCATTGTCTCAACTCTAGGCCCTTCTCTCACTTTGAATTCCACCTCCCCGCCCTGTTCTGTCTTTATTTAAAATTTAGATATATGGTTCTGTATGGTTTTTTGGCATTAATTTTGATTTTTCAAAAATATTTTATTTTCAAGCAATATTATCTTTACTCTGGAGTCTTTTGGAGGCCCCTTCAACCTCATGCCCAGTGCTTCACCTCACCTGCCCCTATCCCCGGGCCTCCCCTCACCCGTGCACATCCTCCTTTCCACAGACACACCCTCGTCACAGCCCTGCTGCGAGGCAATCAGCAGCCGGCTAACTGAGCACCCCATGCCGCAGTACCACAGCTGAGAGCCGCACATGCATGTAGTTGGGCTCTGCACCTTAAAGCATGGCATGCTTACTGCCACACTTGAGGGTGTTATTTTGGCCCTTGGGACCCTCACACGACACCCAAGCAGAGTCTCACTCCAGTGCTTGTGAGGGCAGGCCTGGGTTCAGGGTAGGATGAGACAGGAAACCCCAGGCAGGCCCTCACTGCGTGCCTAGTAGAACAGATTGTGCTGGTGTCACCTGGCAGACGCCTGACGGTGGACAGTGCTGGGCATGTCAAGTGTGCTCAAGAGTCTCTCTCATGTGAATAAAGAAATGAAGAGGCCGTGGCGGTGGCTCACGCCTGTAACCCCAGCACTTTGGGAGGTCAAGGCGGGTGGATCACATGAGGTCAGGAGTTCGAAACCAACCCAGCCAACATGGTGTAAACCCCGTCTCTACTAAAAATACAAAAAATTAGCTGGGCATGGTGGTGGGTGTCTTTAATCTCAGCTACTCTCGAGGCTGAGTCAGGAGAATGGCTTGAACCTGGGAGGTGGAGCTTGCAGTGAGCCGAGATTGCGCCACTGCACTCCAGCCTGGGTGGGTGACAGAGTGAGACATTGTCAAAAAAAAAAAAAAGAGAGAGAAATGAAGAGTGATCAGGATGATGAACAGCTCATCTGTGTGGCTGTCTCCTTACCAGGGGTTTAAAGAAGGAGGCATTTAGACAGAAGACACAGAAATCTGACCCTGCTTACGGACCGACAAGCATGGGAGGACGTCTCAAGGGACGCTTTGGGCAGAAAGCACGCCCAAGCCTCGGGAAAACGGGAAATTCCTCCTGAATCTACTCTCCTCCTTCTCTCCCCTCTCTGTGTCTGCTTCTGTCCTCCTCTCTCTCATCTCCATTCACTCACTGGCATGTGCACCCCTCACCGTTGTCCCTAAGTGGTGCCTGAGGTCCTTATGCTCACACAGCTTTGCAGGTCTGCTCTTCCTATCTGTGTTATGTTTTGTGTTCTATTTATTTTCTTCCTTTCTTCCTTCCTCCTTCTCTTCTCCCTCCCTCCTTCCTTCCTTCCTTCCTTCCTTCCTTCCTTCCTTCCTTCCTTCCTTCCCTCCCTCCCTTCCTCCCTCCCTCCTTCCTTCCTTCCTCCCTCCCTCCCCCTCCCTCCCTCCCTCCTTCCCCTCCTTCCTTCCTTCCCTCCCTCCTCCTTCCTCCCTCCCTCCTTCCTTCCTTCCTTCCTTCCTTCCTTCCTCCCTCCCTCCCTCCTTCCTCCCTCCTTCCTTCCTTCATCTTCCTCTTTCTCTCTTTCCAAACCAGGATCTTTGCTCTGCTGCCCCAGGCTGATTAAATTAGCACATAACCCATTGAAGTCCCAAACTCCTGCATTTGAGAGATCCTCCCGTCTCAGCCTCCTGAGTAGCTGAGACCACAGACATCGATACTTACCATGCGGCTAATTCTGTGCCATTCTTTTATAGAGATGGGGTCTGGGATATTTTTTCCCAGGCTGGTCTCAAACCATCCTCCTGGCCTCAAGTGATCCTCCTGCCTCAGCCTCCCAAAGCCCTGGGATTACAGGTGTGAGTCACATGCTACATTCTATTTTCAAATGCCCTAAGAGGAGACAGGGTCAGCCCAGTCTGGGTGAGATCACCTGCTCCTGGTCCATCAGCTAAGGTCCGGGGATCCGGCTCATGCTGAATATCATGCACCCCCCACCAGGATGTGGGCAGGGCCAACTGTAGCACATTCAGGAGAAAAGGGGATGTCCAAGGCAGTCCTTGCCTCGCTGGCGTATCAGTCCTGAAGAGTGTTACCTTGGAAACACCATTGAATGCATGGGCTCCCTTTGCTCGTGAACGGTGTTCTCCAAGGCTGACGGTGGAGGAAAGATCAAAGAAACGAATGACTCACAACGGAAGTGGGGAAGTGTTGCCTGAAGTGACATCAGGAGATTAGGTGTCTAGACAGAACTTAGCATGGGGGACACTGTTGGCCAATTACTAAACATGGTTTCTGGTCTCCTTCCTTGTCTGTTGAAATACCTGTGTTATTTAGGGGAGGGTCAGCTGCTGGGAAAAGCAAATGCCAGAGTGTCAGTGGTTTAACATGATACAGATTTATTTATGACTCACACATGAATCCAAGGTGGGCCCATGGCTGGAGGGTTGGTTTCCTGCATGTGGCCGTTCAACCTGCATCTTGGAGTTTGCCCATTCCCTAGGGCCTCAGTGTCCTTTGTATCCAGCCACAGATAAGGAGGGAGGGAGTAGGGAAGGCACACAAATGGGGCACAGAAGCAATACAGGCCAGCTCTGCTCACATTAGATGGACAAGAGCCTGTGTGTATCTCATGGCACAATGAGATGGGAGAGGAAAGGGGAAAATAAGCTCTGGCCAGGCACGCCCTTCCAGGGACATGCTTCAATAAGAACAGGGAAGCATGGGCCAGGTGCGGTGGGTCACACCTGTAATCTCAGCACTTTGGGAGACTGAGGCAGGTGGATCACCTGAGGTCAGGAGTTCAAGACCAGCCTGGTCAACATGGGGAAACCCCATCTCTACCAAAAATACAAAAATTAGTCAGGTGTGGTGGCGCATGCCTGTCATCCCAGCTACTTGGGAGGCTGAGGCAGGAGAATCGTTTGAACCCAGGAGGTGGAGGTTGCAGTGAGCTGAGATCATGCTGTTGCACTCCAGCCTGGGCAACAAGAGAGAAACTCCATCTCAAAAAAAAAAAAAAAAAAAAAAAGAGAAGCGTGAGTTTTTGGTACACCACCATCATAGATGCTGAAAGAAGAAAGTACCAACTTCCCCAGAGTCCACAGCAAGCAGATGAGGCTGTCTGATATAATTGCGGTAGGTTATATATAAAGACGAGGCCATGTGATATAATTGCAGTTGGTTACGTATAATTGGAAGTGGCCGGAAGACCTCCAGGCTAACTTTTGCCTTTCTGACAAGAAGGAAAGTCATAGCTTCGGCCAGGATGTCTCCTTTCCTCCTGCTCGTCTGGAGCAGCCATCTGCAGCCACGAGACAGAGACCAAGTACACGGCAGATTCAAGAATCAAAGCCTGGAGCAGCCATCTGCAGCCACGAGACAGAGACCAAGTGCATGGCAGATTCAAGAATCAAAGCGTGGACGAGGCTGGGCTGCTCAGCTGGGGCTACCTACTTCCAGGTGTATTGATCCATGAGAAAAACAACCCACTATTTGTTTAAGCTGCCATTATTGGGGAGTTCTGGTACTTGCAGCCCAAAGCATTCCTAACTGTTGCACCTACACTGGGGCTCTCATCTTCTTTCTCTTCCTCCAAAATAAGTATTACAGACCTTCATCAAGGTTATAAGCATTCCTCTTTGTGGCTTATGCATATATGGGCCTGTGGACAGTTTTGCTCCCTGCTACTGATTTAGGGACTTTTACAAGTTTCTAAATGAAATAAAAGAAAAAAAAATGAAACAAGAAGAGATCAAAGAGTTAGAGTGTGGCTTTCCTTCAGGAGGAAGAGCTCTGCAGAATGCCAGATCCTTTCACGTCTTCACCATGGTGAAGTTTTGTTTCTATAAAAATATTTAGCTTTTCTATTTTACATTACAAACAATTTTGGGAAAACCAGCAATAAATACACAAGAAATGCAAAGGAAAACCATGAATGCTCAAATAGGGAAATAAAAAGTCTGACAGCAGTGTTTTTTCTCTGGGGATCGTTTCAACTGCCTGCTGCACATTGTTTTTTCTTTCTCAGGTCTGCTGATACCTCCACTGTCTCCCCGGTGGAATACCACCTTTACTTTGGGAGGCCAAGGCTGGCGGATTACCTGAGGTCGGGAGTTCGAGACCAGCCTGACCAACAAGGAGAAACCCCATCTATACTAAAAAATACAAAAATTAGCAGGGTGTGGTGGCTGGTGCTTGTAATCCCAGCTATTCGGGAGGCTTAGGCAGGGAGAATTGCTTGAACCCAGGAGGTGGAGGTTGTAGTGAGCCAATATTGCACCAGTGCACTCCAGCCTGGGTGACAGAGCAAGACTCTATCTCAAACAAACAAACAATCAAACAAACAAAACAGATGCAAAATAGAAGCTGCATATATTCCCAGAGCTCCAAGGAGGCTGGATTGCAGAGTGAAGAAGGCACCCACCTTCTGCTGAACACACAGAAAATGAGGCAGCTGCTCCAATCTGATTGTGTTTGCAACAGAAGCCTTTGCAGTTAGAATGAGGTGCCATCCAAACAGCACTGAACTCTCTGCCTGAGAAGCCTTTTTATGAGCAGGTCCTAGGTTAGGAACTCCACCACCCCTGGAGAACGGAGTTCCAGAAGGTGGGGCTTGGGAATTAAAGTGAAATAAAGGTAGAGGCCTTTGCCAGGAGCTTTGATAGAGAACGACACACCACTATCACCACTATCACATACATTGACTTTGAATGAATTACTCAAAAAATTTCCCTGGGGGCACAAGGCCTATGAGATTCTGACCTGGTAAACAACCGGGTGGGCTGGACATCGGTACCCATCATTCCCTCAATGGAGGCTGCTGGAGCAGTGAACAACCTGTACAACTGTGCACAGTAGTCCTGGGCCATGAGGAAGGAGCTCCCGGAAATGAGGAATAATTAAAACTTCGCTTCATTTTTAAGGGTCTACCACTGACGGTCTTCGGGCCAAGTCCCTTTCTCAGACTGTTTTCTTTTTGTTTGTTTTTGTGGGTGGGATGGGGTGGGGGGTGATATACACAGTTTCAAAATAACTCAGAGTATTTGAAAATGTCTTCAGAGGGGCCTGTGTGCACTTATCAATTGTCCATAGGCCTCCCCCACCGACTGCTCCTTGTTCCTGATGCTCCCCACAGTGCACAGTTCTATGTCCCTTGTCCGGGCTCGTGCGGCACCTGATTCAAGAGAATCAGAACATGTAGATTTTAAAATGCCAACTGCCTCTTCTTCCCCTCTTTAAATTAATAGCTGCCAGGAGCAAACTTTGAGGTGCAAGTTACACACAGAGAAGACAAATGGCTTTTTAATTTGGGTCACTGACAAGGTCAGTAATAGAACTCTGATATTGTTCCTTTTTTTCTTTTTTCGCAAACATGCCTTCATTAACTTTCTTTTAAAAAACAACACAAAGTCGTCCCAGGCTTTTGATGAACATACATCCTCTCCCTAGCTACTCATTTTCAAATTAAGTCACCGTGGCAGGCCCAAGCCCTGGGAAGCCATGGACATGGGCTGTCTCTGGTTTGCTGCCCTGGTTTCTTGGTAAGGTCTCCATCAAGCACGCCCCCCACCCAGCCGCTGAGCTGGGAAAAACTCCAATGGCAAAAACCCAAACCTACTGACGGTTGAGTACGCCAAGAGCGCAGTCCAGTGGCTTAGGACAAGAGCGTGCGTGAATCTCCCTGGTCAAATACGGCCACATGGAAAGCAGCTACCCCTCCCTGCAAACTTGCACTCATTGACCAACATCTGCAGCTTTGGCTTGTCCAACACCCATTCTCCCTTTTTCTGGTGACAACTTTTATTTTCTTTTGGGTAGCCATGGTTACTCAGTGGGGTGGCAATGAGTGGCACTGCCTGGGGCACTGGGACTGACCCATGCTCTAGCTCTCGGGGGGAGTACAATACTCAAGCCAGGCCAAGTGATTCACAGGAATGGGTTCAGGAACAGCCGCATGGACTAATAGGACCCACTAAGAAGCAGCTCCAAGACTTTGGCTGGAACAAATGAACTTACTAAGTTGAAAATACATAGGTCTGGATTTGCTGGTGGCCACGTGGCTACCCTGTGAGGAGAGGCTGCCTGAGAATGAAGCCATCACAGAAGAAAGCAGGGGTGAGAGATGGGTCTAAAGGCAGTCCCAATGACACTGTCACTGGCCTTGATCCAGCCATGCCTGAAGTTTGTTCTACCAGAGTTTTTATTTAGATGGCCCACTATTTCCCCCTTCTTCTCCCCTGAGACAGCTTCATTTGGGCTTCTGTCACTTATAAGTGAAATTGTTCTAGCTAGTTATTCTATCTCCCAAGCAGTTCTCTTCTGCAGAATTTACTGGGAAATCCTGACTAGTAATCTCCAAATTTGTTAACTTCTAATATGAACCTTTGTTACTTTTCAATCTGAGACTCCAGACTCTGCCCTCCCTGAACTTTCAGGCCTTATTTTTAACACTTGCTGGATAGCACTCGGAGGTGCCAAGAGAATCTCAAATTCAAATAAATTTAAGAGAGCATTCTTCCCCCTCCCCTTTTTTTTTTGAGACAGAGTAAGACTCTGTTGCCAGGCTGCAAGCTCTGCCTCCCAGGTTCAAGTGATTCCCCTGCCTCAGCCTCCCGAGTAGCTGGGATTACAGGCACTCACCACCACACCCAGCTAATTTTTGTGTTTTTAGTAGAGACAGTTTCACCATCTTGGCCAGGCTGGTCTTGAACTCCTGACCTCGTGATCCAACCACCTTGCCCTCCCAAAGTGCTGGGATTACAGGCATGAGCCACCGTGCCTGGCCCAAGAAGGCATTCATTACCTTCCCCTCAACACTTGGTCTTTTGTCTGTTTTTCTTATTTTCACCAATGACACCACTATCATCCAGGAGAGAGACTTCAGAGTCATGCTCTATCTTCTAACTCCTTTTAGCCCTGACATCCTATCACCGACTTCTAGCAACCAACAACCAAATCCCAGAGTCTCTCAAACCCAGGTCCTCTACTCTACCCCAGCCACAGTGACCTCATCCAGGCCCTCCTGATCTCTCAGCATGGGTACCAGGCTCCTGAGGGAGGCTTTCATACGGCCAGCAGTGCAGAACAAAGACTTTGGTTCACATTCATGGAATTTAGATCCTTACTAACTGTGTGATTCAGGGCTCTCAATGGCTGGATTCTCTCATCAGTCAAACATGGAAATTAGAGGTAGGCAGAGAATGCTCACCTCCGCCTCCACTATTCCCCATTCTCTCCGAAGGGGCTGTTGGTCCAGTCTTCCCCTTCCATACCTCCTCCAAGGCTGCAGTGGGACCTTCTAAATTCAGTTGTAATAACCTGATACTCCCCTGTCTAAAACCTCTGGTACTGCAGACTTCCAGTGGTCTCAATGATTTACTCTCCATTTCTTCTATAAGAAAAGAACCTTCAGTTTGTAGCTGGGCCACCTGGCCACTGGACTTAATGGCAATGAAAAACTACATTCCCCAGCCTCCCTTGCAGACAGATGTCTAATTCCGGAGATGTCAGTGGAAGTGAAAGAGGCAATGAGTAGATGGAGCTCTTAAAAGAGCTAGAGGGACTAGCTCTATGAGTAGAGGGACTTGCCAGAGCAGAGAAGCCCAGCCTGCACTGTGAGTGTCTCTTCCGGACTCCACATTCAGTTTACTTGGTGTTGGTAGCTTGAAATTGGCGATGGTGGGAATATTTACACCATGGAAACTGGCAAAAGCAACCAACCAACCTCCCCTATCACCCAGCAGAGATCTGGTTGTTAAACACTTACTGGCACACCATGACTTTTACATGAAGGGGTGAGCCCTTCCTGTCCCATTTCTCCTCCTTCCCCATGATGGGAAAAGGTGCCTGGTGGTAGTCAATGGGCAAAGGGGACCATGTTCCAGGGACAATGGAGCAAGAATGAGAGGAATCCTGCGTCCCCAACATCACAAAGTGACTACACAACCCAAAACAGCTCACAGCTGGATGGTATGTGAGCAAGAAAGAAGGAAATAAAATTAAGAAAATAAATTGTATTTTGTCCAACTCATTAATATTTTGGGTTTCTATTATTGCAGTGTTTATAATATATACTATAATAAATATATAATATATATAAATTTAGTATTATAATTATATAATTATAATACTAAATATTCTTATATTATAATAGTATCACTACATGATATATTATAATTATATAATAACACTAAAACATAAGTGTGAGATATTCTAATTATATATAAGATACAGAAAATGAATTACAATATATAATCAATCTACTAACTGTAATATCTCCCTATTGTGTACAACAGATATTTTTCAAAATGGGGTTCACTGCCAGGTTTTGTCTGGGTTATTGAGCACATAAAAACAAACTGCTGAACTAAAATTTACATACTGCATTTTAAACAGATGGATTTCTGGCTTTTTAGGAGAAACTGAAAGATTTGACAACTCCCATGGTCATGTGGCCGGCAGTGCGGAACAGGGACGCTGGTCCACATTCGTTGAACTTAGATCCTTACTAACTGCATGATCCAGGGCTCTCAATGACTGGATTCTCTCATCAGTTGAATATGAAAATTAGAGGGATGCAGAAAATGCTTATCTCCGTCCCACTATTCCCCATTTTCTTAAACGTGGCCCATTTCTCATGGACCTTTGAAGTGTGAATCCCAGTTCATGGGACAATGGCCTCGAATGAGTAACTTAGCCTCTCCGTGCCCAGCGTTAACCTCAGTAAACTCTGCATAGCACTAGTGCCCACTTCATAGGTTGGCTTTGAGAGCTAAATAAAATAGATATCATTGGACATCATTAGAGTGCCTAATTTTTTTTTTTTTTTACAGACTGAGAATCTCAAATTTCGATGACAGAATGCTGCAATCAAAACTCTCAAACAATGTTGGTGGTACTGCCAAGTGGTATAACCACTTTGAAAAACTGGCAGTTTCTAAAAAAGTGAAAAATATGCTTGCTTACCCTATGAGCAGCAATTTCACTCCATGATATATGAAAACATGTATCCACACAAAAACATGCATAGAAATATTCATAGCAGCTTTATGCATCATAGCCCAAACTGGAGGCCACCAGATGAATGATAAGCAAATTGCAGTGTATTCGTACAAGGAAGTGAGCTTTGCAATGAAGGAATGATATACTCATACATGCAACAACATGGATGAATCCCAAAGACATGCAGAGCTAAGGAAGCCAGCAAAAATAGTATGTTATATAAGAATCCATTTATATGAAGTTAAAGAAGAGGAAAAACTCATCCATGTTGATAGAAATCAGGACAGTGGGTGCTTCGGCATGGGGCACATGGGGTTATCTGTCAGGGAACATGGAGAGATTTACTGGAATAATGAAATTGTTCTATGTCTTCTTAGAGGTATGGGTTACATGGGTGTATGCTTTTGTCAAAAGTAACCAGAGGCCAGGTGTGGTAGCTCCCGTTTGTAATCCCTGTACTTTGAAAGGCCAATGTGGGTGAATCACTTGAGCACAAGAGTTTGCAACTAGCCTGGGTAACATGGTGAAATCCTATCTCTACCAAAAATACAAAAAATTGGCAGGGCATGGTGGCAGGCACCTGTGGTCCCAGCTACTTGGGAGGCTGAGCTGGGAGAATCACTTGAGCCTGGGACATTGAGGATGCAGTGAGCCAATATTGAGCCACTGAACTTCCAGCCTGGGTGACAGAGCAAGACCTTTGCTTAAAAAAAAAAAAAAAAAAAAAAAAAAAAAAAAGCTAATCAGACCAGAGAATTAAGATCTGTGCATTTTAATGCAGTCAATTATGTCAATAAAAATAAGGAAAAATATGAAACAAGAAAAGTCCATGCAAATCAGGCAAACATCTCTGAAGACAACATTGGGTCTCAGATTTAGTCTTTGTGTGTCTGCTGTCAAGATTCTGTTGCCTGAAACTAAGAGAGCTGGCTCCTGAAAGAGCCCACGTGGTGTGTAGGCTGCCATTCTCCCTCTGGGGCCGGGCAGGTATCAACAACCAATGTCCTCCTCTCTCCTTCACTCAGGCATGGCCTCAGAATCCTCCGCAACACATAAGCCCAAGCCTTCCCTGCAAATGGAGCCAAGCTGACGTACTTGCCATCTGGTAGTAGAAACGTGAGCTTCCAGAGTACAAGACTGAAATCTCATTTATCTTTGTTTTATAAACACTCAGCACAAGATATGACACAGATGTTTTCTGAATCCATGCTTCAGTGAACTTCTTCTCCTTGCTGCTGGGGCCACAGTCTGAGTTCACAGGAGCCAATCTACCCCCAGCCTCCCCCAGAGCCCATAAGTCAGCCCGGATTGCTGTGCCCTGGCCCACACCTGTTTTGTCTTTGTTTTCTTGACTTTTCTCTCCGAGGGCTGGGAGCGCACAACCTGTCATCTATAAACACCAATACAATGGATGTCACGTTTACTTATCACCCACAGAATAAGATCATACGTTTCTATTATAATATGTTTCTATTCATGACCAAAATGGCTTGTAGTGGAAAATCTGCTTTCCCCAGCAATGGCAGTAAGGCACACTGTCTCCTGAACATGTGTACCGTCACATACATGTCTCAGTGGAAAGAAAGGGTGTTTCTCTCACGATGAATAAGGGTGCTCAGCTCCATCCTGCTTACTGGTTCCCTTGTCATCTTTCAGGACCACAATACAGCTTCAGCAGGCCACATATTCCCCTCCTGAACCTGAGCTCAGACGGCCGGGCTGCAAAGCATACACTTGCCTCCAACCTTCCCACTTCTGTTTCAGAAATTAACCGCTTCCTCTGTGTGGGGAGAGCCTGGTCTCAAGTAAAACTGAATTCAGGTGGTAGACCCAGTCACTGCAGACCCACTTAATTGGATTTGGCAGCCACGATTTATTTACCTGGCAGCTCTTTGCTTCAAGCTGTAATCACACCTAAGACTCATCTTCTTTTGAGCTTGCTTGGAGTACCAAAAATTCAGATTTTTCTGGACACTCTGTAGTCACAGCAGAAAAGGGAAGGGCAAGGAAGAAATCACGAAGGACTTAAAAACATTTAGTTATATGGCCTCAAGTTTCTACTTTTCACACTTAATTTGGCTGATTTGGTGGACATGAGGAGGAAGAAAATCAGTGTGCAGTATCTGAACCCTGCCACTGCCCGCAGGCAAGTCAACCCCACCTGCTCTGTGCCTCTCGGCCAATTGTAACAGGGGACAGGATCAATTGCCTCCTTCAGGGAGACTGCAGGCCCCTGTCTCCATGACAACCTGCCCTCAGGACCAGGGCAGGTGAGACACCAGAACTCAAGCATGTGTCAGAAGCCACAGTACCTTTGAATATCTGTTTGCACACAAACCTCTTCTTGAATCTGTCTTCTATCTTTGCTTTGATTCTCCTGTTTTGGGCTTGGATCACACATGGTGGACAGTCCAGCTCAGCATTGAGCCAAGAGTCAGCATCAACTCCAAGCCACATGAGTGCTCCATCCTGGAGGTCCTGCCCAGGGGGTCTTTCAGGAAACTTCAGCCCCGGCGAACACCTCTGCATCCTCCCTCATGGGAGACCCCAAGTGAGAACTGCCCAGCCAAGCCTTGCCCCACAAAGTTAGAGGCAAAACCAAATGGTCATTTTAAGCTTCTATATTTCTGAGTAATTTGTACACAACAATAGGAATCAGAAAACCAATCACATCAGCTTCTGGAGCTGGGGGTGAAATTCACGTTTCCTGAAGTACAGGGATAGGTGAGAAAGAGTAAATCTGTGGACCTGAACTTCATTAGGATTCTGTTAAGATGAAGGAAGTGGATGCTGCGTAGGCCACCAGCAGTACTTTCTATAACTTTGAAAAATTCAATGCATTAACCTCCTGTGAATTAATATGTGCAAAGCATTAACACAGTGCCAAGCATATAATAAGAACTTGATGAATGATAGTTATTTATATTATTATTATTCGATGTGTGAATGTGCTTAAGAGTTTCTTATATACCTTCCCAAGGAGCTCACGAGTACAATTTGGTTATCTTGTCTATATCCTTGTGAATCTAGATGGGCAAATACATGCAGAAGGAAAGAAGTATAAATCTTCCTTTCAAATCAAAAGGGCCCCCTTCGCTAGATCTTTTTCACATTAGGTCTTTTGTCTCCTTCTGCACCTTCTGACCTGTGGTCTCCACACATCTCCTTCACTTGTCACAGCTGTCTCTCCTCATACCGGGACTGTTTTTTAATCAAACGTAAGTGTTGAGGTGTTGAGGCTTGTCGTACAAAACGTATCCTCTTTCTTGGCTTTCTATAGATGGCCAAAGAGGCAATTCTTCTCCCCTTCTTTCTTCTTATTCTGAAACTGCCCCAGCCTCTGAGGGCTGCTGCCTCACCCCCCAACAGACACACAACCAGCCTGAGTCATCCACTTTTCTCTGTATGCTTCCAATCTGTATGTGCCGGTTTGCTCCCAGCTCCGGAAGGTGGGCCATGGTAGATTTTTACTAAAGATGGCTGCAGCCCTCTTTCCCACCCTTCTTGTCTGATTGCAACATGACTTTGTCACTGCTCCCATCCAGAGTCAAATGTCCCTCTCCTTGATTCTGGGCTGGCTCAGTGACTTTGAACCCGGCAGTGTCTACATTTGTTCTCCTGGAACGCTGTGCTGCCATGTCAAGAAGCCTAGGTACAAAGCTGGTGAGACCCAGGAAGGGAGAAACTAGAGAGGTTGAAAGACCACAAAGGGAGAAGCCCAGCAGTCCAGCCACCCCCGTGGGAGACCAGACAGGGTGAGGCCATCTGAAATCCTTCACCTTAAATTGCAGCTGCATGAGAAAGTTCAGCCTACGCCACCTGGAGCCGAGACAAGGCCGCCAGCTGAGCCCTGCCCGGCCAACCCAGAGAATCAAGAGCCGGTGAAGCAGCTGCTTGTTGAAGCCACTGTGTTCTGGAGTGGCTGCCATGCAGTGCTAGAAAACAGAGACAAGCAACCACCGTCGCAGGGACACTCCGTCACACTGCAGTCCTTAAAGAATCAACAGGGTCTTGTCTGCCATTTCCTCCTTCAGTTACTACTTTTGGAGCAGAAGGCAGGTGTTAGAAGCTGCCTGGAAGAGCCAGGTGTGTATCCCCATCTTTCTACATCCACCTACTACCACTTCTATAGTTTACATGACGTTTTTCTTTACAGTCTGCCTTTTTAACTTACGCATTTACTACAAAATAAAACTTCATAGTATCTTCATAGATGAAAAACTCATGCTACTTGATAAAAAATGAAAGGCCACCCTAACGACACGTATGTAATTATGACCATTTAATTATTAAATGGTATATTTATAATTAATATCATTTAAAGATCTGGATCAGTGGACAGCCAGAAATGCACAAATCACATTCTGGAAACATTGCCTTAAGTTTGTTTTTGCTTTTTTTTTGAGATGGAGTCTCACTCTGTTGCCCAGGCTGGAGTGCAGTGGTGCGATCTCAGCTCACTGAAACCTCTGCCTCCCGGGTTCAAGCAATTCTCCTACCTCAGCCCCCGAGAGTAGCTGCGATTACAGGCACACCACCATGCCTGGCTAATTTTTAGTAGAGACAGGGTTTCATCATGTTGGCCAGGCTGGCCTTGAACTCCCGGTGTCAAGTGATCCACGCACCTCGGCCTCCCAAAGTGTTGGGATTACAGGTGTGAGCCACCATGCCCAGCCCACATTGCCTTGAGTATTAACACACTTGCGAAAATCGCGACCAGGCGTGGTGGCTCACACCTGTAATCCCAGCACTTTGGGAGGCCGAGGAGGGAGAATTGCTTGAGTCCAGGCTTTCTATAGATCAGCCCGGGCAACACGGCAAAACCTTGTCTCTAAAAAAAATACAAAAATTAGCTGGGTGTGGTGGCACATGGCTGTAGTTCCAGCTACTACTCGGGAGGCTGAGGTGGGAGGATCGCTTGAGCCTGGGAAGGGAAGGATGCAGTGAGCTGTGATTGTGCCACTGCACTCCAGCCTGGGTGACAGAGTGAGAAAAACCCTGTATCAAAAATAATCATAATAATAATTGCATCTTTTATTTAAAAAAAAAAAAAAAGAAAATTGCTTGATCTTCTGCATTTTGACTTCCTTCTCTTTTTCAAATTATTTCTGGATATAAGACTTGGTAAATAATACTTAAAATTTAATTTTTGTTCTTTGCACTTATCACTGTAGTTTTAAGTGACTTTATTTTGTTGTCTGATGGTTGTCCACTTACCCGTAAAGTGTAAGCTCCATTGGGTCCCTTTTTTTGTCTGTTCTGCTCACTCTTGACTGCCCAAGGTGGAGAGCTAACACTTAGTAGCTGCTTAATAAATATGTATTGACTAAAGGAATGAATGAATAAATTAATGACTTGTGGCACAAAGCCTCCAACTCACCCCACCCATCAGGAGGAAACTTGTTTGATTTTTAAAGACTCTCCTGGGAATTTCTTTTTCATAAATCAATATTGTTTGTACAGACCCAAAGTGCAATGCTTACTCCCCTTCATATTTTAGTCAGTGTCGCAATACATTTTTGATGGTGTATTTATTTTCTGCCAAGTAACAATAGGTCTCATGAAAAATGAGTCGCCCTGAACATTGGAATGTGCAAGGAAGAATAATGGGTTGATTAATGAACCTCACAAAATATGCAGCCCTCTTTCCTGCCGGGGGTAGCAGGCGGAGACTCACACAAATTAAAAAGGATGAAGAGGATCAATTTTCTAGAAATTGGAAAGCAAAGGAAACCTGGGAAAAATCAAAGGCACATTTTTAGCTGTAGATGCTCGTGTCTTTTCTTTCTCTTAAACTTAGGACAAACAGGAAAAACAATATTTCTCCCTTTTTTCATTTATTATTTTATCTTGTCTTCCCCTGATGCTCAAAGATAGAAAAGGGCAGTCTAGAAACGTAAAACTGGTTTATTTTTGTATTTTTTTTTTCTAAAAGAGACGAACACCTTAGTAGCCAAACATCTACATTTTTTAGCAAAAGTAAACAGCAAATAACCCAAACCTCTGATACCAATCTTTCAATGGGGCTTTTACTCTCTGGCTAGAGAGCCACAAACAAAAAACTTTGAATCTATTTTTGTTTTCAATAAAAATCTTGTTTAACAGCATCATGAATATTCATGCTTTCGGCTTACTTCCAAATAAAAACAAGAGAAGCCAAATGAAACAAGAAGAAAAGAAAAAGTAGTTCACTCAGCTGCACAAAGGTTTGAAGGACAAGATTTTATATTTTGAGGCATGTGCATCAATTAATAAAAAAGAAAAACAAGGAAAAAAATAACTCACAATAATCAGAGCACAAAGAGTGCCAGCATCCACAGCAGAATTCCTTGAATTTCAGTAATTGCCTTATTCATTTTGCAATTATTTGCTATATTTGAGAACCAACTATCTCATTATTTATATATTTTTCTGTAAATTGAATTCAACCAAAGTCACTTTTAAAACATGCAGCCTCAGTTCCTTCTGTGCCATCAATACATTTGATAAACGAATTATATTTTTTCTTATACATATCAATACAAATCATAATTAGTAAATAAAAGAGGTGTAACTAAAATTTGGTATCTCACCAGTGGCATGCCTAACATGTTTTTAGAATTATTTACCATAGCCTAGGGCATTTTTTGGTCTTTAATCATTCAACAGTCATACCGGTGACCCTCATCTGCTAAGGGAGTTGGAAACAAAACAGTGAGAAACATAAGGTCCCGGATCTCAAAGCCTCTCTCTTTGGTGCAACTCCAACTCTAAGATGAGTTGGTCTTATTCTATCATTTATTTTTGACCTTGAACACACAGAAGTCAGGAGTTCAAGGTAAGGCTTCTTAATGTTCCCTGCTATCCAATATGATAGCCAGTAGCCACAAGTGACTCTTAAATTTAAATTAATTAAACTTAAATAAAATTAAAAATTTAGTTCCTCCATCAAATGAGCCATCTCAAATGCTCAATAACCACTTGCAGCAAGTGGCTGCTTATACGGGCAGCACTGATATAGACTATTACACCACCACACAAAGTTCAACCGGGTAGCTCTGCTCCAGAAAGCACAGCACCTTCCTTTCACACCACTGAGCTACCTTTAGTAACTCACTTGTGAAACTCAGGGCCCCACATCCCTCTCTAGGTGGGCTGGGATCGTCAAATCCTCATAGGCATTGTGGACATTTCCCTAGAAAATTCTAGCATCTATTACATATTAAATGTGATTCCACTTCCTAGTAAGTTGCCTCGTTTCTGCTTCTGTGTGTCAAACGCGCTTCCTCCTCTGGCAAAGAGTTTCTACGTGGAAATGTCTAGTCACCCTCCTGGGAAGCAGCAGCTTTATTTACTTTAATCACTGCATAGCTAAGGAGACACCTGTCAAAAAACCACTGCTAGTTTTGAGACAATGGGATTATTTACAGCATGATTAGGTTGTGCTCTGATGGGTGACACTGTAACATAGTCATAGCCAAGCCCAGTAAGATTGCATCTTCGCGCCTTGCGTATTGGAAAACTGTCATGACATCCCCCATGATGGAATCGTGATAACATCAGACAAGGATGAGGTTTCATCCTGGCTTCAGTCCAAATGGAGAAGTCATCCTAATAAACTGTAAACAGACCCAAAGCATGAACTAATGAGAAGTTATCTGGTCTGCTTGTTTCTAGCAGTGGAGTAGGTTAACCCAATTAACTTAATGAAGACAAAGACTTAGGCACTGAAATACTATAGTAGACACTATAAACAAAAATGCCTCCGGGGACCAGGAAAGTAATTTCAGTAAATGAGCAGGCCTGGGAGGCACTATAGGGAGTGACTGGAGCCACGATGCTGTAGAGAGCACACACCCGCCAGAGCAACCATGCTTGTCTCCAAACGCTTGGAGCCGAAAAATGGGCTCAGTTTTCAGACCTTCCAATTTTTAAGAGAAAACAGGAAAACAGCTTCTAAATAAAATTTCTTAATTTTAAAAATATGACACAGGCCCAATGAAACACTCTTTCAAGCCACCAGACTCTAACCCATGTGCTAAGCAAAGTTAATACGAATTGGTTAATATAGAAGAAACAAAGAGTATAATTGCATGTTCAGGTAATCCCTTATGGTAGATTATAAAAGAGGGCATATTTTTCCTTCCCTGTATCCCAAAGTCCCTTAGCAGTTTGACTCTGAAGCTTCTCCTATTAAGAAGTGGGATCTGTGTCCCCATTCCATAAACATGGGATGGACTTGTGATTTGTCGTGGCCGAAAGAAGGTGGCAAAAGCAGTGTTATACAAGTTCCAATCCAGGGCATTGGCTCGACTCTTTCTCTTGGAGCCCTGGGACTTCCATGTAAACAAGCCCAGGCTGGCCTGCTAGATTGTGACACACAGACAGCCCTGAGGCCCCCATCATCCCAGATGATAGCCAGTCACCCTCTACAAGCAGGGCTGCCTAGCTGACTGGCAGCTGACCTCAGACAAATGAGTGAGCCTGGTCAAGAGCAGAAGACCAGCCCAGCTGAGCACAGCACAAACGACAGACACAGAATTGCAAGGTAAAGAAATAGTTGCTGCTCTAAGTCATTTGGTTTTCAGAGTGGTTTGTTACGCAAAAAGCTGCATAACAGTTCAGTAGCTAGATCATTAGGGTTCAAATCCCAGCTCCACCAACTACTAGCTTATGTAATTTTGAAACAGTGACGTAACCTTCAGTGCCTTCCATCAGTTTTCACCAGTGACAACTAAAAAAAAATTGTCTTACTTTTACCAAATCTAACATTCAGCAGGTTGTTTCAGAAATGGGAGAACGTGGTGGGCTTGTTTTAGGAATTATATTACTATGCTTTTTTTAAAAAGCACTTGAAATAGTATCATACAGCTAGGAATGTGATGACTCTGACTTTTACTTGCTTATGAAGGCCATATGTTAAATCAGAAATTCAGTGAGCCAGTTGGCCATTTGAAATTAATCATAGTGGGAGTATTTACAGCTGAGAAATGGGCAAATGCTACATACAAGGGTTTCTATTTTCCCCTCCCTGAAGAGCTGGTTGTTAAATATTGATCAGAAAACCTCTGTATGCATTCCTTATACACTAATCAAGGCAACAGGTATAGCCTCTTCTTTCATAAATGTTTGTTTTAGAACCTCAGCATTCATTTCCTTTCCTGACAGCACCAAATTGTTTTCAGGGAATTACCTCTTGCCTGTTGTACAAAGTCTTGATAAGACAGTAATTTTAAAGGACCGGAGGTGGAAAGAGCCATATTCTCTCTCTCCCTGCCACAGGACAGCCACAGAGTGGGGTGTGGCCAAACTCAGCCAATCATGCTTCTTCCCTGGGAGGGTGATGCTTACGTAAGTGGACACAGGTGTGGGAGGGCGGGGCGATCACTGGTCACAATAGCTGCAAGCAAGCGGCCATTTTTGAGCCCTAGCTTTCCAACACCGCCCTGAGAGTTGTTTCCACTCCTTCCACGCACTGCCCAATATGCTCCCCAAAAGTCCCCTTTTCCATAGCACACGTGTACCAATTGCTGTTGCTTGCAATCCACAACCACGAGACCTCAAAACTGGATTTGGAGACATTTCCCCTACGTCACTCTAGGTCTAGCTCCTTGGACGTTTGCATCCCACAGGCTCTGCATTCATTTATGCATTTTGTATCTGTCTACGCAGCAATGAAACCACTTCTTAGGAAAGAGCAGTGCAATCAGTCCCCAGAGGCAAAGTATGATGGCATTATCAGGTCATTTCATATTACATCGCTGCTTCAGTAATGACTGAATGCAGGTTGGAGTGGCTGAATTACCCTAGCCCTTCTGAAGCATGGGGTCTCATGCCTGTTATAATGGGAGATGCAAAAGCAATCAAGGACAAAGATAACCTCAGAATTTAGAGGTCTGCAAAGCTAATCTACTTAAGGTGCAAACCCATGCTGCTTTCTTTTAAGGTTACTATTGATTCCAGTCAATAGGTGTTTGCTAAATAGTTGATTAAAGGACTGAGATGGAGAAATTTAAATGCCTTTGGGAAAAATGGGACAATGGGCATCTTGTGATTGGGAAAGTTTGGTATTTGCAAATGTGTGGTCACCAGAGTCAGGAGTTAGATTTTCTGATGGAAGATGCTTGGCATTTGCAGGCTCAGGGACATCCTACATCCCGCCTGAGCCCTGGCAATTGTCTGCAGCTCACTCCACCAAAAGGCTGGTGCACCTGTCTGTGTCCCTCATGGCCCAGCATCTAGAACTTCTTAGCTCTGAGACTCGAGCTCAGCATATAACAACGACCTCAGAAGGAGGTCGCTCTTCCCCATGGCCACTGCCCTGCGAGGCTGACTGCTGTGAAGTTGCTGTTGATTTCACCTGGTCATGGGGAAAATCAGGCATCCAGTCTATTGAAAACGGGGCCTCCTTACAGCATCTGAGAAGGCAAATAATTTCAGCTGAAGATACATGTCCAAATACTGACAAATCTCACACCATCCCCCTTTGCTTTTTTCCTTTCATAGCGTAAGTGGAGAAAAGAACATAAAGGAAAATGCTGCATTATAAAGTTGTCAGAGGCTTTGTAGATGACAGAGATTAATTATCTCACATTCATTATGACTCAATTATTGTGGTTCTCTGGTGTTTTGTGGCCTCTGCTTTCATGTTCTACAAACAGGGGCTTGTCTGCCTGTCTGAAGATAGAGCATTCTAGAAGCAGTGTGAAGTCCCCAGGGTTACGGGGTGGGGGGCTTTTAAATCACCATTTACTCTATTATGGAGAGTTCATTCTTATTCCCCGCAGACTTTTCAGCAAGTGCCAGGGCACTGAGAGAGATGCTCTCTGGAGGTCTGTAAACACCAGGCACTCAGGGTGAACCCTTCATGAACAAGCCTGGAAAGTGTCTCCAGCAGCAGCCACCTGGGTGCTCAGCAGAGAGACTGCGGATGGTCCGTGGAGCTGAAGAGGAAGGAGCTCATCTCCCATAGCGGACAGGCAGTTTCCCAGGGCTCCCGGGTTCTTCGCTGGACACACGGATACCCCAGGACCAAGGCATAGCACCTCCAATAGTGACAACTCCTGATCCATCACACACGGGGCCGGTTCTGCCTAATGTTTACTGAGGGCTTTGAAAGCGCCTCGCAAAAAGACAAAAAGAGCAGCAGGAGCTAAGAGTACCCAACCACAGGAGAGGCAACTGGAAAAGAGGCCACTGGAATCTTCTAAATAGCACCCTCTCTTTTAATGTTGCTTTGTTCAATTCAATTCGAATGTGCATGCCACTGGACTGTTTAAATTAGATGGCCAAATGATAGCAGTCTGGAGGGAAAAGAGTTGTAGTTTTTTTTTTTGTTTTTTTTTTTTAATGTAACATTTTAACTTTTTCTATGCAAAAGAAAAAAAGTCGACAATTTCCATAGCAACAGGGCTGTTCTCTGCTTTTTTGGGAGACGGTTCAAGAATTAATTTCAGAATTTTGTATGAGGCTTTTCCAGATACAGGTAACTCTTAATTCTTTTTTTGAGTAATGCTCTTAGTGGCTTCAATTAACCCCAGTGGAGGGAAAGCCTGATATATTTGCCTTTAAACTTCTGTACAAGGTTCAAACACCTTCCTTTTAGTCTCGCCTATCTCTGTCAGATTGAAAAATATAATTTCTTAATGAGTTCTTTGGTCTTGACTTAAGACCACTTCCCAATGGTCGTTCCTCACAGAGTTAATTGCAGAAACAGCATTCAAGTGCAATCAGAGAGGGAACAGAGAGAGAAACCTCATCAAATACCGCCCGCGCCAAGGACGTGGGACCAAGCAAGACTTGCTGAGTCTTTGCTCAGAACAAACAGGAAAGATATTTATTGCCACAATCTTTAGCCAAAGAAGACTGGAGTTTGTTTCTTCTTGGAGTCAGTTGCCTGTATGTGGCCCGACTTGAAAACCAGAGTTTAAGGTTCTGCCTGCATTTGCTACACACATCCCTTCCCAAGTATTTCCCCGTGTGGCTGTCATCAACAGGCCAATGAGAAGAGAATCTGAAAATGTGCTTAATTCACTACCAGTCTGCTCCCTCCCTGCCTGCAAACATCAAGGGCATCTTTACGAAAAGTTCCCCATGTGGTCACAGCAGCCCTCTGGAGGCAGACCTTTGCTGCCCACTCATCCGGAGCCTTCCACCTGGAGAGAAGCACCTTGAGATGCTGTGGGGAATAAAAAGGCACAGCTATGGCTGGAAATGAAGCACAGGTGGGTATTTCCACATTCACAAATCCATGGCGCAAAGATGGTAAACGACAAAAGGTTGGTCCAAAGAGAACGCTACAGAGAACTTGAAGAAGGTGAGATCAGGCTGGGCGTGGTGGCTCCCTCCGGCAATCCCAGCACTTTGGGAGGCTGAGGCGGGAGGATCGCTTGAGCCCAAGAGTTCAAGACCAGTCTGGGCAACACAGCAAAGCCTTCTCTCTACAAAAAAATTTAATTAGCTGGGCGTGGTGGTGCGTGCCTGGAGTTTCAGGTACTTATGAGGCTGGGGCAGGAGAATCACTTGAGTCCAGGAGTTTGAGGCTGCAGTGTGCTATGACTGGTACCACAGCACTCCAGCCTGGGTGAAAGAGTGAGATTCCAGCTTAACATAAAAAGGTGAGTTCATACCTGGTTGAAGAAAGGGGAACAGGGATGAGAACCAGCAGGAGGCAAGTCCTGAACGGCAGGAAGAAGCCCACTTTGTGAAGACAGAGGACCGAGTATTCCGGGCAGCTGGAACAGCAATGCAAAGGCCCCCAGGTAGGAATAAACTCTGTGTATTGCAGCAGAAGACAGCGAGCCTTTAGGACTAGCAGTGTGGGAAAGAGGGGTGAAAAGCAAGGCTGTAGATGGAGGCTGGTCTCAGGCTGTGGGTTTTAGCCTTGTCTGTTCATCAGAGCTATCAAGAGAGACTTTAAAATACAAATAATATCCGGGTGGATCCCAGAGATTCTGATTTCACTGGATTAGGGCAAGGTTCAGCCATTGCTGTTCTCAATTTTTCAAAAAATATTATAACACTATAGAAAAATTAGAAGAATAGTATCATAAATGCGTCCAGCTAAATTTGAAAACTTAAAAAATGTTTAAATGTATGCTTTAAAAAATTTTTATTAATTTTTGTTTCTGTAGCTTTTGGGGTACAGGTGGTTTTTGGTTTCATGGATAAGTTCTTCAGCGGTGATTTCTGAGATTTCAGTGCCCCTGTGACCTGAGCAGCGTACCCTGTACCCAATATGCAGTCTTTTGTCCCTCACCTACCCCCCAGCCTTCCCCCTCCAAGTCCCCAATGTCCATTTTATCATTTTTATGCCTTTGCATCCTCTAGCTTAGCTCCCACTTGTGAGAACATATGATTAAATGTTTTCCTTTTGCTTCTCTCTCTCTCTATATATATATATACACACACATAGACACACACACATAATATATATCCATTTTTTAAAAGAGCCATTTGAAAGTAACACGCAGACACCATGATACTTCACTCCTAAACACTCTACATGCATCTCCTGAGAAGAACAACAAACTTCTCCTATGATGGCAATGACCTAATCATACTCAAGGCAGTTTTTATTGATTCAAAAATATCACTTAATATACAGTTTATAGTCAAATTTCTCCAATTGCCAGAACTGGGGGGTAGAAACAGGTGGGGAGTAGTTGTTTAATAGGAATGGAGTTTCTTTTTGGGGTGATGAAAATGTTCTGAAACTATTAATAGAGACAGTAGTGGCACAACATTGTGAATACACTAAGTGCCACTGAAGTGATCACTTTAAAATGGTGAATTTTATGTCATGTGAATTTCACCTTAATTTTTAAAACCCCAAATTCTTCAAAAAATACCCGTTGCAGCATGATTTTCCCCCAGTGTTTGAATCCAGGATCCTGAATTACACTTGTCACCATTCTTCTTTCGTTTCTGTCCCTCACCTTTTTTTAAAAAACAAAACAAAACAAAACAAAACAAAACAAAATTGACATTATGAAAAGTCTAGGCCAGACTAAATTAAAATTCTTGTAATTTTTTAACAGTTTTATATCTAAAAGTGAACAAAAATGCCAATGCCTGAACCTCACCCTAATCCAATTAAATCAGTGTCTTGGGGTCTGCCTGGAAATTACTGGGATTTCACAATCTCTCTCCAGATGGTTCTAATGAACAGTCAGGGCGATGCCCATTGCCCCAGGTTTACCAGCATCTCCAAACTGCATGTGCATATGCTCTGGAAAACAACCCACACTCTGGATCTGTCTTATTCGACTCAAGTTAAACATTTTTGGGAAGAACAGAAGCCATATGAAGGAGAAATCAATCAGAAACCAATAGCAGTTCTTGCTTCTGGAGGGGAGAGGGTGAGTGATGATGGGGCTAGACAGACAGAGAAGGGACTGTGGTTTCAGGATCTTGAAGCCAGATTCCTTTTTCACAGAAGAAAAGATTGAAGCCCAGGAGGCATGACTCCTCAGAACTGCCTAAGATTGCAGAGCTGAGCCAGGGTGAGCCCTGCATAGTGCCATTGTTTAATTTTTTAATTTTAAGTTTAATTAATTAATTAATTTGAGATGGAGTCTTGCTCTGTCACCCAGGCTGAGTGCAGTGGTGTGATCCCGGCTCACTGCAACCTCCGCCTCTCAGGTTCCAGTGATTCTCCTGCCTCAGCCTCCTGAGTAGCTGGGATTACAGGTGCCCACCACCACACCTGGCTAATTTTTTTTGTATTTTTAGTAGAGATGGGTTTTCACCATGTTGGCAAGCTGGTCTTGAACTCCTGATCTCAAGTGATCTGCCCGCCTCGGCCTGCCAAAGTGCCTGGTGCCATTTAAATCACAGAGAAGGCAAGAGCAGGAACATAGGCTGTTCAGGTTGAGCCTCCAACACCAGTTCCTGGAAATACTCCCTCCGCTGTCACCAAGTGTCTGGTGTTTCACAGACATTGAGAATGAGCTACCTGGCAATGACTCACCTGTCTGCAGGTGACTGCAGGGGACACGAAGTATCTTGGCATGCAACCGAGTCTCCCATATGTGTGAGGAGCCAAAGTCCCTTTGCTGGAAGCATATCTTTGGATGCTATTTCAGCCGAAGCTACAGGTTTGGAAGAAGCTATGCTTTTAGCAGTGGAACCAACTGCTAAAGCCATCTTAGTAAAGCCTTTACTAAGCCATCACCTTGCAGCAAGCCATGTATGACCTGAGGGGAAATGAAGAAATGCCAGTAGGTAGGCAGCAGCCAGAATCTGGGCTCACAAGAGAGGCCCACAGAGGGTGAGGTGGGTACTGTGTGAGTGAAGTGGACTGAGAGTATTCAGTGAACTGGATGCATGTGCCCTGTCTGATGAGGTTGACTGTGGCTCTGCTCCTTGCACTCATCGCTGTGCAGAACTGTTGACCTGGTACTGCCAGACCTCAGTTTCAAGAAGAGCTGAATGCCTGACTTTCTTTGTGAAATATCTTGGGTTTTCAGAAAAGTTTTAGCAACTAGGGTAGACATTGTTCTTGTTTTTTGTTTTTATTGTTTGTCTGCTTGTTTGTTTTGTTTTGAGATGGAGTTTCACTCTTGCCACACAGACTGGAGTGCAGTGGCACGATCTCAGCTCACTGCAACCTTTGCCTTCCAGATTCAAATGATTTTCCTGCCTCAGCCTCCCAAGTAGCTGGGACTACAGGCGTGTGCCACCACGCCTGGATAATTTTTGTATTTTTGGTAGAGATGGGGTTTCACTATGTTGGCCAGGCTTGTCTTGAAATCTTGATCTCAAGTTTTCTGCCCACCTCAGCCTCCCAAAGTGCTGGGATTACAGGTGTGAGCCAACGCGCCTGGCTGTTCTTGCTTTTTATATACCCACCATCGTATCAGGACAATGGTCCCCATTATCATCTTCACAAAACAGAAGCCAGAAACTCACTTTCCCAGACTCCTTTGCCACTAGCAAGAAGTCACGTGACCAGGTCTCATCCAATCAGATCTGGCCATGTGATACACTGATTTAGAAGAGAATAAAAAGATGTATTCCTTGGCAAGAGGGGATGATTTTGGAGGGCAGCAGAGATGTGGTCCCAGTATTTAGTGTTGGTAGTGACAGCTGCAAGGTCTCATTCAGGGGCCGTGGCAGCAGGCCTTTTCCTGGAGATGTCCCCACGGACATCTTTGGTGGGTCCTAACCCTGACTCTGTTTCTCATGAAGATTCTGTGAGCTACCTACCATTCTTTTCTACATTCATTTTCTGTCTAACCCAGCTAGAGTGGATTCTGTTGTCTGCAATTGAGAACTACAACTAAAAGAGCAACTAATTCATCTTATGTTTAAAGCCTTGCAGAGACAAAATAAAACACAATTGTGAGACTGATATAGCCAGAAGCCACTAGTTGTGACCTCTGAGTTGGAGTTAGCACCTGACCCCAACATGGATAGCCCCAGACAGGAGAATGGGAGGAATATCCTTTGAGAAAATTCTTTCAAATTGTGGTTATTCATAAGGACATCAGAAAGAGCTATGAATAGACATTTCCTCCCTTCAAATGACACCTCCACACAGAAAGAGAAAAGTAAAAGCTCTCACGTTGTTTTGCAATACATGGTACAATAGACGCTATGAAGCAGCCAGACATTCCCTCCAGGAGGCTGGATGGGAAAGGGTCCCTCAAGGGTGCAATCCCATATGACCGTTCTCTAAGGAGGCTCCCAGACTGCTGGGAGCACCATCAGAATCACTCATTCAGCTGCTGCATCATCTGCTGCTCATACGCCTGCTGCCCGCCTTTCCCTTACCGTAGGGGATGCTGTCAAATCCAATCGTGCCCTCCCTTTGACCCCTTCCCCACTACAGTCAGCTACAGAGAGTAAAGATAAAAATACTGCTTAGGAGAGAGGGCCTCTGGGTCTCCAGATGGCCTTGTGTAGGGGGTGCTGAAAACTGGCAGCTGAATCATTGCTTCATCCTGCTGAGAAAAGAAAGGTTCTTCTTCACAGATTTTCTGGAAGTTCCTAAGACATAAAGTATTGAATGAAATAGCTCCAGATAGTATCTCTACTGAAAATACTGTCAAACACTAGGCAATTTCTTTTTCTTGGATAATAAGTCGAACACGCACAGATCTCACTCTACAAACTCAGAGTTTGTGCCCCCATACCTCCATAATTGAACTAATTTTTCTTTTCGGCCATTATTTCAAAAGCTGATAAAACTGAACCTCAAGGAGTTGGCAATATCCTGTATTCAAGAGACATCCCTCTGCTTTCTGGCTAAGGGAACCCTAGTGTTGTCTGGGCATCATGTACCCAGCCTCAAAAGATGCATAAGAAATAACTTACATTATTTTTTTTCATGGTGTTGTGGAGGCAAATAGATGCTTCAAGGTGAAGATGGGCAGCTCTTTCCTAGCCATTGGCTGTCAGAAACTCATTGAAGTGGATGAATGACAACTTTGTACCTCTGCTTTGGACCATATACTTAGGAGAAGCACATGGTCACAGAAGTTGCTGTTGACACTCTGGGTGAAATGTGAAAAGGTCCTAGGGTCTGAGTCTATGATAACAACTAATAAGTCTTCTCCATAAAGCAGGGTATCTTGACCTTGCCCACCTGCTACTGAATGAGGGGCACTCCTATTACAGCAGACCCAGGAGAACTAGGGGGAAAAAAAGAGAAAGTCTGCTCAGGCTTGCATTGGCTTGCATAGAGCCAAATCTGAGGGTTCTCAACTTGATTATTGGAAAAAAAATGAAATGGAGAGAAATGCAAAATAGGAAACCCAGAGACAGAAAGCAGATTGGTGGCTTCCAGAGGCTTTGGGGAGACAGGAGGGATGAGTAACTACTTAGGGTATGAGATTTCCTTATGGGATGACAAAAACGCTTTGGGACTAGATAGAAATGGCGATCGTACAGAATTGTGAATGTACTAAATGCCACCATATTTTTCACTTTAAAATGGTTAACTTATGTTATGAGAATTTTACCTGAATTTTTTTTTTTTTTTGAGACGAGTCTTGCTCTGTTGCCCAGGCTGGAGTGCAGTGGCCGGATCTCAGCTCACTGCAAGCTCCGCCTCCCGGGTTTACACCATTCTCCTGCCTCAGCCTCCCGAGTAGCTGGGACTACAGGCACCCGCCACCTCGCCCGGCTAGTTTTTTTGTATTTTTTAGTAGAAACAGGGTTTCACTGTGTTAGCCAGGTTGGTCTCGATCTCCTGACCTCGTGATCTGCCCATCTCGACCTCCCAAAGTGCTGGGATTACAGACTTGAGCCACCGCGCCTGGCCTTAACTGAATTTTAAAAGTGGGTGTCCTTAGTCCATTTTGTGTTGCTATAACACAATACCTGAGACTGGGTAGTTTATAAAGAAAAAGTTTATTTGGCTCACGATCCTGATGGCTGGAAAGTTCAGGATTGGGCATCTGAATCGGGTGAGGACCTCAGGCTGCTTCCACGCATGTGGAAGGTAAAGAGGAGCCAGTGTGTGCAGAGATCACATGGCAGGAGAGGAAGCATGAGAGAATGAAGTATGGAGGAGGTGCCAGGCTCTTTTAAACAACCAGCTCTCATGGTAACTAAGGGAGCAAGCACTCACTCCTAGCCCACCCTGAACATTAATCTATTCATGATGAATCCACCCCCATGACCCAAACACCCCCCATTAGGCCCTAACCCCAACATTGGGGTTCAAATATCAACATGAGGTTTGGAGAAGACAAACACTCAAACCACAGTAGGGGTTTTAAGAAGGAATTTTTTTTGGACTGGTATTACTGCGCCTTGTCACCTGAGGACTAAAAGAGCTAACAGAATCTGCAAACTTTCAGTCACTCAAAAGAAGATGATTTCCACCAGTACTTTTTGAGAAAGGCCCTGAACATAGAAGATAAGAAACCAAGGACCAAAACTCCCAAGATTCAGTGTTTTATTACTCCACGTTTCCTAGAACACAATATCAATGTATTGCTCCGAAGAGACAATGTACTAAGAAAAGCACAAAGAGATCACAGAGTACACTAAGCTTCTGACCAAGAGAATAAAACAGGGTCAAAGAAAAATATCAGAAACAGATTGCCAAGAGATGGGCGCTGTCCTCTCTGAGAGTTTCTACTCCGAGTCTAGTCAGAAAAAAGATATTCTAAGGGAAAAAAATAAATAAGATCAAACACTTAAGAAAAGATATAATTTATGATGGTATAACCTCCCTTCCCTTCTGCTGGAGATGGTATAACTATGCTCACATAACCAGTTCTAGCCAATGTAATGTAATAGGAAGTCTGCTGCCAGGCTTGTGGGCAAGATTTTCCTCCCTGAAAAGGCAGAGACATACAAGTACACAGCCCTTTATTTTCCATATTTGCCCCCTTCCTTCCTGCATGGACCACTCACAGTTGGTGAGTTTATCTTGGTGGTGGTGGTGGCCATCTTGTGGGCCCTGAGGCATCATGGGTAAGTACTGAGGAAGGCAGTGGAGCATGATGGGAAGATCCTGAGTTCATGACAGCATGGAGCTGCTGAACTCATGCCCAGCCTCCTTGTTCAGTAAGCAATTAATGTCCCTATATTTATAAGCCAGTGTTGTTTTTTTTTTTTTTGTATTATACTTTAAGTTCTAGGGTACATGTGCACAAAGTGCAGGTTTGTTACATATGTATACATGTGCCATGTTGGTTTGCTGTACCCATTAACTTGTCATTTACATTAGGTATTTCTCCTAATGCTATCCCTCCCCCATCCCCCACCACATGACATGCCCTAGTGTGTGATATTCCCCATCCTGTGTCCAAGTGTTCTCATTGTTCATTTCCCACCTATCAGTGTGAACATGCGGTGTTTGATTTTCTGTCCTTGTGATATTTGCTCAGAATGATGGTTTCCAGCTTCATCCATGTCCCTACAAAGGACAAGAACTCATCCTTTTTTATGGCTGCACAGTATTCCATGGTGTATATGTGCCACATTTTCTTAATCCAATCTATCATTGATGGATATTTGGGTTGGTTCCAAGACTTTACTATTGTGAATAGTGCCGCAATAAACATACGTGTGCATGTGTCGTTATAGTAGCATGATTTATAATCCTTTGGGTATATACCCAGTAATGGGATCACAGGGTCAAATGGTATTTCTAGTTCTAGATCCTTGAGGAATTGCCACACTGTCTTCCACAATGATTGAACTGGTTTACACTCCCACCAACAGTGTAAAAGCATTCCTATTCTCCACATCCTCTTCAGCACCTGTTGTTTCCTGACTTTTTAATGCTCACCATTCTAACTGGTGTGAGATGGTATCGTATTGTGGTTTTGATTTGCATTTCTCTGATGACTGGTGGTGATGAGCATTTTTCATGTGTCTGTTGGCTGCGTAAATGTCTTCTTTTGAGAAGTGTCTGTTCATATCCTTTGTTTACTTTTTGATGGGGTTGATTTTTTCTTGTAAATTTGTTTGAGTTCTTTGTAGATTCTGGATATTAGCCCTTTGCCAGATGGGTAGATTGCAAAAATTTTCTCCCATTCTGTAGGTTGCCTGTTCACTCTGATGGTAGTTTCTTTTGCTGTGCAGAAGCTCTTTAGTTTAATTAGATCCCATTTGTCAATTTTGGCTTTTGTTGCCATTGCTTTTGGTGTTTTAGTCATGAAATCCTTGCCATGCCTATGTCCTGAATGGTACTGCCCAAGTTTTCTTCTAGGGTTTTTACGGTTTTAGGTCTAACATTTAAGTCTTTAATCTATCTTGAATTAATTTTTGTATAAGGTGTAAGGAAGGGATCCAGTTGCGGCTTTCTACATATGGCAAGCCAGTTTTCCCAGCACCATTTATTAAATAGGGAATCCTTTCCCCATTTCTTGTTTTTATCAGGTTTGTCAAAGATCAGATGGTTGTAGATGTGTGGTGTTATTTCTGAGGCCTCTGTTCTGTTCCATTGGTCTATATCTCTGTTTTGAGTACCAGTACCATGCTATTTTGGTGACCGTAGCCTTGTAGTGTAGTTTGAAGTCAGGTAGCATGATGCCTCCAGCTTTGTTCTTTTTGCTTAGGACTGTCTTCACAATGTGGACTCTTTTGGTTCCATGTAAACTTTAAAGTAGTTTTTTCCAATTCTGTGAAGAAAGTCATTGGTAGCTTGATGGGGATGGCATTGAATCTATAAATTACCTTGGGCAGTATGGCCATTTTCATGATATTGATTCTTCCTATCCATGATCATAGAATGTTCTTCCATTTGTTTGTGTCCTCTTTTATTTCGTTGAGCAGTAGTTTGTAGTTCTCTTTGAAGAGGTCCTTCACATCCCTTGTAAGTTGTACTCCTAGGTATTTTATTCTCTTTGTAGCAATTGTGAATGGGAGTTCACTTATGATTTGGCTCTCTGTTTGTCTGTTACTGGTGTATAAGAATGCTTGTGATTTCTGCACATTGATTTTGTATCCTGAGACTTTGCTGAAGTTGCTTATCAGCTTAACTAGATTTTGAGCTGAGATGATGGGGTTTTCTAAATATATAATCATGTTATCTGCAAACAGGGACAATTTGACTTCCTCTTTTCCTAATTGAAAAGCCAGTGGTTCTTAATGTTGCGTCACTTGACTGGCAACAGCAGCAACACCTGGTGCATTAGTTTCTTAGGGCTGCCATCACAGAGTACCACTCACTGGGTGGTTTAAACAATGGACATGTATTGTCTAACAGCTCTAGATGGCAGGGGTCCAAGATAAAGGTATTGGCAAAGTTGGTTCCTTCTTAGGACTTCTGGTAGTTTGCTGTTAACCTCTGACATTCCCAATCCTGCCTTCATCTTCCAAAAGTCATTTTGATCTCCTCTTAACTAATGACATCTGCAATGACTCTATACTAAACGAAGTCACATTCAGAGGGGCTGGAGGTTAGAACTTCAATACACGAATTTTGAGAGACACAATTCAACCCATAATACCTAGGAACTTGTTAGAAAATCTAAATTATACGGGCCAGGCGCAGTGGCTCACACCTGCAATCCCAGCACTTTGGGAGGCCAAGGCAGGCAGATCGCCTGAGCTCAGGAGTTTGAGAGACTAGCCTAAAAATTAGCCGGGCATGGTGGCATGTGCCTGTAGTCCCAGCCACTTGGGAGGCTGAGGCAGAAGAATTGGTTGAATCCTGCAGGCAGAGGTTGCAGTGAGCTGAGATCACGCCACTGTACGCGAGCCTGGGTGACAGAGGGAGACTTCATCTCCAAAAAAAAAAAAAAAAAAAAGGAAAAAAAACACCACAAAAAAGACATATAAATTATCCAGGCCAGGCGCGGTGGCTTGTGCCTGTAATCCTGGCACTTTGAGAGGCCAAGGCAGGCTGATCACTTGAGGTCAGGAGTTCAAGACCAGCCTGGACAACATGGTGAAACCCCATCTCTACTAAAAATACAAAAATTAGCCACTGTGGTGGCAGGCACCTGTAATCCCGGCCACTTGGGAGGCTGAGGCAGGAAAATCGCTTGAACCCGGGAGGCAGAGGTTGCAGTGACCTGAGATTGCACCAATGTACTCCAGCCTAGGTGACAAGAGAGAAACTCTATCTCCAAAAAAAAAAGGAAAGAAAGAACAAAAGAAAAAATTATCTGGGTCTCCACATATACTGAATCAGAAACTCTAAAAGTGAGGCCCAGCAGTGTTTGTTTCAACAGGTGATTCTGGTGCTCACTCAACTTTGAGAACCACTAGTTTGAGCTACTGTTGGTTGAGCATTGTTAGCTGCAGTTGAAGGCATTTTAGTTCGTTCTAGCTGATGGTCTCCCACCCTGGGAGAGCAGCCACGTTCTTTGTAGGATGCAGGCGAGTGGCAGCATCCAGCTCCTGTGGATAGAGTCACAGTGGCATCGGCTTGCTGCCCGTGTTGCTATCCAGGAACATACCTCCTAAAGGAATATTCCCAAATCAGTGGAGCTCCTTCAAGGCAGCCCACTGACGCCTCCTTTTTCTGATAACAAAGCCAGAATTTTCTCTTAGTTCCATCTCTGTCTTTTATACTGCACAGGAAACATAGGGGATTGTGTGGGGCTACGGCCCTTTTGCCTAGGCATCTCACAGCCATTCCCACTACTGTCCTTCCATGCTGGGCACAGGAGGACTCTGAGATCTTGCTTGCTCCCTGTGTTTTATCCAAAGACAGAGAAAAATAAAATCCATTGCCTTCCTTTCTGATTTTCCAAATTTCCCAGGGGTTTCTCAGGTCCTCAGAGCCTGAGGATCCTCTTAGGGATCAACACTTAAGTTTTTCCAAGTCCCATCTGACACTCTTTTTCATTTACCTCCAGTTTAGGAAAACTTTATCTAATTTTTTGCAATAAGAAAAATCCTGATGACAGTTTCCAAAATTTTTGCCCAGTTCCAAAGTCAAGGGTGTTAAAAGGTAAACTGAGGCACAATATTTTTTTTTTTACAGTTTATTTAAGCAAATAATTCATGAATTGGGCAGCATCAAGCCAGAAGCAGTTCAGAGCTCATGGAGGGAGCAGAAGAGAGAAGTTTTCACAGGACAGACACAGAAGTAAAGCAAAGCAAATATTGGATTGGTTAGTTATAGAGTCGCCTTATTTGTTCTGTTCCACTGGAAAGTCCCTAATTATATACACACACCACAGTGATACTGCAAATTTGGTTCTAGACTGGTGCAATAAAGTGAATGTCACAATAAAGTGAGTCATACTTTTTTTTTGTTTCCCGGTGCATATAAAAGTTATGTTTATCCTTACTGTAGGCTATTAAGTGTGCAACAGCATGGTGTCTAAAAAATAATGTACATATCTTAATTTAAACATATTTTATTGCTAAAAATGCTAATGATCAACTGAGTTTTAACAAGTCACAATTTTTTTTTTTTGCTGGTGGAGGGTCTTGCCTCAGTATTGGTGGCTGCTGACTGATCAGGGTGGTGGTTGCTGAAGGTTGGGGCGGCTGTGGCAGTTTCTTAAAATAAGACAACAATGAGGCTTGTTGCATCCATTGACTCTTCCTTTCATGAATGACTTCTCTGTAGCATGCAATGCTGTTTGATAGCATTTTACTCAGAGTAGAACTTCTTTCATAATTGGAATTAACCCTCTCAAAACCTCCTGCTGTTTTAACTAAGTTTATGTACTATTACAAATCTTTTACTGTCATTTTGACAATATTCACAGTATCTTCACCAGGAGTAGATTCCATCCAGAAAACGCTTTCTTTGCTCATCTGCAAGAAGCCATTCTTCATTTGTTCAAATTTTATCGTGAGATTGCAGCAATTCAGTCACATCTTCAGGCTCCACTTCTGATATCTAATTCTTTTGCTATTTCTACCACATCTGGAGATACTTCCTCTACTGAATTATTGATCCCTTCAAAGCCATCCAAGGAGGCTGGGACAAACTTCTTCTAAAATCCTGTTCATGTTGATATTTGACTTCCTCCCGTGAATCGCAAATGTTCTTAACGGCATCTAGAATGGTGAATCCTTTCCAGAAGGTTTCCCATTTACCTTGCTTAGATTCCTCAGGGGAATTACTATCTATGGCAGCTACAGACGTGCAATATGTCTTTCTGAAATAATAAGACTCAAAAGTCAAAATGACTCCTTGATCCATGGGCTGTAGAATGGATGTTGTGTTAGCAATGGGTGTTGTGTTAGCATTGGATGTTGTGTTAGCATTGGATGTTGTGTTAGTAGGCATGTAAACATTACTCATCTCCTTGCACATATCCATCAGAGCTCTCAGGTGATTAAGTGCATTGTCAGTGAGCAGTCATGTTTTGAAAAGAATCTTTTTTTCTGAGCGCTGGGTCTCAACAGTGGGCCTAAAATATTCAGTAAGCCATCTTATAAACAAATGTGCTGTTATGGGCTTTGTTGTTCCATTTATAGACACAGGCAGAGCAGATTTAGCATAGTTCTTAAGGGTCCTGGGATTTAGGGGTTAATAAATAAGTAACAGAAAGTCACCAGCTGCATTAGCTCCTAAGGAGAGAGTTAGCCTGCTCTTTGAAGCTTTAAAGCCAGGCATTGTCTTCTCCCCTCTAGCTACTAAAGTTCTAGATGGTCCTAGCACTTTGGGAGGCCAAGGTGGGCAAATCACTTGTGGTCAGGAGTTCAAAACCAGCCTGGCCAACATGGTGAAACCCCGTCTCTAATAAAAATACGAAAAAATTAGCCAGGCATGGTGGCCGGCCCCCATGTAATTCCAGCTACTCAGGAAGCAGAAGCAGGAGAATCGCTTGAACCTGGGAGGCAGAGGCTGCGGTGAACGGAGATCGCACCACTGCACTCCAGCTTGGGCGACAGAGTGGGACTCTGTCCACCCCCCCAGAAAAAGAGTCCTAGATGGGATCTTCATCCAAGAGGAAGCTATTTCACCAGCACTGAAGATCTGTTGTTTAGTGCAGCCACCTTCGTCGATGATCTTAGCTAGATCTTCTGGATCATTTGCTACAGCTTCTTCATCAACACTTGCTTCCTCACCTTCCGCTTTTATGTTACGGAGATGGCTTCTTTCCATCAGCCTCATGAACCAACCTCTGTAAGCTTCAGACTTTTCTTCTGCAGCTTCCTCACCTCTCTCAGCTTTCACAGAATTCTTTTTCACAGAACTAGAGCCATGCTCTGGATTAGGCTTTGGCTTAAAGAAATGTGGCTGGTTTGATTTTCCATCCAGACCCCTAAAACTTTCTCCATATCAGCCAGAGGGCTGTTTTGCTTTCTTATCATTTGTGTGTTCACTGGAGTCGCATTTTCATTTCCTTCAAGAACTTTCCTTTGCATTTGCAACTTGGGTAACTGGCACAGGAGGCCTAGCCTTTGGCCTCCCCACTTTCCACATGTCTTCCTCACGAAGCTTCATCATTTCTAGCTTTCGACCGAAAGTGAAAGATGTGGGACCCTTCCTTTCACTGAAACACTTAGAGGCCCTTGTAGGGTTATTCATTAGCCTAATTTCAATATTGTTATGTCTTAGGGAATAGGGAGGCCTAAGGAGAGGGAGAGGGATGGGACAATGGCCAGTGGGTGGAGCAGCCAAAACACACACAATATTTATTAAGTTTGTCATCTTATATGGGCACAGTTCATGCTGCCCCAAAACAATACAAAAGTAACATCAGAGATCACAGATCACAGATCTCCATAACACATATAGTAATAATAATACTTGAAATATTCCAAGAATTGTCAAAATGTGACACGGAGACAGGAAGTGAGCATGTGTTGTTGGAAAAATGTGCTGATAGACTTGCTCACTGCAGGGTTACCACAGAACTGCAGCTTTTAAACAACATAGTATCTGTGAAATGCAGTAAACTGAAGCACAACCAAACAAGGTATATGCCTGTATAATTATAAGTTTGTTGGCTGCTTCTGACTGATTGAGCTTAAGTTCTACTTTTTCTTTAATATATGCATTTATAAGAAATGGTTCCAGTTAAGTTCTCGTTATGTTTGCAAATCAAGCAAGGTTAAGGTCACTTAAGAGGCCTAACTGGTTTTGTCTGCTCAGAGATTATTCAGGCCTGGTCTGCATTTAATTTGCTAGAACAAGGGTTTCACCCTCCCATCCGTCATTTGTGCTATGGTATCCAATGCCACAGGGACATCAATAGAACATGCTTGCCCTATGGCTGGAAGCTTGGCAAGAACCACTGTGTTATATGAAGCATAGTGGGGGGAAAATTCAGTTACATCAAAATAAGGTAGGCTGATGGGTGGTTAAATGCCCACTGCAGGCTTACTAGGCATGTCATGGGTGAAAGTCTCTTGAACTCTCTGGAGACTTTGTAGCTCACTGGGCTACTGAGAAGGAGGTCGAGCTGTCCCCAGCACCCTGCAGCCACCAGTCCAGTGAGGTGAAAATGGTGCTTTCCCCCTTCCATCATGATGTGCAGCCATGCCTGGTCCTCCTCTCCCCACTGTGCATCTCAGGATGGCATCATTGTGTCTGTCTGCTGCACCCTTTAGCTCTCCCATCTGAGATACGGAGAGGTGAGCCATAATTTTTAAGAGCCAGTCCCATGCCTGGGCACCCTGTTTTGGGATATAGTCATTAGGAACTGATGAAATGCATCGTAATTAAGGTGTGACATTCTTTCTGCCAGTGTGTTATCCAAGGGGAGCCCCATCTTTGAATACCCCTCTCTGATATTATCAAAGCCCTGTTCTTGTCGTTTTCAAACAGAAGGGATATTAAGTTATACTTATTACAAAGTATAGCCTAACTAGATTAGGTCCTTGCTCCTTGGTGAACATGAAAATTGGCCTTGATTTCCATGGCTGGTCGACACATGACCTGAGCCAGCATCTGGGAGGAGCATTTCAAAGAGACAGAGCTCCTTGCAATGTCAGGCCAGGCTGTCGGGTTCCCAACAGACAGCTCTTAGCAGCCCATGTTCCCGGGCACATTCGTGATCCACGGAGAAGCATGGTGGCTTTTCAGCCTGATAAGCAAGTGGTTATAACCTGTGACTGTGGTCATCTACCTAGCCACACGGCGATCAACCATTTATTCACATTTATTCATCTCAGGGTTTCTCCATTGCCGCACATTGACTGGCATTTGGGATTAGAATATTCTTTGTGGGGTTAGTGGGGAGGCTGTCTTGCACATTGTAGGATATCTAGCACTATCTCTAATCTCTGTTTACTAGACGCCAGTAGCATCTCCCTCCCCAATTCTGACAACCAAAAATGTCTCCAGACATTGCAGATATCTCTGGGGAAGTGAAGATAAAACTCTTTCCCTGTTGAAAAACCTGGTTTACCTCAATGAAAGCCATGGCATCCTTCCTCCCAAAGAAAGTAGATGCTGCTCAGAGATGGGAGTTCATCAATTAGAATGCTTTCAGCTGCAATCCACAGCACTCAATTCAAGCATAGTTGCAATAGACTCTGTGTAATGTCCAGAAAAATACATGTAATAATAAAAATAATGCAATGAAAATAGAGTTAACATTAAGTGCTTAATATGTGCAAATATGTTAAATTATCTTACTGAAGTCCCACAATAACCCTGAGCTGGTGTTACTGTTATCATCTCTATGTATAAACTGAGGCACAGAAAGGTTGGGGAACCCACCTTGGTGGCACAGCTAGAAAACTGTAGGTGCAGGATTTGGACTCAGTTGTCCATCTCTGAACTTACAGCCTTCCTCTGTGCCACAGGTGTGGGCATCTGCTATTTCCTGCACGTGACACAAATCCTTCTCCATCCAGCACCTGCACACAATTTTCTCTTTTTCAAACGACTCTGTCTACATTTACAGACAGCGTGTTTTTCATGGGATTAATCTTCCACTTCCGGCTCTAAGGGTAGCCTGGCAAACAGGTATGTTGAAAGTTGCTGGCCACAATAAATGGATGACAGGTGGGTGTATGACCCACACCAAGCTGAGGCAACTCAATCTGAGGACATTTATTGCACCTATTATAAAAAAGATGCCTAAACTCTGAGCAGGGTCCGAGCTGGGAACCCTTGGGGTGACCATGTAGAGAACCAGCAGGAAGGAGAACAATGTGGGTGAATGGGAGTTGCACAAATAAGTGAGGGAGACTGAGTCCCAGGAACACCATTCTCGCCCTGATGCATTTGTACCTGAAACCCCCAAAAGTTTTAGTTATGGGGAAAAAAATTCCTTTTTAAGTTTAAGTCAGTTAGAATAGCAACCAAAATAAGCTTGACAAATGCATTCCTCTTCTCTCAGGCCTTCGGTTTCCTCATCTGTAGAACGGGTTGTTGAGAGGATTGCCTAGCATACCGGGAATGCATGACCTGCCAAACCCCACACAAACAGGACTGTCTGGAAGCCCAATAGGATAGTCCGAGCAGCAGCCCCACGAGGAGCCAGCACTCTGGCTCTTGGGACTGACAGGTCCCATCCTGGCAGCACTGGGCAAGAACAGCTGAAAAGGCTGTGCACTCCTTTATTTTGTTGTAGCAAATTCTGCTTTTAAAAGTCCCTCTGGAAAATTCAACAGAAAGAAGGCTTCGTCAGGAAAGCATGGCCGCAGTGCCTGCAGTATCAGAGCACACGACAATGGGCACTGGTATTTTAGAGGAACTTGAGAGATGGCCTCTGTCTCCTGCACATTGTACTGAGGAGTGTTTCCATTTGAGTGAGAGCCACAAGCCGGGGGTGAGGATGCCGGGCATCTCCAGCCGAGTGCCTTAACGGGAAGGTGACGGAGGAAGAAACTCCTGGTGGATGTGCGTTCACCTAATGTAGCTGGGTGGAGTATCGAGAGCTTGGATCCCACCCTGGAGGAAAGTGGGGAAGGGGAATCAGGAGGCTCCAGCCTTGGAGGAAGTGTCCTAGGCTGAGCCTGAGACCCACAGCCTGCCTCCTTCCTCCCCTCTCCATCCCGTCTACACTGCGTCCTCCTCCTGTGTTCCTGGATGTCCCCACTTCCAGGCCACCACCTTTCCTAAAAATATATACATACCTTTGGAAGTAGAAACTGAAAGGACTAATAAACACAGAGAAAAACACACCCCACTGCTCTAGGAGCACAGGAAATAGGAGCTGATACAGCAAGGAGGTTCCAGGAAAGACTTTCAACAAGCATGATGCAATCAAAATAATCAAAATGCTTTGGAAATAGGGATGCTTTTTTTTTTTCTTTCTATCCAAGATTTTAATTCAGTTAATTACTTTTGGAGTTTCAAGACATAAAGGGTGCAGGTTTGCAATATTCAGGAACCCTGGAGCAATGACACGACCACAAACCAGTGCCAGCATGCGGGACTCTAAAGTTACCCTAGTACCCAGAACACTGGAGTACCTAGCGTGCTTTCTGAAATCATTACTTGCCACCTTATACCGCCTCTGCTCCCCACAAATTTGTAGTTAGAAAGGGACTACATGTCACGGGTCCACTAATCCATGTGCTACCTCTTTCACAACAGACAAAGCTGTGATTTGGAGAACTCGAAAACTCAGACGACACTTCAATGGGCTAAAGAATGTGGAAGAGAGAAGGCAGAATTCGGGGTCAGAAGGGCTCTGGTTCCTTTCTGTTTTCACAGAGCTCGAGTCAATTTTATGTTTAAATGTTTCCCACAACAGTAAAATCGCTCTCCAGTGTTTCACGGGAGCTGGGCTGCCTGGCAACCCAGATGTGTTGTGGGGAGCTGCGGAGGGGGACAGGGGATGGAGCAGGAAACATTATTTCTTTACTTCTTCCCAAGCAGAAAGAAAATTGTTCCTTTTCTCTGTTCCAGAAGAATACATTTAAAATGACAAGCTGAAGAAAATGAAAACAAACCCTTCCTTTGGAGACATTCAACAGGGGAAATGAATTTCAGACAGACTGTGGGAAAATGAGTTTCCAGAGTTCTCTGAATTAGCTCCAAACTTGCAGTCAGTGCAAACTTGGTCGTGTTTTAGGGTCTCCTCTGCTAATGAGGAGGCTGGGAACGGTCAGCTTGCTCCTGAGGAATCCACTCGATCCGGCAGATTTATTACGCCCAGTAGGAAGGAAAGAGCCGACGATCATGCAGGGCAAGCCAGGTATCTGGACAACGCCTCTGAGGGTTTCTCATATCCTCAGATATCAAATAGATAAGAAAAAACTTCGCTCCCTGAAATGAAGCTATAACGGCATGCACTCAGGCTGTGCTCAGTAATTAGAAGAGTGGATTTGAGAGTGAGGTCTAGACTCCTCCGGCGGACAGGATTTTATTCTCCACGTGGTGAAGGTCCAGATTCCCGTTTGTAACTTTGCTTTTCCACCGCAGGGAACATGGCCTGGTGCTGCCAAGGGGCATGTGGCAATTGAGAAGAACCAGGGAAAGACAGAGTGGCAGGCTCTGAAGCACGTCGGGCAGTCTGTCTTCTCGGTCATGGGTTCAATGCTGCCTTCCACCCATCCGCAAATTCACATCCAGTTGGAACTTCAGAATGCAACCTGATTTGGAAAAAGGTCCTTTGCAGATGGAATTAGTTAAGGATCTCCAAATGAGAGCCTTCTGGATGAGGGTGGGTCTGAAATTCAAAGACGGATGTCCTAGTAAGAGAAAGGACAAAGATACCGAGACACAAAGGAGAAACACAGAGAGAAAAATTCACATGAAGATGGGGCAGGCATTGGATAGATGTGGCCACAAGCCAAGGACCATCAAGGACAGCCAGCAGAGGCAAGGGAGGGTCTTCTCTAGAGCCTTCGGAGGGAGCATGGCCTTGCCGGCACCCTGATTTTAGGCTTCTGGCCTCTAGAAATGTGAGAGAACAAAGTTCTGTTGTTTCAAGCCACCAAGTTTGGGACAATTTGTTATGGCAGCTGCAGGAAACTGATGCTTCCTTCTGCTTTGAGGCATGATGTAAACCGAGAGACACAGTCAAGGCCCCCAGACTGCACAGTGGTGGTTGAGAAGCGATTCTGCTGTCAGCTTCCATTTCCAATTTCTCTTTAGAGCCAGTAACTCTGGTTGAAATCAAGCAGACTTGTAATGTGGCTGCTCTCTTTAACAGGGCACACATGTGAGTGCCATTCACTGTGGACCCTCCCAGATGAGTGCCAAGGGGCAGGGGACAGGGTGTACAAAAGGCTGGCCGCGGTGTGAAGGTGGGGAGTTTCCATCAGAACTGTGTCTGCATCATGGATCCAGTGTCTTCACTAGATTATGTGTTGATCTGGGTGGCCTGAGGGCCTGGCTAATGGAGATTATAGTGCGGGGATGCTGAGGCCCTTTCCAATATCCTCTTACCACTACCTCTCCCTCTCCCCTGGGAGCTTCCCTCACCTGTATCCCTGGCCAGCCATATAGGCGTGGAATTTGCCACCTTCAACTCACGTATCTGATTGAAGTTGGCTGGTCCTTGTTTTGGCCATTCTCACTAATCAAAAATGTTGAAGGGGTTTCTAAATGTGATACAGTACAAAGCACAATAAAAAATTAGAAAGAGTGGTCTGGTCCTAAGAACCTTGTCAAGTAATGGGCAAAGCAAAACATGTGGCCGCCCAATGGAAAAACCATCTGTAGGATAAATTTTTGAAAATTGGCTCAATGTTTAACGTGTAGTTAGTTTAGAGGCAATAAAGAAAAGTCAAGGTCAATAGCCTTTTCTATGACACACATCATCTCTTGGGATATCGTTCTGTCAAGTATACGATTCAGTATTTCGTATATTCACAAAGTTGCACAACCATCACCACTACCTAATTTCAACATGTTTTTATCACCCCAAAAAGAAACCCCAAACCCATTGGCAATCACTCCCCACATGCCATCTCCCGTTGTCCTGGGAACCACTAATCTACTTTCTGTCTCTATGGATTTGCCTATTCTAGGCATTGTATATAAATGGATTCATGTAATATGTGACCTTTTGTGTCTGGCTTTTTTTTTTTTTTTTTTCCATTTAGCATCATGTTTTTAAGGTTCATCCATATTGTAGCATGTACCAGTGGTTTATTCCTTTTATGGCAAAATAATATCTCATTGCATGCAAACATCACATTTTGCTCATTCGTTCATCAGGTGATCTGTGCACACAGCGGTATATTATTCAGCTATCAAAAGGAAAGCTGCTGTGAACATTTATGTATTTTGTAATTATGTATATTTCATGCACAAGTAGGAGACTCACTTCTGAGCAGCCATTAGCCCATCACGTTGGGCTAATTTTTTGTATTTTTTTTTTTTTCAGTAGAGACGGGGTTTCACTGTTAGCCAGGATGGTCTCAATCTCCTGACCTCATGATCCGCCTGCCTCGGCCTCCCAACATGCTGGGATTACAGGTGTGAGTCACCGCGCCTGGCCCCAAAGTCCTTTTAAAGGAGCAGCCATGATTGGTGTTTGTCTATTAGAACAGGCATGTTCCATGAATCCCACCCCTAACCCTCCCGTGGGAATCTGTGACTCTGCTTTTTGCCTTGAGCTGGTTAGAAACTTAGGTTTAGTCTGCAAGGGATTAACCTCCCAAAGTCCTTTTTTTTTTTTTTTTTTGGAGACGGAGTCTCACTCTGTTGTCACCCAGGCTGGAGTGCAGTGATGCAATCTCGGCTCACTGCAAGCTCTGTCCCCTGGGTTCATGCCATTTCCTACCTCAGCCTCCCGAGTAGCTGGGACTACAGGTCCTGCCACCATGCTGGGCTAATTTTTTGCATTTTTTTCTTTTTTTTTTTTTTTAGTAGAGACGGGGTTTCACTGTGTTAGCCAGGATGGTCTCAATCTCCTGACCTCATGATCCACCTGCCTCAGCCTCCCAAAATGCTGGAGTTAGAGGTGTGAGTCACTGCGCCCGGCCCCAAAGTCCTTTTAAAGGAGGTGAAACCCAATTTTATTTTTTTTTTAAGAGACAGGGTCTTGCTATGTTGCCTAGGCTGGACTTGAACTCCCAGGTTCACACAATCCTCCCACCTTGGCCTCCAGAGTAGCCGGGACTATAGGCAAAAGCCAGTCTTTCAACTCTACCTGAATTTCCTTGACATACATTGAGACTCTAGAAATGAATCCACCTATAAACCTCATCCTGTTTGGAAAAATAATACTTCTCTCAGTATTCTTGCATAAATCTTAGCACATTTCTTCAAAGGCTTTCTTCCCTGCGTCCACCCTTCATCCTTTTTGTTTATCGGAACGTGGTGAGGGCATACGCGGCGGTTAAGCACACACAGCATGGTGTTGCCTTGGTTGGGGGAGATTCAGTGACTGATGAAATGACTGGGCTTCATCCACCAGTCAAAGCAGGACAGAACTAATGAACCAGGAGGTCCCATACACGGCTAGGAAAGAACATCACCTTCTGTGCCGAAGCTGAGAAGAGGCTCCTTGCTGTCCTACTTTCTGAGTGTGCTCCTGCAAAGCAAGGGCTATTAAAGACTGCATGCTTGGCATCTAGTCTCTCTTTCGCTCTGTCTTTACTCATGAGAGAGGACTGCCTCCTTATTTCACAGTGTTTTACTTCAAAAACAAATCTCTTAGGATTTATGTCCTGAAGGCTCCATTGTCAGTCCTGACACACAAAACCTACCCAGCAAAGGACAAAGAAGCCATGTAATTGCTGTTCTATTTTCAGTGATGTTTGAGGACCATCACAAGGCCCACATCCCACAGACCACCCAGATATCTATATTCTCTGCAAGCCAACGGTGTAGGCTCGTGGTTGTCAACCAGGGTGATTTTGTCCCCCAAAGAAGAGTTAGCAATGTCTGGAGACATTTTGGTTGTCAGAACTGGAGCAGAGGTGGAGGTGCTACTGGATTTTATCTATTGAGTAGAGTCCAGGGATGCTGCTCAATATTTCACAATGCACCAGACAGCCCAACACAAAAGAATTAGCTGGCCCCAAATGCTGATGACATTGAGGCTGAGAAGCCAGTCCCTATGCTAAGCATCTCTCTTCACTGCGTTGAGACATGGGGATGTGTCTATTTACTGCACAGAAATTCATGTTAGCAGCAGAGTATAATCTCCCAGTCAAGAGCGATGCTTTATGACTCTCTTAGCATCCCTAATGCAGGGTTTGGAATTGGTTACAAGTAGAGAACAAATCTCTTCCATGTCTATGAATCACATTGTTCAATTAAGAGAGCTTATTTTAAATTGGAGAGGATGAATGATCACTGCCTCTGCTCTTTAGGTATCTATTTCATTGCTCACTGACAAGGCCAAACATTTCACGTCCCCCTATCCCCAAGTTCCTTGCTTTAATAACCTGCAGGGTCAAGACTGACCTACCTACTTACAACCTGCAACTTGAGTCAAACTAACACTGATTTTTTTTTTTTTTTTTTGAGATGGAGTCTCGCCCTGTTGCCCAGGCTGGAGTGCAGTGGCACGATCTCAGCTCACTGCAAGCTCCGCCTCCCATGTTCACTCCATTCTCCTGCCTCAGCCGCCGGAGTAGCTGGGACTACAGGCACCCGCCACCATGCCTGGCTAATATTTTGTATTTTTAGTAGAGACGTGGTTTCACTGTGTTAGCCAGGATGGTCTCGAACTCCTGACCTTGTGATCCACCCGCCTCAGCCTCCCAAAGTGCTGGGATTATAGGCGTGAGCCACTGCACCTGGCCCCTAACCCTGATTTTGACAGCAGAATGATTCCGTGAGCTCCGGCTAAGCTAGGCTTTGGGGAGGCAGTCATGTGGAAGTCGTCCCATCCTCAACATCCCCAGGGGCTCAGGAGCACGGACGTACACTGAGATAATTTTCAGAACTGATGACCTCCATTGTCAATATATTTTGAACATCCTTGGAAAAGTAAATAATGCCTACGCTTTCTCTAAGGAATCCTGATCTTTATTTCAAGAAGGCTCAGTTAATTATGAAAGAAAACATCCATGAAAAGGAATGTTTATGAAATAGGTTTGATATTAGGCATTTGGTTTTGCATTTATTCAATGAATGTTTACTGGGGCTTTATTTTGTGCCAAGTCATACACCAAGGGCTGGGGATATAGCAGTGAACAGAGAGATGGAAAAAGGGCTTACCCTCATGAGTCAACACACTCATATTTGTAAAACCTATCTGCATATGTGTTTTTCATTTATGTTGGTAATTATTTTTTATTTCTTAAAATAGGCTTCCAAAATAACGTCATAGCTACAAGAAACAAAGTTTCCATCTTCCACACCTTGACTTTTGGGGCTCATGAACTAATTTGATTATAAAGCAAGGGTTGCCTTTGAATTCACTTTGTGAAGTTGCAGACAAAATTCAGTCTGCTTCTTTTTGCTCATGGAAGACTGTCCTTTGTGAAAATGATCTTGCCAAGAAGGTTCATGCCAAGTTTACATGTATGTTATTAGTCCCATAAATATTTCCAAGGAGTCCAGGCCCTCTCAGTGAAGCCACTGTGCAAAGACCCATGGAAGACAGAAAGTCTTTGGGTTTCTCAGTGAGGAGAGATTATTCAAGGTCTCCCTGCCTGTCCTCCATGAATTTCCCAATAGAAAAGAACAAGCAATGGACCTCGGTGATCCAACATTCTGTGTCCTGGGTGGTTTTCTCCTGTGATCTAACCAGCAGCCAAAGGTGGAGGCAGCTGGAGAGATCTGGATGATATATACACCACGTGTTCTTTATGCACTCATTGGCTGATGGGCATTTAGGTTGATTCCATATCTCTGCAATTAGCTATGTGTACACAGAGGCATATAGAGTGCTAGAATGGATGCTAGAGACTCAGAAGGGGAGAGGGTGAGAGGTTGTTCAGGGATGAAAAGTTACCTACTGGGTACAATGTACGCGAGTTGGGTGACAGGGGCACTAAAATCCCAGACTTCACCACTGTGTACTTCATCCCTATAGCCCAAAACCACTTACACCCCCTAAAGCTACTGCAATGAAAAAAATACAGTGTTGGTTCCCAAACTTCAGTGAGACCAACTTCACTATTATTCCCACATCTGTGTACATCCTCTTATATTATTTCCTTCTTGAATATTTTTTCCTTAAAACAATGATTTTAAGCATTAAAGTACATTTTAATTAAATTAAAATTACAATACACTATCTAGGAAGGGAAAACCTGCCTCTCCCACAGGATTTCCATCACAGAATGGCAGCTCTGTCCTTCATCCCAGCGTCCTGATGCTCTGTGCCTCCTTCACACAAGTGTGCCCACAAATCTCATCAGTCCTAGCTTTAAAATTAATCCAGAATCTGTACACTCATTTACACCTCTGCTGCTGTTATCCTGATCCAAGCCTCTGCCTTCTCTCACCTAGATTACTGCAATACATAAAAATAAGTTACATCGTGACATTCCTTATTCAAAACCTTCCAGTAGTCCTCATCTCACCTGGTATAAAAGTGTTTACAACAGCTCACAAAGTCCAAGGTGATGTGAATCCCAGCTCCCCTCAGAGCTCACCTCCCCCAACCTCTCCTATCTTCCATTCTGTTTCAGCCACATTTGTCTCCTTACTGTTCCTGAAACAGGCCAAGCAAGCATCCCCAGGACCTTTGCACATGTTTCCCTGCCAAGACCACACTTGATTCAAATGCCACTTTTTCAACAAAGCCTGCCTTGACTGTCCCCTTAAATTGTATTCTCAGCACTTTCCATTCTTCCTCCCTTGTCCATTTTTTCCTAAGCCACTTATCACTATCTATTGTATTTACTTGGTTATTATTATTATTTTATTATTATTATTACTGAGACAGAGTGCCACTCTTGTCACCCAGGCTGGAGTTCACTGACATGATCTTGGCTCACTGCAACCTCCACCTCCCAGGTTCAAGCCATTCTGCTGCCTCAGCCTCCCAAGTAGCTGGGATTACCGGTGTCCGCCATCCTGCCCAGCTAATTTTTTTGTATTTTTAGTAGAGACAGGGTTTCACCACATTGGCCAGGCTGGTCTTGAACTCCTGACCTCAGACAATCCACCCAGCTCGGCCTCCCAAAGTGCTTGGATTACAGGTGTGAGCTACCACACCCAGCCCAATTTTGATTGTTTTTATCTTCCCCCACTAGGAAATCAGCTTCACATAGGCAGGGAGCATTGCCGATTTCATTCAGGGCTGTAGAACAATGCCTGACAAATGGGCAGGGGTCAGTCCATATTAATTGAGTCAATACTTGTCAAGTGAATGAAAAGAAATATTGTATCCACAGTGAAAATGGAAAACCACTGTTTTGTTTGTTTAGTATTTGGGCTATCAAAAGAAAATAACTATAAACAATGAAAGCAGAACAAAGTTTTAAAATTCCAGCTAGAAAAGGAGAAGGCTTGGAGACAGTGACCTGTCTTTCTTTTTGCCAAAACAAAACAAAACAAAAACAAACAAACAAAAAAAACAAGATAAGTAGGGGCTCTCAGGATGTTCGAGTTAGAGGTATGCTAGCAGAAAACAAGACTTTTCATTGTAACATTATAAGAACTGAACGACAACTGAACACAAAGCCTGTGTACACTCTGCAATTCCATGGCGCTTAGTGTCTAGCATTGTGCTATGAGCCAACACACAGAAGTCCAGAGCCTTCCCACCCACCCTGGAGAGTGTGCCGTTCATAAAGCTCATTTTATGCAGGACGGAACTCCAGGGACTCTGTCTTTACCAGCTGGCTGGAGGCAAAGCTCTCTGAGGGCCTCTCGGATGTTGTCTAGCTTAAGGCAGATGGTGCTCAAATACCTACAGGGTTCTTGGCAAATACTAGATTCAGAAAGAAGGGCATGCAGTCTTGGAGGCTGTACTAACTACACCCCTCAGTTGTGTCACTTCTTGGCACACACGCACATTTTGATTATGTCTATCTTGCCTACTAGAACATAAGCTTCACTCGCGCAGGAAGTTTTGCCTGTTTCATTCACTGCTGTAGAACAATGCCTGGCAAATGGGCGTGGTTGGATACCTGCACATTGCATTGATGATACAGAAACACTCAACGTATCTAGGGGCCTGCAAAGATGGCGTCTCTGCACAGGAAGGAAGTTCTCTGTATTCCCTAAACAAACAAACAAACAAACAAACAAAAACAGGAGAAGCAGACTGAGCTCATCTTTTCCTAATGGACACTGAGAGACTTGGGCAGGTGTTCAAGGAACTAATTCTTCCAACTGAACTTCCTTGCCTTTGAAAATGTCTTCAGTCACAAATAAGCTGGAAAGAGAGAGAAGGTGTCCTAAGACCTACATTCTGACCCAAACATCCTCTGTGGTTTGGTTAATAATGTTATGCCAATGACCGTTTCCTGGCCTCAATATTGTACTATGATTATATGAGGTGTTACCACCAGTGGAAGCTAGGGGAGGGGTCTATGGAAGATCACTGTATTATTTTTGGAACTGCTTACAAATCTGTAATTATTTAAAAACATAAAAGCTTAATTTTGTAAAAGAAAAACCTTCAGCCATGTTGGGAAAACAGGAGAATTGGAGAGAGGGGGAGAGAAAGAGGGAGATTAAGGGAAGGAGAGAAACAGAGAGACTCCACACAGAGCAAAATTCCAGTTGACACATTGTTGCCTGCTGATCATTTTGGCAACTCAAATTAAGCCAAGACTCTGAAATGTGTATGCCGTCCATAACGTCCCTTTTTAATTACTGAAATTCCATCTTCAGAATAAGAACGAACCTCAAAGACGGGTCTTCAGATGGTTGGTTTGTTCCCTATTCTTTGAATTCCGACACGCCTGAGACACAAGGACTGGCATTTGCACATGTGTTTGGGGAAACTCTGCTGCTCAGACTTTCTCATGAGCAACTGCTTTTAGCTCTTAGGAAATTTGCTTCGAATGTAAAACCTGAGGTAAGGAAATATAACACGTGCCATATCTTGGTGAACGGGGAGTGAGGCGGATCTTCTCTCCCCAGGACTTTGATCTGTGACGGGAAAGATCAGAAGGGAGGGAATAGAGCTGCTGCCCTTGACGGCACTAAGCAGTGCCCTTTCATGTGACTAAGTCTTACCCCCAGAACCACGCCATTAGTAACCTCTGTGCTACAAACGCTCCTGTCACTATACAAAGACACTGCCCTTTAAACAACATCATAGGACAATGGGAATAATAGAATTTTCAGAATAAATTTAGTAGTTGTTTTACACAACACACAATGTCCACTTACTGCGAAGACAGAATTCAATGCTTATTGAAGGTTTGATGGGTGTTTAAAAACAGCCCTGTTAGTAATATTCAATGTTGACAGAGAAGTTTCAGTGCACCAGACACTGTTATGAGCACCTTGCAAATAAATATTAGTCCACTGAATCCTCACAACCCATGGGAGCAGGTACTATAATTACATCTGCTTTAGACAGGAGGAAACTGAGTCACGCAGAGGTTAGTTAACTTGCCTATCACCACAAGTAAAAGGCTGTAAGTAAGAGATGGGATCAGAATTGAGGTCAGCTGGTTGGAAGACCTTTGCTCACCACCACCATGACTCTCTTTGTGATGAAAAATTCAGAAAACAGATCCTCCTCTCTGAAGAGCCCTGTCTAAGCATCCCTTCCAGGTGCAGCTGGAAGGTTGTGCACCTCAGACCTAGGGACCCAGGTGGCTCGGCTTGCGCTTACCTTGGTAGACACTAGAGCCTACATTTCCCGAAGAGGAACGTGAACGAAGTGCAAGGGGGAAGATGATGACTCTAAAATTCTACAATGACTTAGCATGACATCAGTTCCCCGTCTTTCTGTCTCCAGCTTCCAAAGTCAGAAATAGTTGCATTTATTTCACGATAGATCTGAAACTTAGGGGGCAAAGGGGACTTACCAAAAATCAAACTCAGATCTCCCAGATCAGTATCTTTTTTTTTTTTCTTTGAGATGGAGTCTCGCTCTGCTGCCCAGGCTGAAGTGTGGTGGTGTGATCTTGGCTCACTGCAACCTCTACCTCCCAGATTCAAGTGATTCTCCTGTCTCAGCCTCCTGAGTAGCTAGGATTACAGGCACACGCCACTATACCCAGCCAATTTTTTGTATTTTAGTAGAGACGGGGTTTCACCGTGCTGTCCAGGCTGGTCTCAAACTCCTGAGCTCAGGCAATCCACCCGCCTCAGCCTCTCAAAGTGCTAGGATTACAGGCGTGAGCCACTGTGCCCGGCTGATCAGTATCTTTTTGAATCCAAGTCAGGGGGAAACAAACACAATATTCAGATCTTTTTATCTGAATATTGGCTTCCTGGCCCCTCAGTGACAAGGTCATGATACTTTCAATAAGCTCCGGATACATTGACAGCGAGACCTGTCCTTTCCCAGCACGTCCTTCACTGACCACCAAGGTTCACAATGCCAGTGCCATGCGAATCTTTTGTACAATAAATCTCATAAAAAGACGTAGGATTTCATGACATTGCTGAAAGAGATTGCCAAAAAACACTGGCAAATGAAGATCTGCAAAATTAGTTCATTTAAAAATTGAAAGGAAAAACTACAAAGACGATGACAAGATGTATACTTTAGAAGACAGTTATTTAAATCTGAAGGACTAGGATGAGAAACTAATGGAAACCTCTGAACCTTTTTATAAATGAAAAAACAAAAACAAGCAAAACAAAAAAACTTCAAAAATAAGCATCCTTATAGTCATATTACAAAAGTTAAACAGAAATGAAACATGGTGTGATAGGCTATCATTCTAGCTTGCAAATCAAATATTTTTCCAAGCCACTCATTCAAAATGTGATTAAGGCTTTACTCTGATGAGAATTCTAACAAAACATAGCTGCAATTACAACCTAACTCCTTAACCATAACGGGAAAAAAAACCCTTATTTTTATCCAATTTATTTTTTAAACAAATTTCAAACAAATACTTTTTTCATTATTATGACAGTTTAGTCCACATTTTAAGAGGATTTGCTTTAAATGAATTTTACCCCAGTATTAATTATCCTCAGAAAACATGTGCTCCTGTACCAAATTTTAGAATCATTATACAGAGTGACAGAGCAGCCCTGTTAGAGCTTGGATGCTGCTCTCTGTTGAATCTGCAATGGTGACAGTAGGTGGATTATCCTGCGGCTTTGTTTATTTGTTTTACAAGATGGAATACCTTTGCTGAAGAGTTTTATGTCCGGCATGTTTGCTTAATTGTTGCTTAATTCATGCGCTAAGGCCTCCCAGACACTAACTGGCAACATTTAACATCACCTAATTAAAAAAAAAAAAAAAGGTACTATGCTTGGCTCTTTCCACATATATACCCAAAGTGAGATCGCATCACTCCTCTGCCTTTTCTTGGGCTTCTTGAACATGGACTTTCAATCATGCAACTCCAATGATATCACAACAAAGGATCCACAGCAGAAAAAGAATCACATCCCTCTCCACGTGTGAGGATAACTGAAGGTCTAGAGAGGCGGATTACTCTGTCTAGATCCTTTTGGATATAACTTCCGCCCACCCTTTGCCTCTTCTTCCCTCCATAACCCACGGTGGAAGGAGAGCTGTTGACAGTATGTGGGCAGGTGCATAATTTGCCTTCCCCTGTTAATGCTGAGCAGTGCCTGAAGATCGTGAAAATCGACGCTTCCTGAATATCTATCTGCCACGCATGGAACCCAGTCTCACACCAGCCATGCCAAAGATGAGCAGGGACAAGCATGGCACCTACCTCAAGATGAAGAAGTCCACGGAGGAATTGCTGGAGATGGTGACATAGGCGGTGACCACGTCTCCCTGCTTGACTGGCCTGGAAGGCAGCCAGATGACCACGTTACCATCCAAACGCAGCTCGCTGAGCTGGGCGCTGTCCTGGGCCCGGTAAAGGCGGACGGTGCCGATCCTCTGCAGGTGGGACGTGGTTTCCTCCAGCCCATCCTTTCCTGGACGGATGGCGTTGCCCTTCCTGAAGTCACCCCCGGCACAGTCCCCTCGCTCGTTTCCTGGGTGCACGGTGTAGTAGAGCTCCACGGGGGTCCCCTCCGGCTGGTCCACGAACTTCTTCCTCCCGGCACCCAGCGTCGGGGCACTGAACCAGCTGGACAGGAGCTCCAGCTCGGCCACACACAGCCCCAGCTCCCCCTTCAGCCGGCAGCTGCCCCGCACCTCTCTGGTCTCTCGGAAAGCAAAGAGCCTCAGGCACGGCAGCTTCTCCCCGGCGCTGCGGTCGTCCCAGTCTCTGCCCACGATGTGGAACAGAACCTGCACTTTGGGCCGGCTCAGGTAGACTCTGTCCCGCAGGATGTGGGCTTTCAGTTTCCAATCAAAACTCAACTTACTGGTTGGACCTAAAAAGTTTGAAGTCAACATCAAGTCCAGAGGCACAACCTTTTCCACAGAAAAGGGTCCGTAGCTGGCATTGAGCACTGGGGGCTGCCTGGTTTTGTAGGTAAAGAAGGACTCCACCCTCGACTGCAGGCTGGAGTTGCGCAGCAGGTCCTGGCCGGCTTCCTTGAGGAAGAAGGAGGTCTCTGCTCGGAGGATGTGGTAGCTCACAGGTAGGTAAGGTGGCAGTGAGGAGAATCGCTGTATGTTGTCTGTGACCCCGTGACCCTCTATCACTAAAAAGGGAAAAAGAAAAGAAAAAATCAAAGACAGGATTATTAATGGGCTGCTCATTAGCTGTTAGGTCTGTAAGCCATTTAGAAACGGGGGATAGAAAATCTGAAGTCCACTTGGCTAGAATTTTTATATTCTTTCTGGAATAAGTCATTAAAACGATTCTACATGGTCTATGAATTATGCATAGACTTATATTAGGTTGAAACATGTGAAAATGAGAATTCTGTAGAGTAAGATTCGTTGAATGGTGGCAATTTCATAGAGTTCAACTTAACAGAATGATGGTAAATTACCTATAGGAGTAAAGTGGGTATTTTATGAATAATTGGCATGAGTTTAAAATGTACTTAATGGCACTGGTACATAAATAGCAAAACAGGCCAATGTATAAAGTCCATAAATAAACCCAAGAATATATGGAAGTTTAGTCAGTGATAAAGGTAGCATCTCAAATCCGGAGGTAAACATAGCCTTTTTTTTATTCTTTATAATTATTATTATTTTTTTAAATAGAGATGGGGTCTCACTATTTTGCCCAGTCTGGTCTTGAACTCCTGGGCTCAAGCAATCTTCCAACCTTGGCCTCCTAAAGTGCTGGGATTACAGGCATGAGCCACCGCCTCTGCTGCAAACGTTGACTTTTAAATCATTGGTGCTAGGAAAACTGTACAACCATTAAGAAAAAAGTAGATCCACACCCCACACCATATATAAGACTGAACTTCAAATGGATCAGCAATATAAATCAAAGAAGTTATATCTTTCAAGCACTAAAGAAAACATGGATGAATTCCTCTATAACCTGGCTGTAGGAAGAGCTTCACAATTATGACTCAAAATCTAAATGCAATTTAAAAAATTTGCCTATATAATTTAAAAAATTGCTGGGAAATGACAAGCTGGGAGAAAATATTTGCAACACATGTATCACATTAAAAGGGCTAATGGCCCTAATATACAGATCTTGAAATTTGAGGAAAAAGATTTTTTAAAATTGAGAGAGAAGTGAGTAAAGGGTATGAACAGATAGTCACAAAAATATATTAAAATTGTTTATATATAGATATATATATTCAAAACTAATGAGCATCACTCACAATTAGAGAAATACAAATGAAAACTACAAATACCACCTCTTACCTATAAGACTGACAAAAATGACCAAGCATAACACACACTGTTGAGAAGTCGACAGGCAATAGGCAGTCTTAGTGTATGGCTGCTGAGAATGAAAAGTGGTACGACCTTTCCGGAAGGGAACTTGGCATTACATTTGCATTTTTCTTTGACTCTTTCATCTTACTTCTAGGAATCTACTCTGAAGATACACCTCTGGCAATTAGAAAACACATACACACAAGATCATTTATTGCAACACTTTTTTTTTTTTCTTTTGAGATGGAGTCTCCCTCTGTCACCCAGGCTGGAGTGCAGTGGTGCGATCTCAGCTCACTGCAAGCTCCACCTCCCGGGTTCACGCCATTCTCCTGCCTCAGCCTCCCAAGTAGCTGGGACTACAGGTGCCCACCACCACGCCTGGCTAATTTTTTTGTATTTTTAGTAGAGACGTGGTTTCTCCGTGTTAGCCAGGAGGGTCTCGATCTCCTGACCTCGTGATCTGCCTGCCTGGGCCTCACAAAGTGCTAGGATTACAGGCGTGGTGGCTCACGCCTCAGAATTGGTTTTAAATGCAAAATATTTTGACACAACCTTCATACCTCTATGTAGGAAAATGGTTGAATAAACTACAGTAAATCCACATAGCAGAGTATCACGAGCTGCAATAAAAAAAGGAATAAGATCTGTATGAAGCAATATGGAGTGCTTTCAAAAATATATTGATAAGTTAAAGAGCATGGTGCAGAAGGCTATCTGACTACACTAACTTCTGTGTAAGAAAGAAGGGGAGTGTATTAGTCTGTTTTCACACTGCTAATAAAGACATACCCCAGACTGGGAAATTTGAAAAAGAAAGAAGTTTAATGGACTCACAGTACATGGCTGGGAGGCCTCATAATCATGGAGGAAAGCAAACGAAGAGCAAAAGCATGTCTTACATGGTGGCAGGCAAGAGAGCTTGTGCAGAGGAACTGCCATTTACAAAACCATCAGATCTTCTGAGACTTACTCACTACCCCAAGAACAATATAAGGGAAACTACCCCCATGATTCAATTATCTCCACCTGGTCCTGCCCTTGAACCATGGGGATTATTACAATTCAAGGTGAGATTTGGGTGGGGACAGAGCCAAACCATACCAGGGAGATAAGAAAATGTCTATGTATTTGCTCATTCATGTAACACACATGAACACACAAGAAATCAGAGTCTATAAGGTTGGTTATCAACAGGTGTTGGGTGGGAACCAGGCAGAAATAAAGGGGGTTGAGGATGGGGAGGAAAGATGGAGGGTGTATCTTTTTTGTATAGTTCTGACCTTTGGAATCATGTTAATGTTTGACATATGATAATAATATCAACACGGGTAAGTAAAAACCCTGAATTGGTCACAAGTGGAAAGAAATGAACTTAATTATATTTCAAATAAATATCAAAACCACACTGAAGGAGGGTAAGGGAGAACTAATCCAAGTAATTTTGGACACATATTTGGTCTTTTTTTAATTCCTCATATCTCCCTTAGAGATTTTGCTGTTTATGTTTATTCATTTGTTGGAAAAAATAGTAACAAGAGAAGCCATTTTTCTCATGTTACTCAGAAATAATGAGTTAATGCCCACCATATTATTATTCCTAAATTCATTAGATTCTTTGATAATCTTGACCCATCTGGGTGGAGAGTGACTTTTAGTCATTGATCACCAAAGACACTATCTTGTCATCATCACCGCCTTTCTCAGCTGGGGAGAAAGTGTTTGTTATTAACTTTTCCAGGTGAAACGAGTTAGCAGAATGATTAAGCGTGTCACCCTCTCCCCACTGGGTGGGAGCCCAGTTCCAAGGCTCAGATCCCTCTGGCCCCCTCCTGAGATTCAGCACACCGAGTGGCGATACCAATGGGGGTGTAAACCACTTGGCTCTGGGTTCTGCATCTGTTCAGACCTGACATCGCAGACTGCTCACCCTGGGGCTCCACCCAGCCTGCAGATGAGTTTTGCTTGGCCCACAGTGTTTTAAAAAAAATCTTTATAAAGTGAAACTCAATTTTTAAAAACTGGGGAGTCTCTGGGTTTCCAGCTTGTCTCTGAACATGGGAGGAACTTGCAACATTTGGGCTTTCTCCCCACATGGCGACGACGGGAGGAGGTGACTTACAGCCCCAGTGTTGCTGTCATCCTACATTCAGCCCACTGTGCACCATGGAGCTGCCTGCTTGTCCCTCAGGTGCTTTTGAGTTTGAGATTCCTGATTTACAAGATTTAGCTGGCTAAGTCGCTGAATATTGGGGGCTCACAGCCTCAACCTCAAGGTAGGAAAGCACAGCATATCACCCCTCGTTTCCAGGGTTTTTTGTAACCATCCCTGACATCAACAGAAGGACCACCAGCAGCCTCCTTGCTGTTTGAATATTTTCTTTGCTAAGATCCCCCATGGGCTTATGCTACATGAGGGCATGGCTAAGAACTTGCTACACACTCATGACCCAGAAACTTCAATTGCCCCGTCTAACTTTGAAAACCCAAGAAAGCCCATCTCCTTGTTTCTGTCTTTTAAAACCCCCAGAAAACCCAAACAAGACTGCATTCGTATATTGAGAGAGGAGATGGGAGTTGCTCTCTCCTTCTTTCCAGCCTTCCCTCCTGTCCCTTCCTCTCAGTGCAGCCTGCGCAACACGCCAGCATATGGGGCAGCCTGGCTCTGCTGTCCTCTGGAAGGACCCTAATCCTTTTCCCGGCAGGGACACTGGCGAGCAGATCAAAGCTGCCTTTGGTGCTGCAGCCAAATGGACTTGGATTGTCAAGATGGCTTTTCAAAGAAATAACATTCTCTCCAGTTCTCAGCCCAGAGGCCTTGTTCTGGGGTCACCAGCAACAAGGGCACATTTGCCTCCCTCTCTTTAGGGATGGCTCGGCACTTCCATTTTAACCCCCTAATTTCAGAATCAGCTTAAAACATGCGCAAAAGGCCCTGCCGAGGTACGACATTCCAGAAAGAGCTCTGGCTCTCTGTCCTTAAACACGGACTATTTAGGCAACTTGTCATGGTTTGTAAAAACCAACAGACAAATTGCCACATCTGATGCTTTTATTTTGAGGTATTTATCCCAATCCAAAAAAATCCTCTTAAATCTTGAAGTGTAGGGACTTCGAGACTCATCTGTTTGGAGAAGGTTATGAGCCAAGGGCTCTGTGAAGGGGCGGGGCACAGGACTCCAGGCCCATCTGCAGCGGGGGCCTTCGCCAACAGAAAGCATTTGTCAACAAGCTGTTTTGTCATTCTTCATTCTTCCTACACATAAAGATTCCTTTTCTCTCCTTCTCTTAATGGGAAAAAAGTCTAAAGGAAACCCGTTTGCTTTTAAAGTAAGTTTATTTTCTATAAAATACAGATGGAGTAGGCTTGTGGTCTTGCCTCCTGTCTTAGGGTTCTTCCATTCTTTGAACAGGTCCCTGTTTATCCTTCAGATGAGGAAAAATGAGAAGGGATGAAGTGAAGTGAAGCCTAGCTCATCCCTTCCTGTTGAGCCTCATTCTGAATTCTTCCAGCTCACGGGGGATTTGACTTGAGTCAAAAAGTGACAGACACCATAAAGAAAGGAGCAAGGCCTTGTACAGTGGCTAAGGGAGCTTCAATTTCCATAAAGAGTAGAGAGAGAGATTGAGACTGGTTGATCTAGGTATGTAGCATAATCATAATAACAATGGAGAGTAATTATAAAATGGCATCCCATCTCCTGTATCTACATACTTATCTACAACCTTTGCATGAGACTTTGCAGTTCTCCCATCAAGAGGTGGAGTCAATTTCCCCACTCTTTGAATCTGGGCTGCCTTGTGATTTGCTTTGGCCGAGAGAATATGGAAGAAATGACAGCGTGCCTCTTCTGGGCCCAGGTCTCAAGGGGCCTTGCACATTTCCACTCTGCCTCTTTTGGACACCTGATAGTAGGAAGAAGAACAAGCCTGGGCCAGCCTGGAGAAAAGACCACATGGAGAGGAGCGGTGTGATCCCAGCTGAGGCCAGCCTGCATCAGGCAGCCCACGCCCAGCCCCAAACAAGTGAGCAAGTTCAGCCAAGATCAGAAGCCCTGAGACTCAGGAGGCCTTGTACATGATTAAGTCTCCACATTTCAGGGTGTTTCATCATGAGACAATCCCTGACAGAGCAGCCAGCAGTCATCAAGAATTGACCCTATGTATGAGTCCACTTTCATACTGCTATGAAGAAATATCCAAGACTGGGCAATTTATAAAAGAAAAAGAGGTTTAATGGACTCACAGTTCCACAAGACTGGGAGGCCTCACAATCATGGTGGAAGGTGAAGGAGAAACAAAGGCACATCTTACATGGTGGCAGGCAAGAGAGTGTGTGCAGGGGAACTGCCCTTATAAAACCATTAGATCCCGTGAGACTTATTCACTATCATGAGAACAGCATAAAAACCCACTCTGAGGATTCAATTACTTCCCACCAGGTTCCTCCCATGACATGGGGGGATTACGGGAGATATAATTCGAGATGAGATTTGGGTGGGGACAAGGCCAAACTATATCACCATGGTCTAGGTGTGTTTTTAAATGCTTTACATGTGGAATCTCAATAGTTCTTCACAACCATCTCATGGGGTAAGTATCATGATGACCACTTCTTATAGAAGAGGAAATTGAGGAATAGGGAAAGTAAATAATGTTGCCCCAGATCTCCTAGTTGTAAGTGACATAGCTTAAACTCATGCCTGGCTGACTGGTTCCAGAGGTTCTGGTCCACTTGGCAACAGGGCTCACCTTGCTCTACTCCCTGCCTCCCAGGTGCATGAGGATTCATTGAGATGATGCCTACAAAGTGTTCAGCAAGTCTCTGACTCATAATAAGGGTGCAAGCAGTGTTATAGCTTAATTATATCTTAGTACATCTTTGTTCCAGAGTTTTAAATTTATTATCGAAGTTTAAATACATCTTGCTCCTTCATATCTCCAGGGTCTCACACATGGCCACTCCTTCTGCCTAATTAATTTCCATTCAGTTTCCAGATCCACCTCACCTCTTCTATGAACAGGAAGCCTCCCTGACTTCCACAAGAGGTCCAGTGTCCCTCCCAAAATACCATGCACCTCTCTTTTATATCTTTTCACACAGCTGTAATTTTATATTTGCTTGTGTGCATGTTTGGTTAATGACCATCTTCCCTAACAGACTGGAAGCTCCATGGGAAAAAAGGATAGTGTGTTTATCCAGCAGCGTGCCCTCCTGTCTTGAATACCATGTGACTCAGTGACGACTCATGCAACACTTGAGAAATGCATGAAGTTTGACCAACAGCCCAAACATGAAGCAAGCCAGATGGGGGAAGAAGCCACTTCACAAAACACAGCCGTAAGGTGAACAATGAGGGAAAATGTAGACACCATTTGTTGGAAGGCAGAACTTCTCACGTGTGGTAGGAAGAATTGCAGCCAATATCCATGGACATTCTGGCATACAGTACCGGGAGATGGCGACTCTCTGCAGCCATTCAGTGTCAGTGCATCAGAGGTGCTGAGGAAACTTTCCCTTCATGTAAGTACCTTCTTTGCCTCACATTTGCCTACTTTTAGAGCATATGGTCACCTAGAAGTAAACTAACAATTGTTGCAGCAGACAAGAACAATTATTCCTTTCCCCAATAAAATAATGCACTAGCACCTGTCCATAGGGCTGCTGATAATTTACCAAGAACTTCTTGAGTACATACATGCCCAAGACTGCCTGGTGCAGCTCTCTGTACACAGAGCTTTCAACTGAGGGTGGTGTTTCCTAAGCTTCACACCTCCCTCACTCTCATGACATGAACCAGATAATGTATGCACTGTTAATCAGTCCAGGAGCTTACTGATAATTGATAACTTTATAAATTAGAATTGAAAATAATGTACTAATATCAATGAATAATTTTGTTTAAATAATCTTACTGTAAATAAAAAACCAAGATCTATCCCCTAATTGCTGCCTGTCTATAGTTCTGAGCCATAGTTTGCCATTTCTTTGTTAAGCAGGGAGAGTATCAAGTGTTGGGTGCCGAAGAGGCAGTGGCTACAAAACGAGATTTTCTCTTAGATAGACTCAGAATAATTCAAACAATTAAGCAGGAAATTCCCACTTTCTCATATGGTTGAACAGGTGATTTCGCACCATGTCCAGGTATCTCCAACAGCCAACCACAGAGATGCTCATGTGAAGGGCTCCCCGACAAAGCTGTGCAAGGTCCACCTGCACCGTCACAGGCTGCAGCACTGTGTATGCCCCCTAAACTCACCTCTTATCTTGGGAAGCCCAGAGGTAGCAGATTAAGGAATCAGAGGTGGTTGCCAGCCTTTGCTGTGTGTTTTCTCCTGGAAACGTTATCTCCTGACAGCAAGGAAACAATCCCAGGGCTGCCACAGCATTGTGAGTTCTGACCAATGTCTTTCCTCTTACTCCAGTTCATCTGCTTGCACCAACATCTCCCAGAAAGATAGGATAATTGAGTCATTTTTATTGACCTGAAACAATATCCCTGGAAAAGTCCAATGCTGGTTTCCTAAGGCCACGGGAGAAAGGCTGGGGAGTAGCTGACAGCTGCACCTGCCTATCTGGCCTCCATGCGGACAGCACGTTCACTGCTGTCTCTCTTCCTGTTTACCCATTTTCTTTATCTGTACTTGCCTGTCAGTGTTGGGGATATTGTGTCCTCCGTCGGTTGTTCATCAGAGAACTCTACCACAAAGCTGCTGCCGGAAATTGAGTTTTTGAGATTCTGAGATAGTGGACAAAGGAGATGGCCACGTCACTCAGCGCCCAGACAGGATAACACTGGGAAAATGAGCCTTTCCACTAACATGATGCATTGCCTTCATCACAACGCTCACTTTCAGACGTGTTGACCAGGGATGGGTTCTTTAGAGCTGATGTTCTCTGGGCTGGGACATAAAGGATGGGTAGGACCTGAGGAGGTTGAATGGAATATGGCAAGGCCACATCACTCAGTGCCCAGACAGGATAACACTGGGAAAATGAGCCTTTCCATGAACATGATGCATTGCCTTCATCACGATGCACTGCCTTCATCACAATGCCCACTTTCAGACGTGTTGACCAGGGATGGATTCTTTAGAGCTGATGTTCTCTAGGCTGGGACATAAAGGATGGGTAGGACCTGCAGAGGTTGAATGGAAAACGGCAAGAATTCTAGGATGAAGAACAACATAACCAAAAGATTGGGGAGGGAAAGCTCAGGATCCCAGCATGTGAGGACTGGGAAGTCCATCCAGGCAGATGGGATGAAGCCAGGGGTTACTCTAAATGGGGCAGGCAGTGGATGCCCACAAATGTACCTTGGTAAAAATACTAGGTCCTGCTTCCCTCTTGAATTGGATAAAAATAAAAATGACACCCCTTGAAATAATCGACAGGCACAAGCGGAATTGATTTAGGGTGTGCAAAGGACTTTCCAGAACAGCACCGAAGTAGGGGTTTCTCAGGAAAGGGTGATTTTCTTGAGAAACACTTGGTGACATCTGCAGACATTTTTTGGTTGTCACAACTGGGAGGGGGTTGTTATTGACATCTAGTTGGTAGGAGCCAGGGATCTTACAATGCACAAGGTTCTAAAGATCTTACAATGCACAAGGCAGTGCCCCCGCCACACATAATTATCCAACCTACAATCTCAATAGCACTGAGGTTGACAAACCCTGATCTAACTTGATCCACATAGGAAGCCTGAGGTAGTTTGTCGGATATTACATACCTAGGAGAAACAGGGGAAGGACTTTCATCAAAGCCTTCTCCAGCCCAGAAAGAAGAAATGTATCACAGTGGTTAGGAGTTCATGGAGTGACATGAAGTTCAACCATGAATCCTTGTCCCACAATTTCTTAGAGGAGGATTTTTTTGTTTTTGTTTCTTGGAAAGTACCTTAAACTCTTGAGCCTCAGAATCCTCATGTCAATGGTGGGAATCACATAAGACCATCTCACTTAAAGCAATACACTAAGCACTCAGCATGCTTAACAATTAGGAGTTGCTGTTGCTATTATCATTATCATGACCATTATTTCAAATATGTTCATCAGTTATAGCAACAAGCTTTAAAAACTACAGAAATGGTGGGGGAAGGGTGACATCCATCTATGACAAAAAAATTGGGTGATGTCTATGTGAGAAAGAAAAATCTGAAATTAAGGGAAACGCCTCTTTTCAGGACTTCGGAGGTGTCTGCTGCATCAGACATCTCTGGTTTACTCACATGATATCAGACACCTGCAAAACAGGACTTGCCTTTCTCCATACGCCTCAAGGAGAGCCCTGATTGGATTTTCCTTCCAAGTCACTGCAGCTTACTTGAAACACCAGCCAACCTGAATATTTTTTCCTCTCTCCATTGGTGATTTATTAACATTCCCCAGACACAGAACGTCTCTCTCTGCTAAATCTGGCTCATTGTTTCTTTTTTATTGAAACAAAAGGCACCTTGATAAATGGATTATTTGATTTCAATGCCTCTTCTGAACAAACCCCGAATATCCTTTGCTGAAATTACATAGCGCGGTTTGCAATTTCATAACCGTCAAACTCCCCTTTAAAAGAGCAGGTACTTGTATTCCTCTCTGAGCCCCTGGGGGGATATTTCCCCCCTTTTCTCTGGGAGAGCTCCATAATCACTTTCAGAGGCGACTCAGTCAGACTCCTAGAAGTACAGCAAAGGAGCTGTGCCTTTCAAAGACAAACGCTCTAAAATCTTCAGAATCTTGAACTTCATCAGCACAAGAAGGGTGCCTTGGGTAGGCACAGAGGGAAATATTTCCCAGGCGAAGTTATAAATCTAACACGGGCTGCTTTAACTGCATGGTGTCAGTGTTTCCGCAAGTTAAGCTCAGCCAGCGGCTTGCCTGGTGGCCATGTGGCCAACTCCTCCACAGCCTCCGCCTGCCCTCCCCTGCTGACCACCCACAACGTGGCTTGGAACCCAGGTCCATCCGCAGGTGGGTTCTGATTGGCTCAGGCCGGGGCTCTCCCAGGACAGGTGCTCCTCTAAGGGACGGTGTGTCAGCTTCCTATGCTGCTGGAATGAATTACCACAAACTTAGCGGCTTAAAACAACACACATTGTTTTTTTCTTTTTATATAGTCCTGGAGGTCAGAAGTCTAAAATCCAAGTGTCACTAGGGAAATAACACACACTGGGGCCTAACGGAGGTGGAGGGTGGAAGGAGGGAGAGGATCAGGAAAAAGAGCTAAATGGATACTGGGCTTAATACCTGGGTGATGAAATAATCTGTACAACAAACCCAAATGACTCATGGTTACCTATGTAACAAACCTGCACATCCTGCACATATACCCCTGAACTTAAAATAAAAGCTAAAACAAAAACAAAAACAAAAAAACTCCTCGAAGTGTCAGTAGGGTTGTGTTCCTTCTGGAGGCTTCAGGAAAGAATCTGTTTCCTTTCCCGTTTTCTGGAGGTCACCTGCATTCCTCGGCATGGAGTCTCTCTCTTCTAAGCCAGCACCTTGGCAGCTTCTCTCACCCCTGACTTCCTGCCTCCCTCTACAGGGACCCCTGTGATGACATCAGGGCCACCTGGATGATGCAGGATAATCCCCCATCTCAAGAGCCTTCCCTTAATCACATCTGCAAAGTTTGCAGTTTCCCCAGGCAGGTCACATATTTGCAGCCTCTGGCAATAGGGCTGGAAACATCTTTGGGGAAGGTGGCATTTTTGATCACCACAATGACTGCAGGGAGGAACACCACTGGCGTGTAGAGAGCAGCCAGCTCTGCTAGGTTCTCTGCACAGCACGAGACCGTTCTAAAACCACAAAGAATTGCCCAGATTCTGCATGGCTTTGCCCCACTGGACATTCACAGAGGTGAGGAACCCACCTACAGTGATCCAAGCAAAGAGCAGATCTTAAACATCCTCTAAAGAATTGGGAGAAGGGCAATGATTTCACACACTGTATGTGTTCTAGAATTGCAACTACTGGGGTGGAGATCGGACTTTCACGAAACTTATCTAAAAAGTTGTTGGCCCTTTTCGAAAATTACATCCACAATGCCCAATCTGCGTGTGAAATTCAACTTGCTCCAACACAGCTGCACCAGTCTGCAACTGTGGCTGACACACCCACGGTGACTCCAAATACAGGAGCAAGTACCTGACCACTTCATTTGGTCTTCTAGATATACCTGTTAAAATATTACTTTACCTTGAATTATTTTTCCTCCCTATGACAGAGCACTATTCTGATTTGTTTTTAATTACATACATATATAGGTTATCAAATTATTTCATTTCGTGACTCATAAAGGTGAGGGTTGAGAATGACTGATGTTAACCGAGGGGTTGGCAAACTTTTTCTTAAAGGGCCATGTAGTAAATATCTTAGGTTTTTGCAGGCTAGAAGACAAAAATCAGTATTATATAGGTACTTACATAATCTTTAAAAATGTAAATACCATATTTAGCTTGCAGGCTGTACCAAAACAGGTGACGGGCTGGATTTGACCCATGGTCTGTAGTCTGCCAATCCCTGGTCTAAATCAAACAGGGCAATTCCAAGCTCATTCCCATTACCTGGTTCAGTTACACATAGGTCTAAACCCGTGATCCTCAAACACAGGCAGTTTTGCTCCCAAGGGGACATTTAACAATGTCTGGAGACTTTTTCCATTGTTAAGAATGGGGCTGGCGGCAGGGGGGCAGGCAGCCAGGTGTGGTGGCTTAAGCCTGTAATCCCAGCACTTTGGGAAGCCGAGGCAGGTGGATCCCTTGAAGTCAGGAGTTTGAGACCAGCCTGGCCAACATGGTGAAACCCCATCTCCACAAAAAAAAGCAAAAATTAGCCAGGTATGGTGGTGCGTGCCTGTAAGCCCAGCTACTCAGGAGGCTGAGTAAAGAGAATCGCTTGAACCCAGGAAGCAGAGGGTGCAATGAGCCTAGATTGCACCACTGCACTCCAGCCTGGGCAGCAGAGCGAGACTCCGTCCCCAATCCCGCAAAAAAAAAAAAAAAAAAAAAAAAAAAGAATGGGGTTGGGGGCATCCTGTTAGCATCCAGTGTGCAGACGGAGGCCAGGGATGCTGTTCAGCATCCTACACTGCGCAGAACAGCCCACCCACTGAATCATCCGGCCCCGAAGATCACTGTGCTGGGCTGGGAAAGCCCTGCCCTAGGCCAAACTGGGCCAAGGACCTATGAGGAGAAGGGTGTCAGGATTTCTGGGAAAGAAGGTCCCTCACTCTTTAGCAAACGCCTTTCACCCCAGGGGCCACAAATACTGTTAGTATTATGCGTGAGCAAGTCTCCCCATAAATACTGTTATCCATCTGGAGTCTATGCATGAGTGCCCAGAGACACGCTCAGCCATGGGCGGGCACAGTGAGGGAAGGGACCGTGCTTTTATCCCAGGGCTTGGCCCAGTGAGGGGCCCGGGAGAAGCTGGCCTGGATCTCACCTTGCTGCTGCCCTCCCAGCCATGTGAGCCAGCGGACTTCCTCAGTGCGCCAGGGTTTGCTCTCACCTTCAGACAAAAGCTTCTAAAAGGACACGCCTTGCTTCATCCAAACTGCAGTAACTCTGCTTCGCAGTTCATATAAAGAAGGAGTCAGCATCCTTTTTTCTGTAAAGGCCCAGGCAGTAGATATTTCAGGCTTTCGGGGCCAAACGGTCTCCGTTGCAACTCCTCAACCCTCTGTGACCGCAGCCAGAGACCAATGTAAATAAATGGCTCTATCTGTGTTCCAAGGAAACTTTCCTTTTAAACACTAGAATTTGAATTTCACACGTCAAAAAGACTACCATTCTATCAAACAATTTTTTTCTCAACTATCTAAAGACATAAAAATGTAAAAAAAAATTCTTAGTTTTCAGGCCACTACACCAAAACTGGTGGTGGGCTGGGTTTGACCCACAGGCCATGGTGTGGGGACCCCTGAGAGAGAGGAAGCCTGTCTGAGTTGTGTTTAGTGCACAGGAGAGCTTTCTTAGTGTTTCTTCCGCGCATTTTACAATCTGAATTACAGACCGGGTTTACCTCTTTGATTCAAAATGTAAACATGTTTTTTACTATGCCTCCAAAACAGTTTGGAAATGGAAACCAAAAAGAAAAAAAAAAAAATCAGGAGGGTTTAGAGTTGTATAATATAAGCATGTTGCAGCAGAATTTAAATATCTGCATTTGCCGCTCACATAGCATATGGTTTGAGAATGTTTCGCTGCATCTATTCAAAGAGAGAGGCATCCATTTATCACAGATGGTGGCATTATTTATGACGGAAACTTACGTTAATCCTGAGAGTCCCAATTATTTCAATTCACATAAATAAAAAGGAGAGCATTCCTGTTCTTTATGATGGTCTTTTTCCTCAAAAATAAAGAGCTTATTTTTAATATAGTCCACATATTTTCTTTCCCACTAATTACAGATAATTAAAAACTTATATGTACCATTGAGTCATCCACATTTTCCCCCCACATGTAAGTTTCATCTGCTTGCTAGTTAGCATCTGTAGTTTTGTTTGGTTATACCAGCATTTAGAATGATTATATTAATGACAAGTCTTAGGGGACAAAGTAGAAAATGCTTTCCTGATGGTTGAGTAAACAAAAAGAGAAAAGAATACACCAGAAGATAAAATCAATTTTCTCTTTCATTTTATAGCCTTTAACGTGTGAAAAGGACATTTAAACTGAGCTTTCCAAGAGGGAATGGGGAATTATAAGGGAGAATTCTGAACAGTCAATGGAGAAAAATATCCCTTAAGTGGGAGGTGAAATCTTTTATCCTTGTGACACCTGGATTATCAAGACAGGAGGAGGACAAGACAGACAGGAGGAGGAGAAGACAGGCAGGAGGAGGACAAGACAGGCAGGAGGAGGAGAAGACAGGCAGGAGGAGGACAAGACAGGAGGAGGACAACAGTAAAACCATCAGTCAGCACCGTGTCGGTCCAGGTGCTACCTATCATATATCGGCTTCTTTGTACTTTCAACAACCCTATGCATGAAGTATTTTTATTATCTCTAATTTTCACATACAGAGATTGAAGCCCAGAGAGATTGAGTAATTCAGCCAAGGTCACATAGCTAAGAATTCTGAAATCAGAATTTGAACTCAGGATCCCTGTGCTCACTTCTGCGTTATCCAGCCTCAGAGCACAGGCTTCATGTTATGTATTTTTAAATTTTATTCATTTCTTATTTTTCACATCAGATGGGCAAGGTGCCAACATCATAACAAGATCTGAGGGAGACACGTCTCACGCATGAGCGTGAAAACCCAATCATCACCCTTACGGACTACAAAAGGACCTAGGCTTTATTTCAAATCTGTATCTCACTCTGGCTCTATTTTTCCCTGTGCAGAGAGAGTGTCAGTCCTTGGTAGACACAAAGGTTGCAGAACTATCACTGGCTGATGCTCAGGTCAGTCTAGAGATGCTGAATGCCAGCTTGCAAGTATGTACAGTCAGCATCATGGAAAGAAAGGTCAGGAGATGGAGCCCCTGAATCCAGCAGCGCCTGAAGCTGGAGGCCCCTGTACTTTTCTCCTCCATGGTTTGAGCCAGCCTGAGATGTCTTCTTATCATTCTTAACTGACTGATGCTCAGCATCTTGTCTGATGGATGAGGCCCCTGAGCTTATCGCGGTTCTTATTTAATATTGTATCAGCAAGACATCCATCTCAGTCTTAACGTTAATCGGGGGAAAAAATCAACAGAGGGATAGGATAAGGAACAGTCTTCCCTCCATCAACATTAACTAAGAGGCTTGTCTGTGCCCCATGCTGCCTTGCTTCTGTAGGGAGCACACAGATAATTAAACCGTGTTTATCAAACTCATGGGAGGCTGAGCAGAGGGGAGGTGGCCTGTCGCAATAGGGAAGGGCTCAGATGGGAAGAAGTCAGCATGGGCATATGATATGACAGGTGAGGGCAGACTTGCACCCTAATCATTGTTTAGAAGTAGAAGGTGGCCATGTGAGGAGAGAAGCAAGAGGACTCCAAACTGCAGGAGGGCAAGGTTGGAACGCAGAAGAGGGAGGTGCCCTGGAGGAGGCAATGTCCCAAGGGGAGGGGCGAGAGCAGTTCACCTCCATGGGAACCAACTTGTTATTTCAAATTGCGAACCCACAGTAAGAGCAAAAAGCAGACCCACTCTTCCGCTTTGTTTAATGGTGGTTTGTAAGTTTCCCTATGGAATAGAGACCCCCTCGTATGACCTTTCCCTGCTGCCTGCCTTGCTACGCTGCTACAGCTGGGTGCTGAAGGCCCCTGACGGTTGCAATTGTTCCAGAAAGATGCGCCTTCCTTTGCAAACTCACAAACCACAAAAAACGTCACTCACAAGGGAGATAGAATGAACCATGTTAGAAGACATACGGCGAAGCCCCACCCAGACCTTTCTCTCTCCATTATGGGACCAACGCCTTCAGGTCAAGCAAACCCTATGGTCCCTGGACACAGGTGGAGACACAGTTAGCTGGAGGAAGGGGAAGAAACCACCTTCTACCCATGCGGGAGGGGCAGAGAGATGTCCTGAGCCCAGCTACTAGAAGGCTACCCTACCCCAGGGCCAGTGAGGCTGCGGGGAGCAGTAGCACATCAGAGCTGCTGATGTGTGATGGGGGCACCTGATTGGAAGCCACTGAAGCCTCTGAGTGCCATCTGCTGCCCTAAGATGCTCCCTGGCCAGTGGCTCCCCTAGGGTCACTCCCACTCCTGGGTACAGGCAGACGTGGCTAAGGTGTCCACTGCAGCTTTGTGCCGGATAGGAAATAATAGAAGAGCCTATCCACAATAAACTGCCTGAACACAGCAAACCCCAGGGGAGAACGCAGTCAAGAAAGAAAGAGAAGAGAGACAGAGGATAGGGCCCTGTGGAGAGGGCAGCTCCAGGCCAGCCTACCGGGCTCCCATCACACACAGCCTGGCCACTTCCTAGCTGTGAAGGTGGGTGCTCACTCAGCCTGTCTGCGCCCCTGTTCCCATCTGTAGAAGGAGCTTCATAACAGCACACTCCTCTCGGGACCATTTTGAAGATGAAACAACTTACTAAATACAAAGTGCTCAGTCATGCCTGGCACATAGTAGGTCCTCAAAAATATTACCTATTAATATATATATATTTTTTACTTTAAGTTCTGAGATATATGTGCAGAACGTGCAGGTTTGTTACATAGGTATACACGTGCCATGGTGGTTTGCTGCACCCATCAACCCGTCATCTAGGTTTTAAGACCCACAGGCATTAGGTATTTGTCTAATGCATGCAAACATTTGTAATTCTCTCTCTCCCCTTGCCCCTCACCCTGCCGACAGGCCCCAGTGTGTGATGTTCCCCTCCTGTGTCCATGTGTTCTCATTGTTCAACTCCCACTTACAACTACCTATTAATTTTTTACTATTATTAGGAAGCAGCTGGAAAGGAGAACTACACGTATTAGCATAGAAAGATCTCCAAGATGTGTTATTGGGTGAAAACAATGTTAATTACGTAAAAACAAATAACCACGATAATATAATTACGTTTTCTTTGTAGTTTTTTTCCCCCCACAGAACTTTAGAGAAACACTACCCACAGCTTATTCAGCGGCTTCGTGAATTCACTAAGCACCCCGCACCCATGTATCTTTCTGTACCACCAACTCTACTATAGGGCTTCATGCCTGTGACCACAACGAAGCTGCTACCCATGGAACCATCGCATCTGAGTTCCAGGAGAAACAAAGTAAGGGCAAAATGTCTGTATTAGGTAAGTCTATTTACTTAACCTTTTTCTTTTCTTTTTTTTTCTTTTTAGCTCAGGTAACTCAGTGAACATCAGTTTATACATTCTTGCCATCCTGGCTCATAACTGCACCTACTACAAGGGGGTCTGGGAAGGAGATTACACTTGGTCCTCAACTTAGGATACTGCAACGTAGGATTTTTCCACTTTATGATGGTGTGAAAGTGATACCCGTTCAGCAGAAACTGTGCTTTGAATACTCAGGCAACCATTTTGCTTTTCACTTTCGGAATAATATTCAATAAATTACATGAGACATTCGACACTCTTTCCTAAAATAGGCTTTGTTTGAGATGATTTTCCCCAGGTGTAGGTTAATGTAAGTGTTCTGAATGGTTTAAGGTAGGCTAGACCGAGCTGTGATGTGTCATAGGTTAGGTGTATTAAATGTATTTTCAAACTTAGAATATTTTCAATTTATGATGGATTTATCAGCACATAACCCCATCATAGGTAGAGAAGCATCCGTATTTTTAGTTGGGCACACTGCCACCTCCAACAAGTTTAGTATTCAGTAAGTAAGGAAGGAGGCGAGAGTGGATATTGTGTAGATAGTTACCATTATTACACCATTATCACACAAGGAACATATCATTTATGCTAAAACAATTACGTTAAAACAACTATAGTGATATTAATATTTATATAATAGTATAGCTTAATATTATATTAATTTTAATACATTCAAATGAATGAAATGTATATTTAAATATGATCTTTAGTATTCTATTATTACCATAAAATATTAATAAATTTAATATAATTACGTTACAATAACAAGAACAAAAAACTGAAACACAACACTATGATTGTATATATGTATATATTTATGTGTGTGTGTGTGTGTAAATATGTACTCACCACACATATAAATGTTTAGAAAAAAATTATAAACAGTAAATCACACTTACAAAAGTGATTACCTAAGAGGAGTAGAAGGGAGATGAGATCTTCGGGATGGTCACATGTATTTTAGGTTTACTAGATTTTTTTTTTTTTTTTGTAAAATAAGGGAGACTGTACTCACACATTAGTTGTGCAATTAACATGCTGCCTTAAGAGAGCTTCCCTTGGCAACAGAGCTACTATTGCCTGATTTGGCTGGCTGAAAACAAAGCAGATGCATATCCTATCCTGTGTATGCTTCGTGTGGTTCTCCAACAGCTGCACACACTTTAAAGGTAGAATTTCTTATTTTTTCCCTCCATGTTCTTTGCTATTCTTAAATATCTATCTTCAAAGAAGAGAAAAGGTGATGAATTTAACATGAATATATGAGCATCCAACATCTCTTAGTTTTCTTCTGTGACAAGAAGCGGTCACTAGATGTTCGGCTGAAGGAAAGAACTTTTTCCTTTGTGAGCACCCAGCATGCTGCTCAGGTGGGTTAACCCAAGTTGTGCTTGCTTGACAGCTCTGGCAATGCCCTTTCTGTGCCTACCCATGTTATCAAAAGTCCTTAGAAAAGTTTGTTCCCTTTCCTGCCTGTACAGAAACCCGGAAAGCACCCAGCAGAGGATGCTCGCTTCCCAGTATCAGTTTTCTTCTTGTGTCTGGAATCCCTGTTTTCTTGGGGAATGCCATATGGCTGTCTGATGTGGTTTGGCTGTGTCTGCACCCAAATTTCATCTTGAATTCCCATGTGTTGTGGAGGGGACCCGGTGGGAGATCATTGAAACATGGGGGCAGGTCTTTCCTTTGCTGCTCTCATGATAGTGAGTCAGTCTCATGAGATCTGATGGTTTTTAAAAGTGGAGTTTCCCTGCACAAGCTCTCTTCTTTTGTCTGCTGCCACGTGAGACATGCCTTTCACCTTCCCCCACGATTGTGAGGCCTCCCCAGCCTCGTGGAACTGTGAGTGCATTAAACTTCTTTCTTTTGTAAATTGCCCAGTCTTGGGTATGCCTTTATCAGCAGTGTGAAAATGGACTAATACACCATCTTTAAAGAAGTGCATATCTCAGCCTTGCGTGCCCTTAAGGATGGCTGTGTGCCAACATCCAGGCCAAGAGCTACAAGAGGAAGTTGTTGGGTGGAGCTCCAAGGACAGCACCTTAAAAGGAGCACAGCTGAGTCATCATCAGGTACCTTTGCCCATTTGCCCTTTCTTTTTTACCCGATTGCAATGCTGATCTGATGCTGGAGATGGAGCGGCCTTTTTGTGACCATGAGGCAAGAAGCTCATGCTGAGGATAACTGAATGGAATAACAGCAGGAACTGGGTCCCCCTTGGCATCTCGAAGCATGCGAGCCTGGGCTGCCAAACACAAAACTCCTTTCCTTCAGCCCAGCATCTAGTAACCCCTTCCTATCACAGAAGAAAGCTAAGAGATGTTGGATGCACGTGTATTTATGTTAATACATGCCAAATACTGAAATCGGAATATAAACTCCTGCCAAACACTGGACTGTCAAAGACAAAATTGATTCTGCAGCAAAATAAACAAGGGCTGTCAATTCATGAGCTTGTGGTGGTGAAGCCTATTGTCTGCCAGTTTCCTTTCAGCAAGGATTCAACGGTTCTAGGAAGGAGAGTCTGTTTTATATAGTAAAAGAGGAAATCCTGGGACAGCGTCTGATTGGCAAGGGTCCTACACAGTTGGGAATTCTGAAGAAGGAAGAGACTTTCCCATTGGTCTTCGTGTACATTTGACGGCCCTGGATTAGCTGCAAGTGAGCACGGGGCCAATCTGGGGATATTTCAAAGGAGGAAGATTGTTCAGTGTTACAGGTTGACTGTGGACAGTCATTTCCTAGAACAAGTGGAGGTCAGTAAAGCACTATTTTAAAGCGATGATGCTAAGGACAAGTTGCATGCCATGATAGGCATCTCCCAGGACTTTTTGTTTTGCAAGAAAAATAAAGTCCCAACTTCGTTTGAACCACTCATTTTTAGGTTTCTGTAACTTGCAGATTCACACTGTTTGTGCACCTTGATACATCTATGCCTCAGGCTAGAGACCATCATGCAGCTTTTAGCTAGAGAAATGTATCAATCAAGCTTGTCCAACCCATGCCCTGCAGGCCGCATGTGGCCCAGGATGGCTTTGAATGCACCCAACACAAATTTGTAAATATTTTTAAAACATTAAGAGTTTTTTTTTTTCTTTCTTTTTTAGCTCATCAACTATTATTAGTGTTAGTGTATTTTATGTGTGGACCAAGACAATTCTTCTCTTCCAATGTGGTCCAGGGAAGCCAAAAGATTGGACACCCCTGAAATAATCTCCTTTTGTATAAGAAAGTTTGAATATCACCTGTTTGCCTGTCTTTGCCGCCCCACCTCCTCCAGGAAGTCCTCCTTGATACCCCTGGCCAGGACTGGCCCTTCCTTCTTCCTGTGTCTGCTCCCCATCCTTCACCTGGACCACACACTGTGCTCCTTCATGATGTTCTGGAGTCAGGCTCCCTCATACTCAAATCTTATTTGAGAAACTGGAATATAAGCTCTTTCAAACCAGGCAGGCAGTTGAGAAGGAAGAATATGCTTTTGCATCAGGCATGATGGAGGTGCAAATCCTCACTTGTTAACTCAGCTGCCTGGGCAAGTGGCTCCACCGGTTCGAGCCTTTCTTGATGAATGAAGTGGCAGTGACAACCCACCTCCCCCCCAGGAGCTGCTGCAGAGGCTTATTGAAATCCCCACCAGAGTACCTCAAAGCACGGAGCTCCCTGTCTGCACAGAGAAAAGGGTCTGTGTTGCATCCACACACCTCTGAGAGAGAGAGAGAGAGAGAGAGAGCGCGAGAGCGCAGAGGGTGGGGGAGACTCTGCAAAATTTTTATTACAGGTTCAGGTCATAGATATTAGTGGATAGTAGGTATTTTATGACAAGAGGCAAAATTGAGGATACTATGTAAGTATTTATGTAACCATTTAAAATGAAACCATTAAAATATAAAGATTATTCTTAGCTTGAAGGCCATATAAAAGCAGATGGCAGGGGTTTGGCCCAAGGGTTCTAGTTTACCAGACCCCTGGTCTAGAGTCTGTGTGGGGACAAAATGCACAGGCTCTGAAGGTTTGTGAATCCTGTTTCTGCCACTTGGCATCTGTGTGACCTAGAGCAAGGAGGTTCATTCTTCATGCCTTAGTTTTCCTGTCTGTGGAATGGGGACAACAGTACTAACAATACCTACCTCCTAAGGCTGGTGGAAGGATGAACTATGTCAATGCATATAAAACGATTAAAACAGAATCCAATATGCAGAAAGTGTTCAATAAATGCTAAGTAGGATTGTCCCCTCACTGTGTTTAGCACACACACCAGGGCTACTTAATCTTTTGCTAGGCTCTGGGGTCCTTGGGGAAAGCTGATGGATAGTGAAGGTACCTTTCCTGAGGGGAATACATGTGCCCACTTAACATACATGTGCAAAGGAGGGAGTCAGGGAAGCCTTGTCCATCCCACTACAGTGAGCCTCTCGCGTGAGGTCTGCCCTCAACTCCTGCAAAGGATGCTGAGTAAGTCATTGGAAAAATGATGAGTAAGGGTCTCCTGGCCTTCCCAAAGGCCAGTCCTCCAAGGCCCTCCTGCTGGCCAGCTGCCAGAGTGGAGTTAGGATTTAAGTGTTAGCACCAACCCTACTGTAGTGGTTCTCAAACTGTGGCACACTGTATGGGCACCACTTGGAGGAAGGGTGATTGCAGGAGCCCCTCAATTAGAGTGGCTTGAGAATTTGCGTTTTCAAAGAACTTCTCAGGAGATGCTGATGCTGCTGGCCCAGGAACCCCACTTTGAGAACCGCGGTGCTAAGGCATCAGCCTCCACTCACTGGAAGCTGATAAAATGCACCAAGAGGACAGGACACAACTCTTCAAATTACAGCTTCAACACAAAAGCCTGGGAAGCCAGAAGATGCTCTGATTCTAAAAGCAACCCTGTATCTGCCTATATCGAAAAGCAACCCTGTATCTTCTCTCCACGGCCACCACTCAGCCCAGGACACCTGTGCAGATCACCTGGACAGCGTCACAGCCTTTTCCTGGGCTCCCGGCTTTGCTCTTTCCAGGCTGTGACCCATTTCCCCATTGGGCACAGAGGGATCTTCACACATCAGAAATCTGATTCTGTCCCTGTCTGACCTAAAACCCTGTGGACAGAATAATGTCCCCTCTCCTAGAGAGGGCCTCATCCTAACCCGTGGGGCCTGTGCATACGTGAGGTTGCGGGGAGAGGGTGGCGGAGGTACGGCTGCAGGTGGAGGCAGGTGGCCAGTCGGCTGACAGTAAGACAGGAGGATCACCCAGAGTGACTGGGTGATCCCCATGTAACTTGGGGTTCTTAGAGGTGGCGGAGGGAGGTGGCAGAGGAGGCCGCAGGGATGCGAAGTGAGCAGCACCCGCCCACAGCTGCCAGCTCTGCAGATGGGGCAAGGGGCCAGGAGCCGAGGTAGACGGGCACCTCTAGAAGCTGGAAAAGGCAGGGAAATGCATTTGCCCCCAGAGCTGCCAGGAGGAACACAGCCCTGCCAGCACCCTGCTTTCCGCCCACTGAGGCTCATGGTGGGCTTCTGGCCTCCAGAACTATAAGGTAATCAATTCGGGTTATTTTCAAGCCAAGGAAGTTGTGGTGCTCCATTACAGCAGCCTAGGAAACGAGTAACCTGCCGGGTGCGGTGGCTCACACCTGTGATCCCAGCACTTTGGGAGGCTGGAGTGGGAGGATCACTTGAGCCCATGCATTTGAGATCAGCCTCGGCAAAACAGCAAAACCCCATCTCTATGAAAACATCAGCATGGCAGGGTGGGGCATGCCAGCAGCCCAGGTACTCAGGAGACTGGGGTGGGAAGATGGCTCGAGCCCAGGAATCCAGTGCTGCAGTGAGCTATGATTGCGCCAGTGCACTTCAGCATGGGTGATAGAACAAGACCTTGCCACACACAAAACAAAGTGAAACGATACAAAACAGAACAGAAAACTTAACCCTTCAGCAGCTTCTCTTTGAATAAAATCTAAGCTTCTTAATGTGGCAAGGGCTGGGCCTTAATTGGCCTGTGTCCACCTAGATCCATCCAATGCCCCCTACTCAGTGTGCATAGACCTGCATGGAATGTTTACGCCAACTCAGAGGCACGGGGCTGGCCATGTCCTCTTCTTGGATGCTCTTCCCCAAATGCTCATGGAGCCTTTTCATGATGCAAGCGCTGCCTCCATGATCCACACATTGGCTGAGCACCTACTATGTGCCAGGCTCTGTTCTGGGCGGCCGTGAACAAAGCAGAGTTCCTGCAAGCATGATACCTACATTCTGGTAGGAGAAAGCAGAAAGCAGGCATGCAGTGGGGGGCGGTGTTGAGCACTCTCGAGAAAGACAATGCGCCCTGGCAGGAGCCTACTTCCTGACCGTCCCAGCGGAAGCAGCTCTCACCCCATCCCCATCCGTCCCCATCTGTCCCTATCCACCTCCACCGCACAGTCTTCATGGCTCTTCCTGCTATCTCCAAAATGATCTTTGTTTTTTGCTGTTTTCTTTGCGTAATGTCTCTCTTTTCCTACTAGACTGGGCAGCCCAGGAAAGAGGGACTTGATCTCCTTTGTTCCCAGTGCCTAGATCAGTGTCTGGAACTTGAGTGTGCTTAGTAAGTACGGAATGAATGAATGAATGAATCAATGAATGAATGAATGAAGTATGAACAAAGTAAAGGAGTTAGCACCCCTTGGGGCTCAGGCTGCCAACCCCCTGGATGCCCCAGACTCATTTCTGCATCTCGCCAGTGTCTCTGGTCTTCGTCTCTCCCAGGGGGACTCTTGTAGGGTGTGAAGGTAGCCGCAGAGTCTGACAAAATACAAACTGTCACGGTCTTCTGTTGCCCGCACAGACTTCTTTTGGAGCAGCCTCCTGTGAATTCAGTATCTGGTATGTGTTTAGCCAGCTGCCACTGTTTTCCTCAAGCTACGTGTGAAACCAACACTCTGTTAAGAAGTGGAAACAAGATCCTCCCCGTTACTGCATCAAAACTAGGGCAACCGAAATAAACAACACAAAATCAGCGCCCGGAAGTGGAGGGAAGGAGGGAAGCCAGCCGGTGTCAGCTGCGCAGAGCACACGGCCAAGCCTCCTTGGAGGGTGACTGTACCTCTTCGGGGTGGCCGCCACAGCAAGGTGATGGCTGGGCCTGCAGGGCGTGCCAACCATGCTCTCTCACCCGGAGCACATGCTCCCGGCCCAGTGCTGGTCCGAGCTGGTCAGAGGCTGCGGAGCTCAGACCCAGCGACACCTTCTCCAGGGAAGCAGTGTCAAACTCTACGCCCAGGGGGCCTCGTTGGCCCTCGGACAGTTTATTGCACACACAGCAGTTAAAAGAATAACAGAGAGGGAGGGAAAGAGGGAGGAGAGAAGAGACAAGGGGAAGAAGAGAGGGAGGGAAGATGGGATGCCACTTCTTTAAAATTAGAGACAGCACATAAAAACTTAGATTCTTAGTTTCTTTAGAAAAGTTAAGATTTGGGGCAATAGCAGGCTGGATTCGCTGCCTGGCAGCCATCGGCTGGAGTCAGGAAGGGGCCGTCCCTTGGGTCTTCAGACCGCCAGAGTCCCCACCTGGCCGCCCTGGCATTCCAGCCCTGCCTGGCCATGTATTCTCTGGGTTGGCCACGCAAGCCCGAGAGGAGCCTCTTCCTCTCTGCACACTGAGCCCATGGATCCCAGAAGAGGAAGCCACTGGCCGAGACGCTTTTCCTGGGCTCGGGCTCTTGGAAGTGGAGGGAGCCCCCGGGTGAACTAGAAGCCCTGGCCTCTTGGGACTAAGTCAGACCCACGCAGCAACCTCCTGGCCAAGGAGCCAGAGGACATTTCTAAGTTCTGCCACCAGAGGGCGGGGAAGGGCACAGGTGAGGGCCGGGCACAGCTGCCCAGGAGCAAGCCGGGTCTGGGGTTCCTGGAGCCAGGCAGGGCGACTCCCACCTGCACAGGCAGCTGGCCTGCACAAACACCTGCACCTCCACACACAAAAATCGCCTGCGTGATTTTTGTTTTTCTGAGACGGAGTCACGATCTGTCGCCCACACTGGAGTGCAGTAGTGTGATCTCGGCTCACTGCAAGCTCTGCCTCCCAGGTTTAAGCAATTCCCCTGGCTCAGCCTCCTGAGTAGCTGGGATTACATGCCCAGCTAATTTTTGTATTTTTGGTACAGACGGGGTTTCACCATGTTAGCCAGGCTGGTCTTGAACACCTGACCTCGTGATCCACCCGCCTCGGCCTCCCAAAGTGCTGAGATTACAGGTGTGAGCCACTGCACCCAGCTGATTTTTGTTTTTAATTGTGATGAATTGAGAACAATTTGGTTCCTTCGAATTGCTGGAGGAGTCCACAACAGGACTCAGTCACTCAAAGCCCTGCAGGGCAAAGCGCTGGGTGTGCGGTTCTCTCCCAGGCACAGGTTTCCCAAGCCCGGTGCTCCAGGTGGACCACCAGCCAGAGGCATCCACGCCTCCTGGTGCAGAAGCCCCAGGTCTGGAGTGACCTCCATGCCCGCATCCCGGTCAGAGGTAAGGCCCAGCTCAGGACAGCACGCACACGTGCTTACTTGTCCTGCGGGTTCCCGAATTGGGGCTTTGCTGAGAGCTTTGCACAGCACAACCCACTGCATTCCCATTCCCAGTTTTTTCTTTTTATTCTTTTTTTTTTTTTTTTTTTTTTTTTTTTTTGAGACAGGGTCTTGCTGTCACCCAGGCTGCAGTGCAGTGGTATATTCATAGCTCACTGCGGCCTCGAACTCCCAGGCTCAAGCAATCCTCCTGCTTTAGCTTCCCAAGTAGCAGGGACCACAAGTGTGCATCAACCATGTCTGGTTAATTTTTTAATGTATTTTTATCTTTCGTAGAGATGTGGGTCTCTCTATGTTGCCCGGGTTGGTTTCAATCTCCTGGCTTCAAGGGAGTCTCCCACCTCAGCCTCCCAAGGTACTGGGATCACAGGTATGAGCCACCATCCTGGTCTCATTTCCAGTTTTCTCATTCACATCTTCATTCACTCAACAAGTATGGAGCATCGACTATGCATCAGGACCTGATCTGGCAGCGCGACTGTAAAGCAAATGTGCCCCCTTTCTCTGTCTCAGTGTCCTCACCTGAAAGATGGGGGATAAGAATGAAACCCACTTCACAGTGTTCCAAGAAGATGGGAGGACTTAACACCTGTCACACATGTAGAACAATCCCAGCCCAGAGTGGGTGCTGCTGCGAGATCCCTGCTGTGGCATTTTTATTTTTATTTCTTTTATTTCATCGCTTATCTCCTTATCCATCCTTCTGGCCCCTGAGTTTATTCTCCACCACCATGAGACCAGGCAGGGTGTGCATTTGTGGGAGGAGGGATGAGGATTTGGGGAAGCCCAAGGGAAAGAGAAAACGTGGAGGAAAATTTCTGCAGGGACAGCCACCTCTGTGTCTGTGCCCCTGGAGGGGGAAGAACAGGGTGTCTCCCCTGTGGTTCAAAGGCAAGCGTTGGCCCTTCCAGCAGCCTAGGAAATAGAAGGTTAAATGTTGGTGAAAGAGAGAAACTGTGCCACTTACAGGGGCACACCTCTCAGGTCTGCTGGATGGGTCATCAATGAACACTCTGAGAGGGGTATGTGGGAAGAAGCAAATGAATAAAACGCCACCTCTGATGAAAACACATCTGGCTAAGGAGTGGCTTTCAGAGTTCTGATGGGGAGGCACTTTCTGCCCATAAAATTTTGAATAACACAGTCTCGTTACGCGTGTCTTCTAGGTCGAAGTGTGAGGGGGTCCTACCAGCAACCCCTTCGAGCCAGCCAGGGCCAAATACTTCCTGAGGGACTGTTCCAGGGCCTACGGCCCAGCTCTCTGTGGGAGCACTGTGCTCAAGAGGTAGCCTTCACCCCAAGTTCAGAGTAGGCAGCCAGCTTGGGAGACACAGGCCCCGTCCGCCAGCAACTCATGGAGCAAAGGGCACCCACGTCGCCAGTACACGACTCTCACTTGCGGCTGCGGCAAATCAGAGCTGCAGATCAAATGTCCTTCCCTAGTTATTTTTGATGTGTTGTGTTTTATGCAACAGAGGTTCAGTTAAGGACTTATGCCCAAATTGAATTTCTTATATTTCCTCTTTAACTTTTTAACTTCAGAGAGGGTTTCTCACTTCCTAACTCCCTGTTCTCCTCTAATGACTTAAAGGACGCTAAAATGGATCTTTAACGTATCCTGTATAAAGCAGAGTCATGATTGTATACACACTGCAGACAAAGCCCACAGGCTCAGTTCTCTTATGGTGGCCCTCACATCAATTGAAAACAGAAACAATTTAGGGGCAAAAGGAAATGTGATGATCATGTGCCGTGTATCAGGCTCTGTGCAAGGACTTGGCGTGTATGTCTCTAATCTTTGCAATGATCCTAAGAGGCAGGTCACCTTACGTCCATTCCACAGATGGGAAGAGGGAGGCTGAGACCATAACCAAGTCTCCAGTCACATCGGATTTCAACACAGACCCATCTAAATTCCAAAGCCGAGTCCTTCTCGTCATGCTGTTGCCATCTGAATCTGCAAAGGGGTATAACAGCCCATAAAGTTCTCGAATATTTTGAGACAAAGTGACGAACACCAAGACAGGAGCCTGGACTTTGATAGACCTGAATGTGAACATCACAGGTGGCCGTGAAGGCTTTAGGAGCCCGGAGAGGACCACATCCTGCATGACAGGGGCCTTTGCAGGGACTCTGTTTACGTGGCATTTGGCATGAGGCTCATTATGTCTCAGTGTGTGCACCTTTGAAGGGAGGGTTGGTGGACATTACTTGAAAGTAGAAGGTAAAGTCCCCTCACTAAGTCAGGCTTTAGTGCCCCACGGTGGGAGGTGGATTTGGAGGGGACAGAATATTCACTTACTGCTTGAGGCCTGATGAAGTGAAACAAATAGCTTCTAGAAATACATGTAAAAATCAGAACTGAACAAGACTGATCCGTAAGAAGAAAGGTCTTCAAAACCACCCTCTGATTTCCAGAAGCTTTAGCGGAGCCTAGGAATGGAGTCCCCAACACGGTGAACTCACCAAAGGCCATAAAAGAGCCATCCAACCCACCATCACAGGCTTGCTTTGCTTGGAATCCTGGAAACTTTGCTGCCTGATCTTGAACATGAAAATGAAAATTCCCTCCCCTAAACGAGGTTCTGAAAACCTCTGAACCCCTCTTCATTTGATAGAAGCCAAATGGTACAATCCTGCCTGCCGCTGTCATCGAGGCTGGGGACGGCACAACTGCTGGAGGAGCCCCTGCCCTGGCAGCTCCTACAACCCACGGTTTCTTCTGCAGGGAGGTGCACCCCCAGATCTTTTCCCATCCCGTGGCCCATGCTCAGCACCTCCCAAACCAGTGACTTACTTGATTCACTTTACTCTAAATTGTCTCCTTTGTCTTTCAAGAAGGAGAAGGCAGACTTTGGCTCCTCTAACTCTGAATGACAGGCTGCCCACCTGACTCCTCCCTCGTCCGCTTTTCTGGAACCTGAGCACCTCTTTTTGTTTTGTAGGATTTGTTTGTTTGTTTGTGTGGGTTTGTTTGGTGGTAGTGGAGCTGTTTGTTTCTGTTTTGTTTTTAAGCTGTTCAGCTTAGCTAAAACCCACCCTTTGGCGTTAGCCATGGGGCCAAAGTAGGCCAGTTAAACAGATGCAGTTCTCTTAATAGTTAAAAAGCGTCCTTATGTAGATAATCCATCACTATCCTGATATGGAAGGACTGCTCAGTCAGAGAGTGGTTACACTACGAGGATTCCTGGAAGCAGAGCAGAACTTTGTGAGCCATTAAGAAAGCAAAATGGCTCAGCCTTTTCCCTCCCTGGGCTTATGATTCCTTCCTGCATTAATTGTGTCTTTATGGGAAAGTATTTGCCTGGAAAAACTCATTCAAGCAAGCTCCAGCAACACCGATGGTCCCCTGCCCTGCAAAGACAAGGACTGGGGAGGGGGAAATAGAACCCCCTGGGGGTGGAGAGAGAAATTCCTTTTGAACTTAGGAATGATAAGATGATTAGGAGAACAGGGGGGCTTTGTGTCATTAATCTGACCTGCTTTATCTTGCCCTGAATCCCAGGACACCCAGGGATTCCCAGTCGGATGCCAGAGCCTGAGCACCCTGGGAAACGGCTCAAGCATCCGTCCCTGAGGACGGGTCAAGTCAGCAGGGCTGTGAGCTCCTTAGCGCCCGGAGCGTGTTTCCACGTGAAGTTGATTTCATTGCGTGTGGAAGTGAATTGACCAACGGGCAGTTGGCCACTGTGAAAGCTGAAAATGCACCCACCCCTTACCCACTCCTAAGTTCCTGCCCTAGAGGAATACACAGACGTGCACATATATACACAGAGCACAAATACACAGACACGTGTATATGCCCACACACACGTACACAGGGGTGCCCATGCACGCACACTGACACACATGCACAGGTGCACACACATGCAGGCACACACCTAAACAACTGCATACACACACACATATACACATGTACACACAGATGCACATGCATATAGACTCACACACACATACATACAGATGCTCACATGCACACACACAGACACACATAGATACACAGACGCACACACTCACATACAGACACAGAGACAGACCTATGCACACACACATACATACACACACACCCATATACACAGATTCACACACACAAATATGCACACATACACAGATACACACATACACGGTACACACAGCACAAACACACACATACTCAGATACACATACATACTCAGATACACATACCACATACACTGAAAAACATGGACCAAGAGGATCACTCTTTTATGTGTTTTAGCAGAAAATTAGAATATCTGTTCTTCTGTCAATAGGAGGAGGGTTAAAACATGTATTTATTCATGTAAAAGAATTCTGTAGAGAGTTGAAAGGAAGACTCTAGAAACAAGAATGGTGACATTCTTATTATTGAATCATTATTATTAAAGCTGGAGGATGGGTGCATAGGAATATGATCCTCTCTTTTTGTAGATGTTTGAAAATTTCCCATCATAAAAAAAACAATAAAAAGAATGACCTAGAGCTATGCTACCATCCAACACCAAGCCATTAGCCACATGTGGTTATTGATATTAAAATTAACTAAAATTAAAAATTCAGCTCCTTGGCCACACTCGCCATGGTTCAAGTGCTCAGGGGACCTTCCCATTATTGCAGAAGTTCTATCGGTCAACGCTATCTGGATCTTTGATGTCTGAGATCTTTAAAATACCTTGGGTTTCTATCACAAGTGAAATAGTATTCCTACAATGGCACTCCGTGCAGTACGTCAGTATGATAGCATTTATGTAACTTTTTAAAACTCAGGGAAAAAATGCATTTTTCTGTGAGCACAAATCTGTACGTACACAATACGTGAAGGGTCTAGGAGCTCGTGCCAAGCTCAGAACAACGGCTTCTTTTGCCTAAGGAGAGGCTGAAATATTACAGAGCTGCAGTGGGTGGCTGAGCCTTGGGGAATCAGCTTCACCATTAAAGTATGAATGTATTATTTGTGTACCTAAAAAAAAAAAAGTGAATAATGAAAACAAAAATGGACACTCCTGGGGGAGGAGTGTTGCGAAGGGTCTTCAACAGGACAAAGAGAAGGAGGTGAGAGAGCAGAGTGTATCCGAGATGGTTTCCCCTTTGCAGGGCTGTCTTCCTCTTAAAAGCAAACCCCCTTTTCCTCTTAAGAGGTTGCTAGACTGCCCACCGCTTTTCATTGCTGACAAAAAGCAAGGGAAGCTTCCGAGAAGTGCTTCTCTTTGAGCCACTGAAGTTTGTGTCTTGCCACTGGCACTCTTTCAAGCCGCCAGATGCCGTCCCCCTCAAAGCTGCTCTTTGTGGAGAGTATTAAGCCCCGGCCAGCCTCCCAGCTGGGACAGCTCCCTCTACTCCGCCGCAGCCCAGTGACTGCGCCTTCAGATGGCGTCTTCAGAGCAGTGATTCCCGCAGGAGACCCTAGAAGCCACTCCCCAGGAAGGACTGAGGAGGAGCAGGCTTCCTCTCTCACGCCCATAGGTTTGCTGGTCGGTTACATTATTATTAAGTCCTTTCAAAAGAGCAGCCACAACTAGCCAAACTGCGTCCTCTGTAAACACTCAGACGCGATTCTAGAGAGCTGCGTCTCCCTGAAGACCGGCTCCCCGGGTTGCCACATGTGTTCAGCAGGACAACTTTAGTTTCCCAGGAGAGGCTGTGGGAAATGAATGGGACAAGCTTCACTCTTCAACTCGGCTGTGCCAGATGGAGTCACAGTCAAGCCCCATCATTTGCAGATTCTGTATTTGCAAATCCACCTACTCGCCGGAGTCCATCAGTGCCCCTGGTACTTTCACAGGCATTCCCTGATAAGGCGGTGCAGAGACAATTTTTTTTTTTTGAGACAGAGTCTCGCTCTGTCGCCCAGGCTGGAGTGCAGTGGCCGGATCTCAGCTCACTGCAAGCTCCGCCTCCCGGGTTCACACCATTCTCCTGCCTCAGCCTCCCGAGTAGCTGGGATTACAGGCGCCCGCCACCTTGCCCAGCTAGTTTGTTTTTGTATCTTTTAGTAGAGACGGGGGTTTCATCGTGTTAGCCAGGATGGTCTCGATCTCCTGACCTCGTGATCCGCCCGTCTCGGCCTCCCAAAGTGCTGGGATTACAGGCGTGAGCCACCGCGCCCGGCCCAGAGACAATTTTGAGGGACTCAAAGCATATTCCCAGCTGAGGTCAAATGTGCCCACGTTGTACTGTCCTGCTTCAGCCACGATGCCATATATAAGCAAGTGGCCTTTCTGCGGTCCTTGTAACTTCACGTTTTCGGTCTTCTGTGCTTTCTTTCGGTGATTTTGCTGTCTCAGACATCCCCCAAGTATAGGAATAAAGCACTGTCTAGTGTTTCTAAGTGCAAGAAGGCTGCACTGTGCTTCACAGAGAGGACACCTGCGTCCCGTCAGCTTCCTTCAGGCGTGAGTTATGGTGCACTTGGCCATGAGTTCAATGTGAATGAATCAACAATATGTATAGAATCAGGTGTCTTTGGACAGAGAAATGCATACAATCAGGTTGTGCTTTAATCCATTGATGACTATGTTATGACCAGAGGCCGTAGGGACCTAGCTCTGTATTTTCCTTACAAAACTTTTTTTTTAGAGATGGGGTCTTGCTGTGTTGCCCAGGCAGGTTTGCAAGTCCTGGGCTCAAAGCCATCCTCCTGCCTCAGCCTCCCAAAATACCAGGATCACAGGTGTCAGCCACCATACCTGGTTTATATTTCCTTTAGAGCAATGATTCAGTATTTGCTAATTTAGTGTTTATGGAGACTTTATAGAAGATACCTACTGTGAATAATGAAAATCAATTGTACTTTCCTCCAATATCTCTGCCTTAGAAAAGATGGGATGCTCAAATAATACATCTTGCTCCATTATTATTTAATATCCTGTTGCATGCTTCGTGCTGTGAATGAGTGGCATCCCAGGCATTACAGGTCTGGTATAGAAGAAGTAATTCAGGAAATGGGCAGGGGGAGGGCAGGCACTGGCATTTTTACACAAGATCTCCCATCACATAGACTTTCTGATTTCTCACAAACATCTGGCCACATGCCCCAGGGCATCTCCAACACTATCCATTCCTTCAACACACAGCTGTTGCTCACACCCTACGAGCCTGAGCCAGAACAGTAGACGGAACAGACAAACCATCTTTCCGAAGCTTCCTTTCCGTGTAGTAAAATAAGGACTATCAGAGGGGCAGGAGTGGGCGTAATTTTAATATGGTGATCAGAGAAGATCTCACAGAGAAGACGACTTGTGAGCAGAAGCTTTGAGGAAAGGAGATTTTACAGATAAGGAAACTGAGGCATGGAGAGATTAGGCTCTTGCTGAAAGTTCTTCGGCTCTTCGATGGCAGAACTGTGACAAGTGCTTGATCAGCTGGTGTCTGTGTCTCCACCCACACTCACGAACTATCCCCAGTTCATAGCACAGGGTGAGGTCTTGGCAAACTATTACTGAACAGAACTCTGCACTCTCACCACAGAAGAGTATGTTTCTCCTCTTGGGTTTAAAGTGGGTTGAATGCTGGTCGCTAAAAGCCTATGTCCATGCCCAAGCCCCAGAACATGCAAAGGTGGCATTATTTCCTTGGGAAAGGGTCTTTACAGATGTAATTAAGGAAGAGATCTTGAGATGAGAGCATTCTGGATTTGGAATGGACTCTTAGTCCAATGACAGGTGTCCTTTTCTGGAGGAAGAAAAGATGCAGGAAGAGGAGGAGACCATGTGAAGATGTAGGCAGGGACTGGAGCAATGCAACCACTAGCCCAAACACCTAGAGCCCCCTGAAGATGGGAGAGGCAAGGAAGGGCCCTCCCCTAGCGCCTCTGGAGGGGTGCAGCTTAGATTTGTTGCCTCTACAACTGACAGGAATTAAATTTCTGTTGTCTTAAGTCATGCAGTTTGTTGCCATTTGTTCCAGCAGTCCCAGGAAACCGGAAGAGGTTGTAAAAAGCCGAGCTGAGACAAACCAGACAGAATCCTCCAAATTGTGTGGGCTGATCGACCAAAACGACATGGGGGAGGCAGAGGAGGCAGCTGCTCAGCTAATGGGCACCAACATTACCCAGGAAATCAACCTCTCTTTCTCACCCACAACCTACCATGTGGCCCCCCATCTTTCCTTTCACTGACCAACCACAACCCAACCCCATCTGATGGCACGGTCCATGCATGGTGGGGGATGCACGGCTGTGGTGAACAACCAATCCATCATGGCATCCTCATGTATCAGCCTGTTTTCATGCTGGTAATAAAGACATACCTGAGACTAGGCCATTTATAAAGAAAAGAGGTTGAATGGACTCACAGTTCCATATGGCTGAGGAGGCCTCACAATCATGGCAAAAGGTAAAAGAGGAGCGAAGTCATGACTTACATGGTGGCAGGCAGGAGAAGTGCCAAGCAAAAGGGGGAAAAGCTCCTTATAAAATCATCAGATCTCATGAAAACTCACTATCACAAGAACAGCAACATGGGGGTAAACACCCCTCATGATTCAATTACTTCCCACCAGGCACCAGGTCCCGCCCACGATACGTGGGGATTATGAGAACTACAATTCAAGATGAGATTTGGGTGGGGACACAGACAAGCTGTATCATCTCAACCTTCTTGCTGTCCCGAGCAGAGGAGAGTCCAGTATCTTTTGTGCCTCGTGAACTGTGAATTGATCGTCACCCCACTCACTGGGCCTGGAGGAATACGCATTACTGTGACAACTCCTTCCACCAGCGAGGCTCGTGTGGGGAGCAAGACACTGTAATAGTGCCAATTAGTGCTTTGATGCAGGCATTCCTGAAACGGTGCTCTCCTGTTGAAGTCTGTGAGTGGCATCGAATGCATTTGCTGTAGGAAATTTTGATCTCCTTGCTGGGTAGTGAAGGTGAAAATGAATAGAGGTACTTAATTTTTTAAAAAAAATCTGCTCTCATTTTGCACCTTCAAGTGATCTTCTAAAATGGGCACAGTAACAACCCTAATACACTGGTAAGACGGCTCGGGTTCCCGGCTCCATGCTCCAGGCATGGTCGCGTAGCAGGCCTGATTCTGGATCTCACACCGGCACAAATTACGTGTCCATGAAAATGACAAGGGCAGAGATACAGAGTTGGAAACATCAGAACCTGTAGTTTCCCTCATAACTCGGCCAGCCCTGGGGAAGGAGCCCACGCCGTTCTTCAGAAAATCTGATGTCAGAGCAATGTTGATTAGTCCACAAATCTACAAGTCGACTATTCACCAACCCAAAGCACACCATGTAAGTGTTTTCCTATTTTAAGACCTAACAACGAGGAGCTGGGCAGCGGAGAGGACGGGGATGGTTTACAAATGTATTGGGGTGTGTCCCACAGTGTGAAATATTTTCATCGCTATTAGGACACACACATATATACACATATATGAATTCATCTCACCAAAATAAAAGTCTCATTACACAGCATCATTTTCTCTTCTACTCTGATACTTCCTGTTCCATTCACTTCCATTTCTTTCCATACTAGTCTGGCTCTTAAATAGCTGCTGAATTTGTCTCATCTCCTTTTAATGGGTCATTACCTACAATGGGGAAAAACACCAGCTGACAGGGGTGCAATAGAATCCCAACCTATGTGGTAGGCGGGTTCTGTAGTAAGCCTGTTGAGGCAAAAATACAGAGTCAAAAGTATGTATAGAAAAAGATTCTCCGGCCGGGCACAGTGGATCATGCCTGTAATCCCAGCACTTTGGGAGGCCGAGGCAGGCGGATCACAAGGTCAGGAGTTCAAGACCAGCCTGACCAACATAATGAAACCCCATCTCTACTAAAAATACAAAAATTAGCTGGGTGTGGTGGTGTGTGCCTGTAATCCCAGCTACTTGAGAGGCTGAGGCAGGAGAATCACTTGAACCTGGAAGGCAGAGGTTGCAGTGAGCTGAGATCATGTCACTGCACGCCAGCCTGAGCGACAAAGCAAGACTCCATCTCAAAAAAAAAAAAAAAAAAAAAATCAAGAAAGCACATGGTAAAGGATGACATAAAAATCTCTTATTCAGTGAGTCCAGCATCTCCCTGAAGGGGAGTTTCTCCCTGCAGCATCAGGGAGATGGATATTTCCAGAGCTGGATGTCAGTAGTCACTGGCCTGCTTTGGGGGTCCACGCCATAGCAGCAATGCTTATCTTTCCACAGTAAACCCACTCTGTGGAAACCACAAGAGAACGGAGACCTGCGAGGAAAAACAGGTTTACATCCCAGGCCCACTTCGGGGCACGCACCTACGAGCGGAATGGCAAGGGGGTCACTTCTTCTTTGAAGTTTTCTGTTCCTAAATGCAAAGTGAGATGCATACCCTTTACTAGACCTGTTCATCTGTAAAATAACATTCATTCATGTAACAACATTCTTTAGCTTTCCAAATTCCAAGAGGCTATAAATAACGTCATATTTGGACTCATCTTTTAAAAGTCGAGTCACGTGTTGGCATCCACATCTTGAAACCCCTAGAACTTGAGGGGTTTGCTTCATGCTTCAAGTTCATGGGTTTTTCGGTTGCTTATTTTCTCTTTTGTAGTAATAAATATATCATAATTCTCTTGATGTCTAAAGCTGACACTTTACAACAAGAGATGTCCCGAAGGTCTTGTTTTAAACCTATCAAACCCTTGAGTGAATAATCAAAGAAATTTCACTCTGACACAAGTAGGAAAGTTTCAGATTTCTATGACAACATCCAAGAACAAATTCGATCAGCAGTTTCAAAATTTGGACCCTGAGACCTTCATAAATCAGAAGAAGAAAAATAATCTCTCCAATGCACCTGGTTACTTTAAGCCCAGGAAATAATTAGGGCAGGCTACTGCAGTATTTCTTTGGTTTACTTCCTTCTAAAAATCCTTAACTGATGATTTCAAACATTCTCTTAGTGATTACAGCTTCCTGATGATTAACAGCTGCAAAGTCATCACTATCTCCGTAAGCCTCCTCCAAAGGGGAAAACGGGAGAGCAGAACAAACCCACAGCAAAGCCCCGCTTGAAACTCTGAATATTCCCACCACAGGCAGCCTCAAATGCAAGGTGCTTCCCATGGGCTCTGAGATCCCACGTGAGCTGGCCTTGCCCAGGTATGCAAAGTCACCTTCTAAATCTGCCCTGCTACCAACACTCCAGACCCAGCGGCCACCCTGGATATGCTACCCTCGCCCATGCCTCAAATCCATCACCTTTGTGTCCATCTCTTTTCCCTGGAACATACCATCCCCGACTCCCAACACACACACTTCTTCAAGTGCCTCATTCCCACACTTCCCTTGGGTTTCACGCCTTAGGGAATGTAGTGTTGAATTATGTCCCTCAAAGAGCTGTGTCCAAGTGCTAACTCCTGGCACTTATGAATTGACCTTATTTGGAAACAGGGTCTTTGCAGATGTAATTAGTTCAGGAACACAAGATGAAACTCTCTTGGATTTAGGACGGGCCCTCAATCTAATGGCTGGTTTCCTTATAAAAGACAGGAGAGGGATATTTGAGATGCACAGATGCAGAGGAGAGACGCGGAGGGAAAGTTCATCTGAAGGAGACGGCAGAGAAGGGAGAGATGCAGCCACAAGCGAAGAAAGACCAGGCGCTGTCTGGAGCCACCAGAAGCTGGGAGAGCTGGAACAGATTCCCCCACGGCCTCTAGGAAGAAGCCACCATCCTGCCGACACCTGGATTTCAGATTTCTGGCCTCCAGAAGTGTCTTTGGTTCACGTCACCCAGTGTGGAGTCACGGTCACGGCATCCCTAGAAACTGCCAGTGGAGCCCTCCTGTGGCCTTCCTGTGACAACAGCTCCTGCCCCCCCGGTCACACTGTCCCCAGTGCTTTTCAGCCACGGCAGTGCCATCCCGCAGGGGACATTTGGTAAGATCTAAGGGCATCTTTGGGGGCAACTCTGGGGAGATGTTACCGGCATCTGTGGCTAGGGGCAAGGGACGCTGCTGAACATCATACAGTACACAGGATACCCCCTGCCCCACCCACCCACCAAAGAAATCTGGCCAAGAGCGAATGGTGCTGAGGCTGCGGAACAGCTCTCATCCCCTGCTGTCCTTTATTTCTGTCTTTATCTTGCAGCCTTATCTCTGCACTGCGGGTGTTGTACGGTCATTTGTCTTGGGCTGCTGTGTGTCTTACCTCCTGTCCAGGAGGACAGGGTCTGTGTCTTACTTCACAGGGTGCCCGAGCCTAACACAGCACATGGCATAAAGGTGCAAAAGATGCCGGGTGGAAGAGCCAGTAGCTGCCAGGCACCAAATAGCCAAACCCATCCACTGCCTGGCACACGTCTGCAAATGGCAGGTGCTGGCTGTCCTTCCCACATCCCTCTGCAGAGTGCTCACTGTGCCCAAGAACTTCATTGACTTGTAGTCACTCCAGGGGCACCGGAGAGCCCGAGTCTGAGGGGTGCCAGCAGCAGTGGCTCCGCCCAGGCAACAAAGCGCAAACCCCAAGAGCTCACCTTGAGGCAACAAAGCGCAAACCCCAAGAGCTCACCTTGACACCTCTTCTTCCCTCATCCCACTAATTGGTCAGTTCTGAAACCTGACTTCTTCCATACACACACACACTCTCCACCTTGGAGGGTCCTGGTTTCAGTCCTGTTGTTTTTTGCATAAACTATGCAGTAGTCTCCCAGATGTCCCCCAACATCTGTGTGTCACCATTATCAATCCCACGTGCTGAGCCCCTCCCCCCCAGCCAGGCGTCATCCACAGTGCCCCACATGCATTTCCTCATCGTGTCTCACACAGCGTTGAGCAGGGACTCTTATTATTCCCATTCGACAGAGGAGAAAGTTAAAGCACAGAGGTTACGAGAGACAAAGGACCTTAACCCAGGGTCCAGGCTGCAGGGCCCATGTTTTAAATCCCACTCCTTGCCTGACTGAAGCCGGGGATGCAGGCAGCTGCTGCGGGAATGGAATCTAAGCTGAAATGCAGCACACAAGGCCATCCCTGGCCTCGCTCCTGCATCTCCCTCATGCTCATGTTAGGATGTTTTCACAGTGAACTGCTTGAGCTTCATCCAAAACCCTGAACAAATTCAGACTGACCAGTGTTCATTCATGCCTCTATCTGCTGAGTGCTTCCTACGTCCTTCCCTTTCCCCCAAAGGAATCCTCTCGTATTCTCTAAGATCTGGAGTAGTCAACAACACGAGATCTTCCTGGATCACCCAGCGGGGCCTGGTGCTGACTTTCTGTGCCCCACGGTCCACTGCACACCCCACTATCTTCCACACGGGAGAGGTGAGCCATCCACCGAGGAAATGGTCCCAATCGTCACTTTCTCTTCGGCAAACATTGCTAGCTCTTACCCAGCATTCATTCCCTCTTTCTCCCTTGCAAAGTGAACTTGCTTTTGTCGAATTCAGCAAGGCAATGATAATTGACCTGTCAGCCAGGAATCCCATTCCCTCTGAACACTTTCTCTTTTTCTCAGCCTACCTTGAAGGTAGAGGCAATCCAATTCTGGCCAATTACAATTAGGGGAATATCTGTTTTGGTGGAAAGCTTTTCCTTCCTTGACAAGAAAGGACAGAGAGGACCGGCCCCATTCCTTCCTTTCTTGGCCAAGAGTATGATGCCTGAAGAGGTAGAAATGAGTTTTTGATCCTGTAGGAAGAGGACAAAACAGCCAGGTTAAACCAAAGCGGAGAGACAGAAAGAAGGTGGGTTCCTGAGGACGTCGTTGAACCCTGCACCAAGCCTGAGTTCCTCCTCCAATAGCTTGTGCTGTTAAAGGCAATTATACACGTTTATTGCATGACACACCAGTACTTGTCTCCAAAAGCCCCATGAAGGGAGGTCCTGTCTGAGAATGGAGTCAGTCAGGCTAAGAGATGGAGAGAAACCAAATCCCTGTGTTTTAGGTCTGTGGGTTGTGTGCTGGTCTTTGGCACAGAGCCTGTTTAGTCCTTGTCTTTTGGCTCATGTGTCTGACTAGTCCTAGCTATCCTTTAAATTAGTCCTGACCGGTCTAATATCCTTTGTAATGGGCAAACAGCACATGCTCTATGAACTGAAATCCAACACTGGATGCTTCTGAATGGTGTCATATCGGGCCCCTATAAAATTGCTGCTAATGAATTCCACTATGGAGTGGCTCAACAGAGAAATTCAGCGCCTACTTGGTTTTTTCTTCTTTTTTTTTTTTTTTTCTTTTTGAGGCCGAGGAGTCTGCAAGCTCCTGTCGCCAGGCTGGAGTGCAGTGGCCCTTGATCTCCACTCACTGCAAGCTCTGCCTCCGGGTTCACGTGTTCCTGCCTCAGCCTCCCCATGTAGCTGGGACTACGAAACCACGCCACGTGCCCGGCTAATTTTTGTATTTTTAGCAGTAGAGGCGGGGTTCACCGTATTAGCCAGGCTGGTCTCGATCTCCTGACCTCGTGATCCAGTCTCGGCCTCCCAAAGTGCTGGGATTCCAGGTGTAAGCCAACGTGCCCGGCCACCTACTTGGTTTTAAACGTACAAACTCCAGGTTTCTAGAACGTAAGCATGTCTCCCTCTCTCTGGTTACGACAAAGCCTAGAATTTCGCTGTCATCAATCTCGGCGGTTGTGCACAAGTCCTCATGTTCAGCTTTCTGTTTCTGAAGCTTTCTTTCAGTTCCAACTTCTCTCTCAGCCCACTTTTCCCCTTGGCCTCATTTTTCTTGTGTTAACTTACTTAATCTAGGAATATATCTTGTCAGCATCTTGGTAAGTCTTCTCTTTGGAACTAGACAGGATATGAGTAATTAATAAGTAAGCATTCAAATGCTTATTGTGCAAAGTAGTAAAGACATCCCCAATTTAGCTAGGAAGGGACTAGCCTACATACATTATATCCGAACGTCACTTTGGCAAGCGTGTACTTTATTCTCTCTAACATTTATTTCATCTTGTGCTTTCCGGTCGCTCATGCATGTCATCATCTCAAGCTGAATAATCAGAATCAGTCTTCTCAATCAGTTGGCCAGACTAGTCTGTGCTGGGCCTCAATCATGGTCCTTGACTGACTCCTTCCGAAGACAGAACGCCTCTCTCCTTCATGGGGGCAAGATGGCAGTCAGCAATGGAGAGAAGCAAAGTCTATTATGGTTGCCTGGACGGAGGGTGGCACTGAAGATTAACTCTAAAGGGGCAAGAGAGATCTTATTGGAGTGATGGAGATTTTAAGACTGAAGTCATGGTGATGACTGCACAACTCTGCAAAGTGACTAAACATCACTGAATTGTACACTTAATGGATGAATTTTACGGTGCATAAATCATACTTCAATAAAGTTGTTTACATGACAAAAAGAGGCTGGGTGCAGTGGCTCATGTCTGTAATCCCGGTGCTTTGGGAGGCTGAGAAGTGAGGATCACCTGAGGCCAAGAGTTTGAGACCAACCTGGGCAACATAGCAAGACCCTGTCTCCACAAAAAAGTTTGAAAAATATGTTAGCACAGCATGGTGGCGTGTGCCTTTAGTTTCAGCTATTCAGGAGGTTGAGACAGGAGGATTGCTTGGGCCCAGGAAGTTGAGTCTGCAGTGAGCTGTGATTGTGCCACTGCATTCCAGCCTAGGCAACAGTAAGGCCTAGTCTCAAAAATAAATGAATACGTACATACACATATACATACATAAACAACAACAACAACAACAAAAAGATGACTTCCAGCAGTTGGAAGCCTCAACATTTCCAATGGAAAGAGTATGCTTCTCCCTCAACAGAGTCAATAGAAGCCCCAGGATGAGTCTGTTGGCTCTGATTGGTCTGATTTATGTTACATGCCCATGTTGGAACCAATCACTTTGGTGAAGAAGATGGATGCTTTGATTGGACAGGCGTGGGCCATATGCCTTCCTGCAGCCAAGATGGAAGTCGGTTGCACTTGACTTACATTGACAGAGAATTACAAAGAAATAATTCCCCCAGAAAAATCCAAGTGCTGCTATGAGAAAAAGGGAAAATAGATTTTAAGTAGGTCAGGCAACACTATCCACACACCAATGCACCTTCCATTCACATAAGAACACAATCCTTGGCCCCCAGAAACCTCTTCCCTTTAAATCCCATCCTACTAAGTTAGGATGTTAGATGAGGCTAACATCCCATCCACGTTAGACGAGGCTCCTGTGCACACTGGTTAGACCTGCGTTGATTCTAGAGCCCAGGCACCTGGATTGAAAGCCCTGCTTCACCACTTCTATTGGCATAAGGGCAGTAATAAGACTTACCCAAAAGGGTGGTTCTGAGAATTAAATGAGTTAGCACATGGGTCCTTAGAACAATGTCTGGGGCATAGTAAGCTCCTCGGGGCAGTTGCTATTATTCTGGTGTTGTGCAGGATAGGCTGAATTCTATGAATAAATGGGAAACTGTTTGCCAGTTTTAGGGGCTGTGCTGGAAATTCTTCATTGAGCCTCCCCACTCCACCTCGATCCACTCTGCCTTTCTCTGAGCCTTGGGGAGGTGACTCTCACACATGCACCATCTGCACTCCCTCTCGCACTGGCTTGGAGTCAAGTAGGAGATCAGAGGGTTGGAGGAGAGAGGTCAGGGTGCCTTTCCAAGTTCCCCCTTTACTTGGTGCTGTGCCTCTGGTGGTGCCCACTTCCCTCTGCGTCTCTACCTCCCTCCTGCTTGACCCCTTTCCTGAGGCCCCACTCTCACTGGGCTCTAGAAACACTACTCTCCCTGCCTCTTCAACTTCGCTCTGCTGTTGGTCCCTGGGTACCTTGAAACATCTTGTTTGTTCCTTTAACCCTGCCCATGACTCAGTCAATAGACCCTTCATTTGACCACCCTGGGTAAATTCTGTTTCTTGCTAGGATGTTGTCCCACACAGGAATGTTTTCTGGTTACGCTTACGCTATGTTAAAGCATCTTCAGGTCGCCTGTAATAGCCTAACACACCTATGACTGTTGCTCAGAGGAAACCAGGCAGCCCTGTGCATGTGCCAGATTCTTACTGCAGGCAGGTGTGGATCTCCCTGCACACCTGCGCCCCAAGACTGGCAGGGGGTTTGCTGGCCAGGGCATCTGCCCGTCTAAGCTCAGGCCCCCAGGAAGTCCATGGTGGATTTGTTCCATGAAATGGGGTATGATAAGCCGCTGCAGAGGACTCTGGCAGATATGGAAAGACAGGAAAATTTAGTGCAAAAAGGAAAGACTTTCAAGAAATGCAAGATCCATCAGCAATAAACAAGGGCCTAGCGCCCATCTCTTGCTTTTAAACCCATACTAATGTTTGGGATGGATTTCTAGCCAGGGCAACTCTGTGGCAGATATATCACGACGCATATACTAATTTAGGCTCATATATGAGGGTCTCCAAATCAGGAACAAGTGAGGAACCAAAACGCGTGCACAACAGGACTGAAGCTTCCATGGCAGTGTGCCTCAATGAAACAAGCCACAGCTTCAAGGCACTGTCAATGGCAGCCTTAGGTTTTGGGTGAGAACCACCACTGAACAGGACACGTGTCCATCCCAAGCCTGAAACTTGAGAACAAAAACCATGACCCAGGCAATCATTCTGAGTGATAACTGTGGAGTCTTTTATTCAAATGAAATGGAAGTCATGATGGGTTATGATGCCTGGGTCTTTACTCTCCTCCAAATGCCTGTGTTACCTCCTGCTGTACCCAGTTAAATCGTCCTAGTTAAGCATGAATGCTGAAGCATGAACCATCTGCATCATCAAAACAAGATATGCAACCTGTGAAGCCTCAGTTTTCTCAGCTGTAAAATGGGAATGATCACAGAACTTCCTCTGATTTGGCATCAATGTTATCATAGTAAACACTGTATTGATGTTTTCATAGTAAACATTATATTAATGTTTAAAAATAAAATGAGCTTTTAAAAACATTGTATTGAGTTTAATGCTCAGTCCAATAGTATTAAACTCTTCATTTTAAGTATTAATGAGATAATCTGTGTAAAGTGTAAAGTGAATGAGATAATCTGTGCAATGTGCTTAAGACAGTGTCTGGAATTTAAGAAGGCTTAATAAGCAAGAGTTGCCATCAACTTCATTATCACCATCCTCATCTCATTATCATCTTTGTTACTGTCATAAAAAGTAAATGCCTTACTAGACTTCCCAGTATTCCAATGAAGTAAAATCAGCAAATAACCACCATCCGCTCATACCTTCTCAGGACACTGAAATGTACCCGGAGAACCTGGAGGGAACAGGAGCTTGCAAAGCACATCCCGGCAGTGTTTTTCTAAGTCATTCCTAATGAACTCAGGGAGTTCTCTAGAGTCTCAGGGGCTAGTTGAGTTCCTTAAAGCCTCTCTTCATGCCTTTGGTGTGCCTGCCTCTAAGCTGCTGCACCAACTTTGAGAAAGGACTCCCTGACTCTCAGTCGCCCCCTTTGTGGAATGGGCTGGCAGTGCCTGTCTTGGATGTGAGATTAAAAACACAAGCAATTACCTAAAAACAGTGAGCAGAAAACATGCTCTGTATTTCGTACCTTGTAGGGAGACAAGATGCTTTCCAACCAATGGATGCTCCTCCAAGGCCAGAAGTGAAATTTCTTCTTCAAGGGCATCTGGGCATATCTTACACCTTCATGCCAACCCTCCTTTGCTAAGTCAAGGATGGTCATCATTGTAATAACAGTGAACATTTCCAGAGTGATGACTACTTATCAGGAACTGGAGAGATTAATTAACCCTTTCACCAAGCCCAGGAGGACCTTGTTATCATCTTCGGTACTTTAGAAATGGAGAAACGAAGACCTAGAAAGTTTAAGGAAGTAAACTGCCCAAGACTGACTGTCTGGACCTTTTCGGAGCTAGACTGGATCCAAGAACGTTTGTTTGGTCCCAGAGGTGGCAGTCATAACCACTGCACTACCTTGCTTCAAATCTGGCTCCCTGACACTCAAACCAAACGGACATCACTTCTGGCTATACAGCAGAGCAGAAGGGACAAATTAGTCCTGAGGTGCATGCTGCTATGCCGACTGTGGTCTTCATAAAAGCTCCTTGCTAGTGGAGATGAACTATGCCCCCTGTCCATTTGCCAAGTGGGGCACCCTGGCTGGTGCCTGGGTCTTCCTGAAAGATGGGGTATGGTCCCCTTCTTGGTCTGCACAGAAGCATCAGCTTTTTCTATTTCACACAAAGTTGCCATGTATAAAGCCAGAGCTCTGATAATGTCCTTTATTATGTGACCTCTTTCATCTCCAAAGTCCGGCCGACAGCAGCTAGCATGGTCTAGACCAGCCGCCACTGTCTAATAGAAATAGAATGCAAGCCTTGAATATGGGCTAAATATAATACTATATTTCCTAGTAACCACATTAAAAAAGTAAATTAGAAGTAGATAAAATTAATTTTAATAACATTTTATTAAACCCAATATAACAAAAATATTATCATTTGAACATGTAATCACTACGTAAATTATTCATGTGATTTTTTTACTTTTTTTTCATACTATGCTTTCAAAATCTGGTATTTCATACTTACAGCTCATCTCAATTTGGACTAGCCTCATTTCAAGGGTTCACAAGTATACCTGGCTACTGCACAGGATGGGGCAGTTTTAGATTCACTGGGAAATGGCCACTCCAGTGGACTCCTGGTCTCTGTGAGCTGGCTAGGGGCAGTGCCAGAGCCCTTGGACTGTGCCAGGGAATCATTAACCCAACCTGGAGCCCAGCAGATGGGACTGTTGACTATGCACACCTCACTATTGTTTTCCAACCCTTTGGGGTGGAGAGTAGCATTGTCACCTAGATGAAGCTGCCAAAAACACCCCACCAGAAAGTTACTTTTCTCTCCCGAAGGTGACCATTTTGCATAATGAGCATAGAACACAAAGCTCAAGTATTTAGCATATGGAGGAAATGCGACTTCAGGACTGTGCTTCAAGAACAGACGCATCTCTGGCCGTGTTCTGGAAACCGATCAACCTCTTATCAAAACCCCTAGTGATCCAGGCCTAGCCTTCCCCTCCAAGCTCCTGCCTTGAACCACTTCCTTTCCTTCCCTAAGCCCCTGTCACAATGGCTGCCTTTCCTTCTGGCCCAGGGCTTCATTTTCTCCTACCTCAGGGCCTTTGCATGTTCTAGTTTCACATTCCAGAATGCTCTTCCCATGGCTGGCTCCATCTTTTCATTCTGGCCCCAGCTCAGTCATCACCTCTGCAGAAAGCCCTTCAAGAACATCAAAGCCAAGCTGCTCCCCAGGTCCTCACTCCCATGTCACCCATGTGACTGACGTCTGCACACATTTCTGAATTCATGTGATTGCTTAAGCACTTGCTTATTTTTGGCCTCTGTCCACAGGAATGTCATGTAGGACCCTGTCTTTCCGACTCGGGACTCTTTTTCCCCAGTATGTAACTCTGCATGCAGCACATAAGAGGTCATTATTACATGCATGTGAATTAAGTAAATAAAGCTGGAATGGTTCTTGCAACACTTCTAGTGCCATCCCCAAATTTCACAGGTGAGGATTCTGAAACTCAGAAGGAGGAACTGGCTTGACCACTCAAGGGCAGCAAAAGGGTTCTCCCACTATCTTCCCTGCTGCCTGTGTGAGGCTGGGGCACGTTTCCATCTCATAAGACTCAAACTTACTGAACAGGGCAGGAGACAAGGGCCATTTCCATGCCATTTTCTGAGAGGTCAGATGGCCACCGGAGATTCAGAGAACCATCAAAGAGTTCTGTGATCGGGGGCTATAAGAAGCTGTGTCCAACTGAGGAGCCAGAAGGTCATTAAGGGTGGCTGCATGCTCCGGTGACGCACATTTTTTTAAACCCCATCCTGCAGGAGCAGCTAAGGCAAGTCAGCAAGTTTGCAGGATGCAGTTGTCCATGCTGCGGGTACATGGCGCTAACAGTCTGAATCAAACAGCCTGAACAGTTCCCTCAAAGGCTGGAAAACCAGGCGGGGGGCAGGGGAGGTAAAAAAGGAAAAGCAAACAGCATAGAGGTCTGGAGTCTGTCGCTGGGAGGAGAGCCGCAGGCAACACCGGCAGCGATGCACAGCACCTTCTTCCTTCCCGGGCCTGGGCTGGAGGCTGGAGTCGGCGCCTCGTCCTTGCAACACACATCTTGTCTGTGTGAGCCCCGCAAAGGGAAGTGCATTCACAGCGCCTTCCGAAACACCATCTCGGCAACAAAGCGGGCAATGTGTTTAATCGCGGCCCGCGGATCCAGCTGAGTTTACAGCAGTGGGTGGCTTTCAAACCTAACATTGGATCAAAATGAAAAAGTGGCCCTTCCTTTCACCCCGTGACAAGCCTGCGCGTATAAATCACAGCCTTCCCAGGGAGGGCTCCTCGGCACACAATCAACGGGGCAGCCTGGCCACCTCCATCCCCATCTGGACAAAGGGGGCTGGGAGTTTTCAAGGGGCCCAGGAGTTTTTAAAGGCCCCTTGTAAAAACGAAACTCAGACACTATTCCGAGCACAAGTGTGGGGGCAGGGAGAGGAGCCATCCTCAGAGATTTGCATTTTATTTGGTTTGAGAGCTCAATGGAAATCACAGTTCCTGCTGGAACGGGTGCTCCAACAACCGTGGCTAAAATCAGAGGGCAAGCAGGCATTTTTAATTTCCAGACATAATATGCTTTCGGGTTCTAAGAAAAGGGAATTCAGAAATGTGCATTTGGTTGGGAGAGAAGTAAAGGGAGGACAATTCTTAAATTAGCAAAGTCAATTAATAGTCAAAATATGCTAATAATAGTAACAATAGTATATTAGAACTATAATAGAACTAATAATAGTAATAGTATAATAGTGTAAAATAATATCTAACAGTATAATGATAATGACAACAGCAGCAACGGGTAACAGCTTCCCTGAGTGCTCACACCAAGCTGGCTAGACATTCAAGCACTTGAGAATTCTGACGTGTTTCATTGGTTTACAATTCTACACCGTGAGCACTTGGACCGTTCCATTTTGCAGTCAGGGCGAAGGGACCCAAAGAACTTGGCTTTGATCAGTCAATCAAGCAAGAGCAGAGCTGAGAGAGGATCACGACAGTGTGGCTCCAGACCGATTTCTGCCCCCAGGGTCCTGTCTCGCTTCTCACAATTCAAATCCTCCTGGGGCTTGTTTCAACTCAGGATGCCCCAGTTCTCCAAGTCCCTCTATCACTGGTTGTTAAGGAACAGAGAGCGGTTGATCTGAAACCGGCAACATAAATGATCCAGGAAAAGCACCAGGGACACCTCGTTGCCCGCAGACGGCTGACGCACTCTCCACTGACGTCCAAACCTGGGCTGTAGCCGAGGGACTCTCCAGATGGGAGCTGGGGATACTCAGTCCCTCACAGCCCCCTTTCTGAGTGCAACACTCAGAATGCTGGGCATGGCTCTTTGTCAAATCAGAGTGAATCAGAAGCCCTCAGCACATCAGAGTGGGAGGCCTTAGAGGCCACCACCACTGTGTCCCTCAGGAGGCCATGGTAGCTTCAGATGGGGAAGGAACTCTCCGAAGGTCCGCGGACCCCCTCGGTGCAGGCAGAAGGTGACCTCCTTCCACAACTGCCACCCAGGTCTCTGTCTGCAAACACACAGCCTTGAAATGGTTTCTGGGTGGAAATATTTAGGGACAGGGGAGAAAACGGGAAAGTGAGAAGGATGGAGCCACTTTGAAGAAAAGGACCCCACGGGAAACTTCCTCTGTAGGGTCCAGGCAGGGAATCTCAATGAGTGGAGCTTCGCCCAGCATGGGGCCCATCCACGTGCCTTGTGTGAGCGACGGTCCCCCGAGGGACGGAAGAGCAAGAGACAGACAGTCATCCAAGAGAAAGACTGCAAGCTTAGCTAAGTGTGTGTGTGACTGAGTGAGGATGATGGTGGGGGAGGGAGGTGGGGAGAGGAAGAGAGGACGAGAGGAGAAGGAGGAGGAGAAGGAGGAGGAAGAAAGAGAGACAGAGAGAGAGGAGAGAGAGAGAGAATATCTGATTTTTTTAATGTTGCAAACTTATTCTAACTCACAGTGCCCTAAAAATGGTTATGGGCCAGGCCAGATGCAGGATCCTGAACCTTTACTCTGCAATTTCTGCTTTAAGACTTAGTTACTTCATTCCCTGTCCTCCAGCCATGAGGTATCTAACTTAGCTCCTGCTTTCCCTTCAAGGCAGAGCTTGATGTCCCCTTCTCCATGAAGCACCCCCAGAGCCTTCCAGGAAGGGCTGCTTCCTCCTCTCTGACTGAGATTTTCCTGGGTTGTAGTTATTGGAATATGCAGATATCCAGCTGCCCCGCCACACTGAGATGAAATCTTAAAGGATTCCATCTTTTTTTGAGACAGAGTCTTGCTCTGTTGCCCAGACTGGAGTGCAGTGGCGTGATCTCAGCTCACTGCACCCTCTGCCTCCTGGGTTCAAGCTATTTTCTTGCCTCAGCCTCCTGAGTAGCTGGGACTGCAGGCAGGCATGTGCCAACTTGTCCAGTTAATTTTTTTATTTTTAGTAGAGACGGGGTTTCATTATGTTGGCCAGGCTGGTCTCAAACTCCTGACCTCGTGATCCACCCCCTCGGCCTCCCAAAGTGTTGGGATTACAGGCGTGAGCCACTGCACCTGGCCAGGAGCCCCATCTTATTCTCCATCCTTGTCTCCCCAGTGCACGGCAGAGTGTCTGACACATACTGGGTGCACCCGCACTGACTGTTAGCTTTACTGTGATCAGGTCAAAGGCTGGAATAATATGGGCACCTTACGGAAGCCTGTTACACAGATTGTGCAGGAAGGCCTCGTGTTCCAGTGATTATCCCTGGAAATGGAAAAGTAGGAAGAATCCACTTCAAACAGAATGTAAAATGTCATTGTAAGTCGTTGAAGTGGAGTGGAGAGAGGAGGCTTGGATTGGGACTTTCTTTTGAAAAGTGACAGTTATGAAAATAATTGCATTTGATCTGCCTTTTAACAAAACACGAGTTTTAATTAAAACCATGGGCTCACTTTTAGAATAGAGTGAAAACATTGTTACTTCCAGTGAAAAAATGGCAACTTGACTTTTTCCTACTAAATGGAGTGATAGTGCTATCAATAAATCTATTTATAGTTGACTTTTGCAGCTCAATCGTAAAGAAGGCCATCTTTTTTCTTTTTCCTGGCAAAGGCTTAGAATGTTTCCTCAATTTTGCTCAGGCCTTCTCTTAGTCTTTTGATATTTAATTCATGTTCTTTTTATTTTCACTTCTTCATTTGAAAGCTGGTGGAAGTCCACTAGACGTTCACTTTGCCGTATTTTCAGAGGCTTTGTGGTTGGACTAGCTCACCAAAAAATCACTTTCATGAACTTCAGGAAATCCGATGTCTCTTGCAAGATTTGCAAACTCACTTCATAAAACACTTTACTGTTTTGCATTTTATGGGTTTAGCATTCCTAACCTGAAAAGTCTAAAATCTGAAATTCTCCAAAATATAAAACTTTTTGAGCACTGACATGATATTCAAAGGTCATGTTCAAAGGAAATCCTTATTGGAACATTTAGGATTTTGGATTTTCACATCGGGATGTTCAGCTGGTATTACATGCAGATATTCCCAAATGTGAAAAAAAATCCGAAATCTGAAACGCTTCTGGTCCCAGGCATTTTGGATAAGGTATACTCAGCCTGTAGTGGCGGATACTTCTAGTCCCCCAAATTAGAGAATGAACAAGAAAGACTCTGATCATATGAAAGCTGCAACCACTAGCTAGCTTTTTAGCAGCTCACACCATTAATGAATCTTCTCTTGAGATGAAAACATCTACCTTTTAACACAATCTCACAATGGGTAATTAGATAACAGATATCTGGCTACTGAGAGACCTTCTAACAAGATGCAAAAACCCATGGGTGGTGGGGCACTCCCTCCCCCTGCAGCCCAGTTCCAGACCATACTGACTCTCCTGCTTGGAGTTTCCAGCACCGTTTGTTCACTGTCTATTGTGAGGTTTTTATATTTTGCCTTTGGGAAAGGCACCAGGAGAGGTTTTGAGCTGAAATCACAAGTGATGCTCTCCTAACCAACCTGGTCATTTCACAAGTAAGAAAGTGGAGTGTGACTGGAGACGGCAGCTGCCCAGTGAGTGGCTGAGATCTAAAAAGAATCTTCCTCTCCTGGAGAAATCCAGGGTGGCCTGAACTCCGAGTCCCCCAACCTGCTTGTTCCTAGCTCTCTCTAGCAGGCTGCTCATCTGCACTCCTACTCTGATGAATGAATTCCACAAGCTTCACGCCTGCTGAAATGGCACGGTGTTGGAGTTGCAAGCCTTTCTGTGATTCACATTTGTTTCCTAAAGGGGAGGAAAGCAGCCTCCCTTCTTAAGGAAACTCCTAAGAAGAAAGAGCTTATCAACGGGCCCCAAGTCCTCAGAACGAACACACATCAAACATCCTTTACCCAAGTGTATTTTGGAAAGTTAAGAGCCCAGGAATTAAAAGCACGTGGCCTCCATCTCCTCCCACAGGCACAGTGGTATTAAAAAAAAAAATTAAAAGAACGAGGAGTTTGGAGAAATATGTTTCAGTTTTTGTAGAGCCTCAAACGCTTGAAAACAGTTCAAGATGTCACCCATGATCCCAGCAATCACTGTGTACTCTTTTCCCAATTACGAAGTATTTAAAGACCACCAATGGAGACATTTGTTATATGGGGAAGTCCTGACTTCAAAAGGTCTGTTCTTGCTGAGGCTAATGTGATGGCGGGGTCAGGCAGGCACTTCTGATCTCGCTGGTGCCCACAAATTTGAGATTCCCCACGTAGAAGAAAAGACATCCTTGGAGCTTCTGGCCAACATGTGGAAAACTGCACACAGAGGTCCTCAGAGCCTTTCAAGTATCCTCCCATCTTTCCCCTCCTGATAAACCCCCAAGAATTTCAGTTGCATCCACCCACCATCTCTCTGTTTTGTAGCAACACAGGTTTGAAGACAGATGGAAATTCTTGGGCCACCTAGGCCAATCCTCTAGGTTACAGATCAGGGAACTCAGGCACACAGAGTAGGTGAATTCCTCGGAGCAATAAGCATCGAACTCAAGCATTATGATCTAACAGCGAGCACAATCGGCCCTCCCCCTGCCCAACTCCTGCATCATGAGCTTCATAAACACAAACACTGTCTTATTTCTTGGTGTCCAATGCCTTAAGCAATGCTAAACACGTAGTAGGAGCTCATGACCTGTGTGCTGAGTCAGTGAATGAGAAATATGGTCAGCACAGAGACACTCTATGAGACACAGTCTCAGCTTGCAAGCAAATAGAAACAACTTTAGCTCATGTATGTGGGAAAAGGCCTCACTGCTACACTCCAGCAAGGCTAGAGGGCAGCTGGAGAATTGGTGGGGAAGTTGAAGAAGCAGGTATGGATGGACAGGCATCAGGGTGGCTCCTAAGGTCGAAAGCTTCCCTTATGGAGAATTCATTCATTCCAACAGCCTTGCTCAAAATTCAAACTCCAGGAAGAGAGTATCTGATGGACTTTTCCCTTCACCATTCACCACGGCCAAGTTATTCCACTTCCAACAATTCGGGCTGAGATAATCCCCTGTGTCAGAATGATGGGTAGGGTCCATTCCTCTAGACCGTAGGGAGCAAGAATGGGAGACAAGCGGTTCCCTGAGGAACTGGGGGTGCCCTTATCAACAGGCATGAGGGGACATTTATGTGCAAATTAATTAAAACTAAAGAAAGTTAAGCATTCAGTTCCTGAGTCTCACTAGCCACATTTCAGGGGTTCAATGTCCACATGTGACTCATGGCTTCCCTGTGGATAGCACAGTCACAGGATGTTTCCATCATCATCTAAATTCTGTGGGACAGAATTGCTCCAATCAAATCCAGGTTCCTCCTATTGTTCTCCCTATATTGCCCAGGGGTGTGTGTGTGTGTGTGTGTGTGTGTGTGTATGTATGTGTGTCTGTCCTTTATCAATCTACCATTGTTGCTGTCTACTTATTCACTTCGCATTGGATTCTTCTATTAGACTATGAGAACTATTAGATGATGGAGCTGCAAGAGCAGTCACAATGTTGGTTTTGTTACTATCACCTGTCTGGTGCTGGGCAAATCATCAGCATAGATCAGAAACAATAAATACCTGTGGAACAAAATGCATGCACAACCTCCACACCCACCACAGTGATTGTCATTCTACCTGCAACTTAACAGAATTTAAATTTAAAATTTAAAAAATTAAAGCATCCTTCATCACCCGTCCTCCTGGCTTCTAAATTAATATTTTGCCTTCCCTGCTATAAAACGTCACTCTCATTAGCATGCTTCAAATTAGTTTTATCCTGCTATAAAGACAAATTAGCCGCTATCTTTAAATTAGCGCCAATCAAGTTTCTGTCGAACGGCATCTACTTGATGAGGAACACCAACATGACCCCCCAAGAAAAGACATAAAGTGTTGTTTAGGTGTCTGAGGTTTATCTAGATGCCACACTCACAGTGTCTGAGGCTGCATGTCATCAAGGGATGTCTCAGAATGAAAACACCCTCAGAGAACACAAACAGAAGTAATCATCTTTGTGTTTGTTTGATTTTAGAATAGGGTCAGGGAATAGAAGTGACTGTTTTTTTCTCATGTCACTATAGCAAATAATAAATAACAAGCGGAAAGTCTTAGAAGCTCCTCAAAAAGGCAAATGATATAGTTTGGCTGTGTCCCCACCCAAATCTCACCCTGAATGGTAATAATCCCCACATGTCAAGGGCGGGGTCAGGTGGAGATAACTGAATCATGGAGGCAGTTGCCCCCATGCTGTTCTCATGGTAGAGAATAAGTCTTGTGCGATCTGATGGTTTTATAAAGGAGGGTTCCCCTGCACGTGCTCTCCCTTGGTCTTCCGCCATGTAAGACGTCCCTTGGTCTTCCACCATGATTGTGAGGCCTCCCCAGCCATGTGGAACTATGAAGCAATTAAACCTCTTTCCTTTATAAAGTACCCAGTGTCAGGTATGTCTTTATTAGCAGTGGAAGAACAGACCCATACAGCAAAGCAGGTATAATGACAAAGCGTGTAGCAGGTGAGTCCTGGGCTCCACTACTTCATGACCTTTTGTGACCTTGAGCTAGTTCTGAAGCCACGCAGAACCACCGTTTGCTCATCTGTAAGATGGAATACTATTACCTCTCTTGCTGCTGGGAGCACTGAATGGGTTGATGTGCAGTAAAGTGTCTAGCAAGGCATCTGACACATGCAAGCACTCTACACTGGTTTGCTATAATACTACCATTTGTGTGACTGGGACCAGGGTGAGCATTCTCTTCCTATTTTGGTTAGCAGAGCATAGAAAGCAAATTCAGTTAACATGAGTATATGGCCAGGGTGTCCTCTACGTATCTTGGAAGGCTGTGTGCACAATTCAAATTTTGTGTATGTTTTTTTCCCTGATGTTCTTCAGGCCTACATATTGTCTGGGTGAAAGACATCATCCCACTATAAGTGCCTCAAATAGCTTTGAGTGTTACATGGAACTCTCCAAGGTCTCACCCTAAAGGCACGTGCTCTTACCAGGGGACCCCAGGGTTGGTTCAAGGCCCTATTCCTGTGTCCTGTGTGGCCAAGACACTTAGCTCCTAAAACTATCACACCATGTATTGGTTCTATAGGAAGTTCAGGCACACATGCACTAGACACACACACACACACACACACACACAAATTTTAAAAGTGGTCATGGCATCTTCTGATAACTACTTCATAGAATTTGCTACTGCTATTTTTAGTGAAAAATCAAACTCTGACATTAGAACACATAAAATACGCTTAGCTGGGTTTTGCTTCACAGTTCATAAATTCAGAAAGCAGTCCAATCCATGGGTTCTTACCAATTTTTTAGCAGGATAAGCAGGTATTAAAGATTTAAAGCGTCCCGCTGTGCATATGTAGGAATCTTTCTTTCTCTACAAAGGAGACTTTGTAAACCTCCTTCTTCTGAGTAGCCACGGCCGGAGGCCACTCCTTTCCCTCCTGCACTCGCTGTGAAACCTTCTCCAGAAAGTGGAGACTGCCTGTTCCACCCTGGGCCTCTCCGCCCAGGGCCCTGCAGCTCCAGCCCCAGAGTTGCTGGGGATTCAAACCTCGACTGGCTCACAGGGGTCTCTCCCCACAGACTGAATGACTCCCTGCAGGCATGAGACTCTGAGAAGGAACAATGATGCCAACGCAAAAGCCCAGGGACCAAGGACACTTGTGGCCTCTGAGCAGAGTGGAGTCCTGTGTCCCATTCATGGCGTTGGAAATTCCACAGGCAGAACTGGAGAGAAACCCAGTCCAGGGCTGGGGATGTGTGTGTGCTGTGCTGTGGACCGAGGGGAGGCCTCTGGGGTGGGTGTGGGGTAGGGTGGGACATTTCTCTGTTATCTCCAAGAACAGAAGTAGTGACCAGAAGCCCAGGACCGCGCTGGCCTTACCCTTGGCTTGGAGAAGGGATATATTTGCACCTTTGGCTCCCTCTTTTTCTTTTCCTTTTTTTTTTTTTTTTTTTGTTGAGATGGAGTTTCGCTCTGTTGCCCAGGCTGGAGTGCAATGGCACGATCTCGGTTCACTGCAATCTCTGCCTCCCAGGTTCAAGAGATTCTCCTGCCTCAGCCTCCTGAGTAGCTGGGATTACAAGCACATGCCACCACTCCTGGCTAATTTTTGTATTTTTAGTGGAGACAGGGTTTCACCATGTTGGTCAGGCTGGTCTCAAACTCCTGACCTTGTGATCTGCCCGCCTCGGCCTCCCAAAGTGCTGAGATTACAAGCGTGAGCCACCGTGCCCGGCCTGGGCTCCCTCTTAATTTAGCAATCTGACTGCATTTGAACAGAAGCCACTCTTGGGCATTGTGGACGATGGCGCTGGGGGTCTCCTGGGGTGCCCTCCATCAACTCCCTTAGTCCTGTTAGTGAGAAAGTGGCAGGACAGAAAGGCTGCAAACCTAAGCCAGGCACAGGATGGGATGACAGCCAGGAGGACAGTAAGGTCTCCGAGTTTGGTGGGCCACAGGTCTGAACTTTTCTTCCCAAAGCAACCCGATACCTCTTCTTCATTTAAATACATTCAGACAGGACGCATGGACTCCAGACCTACTCTATTCAAGACAGAAACAGACAGACATGTGTAATTCTGTATTTAACTTAATGGGTCTTTTTAGTATAATGTTTGCAGACATTTAAGATGTATGTGTGTGTCTCTCTGTGTGTGTATGTGTGTAAGAGAGCGAGAAATAGAAAACTACACATGACTTTAAATATCAATGAGATTTTCGTCTCCCATATTTATCTTGGGCAAGTTGTGGGATCCATCTCTACTTAAGGTAGAAATAAGTACATTTTTAGTGGGAAAACAAAAGCAGCCTTGCGAGAAAGTCCTACCCCCAGAGCTGACAAGTGCAAGACTCATTGCAAGGCCAGGCATGGCGTGAGGTCTCCAGAGCGGGCAGAAGGCTGCAACATTAATACACGGTTCATTACAACCGAATTAGAGGCTGGTTACTCAGTGCTCTAGAAATACGGGTTGGTCAGCAGCAAACTGATTTTCCCATGAAAGCAGGAAGTGTCCTGTTCAACCCTGGAAAATCAGTAATTATGGTTGCTGAACCTATTTACATGCAGAGCCCCCTACCTCTTGCTTTCTGTTTTAACTCTAGCGTCTGGGTGTAAAACATCCCTGCTGGGGAGCTATTGCTGCTCAGAGAGTCGTTTATTTCCTCCCAACTGAGAAGACAAGAAAGTAACCTAGTTTTAATACTACGTTTCTGCAGGTGGGTATACAATGGAGTCGATGCATTTCACTGATGCGGATCCAGCTCTTTAGGAGACAGAGAACAGGTTATGTCAGTGTGGCAGACCCTGTGGATCCAGCCACCCTTCTTCCCAGGGATTTGCAGCTGAAGGCTAAGGCACGGGGTCTGGGTTTTCACCCACTCAGTGAGGCTCCGATCCCTGGCTTCTGACAAAGTCAGCTTCCTGGACTGCTTGCTTATTCTAGTCTTCAAAGGTGCATTTTCCATACAACCTGGCCCCCAAACACAAGCTAAATATTTCTCCTGGCGTTGAGAAAGGATCCGACCATCCAAACCCTAAGGGTGTTCACGGGTAATTCATTTCTTCCATCGTTCCTTGGACACATGTTTGGTGAGCTCCTGCTTCATACCTGGCTTTGCTCCAGATGCTCAAGATAAAGCAGAGATCAACAATGACAAGACACCTCACCGCACAGAGATGACCTGCTTGCGGCAGGGAAAGATAAATAATAAAATGTACCGTGACAGGATGGTGACAAGGCAGGAAGGGGTAAAGAGTGCCAGGAGGCTGCAATTTTATGTAGGGCACCCAGGGACAGCCTCACTAAGCACGTGGCATTTAAGTAAAGCTCCAAAGGAGGCAGAGCTACAAACCACGCAGATGTGGGAGGGAAGCGCTTTGCAGACAAGGACAGGGATGTGCAAAGGCCCTGAGGTGGGAGCTTGCCTGAGCGTCTAAGGGACAGCAAGGAGGACAGTGTGGAGGAAGGGAGGGGATAAGGGAAGAGGGTCGGGGAGGTGCCTGGGGGATGGGGAGGTATGGAGAGAGGTTACAAAGCACGCTTTGCAGATGATTTGGGCTTTTAATCTGAATAAGGTGGGAGCCACGGAGGGAGTCAAGCAGAGAGGTGATGCTGACTGACTCAGGATTTAAGAGGATCTCTGTGGTTGAGGGCAGAGTTTATGGGAGCCAGTGAAACAGGAAAATCCATGTGGAGGCTCTTGCACTGGTCCAGCTGAGAACACCTAGATGATTATCCTGAGGCCCATGTGCCAGCTTTGAAACTCAGCTTCCTATAAAAAGCAACTTCACTGTGCATCCTGTCAATACAGATGGCAGCCCCACTGCAGCCAGAGGGACCCTCCTCAGGCACAAACTCAAGCACGCTGAACTCTGTAGAGACATCCCTTCCCTCCTGAAGCTCCCTCCGTGGTCTGGGACCCCTCGCCTAGCCCTGCTTATCCTCTTGGAGGCCCCCAGTGCCCCTGTGAAAACGGAGGCCTCTCTATTTCAACCCTAGGGTTGTTTCTTCTTTGGGCTTCTGTGGGCTTAAAATGGAGTCTCTCAAGAGGGTTTTCTCTTCCTCCTATAAAGTTCACGTCTTTGAACTGCAGGGGGAGGGATGTAGAATCATCGTAAAGAAAGCATTTTCCCAAACCGGGATGGTTTCCCCACTGAAAGGTTTGCCCACATTGCCTCTAGAGGGGTGTGCAGTGATTCTCTCAGGCAGTGGAAGTTGGAAGAGGCTCTAGTCCCCCGACCTGGATGATTTGTTTTCAGGTTTCAGGTAAGCTGGGTTTTAGGCTACCTGGTGATAATGCCTGTGGAAGAGGGAGTGATGGCGTGGAGGGTAAGGATCCCACCCACACCCATCAATCCCCAACTCGTATGAATGGCTCACCTCTTCCTCAGGCCTATAGCTCCGGTCTCAGGGCTCTGCAGATGCACAGATCACGTCATGTCTGCAGGTAAAGTGCAAACCATGGAAAGACAAATGACTCCTGAGAAATCCCTTAAATTGTCTAAGAAGGTCAGGAAAGTTCCATTTCTTCCTGAATCCTCTTTCTGTTCTTGGTGGAATCCCAGAGAAAGCTGTGGTTTTGAATTTAGACACCCTGTTGTGGGAGAGAAGGAAGAGAGAGGGAGAGAGGAGAGGTGGGGGGAGGGAGTGACAGAGAGAGAAGAAAGGAAGGAAAGAAGCAAAGAAAGAAGGAAAAGAAAAAAGGAAGGAAAGGAGAAAGAAAAGAAGGGAGGGAGGGAAGGAGAGAGGAAGAAAAAGAATTAAAGAAGGAAAGAAGAAAAAAATGAAAGAAAGAGAAAGAAAGGAAGGAAAGACGGAAAGAAGAAAGAGAGAAAGAAAGATAAGGAAGGAAGGAGGGAGGCAGACATCTCCCTATCTACTGCCCCTCCCTCCACTGAGTGGCTGGATCAGAGATGGGAAGGGTCCAGGATCATCAGCTTCTCGGTCACTCTCCTCGGGGGACTCACACACGTAGGGGCCTCATGCGAGAGGCAGTCTGCTCTTCTGTCTGTCTCTTCCTGAGCCCATGCAATTTATTTGGCCCAAGCCAACCATGCAGTTTGCAGATAGCGGTGATTCCAACTGGGTAAGCTGGAGGTGAAGAGAGTCAAGCCGCCCCCGCAGGGTCTGCTTCTCTTCTTCATGGACCCTTTACATTGATACAGAAACATCATTACAGCATCCAACTTTTAAATTGCCTGATGTGCAACTGTCTGACTCCATTCAGGTAGCTCAAAATAACAGTATTCTTTTTAAAACAGAAACAAATTGAAAACAACAGCAACCCCATGATATGAGGAAGCAGCACTCGCAGAGCGCATCTCTGTGCTGGACGCTCTTTTCAGCACTTGGTACCTTTCATTCTCACAGGAAGCCCACCGGGTTGCGGCTACCACTACCAGGAGGAAAGTGGGACCCAGAAGGTTGAACAACCCACCCTTGGTTCCAGAGCCAAGTCAGAGACAGCACTTCCAGCCAGGCTGCCTCCTCCTGTGCCCTCTGCCAATGTGGGAAAACAAACAGCATCGTTATCCTGACGCCATTCACAGGAAGCAACACCCCAATAAAAAGCTGCAGGAGGGGAGGAGCTGCGCAAAGTAGGGGCAATAAATAAAACGGCTCTTCTGAGTTCTCCTTTGTTGCCTTGTCCTCAGCTTTGCTAAGAAAACACCACGGGAGAACGCCCTTGTGAATGCTGCCATTGCATTTCCAGGAGCAGCCGGCCTGGGCAGAAGTTGAAGGAGTTGCAGACTCCTGGGGTCTCAGATTGCAGCATTAGCACCTCTGTTCTCTGTGAAAGTCCCAAACCACCTTGCAAACCTAGGTGGCAGGAAACCTTCACCACTACCACATCTCTGGTCTTTCTCCTCCAGACAGTGAGAAGCAGGTGTCTGCTCAAGTTTCCCTTTTCACTTGTGCTGCCAGGAAGCCTTGGGAGTCGCATTTTTAGATTTTACTCACTGTTGATAAACATGGATGATTAACAGTGTTTGAATTATTTCCTCCTGGTCTCAACCCCACTTCTGTCTTCTTTGGCCTTGATTTATATTTGTCTCTTGTACTTCTCTACTTTGTTATATGCTTTATGAGTGCTAGAGAAGATTTTTTAGGAAAAATGGACAGAATAGCCAAGTATGGGACAGAAATATCATGCCTGGCCGTGTTCTCTGGAGCATTTGGGGACCCTAGAACCCTGCTTCTCTCTCACCCCGGACAATTCCCTTGTGCTTTGCTTCCAGACGTCACACTTCCTCACTAAACTAAATTATAAAAAGATATTTCTTTCCTTTATGTAATTCCTCTCACATCAGAACCACGAAAATCACAACTTTGCCCTGGTCCTGGCTTCCTGAGGGATCCTGCATAGGGTACTGTGAGGCAAACTCCTTGAACGATTAAAGCAAAGTAGCTACAGAGCTGTGAACTATTAGACTCCCTGTTTATAAAAGTTACGATTCTACAACTCAAATATATACACCTGAAGTCAAAAGCATTTGAAACGTGATTGTTTCCATCACCTCCCTCCCTTTCTCCTTCATCTGACTAGTTATGGGAATGGCTGATTTTATGTGTCAACCTGACCGGGGTATCCAGATATTTGGGCAAACATTATTTTGTTATGTCTGGACGTTTTTGGATGAGAGTAACTTTTGAATCAGTAGACTAAGTGAGATGATTTGGCTGTGTCCCCACCCAAATCTCATCTTGAATTGTAGTTCCCATAATCCCCATGTCTTGTGAGAAGGACCCGGTGGGAGGTAACTGAATCATGGGCATGGTTCCCCATGCTGTTCTTGTGACAGTGAGTAAGTTCTCATGAGATCTGATGGTTTTATAAGGGGCTTTCCCCAACTTCACTCGACACGTCTCCTTCCTGCCGCCATGTGAAGAAGGACGTGTTTGCTTCCCCTTCTGCCATGAGTGTAAGTTTCCTGAGGCCTCCCCAGCCCCATGGAACTGTGAGTCAATTAAACCTCTTACCTTTATAAATTACCCAGTCTCAGGTATATCTTTATAAGCAGTGTGAGAACAGGTTAATTCACTAAGTAAAACACACTGTCCTTCCTAAATGGGTAGGCCTTGTGCAATCAGTGAAGACCTGAATACAACAAAAGACTGACACTCCCCTAAGTAAGACATTTTTCCTGCCCGACAGCCTTTAAACAGGAACACTGGCTCTCCTGGGCCTACAACTCACTGACTCACCTTGCAGATCTTGGGACTTGTCAGCCTCCATAATTGCATGAGCCAATTCCTTATAATAAACCTACTCACATACATGTACACATATGACATTGCTCTGCTTTGGACATGGTTTGTTTGTCTCTGCCAAATCTCATGTTGAAATTTCATCCCCAGTATTGGAGGTGGGGCCTGCTAGGAAGTGTTTGAATCCTGAGGGCGGATTCCCCATAGATAGCTTGATGAGATTCTCACGGGAGTGAGTCAGCCCTCCCCCTTAGTTCCCACGAGAACTGGTTGTTGAAAAGTCTCTCTTCCTCTCTCTCACTATGTGATCTATACACACCTGCTCCAATTCACTTTCCACCATGAGTGGAAGCAGCCTGAGGTCCTCCCCAGATCCAGATGCTGGCACCATACTTCCTGTACAGCCTGCAAATCCATGAACCAAATAGACTTCTTGTCTTTATAAATTACCCAGCCTCAGGTACTTCTTTACAGCAACACAAATGGCGTAAGACAGACATATTGTTAATTAGCATACATTCATATATATCAATATATGCATGTGAATATATATATTTGAATATATATGTCTTCCTATTGGTTCTGTTTCTCTGGAGAACCCTAATATAATTACCTTCTACCTGGTGACTGCAGTGGCCCCAACAGACCTTTCTATGGCCCTTCTTGGACCCTAGGAGTCCAGTCTCCTTATAGTACACAGAGTGAGGCTTTTAAAAAATGAACCAGGTCATATCACTCCTTGGCCCCAGACTCTTCGATAGCTTCCCATTGAATTCAAATAAACTGTAAAGTCCTTACTATGGGCTATGAAAAAGCCTTAGGTTCAGTGGTGAGCTATAGGAAGACCCCACACAGCACAGGCTTAAATGAGAGAGCAGTTCATTTCTCTCTTGGGTTCTCGGACAGTTGGGGCATTTTATGGAGTCAGAGACTCAGGCTCTTTTCTTCCTTTTGTTTCTACTCCCAGGGCCACCTCATGGTTCAGTACAGCTGCTGGGGTATTGCCTTTATATTCCTATTCCAGCCATTACCAAGGAGGCAATGCCCCTACCTTTAAGTTGACTTCCGGGAAGCTACCGGTGCCTCTAGTAATACATGTACCTGCCTTTATATATCAAACTTTAGAGCACAATCACCAGGCCAAGCCTAGTTGCAAAGGAGGCCGGAAAGGGCAGTTGTTTTCTGGGTGGTCGAGTGCTCAGCTAACCATCAGGAGTTCTGTTCCTGAAGAAGCGAAGGGGGAGTGGATACTGGGAAGAGCTCCAATCTGGGACATATGTGGCCTGCCTGGACCACATGGACGGGACCCTGCCCATGTCCCTGATGCCTCCCCCACCCCTTTCCCACACTCACTCTGCCCCAGCCACAGGGCTGTTTCGCCGTTGCTCTTCCTCCAATGCACCCAGCTAATTCCAGCCTCTGGGCTTTTGCACTATCTGTCCCGTCACCTCGACAGCTCCTCCCCAAATATTCACAGCGCCCCTTCTTCACTACACTCAAGTCTCTGTGAGGTTCCAGGGAGAAGCCTTCTCTTCCACCCATCTACAGGGGCGGCCCCGTCACACTCTGTCCTCTCTACAGCTTTGCTTTGCCCCCTAGCCCTCCTCACTCCCAGCATGCTATTCACCTCTCTAATTTGCCATCTAGTCCCCAACCCAAATTCCCACCTCAATGCAAAAGCAGCAGGGATTTCTGGCCACCCCTCTCTTGTACCCTCAGCCCCCAAACTGCCTAAGAAAAAAAACAGGTGTTTCATCAACATTAGTTGAATAAATGAAAAAGGGAGTGATGATTTCATACATTATTTGCATCCAAAAAATTCTTCACTTTTGAGAATCCATACAAAACAATTTCGCTCAAATGGGAGTTTTTCTGAATAAAATAAAAATGTAATTGAAAACAAATTTCAACTTACAGGTGGCTATTTTAGAGACATCCTCTTTTGTAGTAGATGTGCTTCTAAAAAGTAATTTTTAAGTTGAAATCACACATATGCGTGTGTGTGTGTGTGTGTGTGTGTGTGTGTGTGTACAGTACGTGTTCATACATATTTAGAGAGCCACAGGGACTCTGGAGGAGACAGAGAAAGAGAAAGAAGTAGAAATATTAACACAGAGAGAGAAAAGAAGAGAATTTACCCACAAGTAGACATTCTAGTTTTTCCAATGGATCAGGTGGAAATTTTGGATTACTGCCACCAAAGAAATTATATGAAAAAATCTCAACTGGGGCATGCAAGCTTCGTAAGGGCAAGGATTTTTGTCCAGCCTGCTTTGATGGCACATACCTAGCATACCTGAAACACAAAAGCAGCCCAATAAGTATTGGTAGAAGAATAAATCTGGGGGCAATTTGACAAGAACCTATGAGTGGCAACTAGAAGGAGTATATGTATGAATCTTCATAGAATTTTAGGGAGGTGGAGAGTTGTTGTGTCGACCATCTCTTCCTTTGTAGTAGCATAAACCCCCACCCCCATGATCCAAGACATGACTTTAGAAAGAAAGCTTTAGCAATGTGGTGCCAAGCTGGAAGGATTCAGTGTGGTGGCATGCCGAGGGCCACTCATGCTCACTGGCAGGCAGCTCTGCCCTGAAGCATGGGTCACTTGATGTTGGTGACTCTGCCTTTTAAAAACAAGGACTCAGCCGGGCACGGTGGCTCACGCCTGTAATCTTAGTACTTTGGGAGGCCAAGGTGGGTGGATCACTGAGGTCAGGAGTTCAAGACCAGCCTGGCCAACATGGTGAAACCCTGTCTCTACCAAAAATACAAAAATCAGCTGGGTGCAGTAGCACAAGCCTGTAATCCCAGCTCCTTGGGAGGCAGAGACAGGAGAATCACTTGAACCTGGGAGGCGGATGTTGCAGTGAGCCAAGATTGTGCCACTGCACTCCAGCCTGGGCAACAGAGTGAGACTCCATCTCTAAGACCGCCCAGAGTCCTCCTCCCCACATACCACTTCAGGGTTACAAACAACAAATAACTTCAAAACAAAGCATCTTTCAAATAGAAAGCATGTCATAATTGGCAACTGGTATTTTCAGCCAGTTCTCTCAGTGGCACATCCTCTTCAGATCTCTAGTGACATTTAATTAAGGAGAAACAGATTCTCAGGGATGCAAAGAAACTGAGTGTCTGAGCTGCAAAGAAGCCCTAATGATGATTTACTTTTAGAAAATAAACAAGTAAACACTTCAACCTCACAGAAAGATGAGAAAGCTCTAGGACTACCAGGTCTTCTTGGTTTGCCAGGAACCTTCCAGTTTTGGCCTGATAAGCCTCATGTTTTAGGAAATCCCTCAATTCCAGGAAAACTAGGTTGGTTGGACACCCAAGAAAGGGCCTGAAATGCCAGTCAATTTTACACAAAAGCACTCAGTGGACCACAGCTGCCATTATACTTCATAGTGAAAGATTTAACGTGTTCCTCCTAGGATCAATAGTAACACAAAGATGTTTGTTCTCACCACGTCTACTTGATGTTGTACTGGAGTTTCTAGTTAGGGCATTTAGGCAACAAAAAAAAAAAAAAAAAAAGGGAAAAGCATCTAGATTAGAAAGGAAGAAATAAAACCATTTCTATTCTCAGTTGGCATGATCTCTATTCAGAAATCCTAAGGAATCCTTAATGAAAAATTACAGCTTATAAATGAATTCAGTAGAGTTGCAGGATATACCATATGCAGGCATCAATGGTATTTCTATATGATACAATGAACAATCCAAAATTAAATTAAGAAAATAATACCATTTACCACAGCCTGAAGAATAATAAAATACTTAGGCATCAGTTTAACAAAGGAAGTGCAAGACTTGTACTCAGAAAACTACAGAACATTGTATAAGAAAATTAAAGTCCTGAATGAATGAGAAAGACATCCCATGTTCATGGACTGGAAGATGCATATTGTTAAGATGACAACACTCCCCAAATTGATTACATATTCATGCAATCCCTATCAAAATCCCAGCTGCCTTTTTGTAGAAAATGACAAGCTGATCCTATAACTCACATGGAACTGCAAGAGATCAAAAACAGCCAAAACAGTCTTGAATAAAAGGAACACATTACGCTGCTGGTGGGAATGTAAACTAGTACAACCATGATGGAAAAGAGTAAGAAGATTCCTTAAAGAACCAAAAGCAGAACTACCATTCAATGCAGCAATCCCATGAATGGGTATCTACCCAAAGGAAGAGAAGTCATTATATGAAAAAGACACATGCAGGCCGGGCACGGTGGCTCACACCTGTAATCCCAGCACTTTTGGAGGCCAAGGCGGGCGGATCACCTGAGGTTGGGAGTTCAAGACCAGCCTGACCAACACAGAGAAACCCCATCTCCACTAAAAATACAAAATTAGCCAGGTGTGGTGGTGCATGCCTGTTATCCCAGCTACTTGGGAGGCTGAGACAGGAGAATCACTTGAACCCAGGAGGCGGAGGTTGTGGTGAGTCAAGATTGTGCCATTGCACTCCAGCCTAGGCAATAAGAGCAAAACTCTATCTAAAAAAAAAAAAAAAAGAAAAAAAAAGAAAAGAAAGAAAAAGACACATGTATACGCATGCTTATGGCAGCATGATTCACAAATGCAAAGATATGGAAACAGCCTAAGTGCCCAACAACCAACAAGTGAATAAAGAAAATGTGGCATGTGGTATACATACACCATGGAATACTACTCAGCCATAAAACACAACGAAATAATGGCCTTTGCAGCAACTTGGAGTTGGAGGCCATTATTCTAAATGAAGTGACTCAAGAATGGAAAACCACACATAGTATGTTCTCATCTGTAAGTAAGAACTAAGCTATGAAGATGCCAGGACATAAGGATGATATAACAGACTTTGGGGCCTCACGGGGAAGGATAAGAGGGGACTGAGGGATAAAAGACTATGTACTGGGTACAGTATACACTGCTCGGGTGACCGGTGCACCACAGTCTCAGAAATCATCACTAAAGAGCTTATCCATGTAACCAAAAACACCCTGTTTCCCAAAAACTATAGAAATAAAATTTTAAAATAAAAACAGTTCCTGATTTTGAGACTTATTACAAAGCCATATTGATCGAGACTTTGTGGAACTAACATAAGGATAGACGTACAGATCAATAGAATAGAATTCAGAGTCCAGAAACAAACCCTTGCACTTACGGTCAACTGATTTTGACAAGGGTGCCAAGATCATGTAATCAGGGAAATCATCAATGTGGAAGTATCACTAGCATCCCTATACGCCACCAACAGTCAAGACAAGAGCCAAACCTACTCCAATTCACAATTCACAAGAAGAATAAAATACCTAGGAATACAGGTAACTAGGGATGTGAAGGATCTCTATAAGGAGAACTACAAAACACTGCTCAAAAAAATCAGAGATGACACAAATGTTAAAACATTCCATGCTCATGGATAGAAAGAATTAATATTGTTAAAATGGCCATACTACCCAAAGCAATTTACAGATTCAATGGTATTCCTATTAAACTACCATTGAGATACTTCACAGAACTAGAAAAAGCTACTTTAAAAATTCATATGGAACAAAAAAGGAGCCCAAATAGCCATGGCAATCCTAAGCAAAAAGAACAAAGCTGGAGGCATCACCATTACTTGACTTCAAAGTACACTACAAGGCTACACTAACCAAAACTGTATGGTACTGGTACAAAAACAGACATAAAGACCAATGGAAGAGAATAAAAAACCCAGAAATAAGATCACACACCTATAGCTATCTACTCTTTGACAAACCTTACAAAAACAAACAATGGGGAAAGGATTCCCTATTCAATAATTAGTGCTAGGGTAACTGGCTAGCCATATGCAGGGGTGTAAGGACCTCTTATACAAAGGTTTCCTTATGCAAAGGACATCATATACAAAAATTAACTCAAGATGGTTTAAAGACTTAAATGTAAAACCCAAAACTATAAAAACCATAGACGACAACCTAGGCAATACCATTCAGGACATAGGCATGCGCAAAGATTCCATAATGAAGATGACAAAAGCAACTGCAACAAAAGCAACAATTGACAAATGGGATCTAATTAAATTAAAGAGTTTCTGTACAACAAAAGAAACTATCAACAGAATAAACAGACAACCTACAGAATGAGAGAAAATATTTGCAAACAATGCATCTGAACTTAAAAAAAATATAAGAAGAAAACAAAACAACTCCGTTAAAAAGTGAGCAAAGGACATAAACAGCCACTTCTCAAAAGAAGACATATATGCAGCCAACAATCATATGAAAAGGAGCTCAATATCACTGATCATTAGAAAAATGTAAATCAAAACTGCAATGAGACACCATCTCCCGTCTGTCAGAATGGCTACTGTTAAAAAGTCAAAAAATAACAGATGGTGGCAAGATTGTGGAGAAGAAGGAATGCTGATACACTGTTGGTCAGAGTGTAAATTATTTAATAGTTCAATCATTGTGGAAGACAGTGTGGCGGCTCCTCAAAGACCTGAAGACAGAAATATCATTTGACCCAGCAATCCTATTACTAGGTTTATACTCAAATGAATATAAATCGTTCTTTTTTAAAGACACATGTACACATATGTTCACTGCAGCACTATTCACAATAGCAAAGACATGGAATCAACTTAAGTGCCCATCAGTGATAGACTGGATAAAGAAAATGTGGTACATATACACCATGGAATACTATGCAGCCATAAAAAGGAACCAGATCATGTACTTTGCAGGGACATGGATGGAGCTAGAGGCCGTTATCCTTAGCAAATTAATGCAGGAGCAGAAAACCAAATGCTACATGTTCTAAGTGGGAGCTAAATCATGAGAACACTTTGGGGGAAAACAACACACACTGGGGTCTGTTAGAGGGCGGTGGGTGGGCAGGAGGGAGAGGATCAGGAAGAATAGCTAATGGATGCTGGACTTCATACCTGGGTGATGGGATGTTCTATGCAGCAAACCACTAGATCCACACTTACCTATGTAACAAATCTGCACATCCTGCACATGTAGCCCTGAACTTAAAATTAAAAAGCTGGAAATTAAAAAAAAAAAAAGAAAGAAAGAAAGAAACTCATCTTTTTTAGGAAAGAAAGCATTATTAGCCTTAACAGAACCTGTTTGTGTATGGTTTGTGTTTTGTTTTTAAATAAGAACAATTTGGATATATCTATATCTACCTATTTATACAGATATATAGAACCAATTTTTAATTGGCCTATAAGCACATAATTTCATGCACTTATCGGCAATAAGTTTATGAAAAGAAGCTCAGCATCACTAGTCATTCAGGAAATGCAAATCAAAATTACAATGAGACACCACTGCAAACAGAATAGGATGACTGAGATAAAGATGGGCAATAGCAAGCGTTGATGAGGATGAAGAGAAATTGGACGTCTCTTTCATTGCTCTTGCAGCTCTATGGTGTAGCAACTTCAGAAAACAGTTCGACAGTTCCCCAAAATGTTGGACAGAGTTACCTCATGACACAGCAATTTCACTTTTAGGAATATACCCAAAAGAAATAAAAACATATATTGCTGGGCACAGTGGCTCACACCTGTAATCCCAGCACTTTGGGAGGCCGAGGCAGGTGGATCACGAGGTCAGGAGATCAAGACCATCCTGGCTAACACGGTGAAACCCCATCTCTACTAAAAGTACAAAAAATTAGCCAGGCGTGGTGGCAGGCACCTGTAGTCCCAGCTACTTGGGAGGCTGAGGCAGGAGAATGGAGTGAACCCAGGAGGCAGAGCTTGCAGTGAGCCTAGATCGCACCACTGCACTCTAGCCTGGGTGACAGAACGAGACTCCATCTCAAAAACAAAAACAATAAAAAGAGAAAGAAATAAAAACATAGATCCATATGAAAACGTGTACATGAATGTTCACAGCAGCATTATTCATAACAGCCAAAAAGTGGAAACAAGCCAAACATCTATCAGTGAATGCATGGATAAACTACATGTGGAATATCCATATCACAGAAGATTACCCAGCCATAAGAGAATAAAGTATTCATACATGCAACGACACAATGAACCAAAAAACCTCATGCTAAATGAAAGAATTCATTCACAAAGCACTGCATATTGTGTTGTATGAAGTTTTGTACATATTACACAGAATTTTATTGTATGTATATTGTATGGTTTCATTTATATGAAATGTCCCAAATAGGCAAATCCATAGGAACAGAAATTGGATAATGGTGGCCAGGGTGGGGAATTCAGGCCTGGGGAGTGACTGCTGAATTAATACAGGGTTTCTTTTCTGGGTGGAAAACATAATCTAAATTTAAATGATAGCGTTGATTGTATAACTCTTAATATATTAAATGTCATTGGCTCGTAGACTTTAAAAGGGTTAATTTTATGTATGCAAATTATGTCTCAATAAAACTTATTAAAGAAAAAACATGATTTTGTGGAATATTGCAATCACTTCCTCAACCACAGGATAAGATACTCAAGAAGGGCCAACAACTCTAACCTTATGAGAAAGTGGTAACAGCATAGAGTTACTTTAGGGATATCTAAATAAGCAAGAAGACAGCTCCTTTTTTTTTTTTTTTAAGATTGCGTCTCGCTTTGTCACCAGGCTGGAGTGCAGTGGTGCAATCTTGGCTCACTGCAACCTCCGCCTCCCAGGTTCAGGTGATTCTCCTGCCTCAGCCTCCTGAGTAGCTGGGACTACAGGCGCATGCCACCATGCCCAGCTAATTTTTATATTTTTAGGAGAGATGGGGTTTCACCAGGTTGGCCAGGATGGTCTTGATCTCTTGACCTCGTGATCCACCCATCTCAGCCTCCCAACGTGCTGGGATTACAGGGGTGAGCCACCGTGCCTGGCCACAGCTCCTTTTTAACTCCCTGATGCACCTGCACAGATGCCTCGATGGCCTTAAATGTTTCCCAACTGCCACCTGGCAGCATCTGTCACCCTAAACTTCTCTTGGGTCACCTTGCTAGCCCGGTATGCTACATCTCTCTGGGGACATCTTGGGGATCCTGCTTCCTTTGCACAATCAAAGGATGCTCAGGACCCCTGAAGATTGTAAAGAATGGACCTCCATCAGCGACCTCTGCACTGTGCAGTAAATGCAAATGCACCACACAGGCAACCAGGGCAGGTCCTCCCTGCTCCGAAAGGAATGAAGTTCAAAGGGCAGAGGGGAAGCTCTGTCCACTAATAGGAAACATCCCCAAGCATCCAGCAGGGCCCAGGGGCACAGGAGGAGAACAGCAGTTCCAGGCAGCAGAATTCCTTCTCTGCCCTCCCTGGGGAGGATCAAAGCAGGATGAAAAGAACACTCACCTGGTCTGAAGAGAAGCCTTGGCTTGTGGAGCATAATCAGATGTAAAGGCTTCTCAACACTCTTTAAAGAATCCCACAGAACAGAAAAAAAGGAGGGAGGAAATGATGTCCTGAGACCAAACTGTGAGAGTGATGAGTGACACCTCGGCCAGGGGCATCCGCTGGGGGCTATGTCTCAGCTCTTCTTCCGTTCAAACAGGTTTGGAAGATTTTCTACCTTATGTAATCAAGATAACTGGACTCCTTGACTAATACTTTTATACAGTGGTATTAGAAAGGTGTTCTGAAAATGCATCTAGCACAAAACGACACTTTCTTCTCTGCCTGTTTCTTGCTGAACAATTTCAAAGAAGCATGGCCAGGCTGGCTGGGTGTGGTGGCTCACATCTGTAATCCCAGCACTTTGGGAGGCAGAGGAGGGCAGATCATGAGGTCAGGAGTTCGAGACCAGTGGGCCAATATGGTGACACTCCATATGTACTAAAAATACAAAAATTAGCCAGGCATGGTGTTGCACACTTGTAGTTTCAGCTACTCTGGAGTCTGAGGCAGGAGAATCTTTTGAACTCAGGAGGCAGATGTTGCAGTGAGCTGAGATCGTGCCACTGCACTCCAACGTGGGCGACACAGCAAGACCCCATTTCAAAAAAAAAAAAAAAAAAATGTGTGGCTATGAGAACTTTTAGCCTGGAAGGTGGAGTTGACTGTGGAAGTGGAAAGAGAGAGAAGGCAGGAAGCAGGGGGTGGGTGGTGGACTGTAATATATAGATATTAGTTGGGATAACTCAAGCCACCAGTGGTTTATCAAGTAGTTAAGACACTTCTTTCCTTCTCCTTTAAAATACAAAGGAAATGGTGCAGGGGCTGAGTTAACAGTTCCATGGTAGGAGAGCCCCCGAATCTGCATGCTATTCTCTACTTCTACCTCATGGCCCAAAATGGCTGCACCAGTTCAAGCCATCATGTCTACATTCTAATCAGCAGCAAGAAGCAGCAGGAAGAAGCCTACCTTCATTCCCTTCAAGTTCACTGTCTAGAAGCTGCACACTTCATGCCCATTTACGTTTGTTGTACAGAGTAGTTAGCTCCACTGTGTTTCAGGAGAGGTTGCATGATGTATTTTTTTCCCTGATAAACTACATAATTTTGACTGAGTTCTGACTTCCCCCAAAAGTGTGGTTGACATTGAGCTAAACTATTTTTAAATCCTTTTGAGTAAAATAAAACACCTTGGGAGATAAATGATTAGCAATGACAGTAATTACTTTTTTACATCAACAGACTACTTTTATCTTCCTTTACGACTCCAAATTAAAATACTTACTGATAATTCCCTGACAATTGGTAAAAAGAACCAATGTATTCAGATTGCCTTTCTATCCTAGACATCCGGACAATGAATGAAAAGCAACAAAGAAGCCGGTTTAGCCTTCACCAGCAGACACCCAAAGAAAGAGCACAGAGTTTTTGGGAGGTCGAGGTGGTTGGATCACCAGAGGTCAGGAGTTTGAGACCAGCCTGGCCAAGATGGTGAAACCTCGTCTCTACCAAAAATACAAAAACTAGCTGGGCGTGATAGTGGGCACGTGTAATCCCAGCTACTCGGGAGGCTGAGACAGGAGAATCATTTGAACCTGGGAGGCAGAGGCTGCAGTGAGTTGAGATTACTCCAGACTAGGTGACGGAGTAAGACTCTGTCGCCAAAAAAAAGAAAGAAGAAAGAGCGAGCATAGACTATCAGGATGGTGAGCAGTATTGTTCCCCAAATGGTGTACCTTTCATCTTGTCCTTGCAGAACCGCATTTAGTATTTGGGCTACAGCTTAGATCAGTGAAGACTGCTGATGCCCAAATAGTTAGACTAATTTATTGATGCCATTAATAGACTGGCTCTTTGCTCTATGTATCACCCTGGTCTTACTTTTTTCCCTACTAGTCTATTTATATTTCCTTATGAATTTGTAACAGCTCTTTATTCATTAAAAATAAAAGATCTGGCCGGGCGCGGTGGCTCAAGCCTGTAATCCCAGCACTTTGGGAGGCCGAGACGGGTGGATCACAAGGTCAGGAGATCGAGACCATCCTGGCTAACACGGTGAAACCCCGTCTCTACTAAAAAATACAAAAAACTAGCCGGGCGAGGTGGCGGGTGCCTGTGGTCCCAGCTCCTGGGGAGGCTGAGGCAGGAGAATGGCGTGAACCCGGGAGGCGGAGCTTGCAATGAGCTGAGATCTGGCCACTGCACTCCAGCCTGGGCGACAGAGCGAGACTCCGTCTCAAAAAAAATAAAAAATAAAAAATAAACAAATAAAAGATCTTTGCCATTTTGCTGCAACTAAAATAAGCTTTACTGTAATAAAATAATAGTCTTTAAAAAAACAACTCAGAAGAAAGAAGTGCCGATTGCATGTCCAAGCGGAAAGCAGAATTAGGCAGAAAACTTTTTGAACCCAGAGATATCAGGTGTTGACGTTAGACAGGGTGCATGTGAGAAAAACATTTTCAATGTGAACACTACTCATTTTCAAGGCCTCCAAATTGTTAAGACTACCATGTTCCTAAGCTTTGAAGGCCTTTGGCACAGCCCCATACTTTCAACAGAGTGTGTCCTTACCAAGGACAAGTAAAAAAGAAACAACAGCTAAAATTCATTTTAAGAAGCTCTTAGTACCTTATGTAAATATGGGAAGGGACATAGAAGCCCCCTGTAAACTTAAAAGAACCATCCAAATGTTACTGTTCTTTTTTTTAAACTGTCTGTACAAACACTTGCATTGATGACCATGTTTGTATTAGAGAAACACAGAAAGGTGGTCACGAATTGTCCTCACATCTGTGTGGACACAGTGCTGCCAAGATTCCCAGGCGTGGGAGCCCGTGGTAGATATCCCGGAGGTGCGGCCTGAGGCTGCCCACAAGTTGCCTGGAATGGGAAGAAGACTTTATATCTTTCCTCCTCCCTGGCTCCAGGTGTATGCGCAGCAGAATCAGCTCCTCAGATGCATGAGAGCTGCAGGCTGCGCTGCTGCCAGGAGCTTCGGTGGTTTTTTTTTGTTTTTTTTTTTTTTTTTTTTTTTTTTGAAGTACTGGTGTCTGGGACTTGGGGAGTGATGGGGACCTTCCTGGGGCAAATGAGATGAAGATCCCCTCAACGCAGTTGTGGAAAGACAACAAACAGCACCAAGACAGCAGTCCCCAGAGCCAGAGACAACCACCCGAGGCCACTTCCCAAGTGGCCTCCAAATCGGTGGGAGAGGAGGGGAGACTTGCAGCTCGAACCAAACAGAACAGGCACATCCTAGGAACACGCTGTGCTGAACCGCAGGCCTTGATATGCAAGCGGGGTGAAATCAACGGACACCCTGCCTTCTCTGAACTTCCTGACTCCTCTGGATAAACCAGCACAGACAAGATTAGACCAGAAGAGAGACAGACCTCCAACCCCCCTGGGCTGCCATGGCTGCCCTCCCAGATGAACTTAAAAAAAAAAAAAAAAAAAAAAAAAAAAGCCCTCTGTAACTTGATCCCCTTTGCCTCTAAGAGCTGGAAGCCCTTGGAGGTCCCTGGCACGTCTCCCTGAACACAGACCACATGCTGGCAGCGGGGGCTGACCTCCAGTGCTTTGAAGGAGGGAACCCCCAGCCCCCAACACAGACGCCCACTCCAACGAGGCTCAGAAAATCAGCAGAGGGGAAGAGAGGCTCGAAACCCCTTTTTAAATTTGCCTGCCAGATGTGAAAATCCAGGCAACCCAGGAGGGGCACTCGGAGAGACACAGAAGAACCGTAAATGCTTCAGTTAAGTCCTCCTTCAGGATCTCCTACTAATCATTTAAGCCAACCCAACATCTTTACAAAATCGAGGGAATTACCCGAAGCCCTGTGTAGGGAACTTCTAAGGGGAGCCTGGGCTTGCCTCCTCCCTGGACATCATGTGAAATGACTCAGGCAACAGTTAATAAATCTTAAGACCCTGGGACGGATTTCATCTTTGTGCAGGAAAAAAAAAATTATATATATATATATTTCTGCAGAAGGAAAACGAGAAAGGAGCCCAGGATCTGAGTGTAATTAGTTAGCTGATCAGACAGTTATATAGTCACAGACAGCCAAAAGCTTAAAAAGGAGTGGGAGGGGGCCCGCTGAGAACTCTTGCTTCGGAGAACTTTTTCCAGCTCTTTCCTCTACCCGTCTATTCAGCAACATTGAAGGGAGCATCCACCACGTGCTTAGCTCTGTCCTTGACACGCGACACATCGGTGAGCAGGATGGCAAAGACCCCACCCCACGAGGCTTCGGTGAACAACACACATACTAAATAAGTGCATTTTCTAAATGGGTCACACGTGCCGAGGGAAAATAAGGGAGAGCCAAGGAAGGAGCACATGCCTGGAGATAAGGTCTTCCCTGGATGATTAAGCTGTGACAGCACTGGCAATTGATTAAACTTCCACTAATCGGAATGCACGCTTTTTGGTATGCAGTGATTCCACCTGCAGGAGTCTCGGCTCTACCTGAGTGGACTAGTGATTTCCCACTCTCTGTGATCTACAAGATGCTGTGTGCAAACCTAACCAGTGCTGCATGACATAGGTCTACCTATTAAGGAGAGAACCTTATGTCTGGTCCTTATAGGAATCTGAATATTGCTTTGAGAGGTTCTCCAGATAGCTGGTTAAAATCAAGATTTAAAAAAGAAAACGCTACCTCGGAGTGCAAAGGCTTCAATGCAGAGACAAGGAGTGTGAAGTTCAGGATATGTAGACTTTCTTTCCCTGGTTCCTATTTCAGGAACATCACACAGCTGGTCTTCCCTGGGGTGTGAGACTCCTCACTGTTACTACAACATCAAGAGTCTCACATGTTTGCGAACCGGGATTAAAACAAAAAAATCTACCTTTAAGTTAGTACATCCATTTCCAGAGCTCCACAAGGAAGGAATTAAGCGGACAGGAAATCATCCAAACATGAGGATAAAAAGGTCTGACAGAGAGTGTTTGAAATATGAGAAGGAGTGCTATGAACTCTCCCAAAGAAAAGAAACAGCAAGGAGACTGATAGAATTGCAAAGGTCTGCAGGGAACAAAAGAATGCTAGGAGCAAGGGGACGAACCTCCCAGACCTGAGACCTCCCCGGGTTTGCAACTTTATTTGTACTTTCAGAACTGGTCCTGGGCAGTTCGGAGGTTCATTTGGATTCCACGAACCTAAGCAATTCTTAGATTTTTTGCTCTACCCAAGTCAGAAAGTGACTTCAAAACATTTTGTATTGGTGGAATTCCAACCTGAGAAATCAGAAAAAGGTAGAAATACGATCACAAGTCCTCCTTGGAAAAATCCACACACATTTCCAGAGCCTCTTCTTTATTTAGCATTGCCTAAGCAGCAAAGCACAGCTAATGATGAGGCTGAACTGCGAACACAACACAAGTCCCCGGGAACAATAGAAAAATATAATCAAGGAGTCAAACCCCAGCATAGTGATAATTATTCTTATCGAGTCATTCCCCCATTGAATATAATAAGCCAGACACTATAATCTTCAGGCAAAATGTTGCAGAAACAGCTGTAGTAATGAAAGAACATGCTAACGAGATCAGAGACCATGAAAAAACAAGAGAAGAAGAAAACAAGAAACTCCCACACCCTCTCTTCCAGTTCTCTCTCTTTAAGCCTAATTTCTCTATGGCTTATTTCTCTTGTTCTCTTTAAAGCATTCTCTTCAAGGCTGACTGGTTTCTGATTTCCATGGCCTTAGACTTAAGTTTGTCATGCCAACTTGGAAGGAGGCCAAACTGTATATAAAATAGAAACATTCCACGTAAAAGCAACGGAGTCTCAGCCCAAGGTGGCACAAATGCAGGATATGAAGTGAGCACACTCCTTGTTCTGAAACACCACCTCCAGGAAGCCTCTCTTGCCTTGCACCCGGATGAGCTCTCTCCTGACTGCTGGAAAAGACAGGAAGAAGATGGCAGGGATGCAGGGTTCTGGAAGCTGCTCTCAGCGAGCTGGGTCTTGGGGACGTTTGCATTAAAAAATGGCACTTCAACTAGTGTGTCTCCTGCTGCCAGGGAGCGGAAATGTCACCTCAGCTTAGGGACAGACAGATGGCTAACCAAGATGGTTTCTCATCACTGTTGGCTTCGTTCATTCCTGTGCATAGTAGCAGTAGACTCTTTGGATAAATGGCTGTGTATTTGAGAAAAACATGATACATATTTGATATTTAACTTATAAAATAAAAGGAATGACTTCTCAACCTTTCAAAAGAATGGTCTTGCTAGAAATAGTAACTTGGCTTAAATATAGAGTCCCAGCTGGGATGGCTTCATCATATGATTACTTAACTAGAGACATTCTGTTAGGAAATGGGCATACAGTGTCAGCAAATAACCCCTCCCAGAGAACTACAGATTGCATGGAGAAAATTCTATTTCTCACAAAGCTCTATAATGACCATGTATATAAATAAGAAAGCATCTCTTTATATATGCACATATTTAAATGTAGTATTATAGGCATGCATATATTTTTTATAAATGCAGCCTCTTCCCATCTAACGAACAAACTCAAGAAGAATTCTATTTTATGCACTGTAATAGTGTGACTGTAATAGTAATTAAACCAAAATCACTTAAACATTTATTGTCCAATATTAGACAAATATTTTCACAATAAAGCCTGTTGTATTTATTTAAAACACAAAATGATAAGGGAAAATTACCCTGATCACTTAAACCCCAATACTACAGAGGCAAAGTAACAGTTTTCTTTCCATTGGTCTAATTTAATGAGCTGGGATAAAGCACTGTGAATAATTAAGGATTAGATCTTTAAGAATATCTACACTCTGTGTTTCCAACAAAATAATTAGGAGAGAGAAAGAGTTTAGAGTAACAGAAAGAACACCTGGGGGGCAAGCATGCATTTGTCCATTTGTCCTGGGTTCCCCTCTCACCAACTGGGTGTTCTTGGGTAAGTCACTTACCCTCTCTTTGTCTCAATACCCTCATCTGTGGAACAGGGATAATGCAGGTATTCACCCCAAGGGGCTGTTATGGGGACTCACAAACTAACACTGGCTTTATCACGTAGTTATTGAAAGAAACTGATACGTTATTGTACTTGTTTTAGTTTAATTTTCCTCTCTTTTAGAATGAGGATAACTACTGGCCCTTCTTCATGGGCTACAATGGTAATCGAAGGAGGTTATTCAAGCATGAGTACTTTTATGTACAGCAAGCATTTTAACAAATGCTGGTGATTAATGATCTTCCTTGCCCGTTCAATATAATGATGGGAGCTCAGAACACAACAGCGATGGTTAATCTTTCTGAAAAACTTGATCTCTCTTTTGAAAATCCAAATGCCAATATGTAGAACATTCAAAAGGCCAATATACAAATGTACCTTTATTGTATAAATGCAAATTTATAGTTATTTATTATGGAGTTTGATAAGATGAGGATGCTTTCGTGGACAACAAATTCCTTTGCAAAAGCTAAAAATTCAGATATTACCCAAAAATCATAAATCTATCCCCTATCACAATATTATCACAAAGCATGTTAATCTTTCACCAAGCAGCATCATCTGAGGCTTGAACAACATTTCACAGATAACAAAATCAAGAGAACTCAGATGCTGAGGTATACATGAATTCATATATGCAAATCTGAATTCTAAAATGAAATGTGGCGTAATCCTGTAACTTTTGCAATTCACGATCCATGTAAGACTCTTAGCTTAAAAAAACACCAACATGGAAATCTCCAACTATTTAGAACTAATAAAGTGTGAGTGCACTGAGAGATTCAGCCAAAGTAGCATGGAAAGGAAAATTTATAGCCTTAGCTATGTGCATTAGAAAATTGAAAAAGAACAAATAGTGTTTTATTTCAAGAAACTAGTGGGGGAAACTCAAACAAGTAGGTTAAGATTTTAAAAGAGAAAAAAGATTTTTGCTAATGACATTAGAAGTAAATGTTAAACGTCTTCTAAAGAGGGTTGATGATGGCCTAGATGTCTACGGAACACAGTTGGAAACCATTAGGCTCAATAGGGAGATAATGGCACTGAGGAATGAGAATGCATGCAGGCCCTGGAGCTGGCTCCTCTGCCAAGGCTGGGGACTAATACTTTGAATCTTGAGGACATGGTGGGTGGGTGGTGGCGGTCCACGGAGATGGCCTGGGCTGACACTGAGGTGGAGCTTGGGTATTTCAGTATTTTAGTACTTCTGCAACTGCTGCCACCTTTCCAGGTCATCTGAGTTGAGTGTTGGCACTGAAACTAGACAGCCTTTCTGATGCTTTCCAGCTCTTTCTGAAATCTAGACGTTTCCAGTGTTTGTTAAGGTGGGGTGAGGTGGAGAGATTCCTGAAAACCAGAGAAGGAACAGCATCCGCATCCTTCTCCCATGCCCTTCCTCCCTTGCTCCCACACAGCACACACCTGGTCACATAGTCACATGCATGAACACACACCTCACATGAGCCTCACACTCTCACACATACACACAACATCACACACTGTCACACATACACACACCACACACTCCACAAACTCCCACATATGCAACACATCCAAGCCACACACTCTCATACATACACACACAACAAACTCTCACACATACAACACACACATATCACACGAGCCTCACATTCTCACACATACACACAACACCATACACTCTCCCATACACACACCACAAACTCTCACATATGCAACACATCTAAGTCACACACTCTCACACATACACACACAACAAACTCTCACACATACAACACACACATACCACACAAGCCACATGCTCTCATACATAAACACAAGCCACACATTCTCACACATACACACAAATAATCAGTAAAGCATCTAAACCTTACTTTTCAAAACATGACAGTATGTGCCCATGTCATATTTTCTAGCCCTGGACTCCAAAAGTCACATTTTCTTTAGCAAATTCTGTGCTGTCTGGAGGGTGGAGGCCTCCACAGGGCCACTAGGCAGGTGTCCAAGACCTCAGGACACTTGGCAAGAGCCACTGCAACTCCTTGAAGAATAAAGATAATTTCAGAGATGACTGGGAACATGCCGATTCCCCTTCTGGAGGAAAGGAAGGGGGAGCCAGGGCTCTGGGACACCCACTCATGTCCACAGTGGACACACCAGGGGAGGCCCATCCATGAGGGCCAGCGCCTTCCCACAGCATGGAGTCAGAGCCTCCTCCCAGGCATCAGGGTGACAGGTGCACCAAAGAGGTGCTGCAGGAGCCTACGGCTGTGAGGGTTGCAACCTTTTCTTTTTGATCCTTCAAGAAAATCAGAAGTGGTGCCTGAGGGCTTTGGCTTAAAACCTTGACATGTGAGAATTATATGGTCTATCACTTCCAAGAAAACCACTGTGGCTCACAGCAGAGAGAGAAAGAGAATACATCTTCAAGGAAGAGCTGTTAACAATTTTGAAACACAAGACAGAAAACTGATGTGGCTCTTAATATTAATATTTCTAGATGATAGTTCCGGGGCTGGGTGGAAAAACAGCTTTTCTGACAACAGAAAAAAAGGACTGCAGAAGAACAGGGGGGCTGACCTTCTTCAAACAAATCACCTTTCTCCATCTTCCCCGAAGTGAAAGAAATGCTTGGATGTCTTAAGACATTAAGAAACCATTTTAAATCATCTCCCTGAAAAGCCCTTTCCTATGTGCAAACACTACATCACTACACTACATCATGATGTGTAATAATGAAAAACAAAATACCATAGATGCCCATCACCCAAGAAATGTTTGCAAACATGTGGCCTCATCATATGTTGCATAACATGTAGGAGTTGAAATGCACGAGCTAGACCTATAGGCGTCAGCAGGGCTTCAGCTCGAAACCATCATGTGGGGTGAAAAAAAATAAACTGGAGAAAGATACAGTATGATACTCTGCATGCCTAGTTTCAAAATGTTTGAAGCAACTTTGTTGCTTGTGGTTGATGGATTCAACCACAACTTCTATGAATTAGTACAACTTCTATGAAAAACAGCATGGAGATTTCTCAAACAACTAAAAATAGAAATACCATTGGATCCAGCAATCCCACTACTGGGCATCTACCCAAAGGAAAATAAATCATTATATCAGAAAGATACCTGCACTGGTATGTCTATTGCAGCACTACTCACAACAGCAACTTAGGATTCAACCTAACTACCCATGAATGAATGAATAGATCTTCAAAATGTGGTATACATAAATATATACAATAGAATACTACTCAGCCATAAAAAAGAATGAAATCATGGTTTATGTAGCAACATGGATGGAACTGGAGGGCATTATCCTAAGTGAAACAAGCCAGGCACAGAAAGTCAAATGTCACATCTTCTACTCATAAGTGGGTGCTAAAAAATGTGTACATGTGGATGTAGAGTGGAATCATAGGCAAGGAAGACTCAGAAGTATTGAGAAATTAGTTAATGGGTACAATATGCATTATTTGGATGTTGGATATCCTAAAAGCCCTGATTTGACCACTATGCAAGTAACAAATTTGCACAGGTGCCCATAAAGTTGTACATTAAAACAATCAGAATAGATAAAACTTGGTTGCTTATTGACATGCATATATTACAAAAAGTTCAAAGATATGGACAGGAAAAATCAGCACCACATTCATGTTAGTGAATGATAAAGGGGTAGAGATGGGGATGGAGGGAGGGCTGGTGGAAGAAGTAGAGAAAACAGGATTGGGGAGCAGAGGAAGGGGCCAAAGTAACAAGGGACTGGAGGGCAGGGGGAAAGAGGGAGTATCCTCTGGGGAGGGTGTAAAGGATTTCAACTTTATCAGTGATGTTTGCTTTCTTTCATTCTTTTATTTTCAGATAAAAATCTGACACAAACAGGATGAAATCCTAGCATCTGTAATTTTGTGGCGGATGTTAGTTATCTTATTCACTATGCTATTCTCTCTTTTTAAGTATATATATGTATATATTTAAAGGTCTTTTCATTTTTATAACAGGAAAGTGTTAACAGTCACGTATATAAAACTCTGATGTTTCTAACAGCTTCTTTTCATAGTCTACCTTCCTAACTGAAAACTCATGGATTCTATTTTTGGTTAAAACTAGAATTTTTCTACTAGGAATTCAGAGTCGGGACATGAGATATAAGTGATGACAGGTATTCCAGAAGATGATTTTTAAAATGAAGGGAAAAGAGTTTAGAGGTATTCTGACTAAATGGAGCAGTCAGAAGATGATCTATAAAATGAATAAAATGAGTTTTTTTTCAAATCAATCTATTAAATGATATACACTTAAAAAAAAAAACATATTTTAGAGACAGGGTCTCACTCTGTTGCCCAGGTTGGAGTGCAGTGGTGCACTCACAGCTCATTGCAGCCTTGGACTCCTGGGCTCACATGATCCTCCTGCCTCAGCCTCCTGAGTAGCTGGGACTACAGGTGCACACCACTATGCTGGCCCTAGAAATAGACTTTTAAAAGATGTTGTTTGTATAACATATTCAAGGTTGGTTATGGTGATCACACAGCAGAGAGGAATCACCGCCAGATTTTCAAATCACATTAGTTCACTCAACCAAATTGTTGGCCACGGCCACAGAATTGTCAAGAGAATCATGATGTGGGCTTTTGTGACTGGGGCTTTATGTGCACACGCTGGAGGTGTTCAAATATCATGTGCATACGTGTGTACTTGTTGGCATTGTGCCCGTATACTTGTGCACCTGCAGAGACACCTGTGGGCGGTGGCAGTGATGCTATCTTCTACTCACCAGCTTCATCAGACCTCTGACTTCCCAGGATTTGGTATCATGCAGACACAACCAGAATGAAAGAGGCCCTCGCCTACAGGCAAACAGAGCGCTTCACGCCATAGGGACAGTAAGGAAAAACACATGTACACACGGACACAGGCATCTAGCACTGAGGCTGTCACGAACTTCCTCGCAGCCGCATTTTACAAGTTTCCATCCAACAGGACAAATCAAATCTCAGCACCTTTAATGAGGACAATCTTAACTAAATATTTGGCTTTATACATTTGAGGAACATTTCTTCTCAGTAATGTTTAGCTGCCCAGACATCTTGGGACCAGCTTAATGGTCTCCACATGCCTTCTGCATGGGGTCCAGCTCTGAGAGCCTCCTCTGCCCCCAACAAAGCTGACTAGCCAATGCAGAAACTGCAGGGGGTCTCCGAGGCGCAGTGCGGCCAGACCTCCGCATACCATCTTCTGATCAAGGGGCATCCATCTGTGGGATGATAATTTAAACCAACTCCCTGTCCACAAACACGGAGAATAAAAAGAACAGTGGGACTCTGCCCCCCAGTAGATCCTGGGCTGGGAAAACACAACTTTGTTCTTCCCTAAGAACCGATATTTTCACAAACCAATAAAAGTTAAGCCTCTTGCCGCCAAATCACCTTTACCACACGCCTTCAGCCTTGTACAAACGGCCAGAAGGCTTTGCAGTCCTCGGCCCTCAAAGGATTAATCTTCAGCCTTCCAACCGCTTTCCCTTCTTCCCCACTCCCGGACAGAGTTTACTGAGATCAGAGTCATAAAAGTATATATATTTTTTAAACAGAGAGAAAAAGAAATCCAACTATGCTAATACTAGGGTTTTCATCTCTGAAATAATCCCAAGGTTCAACCATATTATGGTCTTTAAGAATGAAATATTGAATTCCTGAGATGAAACAAATAGAAATGCTTTGCAAATCCCCGGGTTACCAAAACCTTGCCTTGGCCAATGATGTCTGTGCTGGATTTGTCACTCACAGAGCAGGCCTGCTCCTTCCCCAGATAAGTCCTGGGGCCTAGGGCAGAAATCTCCTACTCAAGACAATAGCAATGGAAGTTCCCATGGAAACCAAGGGTAAGGAAAACATGGAAAAAAACAAAACAAAACCCAAAGAGCACAGATGATAGGCAAGGATGCAACACAACATTTATCCAAATTTAAGCCAGAGTCTGACAACCTTAGCCACTTTATATCGCTTCAAATCGCAATGGTGTTTCACAGGTTGGTGCAAAAGTAATTGCGGCTTCTGCCAATTTTTTTTTTTTTTCTTTTTTGAGACAGAGTCTTGCTCTGTCACCCAGGCTGGAGTGCAGTGGCACGATCTCAGCTCACTGCAACCTCCGCCTCCCGAGTTCAAGCAATTCTCCTGCTTCAGCCTCCTAAGTAGCTGGGATTACAGGTGCCCGCCACCACACCCAGCTAATTTTTGTAATTTTAGTAGAGACAGGGTTTCACCATGTTGGTCAGGCTGGTCTCAAACTCCTGACCTCGTGATCCACCCGCCTCGGCCTCCCGAAGTGCTGGGATTACAGGCGTGAGCCACTGTGCCCGGGCCTGCCATTATTTTGCCACAATTACTTTTGCACCAACCTAAATCGAACTGGACCCTGACCTTAGACAGCAGCATCCTGCCCTCTGTTTGATGAGAGCCAGGGGGTCAGTGTTAGTTCCACCACAACAGTCCCTTCCCCGCAAGTTCCACCACAACAGTCCCTTCCCCGCAAGTTCTACCACAACAGTCCCTTCCCCGCAAGTTCTACCACAACAGTCCCTTCCCCGCAATCAGTGTCATCCCCTCATCCCAATTTGGTCTTATCCATAAAAAATGGATATTTTTCATTTAATAATTATTCTTTTTTTACCAGCTCACCTAGATATCAGCCTTGTTTTAAGCAACCATGTCTATGATATTTAAGCTTGATGGGCTAGTTATTTTGAAACAGCTCAGCCTAAAAATAGCCCCAAAACTTTCCCATCACCCGCTTCCCCACTCTGTAAAACACAAAATAAAATTCTAAGCCCCACTCCCCACCCCCCAAACATCGGACTGGACTTCCTCCTCAGCCAGGGCACTCTAACATTTAACCTGAAAGACGGGTTCTGACCATGACAGGAAGTAGGGGGTCAGGCAGACCTCATTCTACCCTTCAGCATTAACAGGGACCAGACTTGAAGTCTAATAAGAAACATTCACATCTATTCTCTCTGAAGCCTGCACCCGGAGGCTACATCTGCATAAAACTTGGTCTCCACAACCTCCTATCATAACCCAGACACTCCCTTCTGTTGATAATAACTCAACCAATGATCATCAGAACATTTTTAAATCTACCCATAACCTGAAAGTCCCCCGCCCCTCAAGCTGCTGTGCCTTTCTGGACCGAACCAAGGTATTTCTTAAATGTATTTGATTGATGCCTTCTATCTCCCTAAAATGTAGAAAACCAAGCTGCGCCCCGACCACCTGGGGCACGTGTTCTCAGGACCTCCTGAGGGCTGTGTCTCGGGCCATGGTCACTCATGTTTGGCTCAGAATAAATCTCTTCGAATACTTTACCGAGTGTGACTCTTTCTCTTTTCATCAACAACTCGTTGTTTAATTTTCATCACAACTGATATTTTCTTGTTCATTTCTACCTGTCTTCCTCATCAGGCAATCTCCTAACGAGGAAGACAGGGGCTGCCTGCCCCATTAAAATCACTCCATCTAGGTCTGGTAAATGATTAAGTGAATCAATGGTGTGATATGACAGTGACTCGACTTGCCTTAGGATGTAATCTGCACACAGTCAGAAAGGTTGGGGGTAAAAGAAAACCTGAAAGGAAAAATTACACCACTAAAAATAAATTTTACTTAAATGGTTGTTCTAACATTTTTCCCCTACGACGCGGCCAATCTTGAGCTTCCCAGAATTAAGCAAGTTCAATGTTAACAACAACAACAAAAACCTCTGCTTTATTAAAAATACAATTAATTCCTGAGTGCTGTTTTACTATGTCGTTGAAAAAGAAAAAAAATATTGTGAAGTCGGTAATGAGATTTGGGAGCCATAAAGATATCTGATGAATCTCGAAACTTCTCTGCTTCTTACCTTCCAGCCTGCTCCGTCTTAGGGGCACAAAGGCTAATAGAGATCCTGCTTCAGTGTTTCCCTCGTCGAGAGTGACAGCCTAATTACCCACGCTGTAATCCTGGGGCTCTGCAGGCGCTGTCTCCAAGCACATTTTCTTTTCCTGGGGCGACTGTTTCAATTCTAGATACTGTGGGTGCCTGGGCTGCTTCACCTCACACTAGGCTCAGGGCAGGACGGACCCCTCTGGAGAACCAGGATGATTTGTAAATCTGCCTTTGCAAAGATACCTGAACCAGAGGGGGCTAAGCGTCAGCCAAAGGCTCAGAAGTATTCATCTTTATAATTTTCTCCAGCAGATCTGGCAGCTCGAAAAGTGAAACTCTGCTACACTTGGAAAACAACATTCTCATATCCAGAGAATCGGGCACGGAGAAGAGCCCGGGAGGCTGGAGGGCTCATTGAGGGATGGTGGTGGGGACGAATGGAGGTGCTCAAACCAAGACAGGTTTTTGTCTTACTGCCTCCTTTGCAATTTGATAAATAATTGTACAGTTCCCTCACCCTTATAAAAACAATAAGACGTAACAAATGCCATTTTTTCACCTGACAGAAGTGATGTTTATCTTTGAAGAAACATGAATGCATTCATTCATTCATTTACTCATTCGTTCCAATTCTAAGTGAATACTGGCCACATCCTGAGTATGGCGTCAGGACCCAGGAATACCACCAAGTACAACCTCCGCAGGTGCACAACGAGGGACCACATGTGCCCTGCTCACCGTGGGGCTGCAGACCCAGGAGCAAGGAGTTACCACCCCAGAACTTGCGCTCAAAGAAACCACTAGCTGTCCAACAACCACAGTGCGACGACCTCAGGTCACTGAAATCCTTCTCTTACTGGGAGGGCAGCCTGACGGTCGGGTTGCTGGCGATCCTTCCAGGTCACCAAATGGGGGAACAGCAGGATGCAACTGGGGGAACACCAGATGCCCACTGCTAAAAGCCTCGAACTGGAAACAGCCACAGCGTCCTTCAGTAAGGCATGGCCCAGCGATGTAAAAGCACACAGGGAAGTACATGCTACCATGAAAACATCTCCAAGACACTGGAAAACATCATGGCGCTACTGGGGCTTCCTGTCCCCGTGGCTGGGGGGTGCGGATGGCAGAGGAAACGTAGTGGGAGACAGGGCGGAGGCGAGCTGCAGATTGGGGGTGTCTTAACTAAGCCTCATTCTATTTATTAGTGGCCTAAGCAGATGCTGACAAACCCTGTCAGCATGGGAGGGGAACAAGGTGCAGGCGGGGGCGTCTGGGTAATTGTAGGAGAAGCCGCGGCTCACAGGGCAGGGTTCATCGTGGGTTTCCCCCACATAGACACCGGCATCCCTCCTTTTCCACCCACCCCCAAAACATCAACCTCCAAGGGGATTCTGGGCATTGAATTTAGGGACCCGTTATTAGTTTCTTTCGTTCTGTTTTCCTATATAAAAGACAAGTATGTATAAACTGCACATTTTAAGTAACTTTCATGAAGAATACATACTCTGGTATATACATACATACACACATGTGCACGTATATACATGCGTGTATACACACATACAGATATTTAGATACATTTATACAAGTATATAATGCACACAGAGAGACACACGTGTATTTTGTTTCCTGGAAGGATCACAGCAAACTGAATGGTGATCCTATGGAAGCTTCTCCGTACCAGGGCTGACAGATTCAATGTTCATGTTTACCTTTCTGTCATGGCCCAATTTTTTAACTAGATACAGTCACTAATGTTTTTGTTGTTTGAAACTTCCAGGAGGATTCTGGGCATTGAATTTAGGGACCTGTTATTAGTTTCTTTCTTTCTGTTTTCCTGTATAAAATTAACAGCAGCAGCAGTAGCACTTATTGTGACAATAAATAAGAACATGGAATAAATAAGAACACACTAAAGTAGGACTTATTTGAGATGAACACACTCCCAGCTGGTGTGCGGGCAGCCGCCGCCCTTCTGCAGAGTATCAGGCCTTCAAGTAGTACCTCTCCTCTCCCCTAGCTCGGGAATTCTACTTTTAGGAATTTATATAGATCTACTTAAAATGCTTCAACTTACATCTAAGATTGTTTGTGAAGTGTTAGAACAGTAAAAAAATAGAAATGTAGATATTCATTAATGTAATTGAATGTAAAACATAACCACTAATGTCGTGTTCTTGAAGCTAATGCTTTGAAGTCAGAAAATGCTCACGACATTTTTTTAAAATTTTTTTGAGATAGGGTCTCACTCTGTCACCCAGGCTGGACTGCAGTGGTGCAATCATGGTTCACTGCAGCCTCAACCTCCTGGGCTCTGGGACTACAGTTGCAAGATACCATGCCTGGCTGGTCTTGAGCTTCTGAGCTCGAGTGATCATCCCACCTCGGCCTCCCAAAGTGCTGGGATTACAGACGTGAGCCACTGCCACCGCCCACAACATGAATGTTGATGGCCAAAAAGGAACCTGTAAAAACCAACTGGTTTTAACTTTGTAAACAAACATGATTTATAAACCTATACACACATCTATGCTATGACAGACATATATGTATATGAAACCCACACACATGCATGCATGGACATGGACAGTCAGCAAGTAAGCACTAACTAGATTAAGAAAAACTGGCAGAAAGTACAAAAAATTATTGACAGTTGATATGGCTGATTAACCTCCTTTCAGGCCGGTGGAGACTACTAGTGGTTTGCATATCATTCTTCACATGTTCTATTAGTTTTATAAGCTGAAAAAATTTGACCATAAGCATTCCCCTATTTAATTTCGACCACCACCACATCTGCTAAGCAACCCTCTATTTGCACTTACACTCCTGATCATAAGGAAGGTGGATTGTAGTCAGGCTGCTTGCTACGTGACTCTGTGGACACTGAATAAAGACTGGCCCACAGTGACTCTCTAAGCAGATCACGTGTCCACGAATTAGTTTCCATGTGGCACAGAGCATGTCTGGGGAAATGCTCTTTACTGCGATCTGTCCCTTTACTGAAACGACTGCATTTTAAGCAAAGGCCCTTCTGGGAAGTTTTCTCAAAGAGCTGCTTGCAGGCCTGCCTTTCTTCTGGACTTCCCTCCCTCTCTTTCCCCTCCTTGCCTTTCCTTCTTTGTTTTCTTTCCTTCTCTTTTCCTTTCTTAATTGATGCCGCCTCCCTGGCGTGCAGTGTTTTAGCTGCACACAGGTACCCAAGCGTCCCTTCAAAGGCTCCAGCCTGAGCGTAGCTGAGCATACGCCATCAGGCAAGCTGCTTCCCGGCTCCCTCCAGGACGGTGTCTTGCAAGGGAATTACATTTTCTCCACTGCCATTGGCCACCTGCTGGTTCCTGATCTACACTCTGTTACTGTGCTTATTGGCAAAGCCCACAGATTCTATCTGGAGCCTGGGGAGGCGACAGAGGTGCATCTATCAGTAATCTAATTCCACACGCCTGGTGAAAGGAGCCAATGTTATCGCAGCAAAGACTCGCCTCTTGCTATATTGATTTTTATATTAACAATAAAGGACAGCTGGTCCCCTAACGAGCAAGGCTATGAAGAGAAGACGAACGTCCCCACTTCCCTCTTGGCCTGCAATTTGTGAATATTCTTCGGCTAAAATTCCTGCTTCGTCACGCCTGACAATCTCTCCTTTTAGGCCAGTGGGCTCTCCATTCTGTGTACAGTGGCTCGAGGCCAATCTTCCACTGATGGACCTGACACTTTGTCTTCCACGTCCCCAATCAGTCCAGGCTCAGGAAACTAAGCTGCTTCTAACTGATAGAATTCTTGGCTCTGGTTCCATATGCTTGCACTGAGCCAGGACCTCACTGAAATATTTCTCCTGGAGTTGGCATATAAATTCTTCATTTTTCTGGAAGTTTTCTTCTGCGACGCTCTCAGTACTTCCCCCACGACGATGAATATTAGCTGATTTGCTTGTTTGTCTGTTTAATTCAGTCCCGCTCCACCAGAATATGACCCGCACAGGAGCAGAGACCTTCTCCACCTTGTTTGTGGCTGCATCTGCAGTCCTAGAACAGGGCAGACACTTGAAAATATATGCATGGGTTCTGCCTCCTTTTACATAATAATATTGCATATTTAATCTTCCCTGAGCCTATTCCTCCTGCTTATCATTTTAATGGATATCTCTCCTCCAATACGGACAGAAGAGCATGGTTAAATAGTTAATCTATGTAAAAGTCAAGAAACCTTAAAGAAAACAGAGCTGTTTTGGCTAGAGATTATTCAATGCTTACATATAATTGGTGCACAAAATATTAAATACAGTAGCACCCACTAGATGCTTCATAAGGATCTTTTGGGGCAGTTTCTCAGACCTATTTCTGTTGGTTACTGATGCCTTCGAACTCCCCAGAGTCTCTGAAGTGGGCTCTTAGGAGTGACGGGTGTACGAAAAGATGAAATTGACTCAGACCCCCATGGCGTTGCCATATGCTGTTTTCAGCTGTCCAGCATCCTCCTAACAGGGAATTTCCTCTTTCCCACTGTGTGCAGTGTTTGGAAAGAAGGTAGTCCAATAACTTATTGCTGTGTCACAAACCATTCCAAAACTTTCTGTCTTAGCCACATTTATTTCACTCATGAATCGGTCATTTGGGCAGGGCTCTGCCAGGACGTCTTGCCTCAGCCCTACATGGTATTACTCAAGGCGGCTCAAATGCTGGGGTTAGAACCATGGAGAAGCTCAGTCACCCACATTTGGCAGTGGAGCTGTCTTTCAGCCAGACTGTCAGCAGGAACCCTTCCAGGCAGCCTCTCTGCATGGCTTGAGCTTCCTCACAACATGGTGGCTGGGTTCCCAGGGCAAGCAACCCAGGGGAGAGAGATAGAGGCTGGCAGAAGCCACATCGACTTTTATACCCAGCAAATTTAATTCATCAGATAAGTCACAAACCATCTCAGGTTCAAGAGGATGGAAAATCATTTCTATCTCTTATTGAGAAGTAGTAAGATTCTGGGAGAGTGTGTGGGTCTGGTAATATCACTATGGTCATTCTGGGGAGATACATTCTGGCACTTTAGGTGGGGCAAAGTCCTGACTTTCCACAACACAAGCTGTTGGGTCTCTGCTGGACCTTCCACCACATCCTGTCTTCAGTCTCGTTGGAGTTAGGCGATAGGCCAAAGAGATGACTCCGAGAATCTCTTTCTTGAACTGAAAGTTTTTATTGAGATGATTAGAGGTGTACATGTATTTGTAAGAAATAATACAAAGAGATCTCATGGACTCTTTACCCAGTTTCTCCCAATAATGACATCTTCCAAAATAATAGTACACTACCACAACCAGGATATTGACAGTGATGCAATTCTCTGATCTTTTCTGAGATGTCCACAGTTTTACTTGCACGTGTGCGTGTGGTTGTGTTTTAGTTGTAACAATGTTTTTCCATGTGTAGGTTGTATGTGCACCCCCACCAGGTAAGGATACAGAGAGTTCCATCTACACAAGGAGCCCTCCTTTCTCCCTTTATAGCCAAAGCTGCATCCCTCCACCACCTTCTCCATCTCTAACACCTGGAACTCATTAATCTGCTCTCCATTTCTGACATTTTGTCTTTTCAAAAATGTGATTTGAATGGGATCATACGATATGCAGTCTTCTGACCTTGGCTTCTTGTCACTCAGCATACTTCCTTGGAGGTTCCTCCAAGTTGCTTTGAGTATGGACAGTTTCCTCCTTTTAATTGCTAAGTGGTATTCCATGGTACATGGTTTGTTTAACCATTTCCCCACTGAATGACAGTTTCTCCAAGATGTTTAATCATAAGCAGTGGTATAAGGGCAAAACAAATGTTGGCATGTTTTCTTTTCAAAAATGGCAGCCTGGATAGAGACCTCGGCTCCTCCTACAAATCGTAGCTGAGGTTCCTTTTTAGTGTTAATGGTTGACGAGCCAGGTTTTGTGAGTCCCTGATAGGGCTCTGACAGGTCTGCTTTTGCTTAAATTATCCCAAATCAATTTCTATTACAGAAACCCATTGTGTGCCAAATTGACACACCCCTAGAGCATGGGCCTCATATCAACAATCCAAAAATGGATATTGGTGATGGCCTCTCATTTCTTGGAGACCTATTTTAAAATCCTTTATTATTAAACTTTGATATCTTCACCTTTTCTGTTTCACTGTTGAGACAGGGTCTTGCTGTGTCACCCAGGCTGGAGTACATTGGTATGATCTCAGCTCACTGCAGTCTCGACCTCCTAATCTCCCAGGTGCAACTGATCCTCCCACCTCAGGCTCCCAAGTAGCTGCAACTAAGGGCATAAGCCAACACTCCTGACTAATACTTTTAAGTTTTTTTGTAGAGATGAGGTCTTACCATATTGCCCAGGCTGTTCTCAAACTCCTGGGCTTAAGTGATCCTCCTGCCTCAGCCTCCCTAAGTGTTGGGATTACAGGCATGAGCCATTGCACCTGGCCATCTTCACCTTTTGAATATGTTACTGTCAACTAGACTTTAAAAGGCAAATAAAAATCAGCAAAATAATAGAAATAAAAGAGATACAAATCCTAAATATTTCGGCACAACAAATAATTCAAGAAACAGCTATGGTCACTAATCAATGGAATAACAATATTGTCTCACAATAACAAAATTGTCTTACAATAACAAAATTGTCTCTCACAATTCCACAAAATGGAGATTTGTAGACATTCAAAATGCAAAAAAAGAAAAAGAAAGTTTACAGGCAGAGTCTCACTTGATCTCACACTTCACTGAAGCTTGAATAGTGAAATAAAAGGGATTAATTTTACGACAAGGGCAATTCATCTGAGAAAAATACACTTAGAACAAAACCACCTACAGAAACAAAAACAGGAGCGTTCCTAACTAACAACTTCTGGAGACTTGGGTTGTGCCTTATTAGACGATAGGGCACGATGATTCAACAGGTTTCTTTCTTTCTTTCTTTCTTTTTCAATATCCTTGAGATGATAATCTTTACATCGACAATTTTTTCTAAACACTGCTGTCAACAATTTCGTCACCTAGAAACGTCCAAGATCTCACACAGAGCAGGACTTTCTCAGATCATCCCGCATATGTTCAAGAAGCAGCAAGATGGGAAGGTCAGTGAAGACTGTTCATTTTGGTGGCTTTTTGTTGTTGTTGTTGTTTTTGAGATGGAGTCTCACTCTGTCACCCAGGCTGGAGTGCAGTGGCATGATCTCAGCTCACTGCAACCTCCACCTCCCGAGTTCAGGCAATTCTCCTGCTTCAGCCTCCCAAGTAGCTGGGACTACCGGTACCCGCCACCACGTCTGGCTAATTTTTGTAATTTTAGTTGAGACGGGGTTTCACCATATTGGCCAGGCTGGTCTCAAACTCCTAACCTTGTGATCCATCCGTCTCGGCCTCCCAAAGTGCTGGGATTACAGGTGTGAGCCACCACTCCCAGCCTGGTGGCCGATTTTTTTTTTAACATCCCTTCTTTTGGTGACAGCACTCCGATTGCTTCTCAAGGTAGCTGCCTCTCCAAGACTATTAGGCAAGGGGTCCTATACTCCCTCAATCAAAACAGAACACGTGAACCACACTCGGCCCAACAGACAGACAGACACACACACTCTCTCTGTCTGTCTGTCTCTCTTTCTCTCTCAGGACTGCAAATCTTGAGTGGAGGGAGTCAGAGAAAAAAAGATGCAGGAGTCAGCATTCTGTTAGCAACCCTCTGACAAGGTCATTGTGTTCCTGTTAACTGATAAGTGATATTACTGATCTTGATCATCCTAATGTCTCTCTTGCAATTCCTTCTCTATCAGGGCAACCACAGGGCTTCTGTGGCTGACCACAAAGGAGGCCTGCTCTACAAAGACGAGCAGAGACTCCAGATCCTAAGCAGTTTGCCTTATGGCCAACATTGTATTTACCCTCCCTCTAGAACATCTCACTCTAAGTCACAAACGTAGGATATGAGTGAACAGGGATTTTAAAGACCCACCCAGCTGTCATGATGGAGATGGAGATGCGTAAGCTTTAGGGGAAGTAAGGTCTGGGGGAAGTGTTTTTGCCATGATGAGAAAGGAACCCCTGCGAGGCTAGGAGCCACAACTTCTGACTCCTGCTGAAGTACTCTTTTCTTGCAGCCACAAATGACTTCTTCTCAGGTTTCTTTCCTAACTGTCACGAAAGCACCAGGCCAGTTCAATATCTGAAGGCTGCCATGCTAGAATGCAATGCATCCTTCAGTGATCACTTTAACATATTCAATCTATTGATAGAACCCCAATTAAGTGTCTCCTGTCAATTAATTAAAGCTGAGACAAATGAAATACTGGTTTTTATTTAAAGTTTAGTAAAAAATGGCATGCAATTAGCTGGCAACAGACGCGATCTCAGCAGGGTTTCAATTATGTTATGGATGATAGTTTTCCTAATTCAATACAAAGCTGTAATTAAGAATGTAATTAACTCTTGAAGTTGTAGTGATGTCATGCACCACAAGAACACATAATGACCCCTGTTGTTCTCGTGCAAAAAGCCTTTAGCAAGTCAAATTAGTCCTCTAGGGGAGTGTGTGTTTCTGCTTATCATTTAAGTACACAAAATGATTTCTAATAGGCCTTTAGCCAGTAGGTTGGTTACATGTACGATGCCAGGAAAATGCAAGTAACATCACTTTTCCAGCACCTGCTCTCCAGAGATTTGGAGAACTAGAAATTTGGAGCTGTTTTTCATTACTGATAAGGAGCCATTTGTGGTCCAGCAAAAAAGAAAAGGAAACTCAAAACTGGTCCTCTAGGAATTTATCTTCAAACACAAGTCAAGTTTAGTATTTTTTCCAAACTTCTGTTTTTGATTCATTCCTCAGTAAGAGTTAGGGTGAGATCCATGTCTGTTTTGTTCACCACCATGTCCTCAAAGCCGAGCGTAGCCTGACATCCAACAGGTCCTCAATAAACACTTCTTGTCTAAACTAACTCATATACACTGTCCTCTTTCCAGACTGTCTATATTTTTGATGTCTTCTCTGAGACCATAGCACAAACAAATGGCAGAGCCAAAATTTTGCTTGTTTCTGAGATCTTTAAAATTTCCACTAATTTATAACTTTTTTTAGACAGGGTCTCACTCTATCACCCAGGCTGGCGTACAGTGGAGTGATCTCGGCTCACTGCAACCTCCGTCTCCCAGGTTCAAGCCGTCCTCCTGCCTCAGCCTCCCTAGTAGCTAGGACTACAGGTGGGCGTCACCACGCTGGGCTAATTTTTGTATTTTTGGTAGAGACGAGGTTTTGCCATGTTGGCCAGACTGGGCTCAAACTCCTGACCTCAAGAGATCCGCCCACCTTGGCTTCCCAAAGTGCTGGGATTACAGGCATGAGCCACTGTGCCTGGCCTAATTTACAACTTTTATTCTCCTCCAAAGCACTCTTTTAAGAAAAAAAATTCCTAAGGGAATTATGTAAAAGGAAACAGAAAAGAAATATAGACTATATCAAACTTTCTTTTCAGCTTGACTCATCTTGTTTGTGGGTGGGTTTGTTTCTTGATAGATGTGAGTTTGCCCAGTTTTCTTCCTTCATGTTTCATCATCTGGTATTTGAACATCCAGTGCCAAAATCTGGACCCCTAAACAATCGATAAACATTTCTGGCTTGAACAGATAAATGTGTTATCAGTTGAGTTTACTGAACGTCTGTTCTTACTTCTTGTTATTATATAACCACATGGCAACCCAGTTGCTCTTGGCTTTGTTCCTCAAAGAAATCAGTTAAGAAAAGAGAAAGTTTTGCTTAGGAAAAAAAATGAGGACAGAACTGCATTTTGTGCAGGTCAGTAGAGAAGATAAGAGTCTTCTCAGAAGATTATGATGGAATATGTGGTTTTGAGCAGTCAAAAAGTCCCACATGGGAATTAAACACATGCCTGAAACAGATTTGGTTACTGAGCAAACAGAAAAGATCAAGCCCTCAGGATATTTACGTAACTGCATTTTAAAGTACATAAGGGTGATAGCTATTCAAAAAAATTGAGGTCACATGGATATATTGTTAAGGTCTCAGCTTTAGTTGTGGATGGTGGGTTCCCAGGTGCTCATTTCACTATTTAAAAATAAACAAATAACTATGTAAATATAAGTGAGTCACAGATGGCCCCAGGAAAGGAGTGTATCTTGGAACAAGGGTTATGATTAAGCCAATTGTGTACCTGTGGTCAAAATGATAACGATAATATTAATAATGAAAAAATTAACTTGAGGTGATGTAACATTCAAATTGTTTAAATAAAAAGCTGTTAACAATAATGGGACAGAGACAGTCTCTTCCTCCCCATGCATTGACACCAGAGGTCCATGAATAGGCATAATTTTAAGTTGGATCGTGGTCTTTGCATATCTGTGACACAGAGCCTCACCGCCTGTTTCCCCACCATTCTACAGCTGCATTTTCTATTGCAGAGCCTGGTTTCCACCAGCGATTTCATAGTGGGCCCTCACTTAGTTCCTTTCTAAATGGATGCCTGCTGAACTCCCATCCCTTCCCAGTAACGGAAACATTCTGTCTCCAAAATCAACTAAAAATCCTCAGTAAAGTCCGTTGGGTCTATCTTACTGCTGTGGAGGTGGTGGGGAAGGAAACTTAGGAAGGAGGAGGAAGGGAACCTCGTCCCAGCGGTTTTGCCAGCAACACTGAGATGTGTGGCCCATGTGGGACCCCACACGCTAGGAGCCGCCTGACTGTGGGAACCAGCAAGGCCCCTGGGTTCCTGTTAGAACCGAGTCTAACAGAATCAGTGACAAAGCGTGGTAATATGCTCAGGTGGCTGTGCCTTCTTACCCTATGTAATAAACAAAAACAAAATAAACCAACGAAAGCACTCCTTTCTCCTGCCTGGGGGATTTATTTTCTGATTCTCAAAATACACTCCAGTCTTTATCAGTCTCTTGGAGCTGCTCTTACAAAGTGTCACAAACTGGGTGACTTAGAACAAGAGGAATTTATTCTCTCACTATTCTGGAGGCCAAAGGCTGAAATCAGGGTATCGGCAGGTCCACACTCGCTCTGAGGGCCCTGGAGAGCATCTGTTCCGTGCTGTTCTCCTGGCTTCAGATGACTCCGGCTGTCCTTGCCACCCCTGGGCTTGTCGATGTGTCGCTCCAGCTTCTGTTTTCTTCATTGCACGGCCTTCTCCTCATGTCTGTCTTGGGGTCTGCACATGGCCTTCTCATGAGGACCCCAGTCACTGGATTAGGGGCCCACCTACTCCAGCATGACCTCATCTTCACTAATTACATCTGCAATGACCCTGTTTCCAAATAAGGTCACATGAGGTCCTACATGGATAAACATTTTGTGGGGGCCGCTATTGAATCCAGTGCACTAAGACACACATCTCTCTGTCCTGCCACCGTAGGCTCCCAACATTTCCTGCAGGAAGAGAGTCAACCTGAAAGTGCAGTTATTTTTTTTTTCCCAAAAAGTTGGGTGGATTTGGTGAGTAGAAAAGGCTATCGCTACCCTGGCGGGATCGGCAGCAAATCTCATCTGAAATGGTACCGTTTTCTTCCTTATTTTAAAACTCAGCTAGCCTCTAATTTTACCCTTTCCCTGTACAAGTCCAACTGTGTGGCCCTGACACTTGGTTTCTATTCTTTTACGTAAATATTACGTGCATTTAGCGATATCTGGAATGCAGCTCCCTACCCCTGCAGCTTCAACCCGTTCCTCTCCCCACACTGACGCTGGGGCAGGCACACAGTGGCTTCTTTCTGTTTGTGAAAGCTCCAAGCTCTCTTGTACCTCGGACTTTCACATGCCCCTCTGCCCGAGCATGTCCCCTCCAAGGGTTGTGTGCCTGGTCCTTCTAACTGTCTCAGTCCCCGATCAAATGCCTCCTCACTGAAGAACCTTCCCGGACCATCCATCCTATTTAAAATAGACTTCCCATCGCAACCTGACTCTGGGTAACATATTGCCTGCTTTAATGTTTTTCAATAATCCTTCTGAAATTCACATTTATTTGCTTGTTTACTGTCTCTCTCCCCCTTCACAGGGTGGACAGCTGGAATGTGAGCTCTGTGAATCGTCTCACAACCATTTGATTTCATTCCCTGTGGCTGCCTAACAGAAGACCCACATTGAGTGGCTTAAAACAATGGAAATTTATTCTCAGACAGTTCTGGAGGCCAGAAGTCCAAAATCAGGGTGTCAGCAGGGCTGGTTCTGCTGGAGGTCACGAGGGAGCATCTGTGTCTGCCTCTCCCAGCTTCCGGTAGCTGCCGGCAGTCCCGGGCTCCAATTTCTGCCCCTGTCTTCACAAAGTCCCTTTTCTGTGTGTCTCTGTCTCCTCTCCTCTCCTTATAAACATACCACTTACTGGATTTAGAGCCCACCTGAATCCAGTATGTCCTCATTGAAACTCAACTAATTCTATCTGCAATGACTCTATTTCCAGCTAAAGTGACACTCTGGGGTTCCAGGTAGACGTGAATTTGGGGGGACACTGTCCATCCATGATACCACTGAATTCCTACTATCCGGATGCCAGATGGTAGGCTCTTAATCAAAACTTGAGGAATACATGAGTACGGGAGATTTCTGTCAATGACACATTCAACTGCAATTTTGAACAGCCTTGAATAGAAGGCCTGATGGGCAGCTAGGAATTCATGCCTTCCCCAATTAAAGAAAAGATTGTTCCTTATAAAGCTCAGAAATCACCTGAAAACCAAACACCCCGATCTGCAATAAAGACAGAAATGGACAACACATTTCTTCCTTCTTTTCTCATTCCAGGGATATTTTTGGCTCCAACAATAAGTGACTGAAGTAACAGATTTCTCCACTGAGTAAGATAAAAGTCCTTTGATCTCCGAGAGACTCTTGTTTGCTTTCGTGCCAAGAGCTATTAAATAGATTCCAAATTCAAGTGTCTCCCAGGGACCCTAACCATTTCTAGGGTTTCCCACCCTTTCTTCTCAGCTGTGAGTGATGGATTTAATCAACTTCTCAGACAACTTGCAGGAGGAAGGGAATATCTAGCCTCAAACAAGGGGCAGGTTTTTCTTTTGAGGGAACTCAAAGACTCTCTTAGGGGACAAATATAATAAAATAAATGAATCCCCACATGCTTGGCCATTTCTTTTGTCCTCCTGGTTATAACAACTTGATCCCCACACTGTTTTCACTGTAATTCTGCCCACAGCGTCTGTGCTATGCAATCACCTCATGGCGCAGAAATACCACCAGTGCCAGCTCTCTCTCCTCCTTCCTAACAGGATCCCAGTTTGACCAGTTATTTATGCTCCTCTGCTGGCCCCGTCCACCATCCCAGGGGCTGGATCCTAATTGGTCTAAGCTAATCACGGTGAAAAGAGACCCTTATCCTGCAGGACTTGGAGAAAAGAAAGTTCGGCTGTTGTTTGATCCAGCAAGTCCTTAATTCCCCTATCACACATGTTCTCAGCTCACTGTTAACAAAGATCGAGAAAAGCCAGTCCCGATCACTGGATCATTCTCGCCTTTGGGAGGAGAATTCTCCGAGCTGCAGGGCCTCTGGCCTGCCTCAGGGCGGTGGCGTGCAGGATGGCAGAGTGGGTAGGAATTCCTGGAATGAAGACAGACACTGGGGGTGCCAAGGCTGATTCTACCATTTAACATCACTGAGTGGCCTCGGACGAGTGACTTAGCTTGTCGGACCTCTCCTTATGACCAGTTATGAAATGATGTCCTATCATATGTGCAGGAGGTAGATAGCAGAGATGAAAACATCCGCTCTGACACTGACAAAGTGGATCCCTGGAGATGTGGCTTCATAAGGGTGAGTCCAGAAGGCCTGGCTCTGTGCTGCCCTGTGGGTTACACCCACCTCTCCAACCCCTGAGCCTGCCTTCCCAACCCAGAGAAGATGAGAAGACACCCTCCTTGCAGGCCAGAGGCTGCCAGAGGAAGCAACAGCTTGGGCTAAGCTTGCTACGTTGCCTCTCCGTCACTAAGCCCCGCTTCCTTCCATGAGGAGAGGGAGGGTGGAGCGGGTTGAGGAGTGGGGCTTTCCCTGCAGCCTGGGTAGTCCCTCCACTGGGGAAACACACATACAAGGCAAGAAAGCGCCCCTCCTCCGGAGCCCGTGTGCGGGAGGCGAGCCGCGTGCAGCTGGAAGCCATCGTTGATTTCACTGGGTGAGGATCAGCCTGCGAATGAAAGTGCATTCTTTCCCAGAGCTGCCATCATAAATTAGCACAAACTGGGAGAGAACTTTATCCTCACCGTTCTGGAGGCCAGAAGTCTGAAATCAAGGTGTCGGTAGGGTTGGACTCTCCTGGAGGCTCTCAGGGCGAGTCTATTTCATGAGTCTCCCAGTTCCTGATGGCTGTTGGAAATTCTTGGTGCTCCTTAGCATGTAACTGTGTCCCTCCAATGTCTGCCTCCATTGCTACATCACCTTCTATGCCGTGTGCCTCTGTGTCCACATCTCCCTCTGCCTTCCCGTAAAAGATACCAGTCACCCTGGGCCATATGGTGAAACCCCATCTCCACGAAACATACAAAAATCAGCCAGGTGTGGTGGTGGGCGGTTGTAGACCCAGCTATGCAGGAGGCTGAGGTGGGAGGATCACCTGAGCCTGGGAGGTTGGGGCTGCAGTGAACCAATTGTGCCACCACACTCCAGTCTGGGCAACAGAGCAAGACCTTGTCTCACACAAACAAACAAACAACAACAACAACAAGAAAACCAAACCCACCAGTCATTGGATTTGGGAGGCACCCTAATCCAGTATGATTTCATCATAACTGACTCCATCTACAAAGACCCTATTTCCAAATGAGGTCACATTCTGTGGTTCAGGGTGGACATGAGATTTGGGGAGAACACTATTCACACCCACAGAAGGCACCCCAGAAGAAAGCAGAACTGAGGGAGGGAAGGTTCTCAATGTTATCCTTAGGGCACCTCCAACCAGCTGCCCTGAAGAGTCTCCACCGCCGGACTTTGCAAACCAAGTCAGCCCCGCTCCAGGGTCCCTTTCAGTGAAGCTGGAAGTTGGGTTTCTGTCACCACTCAGCATCCTGATGAACCCAATCTGAGATAAGCAGAGGATATGACTCAGCTTCTGAATTTGAGTCGTCCCTTGCCATCACCCCTGTACCATCAATGACAGCCTGGAAAAATACCACGTAGAGACGGTCAGGAGAGGCTGAGGGAATGATGTGGACGGTGGACACAGGGAAGAGGTGGGGCCTCGCTGGCCCGTGCTTGACAAAAAGGTTTGAGCAGGCAGTGTGGGGAGCCAGGACCGACGTGAAGTGAGTCGCCATTTGCGGATGGCCACACCACAGCCTGTGGGGCACCAGGTTCCGGCGGGGGTGCCACGTTTCTTGCACAAAGGAGAGAAGGAACAAAGAATTGCTCTGAAAGTACTGTGGGTGAGTTAAACGCACCTCTGGGCAAATCTAATGGGCTTGATCAACATTTGGTGCTGTCACTATGGCAACATTTTCGGACTTTTACCTTTAAACAACAAAAGTAGAGAATAGAGGCAGAGAAGCGGGTCCCCTCCCGACCAGAGCCTGCTGTGTCCCTCTCATCTAGGGCCACAGCATCTGTCCCCTGCGGTGCACACTCAATGAGAAAGAGGCTTCTGGCTTCCTGAGTGGGTGACACTTCACAATTCCATAATTACAGCGAGTAACAGGAGGATGGTCACAGAAGTGAGGCGATGCTGCGTGCAACCTTTGGATCCAGCTTAGCCGAGTTAATAAGCGGTGGCTAGAAAGAAGTACGGATCTGGTCTTGTCAGAATGTTTGAGACCGTCAGTGAGAGCTCCCGGAAGATGTGGAGAGGGTAAAGGAGTGTGCAGACTTCTGCGTCTAGGTCTGACTAATCAGCTCTGTGACAAGTCACACGCTTATTATTATAACTAGTATTCATTTGAATAATAGTGTTAACAGTTAATAGTATTTGATAATATAATTTGTAGTTTTAATTTTGTAGTTTAATTTTTTTACATTGATAGATGATAGATATACATAGTTGCAGGGTACATGTGATAACTTAATACACCCATATAATTTGTAAAGATCAAATCAGTGTACTTGGGATCTCCATCATCTTAAATACTCATCTTTTCTTTATTCTGGGAACATTCAAATTCTTCTCTTCTCTATATTTTGAAACACAGTACTGTAAACTATAATTGCCTTGCTGATCTATCTAACGCAGGGTCTTATTTCCTCTATCCAACCATATGTTTGTACTCATTAATCAACTTCTATCCATCCCCACTGGTAGATATAGCTTGCATGTCTGTCCTCACCCAAATATCATGTTGAAATGGGATCCCCAGAATCGGAGGTGGGGGCTGGTGGGAGGTGTCTGGATTATGGGGGTGGATCCCTCATGAATGGCTTGGACCATCTCCTTGGTGATGAACGGGTTCTCACTCTGAGTTCATGGGAGGTGGTGTAATCGTGTATGGCAACCCCCCTACGCCACTCTCTCGCTTGCTCCTTCACTTTCTGCCACGACTGGAAGCTCCATAAGGCTTTACCAGAAGTCAAGCAGATGTCAATGCCATGCTTCCTGTACAGCCTGCAGAACCATGAGCCAATTAAGCCTCTTTTCTTATAAATTACCCAGCCTCAGGTATTTCTTTATAGCAATAGAACAGACTAATACACCCATTATCCTTCTTGGCCTCTGGTAACCACCAATCCACTCTCTATCTTCATCCTTTGATAATATCATTTAATAGTATTTAATTACCATAAATAATCATTGTATTTATCATCACCATTCTCAAAATGTAAAGACTCATACATGAAGGTTCACGGCAGCATTATTCACAATAGTCAAAGGGTAGAATCAACCTCTTGATTAGTCAAAGGTTTGCATAGTCAAAAGGTAGTGGTCTATCTGTACAACGAAATATTATCCAGCCCTGAAAAGGAATGAAGAGAGGCTGGGTGTGGTGGCTCACACCTGTAATCCCAGCACTTTGGGAGGCCAAGGTGGGAGGATCACCTGAGGTCAGGAATTTGAGACCAGCCCGACTAACATGGTGAAACCCTGTCTCTACTAAAAATACAAAAATTAGCCAGGCTTGGTGGTGGGCACCTGTAATCCCAGCTACTCAGGAGGCTGAGGCAGGAGAATTGCTTGAAGCCATGAGGTGGAGGAGGTTGCAGTGAGTTGAGGCTGCGCCACTGCACTCCAGCCTGGGTGACACAGTGAGACTCCATCTCAGAAAAAAAAAAAGAATGAAGAGATGATATATTTTATAGCACATATGAAACTAAAGAAGTGATGCTGAGTGAGAGAAGCCAGACAGAGAGGTCACACACTGTAGGATTCCATTTATGTGAATTTCCAGAACAGGTTAACCCACAGAGACTGATGGTAGGGTCCTGGTTGCCAGGGGCTGGGGGAAAAGGGAATGGAAAGTGACAGATTAATGGGTATGGGGTGTTCTTCTGGGGTGATGGAAATGTTTTTAAACTAGAGCGATGTGATGGTTGCACAACATTGTGAATGCACTTAATACCACTGAACTGTACACTTCAAAATGCTTAACTGTATGTGATGAGAATTGCACCTCAGTTTTTAAAAAATGCACGTGTTGGTGTTTATTGTGTGCTAAACATTTGAAGTTCACAAAGAAGATCCTGAGAATCTGTGAGAATAGGTGATTTGCCAAATGTCACAGAGTTAAGAAGAGAAAAAGCAAGATTTGAATCCTTCTCTTTTATTTTGGCTTCTCATTCCTGAAACAAAACAAGATGGCTTTACTCTGAACCTGCCTCCTTTCCATCCACCCGCGCCTCGCCAGGTCTCGGCTGGGGCTCAGCAGTGCCATCATGGGAGATCACTGAAAGGTCCTTTTTTCTGCTTGAGTGAGGACCTTGATCCCCACCCCTCCCCCGAATTGTCTCCTCTACTTTCTGTCATCACAGATACCCCAAATATCCCCAAAGACCCCCTCATCCCAGCAGAGCAATGACAATTATCCCTGTTACCACCAGTGGAAGAAAATGCCTTCCGTCACGTTTTTAAAATACCATTTCCCTCTGTGGAAACCAAGGGAGACAAGGTAATTGAACCTGAGAGCTAATTAGTTCACAGGAAAGAAGAGCCTCAGCACCAGGTGATGGGACCGGAAGATTTCTCGCGTCTCCTGCTGCGGAGTTGACCAGCGGAGCAAACCCCCAGCCTTGTGCACGGTGCTCACTGACGCTTCATAAAGGCCAGCTCCCCCCAGAAGATGACAGTGGCTGGCCAACAACAGGTTCTTCCTGCCCCAGCCCCAGTGGACCTGCAGCTCATCCCCACCTGGAAGAGTTTCTCCAGCCTAAGGAATTGCTCCTGAAGACAGTACAGCTCTCTCCCAAGGAAGCGCTAAGGGAGACTTGCAAACATTCCCCCATTCACTCAGCAAAGGTTTCTTGAGTGTCTGCAACGTGCTGGACACGGTTCTAGTTTCTCTGTTGTGCACTGGCCCCTGCGGTAGGGTTAATTCCCTTCCTAAATACCATTGGCTGTGCAACACAATGTGTTTCCAGAATGTGGAACAAGAAATGCATTTCTAGAATCTGAGTCCCTAGAAAAAAAAAAGAAAAAAAAAAAAACCTGGCCAAGAGTGATATGTTTGATAAGATTCAGTAACAAAAAATAATAATTTTAAAAACCTCGTTGAGGCTTAAGTATAAAACAGACTGTTATGGACTCCTACAATGGGAAGTCCAGGGAAAGGTCTGGGTCCCAAAGAGACTGGATTTAGGAGCTGAGGTGATGCCATTAGAATCATAGGCTGCTTCCATCGGCATAGGCTTCATGTTTTAGAAAGACGGCCACCTGTAGCTCCAGGACGCACAACCCAGGTGAAAAGAGAAGCAATGTTTCCTAATTGTTGCAGATAAAGTCCAAGGACAGACATTCCTTGCCTCTGAATGGCCCCACTTTGAATATTTGCCCAGCTCTGAGCCTCTCATTCCCATGGAATGTACCACGCTCATTGGACAGGCCTGGGGAAGGAACCTCACTCTAAGGGACTAAGAGTCAGGGAGGGGCAGCTTCCCTAAAGTAAAGCAGAGTGCTGGCCCATTGCAAGGAGGGCAGTGACTTCTTGGGGTGAAGAGACTGGTGGGAGTGGGGGACCCATTGCCATTCAACAGCAGGACTCATAAACTGAGGGTATAAGAGTCATGCAGTACGGTGACTTGAAGTTCTTAAGAATACTGACATAGCAAGAAATGTACTGGGAACATCTATTACAAAAAGAAAGTAAAAATTCAAAATGCTATTAAAGAGATAATACAGTTTTTGCTTTCCTTAATTATTAATAGACATCGAGGAATAATTTAGAGTTATATTAAAACTAGATGAAGGAATTCATAATACATTTGGGTCACAAGAGATTATGAAAATATCTGGCCTCATTTTCATGTCACCTGATAGAAATTTATCCTGCAAAACAATTGTGAAATGTAATAACGCATATTAAAATATGGGTCCTTAATAGCTTTGCTGTTTTTTTCCTATTTTTTTTTTTTTTCAAATCCAGAGAGCTGGCGCTTACAGTTTTATGTGCAGACGGCTCTGAATGTCTTCACTTAGATATTGCTGAATTTCTAGGACACATTTTGACTTCCAGTTGAGTATTTGTATATTTTGACAACTCAACATCCTTTCTCCCTTGATGATAACACCCCACTTTGGGGACAGAAGAAGCTAGTACTTCTCCCCCAGTTATGTCCAGTCTAAGAGGGAGAGTAAGTCTATGAAACCAGGTGATAAGGTTTCTAGAAGCTCCTTGCCTCTTACGGTGCCATATAACCAGGGGTGGGTATGTGAACTAACCCTGGGAAACTGAACTCTTGCCAAAGACTCAGAACCTTAAGGATGCCAGAAAGAAGGAGGTTATTCCGTCCAGCAATGGTGAAAGGCTTCATGTAGCTCCTTTCTCTGATTCCTTCAATAATAGTTCAGGGGTTTCCGCCACCTTCTTAACCTGAAGGACCAGTGCATATCCTCCTCAGCTAGGGCTCACATTTTCCTTACAGCTAAAGAATGCCAGTTCACTCAGTGGCTAACCATGCTAACATACGTCCAGGATTATCCCACCATGCCAACGAGAGGACAATAACCTATCTCACATTTCAGCAATAATTTACTTTGGAGAATCATCACTGATTCTTCCATTTTTCATTTTCTCCAAAACCCTAGCAGTAATCCCACTGATAGATGGGAAAGTGCGCTACAGTGGAAGTGGACGACAAAGGTCTCTTCCTTTTATATGCTCTTCTTGAAGTCTTCAAAAAACAGGACACTAAAAATAACTAAATAGATACCTGCCACAGAAATCCCGCTGTCCCATAAACATTACACCTCAAACATTCATTAGCCTTTAGTCTTCTAAAAATAACATTACAAAGGAGAAAATAGAAACCCCAAATTGTAAGTTAGAATTTCTTCACAGGGTAAAGGGGTGTTTTCCATGCTGAAGTGTTCACATCACAATGTTTTAACCTGAAGTCACTCGAATTGAAGTCTTTCTTGGGAAGAAAAATCTGCATACCTGTTTGGAAAATAAAATCTAGCGTCATTGGTGTCAAACCCAGCACTATCAGGATGAATACAGACTCAGACTGACTTCATTAACAGCATACAATCAGAGATTTTAAAAGCCTAAATTAAGTCTCAAGCCCTGAAAATGGATTACTGACTCCTTGAGATAATCTCTAAAATAAAAGTCCATTTATAATTGTAAATATCACCAGGCTACGGTCAGTTCTAGGCATCGTCTACACAGGCAGGCACCAAACCATTAGGATCATGCTGGAGAGGTCTGCCAGCAATCAGTACCATCTTCAAAAATCCAGATGCAGATAAAGCTAGTGTTCCATTTTCTCTGAAAATACCAAGTAATAGATTCAGGGGTCTTCTTAAAATAGGCGATTTGCAAATGGCAATTCTTTAGATTGCTGCTGCCAGGAGGTCTCGTTTTTAATCACGAGCCAATTCTTCCATTAGAGCATAAGATAATGATGTTTAAATGTCATCTAATGCCCACTGTTTAACAGCTGTGGTTTTGTCATTCCAGATAATTTAATTTCAAATGAAAAAAAAAAAAAAAAGCCACAAAACCACAACACAAAGCCGCAGAATCATCTAAAGTTCGGTGGAAACTTCACATTTAGAGAATGGATTGAGTTCTCAGGCTTGGTACTGAGGTCGGGATTCAGGCCTTCCAGCTCTTGAGCAATTTGGGGGAGACAGATTAACTGCCAAGATGGGCGTAGTATCAAGATAATTAAAATGTTAAGGCTCTTTCTCCTTACAAATAAAACTCTCACTCTTCAGACTGAGATATCACATGCAATCCTTTCTGTTTAAAGTCGGGATCTAGCCCCTTTAACTAGACCCCGACTAGTTAAAGTCGGGGGTCTTTAACTAATTCATTATTATTATTTATTATTATTATTATAGTTATTATTGTAGAGACGGAGGCTTACTGTGTTACTGAGGCTGAACTCCTGGCCTCAAGTGATCCTCCTGCTTCTGCCTCCCAAAGCACTAGGATTACAGGTGTGAGCCACTGAGCCCAGCCTAGTATGCAACGCTTTTAAAGAAAGGTTGGTGGAGGCCGGGCACGGTGGCTCACGAGGTCAGGAAATTGAGACCATCCTGGCTAGCACGGTGAAACCCTGTCTCTACTAAAAATACAAAAAATTAGCCAGGTGGTGGCAGGCGCCTGTAGTCCCACCTACTTGGGAGGCTGAGGCAGGAGAATGGCATGAACCTGGGAGACAGAGCTTGCAGTGAGCCGAGATCACGCCACTGCACTCCAGCCTGGGCGGCAGAGCGAGACTGCATCAATCAATCAATCAATCAATCAATCAATGTCGGTGGAAAGAAATGGATGGGAGTAGCCCCATTTTCTATCTCTCCCCAACAGGAAGCCATGGCAATCAACCCTTTCCTCGCCCCTCCTGTCAGCCATGGCCAATGGCAACTCCAGCCTCTGTATATTGGTTCATGTCATTGCCATGTCAGAATCTACCCTTCCAACTCCCTATGGCATCCAAACCAATCTTTCTTTCCACCCAACCTGTCCCATCAAAAAAGCCTTTCCTAACTGGACTGGCCAGATGCACCTTTATTCACCTCTGAACCTACAGAGCTATGGGCTCTTTGAGTGGATGCAGTTCCAAGTGACCACAGAGGCAGGACTACTGAATTTGGCACTTAAATATTCCCAGATTTGTTCACATATGTGGATGGTGTCTCCCCAGATAGATTATATCCAGTGATTCTGAAAGGCTCTTTTCTTTTCCTTTCTTTTCCCTTCTTTTCCCTTCTTTCTTTCTTTTCCTCTCTCTCTCTCTCTCTCTCTCTCTCTCTTTCTGAGGTGGAGTCTTGCTCTGTCACCCAGGCTGGAGTGCAGTGGCATAATCTTGGCTCATTGAAACCACCTCCTGGGTTCGAGCGATTCTCCTGCCTCAGCCTCCCGAGTAGCTGGAATTACAGATGCCCCGCTAATGTTTTGTATTTTTAGTGGAGATGGGGATTCACCACATTGACCAGGCTAGTCTTGAACTCCTGACCTCAAGTGATCCACCCACCTCAACCTCCCAAAATGCTGGGATTACAGGCATGAGCCACCATGCCTGACCTGAAAGGCTGTTTTTAAAGCTGAGAAGGCACTTGCACGCACGCACACACACACACACACACATGCACACATTTTCTATGTGACGCACACACAAATGCCATTTCTGAATGTGTAGGGAAGCTCGATTCCACATTTGTTCTCAGGTAAAGAGAAAATAAGATGTCTCAATAAAAGATAAATTAAAAGGATGTGTTTATCTCTTCAAAAATACTTAGTGACAATCTACTTTTCTGTGACTCACGAACTTGTGTAACACCAAGGGTATTAGTCAGCTGTTATGTAACAAATCATCCCCAAACTTGGTTGGGTTAAAACAATAGCCATCAATTTAGCTCACAATGCTGGGTTCTGCTGGGATCAAACATGTGTCCCAACTACCAGGTTAGTTGGGTCTCGTTGGTCAAGAATGGCCTTCACTGGGAAGACCTCCCTGGTAATTTATCATATTCCATACTTTCGCCTATGCTTGTTCACATGGTAACATGGAAGGTTCCAAGAGAAAGACAGAAGTGTGCAAAAACCTCCTGAGGTCTGAGCTCAGAAATGACTTCCATGATGCCACTTCTAACTCATCCTGTTGGCCAACACAATCATAAGGCCTGCTGCATGCAAGAGGTAGAAAAATAAGACTCTACCTTTTGATGGTAAGAGCTGAAAAACATCAAGCCTCGCAGGAGCGAAGAAAACAGCCGCCATTTCTGCAATCTACGCAGCAAGCAACACTGAGAACAGCAGTTCCATTTCTGCAATCTACGCAGCAAGCAACATTGAGAACAGCAGTTCCATGTGCAAACTTCTCCTGATGCCTAAGGCTCAGGATGTGTTTCGCCACCCCTTTTTGCTTTTTGTTAATTGGATAAACACACATATTATTTGCTTGAATTGACCAGTAAATAAGTGGTCAGGAGTTATTTTAAGAGACAGGTCTGAAGTTCTGTAGAAACAGTCAATTAAAATCCTTTTTCCCTCATCCCGAATAAAGAAAACTCTGGAATCAGGCTCAGTCACTATGCATTGCTTTACTATCAGAATATCTGCTTCTAAACTTGCCCCATGAAAGATCAAAGGGAAGAAGGGAAATACAAGGCACAACCTGAGACAGTGCTGAAGACACTAAAACTTGGGCCCATTTTTACTGATAAATTTTGTATCCCTGCTGTCATAGTATCCTTTTTTTTTTTTTTTTTTAAAGAATAATAAGTTTCCATTTGCTTCAACAGCAAGTAGATAGAATGATTCCTTTTGTTTTAACAACCATAAGGAGAAACCTGAACCCACATGGCATCAATAAGGCTCTGGTACCCAAGTAATAAATGAATACATATCCTAAGGTCTTGGAAGGCGAAGCCGTGTCCTCCTCTTTCATTTTCCCCATCACCGATTTATTGATTCTTGCTCAGGTTGGAGAACACCATCTGGAGGTCAGGCGGGGGCATACATTGCCCTAGGGTGCAAAGATGCTTCCAAAGTTGTTGGCTGTGAATCTTATTTGGGGTATCTGAAAACTGATACAAGAAGAAGACCAAAATATCTGCAAATGATGGTTTAAAAAGACCCTCTTGAAACAGTTCACCAGGGTTAATCCATTCAACTCTGAACCATCATTCAGCTCGCGGATTGTCAATTTATATAAATCATTTCATATGTATTAAGATAAAGGCTTTGAAGCTTTGCCATTATGTCATGTAGATATGTTTTATTAACCCTCCCTTACAAGCTGCTCCAAAGAAGTATCTGTGTCTCTTAATACTTGCTACATTCTCTTAAAGCCCTGTTTTCCCTTAGTAGCTCATAGTAATCTATAAACAATAAAGGCTTGCTAGCAAATTTGTGACACGAAGGAGTTACACGTTATCTTTTAACTTGGCTTTATTTGAATAACAACTGTGTCTTCTGGACAAACCTAGCGCCCTATGCAAATTTGGTATCTGAGTCCATTTAGTGGCATTTCAGAGAGGAATGAAAAGCGAGGCAGAGGAATCCACATGAGGAGTAGGTCTCAGGGCTGAAAATTGGTAAACTGGTCAAGTCATCTGATTTTGCATGCTTTGCCACTGCTGCCTATAGAATAGATTTACTCACATTTGATTTGTGAGACAGATAATAACAAGATCAGCCAGCACTGTGATGACAGTGGTCAGCTGCTTCCAAGACCTGAAAATTATTTGGTGCCAATGATACAATACAAAGTAAAGAAAGTTTTCTCTCACTCTCTCCCCTGATCCCAGCACTTCACCAATGTCAGGCACAAATCTGAGTGACCATCTGGCACACTTGACAGAGTATAGCCATTTACACCTGATGTGGTTTGGCTGTGTCCTCACCCAAATGTCATCTTGAATTGTAGCTCCCATAATTCCCCCGTGTCGTGGGCAGAACCTGGTGGGAGATAACTGAATCACAGAGGCAGCTTCCCCCACACCGTTCTCGTGGTAATGAACAAGTCTCACGAGACCTGATGGTTTTATAAGCGGTTTCCCCTTTCTCTTGGTTCTCATTCTCCCTTGTCTGCCACCATGTAAGATGTGCCTTTTGCCTTCCACCATGATTGTGAGGCCTCCCCAGTCACCGGGAACTGTAAGTCCGTTAAACCTCTTTTTCTTTTTAAATTACCCAGTCTCAGCCATGTCTTTATCAGCAGTGTGAAAATGGACCAATACAATACCATTTTTTTTGGTCACAATGGTGGCATTGTAAATAATACCATCCCATCATTTCTACCTGATTCTTCAAAAATCAAGGCAAATATCCTGGCTCTGGGAGGGACGTGGTTCCCAGGGCAGAAGCACGGCCATCATTTGTAGATGTTAGAGCCGAAAAGAAGATGGGGAAACTATTAGGCAGACAGGCTACGCTAATACTAATACTACTACTAATACATTTCAATATTTTTAAATCTTTGAGATGCAAGTAAAAGAACATTGTTTTTAAAATAGAAAAACTTATTTTAAGGTAAGGGGCAACTACTGGGGAGGCCTGAACACACCAATAAGGCAGGAACTAGAACTGAGGTCTGGAGAGCTAACTGGGATGAACCAACAATAACTCGCTCAGGTATTTCTGTTTTTCTCTGCATTTCTGTGTCTATTTCAGTCTCTGACTTTGATTTTTCCTCCCCATACTTCCTTTCCTCTTTCATGCTTCCCTTACCTTCCATCTCCAAGCTCTCCTGCTTCTGCTTCCCGCGGCACACCTCTCCTCCATTCACGTTTGTTTCTCATCCATGTGCATGGGAAAAGGTAGCTGGACCACGGTCCTGCAGTTTTTTGTTCATTTGTTTTGTTTGTTTGTTGGAGACAGGGTCTTGCTCTGTCACCCGGGCTGGCACGCAGGGATGAATTCCTAGCTCACTGTAGCCTCAAACTCCTGAGCTCAAGAGATCCTCCCACCTCAGCCTCCCAAGTAGCTAGGACTACAGGCGTATTCGACCATGTCCGACTAATTTCTGAATTTTTTTGGAGAGGTGGGGTCCCCTGTGTTGCCCAGACTGGTGTTGAGGCTCCCAGCCTCAAACAATCCTCCCACTTAGGTCTCCCACCAACTACTGGGATTACAGGCTTCAGCCACTATGCACAGCTGGACCCAGAGTTTTTAATAGGCGCTTAGCTCCACCATATACAGAAGCTGGTATCAGCCAAGATTCCATATTTCTAGGGAAGCACATCTTCTTAGTCCAGCTGGGAATGAGTGTCCACCCCTGGTTCTTACAACTGACTGGGGACCAGAATCACTTATGGGAAATAATGCTGCTTGGTGTCCTCTCAGAGGCTTAGAGTTCTCAGTGAAAAGGCCTCACTGTAACTCAGGCAAACACACTCGAGAGTGCCTGCCACAACTCTGCTGTGAAAAACTTTGTTCACAGAAGAAACAATGCAGGAAGCACAAGGACACACAGAAGAGACCCCTTTCTCTCTCCCATCATAAGGCCTCCTTCAAATGAGAAAAACCATGAACTCTGCTTTTCAGGAAGGTCCCAGGCTCAAGGAGATAAGTTCATGAGGCTGGAACCTGAGCCAACACTCTGTAGGCTCTTCCACCTTCCTGTTGCCAGCAATAACCCAGGGAGGAAGAACAGAGGACTTCTCCCAGCCTTTCATCGCAGCGGTTTCTCTTACAAAGCCAGTAAAAAACTGCTTAGAGGTCTTCAAAAGAAGCCCAATCCCAGGGAACAAAAAGTCACGGGAGCCACCCCGCAGACTCTGGTTTACGCTTATGGCTATCTCCTTAAAGCACCACCGGCTTTGATCACGGATTTGCCCAAACATGTTTACTCTCGCTCTTACCTGTCTTGAGTTTTGTATTTCTTATTGTGTCTAGTCTAGTATTGAACACTGCCCAAGTGTGTCTAGACTACACTGACGGAATTATTTAAATGTGAGCATCCTGCACCGGTTCTACTGGCACCTAACTCCTGGTCTTTTCCTGGGGTGGGATGTGGGATGTGCCTACCCAGCTCAGTGCTAACATCTTAGAGTTATGTGAACACACCTGCAGTCATGTGGTGGGGGTGAGAGGTAGGGACCACATCTCATAGAGTGGAGACCTCGAGGAAAGGAAGAATCTGGACTGCATGCAGCTTTGGAGACCCTCAGCAGCAGGATTTTCACAAACCTTTACCTTAAAGTGACCAAGCTACACACCCTTGCCTGATTCTCTCCAACCTTCTACCAAATGTTCCCTCTGTGAGAAAAACAATCTGGAATTGTTTTCAAATTTCAAATTTGAGCTTCTCCCATTGCTTGGGAGGAAGACAATATCTACTCTCTCACATCTCTCTTTTACTCTGTGTGTTATCATCTCTCTTGTCTCTGGTTCTCATCTGGGTCCTCTGAACTGGCACCATCAGCTCTCTCTCTCTCTATGAGCATCTCAGTAGCCAGGCCACCAATAACTGGTGAATTCTGTGTGCATTGCTTAACTCAAAATCTCATTGGATCAACTCATCTAATGAGGCCAGCTCATCTTTTCAAAACTAGGCACCCAGGTACGCATTAAACACCTAGGGATCAGGTGTTACTTGTGGTTAATTCAAACGTGGATTCAGTATAGAAAATGGAAATTGCATGGTATGAAACACGGCTGCCTAAAAATTAGGGCTCCAAGGCAGCACAGAGGCCCTGGGACAGTGAGTCTCATGACCAATATCTCTAGTACAATTTTGAGTTTTCAGAAAATTTATCACCTTCCAAGCCCCACAGCGATGGTTAAAAAGGAAAGGTTGAACACAGGGTTCAGAGTCAGGATACCTGGATTTTCATACTAATCCTACCATAAGCCACCATGAGGAAGTTATCACATTCATCCCACCCACATGTGCTGTTGCTCTCAGCATTAAACACCAACACTGTATGAAAAATCCAATACCACACTGGAGAAATGACAGTATATACAACCAAATAAAAGAGAACAAACACCCCTGTCTCCATGGAGCTTCGAGTTAAATGGGGACAACATGTATGAGCGCATCTCTGCATCCAGGGAAACGCCGTGCAGGACAGGTACAAGGTTCTCTACCAGCGACCTCGGTCCACTCCCCACTGGGAGAAACATTCCCCCAAAGAAGGGAGCTGAGGTCTTCTTCATGAGTAGATGTGGATCAAAGACAACTCCAGCCTCATCTGTAAAGCTCATTTTCTTCCCCCAAAGAAAAGTCTTCATGTGAGGATACAGAGGTAGCAGGAGGAAGGCTCTGACGGCACAGTGCAGTGTCTTCACAGCACTGGCTGCAGGCACTTACCCACAGGATGCAATGACAAAGAATTATGCAGGCACCTGCTGACGCGGGTTTCCTGGCTGTGAGTTGTACCATAGTGATGTGAGATGCAATCACAGGGCAGGGGGGGAGCTGGGTGAAGGGGACTCGGGGCTCTCTGTACTGTTTTATGCAACTTCCTGTGAGTCTCTCTTTTATTTTTTTTTTAAGTTAAAACAAATAAACAGACAAAAAAATCAACATAACAAGTTGCCCCGTAGGAAGAACATTTTGCACTGTACAAGTTGCCCGGTAGGAAGGAGCACATTCAACAAAACACAATGCACGTGGCCCAGGGGGAGGAGAGGGCGGGAGAACCTGAGGCTGGAGGGCTTGGAGGAGCCCGGGGAGCCCCACCACAGAGGGCCATGGGTTAGTGTTTAGAACAATGGAAGCCACAGGGGTTCTTAGGCAAGGGAACAACATGATTAGATGTGCATTCTTACAGGTGCTCTCTGGCAACGTCCTGAACCTGTCCCGGGCAGAAGGAGAGAAGGTAAAATGGGATAAAAATAGGAAAATACTTTGTAACCTTTAAAGCTACATTCACAGCCAAAGGCAGGGTGAGATTACCCCACAGGCTGTCCCACCAAATAAAAGCAAAACCGGGAAACTAGGATGAAGGAGGAATATTTTTCTAAATAATTTGATATTGAAGTCATCCTCATGAGAAAACAAATATTTTGTTGGGTTTTCATCCATTTGCTTTATGGCTAAGTACTATTCTAATTGCGAATTGCAGACAGGTTGAGCAGGGCCCCATAATTTATTTTCAGCGTTTGGGGTCTCTAAGGAATTTCAACAGGTCCAGGGTAAATGATTGGGTTTTAAAATTTTTTTGAAAAATTATACTTAATAGAGTTTTCACTTAAAATCATGTGGGTGTCAGAAGGAAAAAGTTCAGATGAGATACTGAATCCCAGAAAAAGGAAAAGAATTGTGCCCAGCGGGAGATATTGCTACACTCTCTGAAAAGATCTGGGGTTGAGGGGTCAGAATTAAAGTCAGACCTTCTCAGTTCAAGTCGAGTGCCTTCAAAGCCAGCTTTTGCAGGCCTGGGTTAAATGTTAACCCTAAGCAGGAGAGACTAAGTGGGACAGATTTAACATCAATTAAGGTAAGACAGTCACTATCCCAAGGAGGGCGAAGCTTATTAGAGACCCGGAGCCATGATAGCACCCGTAAATTACTTAGAGGCATGACCAAGGAGTAATCCAATAATCCATTTATGACTTTAAATAAATCTGGCTGCACACTAAACCCCTTCTGAGTTTACAGACCTACAATATTCACAGCCACTGGCCTCGAATCAGCAGGAGGCCATCACGTCCAGCCCAACTTCTGCATGGTGTTCATAGTACAGAAAATTAACCAGAGCCAAGCAGTCAATACCACATTATCTCCTTCACTGCAGTTATTTATTCTATTTGTTGCTCTTCATTTCAAGCCAGCACCAACTGAAAAGATGGCCAGTCTAGCCCCTAACAGACCCTTGCTGCTTTCTATTGAATCATGAAAGTTTAAAAAGGGGAAAACTTACATATGCACTTTGCAATTAAGAAAAAATAAAACATTTGACAGAATTACAGCTATATTTCCTACATCCATAAAAACCTGGGATTCATTTTGTCCAAAGATCACGGGGTGTGTTTTGATGAAATACGCAGTTTGGGAGGTCTAGTCTCAATCTAGCAATTCCCAAAATGGTACAGAGATAAATATCTTTTATTTACATTATCATATATTTATTTTAATGCCGGTTAGAAGAAAACACTTATAGTATATCAAACCCTGAGGTTTTAAAAATAGTTTTGCTAAATTAAAGAAATGT